>NC_141852.1:15183952-16470619 GCF_024713525.1 Acromyrmex echinatior | reverse complement strand
GGATTTTTTACTAAAAGTTTATCAACTATTAGATTTGTCGATTATGTATTAATATGTTATTTAATTAAATAATATAAAAAGTTAACTTTTCAAAGGAGAGTGTAAAAAGATTTATTTTTGAGCTACAGCAAATGTTTGTCGGGATTATATCTATACAGACAATATATCCGCGTAATAATTATTTAATATTTCTTATTAAATTCGAAAAAGAATCTTTCAATCTTGGCTTTGAAAACGATTAAATTAAGAACTAGACGTTAAAATTAATACTCATATTTCTTTTGATAAAAAAGGATAAATTTAGTCCTATATCGATATGAAAGATTTAACAAAAGTTTTAAAAAAAATAAAAATGCAACAAAAAATACCATTCTTTATGAATGCCACCACCGGAACTCCGATGTTTGGAGCTATTGATCCGTTGCGGAAAATTTACGATAACTTGAAATGGAAGGTGTGGCTACATATAGATGTTCGTATGTAATATAAAATTTGCTAAAACTCTAGGGATCTAATATATCTGAATAAAAAATTGTTGCTCATATCAGTGGTGCTAATATTCTCCAAGTGTTTCCGATATAAATTGCGAGGTATTGAACGGTTTGTAATTATTCTCGAGAAAAAGAAGCAACAATTCTACAATTTATCGTAACATCGATGATCATTTAAATAATCAATTGGATTACAAATGATTGGTATGTCGATCCTAGATAATTTGTTACATGTGCTAAAATAAATTCAAAATAAAATCAATTTAAAATAAATAAAATCTATTTAATAAAATGCTGAGTAATGTTTACTAGTTTGAAGGATATGTTTGTTCTTTTAGTTATGTTTAAATTTAGAATTTAAAATTGAAATTCCTTGATGCAGAATAATCATCAGTTATCTTCTCTGATCCATATAGTTCGGAATGACCTGGAATCTACATATTATAATATGCTCGATATCCCATATCAGTGTTCTTTAATTCTTGATTGAAAGTAGGTTCGAGTGAGATAGAGCTTCTTGTTTGTTAAATGCAAACAATGTTGGAATCGAACAATATGGCACATTTTACAAATCCAATTTAGCACTGACGTTAAGACTATACAGTGCAGTAGGAAAGTTATAGCAGTTTACTATCTATATGATATACAAATATTATATTTTATTTATTTTATATAACAATAAAATTATTTATAAAAAAATGAAAAGGCATCCAGAAGGCATTTGACAAATTAAAAAAAAAATGTTTAAAGAATTAAAATATTATTGAGTTTTTACATGACTGATTGAAAAGTGATTATTATTGTTTTATTTTAACATTTGATAATAAAATGCCTTAAGATTGACGCAATGAAATTTTGGTTAATGTGAAAAGCTCGAGATACGAGTGGCTTACAGCTATTAGTGGATCAAGCCGTATTCTACGCAAAATACTTTCTGGTACAGAGTAATAAAACCGACCTTCTATTCGATGTTAAAATTGCGATAATATGACTGTTTGCTTTTGGTAAGCAATTCTATATTATTGCAAAATTTGTGATTTTTTTTTTCGTGATAGATACTTTTAGATATATACCGCCTAGATATATACGCATGCGTGATCAAGAAGAAACTCCAGCTTGGTGAAAGAGACTGTATGATGTCACAGTGGAAATAAAGAAACATTTGATTTTGGAAGGGTTTTTTTCTCGTGATTACTTATGCGTCATTACCAGCTAAATCTGGACAATTTCTTTCGCATAGTTGTAAAATGTCATCCTCCTCCAGAATCATTCATGAATTACATTCTTATTCAAATAGAAAAAGCCGGCGCTGATTTATAAATAAAGCATACACGATCTATTAATAATTAAAATTAATAAAAAATGTCATAAGTACTATATAGGCTCACTGAGGATGCCCGAAAAAGAGTTGCATTTGTAATTTATTTTTAAATGAAAATAAACTTAATATGCGCTTTATTAATTGCACTTAACTTTCTTTTATCTCCCAAAAATATTCTATTCTTTTATGTATTCTCTTAATATCGGAGAATTTTCCACTGATATAGCCTTAAAAAAAACTCTAAAAGATAGAGGAATATCGTGTAACTATTTGTAAGATAAGCTGGATTTAATGCAATTCTCCTAATTTTTAGAAGATTCTTAGAAGTTTTGTTAGTGATATGTACATTACTTTGATAAAAAATTATCAATGGAACATTTTTTTTTAGTGTTTGCCCTAGAAGTTCTTAATTTTATATATAGACAAACAAAAACGATTTTTTATATATTTTATCTTATTAAAAAAAAAGTTTTTCCCAAGTTAAATTACAACTTGCTCTAGTTTCTCTTAGAAGATGAATATTACACAACATCCATGAAATATTAGATATGAATATATATGTTTTGCTAAGAATAACAGCATGCGTCATGTCTCTTTACACTTGATTATGTTTTATTTTCTTTCCGTTATCAAGAAAAAAATATATGTCAATATTTTTTTACAATTGCGCATTGTGTTTGTGTGATAATGTAATTTGCAATGCTTATAATCATAACGTAAAATAGGACATAAAGAAGAGAGAGAAATATTTCATAAAGCCACAGTTCTGAAAACATTTGATTGTAACAACCTAATTCGAAGAATGTGTTTTTTTTTGCCTATTGTTTCCCAAGGAATTAATTCCCTATATTTTTAAACTACATAGAATTATAAAGAATTTAATACTGTACATAGATGGAATTTAGTATTACAAGGCAAAATAAAAAAGATAATATATTAATTGCATAATTTTTTTCTGAGCATAAAAACAAATTTTTGTCTTACGATTATAGTATATATCTATGGTTATAATACAATCTAAAAAATAGTGGTGCTTATATAATTCTCACTGTATATAGTCGGTATTAATATATTAACACAAATATAATATGGATTTAACACTAGCTATAAATTTTAAATTCATATCATGTTTATTAATATTAACATCAGTGAGAATTATATAGACATCTTTTGGATATTAAATCTTGATCAGAGTGAAATCCATACCAATATTTTTTAAACTGTATAAAATGAGGTTTAATTGAATAAAATCTCAATTAGAAGCTGCGAATATAATAATAATAATATTATTCGATATTCAAATCGATATATAATCCGAATATACAAGATGTTCTAATTGCATTTAAACTATTCGAAATATTTAAAATACTAATATCTAAAGTATATTAATAACTTCATGTTGTATTTTTTTATAATTTGCGAAAAGGCAAAGTTCAAGAATCAACTCGAGCGTAACGGAAAGATGAACTCTATGCATAATTGGCACGCGTGAATTCTGTAACAACATGATGGAATCAAGGTTCACGTACGTTCACGTACATACAACGTGTTTTCAACGACAAAGAGCGATTCACTAGTGGTAGTTGAAATGGAAGGGGCCAAACAAGCGTGCCGATGAATTTGTCGGTTGGCTGGTCAGTATACTCTTCGCGATGGCTGAATCAAGTACCAGCAACATCATCGATCTATTAGAGAAACTCTTGAAGATCTTTAAAGAGGAGAATCTGTTCAATTCTGATGATCAACCTGTGATACAATTCCGTCCTCCTAATTATTTACAGGTAAATAATAATTCAATTTTTTGGACTAGTTGTCAAAAAGTCTCGAATAGCTTGTTATTACATATGATTTTTACAAATATTTTTTTAAAAAAATTACTTTATATCTCAATTTACTTCGATATTTTTCATATTTTATGCTAAATTATAATTTTACGTTACATAATATATTTCTATTATTTTTCTCTTTCAATTAATAAATAGAAATTAACAATATCGTTTATCTCGAAAAGATTGTTTATATAATTTATTAAGAAACTTAACTTGTTAAACATTAATAAGTGAAGACTGTAGAATTGGGAAGTAACGCATTACTTGTAACTTTGTTACTTTGTCGATCATTGTCATAATAATGATTTGGTAATGACATTGCGAATTTTTTAATATATGACGATAACGGTAACATCAGACAAAGAAAAAGTCATTTGGAATGGGTTGAAAAAAATCATTTGTAACTGAAAAAAATAATTCCTAATTTAACATGTTGTAACACGTTTTTTACTCATTATTTGTAACCAATAACATTACGCGTTACTCATTACTTGTTACTTTTTTTTAGTAAATAATGCATAATCGTTACTCGTTACTTGTAACAAGTTACTTTTCGAAGTAACTTTTTCACCTTAGCACAACCTTAGCGTTTAGTTAGTGTTAACGTCATAAAAAATTGCAACGTTATTATCAAATTGTTTATTATTAATAACACAGTAATGGAAAAAAACATTTCCCAATCTTGGACTGAAAAAAAATAAAAAATAAAGTTTTAGTGTCTAATAATATTTTGATATGAATTTTACAATTTTTAGTTCATGTAAGCAAACTCATACAATTTACTAATGAATTATTAAAACTAATATTAAACAATGTATAAAGTTATACATATAAATATACATATAAATTATACATATAAATATATACATATTAATGTATATATTATACATATAAATATCAAATATTTAGATTTAATTTTTTTAAACTTTTTTTTTTGGTAATTAAACGAAGTTTTATCATGCCAGCTGTAACAAGCTCTAAAATAATATTTTTGTTCCTTTAAGAATAACATCGCATCAATTAGAAAAAGATTATCCGTTTTATCGTATTTCTTAACTGCTAAATTTTGCTTTAGAAAGACTTCTGTTTGTTTTTAAACGTTTTTCTTTTAGATTACATTCCTCTTTCTTTTCGCTCTTGAACGAAGTGTTATCTTATTTGAAGATTATTCTTATGCGTTTCAGAGCAAGATTAATATAATCAAATGCGTAAAAACCGTCAGTATAACATTAATATTCATTAAAAAATAATAATGTCACAAGTGTAATTATATCATAAAATATTATAATAAATATTTGTTTCATTTTTATCATACATCTAACTTAAATTCTTCAACGATTTCTGATGTAACGCACGTAGACAGTAATAATGGATTCTGGCAAGAGAAAATATTCCACGGTGCACAAAGAAATACTTGCTCATGGAATACGATACGCAGAAGTTTGTGATATAGGTATGAGGTCAATGTTTGCAGCTCTAATCGTATAATCGGAATCTTCACCAGACAAATTGTCGCTTTCTTTTTCAAGAAACTTTGACATATCATGATAATATATATCACTCTTTCAGGAAGTTTTCTTGTAAATAGGGATAGTATAAAATAAGAAATATTTTAAAATACAAATTAACAAGTTTATAAATTCGTTTTTACACACACACGCTACTCATTACAATTTTAATACATTCCAAAATTCCCAGGTAGCAGACTGTCATTATTTGTCATCAGTTTGACATCAAAGTCACGTTTTTAATATCCTTTTGACGTCAAAATAACAAGAAAAAACGATATTTGTATTTGATTTCTCTGTAAAGGATAAACATGATACATGTATTTTAACACAGAAATGAATTTACTTGCTATAAACACTTCAATATATAAATACTTGCATGTATCGTATTTAAACATTATTTAATATTAAATTTCTTGAAAACTACAGTTTTTAAAGAAACAAAATACGCGTGTAAGATCACAAGATGCTTGGAGTGATGTATTAGGTGGTTAATTTAATTCCTGTCATTTTTTTGTCTCGAAAATTGATTTATTTCGAAAGGAAGATAAATGAATACCTTTAATCAAAGTAATTTCCTCCATTTTCTATTACTTTTTCCCATCTCTCCCGCAATAGAGCAAAAAATGTGTGCGTGCGTGCGCGCGCGCGCGCGTGTGTATGTGTGTGTGTGTGTGTGTGTGTGTGTGTGTGTGTATTTTATGATTTTTTTATGTTTTTTATATTAATTATAAGTTTGACCCAAATCAAGTGAGCAAGTGTGAACAAATGTGAATGAATAACTTGCATTGTCAATAACAATTATATTCTATGACGTAAACTGCAATTTGTTTAAAACTTAGCAGTGTTAATTTTAATGAGGAAAAATTATTTTTTATTCATAATTATTTTTTATTCAGAAAATAATATCAATATCTTTGGATGACAAGCCAGCGAGTAACAGGGAAATAGAAACAGTGATACGACAGACTATACAGTTCTCCGTGAAAACATCTAATCCACATTTTCATAATCAACTCTACGCTGGAGTTGACGAATATGGATTAATTGGTTCCTGGATAACGGAAGTGTTAAACACCAGCCAGTAAGAATAATTCCCAAATTTTAAGAGACAATTTAAAATAATAAACAATGTGTTCTCTATGCTCGTTGGATGTAATTCTATTCACTTTCCTCGATAAAACGTAATGAGTAATCAAAGCTATTTTGTTATCCTCTCGTGAGCGTCAGATATTGCTAATCTAATTTGCATTTCAGACAATGCACGACCTACGATATTTCCAATTAATGATGTATTGAAGTCCTTATCATCGTCGAGGAAGTTTTAATTTTGTTAAAAAAAAATGAAAGTTAAATAACTTCTCTTCGATAAATTATCTTCAAGAGAATGTCCTTCATGTTGTAAATGATGCTGTGCGCAGCATCATTTCTAAATGAAGTGAAATACATGTAACTGTTAATTGACATTTCTGTTAGGTATACTTATGAAGTCGCGCCCGTATTTACTCTCATGGAGCGAGAAGTAATACAGAAATCACTGGAGTTGGTTGGCTATCCATTGATGCCAGAAGCCGATGGTATAATGTGTCCAGGTGGTAGCATATCGAATATGTATGGAATGTTATTGGCCAGGCACAAGATATCACCATGTATCAAAAAGTCGGGGGTATATTCGTTCGATTTACCTCTAGTGTGTTTTACTAGCGAAGATAGTCATTATTCAATCATGAAAAGTGCTAATTGGTTGGGTATTGGTACCGACAATGTTTATAAGGTATGACAACGTGAAAAATGACTACTTATTTCAAGAAATTTGCTATATTTTAATCTTCTTTCGAGATAAAATCGAACTTTGAAGAAATGATAATTAATTCTTATTTCAATTGATAATTAGTTGTTGAATTTTATATATTTTATATGAATCAGATTTCATGCTATTATGCAATTATATGTTTTATTAATGTATTATTGATTAAACAATGTTAAGTTAGACTTCAAAAGACTAAGAATTTCATCAGCTGCAGCAAACGATAGTTATTATACACGCAGTGTAAAATATTTCTTATATTTATAAAATTTTTTCTTCTACAGTATTTATGATATTTATAAAACATTTCTTATATTTACAAATTATAACATCTATTTCAATATGTACTTGATGTATAAGAATTATTAAACTGTAACAATTGTGTGACAACTAGACTTGGCTTTAAATCCTTTTTATAACTTTTAAATTATTTTAAATTTCTATTGTTTAGTAAATACTAAAAAAAGATTCTTCAATCTTTGAAAACAACTGGATTCCGAATTTTTAAGCTAATAATCATAATAATTAATTACGAGAGAACGTTCTTCTGCTACAGGTGAAAACAGATGAGTTTGGTCGCATGCAAGTGACTGACCTAAAGAGACTTATAATAAAGGCGAAAATTGACGGAAAGCAACCATTCTTTGTAAACGCCACTGCCGGAACCACTGTGTTCGGTGCCATCGATCCATTACCTGAAATCGCCGCAGTATGCCAGAGCGAGTCACTTTGGATGCACGTAGACGTCAGTACAAGTATAATGAAAGTCGATTAGAGCTCAGAGAATCGTAATTTAAACAGAGATTCGTTACAGGCATGTCTCGGTGGAACCCTACTATTCTCGGAGAAATATCGAAACAGATTGCGGGGCATCGAACTGTTCGTATATAATTATTTATTATACTGTCGTTGCGGAAGAAAAGTGGCGATCTTTCTAAAACTGAAAGTTTCCACCATTGGCATACCAGTCTTAAGTATAATCATTGTCTGCATGATTTATTTCCAAGCGATCAATTCCTGTTAGGATGTTTGTAGGCAAAACGTTAAATTTCTGCGTATCTGGAAGAATGGGATAAGATAAATACTTTTCTTTCTGCAACGTTAAAGACCAAAAATGATTTCCTAACACAAACAGTTTTTCTAATCAATTCTCTCTGTTTTATATGGCTGGCTTAGATCAGATTCGGTATCCTGGAATCTGCACAAGATGCTCGGGGCGCCGTTGCAGTGTTCTTTATTCCTGGTCAAAAGTAAAAATATGCTATATGAGGTAAATTGTGCCCAGGCCAAGTATCTTTTCCAACAGGATAAATTTTATGATGTTAGTTGGGACACAGGTGACAAAAGCGTGCAATGCGGCAGAAAGGTAATCACGTATCGATTATTTAATTTTTACGAGATATCACGTCGGAATTTATTCACAATAATTCGTGAATTATAGAAAGATCCAAGATTTTCATTTAAAAAATTTGTAGGAAAGACACGTAAAAATAGAACATAATTTTTATGTCATTACAAATTGATAAAAAAAAATCATCATTAATTACTCGTTTTAATTTGTTTGATAATACTTTTTAAGGTCGACGCAATGAAATTTTGGTTAATGTGGAAAGCTCGCGGCAAGATTGGTCTTATGCGATCAGTGGAACAAGTGATGTCCTGCGCGGAATATTTTCTGAAGCGAATTAAGGAAACTGCCGGTTTTCGGCTGGTGCAATCTTACTATCAGTGTTGCAACATTTGTTTTTGGTAAGAGATTCCGCTTTGAAGAAGCTAAGAGATTATCGAGAAATACGCAGTTATAAGGCAAATTCTTTTCAGGTATATACCACCAACAATGCGCGATCAGAATGAAACTCTAATTTGGTGGGAGAAAATATCCTATATCACAATGGAAATAAAAAACCGTTTGGTTTTCGAGGGAACTCTCATGATTAGTTACATGCCAGTACCACACAAGAATTTTGGCAATTTTTTTCGTATGGTCGTAAACTGTCAACCACCTCCCACAAAATCGTCCATGGATTATGTTATTAATCAGATACAAAAAGTTGCAAGTGATTTGTAGGAAAATACCTCTCTGTTCAAGTTGTTTTATAATATTAAAGATTGTTTTTACTTTATATGAAGAAATTGGTATTTTTACTTATACGGAGTTGTAAAAAAAAAGAATCTTGTCTTTATTATAAACAAATGCGCGAAATAAATGCAGCGGACACAATATTTATTACTCGCATAAATGTGTGACTTTGATAATCATATTATAATTTGACGCTCGGCAACATCAAATTCATTGTTACGTCGTTAGCTCATATATAGGGTTACTAAGTATTTTTAAGAGTACATATATTTACGTACTCTTTTTAAGTGAAATTTCTGATCATTTATTAAAATTTCGTATAAAATTTTTTATAAAATTATATTAATAAAAAAATTATATCAATAAAAATCAATAAAAATGTTTTAGAAATTTTATTTTCTCAAATATCTACATTTAATGCATAAAAAATTGTACCTTCTCCTTTCGGATCATTTTTTTTTTTAAAGTGTACATAATATGTACTCTTTTCTTGTGATTCAGATAATCCTACTCAGTATCATTATCTCGCATTCTTCTCATGACAAATTGTATAAACTCGCGCAGGAGGCAATTAACGTAATTCAATTCTTAAGTTCTAAGGCTCGATTCTCTAACTTACTCATAACTATACGTATACATAACGTAGATATCTGTATAGGTATAGGTGTATCTATATATATGTATATATTATATAAAATAACGAAGGTTTTCAAACGTTCATAATTTTGAATTTATGCATACGTTTTTCTTACAAGTAATTAGAGAATCGAATCCCTGGAGGACATCAGCGATTCAAGTTTCAATCCAATTTGATTCTCTCCTTGGATCCGGCAAGGAAAAAATGTATTATTTTTACAGTCGCATTCATAAACATAATTCGCGGGCGCGACTCAATGTGAGCCAATATAAATGCAATCGTCGCGCGACGTGTGTTCATCTCTTACATAATACACGCATTTGCTTCATTCCTAAAACTATGTTTAAGAAGATGCATTTTTATGTACAACTCCGTATCATGGCACTACATTATTCGATATAAAATTCGATATTTCTCCTGAATAAAAACAAAAGAGACGAATTCTCTTTCTAATATATCTTCAAGCAAACCTACATAATACATTTTATATTTGTACAACTGTATATCTAAATCAATCCATCAATTCTTGGTAGATCGAGTGTCCGTTTAACAGATACGGTTTCCTTTTCTCTCTTGTTACCTTGCATGAATCTTACAAATATTATACGAAATATATGAAAATTCATTCCTATGAAAAATTATGAAACTTTATACAGATGAGTCAAAGTCGAATGCCCAAACGTGAGCGGGATTGATTCTCGATTTCGTCCATTCGTATTCTCTCTCTCTCTCTCTCTCTCTCTCTCTTTCTCTCTCTTTCTTTTCACGGATATGTACACAGAAACAAAAATAAACTTTTATAAACTTCCTCAAAACAACGGTTTTCTCTTCGGAGTCCGCCGAGTTATCACATTGCACGACGCATCACAAAAAGTTTACAAAATACATCTTAAGACATAGCGATTTATAAAAAAAATGTCATCATGTCTCTTTTAAAACATACATCAATACAATTTTCATCAATCGATATTGAACAATTTCGTGAACTAATTTGCGTCGTTAATCGCAGCGTCGTTAACTCTCGAACGCGGAAAATGCATACATCGCGCGTTTACTTAATACTAAAAACATATAGTCTTATAGACAGGCGCTTGTTCAATCGATCGTATGTCATTTTTACGTCGAAGATGTCGCCTAAGCTCAATTAAGTAAATACATTTTTCCTGTAACAGGAAATCTGTCCTCACACTTATTACGTTGAACAAACGTTAATCGATCAACAAAGTTTGCAGCTGCCAAATGCGTGGAATGAGTTCGCGTTTGTTGTCGGTACAGGCGACTCACCGCACAAATAAATCACATGAGAAATCACGTGCTTGAAAAGACCAGAATACAAATCACCATCCAAACGACACTGATACGCAACTTTTGCTCAGGTAATTCGTTCAGTAGTATTTGTCTTGATCGAGATCGGCACGGATGTGTTGCTGGCCATGACTGTTACGCTTCAGAGTGGCGGATTCATAATCGAGACTCTTTGGATATAACTTGGGACTGCCGAGGCCGTTGACATTGGGATTGTTTTTGCCACGTAGAGTACCATTTCCGTTAGTGCTACCTGAAAAACTGGGCTGTCGTTTCGCGTTCACCTATAAAAATTAGCTTCTTTGAAGTATCCGTCAAGCGCAACTAGCAATCGAATACGCTTCTTTGAGCCTTACCTCCTTCAGTGGCACGATGACGTAAGAATTTTGTTTACTGATGTAATGCGGACTCCCTGGAATGCTCGGCTTGCGTCGCTTCAAATAGCAAAAGCATAACACCGCGGTTAAGGCCAGGCCGATGATGAAACTAATTACGCAACCACCCACCGCCGCACCCACCGTGACGCCCGAACTCTCTACACTCGAAGGCAAGGCGTTTACGTCTAAAAAAATATGCAATGCTTAGCAATCTTTAATCAATTAAATTGTTATTTTAAAGCACAAATACCGTATTTATAAATGTATCATCCTATAGACGCCATAAAATTGTTCCAAAATCTCACCATTATCCATGCAGTCTGCAGGAAGGCAGTCGCGTGTCTCGCGAGTTATTCCTTGACACATGTCGAGTCCATGCTGAAGACATGTTCGCTTTCTGTGCTGTTGATGATCGCCATCGCAGGGAGTCCAATACGACCACGTGTCCCAACCAGCTAATGATTCGCAACTGGACATCTCGCAGACCTTCTTGTCCAATCTTGGACCGTTGCAACTTTCTGGACCGAGACATTCTCTCGTCCTCGTACGCATTCCGACGCCGCAAGTCGTTGAACATTCGGACCATTCCGTCCAACATGACCATTGTCCTTCCGCCGTATTGCCGTGACATGAGTGTGAATTACAAATTCTGCTCTGCGTGGCGAGACCATTTTCGCAAGGTGGCGATTCGCATTGTCTAACCTGTAAAAATGTATAATCATATTTTTGTATTATATTATATATTAAAAAACTAAAATATTTTGATCACTTTAAGGTAAATTATTCGTTCTCCATTTCACACAGCTAAAAAAACTCCTTCGCGGTCATAATACTTTATTACATAAAATAAACTTTATTTTATAGTTTTAAATAAATTTTATTTTATTTTATTTTTAAATAAATAATTTAATCAAACAGCGAAAATGTTCGGTTTGCAAAATGCTTAATAAAATGATATGATTTTATTTAGATAGTATCGAGATAAAACTATGAGAAATACTTACCCTATGCTGGGTACCCTTTCCACAAGGACGATCGCACGAGCTCCAAGAGGACCATTCTCCCCAGCCATTCTCGATGATGGATTCCGCATAGGTATCTTTTCCTCTGAGACAAGATCCATCGTTCCTGCAGGAACGTTCCTCTTCTTTAGTGAGCTGCACTCGTACACTTGACGGATCATCCGTCTGCGCGCGGCAACTAAATCGGAAGCGCTTTTCTAAATAAACCGTGCTGTCGCTTTGTAAACTAGAGTTTACGGTCAACCAAGGAGTCCATCCGGAATATCTTCTCGTCTCTGCGCATTTGTGATTGTTACATTCCTCAATCTAAAATACATTCGGTCTCATCAAGTAATTCCTGCAATTACTATTCGGCTCTCAAGAAAGGCTAAAAAAGAAGAAATATTTCTTTTCACGATATATTTGAAACTTACCTGGAAATCGCATCCTGGACATTCAACACCACCCTTCTTAGGCGAGGGACTGTCACAGGTTCTCTTTCTCAAACGTATTCCTATGAAATGGGAATCGCCAATTTTATACCAAGAAAGCATGAAATTTTGTATGTTATCTCAGACAATACGAGCATGTACAATTGTAAATTCTTGTTTTTTTTTTAAAGTATTTTACAAATGTTTTTTGAGCTTCGGATTGGCTAGAATTATTACCACGACTACGAGGATATTCGGAAATACTTACCACCGTTGCAAGGCCGTGTACACGCATGCCAGGGACCCCAGATCGACCACTGACCAGTTTGAGGCGGTGGGGTGGTTTTAGCGGGGGCAGGACAGGGCGGTAGATCGATGCACATGATATCGTCATGATCATGCCCGACGCAAACGCGTCCACCGAATGCAGGTGCTGGATTCGTGCAAGTCCGCCGACGGGTTTTCATCGCGAAACCACAGGTCTGAGAGCACGCTGACCAAGCCGACCAAGCGGTCCAACCGCCATGGACAGTGCAATTTGTTACTCTAACTCGTGTACCCGTGCAACTCTCGCCACCGTGCTGTGGTGGAGGATTATTGCATTCCCTGGTTTGACATTGACAAGTGTCGATCTTCTGTAAATCAAATTTTCAGCTTATAAATTTCACGACTTTATGATAGAAAAGCTTATAATCGAATCGCTTTTAACAAAAATAAAATAAAATATGGATTTTATTATATATATATATCCAAATTTTATTATATATATTTTATAATAAAGAAACTATGTTCATATTTCTAAACCTGTGTTAAAGTCAATTATTTATGATCAATTCCGTTTGCGAAGGAAAACATATTTTTTACATTGTAATAAACGTAATAAATATATATGCCCACAAACCTCTGCGTGTTCGTGCGAGTGTGAGTGAATGTGACCGTGTCCGAGCGACTGTTCTCCTGTGCCATGTTGGCAGGATGACCAAGGACTCCACGCACTCCAGCCTCCGTCAACAGGATCGGTAAGCACTGGACACTTGGTGACTTCCTGATGCCAATGATTTGCCAAATAATTATATTGATAATTCTGTTTCGGTGCCTCCGCGCACTTCATGAGAAGCTCGTTCCATCCGCAATATGGCTCTTGGGCGTTCAAGCACGCTTGACGGCTCCGATGACGATAACACTGAACAGCAGGTATGCTAAACAACGGAAAGCATGCGGTTTAACGAAGCGTTTAACATTAACAATATTTGCTGTTTATGATAATGTACATAATTTACGATTGAACGACATCTATCTAGAATGACATGATTTAGATGATATTATCAGTACCATTTAGATAACATTATAGATTTATTTTTATTTTCGACAATGTAATGTTGTTCACAAAGCTGATCAAATGTTGCAATTACGATTGGAATAGTTGTCTTACCGCAAAAGGCCAATTTCCATGCCAACGTAGAGACTCTGCGTGTCCTTGAGGAATTGCAATGTCATCGGCGGTGAGGGTAAGGGTCCCCAAACTTCGACAATGCAGGTCTCCTGTGTCCTAGGCAGAACCGAGATCTTCTTGATTAGACCGGTTGCCGTGGCGACATAGAGGACAGTCACGCTGCGGTGCAACTTGGTTGGAGTAACGTCCACCGCGATGTGGGTGAATCGCTCGAGAGTCACGGTATGCAGCGGCTCCAGCATCGTACTCTGCACTGCTTCGTCCATCAACTGGTACCGTTGATTGTCCATGATCTGATGCGGCGCGGTATCAGATGAAGATCCACAGCGCTGAC
The DNA here is from genome assembly GCF_024713525.1 of Acromyrmex echinatior. Taxonomy (NCBI): domain Eukaryota; kingdom Metazoa; phylum Arthropoda; class Insecta; order Hymenoptera; family Formicidae; genus Acromyrmex; species Acromyrmex echinatior. The sequence goes on along the minus strand of NC_141852.1, from coordinate 16,456,045 downwards.
GATTATGATGGGCGACTGGTCTCCTTTCCCAGGCGGCACCCGCGTTTTCTTGATACTTAAAAGGCCCATTAAAACTGGCAACTATGGCTGACATGTTGAACGCGCAGATAGCCGAGCCTGCGATGCCGTTACTGCAACGAAAGAAAAAGATTTCATTTAATGCAGGTTTCTTCTTTAAGAAATCGCAGCGTCCTTATGTGAAAAAGCATTCCTTTGTATTCAAGCGATAAAGAACATTAAGATGGAGGAATTAGCGATCGTGCATAACGCTGGTAAACGATGGACCACAAATAACTTAGGATATTAAAGATAAATGGCTCAACGATGTAAATTTCTAACATAAAGCTAATAGAGATGTGCAAATTTTTCAAATTTAAATCTGGTAGGATTGAAATTTAAACTATTCGAAAATTTCGAATTTAAATGTCTGAATATGATTCACATTTATTGATAATTTTATATATAGAATCATATTTCTCAGTAATAAATAAAACAAATAACAAATTGTTTTGTTTAGATATTAATATAAAATTTAACTGAATAATTTTGATAAATCAAAATTAATCAAAATTTTGTTTCAATTTGTTTCGATTTGATTTAATTTGATTCGATTCGACGTTAGAAAATCTCGCACATCTCTATTATATCAGGAAACTTAACAGGCCACATAAATAAAATTGCAAATTTTTCGCACGACTTCCATAAATACTTCAGTGTTTAATTCAAATTAATCAATATTGCTTTAAAATAAAGTCTGCATTGCGTATCTCATAATCAATTTGTCATTTACCGTCTCATGTGTCCATCTGGGATTGTGCACAGACATAAACACAGATGATAATTAATGCGCCTTCAGATTAATCGGTCCGATGAATGATACTTACATAGGAGTTGTGAAGGTCGCGTAAATGATTCCTTCTTCTGGATGATAAGCCGCGCCTTGGATTTCATCGTAATAAAATGGGAATTCGCCGGGAAGAGAACAATTCAAACGAGCCTTACTGAAAGTCGTCCACACGTCTTTCATCATAATTTGTCCACCCCGATCGTTTTTACAGACTCTTGCTATCCTCGAGTATATTTTCTGCAGCCAAATATTGTAACGTACGATTAAACTTTAACGAATATAAATCTCACTAATTATAAAAAATTATCAATTAATAAAAGATAAAACACTCAAAAATTAAAATAAGATATTTGAAGCAGATGCTAGGAGAATCAACGCGATGGTACGTATGTGACTAGATTAATTAATATAAAATTTATTAGTAAGTAATATGTATATATATATATATATATATATATAGACTTACTAATAAATTTTATATATACATATATATATTTGTAACAGTTACATAATTGGCAACAAAGATCCGATTTACAACAATTAGAATATCTCGGTGCCTAATTTGAGCTATCCTCAGCGAAAGTAATATCAGAAAGCTTAATGATTGTTATGTTTCATATTTATGACCCGGATTGCTGAAAAAATAAAAAAAAATGCATAAAAAGTATCCTTTAATGATATTTCAAATACCTCGTTGACTCTTTTGATATTAGCGAAACGGCGTCGAGTGAATTAAATCCGCCACGATAAAGCGAAGTTCAACCTCATGATCGAGGTACGATCGCGCTCAGCCGGATGCAGAGTGTTTCATTAGAGCCATCCCTAGACGGCAATTTGTTGCGGCGATAGGTTGAGAAAATGATAAACATCGCGCGAACTAAGATCATGTCAGGGATGATAATTTTTCTGCTGTGTGAGAGAGGAAGATCCGCGACGCGCGTCGCTCGTTTCAACCAACACCGTAAACGGCTAATTATACGGCTGACGCAAGTCAGAAAAGACGAGATCGCTAATCGCGCGAATGGCTCCTCGCGTGTTCCGTGTATGATGGAAGACGTGCGCGCGTCACGGCGAATTACTCTGCGGCATCGATCTTACCTTGCCACAGTTGATGTATTCTACGGCAGATTCGCGAAATAGAAAGTACACGTGATCCTCCGTTTCGAAGCTGCCGACGAACTGCGGGTCGTTCAGCCACCTAAAAGGAAAGAGCAAACTTAGAGAGAACGGGATTCAGGCATGATAAATATCGCGATACGATAAGCAAGACCAACAATCTTGTAACGCGGTTATTACGATAAAATTAATCTCGTTTGTTTTTCTGTATAACTGCAAGAAGAATTTCATAAGAATTTCATGGAAAGAGAAATAAAATGAGTTGTAACAAGTTGAGTGTAAAGTTAGAGACATTTTTCAAAACTGATCAGTTCAACGAAGAAACTTATATTCTTTCTCTCTCTCTCTTTCTCGCTACAAACTAGAGACTCTCTAATAAAAATCCTGAACATGAAGAAAGTCTCTTTTGATTGGTTCGTGATGTTTTAATAATTCCTGAGAAAATGAAAGAAAGAGCAAAATAGATAAGAAAAAGATAAAACAGAATGAGAAAGAGAAATAAATAGTAAATGTATATTCTTCTCTCTCCCGGAGTTTTGTTAAAACTACTGTATATCCTGTATACAAAATTGCGGCTCATGTTCAGACATTTATTGAAGCATTGAAGAGTTTCTGTAAACGTACATGGAATCGTATTGTCGAGTCCTGAGGTTCGGGGAGGCCAACGTTCTGTAGATCGCAGGATCAGCTCCGGAGAAATCCGTCCGCGCACCGGCGAAGAGACCGCCGGAAGGACCCCTCGAGAGAAGTGCCGTGACGTTTGCATGCGGCGAGTACGGGCACATAGCCACGCCCGACATCTCGCTGGTTACACTTGTTATATTCTCGATCTACGGTTATAATTGCTATCGTATAGAAACTACTACCGTATTCAAGTGGTGCGACTTTGTGTCGTTCCAAATCGTTAGACAGTTAGCGATGATGAATAATCATTGACGAATAATCGGATCGCAACAAGCTGCGACAGTTCACAACATGAAAAACATTAGGATCCGAAATGGACGAGATTCTGCTCGTCTGGACCCGATCGGACAGACTACTTTTGGAGAACATACCTCTCGCCACGCGCACCACGGGCTGAATGCGTAAGTGCCGCAGGTGAAGAGGCTCTTGCCGTTGCTGAGGAGCACTTTGACGTAATTATGACAATCCTCGACGCTCTGGCCCTTATTCTGACAGGTGTTGACCTTGTCCTCCGGCGCAGACCAGGAGGCGTGTTCCAAGTCCGTCAGCGACGTCAGCGTCAAGCGGTACAAATTATCCCTGAAAAGACACGCTTTATTTACATTTTCGTCGGCGTGCTCTTCACATGTCATTAAGCGTCCCGTATGAAGGCCGGTCGCTATTAACCTATTAAAGTCCACTGGCCATCTCTACTCGTCGCTTTTGCGACATTGTTTGTCGGTAATATCTTTTGAAGAAGCAAACTTCTTCAACATTCTACAATCGATGAAATAAATTAATACCGGATCTCTCGAAAAATCGGTACTACAATTTCTCGTGGAATATTATGGAATCTCGTGGAGAATTATGAATTTATTGGGGTTCATAAATAGACTTTCGTGGCTTAAAGAACATTCGCGCAGATGGATTTCATTAAAGAGTTATTGGAAAGACTCATTGAAAGTCACATAGCAACCGGTAATCGAGAATGTGACTGGCGATATATAAAACGTACCTCAATTTTAAATCGAGGAAGAATAACCATGACAAGTGACAGTAACGAGTGGCAAATAACGACGATAGCTTCCTTTATATGACATATAACGCATTCAGTGAGATCGCCATAAGCCACTTAGAGCACCTCCTCGTTTTTTTATCATTTCTCTTCGAAATATCAGCACGATTATGGATGCTGATATTCATAAATTCCTCAATAACATGGTTCATTATGCTACACCAATTACCTCCTTATCTGTTTATTAAAACGTGTTCTACGTATCTAAATAAATGTTAATATTGCCGTTAATATTAATGCGACTTAAGAAAAAATTTTAAAAAATGTTAAATGCGCTGCGATACATTTCAATATTAATAGAAGAAATAGACGATTTATTACTGTCAGCGTAGACAGTAATTGTTGAACAAAAGTTCTCGTGAAATAAATTAAAATAATTATCTTCAATTTAATCTTTAACATTCAAGTCCATTTGCGAGAGATAAAAAAAATTACACATTAATAGATTTCAAATTAAAAAAAGATTTAATAATCTAATACTTTGTATGCAAGAACAGCCTTAATAGCCTCTTTATAAAAAGACGCAAACGAGAGAAAAATCGTCTGTAAGTCAAGATATAACTGAGAATTGTAGAATTAATGATTTATATGAGAGACGGTTGAGGACGTCCTACAGCGAGCCGATCGGAAAGCTGATGGTTTCCTGTGAAACAAACGTGCGCGCGGTTACCTTCCGAGGAATGCGACCGCTTGCGAAAGGTGACGTGACGAGGTGCCCGGTATCTCGAGATAAAAAAACCTTGAGAGGAGCGTCACTCGCCGTGCGTTTCATTCCGCGGAGCGTTAAGACCGCGTCTCTCGCGGCCGATCTCGAGGCGCTCACATGAGGCACTCGTGGCAGTCACGAAGGCGTACTCGGGTTTGACAGCGGCTTCGAGGAGCCCTCGAAAACTCCTCGGACGACATTCCACGGCAGCCCACTTGACTTCAATGCGACGTGTACTCACGCATATGTACGCGAGTGCGTACGGCGCTTCGCCACCGCGAGAGATCAAGCGATTGCTTGGTGCACCCGTTTCTCTTCCGACATAATCGATAGATTGGACATTTCTGCTCACTATTAAGGGTTTTCAACTTTATCGAGAAACTTTGGATACACAGAGAGAACGATTTTGCTAAAATATTAAAAAATTTAGGTAGATACAAATTTAAAAATAATTTTGTTAGATCAAAATAATTGTGTACGAAATTGGAGCGTGCAATAAGCAATGCTGCAAAAAATTTGCACAAAAATTTTGGCATTCTGGCTATCACTTTGAGAGTCCTACATAATGATTTTGATAATCTAAAATTATTTTCAAATCTGTATTTAGCTAAATTTTTAGACACTTCAGCAAAATTGTTCTTTCGGGGGTAAATGTTCGATGAGAATATGTGGAAGTTTCCTTCGCTCGGAGAGTATTGATATGTCTATTATTATATAATAGAATGTCATATTTAGAAAGTTTGATTTATGCAAAAATTTCTGATTATATCTTGAAACGTTGTTATTAAACTTCATCATATATGAAATTTAAGGATAGTCAAGCTTCAGCTTTATAAGGCGACTGATAGATTTGTATGTTGTGATTTTTATTTACCATGATAAAAGCGGAAGTAAAACTCGTGTACGCACGGCATTAGCAAATCTGGTGCGAGAAAACCGCCGGAAGACAGCGATCGCCAATAGTCGCCTCGAGAAGCTCGATAAATAAATTATCATCGGCTTATAAATAACGCGTGGAAATATGGTTCACGCGTGATCGTCCGCATGTCTCTTCTCGGCAAGGAGAACGACAACAACGACAACCACAACGATCGAACAGGAAATACAGACGGCAGTCGAAGCAGTCATAGATAACCACTGGATAACTCGACACTCGCCTAGGTCTCTTTAATTTTCACCCATTTTCACTAATGTAGATTAACTTTAATCTCAGTTCAACTGACTCTTCGTCTTTTTCTAGTTCTAAAGATTAGAAAAAGACGAAGAGTAAGTTGAACTGAGATTAAAGTTAATCTACGTTGGTGGAAATAGGCATTAGTAGCGACGCAGACGACAGCGTGTCTTTTTTTCTTCGTTCCGGTGACGATCGCGATATATGAAAATGAATCGCTAAACGCGCGATTGGCAATTTCACTACTTTGCAACAAAAAAAAGATAGATTTTCAAAATGAGACGAATTTTATTATCCCGTGCGGCCTATATATTGTCGTATCAAACATTGATTCCAATAAAAAATTGATTGGATATTAAAGCTCCTGACTAGTTACCCACAAATCTTCAGATTAATGATGTCAGAAGCGAGAAAACATAATAAAAATTCTTATAAAACATATTAAAATAGAAATATTGTTTCAATAACACAATATTTGCATTTGATAGAGTATACTTGTATATAACATGCAGTAATACTTGTATACAACAATGAGTAACATATATCGAAAACTTTCCTTTCATTTTGAAATAAAATCGAATCATATTTATCTCGACATGGTGTATAGGTTGTTTCGTTTTCTTGGCATATTTCAATTTCAAATATATGATTATTTATTGATTACCGGAGAACAGAGGAAATTTTTGGTATACTTTACGAATCTAATCTATTGATTGCAAATATTGTTATAAAAATATTCGCATTTTAATATGCAAGAAGTTTTTAATGTATCTTTGTCTAACTTCACAATACAAGATGACTGTAGTGAGTAGGTAGAAACCTTAATATAAAAAAAGATTTATACAGAATTTGAAAAGGGTATAAAAATTTCATAACATCGTGTAATGAAATTATTCTAATAATAATTATAACAGTTTTATGAAAAGCTGAGCATTAATTTCAATCGATTTAAAAAAGTTTCTTTTCTTTCTCTAAAAATTTACTCTCTTACTTTCAATAATCTTCCTATTTTCTAACGTCACGAGCAAGATGAAGAAGTGATCTTCAAGGGACATCGCTTTCACACGCATGTATATTGCGTGCGAATACAAATGCCTGTGCACTTCTTCATTAGATCGCTTGATAATTGCGCGTTCCATGCTCTGCATAGACCTTTTGTCAAATCGATAAACTCAATTTATTCATGATTGCCGTGCCGCAACTTGCAATCCATTGCGCTATGCCCGACACACATGCATAAACGTCGTCCGCGCTGCATTCTATTCGATGCCCCGAGGGAGCACTGTGGTCCCGCGGCATTCATTGGGCTTCTCTATCAATCCTATTCAGCCATTGGGTTAATAGTCTTAATCTACCACATTGTGCCTGCAATACGGAGTTGTCCCGCACTTCCTTTCACCAAGGAAAAGAGATTTCTTCAAAAATTTTATTTAACTATTTTATTTAACCGACTATTTGGTATTCAACTTTGAATATTATATATACATATATATATTTATAGCTAAGATACTGGAAAAAGCTTATTCAAAAATAAGTAAAAGTACGTATTATTTAATTACAATCCTTGTAATTTAATCCTTGAAAACTCATAACTTTCGAATCACTGAACGTTAATCTCTTGAAATCATTGCGGCACTCCGATATTTTAATTAACGAAATTAATAAATGATTCTATTCTCTATGAAAAGAATGGAGAATTATGTGATATCCTACGTATTAATCCGTATTCCGCGAACCTTTTCCTTCCTTGCACCAGCTGTTCGAAAACGGCGACGGCGATGGCGACAACGGAACTCGCAACGAAGCATAAACGGCGCCTACGTGGGCGCTCATGTCGCGGCACCGCGTGATAGTTCGAGCAGGTAATTATTATTTAAGTGAAATACATGAGTGCGGGCAGGGTACTGGTTGTGAATGTCAATTAATAAGCCAACATGGCACGTATCCCGTCGGATTGCTGATCTATTTGTATCGGCAACCTACGTGCGGCAACAGTAAAATCCAGTCGTACATGCATGGACCAGGGTGCGAGTTCGCCGAAGGGATATCGCTATTTCATGAGCGAGACACGACATCACAAGGCCGTCGGGCGCGACATGGGTGAATTATGCCACATGAAGAAAAGAAGCCGACGTCTTTCAGAATTGGACAGGGGAGAAAAGAGCTGCGGATAAAATAAAGTTGTGATGTAAGAATCCCAGGTGCTCTTGCGCATTTTCTAATTAGTCAATGAGGAATTGATGACAGACACCATTATCTTGTCACAGTTTGAATTGGCATCACATCAGTATCCTTTTACTTACTTATTCTTGTGTTTTTATTAAATTACCTGTGCTTGCATTGTCAATGAGTCTAAATTGTGCGTGAAGACTAGAACATCAGATTCCAGTGCTCGTTTTTTTGATAATGTGTAGCCTAAGGATTATGGCATATAGAAAATCTTAATCAATAAGACGTATAAACAATAAAGACATCAACACGTTGGATTTCCTACTGCTTATATTAAGATCTCAAGATCTTTATTGTGATGGTTCACTTACTGCTTACGTTTTTACTGTTTAAATTTTTTCGTGTGCCATGACCCTAAATGTGGCCATTTAAATATAGCCACATATGGTATCTGCACAGAAATTCGGTACGAAATTCGTCTCGAACGTACCTTGGATATTTACACCATGCTCAAGCCTGCAAAACCGCAATCTTTCAATTGGAAAAGAATTTTCGTTATAACGGAGGAGTTAAATCATAAACAGGATTGACCTTCCTATTAAAGATACGACGTGACCACTGCATCACCTTTTTATTATTCGCGTACGATTTAAAATAATCCTCTTCCTCTTCTAAGAACGGAATTTCTTCCAATGGAATTCCTTGAATACTTAACGGCTAACGTGGCTTTTCTTCCAGGTTTTGATCGGGAATGCGGTAGATCGCAATCGATTTTGTATCTCGTTGTTGTATCATATGCAACGGGACTCGCACGAGACCCAATTTTATGGTAACGGCGCGGCTGGATATCGCGCCGGAGTTTTACAGGCGTCAATCAATGTCTTTCATATTTTCTTGTTAGAACATGGGTCCGTGTGCGAAGTAGGCGGGCAGTAAAGCGAACCCGATGTTACTGTCGTCGCATGACACGTTGAAACACCTCGATCGCGGGAACGTAACGAGATATGAGTCGGTATTGTCATACGCGCTGTTTATTCCGAGAGTGGCGCATGTCGAGTTTTGCAATATAAATGCATTTAAATGCAACGCAGGTATAAACGACCCTCGTGTATCTACCTCCACAAAATTCGCAGATTAAGTTTGATTTACACCGCTCGCAAAATAAACTCACACATCAGTCGTCGTGAGAAGCAATCATGTTATCTTCACTAAAGAAAAAGTAACAAAACTGTGAAGACTGTACGAAATAATTAAATTCTCCGTAATGTATTTTTCCTATGACAAAACTTTCTTTTTATCAGACGAAAATTTAAAACTTATATATTATGCCGCGACATAATTGTGCAAAATTTCAATTATGAAGGCTACGGTATACAAAGAAATCTAAAACGTTGTTTTGGTTATCGCTGTGGTAACGTTTTATTGCTTAAGTTTTTCTGTGAGCCATGACTCTAAAGACTATCGCACACAAAAAAGACTTAAGCAGTAAAACGTAAACAGTATAAGGAAATCAACATGGCTACGTTATGACTTTATGATTTCTACTGTGATTGGCCAATTCGTTCGTTTTTTTCTACTTAAGTTTCTTGTATGCTTTTATGCTCCTAAGATTATTCTTAAGGCAAAAAATATGAATTCAAACTTTGCATTCAAACTTTGCCTTCTAACTTAATTTATCCGATTCAAAAAAGGAGTTTCATTCGTTGATCCAGTCCCACGGATAAGTAAGTCATGAGTAGTAAGTAGGTACGCTCGGTGCGACGTAAACGTTGTTTATTGGACGAATGATCACATTGAAACAGATTACTTCCTGCTCAGTGCACAAATACTCTTTTGGCCCCCTCCCTTTCTCGTCGTGTGGACGAACGCGATAATGACCGCGCCATTGTGCCATACTATACGCGGATCCTCCTTGTTGCGCGACCGTAATCGCGTCTCACGCCTTAAGAAAACTATGTGTAGCAGTTGCAACTCGTTGTCTCGTCATAATTGTCTCATTACGTCGTGCTAGAATGGACATGCGCGCTCTTGCGACGATTAACTTCGTGTGCGCCTGCCGAATCGATTTTCCTGTGTCCTCGTTTCACTCTCGTCAATCCCATGTCCTATTTGAAGCCTCCCACGATACTGAAAAAAAAAAATCTCGCTCTACCGTGGAATATTTAAATTTATACCACGTAATTTGGATCATGTAATAAACAAATCGAAATAAACGAGAATTTTGTGCCTGCTAAATATGCACGAGGCTTTATGCATTGATAAGAGGTATCACCAAATAAATTATAAATATGTGGATAACATAGAAAAATCTATTAATATGAAACGTATGTAATTCGTTATTAAATATGTGGGTAACATAGAAAAATCTATTAATATGAAACGTATGTAATTCGTTCTGCTAATTTTGATTGTGTAAATATTGGACATCGTATTTTGTGCCCCTTATCTCATAATTAATGTCTACATACAATTCATTCGCGTGCTATACTTGTAGACTATTAAGGTGCTGCTCGATCGACGAATCGAAATCGGGTTAATTTAACTTACGTACTTTCCAACGTATATACACACGCGATACAAGGATGCTGTGGACCAGTCTGTCGCATAAATCTCAACTCGATTCGACGAAATGCTAATTGCCGACGTATACCGTCGTGATAAAATCACCCGAGTATCTGTAAACGTGCAGAATGTTCGAAATATTATGCGATAAATAATCGGATAATAAAGCGGTTTCCATTTCGTTCGTAAAATATCGACGCGATACTCGAGCCTAGTAGCGTCAACCCCATCTTCGATAGAACGATTTTGTCCGAGGCACTTAATTTACATTACATTCCGTATTAATTAACGCAAGACTTTCACTCTTCCGTTTCGCAATATTCTTCAAACTGATCGATAAATCGGTGCACCATGACGAAGGGATGGAACTTGATCCGCGTAGCACTGCTTTCCGAAGATAATCTATGATCAGCCTTATCTTGTGATCTATCTTACATAATATTACACTGTGAAATGATTACTTACATAAGATAATTGCCAATTAATATTAATAGAATTATACGTGCGATGAAGGAAAAATTATGTGATCAATGCGTGAAAATATAGCGAAAAGGCAACGTATTATTATTATTATATACTATATACATTAAACTGAACAATTGCGGCCAAGGCTCAAAGACTCATTATTAAAGACCTGATACGATCGATCAAGACTTTGGATGAGATTAAACTTTAACTCAAGCGTAAATTGTCGAAGCTGTCGATCGAAAGTGCTTATTGTATTGAGGTGCTTTGAAGCTGCATACAGTCATCAAACTTATACAGCAAGATTATCACGTGCTTATCCCAGGGGATTTCAAAGATCTTCGAGGAATCGCAATCATTGACGACGCAAAATTAAATAACAATATCAGAAAGATACATCACTGTAGAAATATCATTACGTACCTTGGACACGTAGCATAAAACTGTTTGAAATAGATTCCGACCGGAATTATTCCGTTTTAGAATAAAAATCTAAGGAATAATTGAACAATTCCAATATCGGAATTCATTCCAAACAGTTTCATAATACATGCGACGATACTGAGAGGCGATTCGGAGATAAATGTTATTATTTACAATCAATAAAAATTTAAAATGTCTATTACGGTCAAAGCTGAATCTTCATTGCTTTAAATAATTCGAATTGCGCGCGCCGAATTGTTTTTCCAGACTTTTAAGCTTGTTCCACAATGTGCTTTTTGTTTTCAGTTTCTTGCTTTTTGCTATTTTTTACATCTTGTCTTTTTACTTCTTATTCGGTTTTTTGTTTTATATCTGAGATAAGAGTTAACGAACTTCGAAAGAAACAAGAAATACATAGCAAGAAATTGTCGATAAAACGGTTGCAAAGGAGTTAAAAGCAAAAGGTAAAAAAACCAGAAACAGGAAACAAAGAGCACATTGTAGGATAGGCTATAAACGCAATTAAAACTACTCTAGTAGTCGCGAAAATAAATTGACAAGCAATTTTAATAATTTGATGCTACCGTCAAGCATCATATTATAAAAATGTTAAATATATTGAAACTGTTAATAAATTTATTGCGAAAAATATTACCTCAGCCGAAGAGCTTGAACCCGGATCTCTTGTATTCCGTACGTTCTAAGCCATTAGACCACCGAGGCCTTAGTAATGTTCTTCGCAATAATTGGTACAATAAGGAAACAACATCTTTCTTTCAGGCGATGTAATATAAACAATATTAAGAATCTTTATTTTAGACCGCATATGCGAGAAACACAATCAATACTAGAGATTTAAAATGCGTTGTATTACAATCGAAGCTGGATCTTCATTGCTTTAAATAATTCAATCTTGAATTACTAATATACACTATATATGTACTTGCATATATATCATATTGTAGTCTTTTCGAAATATATTAACATCTTTATAATATGATGCTTGATGATAGCATCAAATTATTAAAATTGCTTGTCAATTTATTTTCGCGATTATTAGAGTAGTTTTAATTGCGTTTATAAGTCCGGAAAAACAATTCGGCGCGCAATTCGACAAGACTATAATATAATATATATGCAAGTACATATATAATATATATTACAATAATAATATATATTCAAGATTGAATTATTTAAAGCAATAAAGAGCTTCGATCGTAATAAACATTTTTAATTTCTAGTATCGATTGTGTTTCTCACATATGCGATCTAAAAAATAAAGATTCTTAATATTGTTATTATTTATAACGGGGGGCAGACGACCATGTTGCTGCACGCGATCGCGCGCAAAAAATCTCTTCTTTTTATCACGCGACTGGGAAAGGAAAACCCTTTCGACCATCATCAACGATACGCCGATCCATCGATATACCTCTCTATTACCTGTCAGCGCCGTCAGCGGCTGATTGTGAGAGACTGTTCGATAAGCTTCGGGATCGCGAGTGACGTCATGGTTGGTGCACACGAGAATTAAATAGGAATGCAAATCGTGGCGCCGAGCGAGCGGAGTCGCGCCGCGATTAGGACAAACGACCACGGTAAGAGCGAGTGCACGCACACACACACACACACACACACACACACACGCATGTATGCACGCCCGCGCGTGCACTTGTATTCACTTGCATGCGTTTATAACGAAGCGCGAAGGGAACGTGTCAGAGGGAAGCTAGAAATGGCGAATGAATGGGATTGAAGAGCAATTTGAGTTGGAGGCATGTAAAATAACTTCTTTTCTATTTAAATTTTTCCCAAGCATTTATGCCTCATGTAACGATCTCTTTCTCATGTAAACGTATAATTTTAACGAGACAAATCTTTCAACTTATATTTACATTTAATCTCTTTCATCCTTCCTTTCGTTGCCTTAAAATCCTTGGAAGGAATCAGTCTCGTCCCCGGTTTTCCCACGCTCGCGTTATGTCAGATGCAATTTTTCTCGTGAAATTCAGTCCTCGGAGAAGGCCTTCGCGTCGACTTGCACTTCGATGATATCTAACTCGGCTGCGAAATCCGTGGGTTGCGCACGCATTACGGCCCACGGTTACACATGTCGCCGGGCCGCGCGAATAAGACACGATATTCTCACTGATCAGAACGATTCGAGCGCAAACGCGAGTTTCAACTGCTATCTAAATCGGGCGAACGTTATCAGTAGTACTCAGCGAGCAATTCACCGCACTCTTGGGACACCGCCCGCGCGAGAGAACACATGCATTTAAATTCAGTGAAAATTCGGCAATACATTACGCTACCGGGGAATATTTCACAGCCGTGGAGGGACATTTAATCATAACACACACGAGGAACGTGTATATGTGCTAAATATATATAACTTTCGAATATAACCGATATTTCATGAAATACATTTTACATGAAGGTGTTTAATATCTTATTAAATATATTATTTTTAATTATATTAAATCTTATTAAATATATTATTAAATGTATTATTTTTAATTATATTATTTAAATTACACGTAATATTAACAGTGATTTAATGAATTATGGTATAATTATTATGAAGAGCATAGAAGTTTAAGAACAATTATAATTTTTCTTGCCGATTGCTACTGGCCTACATAAAAAAAAATAACATTTACCATTCCTAACTTAAAAAAATATGTATACTAGAGGGAAAGATTTATTAGACCTTATGTCATATCAAGAAATGGTTTACAAGATGTATTATGATTGCGATGCGACATATGTAGGACAAACGGAACGTTAATTAAAAACAAGAATATTCGAACACGTAAGTGACATTAAGAAAAAAACAGGGTTCCCATCAGTAATATGGAATCTGGTTGACCCACGATCATAATTTTGAATGGAATGGAGTGGATGATTTTTAAAGTTTTCGACAACGAGTCGTCATATAGAAAAAGATTGATTTCGGAGAAATAGTATACATTAAAAAGCAATCAAATGGTTTGAACAAGCAAAGTGACACAGAATCCCTGCCTGATTCCTATCTTCCTATCTTACAAGCATTATCCCCTTCCTAATTTTTTCTACCCTTCCAATTTTTCTTCCCTCATCACCTCACGCTTTTTTTCCCTTCTAAAATTATGATAACATCAGTCTCCTTTCCTATTACTGTGTCATTGCAACATCATCTTGTAAAGATAACTAATTTTATTAAGCGACAATCAATATAATATATATCTGAGGAAATTTGTAAATCCATTGCAATCGTGTGGCTTAAGAAAAAATATTTAAGGTACGATTAATTTTGAGTTGAATATTGAGAATTAAATTTAAAAAAATTCAACTCTTTAATTGTCTTACGGTTTAATACAGCATAAAACAGTGTCGATTTGCTGAGACAAGTATATATAATGATGGATTTTGTTATTTTCCAAACGACTGCAATGAGAAATTTTTTTATCAACTACAATACTGAAAATTGACGATGTCATTGAAATAGGAATATATATGTAATGTCAATAATTTTAATTATGCGACTTCGTGCAGATAATTAAAACGTTTTAAACAAACACACACACACACACACACACACACACACACATACACACACACACACACACGCGCAAAAAAATTTTTATTCAATTTTTAATCATGCGACAAGATTTAGTCAATTTTTATATTTAAACTTTTAACTACTATGTAATCGATATGACCTTTTTATTTTTATTTTTATTTTTAATTGTGTAATTTTACACCGAAGATGATCTGATGAAGGTTGAAACATCTGTATTTTAAATGTTTATAGCAATCAGATATTGAATATAGATTAATCATTAGCAATTAAGAACTAGTTTTGACGTGCCTTTCTCCTTTAACAGTTTAATTTTAATATTATCTATTATTTATTAAAAAATTACTATTAATCCTAAGCTTTACTATTTTTATCTATTTAATAAATAGTAGATTATATACATGCCTAAATATTACAGATCTAAAAGTATATGATACAAACGACAAAATAATCCGCTTATTGAGAACCTCACTATATATTTTATTCTTGAAAAAGGATTACATAGCCTTTTTTTCATTATCTTACTTATTTTGTGAAAGCTTCGGGAGGGGGTGGAAGGGATAATGTACACCGTACGGTATAATATTAAACTGCTCTTGTTCTTACGCAAGTTTGCTCTCTTCGGCCCGAAGGACAAGTACAAAATTGGACGTCCAGCTCGGTTGGAGAACTCGCTCGCGGGTTCAAGCTCCGGTACGGTAATCCTACCAATCGCAGACGTTCAATGTTTACCGAGTGCCCGCGGACAGGAGGTCGCGCCTCCTCCTCTTCCTCGTGAAGGAGTTAACAACAGCATCCAAGACGAGATCTCTCGCGATGCGAAACACGTCGGCGAAACACGAAGGTGCACTCGACGTGGCGCGACGCGGCGTGCTCGACGAGTTTCTTCAGGGATCGTGACGCGTCGTCGATTGACCGCGTGGAATAATAAATTCTATTGCTATATTTTTTTTATATATACATATAAAGACAAAATGATTCGTACGACGAGAACGAGACGGTCCGTCCACGCTCATCGCTCGTGATTTCGAATCTATTATTTTGTCGCGTCGTAAACGTGAACGGCGTCGCAACTACCAGGCTCGTCGTTATTTGTTCTCTTTGTCCACCGTGTGCCCTCGATTGCTCGTACCTCGTCTTCTTTGAAAGTCATTGAGCGTGGATATATTGAAGTTACACGGCCGTTTTTCCCGAGGAGAAAAAAGTGGACACCGAGATAAAGAACGGGACGATTTCTTCCATCACGTTCACGAATCCCTATCCGAGGTAATCTCTGCATCGAAAAGACGGCAGAAAAAGCTAAATGATACACACGCACTCTTTCGTGCTACTTTAATGACTAGAATATTTTTCAAATGCGAATGTAATCGTTTATCGTTAAACGAGATCCTTTCAACAATAAAATTCTGTTCTTTCTAGTGCTCCTTCCAACAATAAAATTCTATTCTTTCCGGTGCGGCGATAGCCCGCAATATCTCTCTTTGTGATTAACGAAAGGATAATTAAGTTTGGTATGCCGCTACAAATCAGTTCCCAGCGAAAGAATTGTAAATAAATGTTCCCTCTTGGGATTGTAGAGTGGAAAATTGGAATGTGAAAGCAAACATGTTTGTTTGGTTAATAAGAATATATTTTTGCAGAAAAAGACAATTTTGCTGAAATATCTACAAACTTAACTAGATACTGAAAATAATTTGTTAAAATATCAAAATATTTATGGAAAAAATTCCAACATGGTGAACAATTCTGAAAAAAATTTTGACAATTTTCAGAAACCAACTGAGAGTCCTAATTATTTTGATGGTTCAACAAAATTATTTCCTGATCTGTATATTTAGCTAAATTTTTAAATACCTCAGCAAAATCGTCCTTTTAGTACAGTTTAATAAAAAGTATATTTTATCAAATTGCAGAAATAAGACGATTTTATAAATGTCTTATTTCAAGAATTTCAGCTTATAATTTTTAATAAGGTATTCGATTTGTTAGATCGCGGGCATAAATTCTTTCGCAGAGAAACATGTTGCGAAATTACAAGCGCGTGCGAGCGTGGCAAGAATATCTCAATCTCGCTGAGAAAGTTACCGTTCAAGAACATCGCTATACATGTTTCCTTCGATACAAAATTGACTTGCGGAAGCTAGAGACCTATCTATTATGCATCAAAGGTTGTTCAGACGAACACTTTTACTCGATGCAATCCAGGTGCAATGGAAGCAGTTCTTTGCCCGACGCGTCACGCTCGTAGAGTCCACAGCTTCCAGCTGTGGAGTCCGCGGAGCGGACAAAGCGTAATATCACAATTGATCAACGCAATCGAGCTAAATCGTAATATTTCACGCCCGTTTTTCCGTCGCGTTGCGTGCATTACATAAACATATGCATATTTCGCGCGTGTAAGTGGAGATATATGGCCGACGGGGCTGTCGGCGGACAGGCGAGAGCTATTGCGTATACGCGCAGGACACGCTGGCGCCGTCTGTGACATTCTCCACTTTCCATCCCTGTGCCCTGTTCCCCTCGGTTCCCCATCACCTTCCTTTTCCTACCACTCAACCTTCCCAGACCACCTCGGAAACGTCGCTGCTCGAAAAATCGCAACCTGTAATTATTATGCTCGAGTCGTGACGGAGTAACGTCTCTGTTATTCTGTTGCGCCTGTGTTTCTTCGCGAATCAGCAGAAACTGCCGCTTTTACCTCGCCCTAAATTTGGCGACTCGACTAAAGAAGCGAATTCAGACGTCGCAGTCGATTATATAGGCATGAAAAACGCGACAAGATTCATAAATATATATTCATAAATGTTGACAAAAGTTGAGAGATACATGTTTTTTTTTATAGTATACATTATTTAAAAAAATCATAATAAAGAGAAATCCTTATAAGCTGCGAGAGATATGTAAATATATGATTTACACAAATTTTAAGAATGCATCACACAAACGTACTTCAGCTGTAAACAAGCGCGTGCAAATCTGAGCAATATAAATTTTACGCGACCCTCTAGAGAAAGAAAATATCGTATATCTTACTTTTATTGAAATAGGGACACGATATCAACGGCTATGGTCACCATCAGTTATCTTATAAATATTCAATCCTCATATCATCGATTATTCACAATCTCTGCGACGCGCATATATTCGAAAGTATGTATAGCCCGTTATCAGAGATTTCTACGTCTCCAAGTGTAGTAATGTTCGCGTTCGCGTTGAATAATAAAAGGACGACATGCGCAGCGGTATGCAAAAAACGTCGTAGCTGCCGACGCGACGCGACGCGACGCGACGCGACGCACCAAAATCAGGTTCCGTAGGCGTAACGGTAGGCCGTTGCGCTCGATCTCTCGAGCGACAACCTGCACCGGCACGGCGGACACGTCGATCGACATGGCCCTATAAATAAGGCCGCTTATTTGCTACAAGATAAATCTCCCGGTAACGATTTGTCACGGCGTGGTGCGCGTGGCTGCACGAAAATCTTTCGCACGACTTTCCGAATCGACAACGTGTCGGTGAAATCGTTTCGTCACTCTTGTCGGGAAGATCTTGCAGACAAGTCTGAATTAACGATGGAAATTAATTGATCGACCCAGAGATAAACGTTTGATTAATATATGTATTAATAATTTTTGCTCGAATAATTGTATCGTTTAATGACTTATTGATTGAAATTTATAATTTAAGAAATCTAAAGGTAAAAATGCAAAGTTTAAAAGAAAAGTAGAAAAATAAAAAAGATATTAATTATATTAATTGTTATATTTATATGTATAGAACAGAAGAAAATTCTGATTTCGTTAAAGCTTTTTAAATATTAACAAAAGAAGGTGCAGATGAAAGAAAGTTCTTAAAAACTCAAATATTCTATGTACATTTAAAATACATTTAAAAATGAACCCTTCTGTAATTATATTTTTATCTTTCCCATCCAGCCTAAGTTTCTTTTTACTATTCTAAGGTTTCAAAAAATGTAAAAAATTCAGGATTACTTTTAAACATTTTAATTACATTAATAAATAGTTTTTTTAACAAGATATTTTAAAAAAGGAAACTAGACGTCATCTTTTTTTATTTTAAAGAAATTTAAAAGTGAAATTTTGTTTGTGTCAAAAAAGATCCAGATTGCAGATGGAGAGTTAAATTAACCAATATTAAACATAAAGAGATAATCCAGAGATAAGCGTCGTAGATTCTAGACGCAGCAATTCGTTAAATCATGAAAGGAAAATATTCGAGAGAACGTTTCTCGCACAGTGTCGATATGAAAACGATAGATAGAGAGAACTGGTGATATGGAGAGTCAGGATAAGTTTCGCGTGTCTCGTACACTTCAAGCAACATCGTAAATATGATACGAGTACGTTGGCGGCGATGTATGAAATTCCTAACACCTGCGGCCGACTGTGGCGAGTAATCTCACGCGCGTAAACCCAAAAACTTTTATTTACGTTGCACCATACATTCTGCCGTCGTCGTTCCGTCCGGACAAAATAAACTCACGCCACAGAAATATTTTCTCTCTACAATAAATCTCCTGGTGAGAAACCACTGAGCCATGAGTCGCGATGACACCGCGTGAGACTGTCATATAGTACATGATTCGTCAACTTCAAGACGAAAAGGCTTGGAAGTCAAATAAATAAATAAATGGAATGCAGAGATTGAAGCATGCACGTTATTTAGAAAGTTTGATAGAAATATGAACATGATGTGTAAGTAGCAGTAATATATTCGCCATGATTTAAGCAAAAATAGAATATTAAAGCTAGCTTGTCATTCTTTCTTTAGAGCTCAAGTTTCTAATACTCGAAACGATACTTGTATATGGTATTTACATGTAAACTTAAAATTTTTTCAATTTCTGGAAAAATAAAATTTAAAGCTAATTAATTAATAATTTAAACGAATTAATTAATAAAATTAGAGAAAACACTAGAATATCCTGTTTACAAATTTAAGCACGTTTTCCGTACATTTTTCCGTATCTGGCACTTTACTGGAAACCGCACGAACGCGATTACGAACGTGGGCAGCAGTTAATAACTGACATTCTATTAATAGAAAGCGTACGGGGGCGTATTCCCTTTTCTATGGACCGATCGACCGATCGACCAATCGATCGTTCAATCGTTCGTTCGTTGGTTCGTTCGTTCGTTCGTTCGTTTATTCGACCCAGGTCCAGTTCTCCAGATCCCGCGACACCCGTACGTACACATATGTAAGATCGTATTTACTTCGCGTGGGTGGACCGCATTTTTCTCGACCAGCATCGGTTGAACGTCGTACACAACGTTAACAACACCGATAACGCTAATTTTAGCTCCATTCATCAGCTCGAATGTCATCTTGCAATCCGACCGTGGCAGGTCGGTGATTATCTTAAATTTAAGCTCTCTTCTGGTTCTCAGAAATTTTCTTATTTTTTAATACCTTTTAACGTTTAAATTTCAAATTAAAATTCGGGGTAACATTTCATTTGCATGCAGCGATAAATCATAGTGTCGTACCTCGCATATTATATTTAAAAATAAGAAAATATTTAAAGGAAAAAGAATCAATTAAAGAAAACACTTCAAGTTTTACGTTTCATTGTTTCTGTTCTCAGGAGTGATCTCATATTAACCACTTAACTTATATTAACCACTTAACTCATTGTCAATCGTCGAGATATGGTTAACCAATCCCGAAGAACCAGTCATCCAAGTATCCTTATCGATATTTATTAATATCTCAGAATTAAACTCACGAGCATGGATTGGTAAACGTGATATACTTCGAGGCACTGAAGTCTAAAATCGCACTATCAAGTTTCCCTTCGCGCATTTCTTTGGACAAAGCTGTCTAGTGAGATAATCGGTAATTGTTCCCTTAACTGTTATTATTTCACTAATTAGAGCTTCTACGTAAACTGGTTCTCGATCGCTCGCAAAATGACAAAATTACGACACCGCCGTTTTCCAGTTCCATTCTCAGATCATTCGTTGCTCATTATAAAGTTGTATATACAAATATTAGGGAATTTTTGCAATACCGTTTATCTAAATACGCTCAGGTGATAAACGCTCATGTTATCTTCTTCTTAACAACTAATTAAGAAAAGAATGACATGACTTCAGCATTCACATATTTGAATTCACGTTATTGCAAAAACTCCCTATTATCAATAACAGGCACGTTTATGGCGCTATTTTGTGAGATAAGTAATCGCCTACTTGATATGAGCGCCAGTTAACGCGCCTATTCTCTTTTTCTTCCGTTTTCTATTTCTCTATTTTTAAAATATTCTATTTTTCTATTTTTTTTATCGAATATATCAGGCGTTATTTCCTGCTTATAATGAGGCAGTGCTTATCGGCTAGAGAAAGTGTTGCAAAAAAATTCCCAGTCACCCTAGAAGCGCCATTCGTCTCGCCTTTGCAAGATAGTCTATAATTTGTATATCACATATAAGTCGTACCGAACAGTTCCGTGCAAGAATGATTCGCATTAACGCGTTGTAACGAGCGTGAGCGCGACCGATGCGGTACGACAGGCACGTCTCGCGCCCGCACCATTCGATTTCACGTGAGTAAATGAATCGCGCGAAATATAATTTGCCTAACCGAGAGCACGTACTGCACTGGCAATGATTTTCAGAAGCAATTTCGTCGTCATAATTCCCTCTCGCCTTGCCATAAATCCGATATTCCACACGGAGCGTAATTTAATCAGATATAATAAGCAATAGGTATCGCAAAATCGGAGACGAAGTTCATTCGCTATTCCTCGATACTGCCTCGTGTGCTATATATTTATATCAATTAAGATCTCAGATGTAAGCTAAGGGATAAAACGTGTAGCATTTTGAGAACGAAAAAAATATTGTGAGTGCGAAAAATATTTGTATAGAAAAAATATTTTAAAAGATTTATTTTTAAAAAGTAAACATTGTATAATTAGCAGTTTATTAAGAAAGAATAGAATAGATTGTATATTTCTCTAAATTATTTTTATTAAAATATAACGTGCAATAATTAAAATATATTATTTCAACAACGAACGGAAATTAAAAATTGTATTATTTGGATGCATAAAAATATTTGTACAGTCGAGAAATTTAGCTTCTCTATAATCATGAATACGGTTATTTCCGCAAAGTTCTCTTTTAATATTAGAGTAGAACGTAAATTGGTCAAATGCTTTTTTTCTAATTTGATTCTAAAGGAGGAAACTACTCTTATAAAACGTTGATAAAACTGATTCTACGTGGAACAAATAAGCTTTAAAATAATTAGAATATTCATTGTTAATAAATTGGTAATTAATGTTTATTTTCTACAAATGATACTACTTTTTTTATAAAAAAAATCTATTCGAATACTTTTTGTACTGTATCATTATTTTGATTGTCACGCGACAATTTCGATGACTCGCAGAATTTTGTCGCCAAAATAAACGTAAGGTCGTCGAATAGTAAAAAGGTGCGATAACACAGTTAAGTAAGAAGATTGCAAAATTCGTCGCAGCAATTAGTCCTGGCAATTTAAGCGGCATTGCGCGATCAGGCTTGTAATGCTTATGTGCATGAGTCGGCGATTCGGCTTTTTCGGTGCAGTCCTCGGTTAATGAGCGGCACGTAGGCGAGCGACCGACTTCGTAACGAAGCATGGCCGTTCGCTGATGTAAAGAGCGACAACGAGAGACGCGCCGTTATTTTTTCCCTCCCGTTCTTTCGTGAATCACGTTACAAGACGAGGAGATCAACCGAGCCGACTCGTCTGGCGCAAGTCGTGAAAATGGATCGGCGCCTCAGGAAGACCGTATGTCAGCCAATTTGGCGGACCGCCAGGACATCTCGCTGGAAACTGTCGCGAACGAAAGGAGCAAGCGTGTTTATCGTCTTCCACGGGTCTGTAACTGTCTGTGACGTCGCCAAAAAGCGTCACGTCGTCGTCCTATAATGCGCTCGTCTCGCGAAATCGTTTACCCCTTCGCCTTTATTTACATTCGCCACATGCTCAGCGTTTATTTCCAGTCTTTGCGTGAACGGATTGAATCGAAAGGTACCTCAACTCGAGTTTTATACCCTAAAGGAAATCCGATTTTTCGTGTTTATTGACACATTTACAAAATGTACCATTGTGAATGCAATAAATTTCGTTATCGTTTCTTTCTTCGGAATATTTTAAAATATGTAGAATTAACTATATACTCCTTTCTAATTTTCATTTTTGAAAGGAAGACAATTATACTCTTATAAAATGTTGGTGAAATTGATCCTAAGTGAAGCAGGATAAGCTTTGAAATAATTAGAATATTCTCATTGGAAGACGATTGTGAGATTCAATGATGTTATTACAAGTTTCAAACTCGTTTAGAATAACAGAAATCGACTGCAGGCTCTATTAATTTTTGATATGTTAATCTGAAGTGTGAAATCGTGATTATTATGCCAAAATATGACACTCACATGCGTGATTGAATTTTTTTTTCATAAGTGAGAGATAATATTTATCAAAGCCAGTAGGTCGAGAATATTTTCTCATTAAATTCTGATCTCAAAATGAAACGCTTTCTAAAACTCATTATTATCGAAAAGATTATTGGCAAAATAAATATCACTATCAGATTACGGATTACATCGTTGTTCACTCATCTCGTAACAGTTTCGATTTCATCACGAAAGGTTGGATTTCCAGTGAGTTCGTTAGATATAATAATATTTCTTATTATTATATCGAAACGTGCAATTTCAACAGTGAGTGATTTTACAAATTATTTTGACCTTATTTTTCCAATTTACCTTCAAATAAGACTAGATGTCTCTTTATTTAAATCAAACATCATTTTTACTAAAACATAGTCAATTTAATTTTATACAATTTCGGATTTCTGTATATTATATATTCACATTGTTTATTTAATTTCTCTCAAGATAGTCGAAGTAACTTTGTACAAGTATTTATGTAATTTTTTAAGTTAAGTGACGTTAATATAGTAACAGTTGTCCTGGAAACGAGAGGATTAACTCGATAATTGAAGACAAGCTTGTAGCACGAAAATACGTACCGTGCTCCGACAACGACTTGCTGTCGCGCCACGTCGAAAAGTAGCTGAGAATAAGTCGTGACCCCCTCTTGTTGAAACATACTGGTCTCCGCTAAATCTGCAACACATGACGAGACACGAATTATCCAAGTGAGCTCGAAAACATTGCAGGAAAATATTGTAAAGATTTTATTAAAAACATCTCAACTTTACACAAATGTTCCTCAAATTTTTTCGAATATATTAAAATTATTAATCTAAATATTTCATTTCTTTCATTCTCTCTTTTAAATAAAATATTTTTCCAGCAAAAATCAAGAAATTTAAAAGGAATAGATATTATGAATAACTACAATAGTGCCTGTATAACTATAGACTTTCGATCCTCAACCTGGGAGGTGAGAAACCGGTACACGGCAGGTGCGAAAAGTCGGGGCGAGGTGTCATAATTACCGAATCGAACGTGTCGAAAGCGATGCTTTCTTTTTCCTCGTAATATGCTTATCGGTAGCAACTCATAATTCAACCTAGGACAACACGACCTAGACACGGAATTTTTCTTACAAGTCCCTTCAGGTATCGATAAAATTCAGCATCGTTCACGATAACACGAAATGTCAATAATTAGACCTGAAGAAATCGTATGATAGCAATAATCGTATGTCATTTTGTAAAGTTATTATTTAATTATTTCCATACACTGAAAAAAAGAATTGGCTGCTGCAGCAAATTAGATGGTATAAATATAGCATAGCATTTTTAATTGGTTGCAACAGTCAATTTTTGATTGGTTTAAAGATGTAAATGATGGGGGAGAGGAGGGAAAATATCAGAATTTTAGGATAAAAAAATTCGGAAATTAATAAGTTTTTTCCTTTGACTTTGACAGTTTTTTACTCGGATATTTTTTTAGGTCATTTAGGTCCGTTCGCATTGCTTGAAATCCCCCAAAATTTTTGCATACAGTGATATGATTAGAAAAATAGATTCGGGCGTTGAAAAAAGAGAAAATACAGATGCTGAATGCGAAAAGTGCAAGCAACGCAAACAGACCTATTAACCTATTATCAACTCATCAAGAATTGCAACAGCCAATAAAACATATTTTCGCTTCGATATAAAATTATAAAGACAAAAATATTAAAAAGTATCGAAATAACAAAAAAAAAAATGAATTCTATTTCTTCTTCTACATATTTAATGAATGAATTCTAAGATTTTTCATGAATTTTATGTAATTTGATCAAAAATATTGTTTTTTACAGTAAAAACAATATTACTTAATTCTCTAATTGGTATCAATTCTATATCTTGCAGTAATCTTGCGTATGTGTAATAAATTTTTAATAATATACCATCTCAAAATAAAAGTAGAGTGAATGGAGATATTATTTTTTTTCGCGATTATATTCTGACTACAATAGCGGAGGTAACGAATGCGTCGCATGAAAGCCGAATAACAGAAGACGTATATTTTTTAAAAAGTAGACATTGTCAAGCAAAGAAGAATCTTCGAAACGGGGACCACCCTGCACGACGACAACTGGCAGCTCGTAGAGATTTACCGCGATTCACCTTTATATTTTTTTTTCGTTAGTACTGTTCGAGTCGAGGAAGAGGCGATTTTACGTTCGCGATGTCACGCCATAATATTCTATACACGCCTCACACATATTCACAAACGCACAAGCGCACACACATTCAAGTACGTGCACTATCGAGGCATCACGATCGACTTACAAGACTGCCTCGTAAAGCAGGCTTCGATCTTCATGCTGAAGAGAAGAGAGGTAAAGGGCAAAGCAAAAATATGGAGGATACTGGAGAGAAGGAAGAGCCGCGAAGAACATACCAGGCGTTCTTCCTTTGCTTAACGATCCCAAAGGATTCTACCTCTTGCCATCAGTTTGCTTCCTTGTTTTCTTAACGTCTCCATGTCTTTCTTGTCCTCTCTTACGTCTTTAGCTCTCTGCTCACGTTATTTTCGTTTATACTGGCCACACCCTACGTGTTTATTTTTGCGAAAATGATTTTACAATCAGCTTTTTAAGATGTGTGTAAGTAATATAAAATGTAATAGAACACACTTTATGGGAATTTTCATTTCAACTCAACTACGATTTCTCGTTGTCATTTCTAATAAATTTTTCGTTAAGTAAGAAAAAAATTGGCGTTTCATTTTGGAAGCTTGAAATTTAAAATTTCGAAAAATATTTTAAACTAAAGATAATTCCTAATATAGACTAATATTGCTGTGTTATTTCGGACGTCAGTAATTTTGCGCTGTTACTCATTCAGCCGTTAAATAAAACAATGCTCCTAGTGTCGATATCACTGGATTACGGAGAAATGGGTGTTGGAAGATATCAATTGTTCGACGCGCATCATTTACGACGAGTACTGAGGCTTTCAATCTTTCAGGAGCAACTTGCACGACCCCCGAGACTTGCTAGCTGGTGCAGGTAGTCCTCACTCCACTTTATCAATTTTCCGTCGCGCTCGGGCGGGGATAATACGCTTCAGGACGAAATTGCATCGTTGCGAGGACGGAGCGTGGTTGTGCTGGCCGCGTTTACCTTGCACTACCTCTTGAGATATCTCGCATACTACTTTAAAGTGATCCTGCGTACGTCCCGCCACGCTACCGCGGATGCGGACCACCGGGCCGGCTATGTTAATACGGATAATTGCGTTACGCGAACTCCCTTTTCCTGCCTCCTTCGCCACCGCAATCACCACGTGTGCGAACAGGGACGCAATTCGTCATATATAATTTCGTTTCACAACAATGTGCGAGTGGACGATTTAAAACTGGTGATTGATGTAAAATTCTTAATTTGTAAATAAAAAAAAAATTAAATTAAAATTAAATTCAAATCAAAAAATTAAATTTGAAAGTTACAATCGATGTATAAATTATTCTCCATTGCGTGAATATAAATATGAAAATATAAAACAGGAAATGTTTCCTTTGAAAAATATTTTCGTTTTTTTTTTAAATATGTACGGCGATAAAATATATCGTGCTGTGTAAAAAGATGTAGCAGAAAGAGTCACAGTTTTTAATTGAGATTATGAAGGGTTCAGCATTAACAAAATTAACAAAAATGTATTAAGTACATCCTTACTGAACGTATATATATATATGTCTTAAAGTCGTTCAAGCAAAAGCAAAAGAAGCTTCACTAATAAGTTGAAACATGGAACGAGGCCGAAGAATGAGATTAACGCACTTGGCCGACTTGGACTTTATAATTACCATTGAATATTCTGCTCCTGGAATACTTTTCTGTGAATAATAATTAAAACTTACGCATCGCTAATGAAGGACATAAAAACTAATTGCGCCGATCACCACGCCTTATACGATTCATTTAATTCTGCCTCCGACAGGCGAATTTAAATATCGGCGTTCAATATCGTGTAGAGCACGTGCTATTCCGAAGAAGCCAAGGCGCTAATTCTAGGTCTGCGGAAGATCTCCCGACAGACAGATTACGCGAAAAATACAAGTTACGCAAAATAGCAGGGCTACGGCGATAAATCGAGTGGATCTGATAAGATTCTTTGCGATATAGGAACGAGAAGATGCGTGCCTGCACGCCACACGCACACGCACTCGCGAACGCTTGTGAACCCTGTCGGTGGGCGGCAGGGAAAAGTCTTTGCACATAACTTTTACCAAGTGTGCCCGTAAGCGTACGCAATTTCGTGCATGCTCGATGCATCTAATTACTCACTCGGTCAGAGATCAAAGACGAGTCACGCGCGTATTAACGTAAGTTAGAGTACGCCGACTTCAAAGGATGAGATAATATCGTTCTTTAGGATGCTCGTCGTACAAAAGGACGTATCGCACTCTATTTTAATAAATTTCTATGTTCTTACTCGCTGTCGACATTCTGTATTGTTTTTTGTAGCGTAATAGTTCAAATAGACTCGTCTGTTTCATATTTAAATCAAATCGAATACACATGAGATCGAGCAGGTTGGCGACGAACTTGGGTGGTCGGTGAGAGTTTGAACAACTTGAGAAACGAGTGCATAACTGTTAAAATATCCAGTGAGGTTCGCTGATATGAAGAATGTTAATTTTAATTGCTCTTTTCGCAGTCTTTATCGGTATGTAATCTCTTAATTGAACTTGCAGTCACTCGCTCGCTCGGTTGTCTGTCTGGCCGTCTAAACTGTTATTTGGCTCCGATACACGATTTGCGTCAGCTGATCTTTTTATGAAACGTGATGATGCACAGCTCTGAACAAATCGATTACGCTTGCCACGTAATGACCCGGGAAGATTAGATAAAGGAAAAAGGTTCGTGAGAGCAACAATGTAAAGCGCATACTATTTTTAATATTCTACAATGAAAATAACATACGATGAATATTATTAGCATTTCCTATCTATGAAATGTCACGTATCTATTTTTCGTCACGAGCTATTGCGAGTTAAAAAAAATGTTCAGATTAAATAGAAAATAGACGGAAAATTTACCGCGGAATGCTTCATTATATTCTAAGAAAGTATAGTATAGACATCATATTAATAATAACTTTCTATTATTATATCATAAAGATTCACTATATATATAATGTACACAGGGTGTCCCGGATTTAAATGGCCAAACTTCGGAATCGTAAAGATATCAATAAACTAAGAAAAAAAGTCCTTTAGTTTAGAGATATGTTCGGTTTTGCTCCATTTTACAAAAAATTGCTAAAAACAAAACGTAATTTTCGGAATATTATTGTTTTCAAAATGAAATATTATTGTTTTCGTGTACAACTTCAGCGACAATGCTTCAGAAGAGTGCCGGATCAACGAATTGTTACGTTGACCAGATTAATGTTTGGCTGCAACACGAGCTGACCGTTCAAGATGCAATGCATGCGTTGCTGCGAGAGGTCAACATTTTGAACAATATCTGCATTAAGCAAGTGAATAAATAAGTGTAAATGAATAATGATTCAAACGACAAATATTTTGACTGAAATGTTTGTATCGTTTCTATATGTTATAATAATAGACATATTTTTCAAAAAAAAACCGCGGAAACTTATTTACATATCTAATGATTATACATATATGCATATAGGAAATATGTGACGTGTTATATTAGATATAAGGCGAAGGGAACAAAAGATGTTGCTGTAATTAATATTAAAATATACAAAATAAAGCCTCGCACATAAAGCGATACGATTAAAACATTCCCTTGCAAATCTCATTAGTTTCAACAAATTCTCTTAAATAGGATTGTGTGCATATCGGGATTCCTGCCGAAAGCTTAACAAAATTTATGATACCGGCAGAATTATAACACCCGCCAGTCATACACCGGTCCGCCGATCTCTTTCGCAATTTGGCTGACGTGAATGGATTGCGAAGGAGATAACTCCTTTATAATAAATCTTGTAATTTTAATTAATCTTCTTAAATGATATCCTGAAGATAATATTGTATTGGGGAGCTTCGAAAATATGCGCTTTAAAGAGTTAATAGCCGATCCACTGATTTTCTCCTTCATAGAACCTCCTTCGTAAAACAATATGGATGCAGACGACATAGATGGATCGTTGCATCGCAAGGAATCTTCGATTACGTTCAGCAAATTGTTTATTTTACAACTATTGGAAGAACTATCCCCCTCCATAGTTTCAAGAATATTTCAGAATTATAATTTTTAAAATTTTTGAAAATTAAGGGAGGGTATAATAAATATATAGTATATAATAAGTAAATAATAAAAATTTTTTTATTATAATACTAAAGTTCTCTTGAAACCATTTAACTTTTATTCAGAACATTTTTTTCTATTTTTTATAGTTTCAACGATATCCGCTTCGAAAGAGAAAAACCGTTTTTTTTTTCAAAGGAGTGTTTCACTCCCTAAAACTGTAATTTTGATAAACTATTCTACTCGCACACAATGTTTCAGAATTTTCTGAATTTTCTGAATTGCCTAATGTCCTTTGTTTTCAGTTAAATCACTCATTACTTTTCAGTTATTTTTGTGGTTATCTCATAACCACAAGCTTCCGTTACACGTTATTTAAATTCATTACGAAATTTCTAATAGTGTATAATAATAGACTCATCATTTTAATTTAGAATTAAATTCTAAATCTTTCAAGATTGACGGTTTTTAATAGTTTTATTACAAAATAAGCATAGGTTATTAAATAATTTTTTAAAAAGTTGATAACACTGACATATTTTACATGCCCGTACTTAATTTTTCACAACGTTTAGCAGTGTAACACCGTCACAGTTGGAACTCTGGTAAAAAAAAGTTGACAGAGAACGATAGAAAAATTTTATCGTTTTAAATATGGAATCTAGTTCGTGAATTAATTAATTTAAATCAAATCTTAGGAATCTTAAACCCGATAAAATATGATAGTATTTATATACATCTTATCAATCCGATGCTCACAAAGTTGACGACAAAAAACGATATAAGTTTATAAAACACGATACAAATTGATAGAAATCCTATCATTCTCAATCGTCCTTTATTAATCTTTTTTTGCCAAGGAACACTTCGTGTTGAACACAGTGTCAGGACACAGACATAATAAAAAGAATAAGGAATAACAATTTTGATTGATCAAAAAACTGTATATTTCGATATACGTATATCTGATTTCTGATAAGTTCAAATCTTTATTCCTTATTCCTTTTATTATATCTACATCCTAAACGCTGTGTCATCTGTGTGTCTTGTTGAAAACAGTCACATTGTATTAAACACGGCCATCATCGCGTGCGGATTATCAAATCGCCACGCGGTGCGAGTACAATGCCGTACGTTTCCCGATTGTCCAGTGTCCACGTGCGCGATCGTTTAGCCGCACTTGATTGCAGCCACGTGGGTGGCTCGACTTTGTCGATAATCCGCGTCAATTTTCCCTTTTAGCTCTTTCTCCGTTGTCGCACTTTTTTTTCCTTGGATATTCGCGAAATTGCACTCTCTGCAAATAAGGATACGTCAATGATCTGGTCTCACCCGGTCTTGCATAATATGTACTTTCGTGTGTGCAACCGTACGTCTCGAGCTCTCCCTGCGTCTTTCTTCGCCGTTAGCCGCCTCTTCTCTTCGACTTTGCGGAATCTTTTTTTTGTCCCTCGTGTTCACGCCGATGGAGAAATACGTGGGTGGTTCACAGGCAACCGATAATTTACGAAATTGGCCGCGGGGAAGCAGCGAAATGTGAAATCGCACGTGAATCGTCGTAGTCGTAAGCTCGACCATACGAGCGATTTCGCGAGTAAAGCGTGTCGTGATGAAAAAAAGGAGCGACGATCGAAAAGAAAAAAAGAAGATAAAGGAGAAGAAAAGAGAGAGATGAAAGAGAGAGAAGTTTCCGATTATTTTCTCTCAGGAGCAAGAGAAAATATTTTCTCGTTAAAACCTTTCTTAATAGCAATGCGATTGCAATCACGACGTCGATATGAAAATTCTATGCAAATAACGAACGATCGCAAAGTCCGGCGTGTATGTCGGCTGCACGTAATGCCGCCTACACTCCATTTAGCTGTGAATGATTTGCGAGCAGTTTTACGATCATCTGTAATACATTAGATGATTAACGAAGCGAGGTGCTGAAATTTACGATCGTCGCGCGTCGGTCGCACTCGTAAAAATCGATCGATATCGTGGCACCATCGTCATCGTCGTTGGATCCCGAGAATCCAGAAAATCGCCGTCGGCTGTAATGCGTCGATCCAGAATCCAGATACATCCTTATTTATCTTGCCTAATTATGGGGTGGATACGTACCTCTGGTGATATTGCGTCTATTACTTATGTAAGTTCTAATTATCGAAGCGCGATATTATGCGCCGATGCTACACGATACAAGTGTAGGCGACCGACAAGAAAACGCATTTCTCAAAGAAAAGGCCATCGTACGCCGATAAGTGAACGCGTGTATCAACGTATGCACGTCTTGCGCTTATCTTCGCTGAGAGATAAACGTCTGCTTTAATCACGCAGATAAGACGCGGCAGTGTTTACTTGAGCATTCGCTCTTTACGCGTTACGTCTTTCCGTTTACAACGTTATGTCTTTTCACGAGAGACTCGTTTCGTTGTGTCTTATCTCCGCTTCTTAAAAGAGTGACGAATTATTGACCGTGCTCGCTGCGAGTTATAATAATGTCACTGCTGTACGGGATGTCTCTGTCATGTAACGAATTCTTTGTAAACTTTTTCTAAGTAAAATTTTATTTTTTTCAAAACTATTGTAAGATTAAGCGGATCGTTTGAGTATTTCTCGCAACCACCCAACGTGCAATTCATATAAGTAAACCTCATCAGGGAATGTCAGACGTTGATTTTTCTTAATTTTTTAAATTATTTATGTCAAAATATGAAGAAATATATTATTACTTTTAGCTTAAATTACATTTTTTAGTATTTAATTAAAATTTTTTTTTAATTTTATACGAATATCTGATTACACGTGTTTTATAACAATATTTTTTAAGGATAAATCTACATTCGATTTTTTGAAGCTTGACACACACATATATAGAATATCAAAATAACAATTAAAAAACAGTATATATTAATTCTTAAAAAATACTGCTTTAAATATGTATACAATGAGATATTTGTGTAAAATAAAAAAAATATTTTTAATTAGAAGACTCAACTTAAACTAAAATGACACATTTCCTTATATACTTACTTATTTTCCTTATATACTACTATCGACATAAAAGAGATGATTGTAAAAAATTTGAGAAAAATCGGCATCAATTTACTTGTTACTAAAATGTGAATATTCAGGACGATAAGAAGTGCAAGATGAATCACAGCTGAATCTATAATGCTTTGAAAAATGTCTGAAATTTTCTCTGCGCGCTACATGTACATGCGGAGTACATTTCACTACGTCCAATATCCCGGATAATCGTATCACGTCTGAATTTCCCGTCCATCCAATATGACTCAATTTCCGGCCATCAGGAAAGCGAATTGTAAGATCGCCCTCGTAGAGAGAGAGAGAGAGAGAGAGAGAGAGAGAGAGAGAGAGAGAGAGAGAGTGAGTGAGTGAGTGAGTGAGAGAGCATCGTCTTCTCAATGTGCCAGCAGATACTTTCTAAACGACCGCTTCCGCATATTCGAGGAGTGGCCCAATAAAATCATCC
Source organism: Acromyrmex echinatior (assembly GCF_024713525.1). Taxonomy (NCBI): domain Eukaryota; kingdom Metazoa; phylum Arthropoda; class Insecta; order Hymenoptera; family Formicidae; genus Acromyrmex; species Acromyrmex echinatior. The sequence continues at coordinate 16,423,097 of NC_141852.1, read as the reverse complement.
TCGAACGATAATTTCTTGAATATCTTTATTCTAGGCCTAAATAATCTCGTCACATCTTCCACAATGTTTACCAAGATTACATTGTAAGTTTTACCCCTAATAAAATAAATTTTTATCTGCAACACGAAATACAAAATCGTACCAATCCCTCATATGAGGGAACTTCTCTCTTCAAATTCAATATATAAATATAAATATAAAATATAAAACTATATTTTTTTTATTTCTAATAATAATAAAATGTGACAAATATTCCTGTTGCTTTTTTTTTGTTTCACCTTCAAAGTTGTTTTAACATAGAAAAAAATTGTAATTTTTTTCCCTCAAATTATATATTTTTAAAATATCCTTCAGTAAAAATGTTAAACTTTTTATCTTAAATCTTTTTTATTTTAGACAATGATAAAAATTCCTTTGCTTTAACATTTAGAATACGAGATTTAAATAGATTATTGCAATAAAGTATATCTACTTATTGTTTATATCTACTTACTCATCTGTTGGCTTTAGAATTTTGTAATTGCTTTAAAGATAGATTTATGTACTTTTTCACTAAGAATTTATTTATTACAGATTTGTGAAGGAAAGCATAAAAAATATAGCACGAATGAAAGATGCAAATGCTTGATCGCTTTTAGAGTCCCGTTGAGATTATTCTCATGGCAATTTATTAATTCGATTCTTGTTCGAGACGTCTTAAGGTCGCGTTTGCTAAAAGTAGCGAATAACACGCGTAGGAAACGCACCCGTTATCCCCTTTTAATCTCTTTTCTAAAGCAATGCGTGAGTTAGGTCTCGTCTGTGATGTGGTATTCACCTACTTAAGAATGACGGATACCGTCGGACGTTTGGTCCTCGAACTGTCTAAACCTTCTTAAGATCCTAAGCAACAAGCGAAGAGTCTATTGATTTTTTTGTATAGCGAAACTGAGTGCCGCGTTACGTAGATAATCCGCGTTTTGAAAAGTCGTAAAAGAAGCTTACTGCATTAAAAATAGACAAGTTATTAACATACGGAGACTTTAAAGACTCAAATCTAATCTCGCGTTTATACATATAAAATACAAATCTAATATAATATATAAATCAGATCAATTATAGGTCCATAAAAGCATGTGTACGCTCTGTGTTTAGTGACTAACTAATGACTTCTTATCTTGTATGATCCTCGCTACAATGTTCTTTTCATTTCCTGATTCCACGATGAAGAAGGAAAGATACATTTCTTCTTCTTTCCCTCATTCTCATACCATTACTTCATTTTATATGCAAGCAAATTCTCTCTAAAAATGTTTTTTTTCTAATGTTCTCCTTTAAAGTGTATTCTTTCGAATTTTTAAATATTTAAGAAATTTAAATAAGCTGCAGATATCGATATATCAGTATACGTTTAAGACTTTGCCTACCATCCCATTCCCAGTTTAATAAATTTTCGTTGAATCTATTATCATTATACTCGCAAGTAATTACACATGCATGATCTCATACGAGTAACCCTCTGGTTAGACGTCAGACCACGTATCTCGCGGGCTTCTCGATGCGGCGCATTTCAGATATCGCTTCCCGCGCCGTTTTCCTCGACGGACTTCAATTATCTCGTGCAGCCTTCGAGATTGCCCGATATCGCGATCTGCGATTCAGAAGCGGCAAGGCCATCCTGGGGAGCTGGGCACGTCGTAGAGAATCACATCGGTACATTAGCCCTCGTCTCTCGATTGCTCGCCTCAACCGCGCTCCTTTTCCCGACGCACACTTGCCCAAGTATATATGAAGAAGTATAAGAGAAAAGAGAAGCGGAGAGACACCCTTATACGCTCACGATGGTCACGAAGCCGCTCATGTATCAGCCCCGTACTTCTATTTCTTCTTCTTCTTCTCCTTCTTCTTCGTCTTCTTTTCGCGACGAGTCGATTCCGCAAAAGCGACTCCATGCATTTCCATGTACTGATCTACACGTGTATGCGTACGTATACGAGAAAAGATACACACGTTCGTCGCAGGGACCTACGCTTTTATAAGCGAATACTTGTGGGACCAGTGAGGGAGAGTCCCAGTTAGCATAACCTGATCTCGAAGGCCCCTCCGGTATCTTTCGTCCCGTTTCTCTTCTTCGATTTCCCTCCTATTCCGTTCGTCCTACGATCTGAGCAAAGAGATATAATAGAAGACAGAACACGAAGAGAGGGGGATCAGGGGCAAGAGATTGATGGTCAGGTAATGGAGCTACTATTCGCTCATTTTTGCAAAAAGAATCAAAGGAGATACGGGCGAAAGAAACGGGTTAGAGAAACGGTCCATCGGTAGTCGGCCTCCACACGACGGTGTTCTGAATTAACGAAGTCCTTCGCTATGCTCGCATAATTGCGAAAAGAAAAAAACGTACTGCATCAGCGTGAAGTGTGCGTGCCACGTAAATAACTTGTTTCCGGTGTTTCGTACAAAGCGTATGAGTGAGTGGTGTTATAAACTAAATAAATATAATTTACATGCGTTCTTATGCATAATCCATAACGGGAAAGAGTATAAGAGTTATAATTGACATACGTTATTATCTAAAAAAACAACTAGTTATAATTGAATTATTGCTTAGAATCGGTTTTTGTGTTTTTTTTTTTTACTCAAATCCTAGCATTAAGAAATTGTATTAGAATTAAAAGTTACAATTATTTCCTACTTGTTCTTGTTTTCAAAATATATAGTTAGAAAATTATTTCTTTAAAGTAATGATTAAAATAAATTTGTTGACATATATGTACAGTTTACACCTATAATATACATCTATAATTTACATCCATAATAAATAATGCTGCTTTGTAAAGGAATTTGTAATAACTCAGATTTTACATCCAATTTACTTCACAATCCTGAACCATCATCTTTCTTGCGTGTGACAAAACACACTGTATACAGGAACGTCGTTTATGTCGCATTTTACGTGATTTTCGCAACTTTTCTTCCTCCGAGAAGATACTGGATGTCTAGTCGACATTTTTCCACGCAACTGCGAAAGTAATGAGACACTGTCGAAGCAAAAACAGAGTCCTCGCCGACTTTACGATCAGAATCGTCGATTGGCGATCTTCGATCTGTGGGGAAACGACAGGGTCTTATTGTACACCAGACCGCAGATGAAAATGCCATCCGGTTTCTCGGAACGTGAGTGCGGTGGCATTGCCGGGGATAAGAAGAAGCAGCGACAGCACGACGGTGACTGCAATAACTGCGACTACGATGGCAAGCTCGTGAAAGGAAAGAGGAGAGGAGATCGAGAATGAGGATGACGACGAGGACGTGGAGAGAAGACAAGAAGGAAGAAACAAGAAAAGGGATAGAGAGACGCAACGAGAAAAAGCGGAAAGCCGATGAACGCAGAGAACTCGTCCGTGGAATAGCGAGTTAGATAAGAAGTATGTACGTGGAGTAACGCGCTCTTGTCGATCGCTCCGAGGATCATTGGCCGATTGTAACTTCGCGATCATAAAACCAAACTAAATTCCCAATTCCGGCGCGCGATACTTTAAAGACCTTTCGCGACATTAAAAAAAAAGGCGGAATTCGCAATCAATATCTCTTCCAGTTTATACTTACTACTTGTAGAATATATGAGAGGAAATCTCTACACATGGAAAAAACGATTTTATTGAAATACACTAAATGGATATGGATATGGATTTAACACATGCACTGTCTATATAATTCTCACCGGTTTGATTTAACAAAATTATTTTCAAATCTGTGTATCTTAGCTAAATTTTAAATACTTTAGTAAAATCGTTCTTTCTATAGTAGAAATCACAGGCCGGTATTCGTAGACGGTTCTTATATTTGAGACCGTTTTATAAGTGTAGTTAAGATATCGTAAATTAATAGTCATAGTCATATTAGCTTCTTAAGATATTATTTAAGATAAAAACAATCAGTTATGTTTAGGCGCCAATGAATTGAATTAAAAATATTATAATAATGACAATAGAGAACCAATACTAGTTGTATGTAAACGCACATTTATTAAAATTTTTCATATAAACTGTGATGGTAAATTGAAAATTTCTTTTTAGATCATCTTCAGTACAATTTTAAATTTAATTATTAGGTGTTGGAATTAATTCGTAGCGTTTTACAAGTGATGGGAAGTACTTTCATTAATGTATTTTTTAATGCTCATGTGAAATAAATAACATTCTTTCATTAAAAAACGCTACGAATTAATTCCAACACCTAATAATATCCTGATTATCCTATGAATTTAACATAAATAATTAAAATACTATGCATATCCTGATTACTATGCATTTAACATAAATAATTAAAATATATTTATAAATATCATTAATAATTTTTTACAAAAGCTCAATTTTGGTGCGAATTCAAAGGTAATTAATAAGTTGTCAATATATGTAATCAGAACAGTAGAGACTTATTGAATTGTAATGTGATCAATGTATTGTTATAATATGGTTGTGTGTCTACGTAAAATTTAATATGTCAATTATCGGATCAACGGAGATGATCTAGTGCAGATAACCGTATCATTGACACACATGGCATAGGGATATCATTAACCATCACATGTTGATTTGACAGCTAATGTATTAAATTTTAATTTAATATAGACATATAACTATATTGCATTTGATCACATTAAAATTTAATAATTTAATAATTAAGCCATTACCGCTCTGACTACATATAATGACAATTTATTAATTTCCACTAGATTAGTATCAAAATTAATAAAATTTAAAATTGTACTAAAAAGGACTTAAAAAAAAAATAATCAAAATATTTTCTACATCACATTTATACCAAAAATTTTAATAAATTCGTATATACACGTACAACCGATGTTGACTCTCTTGGCATTATTTCTCTATATTTTTTACTCAAGATTGTTGTTCTGAAATAAAAACGGACTATATGAATACCAGCCATAGAAACTACATCTACGATGGAAGTGTTTCCTTGAAAGATCCAAGTTAATAAATGGAACTTCGTGAAAGATGAGTAGTCATTAATTTCATTCATCTTTATGCCGCTCGTTTCCTCGATTAAGGATCCGCATCCTCGATGGAAGGTCGCGTCGGTGATAGAGGCGCATCACGGCAAATATATGCATATGTGGCTGAACAAAACGCACCTCCCAGGATGAAGACGAGGCATATATTCATTTATATATATTCGCATATTCATAAAGCAAGCCCCGCCGCGATCATGATCATTGTACTGCGATATCTTCGCGACGTCGGCGAATTGCATTGCAAGATCTCACTCGCAGGATTGTAATTATGGGCGAAATCTGCCACCTCCTGTTTCTTTCCTCCTCATCTCTTTCACCCTGATTTTTCTTCCTTTTTCTCTTCTTTTCCTTTTCTCTTCCTTTGTACATGCCGCTACGCATTGCGTGACGCGTGTGTACTTTGTGTACGCGCGATATTGTACACTTAGCGGCCGCGTTCTCTTTCTCTTCTCCTTCATTCTGTGGATGCGTGACGCTAATAGACGCCTTTCACGGATCCTGCGTCACCCGCGATCGCGGTTCACGAGAAATGATTTCTCGCTGTGCTGTGATCTTTTCACAAACGACGCGCAGCGGGTAAAGTCTTCCCGGCAGTAGAGAGATTCCGTAAGACGACGTGGGAAAGGCGCCGTTCCTTACTGCTATGGATTAATGTGGATCGCCTTCCTCCTCGCACGATCTACATTAATCCACCCGCAGCATGCCCATAAATATACTTTTCAGTGTTTGCTTATCCTCGGTCGTAAAGATATGCATTGATTTATTATACTGCGAGACATTCATCGCGAATTTACAAGGTGATCGTACGTAGATATCATCAGTTTTATCATTCGGAAAATATATAAATTCTGCTCAAAACGGAATTTAATGATAATGGGATATTGCGACACACCACTTTAACTTAAACTTTTCGTGGTTCTCTGACGGTTCGTGACGGTAATGAGCGCTTTTATGGTCATACATTCTCGTGAGACTTGGCGCGGTCAAGGGTTTCCCAGATAATTCCCGGGATTAAACCGCGGAATGTTTCTTGTTCACATTTGGATCGCCAGAAGCAGCAAAAGAAAGCGCTCAATCGATCGGTCTTCCAGCTTTATGTTTTTCTGCGAACATCCATTCAGGAGTGCTAATCCAGAGATGGATCAGGTCGAATTACTACGGTCTTAATTTCGCGGCTTAACGAGACAGAATCCTACCTCGTAATTTCTATCGGAACAGGTGGCGAATCCGTTCACGGAGAAGAGATTTTATCGAGTAGCTTCTGCTCGAAGGAAGCGAATGAAGAAGCAAAAGAAACCGAGATTGAGAAGCGATTAGAAATCTACACGCCATTAATTCGATGCAAGAACTCGGAGACTTGTATGATCCGGTTACGATATCGAATTTTATCAAATTAAACACTTCTTCCGCATATTATATTGTATAATGCGCATGAATGCATCTAAGGAAGGTTGGGCAGTTCAATTCTCTCCAAATTTAAAAAAAAATGTGTTGAACCGCTTCAGAAAAATCCATCGCATAATTCTTTAATTTGGTAAATTTTATTGAATAAATTTCTGTGTATAATTTTTCCTTATTCATTATTCTGGTTTTTCTTTTTATTTAACTTTAGTGTAATATCATATTTTTAATAATATTTAATTAAAATAATATTATGGTTATCTGAACGATGTCAAAAATAATGAATAATACAGGAATACACATAAAAGTATATATTAAACAATTCTTATGTCTATAAAACAATATTGTTTCATGTACATAAGAATTATTTAGCATATATCTACTTGCACGTAAATCCCGCGAATTGGCTTTTATGCTCGTATATTATTTAACATTTAACGATGTTTTTCATACAGTAAGACTTTCTAGACTTTTTTTAATTTTTTTTATTTCTAGATAAAATAATATATCTCAAATATTTTGTATGTATAATAATAATAGCAATATTAAAGAACTATACATTTCATTTTTTATAACTGCATTTTGTTTATATTTTTTTTTCAGAAAAAAAGTTGATTTACAAAATCTAATATTTTTATCATTCAAAATCAGGAATAAAAAGGAGACAATTCAAGATTTAAAATATTAAAAAAAAAAAATAATTCATTAACGCAAAAAATTGCTATTTATGTGATAAATGAAATTGATAACTCCTCCCCGAAAAAATCTACACTCATAATGCATAATTTATAAAATAAAAATGTTCTCTCTATTTGTATCAAATGAATCTCTCTCGAACAAATAAGTCCTCGATTAGCAATCAACTAAGGTCTTTTCTTGTGCGACGCTATTAAATATCGCCGCTGATCGATTCAAGTATTCGAACGCGGGTTTACAATCGTACGATAATTGGCATTCCATCTTTCCTTAGTTCGATCAAAGTAAAATGCGGGGAGATTTCCTAGTGGCCGGCTATATACCGACTTGGATGCAGCATTCCATTCCGTCAGATTCAAGTTGAGTCCTCGTTGATCGTCCATACAAGGACGATACCTTGTCGATGCATTGTCCGTGGATATATCGCTTTTCGTTCCACACGTTGAACTCTCTCCGCACCGTGGGGTGCGCGTCTTACTCTGAAAACGCAGCTGACATTTCTGAGATACGAGTCGGCGAGCGCTTTTAAATCAATAATTCGCGTCGTAAACTTAATTGAAGAATCTTTTAATAGTGCACCTCGACGCGCTAGTTACGATCCTCCCGTCGATTGCACATAAATATTTCTTCGGGTAACACATGCATAAATTTCATTTCTTTATACATATGAATACATTTATGAACGAGAAGCTTTTGTCATTAATACAGAATAATAAAGTAAATATTTAGATATATATATATATATATATATATATATATATATATATATGAATATAAAATATAATGTGTTTACGTGTGACATGTATTTACTTGAAGAATATGCTACAAAGAAAACTTTCATTAATAATTATATATTCATTCTAATATAGGAAAACGTTTTTAGATACTAAAAAAATCAAGTTTTTTAAGTACCTATTATATTATTATTTTCTACTTTTTAGTTTTTCTATCTTTAATTTTTTATAATTATAGTTGAAAATTGTCTGGCAAATTGAAACTTGGATTCTCTTTTCAATTTCCCATTCTATTGAATATAATAATGGATAACCAATTTCAAGTACGTGATGACAAGTCGCTATGCTAAAGTTTTGAAACAAACAGTCGAAAGTACAAGTACGATGCATGGTGCAGCGTCTGCCAGAAACCATGGAGGTCTTCGACCTCTCTTCGCGCGCGTGCCCGAAGAATGCATCGCACGTACGCAGCTTGTTCTTGCGCGTAGGTAGCACACGCGGCTCCTTACTAGAAAACCGCCGCTTGCCAACTCGTAAACCTGGACCATTCGAACCTTACCTCGTTCTGTTGACGCGGAAAACATTACGACATTACGACATGGCAGTAGACAGGTATCAGAACGAGGAAGAGCGTACCTTCCTCCTGGGGACGCAAAAGGAAGCTCGTCTTTGCGATCCATAAATATAGAAATCGTCAAACGGTAGCACGTAAACTTTTGTTCCCTTTTATCTTTTTATCCTTATCTTTTATCATATATTATTATTAGGCAAGAAAGAGAGTACCAGACGCCTTATCAAACGCCTTATCAAACGCGCTTAAAAATGCGCTAATTGCAAATTAACGCAGGAGTCGAAAATTATTAGCGTTTGTACGCCTCGTCACTCGCGGCTAATCAAGATGATTTTTACGCGCGCGATCTCTGATACGGATTAATATATTTTATGTCGCATTATTATAGCGTGTCAAGTTTAATAATTACGAATTAATATACAACACGAGATTTATTAGCGAGTGTATCTACGACTGCTCGCAAATTTGCCCTCTTATCTACCTAAGTAATCCACTTAATATGAAAACGAATATACGAGCGCTTAACACGTTTCAACTTATTTCCGTCGAGTAGACAAACCGGGAACCAGATTACATATATAGTAATTAATTAAGTGTAATTGATTGCAGCACAGGGCCTCTATTCTTGAAAAAAAAAACATATATGAAAAGCTAGGAAAATACTACAATATTATAATATACATAACGTATATTTTCCTAATTTTTACGTTTCTTTTCAAGAATAGGGATCCAGATCGCGATATGTGTCATTTATACTTTATCTGTCGCTTCAAAGTCTATGACGTCTTCAACGTGAATCCTCGAAAGCATGTTCAAGTTTTTGACTAAATTTTCAACATAATAAATCGATCTGTTTAAATTTTTTAATTAATAAAATTAAATTAAAAATTTCTTTATCGTTAAAAATGAAGTTACATAAAATTATGATTTGAAATAGTGTTAGCGACATTAATTCCGTTTTCTTTTCTCGTGCATACGTACACAAATGTTCAAAAAATTATTTAATAATCTTTGTTTTGATACGACACTTATAAAAATATCATTTCCAATTGTGAGAACAATTGACTTATTTTGTATTTAAGCATATAAAATTTTATTAACTCAATACTACGGTACGGTTGTGACAAATGACGTTTCACGGTAATTAGAAACATCGATAAATATTGATACGGTCTATAATATCGCAGCAGGTTATCAGCAGCGGGAAAAAAATCGCGTTCGCCAAGCGCCACTTCGCATGGATATTTGCGAATATATAAATAGAGCTGTCGTTTTGCACGGGTCAGCGCTGATCGGGAATCAATCCAAAGATAGATCGCAGTTAGCTGAAAATAGAGCCAGAAATTTATGTAGTACCAAAGCACGAACAGATTCTGTCTACTGGTTTACGCTCGACGCCCCGATCGGCAGATAAACGCCGAGGTTGTTGGTAGTGCCGGTTCTCCCAGGAAAGCGTGATGAATGTTTTCATGCGTCGGCGAGTCTCGGCATTTCTGTCCTTTTTTTTCTTTCACAAGCGTGACTATTCGTTAGCGGCATTTTCACTTTGAGGCTTGTTAGATCAATTGGAGAAACTAAGAATCACAATTGTGATCCTTTGTCAATCTTGCGATCACCGAATCGCGAAAAGGTATATTTATTAGGATTATTTGGATTATTAAAAAATGTACAACTCCCGGTCGATAAACTGTATTGCGATCGATCGCTTGTCGAATTAAATAAATAACAAGCAAGTCTGCCGAAGGTAGACTACTCCAATGTAACAGCTTTATACTTGCCATCGGCAGCGAATCATTTATGGAGAGAAAGCAACGAAGATTTGCGAAAAAAAGTACACCATCTTACACCTGTGACTGTAATTAAATGGAGAGATATATAACAATTTTTTATTGTAACTTTATAATATATTTATTGACTTCTTTGTCACTTTGTAAGAGATCTGTAACAGTTGCAATGATAATTTACATTTATTTCTAGATGTTTTTAAAATACTTTATTGTTCAGTCACATCCTGTATTACTTAAAAAGAAAATTAAAAACCGTAATTAATGTTTAACGTTTTATAATAAAAAAACAAAAAAACATTATTTTTGTATAACGACAGTCTCACTTCCAACATGTTACATCCCTTTTTTGCAAGAAAATATATACGTGAGTCAGTGAATGCTGACATCGAAAAAAGTCCACGAAGAGAAACAAGACCAAGGCATCATACATTAGCAATTGCGAACGAAAAATTGCAGTGTGCGCGTGCGCTCACGCACATGAAGCAGTAAATGCGACGCTCGTTAATTTTACGAGCGTGCAGGTTTGCAATGATTGTAACGCTATCAATAGACAGGAAAAATTTATAGCGATACGTATATTCTCGAGATGAATCAGTCCACTGTTGCCGGTTATCTCACAGAAATAGAAAGGAAAAAAATGAAGAGAACTCTCGATCTTTCGAGTTAGTATTATCGTATGCAATTCCCAATTCGACGTAGCAGTGGAGAGATGATAAAATATGAAGACCAAAAGTTGAGTTATGCATGATGAATATATTTTCACGAAAATAAAATTTTACTTTCTACTATCCGTTATTTCGCAATGAATAAATCATATAATAATTTTTACAATTTAATATTTATAAAATTATAAATATTTATCAATTTATAAAATATTTGTAAAATATATTTCCACTTTTATTGACCGTATAATTTTCCTATCGATTTTTTCGATACGGAAAAGTTTTACGTTGGAAAAATTATAATCACTGCTCTCTTATTATGGAGTGATTAGAATCATTCCTCTTCGAGGGATAGTTAAGAGAAATCAATCTACAACTAAATATTTAAATTCAGACACTTTAAGAGCATAAGCTTAAAATCGACGGAGTTTAAAGCCGACGCGTTCAATGTGTACACACATAGTATTTTTTTTAATACGTATGATAAGCTAATGTGACATTCTGTTACGTACCTTCTCCGTTGTTTTTTTCTGAATTAGCGAGGAAGCGCGGCTGCAATTGCGCGTCTGGTATTAACTCGGAACCCGTTGGAGATAAAGTTATTAAGGAGCGTAATGATGGCGTGACAGCCTGGTAATTAAATAAAAACTTGGTTAATATATTATACCCGCTTGCGTTTGCGTGCGCGCTTGCTTGTCGCGCCTTTAGCCTGCCTTTCTTGTACATACGTCGTATCGATGCCGTACGACGATGCTTTCGATTCCCACGATTTAATAGGAAAAGCATGCACACGTTCTTTCGCGTTGCGGCCTGTTACCCGCCATTCGCCGCCGATGTTGTTGTGTCGCTTTTTAACCAGATGATTTATTAACAATGGAGCAAATCATGCCATTAGTTCAACGATGCGCGTCTTATCTATAATGCGTATATATTTATACACGTATACATGTACAAAAACCATTATAAAATATATAAATCTATTGTAAAAGCACACAATATAATCCATGATACCTCGTTTGAATGAAATAATGAGAATACATTCATGTTTCTTTCTATGATTTCTTTCTATATTAACCTTCTAATAGTAGGTTTTTTCAGAACATATTTAAGAAGGTGGGTCAGATCCTAATGCTTTGTTTTGTTCATTTTTTATTTAATCAATATAAATATGGATAAAAAAAAGTAAATAATAATATGTTTACTTACAAAGAAGAAATACACGTATAAACACATTGAGAAATTTTTCAACTAAAATTTTAATTATGCAACTAAATCCTTTTTCCAGGACAAAGAAAGCTAGACATTGGTGCCTAATAATATTTTAATATTTTTGAGTGAATCTTACAATTTTCAGTAAAAACAATTTGCAAAAAACACAATAAACTTTACTAAAAAGTAAAACTTTACTAAAACTAAACTTTACTAAATGACTTTAAATAATTGCAGTAAAACAAAGATGCTTTAATTGACGAAGCCGTAGGGTCACATTTAACCTCGACCTTACTAGAAGGTTAAATGAAGTAAAAGCTCAACTTTCCTCTTAATTCCTTCGTATTTACCAATTATTTGCGTTGATTATCGACGTTTTAATTGCTGTATGCGCCGCTCCTCCGTATGTTTCATCGATTTTCTCGATGTACGACGATTCGTGAGCTGAGACCGAAGAGTGCAATCGCAGATGCATCGTGCGTGCGTGCGTGCGTGCGTGCGTAATTCCCACGTCGACATTCCGCTCGCGTAATTACGGTAAACACGCCCCGCAAGCTTATCTCTCTTCTGTAACGCAACATCGCAGTCACGTATCGCAACAATTGCGATCTAGGTTTTACTAACGGCGATCGACGCTTCGATGATGCCGATACTACGTACTGTAATATCAAAGAGCGTAAGCTCTAAACGTGCGTGGGTTACGTTTAAGAGGATTAAGGTATTATTCGTTAAGGTCGAGTATACGACATGCAAACGAACGGCGGGCGCGAAATTGAATTTGTTTAAAACTTTCTCTCTGACATACGCCGTCAGTGACGAGTTAATCGATTGCGAATCGAGTACTAATCAGCACTGATTCCTATTCATTTTGCGACGCACGTCATCATCTCACTTTAACAAAGTTCATTCGCATTCACTGCTCGTTCGCTCTATACTTTCAAATGTTCTTTCAAATTTAACTAAGAACATGACGTTTACATTTGTGAGACCAATTAAAATACCAATCAATACAATTTTTTGTAGAAATTTTTTGTGTAAGATTACACATGAGTGAATAAGATATAAAAGTTATTCGTATTTCCTGCTTGTTTGCTTTATATTTAATTTTTTTTAATTTGATACGTGACGCTTACAATTGTGATATCAATTTAAATATCAATCGTAAAAATTCTTATAGAGTAAAATTACATTTGTGCGATTCTAGTAAGATACAAAAATTGCTGCACCGTCACGTTTCTTTGAAGTCGCGGGATCAAAAAAGATTGCCGCAAGAAACTTGTTGAAATTTTATTATATCATTGTAGGATAATTAACTTCGCGAGGAAGACAATATCGAAAAATCAAGAAATAATTTATTAGTATGAAAGATAATTGGCAATCTATGTTCCAACACGCAATCCGCTCGTTAATTTATTCTGACTGCTTAACTGACTGTTTTTTATTCGATCAATATTATTAGACACTGAAATATCTCTTTAAAAGAGTGCCTCGATAATCTATCTTGGTCACGAATGTAGACAGTTAAGAATGATTAATTACGATATATAACAGAAGCGACGTTGAGGAAACCCTAAAAAGTAGCACACACAGTTACGCGCGTACAAAGCGTAAACCCTAAACTGCATGTACTCTATTATTACGCGTGAAATCTCCTTAACACATTTACTACGATATGACAAAGCAACATTTTCATCGTGTCGATAATATAATTGAATAGATTAATTGCACGTTAACGTTTATGCCGAGAACCACTGCGGGTTTCTGAGAAACAAAAATAGAGAAGCGGTATCAACTGGGCAAGAAGCGAACTGAGAAGCGTAAGAACGAAAAGGAGCAAAGAAGACGGACGTAATCACGAAACGATAATCAAGCATGAGCAAGAAGAATGGTCAAGAGAGTAGTCGTCTAAGATGCACACTGCCCCACCGGAGTCTTAGTGATCATACAGGCAAGTGGCTTCCAAGTCTGGACGTCTGGAGATCCCTTAGCTAGAGAATAAGATCGGTTCTCGTTAACCGCGGGCGAGTTGCCGTCGACCTCGCTATTGGAAGTTTAACGATGGTTGAACGTTCAGGTAGATGAAAAGCGCTCAGCAATATTCGCAGAGTTTTGAAATTCAATTTACGGGCAATCAAGTCTATTTGAATCGTTTCATCTGTAGGTTAACTTTATTAAAACTTTCGTACACTTAAACTGTATACGAGAGATCCAAAAGCTATAACGTTTTCTGCAAAAACATGATCTTAAAACTAACTTAAAAAATTATTAGGTGTTGGAATTAATTCGTAGCGTTTTACAAGTGATGGGAAGTACTTTCATTAATGTATTTTTTAATGCTCATGTGAAATAAATAACATTCTTTCATTAAAAAACGCTACGAATTAATTCCAACACCTAATAAGTTCTCTGGAAAAGGGAAAAACTATTTTTCAACAAAAAATTATTTATTGTAATTAAATAATATCGGTGAAAAGAGAGAATATACTCTTAAAAACATGATCAAACGTTTCTAAGAGGCAACTAACATTCTAAATGTCACTTTTGTGTTGTGTGTTTTATAATCCTTAAAAAAAAACCACCTTTTTTAAGATGTGATGGTTTTGTTATCCTCCAAAATTATAATAAATTCAAATAAAGTGAGGGAACAATATTAAATTGATCAGTATTGACTGACAAATAGTTCAGCAATCTAAATTGATATTGACAAATAGAAAAATAAGGCAAGAAAAATAAACGCAAGATTTACCAAAGATATTTTATTTTTTACATGATGAAATATAACTTATCATCAGAATACATAATCATTATGAAAAAGCCTATAACGGTCGAAGCTGAATTTTTGTGCTTGAATAAGAACGTGTGAATTTCGGTGTGAAAATTTATATATTAAATCCCGCCAAACTGCGCCGAATTAATTTTTCGATATTGAAAAATGTTCCTATTAGTTGTGTAGTCTCATGTACGGTTTAATAAGATTTTTTATTGTTCTTATCATTAGATTTGCTAGATAATAGAATGTAAGAATATATTCATGGGAATATTTCGATTTTCGTAAGAATGGGTTATAAAAATCATCCATTTGTCTCTGCCCATTTTAGCAGCTCAGACATAAATCTTCCTTCTCTTCAAATGATCGTGTGGGGAGCGAGTGCGAGAAATGTCAAGAATTACATATGTACTACACTCTGTCACCTCGTTCTACCGTGAGAGAAATCGTCGCGGTCAACGCTTCGGATATCAACGTGCCTTGCAGCTTTTGCGACCTTGGATGCCGCCATTTATGAGATCGTTAACAGTCAGATACGCGCCTGATCATTACGGTTTTACGACGAAGTCAGCGTGCTCGATTACACCTTATTATTAGCGACGCGCATTAATCGAGCCCTCGACCATAAAAATTTTCGGATATGTCCACGGTTCTCTCGATCGATGCGTCAAACTTTCTCCATGATTCGCACATGGTGTAATAATACCTCATATGAAGATATTTGCAGTTCGAATCAGTATGCATAATCAACTTGTAATGATCAGCAGCGATTTTCATTTTAAATTTAAAACGTAATTTTTCAAACGAATTAACTGACGATAGTTCCTTTACTGATGCATATCGAGCGAGTTCTTCTTAAACTTATTAAAGAATTAAAAATTCAAAAAAGCCTAAGCCTTATATATATATATATATATATATATATATATATATATATACTGAGTAATTATTGTTATTTTATAGTTTAAAGTTAAATATATATATGTAACTTTAAACTATAAAATAATAATAATTACTGAGTACATTTTAAGAAGACCCCAGCTGCTAATTTTAGAACATCTAGAAAGCGCATCAATGCGGAAGGAGAAATAAGAAACGTGAAAGAGTGCACTTTTACAAAGAGTAGATATTAAAGAGCCAGTTATAAACGAAGTACCTCTTGCATCAAAATACAATGTAATTAATTATTCGCTTCAAAGTGAGGTTTTTTTCCTTAACAGAACGCTGTTTGCTAACACGAGAAGATCATATAATCCAAGCTCTTAAGCAACTACAAAAAGGAGTATCTACTATATAAAAGAATACAGATAAAAAAGAATAAATGGGTGCGCTATATAGTACGTATACACGCGCGCAGGAAAATAAAAGAGAAAATGGACGGGGCAATAAAGAAAGAGCTCTAGGTAACCAACTCTCCCTAAAGAGATTTGGCTCCACTTGTAGTCGGCCGCGATATAATACCCTTTATGGCGTAGAAACAACCATGGGGTGCCACGCGCAGAAGTCTCTTCTGTTGCACTCATCATGCAAAATCCACTGCGTCCGAGAACGATTTATCGCAGACGAGACGTTACTCATGCGCGCCTTAAAACGAAATTAAATCGCGTAGGCGGATTATTCTCGTAAGTCGCATGAAGGCAGACGGACGATCATGTCGGACGTGGGCACGCCTCGCGATGAGGGACAGATGATACTGCGAGAATATCTGACGTAGTAAAAACGCGTGCAAGATCGCATTTATGGTCACAACAACTTCGCAGTATGATATGAATTATAAATATATATACATAGAATCTCTTTATTGATTTATTTAATTTCTATCTTCAAGATTTCAAAAAAGTCGAATATTAAAGACAGATTGTGCAATCAATTGAAGAAATCAATAAAAATTATTAATTGTAATTACTAACTAAAAGAAAAGTTTTTGGTATTTGTGACTATAGTTACACGTATATGTACATAATTATGCTATAATATTAGTGATAATATATGTATAGTTCTATAAAAAATATATACATATATATAGTTGGCAAAAATGACTATGTAGATACTTTTTGATAGATTTATACGTATAATTATTATTACTATAGTATATAACAATGATAACAATAATTATAGTATCATGTAATTGTAGTCACAAATATCTAAAACTTTTTCTCATTATCAGTATGGAAACAATGACTGCATTCAGTAGAATAAACAGTTTTGTAAGTATTGTAAAATTCATTAGATCTAAATGAATAAATCATATTAAAGAATCTGATAATAGTTGCAAAGCTGCTTTTTCTGTTGAATACAGTTAATGGACCACTATCGAAAGATAATGCAATTTTTAAGCACCCATTTCTCAGTAGAACTGAGAATGTCGTTTCAGCTGTCGTTTCTCCAAAGAATCTTCTCTCGCGAGCGAAGTTTAAAGAGATTTCTTTATCCTTATTTGCATCTGTAAATAACATCGGATAATTTTTCTCGTGGCGTCGTTTTCACTGTTTTCTATGCCGGGAATGAATTTTATGCCATTGCGTTTCGTAAAACTCAGATGTTAATGGATGCGACCTCGATCTCGCGAGTGATTTAATCAAGTTGCGAAGGTGTTGCTTGCGGCAACGATGATCGACGTTTGTCCACGTTACATGTTGTATATACATAAAGAATTCGAGGTTGAGTCGAAATGGAGGCGTCTTCAGCGAATTACGTGATGGCTCAATACGTGAGATAACATTAACGCATCCGAGAGAATCGCTTCGGGCGATCAAATGATATCGATTGATTGCTGAGCCACGCGATAACAGATAACCACTGTCCTTATGGATGGCGGTTCCTTTTGGAGACGATTCATCTCTTGTTTCAGATTCGAGTTCATTTCGAGGAATACTTTCAAGGTGTTGACGAAGCGTCTTGCAAATTGATGTAGAGTGCTTCTAGTAACTTAGCATTGGAAGATGTACATTCTCCGGAGAAGATTTGCATCCTTTTAAAAAAAATTGAAAAAAAAAAAGAAACGAGAGAAATCTTGTGTACTTTTGCAATCGTATTCTTTATCAAGTATTCAGGAAAAGCTGATAAATATTAATGATTCGAAAAGTTGATGAAATTCTAATAAAGTAAGAATGCTTTTATCTACTTATTCGATTTTTATAGATATCCACTTACTTCACTTTTACAGATATCCATTTATTCCATTTTTTCAATTTTTGAAGAGAGAAGCAAGGAAAGTTATGCATATCTCTTTTATGCATCATTTATGTAATATTTCAAAAACTAGGTAAATTTTGAAACGGTGAAGAACGCTTTCAAGAAAATTGCCTTGAGCAATTGGGTGATATCGATTCTGTCATACGAGATAATGGATAATCGTTTCTAAGAATAGCGGTTCTTTTTGACTTTTCAGTCGTCTCGAGCTCGAGTTCCTTTCGGAGAATGCTCGGAGGTGTTAAGAAGTCCCTTTCGCGAAACACATTATAAGCACCTGAGCCCACAGCTGAGACCGCACTTGAGCAAAAACATCGGCGATAACCATCGAAAACTGACGTAACGCGATTAAAGCGCAATTAGACGCTTTTGTACGAGGGTGATGTAGGTAGACGCCGAAGGCCGTGAAGGCCACTTTTAATAACGATCCGATCCTAGTCGATCCTAGATGATAGAAAGATAATCAGGAACGAGGCGTGCCAAACAAAGGATCATCGACGACTCGCCTGACGAAGACGGCTGCTTGCGCCATTATTGCGTTATAAACATTTTTGTAACCCGTGGGTCGCCCTCGCGCGCGGTGTTCGTTACTTTCATTAAGTCGTTGATGCTTCGTGATCACCGAGGCCAGGCGAAAACGCTTGGCGAAATTAAATTATAGGATATATACTACAACGTTCACGTTCTTGTAATTTTCATCATAACTTTTGCCTCTTTAAGGTTTTCAACAAATAGAATAAATAAATACATGAAAACAGAAATTGATCTCCGTATAAATCGACAAATTATCGTGTTAATAGAAAAGTGACATAAATAAAAAATTAGCTTTCTTGAAATGATGGAAGGAAATCGACCTAAAAAGAAATCGACTTCATATATCGTTGTAAAAAACCGACACATTTGTTATCAACACATTCCTTATACGGAGAAATTCTGATAAAGGATGAATTCATACAACCATACTAAAGTTGCAGTATTTAAATTTTGAAAAACCTTTGAACACAGTTTAAAAAATATGTTATAACTAAAAATATGATATGGAAAGAAAGTGGAGTTATGTATACACTTAGAGAAAGGTTTCTTCGATTTAAAGAAACGTTTCTTTATTATACAGTTAAAGAAAAGATTTCTTTGATTTGTAAACATCATTTCTTGGAAATAAAAAAGATTTATTTGATTTAAAGAAATTATATTCAAATCCAAGAAATAACGTTCATAAATCAAAGAAATTTTTTCTTTAACCGTATAGCAAAAAAACATTTCTTTAAATCGAAGAAACCTTTCTCTGAGTGTATTTACTATTCTAATTAAAACATTGTATCAATTCAGAAAGAATATTTAAAAAATGCTCTATGAAAAAGTTGCTAATTTTTGTTGTGTTACTTTTCTATCAACACAGCGAAATATACTTAATTTTACACATATATGTAAGCTCATATTAGTAAAAAATAATTACAATAAGATCAAAATGATCTCTCGAGATAACAAATAGAATTAATATAATTAAAAATTAATTCAGGCGGTTGAGAGCTTAAATGTGACGCAGTTATTCGAAACAGTAATGGTCATCAACTTGGTTATTTATTTTCTAGTCATTTGCTTAACGAAGATACAAATTTAATTTGAATTTTTTTAATATTCATTGTAATAAATAATACTTGAAAGTAATGGAAGAATGTTAAAAAATGATTAATATGAGAAATAAATACAATTAAAAACTAATTAAAAAATTCAGTTATTCGAATGTTATATGTGAATTGTATTTCTTAGACCTTATCATCAGCGATGTTCAATGATAATAGCTCGAACGGAACCGAAACGTTCGATTTTGTACAAACACATGTTAAGTCTAAGAAATACAATTCACATATAACGTTCGAATGACTGAACTTTTGAATTAATTTTTAATTATATTTATTTCTCATATTAATCATTTTTTAACATTCTTCCATTACTTTCAAGTATTATTTATACATTGAATATTAAAAAAATTCCAATTAAATTTATATCTTCGTTAAGCAAATGACTAGAAAATAAATAACCAAGTTGACGACCGTTACGATCAAATGAAATCGAGCTGCAATTATTGAAGCAATATCGCTGATAATGACACAGATCGAAGAAGAGGAGATTCTTCTTCCTGGTATGATATCTATTGCTGATGAGCCACGAACGCTTCGTTGCAACGAATTTATCAACTCGGTTTCCTACTGCGCCACCCGTGGCGATTATAAACCATCCACCCACTGAAAGGAAGCGTACGCCTTCGAGCTTGTGCTCAGACACAGGACATTGGTAGCTATTATAGCCAGCAAACCGCTCAAGCGAAAAAGAACACAGTGAAAAAAGAAGCGAAAGACTCTTGGATATGGATAATTTCTTCCATGGGAAGATTATTTATAGAATTCATAAATTTTTTTATTTGAAAAGAAAAAGTTAAACAATATACTTTGTGCACGTTAAAGACAAATACGTAATTCTCTTTTCAAGGTACGTAATTAAAATCGTGAAGTTCATAAAAGGCCATGCGATGCCAGTTGAGAGTTAACCTTTGGATGACAAAGATTTATTTTTAAACTCACTAATTGCCACGTCGACTCTCATTAACCTATTTTTACTTTTTGTTTAATTTTGGACATTCGGGATCCTTACTTATCTCGTTTATTACTAAAATACAGATTACAGCTTTTTTCCGAGTAAAATTTATTATAATTTATTATTTTTAATTTATTCTTGCTTCAAAATATGATTCTGTTTCAGCGTCGGTGATAAGTGGCTTTTTCGTCTCGTAAAAATTAATCAAATTACAGCAAAAGACTTTTATTTTCCTTTTGCTCTTTTCAACACGTTACAAGATATAAATCATTATTATAAAATTACCCTAAGTCCGTGATGTATTCCTGTCTTATTTGATCCATGAAATGATACAAAGAAAAGAAGATACAACAATGAGAAAATTTAGCTTCGTTACAAGCGTGTGGCATTCTAGAAAGTGATGGAAACGGCGCGCGGCGTCACGATCGCAACAGTAAAGCAAAGCGAGAACGGTCGCAGTGAGAACGATCTCGGTATATGATACGGAGCCGAGGAACCCGAAGAGAGGAGAATACCTTTCTCTGGTGGAACATACATTCGGTAGAGAGACGTGGGGAGAGAAAGAAACTCGCGTATGCGCGCGCGTCGGCGCGTGCCATAAGCGTCGCCCACGCGCGACACGCGCTGAAGATTTTCTATCTTCGGCTCTGATTGCGTCTCTCTCGCGTTCTCTCCTCATTTCTCTCGTTAGGAAAACAAAAATTTACGAGCGCGTGTAGCGCTGCACCGATTTGAAAAATCGCAGGCGCGCGCGCGCGCGCGCGTTACGGTGTGTAATGTTTATCAACATTACTTCTTTTTACGGTATATATAGTTAACTGTCTTGACATAGATTTGTTGATATTAGATGCCTTTCTCTAATATTTTAATTGACTCCGTTTCTGTCAATATAGATTAACTTTAATCTCGGTTTAACCTACTGTTTATCTTCTTTTAGGGTTCTTCTAAGAATTAGAAAAAGATAAAAAGTAATTTAAATTAAGATTCAAGTTAATCTACATTGGTACAAATGAGCCTCAGACATAAAATATTATAATAATTAATAGAGAAATGTATTCAAATTTTACTGTTATATTTAACTCGTAAAATGGAGAACACAGTTCCCAGTGCAACACCGTTAGTTATCAAACGAGCAATAGTAATTTAATACTTTGAGTTCAATAACATTTTGTTATTTTTCATTTTCGTGTATGTCGAAATGTAAATCACTTATTCACTTATGATTAATTTCAAAGTAACATCCACATTATGTGTGCCCTTAATAAACAATAAACAAATTTGATACATTTTCTTGAATTAAATTGTTTAACTTCATTTTAATTACATTAACGATATTTTCAGTAAAACCAGATCTATAGAAATAATTAAAAAATAACTCAAATTAAGTATAATTTAACATTAAAAATTTAATAGTAAAATACAGGGATTTGCCCTGCGATCTCCACGTCGGCAACTGCGTCGTGGTGAGCGCATGTCACTTCTATCTTTCGTGCGTGCCACGAAAGATAGAAGTGAGAATTCCACACAGTTCGGAACGACAGACGGCGATGCAGTTGGAATCGGTTCTGGATCGGCAGCACGCTTACGACGCGTGCCGAACCTCCTGCCCACGCGCGCGAACTAAACGGAATTTTTATGTCTGAGCTCAGAATCGAAATCGATATGATATTTAATTACATTTTCTCGTCATAGTGCGGAGCCGAGCGATATTATAATTTATTGGTAATGTTGCCTTTTATTACGAAACAGTCCATAATCGATGCAGTTTAATATTTCTTCTCTTTCTTTTACGCGCATTAAAAACATAGCTCGTAAACGCTCTCGTTTGCTCGACTAGAAGATGGAGTCTCTAATTGAATCTCAAAATGTATAATATAGGTGATTCGAGATATTCGTCTCTTTTACACCTCTTGTCTACACCTCTTGTCTAAACGGAATTCTTACCTCTGAATTTAGAATTGAAATTGATATAATATTTAATCGTATATTATGTATTTTCTCGCAGTAGTTTCGAGTCTAGTAATATACATATTATAATTTATTGATAATATAACCTTTAGTACGAAACGCAATCCATAATCAATGTAGTTTAGTATTTCTTTTCTGCTTCTTTTAAGAACGTTAAAAACATAGATCGCGAACGTTGTCGTTGGCTCGACTAGAGGATGAAGAGAAATCTTTAATTGATTAAAGTGCATCGTATATATGGCTGTTTGAGATATTCGTCTCTTTTGCAACGCATGCCGCATCACTGATATGTAAATAAGCGCGTCGTTAGCGAGGAATTATATTAAATAAGCCCCGGCCGGTTTATAAAAGGCATATCGCGATCACGGATGAGCGTACTTAAGAGTTAATGCAAAATGAGCGTAACGATATCGGGCTCACTTGAAAAACCCGTTCTCGAAAGCAAATAATTGTCGCAATTTTCTCTCGCGCATTTACAAGGTAAATACCATGAGGGTGGCTCCTATCCTTGATAATGACGAAAAAATATGAAAACAAGATGCAGCCGTTAACACGTAACCGTTACATTAATTGTTTGATACTTTTTATACCGAGGGACCGTACCATATTTTTAATATAATATGTTATATAAATATATTATATAAGGGATGATTCTCTCCGAGTAAAAATAAGCGAGATGTGATATTTGAGATATTTTTATGATAAGATTATATGTATTAATTGTGAGAAAAATGCAAATTTTCGATAAAGAAATGTTCAACACAAATGAGTGAAAAAATCATATTCGGTCAAGGCGGTTCTTGATGATTAATAATATTTTTATATAATAATTTCCAGTTCTAACAAATTGCGCGCCAATTATTTATCGATCTTGAAACACAGTTCTAAATTGAAATTGGATTGCGTAATATTAAATTGACAAGCAATTTAATATTAATGCTAATGAGCATCTTTAAAACACTGTAAAAAATTTATTGCGAAAAATATCACAGCCGAGATATGAACCTGATCTCCCTCATTCCACGCGGACATTTTACCAATTCGACCACCAAGGCATGATATTAATCACAATAATCAGAATACATATAGGAAGAACGTCACTTTTTCAGGCAATATAAATAATAAGTGAAAATTGATTGAAAAAAATGTTCAATACAAATGAGTAAAGGAAGCCATATTCGATCAAAATGAATCTTGATGCCTAATAATACTTTTATGTGAATTTAACAATTTCCACTTCAAACAAACTGCGCGCCGAATATAATATAGTTTGCTTGAACTGGAAATTATAAAATTCACACTAAAAACATTATTAAGTACCAAGATCTACCTTAATTGGATATAGCCTTCTTCATTCATTTGTGTTAAAATTTTTGATAGATTGTTCATTTGAAATCCGCATTTCTGCAGCTTAAGGTACTCATTTACTTTAGCTGGCGGATTGGAGAACATCGATGACCGCCGCGGCCGTTGCTGCGTAATGAGACTCGTGTGTACACGAGGCGTACAACGGTTTTCAGTGGAAAACCTCGCGAGCTTCCACAAGACGCAGAAACGGGAATAAATACCTGATTTACCACGCTGTACCAAGATTTACGGTAGTTGCTCCTGTTCGTATAGCCCGTCCGTACGTTAGCCACTCCCTTCTTCAGAAGTGAAGAGAACAGGAGTAGCTCTTAGTGGCAATCGGTTTGGGTATAACTTTCTTAACTTTCATTTCCTAAGTGTACGAAATCTTTCGCGGAAAATATCCAGTATAAACGAAGAAAGCAGTACGTGATTATAGATGGAGAGATAATTGCGGCTTAGCATTCGCTCCTAAAGAATATACAAGCGCGCGATGCGCAGCCGTGATTAAATTAAACTGCAGGTTGTATTTAAAATATTATGCTATTAAAGAAGCATCTATGTTAACCCTTAACCCGACGCAAGATTACGGAACATGTGGATTTACAATTGTATGACTGACAATGAGTTACGTATCGTAGACTCGTAGAGTATTTATAAAAAACGAAGTGAAAGTCGAGTGAAAAAGGAATATATACATACACACGCATATACGTACACGTATATCTATAAATATTCATTTTTCAATACTGATATATCACAAAGACGATTTTATGTTCCGAATTAATTACGTAAAAAATGTAAAATTAATAATAAATAATTGTATAAATATATTGGAAATATTTTACTGATCGCGTTGCGCGTGTTTATATTACTATATCCACAAATAACTTAAAAGTAGAAACAATACACCTTCTGCATGCTTGCAGACAGAAACGATCTCCAAGTTTGCGCCGTCTACGTGATGTTTTGACGCTTTGCAAATCGCTACATCTACTTTCTTTTTCTCTTTAACGCGAAACCTTCGAGAATATGTTACGACGTATATTTTGCTGACGAAAAAGTTTCGTGCACATACATTTGTATTTTCAAGAACGACGTACTATTTTCCGTCATAAATTTCACAGTGCCTTGCACATTTCTGAAAAGCAGGCAGCTTACATGCATGTATTTTAATCCTTAAATTTATATTAAAAAATACATAAATCGAATAAAAAAGGAATAAAAAAACGAAAAATAAAATATGCGCAAGGATTTCAAAAAATAAAAAATTCAGAGAAAAATGACAATATTTAAAGATTAATCCGGCTTGTAGTTACATAAGCGCAATGAATACAATGTCATAAATATTGAAATAACAATAAAAATATTAAATAAAACTCTGATAATAAATAATAAATCGAGTAAAAAATAAAATGCCTTTTAGAACCAACACGGTTGTTAATACAAAATTAATGTCAATTTGTTAAGACAATTAATCAGCGAATAAATAAATAATAACTACATTTACTATTTTATTTACTTGTTAATTTATTGTTTTAATAAATTGATATTAACTTCGCATTCAACATTCGAATTCTAAAGGATATTTTATTTTTTACTTATAAATGTTGAAAATGTAGATGAGGGAAGGATCCATCTTTCAAATCCATATATGTTATGTCAAAAGCGTAATATAGAAACGGTAGAGTTAGTAAATCAGTACGCACGATTGCGTTCCCTTAAGGCACTATCGGCTAAAATGGAATTCTACTTTCGACGTCGATGTAACGAGAAACACATACACACAAGAATACATTTCCCTCTTCATTTCCAGCAGCCTTCAGTCCACGGGGGCGGTATATAAAACGACTTTTTATTCACGCTTCGGTAATCAACGGGACATCTCCGCACTTTCGAGTCGCCACAAACGAAAATAAAGGAATGGAGAGAGCGCGGGGATTTCATCTTGTATCGTAGGCGTCGATCCGATAGCCTCGATTACCACGGACATCACGCCGGCAATTAAGGGAGAGAAAAGCGAGCGAGAAAATCGGGATCGAGTCGTAGCTGCGAGCTAGCTGCTTCCAATATCGATGACGTTCGGCTTTTACATTGGTGAGAATAATTATGAACTCGCTTACAATAGCGCGCGAATCGCGTCGCCGCAAGGAACACACCACGCAGTGGAAATTAATGCGGTACCTTCTGATAATTTTCCGCAAAATGCAGCTATATAAATGGCAAAACGGTAATTATCGTGGCGCCAGTTCGCAATGCTACGCCACGCGACACAGAGCACAGCTAGTATAAATTTATGCGCCATAAACCTCAGGGCAACGTGGCGCGACGGCGAATGCAGCAAAAGTACATAAGTGCAGGAACGAATATTATAATAATAAAAATTGATCTCGACTAATGTTGTAATAATAAAAATTTATCTCGACGTTAATGTTAATTAGGAAATTAGCTTTTAGAACTCCGTTAAAATTATCACTACTATTTTATATACACCGCACGAAAAAAGTATTGTAAATTGAAAATTACAAATTAGTATACGTATGTGTATGTACATATATAGTATATACAAATTCACATGAAATTATTTAAGCAGATTATTGAAGCTTCAGCTCCGACCGACAATTATGAGCCTTTATTTTCTATTGATTGTGCTCCAATAAGATTCTTATTTTCTATTGTATAATAGAATCCTCAAATTTTGTAGAATTTTTAGAAATTGATTTTCAATTTTTGTTATTTACGTAGTCTAACAACTTAACATTTTCTAGATAAACAACAGTTCATTTTTATGTTAAAGAAAGTGATCTTATACACGAATTATAATGCACGGTTTTGGATAATCTATATTCTCCTTATATAACATTTCTCTTTCTGTTATGTCTGTCTACTATATTAAAAAAGATTCTTTTCCTATTCTGCTTTCTACAGTTGTCATTTATTTTCTCTTTACTTGTATATTGCTCTAAACTTCATTGAGACATACTCGTTATAAGACTATCGACCGAAACTTACCCTCTTGAACGAGCGATCGTTAACTTCGTAAAACGTGTATTATCTTGTTAAAAAAAAATCATTTGCTACATATTGAGCGCGTCCGTTGTAAAATTTTTTATGCGTTCTCGCGCGAGCCGACGCGCGTTGCGAAAGATACGATTGCGTAATCACAACTTATAAGCGGATCGCTTTCCGTAATCGAGACATTGCGGTCGATACCCGGGGGACTTCCACGGTCGGCTGAAGACTGTTTCCTCATGAATCGACTCGATCAAACGGACACACCGCAAACAATCGCCGCCGGTTCTCAGGAGCGAATCGAAAGCAAACGTTTCAGCACGACCACAATGTGCCCCCGACAAGCCTTATATCGGGATAATTAGAAGAGAATTGCTTTGTCATTTTCGACGTGCAATAGGGCACTTAACAAGCTCGTCGCAATTCACAATCTACGCGCAGTCTGTGCCCCTTGTGTTCGGAATTTAATTAGATTCGAATAGAGTCTCTCCCCATGAGAGACTCTCGTCATTTTGCAATGTAATTACGCAGTGATAATGAGAAAAAGCACAACTTTTTTCTTTTCGAGGAAAACTCGGACTTTTTACATTGTTACAGAATATCTAAAAAATACGGGATAACAGATTTCCGATAAAGTTGATTTTTTTTGCGAGATTTTATTGTTCTTTTTATCATGAAAAGAAGACATATAAAATTCTTCTGTTCAAAGTAGTGACACATTTACAGTATTAAAATAATGTAGTAAATATGAATCGGCTACCACTTTTTCGTGCTAATATTCGTCAATTATAAAGCGAAGCGTATTCAGTTATTCAATGCATATTCTACCATACTTAGGTAATCGCCGTACGCTATCCAGATAGTGTGCAAATAATACCGTTACAAGAATACGACATCCTAGGCATATCGTGTACATCTGGTGTCGTTGCCTCCTGACGCCAATCGTGTGAGGTGATTTAACGAGCAAACTTCTGCCTGCAAATTTTCGCGCAATCGTTCTTATGTAAGAGATCTGATATCGATCCGTGGAGAGATGTTCGCCGCACATTAGCAACCCGATACCGTTATAAATAACGTTCGTCACTTTCGTGAACGTTAACAATGTGGTCATTTACAATGCCTAGTCGCATAACAATACCCACACAATGACAAAGGAAAAAACTCTATAGTAAGAGAAAGAGAGACCGTAGATTATTATTCGCGGTTATTATTCGCACGCCTGATCAATACGAGTGGGAGAATTTATCATAGTCCAAGACTTAAAAATCACCCGGGGAACTCTCAACAATCGGATCATTTGTTTTGAAAAGTGTATGAGTCAGTACAATTGAATTTCATAACAGAGAGACAAAGAGATATAGCGGAGAATAAATGATACTCTGTACCCGATATAGTATAGATTCGGATTGAGTTACATTTTCTAAAAGTATTGCACTCTGTACGTTTAATTTTTTTCTAAAGTGTACTACTTTAAAGCTTCAACACGTAGTTTCTACATTCAATGTACAAAGAAGGACATATTTTTGTATATCAATAAACATTGAATTAAATTGAGTGATAATTTGTATTGAAAGACGGCTTTTCAATTTCATTTTGTTAGTCAATAGCCGCAACAAATATTGCGTTCGCAAATAGCAATAAATATTGATACTGATGCTGCCGTTATTAGCGAGATTTTAATTCCCCAGAAACGCAGATTGCATGGAAAGTAATCGCAAATTCACGGAAAGAGAAATATCTCATACATTACGCGTATTATCAGCACATATGTGCCGTTGTTTTGTCGGCGATTGTTCTGTCTCTCTGCGAAAAGTGGAATGGTTTGCCTCAGGATCACAAATTATCATAACGACATTCCGAGGCTATCGTCAATGCCGTCCGTTTGCCTGAACTGGCCTGAACAAACTAAATACAATAATAATTTTATTTTCCAATAGACAAAAAAAAACATGCGACCTTCAATTTCACGCCGATACAATTTTCATTGACGATTTACGCTATTTTAATCAATATATGATAAAACAAATTAACTTACATAAAATATATAGAATATACATGGCACTCTCTATATAGTTTAGTTAGGCAAGAAGAATTTGAAGAAAAATCAATAATGTTAATCTTTCTATATTATTTTGTATGATATACAGGGTGCGTCACCAAAATCCGGACAAATTTCAATTCAAATTTTCCGCTATACTGTGCCTCCGCCAGAGATTGTTATTGGCGTCCAAGAAAGCCTGATACTTCTAGTAAACAGTCATATTCTCAAAATGGCCGCGATGTTGAAACCAAGTGCGGAGTATAATCGAAGAGCCGCGATCATCGAAGACCTTCGCGCCGGGCGCTCAGCAACGGAAATAATTCGGTTCTTTGGATACCCGAGATCCACTGTTTATGATGTTGTGGCAAAATATACGACTTCAGAACAGTCCAACGAAGGTTCCAGTATGCCAGCGAGGAAGAGTCACTCGAAAGAACGCACCGCGAGGATCCCTGCAGTCGTTGAAAGGGCTCAAACGCTTTCGGATGACCCAAGGCAATCGTTGCGAAAATTAGCATCGATTGTTGGTGTAAGCGAGCCAACAATGCGTCGAATTGCCGAGGAAGACCTTCGATACAAATCGTACACATTAAAGAGGCTCTCTGAGGCTGCCACAACAAGGAATTGTTCGATTTGTCCGGATTTTGGTGACGCACCCTGTACTAGCTTGATCAAAAAGTTTCCGGAATTCATTCAGAAAATTCAAAATACAAGTTTATTCATCAAAAGTGATATTGTCCCCTTCAAAGTACTCTCCAGCGACTGCAACGCACTTATGCCAGCGCTTGAAACATTTCTGGAACTCTATTATTGGCCATCAGAGCCGTCTTCGATTTTTCCATTACCTCCTTTCGGCTGTTAAAACGCGTTTCCCGCAGTGGTTTTTTGACTCGATCGAACAGAAAAAAATCGCAGGGAGTCATATCGGGTGAATTCGATGGCTGTTGGATGGTATTCGTTGTTGCAAACTCGTTGTTGCAAATTCAACTCCATTTTTAAAACTGTAAAAAATCGAAAACACGCGCAGAGGTAGATGTACTCAAGACGGCGTAATTTTTAAATGTCAAGCTATGGCGATAAAATTTGATGGAAATGTCAATGATAGATGTGGCAACCTAGCCAAAAAAAAGAACTCAAATCAGCTGACTCAGAGCATCACCTGGTGGTCTCTTCCGGAAACTTTTTGATCAAGCTGGTATATGCAAATTTTAATCACCAATGATTGCATTTTAGATTGAATCGACTCGGGAGGAGATAAACGAAGTTTAATGTAACTTTTTAATAACAATCATATTCCGCATTTCGCGCGCGGCTCGAAACGTGACGGCGCGACCACGAGAAGCGCGGGAAATCGTAACGAAATCGTGATCCACCTTAATACAGGCCTCACGATTATTGCGAGAGACTGTCGCATCGTCCGTAGCCGCCGGGCATCGAAGCCGGGCATCGTCGAGCAAAGTATTTTACGTGCAAATGGAAATCATGGGTTGCGCGCCGTTGAGCTTATAGGTACCTCTTTCCTCGTCTTCCTCTTTGCCTTCCGAGACCCGAGTGATTATTAGATGAAAGAAAAAAGAAAGGAAAGGCGGAGAGACGAGTCGAGAAAAAGATGGGCTACCGCACGCCGACGGGAGCTAGGAACGGAGCTCCATTAAGCTCGTTAAGATTTAAATCCATGGCCGAGTACGAGGTTTTCCGTGCGGTTTCCGCTTGACGGGCGTGGCGTCTGTTCTCCATCCATATAGGCGACCTATACGTCCCACATCTTCAACACGATCTGCGTTTTCTCTCTGCGGGGCCGCGAGTATGCGATAATCGAGCCGCGAGCTCGCCTACGTGGTAACTGTACATTGTGGGTCATTGCTTGCGATAAGTGCCCTGAATGTCCGACATTTTTGCGAGATGTTAATGGGCTCGATCTTGGACACCGTGCACGCGCGGGGATATATTCTCCTTTATCGATTAGCTATGCCTACCCGACACGTCGAAATGTCATAGAGAAGCGGTTATGGGCGAAATTAAATTTGCATAAACGTCACAGGCCGGCTCGAGACTTGCTCGCTCGCTACGGATTTATGTCAGTCTTCCGGGACGGAAATCGTGCGGCTGGAGGGCAGTTACTCTCCTAGAGGAAATTCACCTACTTTTGACGATTATGCACGATTTCACGCAGCAATCTCGATCGCTTCGTCGTGATCCATCATTATCGATACGTAGAATATTCTTCCTCTTTAACGCTTTCCCGTTAATGATTACTTTGATAAATCAGGCTTCGAACTTTATCGAATAGTACATAGTTACAAAGTTATTGGAAATTACTTTCTCACGCAGTTAAACTGAAAGAATGCGAAACAGAAAGCGAAACATTGTTTTTTAGTTCATTTTAGACGATTTTTCTTTAATTCGATTAATGGTGCAACAATAACTCAATGCTGAAAATTGCAATGTTACAATAAATAATAATTGAGAATTATTGAACTCCCTTTTCTATCTGAACAAAAAGAAACAATTAAAGTTATCAAATTCGGTAAAGCATTGTCAGAAAATAGAGTAAAAAAAAAACGGTTGAAAGATTTCGAGTATCATTAACGCTGCCTAACTTATTGCATCTTGGACTAATGTCAAGATGGAGAAAAATACATAAAAAAACTTTCTATAAATTATATTAAATTGTGAGTATTTTATTAAAACAACATTTACAGTTAATAAAATAGATATGTAAAATATACGAAAAACTTCTCTTGTGTTCCGGTATAATCAATAAACGATCATACATTTGAAATTGAATTACGTACAATCAGAAAACAAAACAAGCTATATGACAGTTGAATTGAAATAAATATAATTTTATTCTATTCTAATATAAAATGAGAGAGTTTTCTGTACATTTTACAAGTGTACTCCATCAAACGCAAATATTATTTCATTGAAAAATATTTCTATTTTAATATATTTTTTTGTAAGAATATTCGTTGTGTATTTTCTCTTCTGATGCCATCAATCTGAAGATCCGTGATGAGTGGTTGGGAATTTTTTTAATGGATTGCCGTCTTCCGCAAAGACTAAAGTGCAAAATCTCCTCAATTCACGATCGAAAGTCTCGAACCGTTGTGGTTACGTGCGAGAACGCACAATCAATCGATCTACATTTTTAATGGCACCGATAACGCACCTGGCGCAATAATGCGCAATAATGCGGGTCTTGATGAATGAAGTGTATTTCATGTCGCGATCCGTAGGAGTGCTCCCGTTTTCCGAGATAATCGCGGTTAGAAACTTGCTGATCCTGTTCACGAGCCAATTGCGAATTAAACTCGAAGGCAAATCGCTTCGCCCGGGCGATCGTCGCGTATACACCTCTTATCGACAACGCGCGAGCGTAATCGGATGTGCGCGTAATCAACTCGCGGTTGCTCCGAATTAACTTAAGCGATAAGACAATTAACGGGATAAAGATTATCGAGGTAAAGATTATCGATGCTCGCGGTTATCATGCATCCGGAGCGTGATTTGATATTCAATTGCGATTTCCGCGAAACATGCATAAATCGTGAAAACTCGATGAGCTGTCACCGCGATCGGCTACTACATTTTATATACCGCGATTACCAATTGGATTCGTTAAATCAGTGAGATAAGAACTCTTCTCTGCGAGTGTGATTACAAAACCCACGGAGGTATAAAGATAACGAAAATAGTAAATAAGATCTTCTGCAATAACGTGGTACGCTGATATTGAAATGAATATCGATATAAATATCTTCGTCGTTTTCAAATAGCTTTTTACCTTCGTACGAGATATGGCGAAAATCCTCGGTAGCACGAGCGATGGCGGTGAGGATCTGCAACGTCATCGCATACACGGTCCACCGTTCCATCTTGGCCGCGTGCAGTTCCCCCTTCTGCAACGTGAAACATCAATTTTTTATTCTGACACATTCTTTTACAGGTCACGTGGGAGTGGAGCCAGAATCGATTATCAGGGCTTCTAATTGGGACGCAAAGCGTCTCGAGTATCACGCATTACTGGGGTCGAGAAAGCTTGACTAATGGAGGGATATTGGGAAAAGGGCGAAATGCTCATAAAAATAGTCAACAAGAGAGAAAAAAGAAAATGACAAATTGATGCAAGAGAGAGCTAGGCTCTCTATCTTCGTTCATCTCCTTGATATTTGCATGTTCGTGTTAGGTTATGTCCAACGAAACGGCCTTGGACATTTTCTATGCCTGCGAATAAGCGGGCAATGCCGGCACGCTGCAATTAATTGCACAGAGATAAACCGCGTGATTTGACGGTGCAATTAAGATCGATTGGACCATTTCTGAGTAATTTGCGACAGATTCTACCAACGATTTCTTCGCCGATTCTCGACGGCATAACTAATCACAGTCACGTGTGTTCCCTAATGTTCATCAATTAAGCCAACGGTTCATCTAGTCGGTCTGGATGGATCTTCGAGATCATTTTCAACCGTCCCGCTAGTTCTCGTTAATGCAAATCGCGACAATTAAATCCATGGGTCGCATGTGGAGATCAAATTGCAGCGTATCGTTTAACTGATTCGATAAGTTAATAAAGTCCTATTAATTCTAGAAACTAAGTTAACAATACAGGAGAGAAGTGAAACTGGAAACTATATACTAACTATATACTAAACGCAACAATATGAGAAAGTTATACGAGAGTTTCTATTTGTAACAGACAATATAATCACATCTGTTTCATCGTGTAAATTCATTCAATGTTAATTAACAATTTCGATTTTTCTTTTCTTCTTTTTAAGCAAAATTATTACATTTGTAAATAAAAGATAAGCTTTCTTAATGAAAGCTCTTTCTATTAATTGTAAATCTTTTCGTTCATCACAGTTAAAAATTGCTTTTTTCAGCAGCGTATTTATATTAAGCAAAAGAACTTAAGATTAAATGACGACACGAGCGTTTTGTAACGAAGAGTGTAGCTCAACACGTATCCAATTAACGTGCGACTATTTAAAGGCGACTATTTAAAGGCTAAACCGAGTTAGTGCCGAGTCAGTCGTAGAATCGGCTTCTTACGACGCGGTACCATTATGTCGAAGAATTACCAGATCACCTTGAGATCGAACAAAAATCACGACCGGACCGGACATGCCGACTGGGATCCTCAGAGAAGCTTTATATCTCGTCAGTGCTACCGCTCTTCTCAATGGACGGTAATTAATTATGCGACCCGAAGCACTCGGATCAACGACGCTTCTGTCCTGTCAATTAACGTCCACCTTTGTTATTCGCTCCAGTCCGTTCATAAAAAACTGTCACGATTATCTGGCGAACATGTATTCAATCAAATATAATAGAATCTTTCTTTATGCACAAAAGCATTGTGAAAAATAATAAAACGATATTAATGAATAAAATCTTATATCAATAATTTATTGTATTAGAGAGAGAGAGAGAGAGAGAAACTATCTATTTATATTATTTTGATAAAATATTTTAATTTTGATGGAATATAATTTCGTTTGATACAAATAGAAAGGCAGATAAACTTTCCTCATCAAATTTATTTTCTGACCGTCTCACTTAAAAGTCTCACAGTAAAAGTCTAGCAATTCAATGTTGAAAATAAACCGCAATAAATTGCCATAAAACTATTTGTTAAAAAGAGAATAATTAGTCTTGACATTTCAAAGGCGGATTCTATTCTATTCCGTTCCGCGACGATGATCGCGTAAAAACGGACTCGGATAATTCGGCCGATCTCTCCTTTTACGCTTATTTTACAACGGTCAACCGCGATTATTGCGTTCCAATTCGTTTTAGGCCTTGCGGCAACGACGAAAAAAAAGATGGCAGGCGGGGTATCTGTACGTGTGCACCCCGGCAGCGATCGGAACGACCTTAATGCACGTGAGACTTCCGAGGAATGCAAATGCGCGTATCTCCTGCGAGATGATTTATTCATTTTGGCATCGTGAGATCCGCCTGTGACGCGAGAGAATACTCTATGGCGAACTCTCGATGTTGTACGTCATTCATCGATATTCATAAATGTCACAGCTGGGTCCGTGTGGTTCTGACAGATTGACC
The DNA here is from genome assembly GCF_024713525.1 of Acromyrmex echinatior. Taxonomy (NCBI): domain Eukaryota; kingdom Metazoa; phylum Arthropoda; class Insecta; order Hymenoptera; family Formicidae; genus Acromyrmex; species Acromyrmex echinatior. The sequence continues at coordinate 16,388,026 of NC_141852.1, read as the reverse complement.
TTACGTCTTATCTCACGTAACGTTATACTCGCTCGATCGCGACGACTTAGATTTATTTAAAGCAGATTTGTCCAATTTGAGCTTCGGAACCAAAACGCAAAGCCATCGACACAAAATTCAATGTAAGATTTCAGGAACTGTAAAGTGTTGATAAGTGTGATCGGTCAGACGCGTATCGACACTTTACAGTCCCCGAAATTTTACTCATATTGATTTTTTGCGTCGATGGCTTTGCGTTTTGGAGCTGAAATTGGACAGGTCTGATTTATAGGATTAGATTATAAAGGCAAAGCCACTTAACAGTGATGGATTTTAGATCCTATTAAAAAAAAAAAAAAAAAAAGCAGAGAAAAAGAAAATACTGAATCTTTATTTATTTAAGTATCAATCTAACGCCATGTCAAATAGAGTATTGAGCAATATCGATAGACAAGCACGGGATTCATATATTTGTTTTCGTGATAACGAATCAATCCAAAGTGATTGAACGATATCTCATGTCGAAGACACAGATTTAGCGATTCTCGCAAATCAACGTTCAATCGTTACGGACGACGATAGCTGTAGGTTTATACGTTATCGAAACTGCATCTGTGGATTTATGTACACGCGCATCAATGATGAATGGATCAACGAAATATCTAAAGGGGATGTCGTTATTATCGAAGAGCGCCTACATGACGAATAAGAAATATCTAGCTAATTAAGCTGATAAATGCATGTACTATATGTACACGCGGTAATTTGTTAGACTGCGCTCAACGTTTCAGATGTTAATGTCAAGTGGAAAGTATGCTCTCCTGGGTATGTCACATGAAGCGAATTACAAGGTAAAAGTATACTCATGATTATTTACGTATATTTATATTTGTGATTGATATATCTATGTCATAGAACATAACTCTTTTTCTCATCTTTCTTAAGAAAAGAATAATAGAAATAGACAACGAGAAGGAACTAAAAAGAATAATACTTTGCCTGTGGGAAAGAGATTAATGGTTACTCGTTGCGAATGGATTAATTTTTTCTTTATTCTTTTACTTCTTTTTGTTCTTCAACATAAATGAAGTTAAATTTTGTTTTCTTTCATATAATTAAGTGTTGATAATTAAAATTAAACATTATTCTATTATTAATAATTATTAATAATAGAATTTTATAAATTGTTAGATACATCTTATATTGAACTCACAGGGAGTTAGTTTCTCATCTTTACTAAACTACATTCAAGATCCACGATTCTTGGCTGAATACACTGCTATTGATTAGTAACTTCAAAATTATGTCATTTTTATATTTCTTATCTATGCAAAAGACATCGTTACATAATTCCAAGAACTTGACCAAGATCTTAACCCATCAAAGAACATTGATTAGAGCAATCACTATATTCTTTGTCCTAAGCAATCTAATCGCGGCTTCATTTTCACTATCGCTTCGCTATAATCATTACTCTATATCGTCTCTTTGCCGGCTCATGTGTCGATGTTTATGAATTCTCTCTATACCTCCGTATTCTCCGTATCTTACGACACGTCGTGCTCGAACTTAAGCTCATCCGTTATTTTGCTAGCATCCGTGGCCTCTATCGCGCTCGGATCTCGGGTTCGAGTAGCAGAATACACGTATCTATCCGTCCATTTCTATTCGTTTATCTAAGAAATGCGCGACGTTACTTTACTCGTCGTGGACCATAGCAACGCGGACATTTATGACTGCACCATTAGTCTTTATACTCGGCGTTCCGCGACGTGCCGAGATCTATCGCTATTTTGTGCTCGGACTCGCGTCCCGCTCGACTGCGCCTATCTATTCGCGGCGACCTATTTATATGAATGTATATCCCAGAGAGAGAGAAAGATTATACCATAGCTTATTTTATTCCGGCGAAGTAAGACACGTCTCACCCCGCGTTTATCGCGAAGTAAACTCGTAAAACTTCAACTCGTGAGTCGCGCGCGTGTAGACCACACAGAGCGATTCCAAAAGTCAGGGTGTAACACGAGGTAACACAATAGACGATATACCCGACTATCCCGGTGAAATGGGGCATGTAAAGGAGTTAGATGGTGTCGCTTCTCGTGTCACAGCGACGCATTGTTTGCTATTTTGCACGCAATGTCTTGCGTCCGAATTTACGAATGTACTTTCATCAGACTTTTTAATTACTTTTTAGGCTGTTAGTTATACGAATATCTATTTTTTTTAATTTTACAGAAGCACTCTAGATATATTTTGTCACGCTTTTGATTTTAATCTACGAATTCGTCAGACTTTGTAGTCAGTTTGTGTGATTTTATTTTATCATCGTAGAACAGTCTATCGTTCTTCGCTGTAGATATTCATCTTTATAAAGTGTAGATACAATATGTCACAATCACAATTTGTTTGCTCGCATGCTCTCCCAAGTAGATAATGACGTAATCATTTATGTAAATTATTATGTAAATGTTGAAGCGATTTTCGCTTACAATATTTTAAGGATTAACGATTGTCTCCATAAAAGACCGTAACATATTTTGGCACGTCAAGTAGCATGGATACACTAAATCGATATTCGGATAAGAACCGGTATATCGCAGCATGATATGATATTGGCTAAATCGATATTACACTGGCATATTATACAGTGAAAAGAGTATGTTACATATTGAAAGATAATATTGCCTAATAATACATTCCTGATCGCGCGCGTCAAAATAATTCATCGTGATCGTTCAACCGTAATTATTTCCCATTCAGGCAACCATAGCACATTTGTTCAAACAAATGTCCTCTTTTGCTCATACAAAATCCATGATCAGAAGAGAGTGCGGTTGGTCATGGACTGTGCACGATGATCCAGGTGTGTGAATGCGGTAGACGTGGACACAGGCTGCTTACGTCCTGTACAAGACTTGGACTACACGAGACAGACGGCACCAGACGAACGGTAGAGACTGGCAAGGTCGTCGACCTCGCCTACGACTTGGTAGTACCAGCAGCTGCTCCTTTACGCTAAGATCGAGACTCCGGGACTGTGACCAACTGTGACGTTGCAAATACGATCGCGATAATGTCGCGAATGATCGATTTATTCTATCCGCTTTCCCTTCACAACATGCACTGTGCCTGGCGCCATGATAAGAATGCATGTACTCGAATGCGGAAAAAGTAAAGTTTAACTAACAATAGATACGTCTAATGTAGAATTGACCACTGCATCGATAACGTTGTTTCAATATTGATAACGCTACCTTGTGATTATTGAACAATATTATCCTGATTCATGAGTCCAAATCAAGTTAATGAAATTAACTTGAAAATCGATTGATTTTTTGGATCGTTTGATTTGATATCGAGTACATTTTCAATTGATCTTCGAAGAAGATCGACGTTTTATCAACGCTGCATTGATAAAATGTCGATTTTCTATCGAAGATCAATAGAACATCTAGTAGGTATCAAATCAAACGGTCCTAAAAATCAATCGATTTCATCAAATCGATTTGTGAACCCGGGATATACATTCATTCGAATTCGATGTAAAAAAAGTTGCAAATTAAAATCGTTAACGAATTCGAAAAAATTATTCATACGTTAATTTTCATTAACTTGTTTGAATTTAAAAAATTGTGACGGAATTTTCGTAAAAATTAATTTCTGCGAGAGAATCTGATCCCATAAGTTTTCTCGATCGATAGCTCCAGGATACACTGTGTAACAAATGGAACGGCATAATCATCAAAAATGCAACTACACGATATGTTAGCGTTCCTCTCTTTCCTTCTCTGCATTTCTTTTGTCTTTCGCCGTCCGTCATCATGACAGCTTGCTTTCTCGTCTATGAATAGATAGCGGCATAAAAGAGGACATGAGACAAGAGAGAACAAGCGAACCCACGTGGTTAAAGCGACTTTATACACGTGTGTATCTACCTATTCCGAGTGCAACGCGTGAGGGAGGAGACTTTTCAATACCTTTTACATTTATATTTACATGTATGTATCAATGAACCCAAATCGATAATCCGATAATTCGTTAAGCATTTCTTGTGTGAGATGAATAAAATATTTATAATGATAATAAACGCATAGCCAATTCATTACTTTGGGAAACGTGCGGAAATTAAAGATGTAACTCAATACTCAATTTATATAATATGTTACTTCTCGTTAAATTAAATTAATTAAAATTGTAATTAATGTAAATAAAATTTTTATACGTAAGAAATCGTTTAAAAAGAAATATCTACCTCTTCAAAATATTTAGTATTATTTAAATAATACATACAAATTTTTTAGAAAGTTGTAATTAAGTGTCTACTGTAAAATTAATTGTAAAATAAATTTAAATCACGCAAATTAAAATAAGTTAAAAGATATAAATGTAATTTAAGATATCTTTGTGATCTTCAAATATAATATGAATAAAAGGTAAATAAAATGTCTTGGATGTCTGACAAAATGAGAGAAGAGAATCGCTTTTTTGTAAGTAAGACGAAGGGAGCTGACGGAATTCCGCGTGTTTTTCTTACACGTCCTTCCTTCCTACGTAAGATATTCCGGACGACATCGCGGTGGTCCTCGTAGGGTGAACATTTTAAAAGGCTCGTGCAATAATATACGAGCGCTACAGTGGTCTCAAAATATTTAAAGGGACGCATGGCCGCCCTTTCAAATATTAATATCTTGTGTACTTTTTCGTATCTACTCTTATTGAAGGCATCTGTGTGAAGAGCTCTTGATTAAAAGTTTATTTCTCAGTGAACACATTGCATTGCGCATGATTTGTTTCGTCTATCGCGTTTTGTGGGAATACGCTTCAATGAAATTGTAATGAAAATATTGTAGTGCAAAAAAAATTGTGAAGCAGGAGAATTTTTGCGGATAAAAATTTTAATATTTTTCGTCTACTTTGTTAAAACATATATTGATACCTCAATACTCAGATATGAAAGATATCTTCTGGATTGAACGTTAGATCGGGCGAAGCTACGATCACCTTATTTTAATTAAATATTTGTTATATATATATATATATATATATAACAGATATTTAAAATAAATAAATATATATATATATATATATATAAAACAGATATTTAAAATAAATTTCTTTATGATTATTCGAGATGTTCTGTTTTATAAGATGTGGCCAAATCTAGTCTATATTTATCACAGTTGATCGTAGCTTTGCCCGATCTAACGTTCAATCCAAAAGATATCTTTCAATTTGAGTACTGAGGTATCAATAACTCAAGTGTTTCATAACACATCTGTTGACCCAAAAAATGAAGAGCGCCGTCGTCAAGAGCCTCCAGATAGTAATGCCGTTTCTTCGCGAAGATCTGTTACTGTTTCTTTCGATCAAAAATACTTCATGTTTGATACTTCAAGATTTGCGCGGACGATTTCTAATAACATAAAATAATATACAGGGCGTCCTGAAATTCGAGGACAATATTATTACAGCGTGAAATTTCTTGAAAAATTAAGTAAAGTGCATTCCATTTTTTTCAGCAAAGTAGTTTTTTAAGTATAAATGTTTAAAGTTTGGCCAATCCTAAATTGGTTAAAAAGTCATTCGTCCAAAATGTTCGGACAGTGTTCGAAGTGTTCGACATCTAATACCATTGTATACATGCACACAGACGAATGACTTTTTAACCAACGTTTAGGATTAGCCAAACTAAACATTTATACTTAAAAAACTACTTTGCGGAAAAAAATGGATGCACTTTCATTACTTAATTTTTCACGAAGTTTCACGAAGTAATGATATTGCCCTCGAATTTCGGGACACCTTGTATAACATCCACCAAAAGTAGGTATACAAATTGTAATATCAATTTCTGCGCATGTTTGTGTATGTATATATGTTTGCACATCTTCAGCGACAAGATAAATCCAAGAGGATAAATTAGCATACAAGTTTTCAAAGACGGATATTAAAAAAATAAGAAATCTCATGATCCAGCCACAGGAACTAGCTTCGATAAAAAATGCAACGGTTACATCGTGTATAAATAAGCTACCCGTTAAATCCCTGAGGTTAACATAAGCAGCTTTATCATTTATCTCTAATTTGCTTCGACAGTTTGTATGAGCGACGTCTGTCATTGACGGAGAAATCACAATTATACAGCGTACCAATTATAGCCAACGGAAGGCAATCGATCCGACAATCAGATTAATTGGCGAAGCGGAAAATTTACGCGATAAAATTCAACCTCGCGCTAATTATAAGCGCCGACGTTAGAAAAAGAGAGAGAGAGAGAGAAAAAAAAATCGCAATTGCAGCTGTATACCGTACCGCGCAATGTGAAACGCATTAAATGGAGACATGGACCATCGAGAGCTGAGTGTCGACAGAGACGAAAGCTCGCAATCGTTCATGAGGGACAGTCGATCTCGCGGTGCGAGTGTTAAGTGCGATTGCATTAATGACGTTCGCACACGTTAACGGACACGTTTTTTCTTTTCTTTTTTTTTTCGCTGCGTTTGCACCGCCGGTTTCCCGAGTGAGCAGCAAATCGATGGCCGGTTTGCTCTTTCTCAAGAAAGAAGGAGAGAGAGAGAGAGAGAGAGAGAGAGAGAGAGAGAGAGAGCTCGGTTCTCCCGAACGAATTCTTCTCTGCGTGACAGCCGCGACATAATAATTACACCGCTCAACCTCGAGAGGATCCGTCGTTAGAAACGCTCGTAATTCTCGCTCCCGTGACAGAACAATTTGGCGGTCGGGATATATTAACGCTACCAATACCATCACGCGTACTCGTTCGATCGCGACGGGAGTTACGAACTTCCGCCACCTGCATTAATTTGCAGACAGCCACGATGGTGGATTGGTACGCGACGTTCCGGATGCTTTAATCTTAATTTTAATGAAAAAGTTCTCAATTCAGAAATTCTCCTTTAATTAAAATATTAACGAATCTTGATCGATTCGAGAAATTATAGGGTTTCACGAAGGTTACGTCCCTTCAGTTAACGTCCGCCGTAATATAAGATGCAGTAAGTGAGTAGCGGTCGATGCCGCGATTATGTGGGTGTCTGGTGTCGCGCGACTCCACTCGCGGTGTGGGCACATCACATCAGTACGAAACGCTTTATCGTAATATACTCGAGAGGTGCTTTCGCAATGAGTGATGAACGACGGAGAAGAATAAAGCGACGAGCTCTCAAGGCGGTGGGTGGCACTGTCCACGACATTGCGAAACGAGTCGGTTTTCGCAATGACGAAAGAACTCCCGCGCAAAAAATTGCACGTGTGGTACGGATGCGTCTTCAGCGAATGAAGCCAGAAACACAGAAAAATGCAGTAAGCTGTAAGCGAATTGGTCAATCATAGAAAATGTAAGCCAATAATCTTTCTCTATTGTGATTGGCCAATTTACTTATTGCAAATCTTATTTTTTATATGTAAATTATATTTTTGTACAGGATGTTCTACGAATAAATGTCGAAACTAATGAGCTATTATTTTCTAATGTAAATGTTCATTTATTGAAAAAACAAAAATTGTATTAAAAAGAGAGAGGAAAATCTACAATTTTTAATGAATATAAATAAAATTAATTTCAAATAAGATAAAATTTATTTAACAAAATGTAAGTTCATTTTATTGAAGAAAAATATGCTAATAATCATGAAATATGCCAATAATATATATGGGCTTAGAACTGCCATACTTTCTGTAACAGTAACCGTAACATGTACCACAAGAGTTAACCAATGACAGTTAAGAATTGTCAAAAATTTTCAACTTTGGCTAATTCTTACGATACGTCTTATGATTATTGTTACGGAAGATGTGGGCCTCTTTAAGATCATTGTTTTACAGAAGTGGGTTCTCATCGGCGAAAAATACTGGCATGTATAAGAAGAGAATACAGAAACAGATAAAGGAGTGGGAAAGAGGTATACATGTTCCAAGAAAGGATGTGCGGTGGTAGGGCAAGTTTACACGCGAGACACACGCGAATGTTCGCCCACGCGTGTCTGCGAATTACGAAGGGATAGATGTAATACCGTGCCAATAGTTCACGCAAATCACACCGAGATTGCAGCGGAAAGAAAGGGAAAAGATCTCGCGGGGATCTCGCGATAGTAGCTTTTCACTTAGAGAAATAATTCTGCGTGTATTTTACGTGACAGGAAATGATTCATAAAACTAAGCAAAAATCGCCGTAACGAATTAAGATTTCTAAATGAATGTAGCGATTTTACGATACATGGTTTAAAAGGATAAATCCGTTCGCAGTACCGACCGCTTTCACTCGCTGCGAAATCAATCTGTCAAAATGCGAACGCACATTAATGTCAAAACCGCATCGGAATTCATCGTGCGACGGTACGATTTTACTCAACGTGTTACGCGTTACCGATCCGAGTATTCATATCAACGAGCAAATTACTGAGAAGGGAATAAATCATCGATATTTCCCATGATATAATAAATTGTTGGCAAAAACAGAGAATTTTCAGATGGTTATTTTAAATCGTGCATGGAAAGAATAATTTTGCTAATCCATCTAATCTATCTAAAAATTAATTAAATACAGAGCTATTTAAAAATCTTGTGCAATGTTGCAAAAAGTTATAACATTTTAGAAATTAGTTTGAGCGTCCTACATAATTATTTTGATAGTCCAACAAAATTATTTTCAAATCTGTATCTAATTAAATTTTTAGAGATACTTCAACAAATCCGTTCGTGTCAAGGAAATGTTTGGAGTTCGTTACAATACGAAGAAAGAAGACTTGCAAGTGGCGGAAAGAACAATGAATGAAGGAAAATTAATATGAATCGATAGAAGTTCCTTGTGCCAACCGGAAATTATTACAGGGATGCGACGGACAGAGAACATCTCATCACACGTGACTAGAAAGAATTCTGTAAGAGACAAGATGAGGTCCAGTCGATACTATGTGATTAAACGTATTTTTTTTAAATCGAATATTTCAGATTAAAATTAACAAAATTACAAATTGATTCTTTATCAATCGAATTTCTAATATTTTCTTTTAAGCTAAATATTTCTAAAAAGAAAATAGTTTTTATTGAACATAATCAGGGTTAAATAAATGTATAAGAAATGATTTCTCAACAATATTGAAAATTAATTGAGTTACACTGTATGTATATGTGTGTGACGGTCGCACAAGAGTCGTCATGTTTAATATCTCAAGGAAACTGGTTGTTAAGAGGAAATACAAGCAGTTTCATAGTTACGCGTGAACACGAAGTCAAGCGTAAGCGATCTACCGTGACTGTTACTTGGGCACGATCGGGCTTAAAGCTTATAGAGCTTAGAGAGGATGGAAACAAGACAACAACAGTTCGTACGGAATTAAAAGGGCCCTGTGCGCTATGCTTATTATGTAATTGAATGAACGAGAGATAAGGATGAAAATTATCCACCGTCTTTTCTTGAATCACATGCACGTACAAGTGGTGAGAGAAACCCGAGACTCGTGGACGCCGTTGGCTTATCGGAATTATTTTTCATATATCTATACGTGACAGTGGATTTCTATTCTACGATAAAAGTAATTGGACAGAAACCAAGTATACAACATTATCATAAATAATCTGAAAATTACCATAGAAATACAAGTATAATCTCGTATAATTCGATGATACGCTGCATTCATCCTGTTCTTATCGAAAGTAATTACAGAAGGTTCATTACTGAATCATTTCATTACGGTCAAAATAAAATCCGTGAGTATCATCTGAAGTAAACGGGAGATTAATTACAGTAAAAGCTCCATACACCAAAGGCGCAAAAAGGTTAAGCAAAATGAGTCGCTGGACGAGTTGGTATATACATTGCATATTACGACCACCAGCCAGCGCGTTAACCGTCGAACAAAGGGCCGACTATAAACCAGGCACGGTTATAAACCAGGCCTTGCCAAGCAGAACGCGCCAAATTCGCGACCGTCTGAAATAACATACGGACAAAAAGAAGAAGAATGAAAGTTCACGCGCCGTTATGGCAAAAGACGAGCGAAAAGGATAACTTTAGATTAATGAAATGGGTCAATTCGCCCCGCATGGAAAGCTTTTGTTTTTCTTTCTCTTACTTTTTTTTAATTTTCATTTTAATATTCATTAAAAGAAAGCATCTCAAATAAAAAGAAGATACACAAAAGTTATGTTTTTAATTAACTCTTCATTGTTTCAGAATCTCTTGCTAATTGTATAAATACTGAATAAATGTGTACATTACTATATTTAACGCAAATTGTTTCATAATTAAAAAATTTTTTACATTTACCTTTAATTCTTTATATTATACACAAAGGATATATAATATTATTGGTCTTTATTTATTATATTTGTAAATCAAAGAGGACAATAAAAACTGAGATATAATATTTGGATGTCAGAAATATCCCAATATACAAACAAGTAATTACGTTAAAAACAAATAGTATAGAATTAAACAATAATAAATGTTTTTAAAGTAATAGCAATAATTCGTATAACAAAATGGGGTTATATTAGCGTATCTGATTATGTTCTTCTCACATCTAGTATACGTCTGTCCAATATATCGATTGGAAGATAACGTTAAAATGGGTCTGATTATAAAATTCTATCGTCAACTTCTCAAAGTTGTCGGATGATAAATAGGAATGGCATGCCGTCAATTCACTAAGTAATTTGTCATTAATCAGTAGCTAGATGACAAGCTGGTACGAAAGCAAGACGACGTTTTCTCATCACAACTTTCGAAAACGCGTAGATATAATGATACGCTCGTAGGTCGCGGCAAGCTCATGATTAATCGCGTTCTCTGTATCGTCAGCTTCGATCTATACGCATGCAGCACGATGTGCATACACACACATAATTAGGTAAACCGATAATTGGCAACAAGGCCAAGGAGGGCAACCGACCTTGATCGCGCGCGAACATTTCACCCGTTCGAGCGATTTCTCGCCGTTTTATTCGCGGGCCGAATTGTTAACCTTACACCCCGTGGGCATAATATTTTGACTGGGCCCCGTAGGCGTGTAAGATTGTGTCAGGCTGTAATCACGCGCTCGATTAATTTCAGCGTCGACGCGAGGGACGATGGAACCGCGCGAATTTGCGCGTACGTGCGCCAAGTGTATGCATAACGTGACCACTACGGACGATTGAGTAAATAAGATTCTTTAGAAGATTAATAAACTCTCTAAAAAAAAAGCGTACAATGTATTTCAAATTATAATACTTCAACCTATCAAAATAATTTCTCCTCCATAAATAAAAATTTTCATTTTTCGACTATATAATTTTTTAGCATGCAACATAAAGTCAGAAATATTGAAATATTACGCTACAGATATAGAAAATTGTCAGGTATGAAAAAAAAAGAATAGAAAGAAAGAAATGTTTTTTTTTCTATTTTCGGTTGTATGATTAAACGTATCTCATATCGGCAATTTAACTCTAGATAAGGAGAAGATATAAATTTGAAAATTAAAGACGAATGTTATGTCGATCGGTATTCTAAAGATATAAATTGTGATGCCCAGGAGGGATTTATACTCTGAAGGAGTTCACGCGTCGGCGCTCATCGCCACATTCGCGGAGGGCAGAATTTATTCTTAGTATACCGCACAAAAGTATCTATAAATATCAGGAGAAGGGACGACGTCGTTGGCATATCCCTGAAATTACCTTTTTGCTTGCATCTTCTAGTGCGAACCCTCATTCCAGGTATCCTGAAAACGTATTTATTTTTCAACTCTACGAGAGCGACGTGACAAGATGTTGCGATATCGAATTTTTTCGAGTTTCGATTTTTCAACATCCAACTAGAAAAGATTCTCCGCAATATAAAATCCTTTCTTTTAAATAAAATGGTCGCGTCTGGACATATTACTTGTCACATTTGGCTAAAAGATACTTAGAAATAAGATGGAAGATATCGGAGATATCGAAGATAAGAAGATATCCAGACAATACAAAGTAATCTAAAATATGGCGTCTCTAAGACATCTTTTAGACAGTTCTCACAAAAATGTCTTCAAGACATCTTTTTCCAATTTTAGTCTTTGTATTGTCTGGATGTGAGAAGATATAAATATCAACCTATCCGATATCATCAAAGTGTCCCAATATTTTTGAAAGCTTTCCAAGATAAAATTTGTTGGCTTTATCCGTGTCACCATCAAAAAGATATATAATAATTTATGTTTAAATTAAAGAATATGAATAAAAAACTCCAAATTATCCTGCTTAATTATCCTACTCCATTTATATCAATTTTGATTTTATTTTTTTCATTATTAAATTTATTATTTTTTTCATTGTTAAATTACATTACATATTGCTTCAACTTTTCTTATGTTTATTACATTATCAGTCACAGAGAAGTGTACATATGGCTCGTAATATGTTGATCTCTAGTTTGTACACGAAGAAAAATATTTGATTGAATTAATTAGAATTTTGGTGGAAAATAAATGATCCCGAGTTCTAATTAAATCTACTAGAATTCTAGCAGATTTAATTTCATCAGAATTCTAGATCGTTCATTTTCCATCAGAATTCAAGTTTAATTCAAACAAATTTTTTCTCCGTGTTGATTGGCTAAATCCAAATGCTGTACGAATCAGTCGTTCCTGTGGGAAACCGTAATAAAAATCCGTGCATCACAACGTTCTCTTTGAGAGTAGAGCTAGAGCTACAATTTATGATTTCCGCATCTTCGACGATACACCGCTGTATAGCGCTTTATCGTCTGTTTCCTTTGGCGTTCATTTTTCGGTATCTATACCTTCGGTCGCATTCAATTCACGCGGATAGATCGGCATCGAACGATGCGGACGCAATGGCGAATAAATTTATCCATTCAGTTGTCCCAGTAGACTAGCTCGACTTACTTCTCTCCCGTCTTCGACATAGAGTCATCGCGATCTTCGAACGCTCTCGCGGTTACAGCTCGCTGGAATGAAACCAGTAACTAGATATAGTATACGCGTCACGCGTAGAATGCGTTGTAGCGTCATAAATCTCTACGATTGTGTCCAGCCGTTCTTTATATTTAAGTTACCTCCGTCGAGAGGTATGTCCACCCTTAAATCTCCCGCGTAAGTCCCTCGGTACCTCGTCGGCCGGTTCCACCCGCGGATAAGCCGACAGATAATCAATCCTTGCTGCCGCGCAGCTGATTAAACTTCGCTGGAAACTTATACCGCGTGTTATATTGAACACGCTTGACGACGGCATGTAATTGATTCACGATCGCGACTGCACAATATTAGCCGTGACGTTAGTTATAGAGGAGGTATACGAACCAATCTCGCATACTCCTGAAAGAACGATGTCTGATGAACTTCAGATAATTCGCGAATCGCTATTAAGAACCTGTTTGTCTTGCCGTGGCCATCTTTTTTCGATTATGATTTGTGCTGCCTGTTACAATCGATTGTAACATGTGTTACACAACATCATAACATATATTTAAGCCGATATTTTACAATTGATCTTGAATTAAAGTCTGTATTTTATATATATATATATATATGTCTGAAGCGTTATTAAAATTAACATAATCATAATGTAGTCATTTTATCAAATTATAATAATATAATTAGTATATAAGAAGAAATGAATAATCATGCAATTTATTTTCTTTGTAATCCTTAAATACCTTTTGCCCTACTATACATATCATTTTTTTTCTAACGCTTTTCTAATGTTCTTTTTTATTGTCTGTAACTTTTTTTATTAAAAATATAATATATATATTTTCTATGTTCCTTAAGCCTTAAACATAACGAAAAGCATAGACAATAGGAACAGAGAATAACAAATTTCAATCTATTAAAAACCGTACATTCTAGATCTACACGATTTCTGATAGGTTAAAATCTCTTATTCTCTGTTCTCTCTCTCTCTCTCTCTCTCGCTCCCTCCCTCTTATTGCCTGTGCTTATCATTATGTTTAAGGCTTTAACGTCTAGCGTTTCGATTAAAAAAAAATGTTCTTCACAATATATTCGATTTTATAAAAATTCTAAACAATCAAAAGTATGCCATATACTTTAATGTGTTCCCATAGTATGATGTTTAAGGATTAAATAAATCAAATTTTTTTCTATCCAATTACATAAATGTCGTATAATTAGAGTGGCCATTTACTAGTCAAGTTGGCTAATTTCCAATCAATTGTTCTTTGGCAAAAATAGCGACAGGAAAAATACATATTTTAAATATGACATTCAACTTGTTTATCAAGCTCCGCTAGTACATTTTAATAAATAGATTTCTTCGTCTCTCTTCTAGTGCTCTCCTCGCGGGGTGTGGCAGTCGCGATTGCGCCCAGCTCGGCGAACGCTTCGTTTGCGTTAACTTCGACGCGATTTATCTTACCCACGGCGAGTAGGCTGGAAATACGGCGAGAGAGCCACGTTGTACGGTGTGCGTGGCTGCGTGCGCCGTGATCGGCGTACACGTGCACGCGCTGGAGCGTGTGCGGGGAAGTTTTATGGGAGCGAGTCGCCAAACATGGTAACATGCCCGCGACTCACCTCTCGCAGAAGCAGAGTCTCCCTTTGGCTCGTTCTTGAGAGAAACACGTATCTATACGACCAGGGGACCAGGAGACGACATCGACCAAGCTTCCGTGGTTGTTAAAACACATCCTATTAAATGGTAGTACAGTCACCGGTATGAATTCTCAATCCCTTTGCCTTGACAACTCGAATTCGTTAAAATGATTTCATTAAAATAATAATTAATCGTATGCATTAATTTAAGCATACGGTAAATTGATAAATAATTCACAGAGTACATCCTCCGTCTGTAATCTGAGTCATTTTTTATATACAAGCGAAAAGACTTCGCACTAATTACATAGAAAATTGGATCCCGGTGAAATGAGCTTGTTTGCATGTGTATTATAGTCTTTTAGCTTACAATGTGATAAAAAAAAAGATATAATAGACACAAGAGTATAAAAAATTAATAGTTTTTTAGCTATAGTAATGTTTGTGTAAAACTTGTGCTCACAGAGTACCTTTCATTCACCATAACATGAAAAAAAAACTATCCAATATTGAGTCTTTTGTTGTATCTTTTGTTTACCATTATAAGTTACAATATATGTGAAAATGAACTCATTTCACCGGAACTCAATTTTCCATATAATTAGGAGGAATGTTTTCATTCTCTTTCAATATCATTTTTGCTCAAATTTTATTTTTAGTTAAATAAATGTTTTAACACGTTTGAATTTAAAAAATTAATGTAATAAACATGTTAAAAAATAATTCTGAAATTTTTTTGAAAGCCTAAAATAGTGTAAACAAAAAAAGAAAAAAATATTATTACAGATGAAGGGTTAAGACAGATTTGATATTATTACGTATCTGCGTCAATAACTGCAAGTTTGATACGATAAGTTCTTTAGATGCTCGAATGATGTTAAAGTTAGATAACGATGTTCGAGTTTTTCAAGAAGATTAGGCATGCCAGAAAAGTTTCGAAAGATCCGGAAGCCTTTGTGGTATGTAGCTAACGTTCGTAATTTGTCCCGAGTAAACAAGTGGGAAGAAAAACTTGTCTCGAGTTTCAGTTTTTAGCATTAGCGTAGAAAAATTTTCTTTGAGAAAAAATATGGCAAGAAAAATTTTCTTTGCGGAAAAACACCACGGGAAAATGACAAAATTAGTAAACCATCGATGTTAAATAGTAATTTATAGACGCTTTGCAGAAAGAGATGAGAATTATAGTTTCCGAGAGGGGAAAGCGCGTTAAAGGAGAAACGGAATAAGAAATACTCGTCGATGAAAACGGATCAGGAGGATAAAAAAATACAGCGAGGCTCACCTTCTTCTAATCGGTTTCGCGCCTTCGTGCCACGCGTTTCGCGTTCATAATTACTGTTATTAATTTGCGTGCGGCTTAGGAGTAAAGCGCGTGTAATCACGGATGGCCAACGATGGTGCGCAATTTACTACCGCAGGCCACAAACATCGTGGATATTAAAATAACTCCGTCAGTGGTTTTGCATGAGAAATCATCGTCGAGAGTCGAGACCGCCGGCCGTTAAAAGATGCGCGATGTATTCGCGGGTCTGGCCGAAGTTTCGCGTCGGAATGCAATAAAAACGTCGGAATGTTCGACGGATGGGAAAAACAGGTGGTTGGCGGATCGCTCGTTTGTTCTCCCCTTCCTTGCTTCCGTGATAACAGGGCTATCACTTGACTTGACCTCCGCCTCGGGAATCTCGCGGCGACGATTGCAACATTGCTCGCGAGGTCGAACTTTTGATCTCGAATAAAATACACACGAATCACTAATGAGGAAGATCAACGGCCAGAGGATAGTAAGATACAACTTTTGCGTGTACTTGGAACTTTGGTATACGATAATATCGATGTTCCATGGAAGGAGACGAACTAGAGATGACTTGTGGTTACGGGAAGTGGCGCGATTTCTCATGCAACCCAGTGAGTTAACTTATGCTACATCGGATATCACATAGATCGATATACATAAGTGCACATATGAAAGTTTGATATGTATACCTATTATATGTATACGACTTCAAGAAGTTTCTTCCGAGTTATACATTATGAAATATAGAAGTGTACTTTCTGCAATTTATGATCGCAGTAAGTTATTACGTCGTCGTCGTGTTGCGATTTAGTGATGCTATATTCTGATTGACGTTATGAAAATTTAAAATGTTTACACGAACTTGTAAAGCGTGGTTACATTGCGGCAAAAAAGTTCCTCCGCACGAAAATTAAAAGAACAAGTTTTTATATCATAATATAAAAATTTTTAGAAACATCGTATATAAACAAAAAGGCTTCTCTAAATTGGATTTTAGTGCTTAAATATTATTTCAGTGCAAATTTATATATATCCAATTCCGTAAACTGCACGCTGAAATAATTTTCAGTCTTGAAACGCAATCTTAAACTGAAACAGGACAATAATATCATAAATTAAATTGACAAGCAACTTAATGATATTGATGCTAAGAAATGTTTTAAAAAGCTATAAATAGTTAAAATTACAAAATTTAAAGCTTTGCTCGCACGATACTGATCTTACGACCCTAATAAAACGCAATGTGATTCCTGCAAGTAATAAGTACCCAATAATATATTCTTCATTCTAAGATGTATATCGAAATTAAAACGAGTTCAAATGAGTTGTACTTAGTGGTATCAGTTTCGCCAATCTTTGACTCGTAAAAAAGGGATAATCATTTAGACCTTTGTCGCACATCGTGCTAATTCAACACGCGTTTCGCCCACGCTGGATTTCGCCGACCACCGCATATTCGATCTGATATGATTACCTCTTCTCGTGTAAACGTCCCGCCGATATCGAGCGACAGCGAGCGGACTCGTCTACAAGAGCGCAGCCAGTGTAAAAAAAGCGACTCCTGATTTATAGCGGTAATAACTCGAATGCACGAGTCACGGGTGAGGCGGACATCTGTTTGGATCCTATCTCTAAATTCTCGACTCGGGCGATCTCAGTGGCAACCGTGGTAATGAGCACACAAGTGTTATACATGCGAATGAAACGAACCGAGAAACGGACTTCAGGAGAAAATGCGGTCCTTTTGCTTACAGAAGCGGTGGTTAAATTGCGATGTATATCGATTAAAATGAACTTTGAACACTAACTAGAAAATAAAAACTTTACGTAAACTATATTAGGCGACAAATAAATAAAATCATGAGGTACTCAGTTTAAATAAATGATTTTTACAAAAACTTAATCAGGGGAAGAGTAATCACAGGAAGAGTTTTTTTAAAAATATTTTTAACGTTGAAAGTAAACAGTCGTAGAAATAAAAACTACCGTAAAATAGTTTTTCATCTTCTTTCAACAAGATTCTATGAAGATTCTATTGCATAGTAAATGTATGTCATGTTGTTTAGCATTCCTGAACAACTAAATCATTTGCATTGGACTAGAAAAGTATTCGTTATCTCCCCTTTTGTAAATTCCGATTCTCCCTCGCGAATCCTCCTTCCAATTCTCTTTCTCTCGACTGTTCAATTTACTGTGGTCTTCTTGGCCAGCTAGACGCGAGTGATTCACTCGCGTGCGAGCAATCGTATATCGAAGAAGAATCATAGACGAGTGGTATACGCCTGCCGCCATTATATCGCTGTAAATAAATTACAGTCTCTCAGTTAACGCCGTGTACACCCGACATATGGTCGAGATTGTTTGCGCTAATTAATAACATCGTGCGTTCGCGAGATTGTGCGTGTGCATGGCTTCCTTCTCGTATGTTTTCCATGGCCTGTTATCACTGCGGATGAAACTCGACCTGCTCGTGTGTAGCCTCAGCAAAAAAACAGCTCGCCGAGTTACTTGCCGGAACATCGCGAAATTATATTAAACTTCTTTTCTCATATTTTCTCTAATATTTATTTCTTTTTGTTTCTATCAAACCATCGCGAATGAGTTAAAGTAGATCAGCCTATTAATTAACTATAAAATATCATTTCAAACTATAAGTCATAACGGAGTATATAATGTATAAAGGGGAATAATGATAATGATAAAACTCTTTAGATTATTATATTACCGGACTTTCCCCATGTTTACGGATCAAGTTCTATTCTGTGAAATAATGATCGAATACGTAACGTGCAATCAATTAACGCTGAACGCGTAATGGTATGCTTGTTTGAAGTGGAGGTGGATTATCAAAACACCGGATATGCGTCCAAACACGGCTTATTTTACCATCGTTTATTATACAGAGTGCATACAGATTGTTTTACGATACACACAAAACGAGCACTTAACAGCTTTACGCGAGCACTGTGACGTGTATAGGATTTCGTAGCGTTGAAAAGTCACGAAAGTACTTCGCGAGGATTGATAAATTTAAACGCAACACACGAATTCCTGAGAGAGCGCCAAAAATAGAAGTAACAACCAATGAATATTTTGACAGAGAATGTCAAACAGTTTAGATAGAAGTCATCTTTATGAAATAATAAATGTCACCAACACATTAATCGAAATGAATAAAACTAAGAAAAATTAAATATAGATAAACATCCCAATGACTGTAATAAGAAAATATATACGACTTAGGTCTGATTGCATCAACGTTACTTTGATTTTAAATGAAGCTTAAAATTCTTCTTTCTATCTCTGTCTCTTTTTGCTTTAAAACGAGACAGATAGAGTTTTAAGTCTCGCTTAAAATCAAAGTGACATTGGTGCAGCCTTATAGAAATGTATATGAACTATAATAAGAATATATATGATCCCAAGCAGAATAACAAGTCACGATAATATCAAAATGACATTAAAATGAATCGGAAATGATTGAAAAACTTTGACTTTTAATGATCATTTTGAAGTCATTTTGATATTATAATGACTTGTTGTTCTATTTGGGACAAGTTCTATATTACTATTGATTATTAATTAGTAGCATTGCGAAAAAAATTAAGATCCAAATAAAAACTTTTCTGTTCTGTCAATGACTGAAAAATGCTAACATATAAATCTAAAAAAAAACTTATAAGTAAAATTTTATACTGATATACCATATCAACTAAACTCGTAACTGCAAATTTCTAATAAAACTAATATTTGAATTTAATTTTTAATTTTTGACAATCATAAAAGATACACTACAGATAAATATGATAATATTTTAAAAAGTTTGAAAATGTACACACTATACTCGAGATGATAAGAAAATGAGTGAAAATACGAAATTGCGAAAATTGAAATAAACAATTTTTATTTCGCCACAATTTACAATTAAATTTATATGTTTTTATTACTTATTTTGATATAAAACATTTAACGTTTTTCATCATTTTCTCTCTCTTGCTGTTATTGACAAATATCTCAATAATTACAAATACATTGTTGATTTTTCAATCACTGGGCACATTTATTGGGATATTTTAATTCTGTCATATCGATCTCATTTCTCGAATAACTCACCTAGCTCTGTCCAAACGAGATGTTTCGCGAACAACTGTCGTGCACATAGCGAACACATTGCGAACGTATCGATATCAGTAGGTACTCCAAACATTTAAAAATACACGGTGGCAATCGAACCATACCGATAACGTTAATCCAACCTATTTTTATAATGGTTCAATTTGTGGAGGACATCCAACGCCTCTGTGTGCAGCATATCACGTGCGCGTGCAAATATTCCCGATATATGCACACACAGATTGTACGTGCTTGCAGCGAATGGCCGAACGTATGTATGCGCGTATAACAGTACATGTGCAAGGCCGACCTGACTGAAGAGCGCGAAATCCAGATAACAAAAGTGGCGTCGCGCGGTCTCGCACGTACGTCACGGATCGGCGCGAATCATTGCGCGCCTTCCGACAATGCGTGGCGTAAGACTTGGTAGAGAGTACGACGGAGAGGGTACTCATCTCTCTGCAGTCGTGGCGAAGAGCGGAAAATGACGCGTTCGCGTGCAAAAACGTCGGTGAACGGATGGGAAAGTTTACGGTAAATCGCGATGATATTTCAAGCCGATACAAAGGGCGTGGAGAATTGTTGAGTTTCTCAGAATAAGGAAAAAATTATTTTTCAACCTGAAAGAAAATTATTAATTAATCAAATATTAACAAAAAGAAAATATTCTTGATACGATCAAATGTCATTTTTGTTTCACAATTCTTAAAAATCAAACTTTTTTGAGTTGTGATGATTTTGAGGATTTTTTTTACGAAGTTAAGATGATTCATTTTTTACGATTAATAGAGTAATATTTACTTAACTTATTCATGATAATAATTCGAAAATTACATTTTCTTTGTTGTATTATTTTTTAAGTCAGAGAGCGATACATATTTGAAAAGTTGGAATAGTTAAATAAAGAAAGTAAAAAAAGGAAAGAAACTAATATATATAGGTATATTCTTTATTTAACTATTCCAACTTTTCGAATATGTATCGCTCTCTGACTTAAAAAATAACACAACTAAGAAAACGTAATTTTCGAGTTATTATCATGAATAAATAAATATTATTCTATCTATAAAATTTAAAAAAAAAATATATATATATATCTATATGTATATATATTATAATATATATACTTTTTAAATTTTCTGTTTATCGAAATAAAATAGCGAAATTTCGTACCTCGAATTAATAATGTAACAATAGCAGCAAACTAGCAATGACATGATCGATACGGCTTCTATTCATGTCATGTTTCTGGATATATTGAAGAATTGAAACAAATAGTAGTCTTCCATAAAACAGTGTTCGTCGCGAGCAAATATTTGATATATTGCAAAATGGCAAAATAATCGTGAGTCGTACGATTCGTCGGCTGAGTCAGCTGAAAATGATCAATGGATTAATGACAAGAGGTCAGCAATATGTAATTTCAGCGCAAAGCAAAATAACGATATAAAATGCAACATAAGACAATTATTTTTGCTTACGACTATTATGCTGTCACTATTAAATTCGCGATATACTCTTCTTCTTATCACTTACTAATAATTTATCAGTACCTGTTACATGAACCACGCAATCTCTAATTCTTTAGTCCGTTATCGGATACTCTACGATGGCAACAAATCGATAAGATTGAATTTTTTCGAGGCCGATCGTTTACCTAACTATAAGATAATGTAGTTCGATTTCAAAATATAGTTCTTGTTCAAGTAATGCGAAGTTCGATTTCAAAATATAGTTCTTGTTCAAGTAATGCGAAGTTAGTATTAAATTCTCCATAAAATTTAAAGCAAAATTATTGATTAAAATTTTTTCTACTTTTATATATATATAAAAATATACAGAAATAAATACTTTCATATTTGTGCGTAAATGTCTTATCTAGAAGAAAATATATATTTATATATAATGTCATCTGTTTATAATGAATAAATCTCTTGGATAAGAGTTGAACACTTATAGAAATCTAATATTAGCCAATTTAATACTGAAAGACAGACAATAATAATTAATTACTTACTTTAAAAGCACTGTTGTTTAACACTTTTAGTACTTCAAATAGATAATTAATTACTGTCTTTTAGTAATTAGCCAGCATTAAATTGAACAATATTACATTTTTGTAAGTACACAAAATTTTAAAGTTTTCTCTTTAGGAGTTGAACAAAACTTCTTGTTTTCTCATGTCTCGCCTGGCCTTGTATAACTTCGCAAAAGTCGTTACCTAATCGCTTAAGCTGTTACACAGTCTCGGCAAGAGGCGTTAAATGTTTCGTTCGTCTAGTGCACGGGAAAAATAACATTGCAAAAGGTACAGCCATTTCCTACGCTCATTGCCGGTTTATACGTTAACAGTTCGACCAGCATAAAGGGCGTATTCATGCGACCGTTCTCCTGTAAAGCGTAATAAGCTAACCACTGTTTCCCGAGTGCCGAGACATGGATCGCTCAGCTGAGAGAAACCGAATACCAACAAATTAGGATCTCGCCTGCGTTTCCTGTCCGCGAGCTCACATTAGGCGTAACGCGGTACTGCAGGAAAGCGTACCAGAGATAAGTCGACGTATGTAACGTAGAAGAGACTTGATTCGCTGGATCAAGCCGGAACCTGTTCGAGTCGACGAGCTAATGGGATAATTGACATGGCGATGTAACTGTGACGTAATGCAAGCTTTGAGCTGAGAGACCGAGGACAGAATCTATCGTGACAAATACATAAACGTTCGATTATTTTAAAAAAGAAACGATTTTTGCCTTAAGTGCTCGTTTTAAGATCTGTAAATGTCGACAAATCAACTTATTGCGTTAAATTCGAGTACGCGGATGGTTTATCATCGGAATCGGAACATCCTTATCGTAATGCCTTTATCTTAGGTAACTAAGAATATTTGTGAAAAATATTTTCTGTTTGCATAGTCGCATTAAAAGTATCGTACACAAGCTGTAAGATGTTTCTCAATGCGACTTGCGTTTCACTATTGCTATTCGCGTGAACGCTTAGAAAATAAACGGCAAATTATAATTAATCAATATGGTGTCGACGTTGTGAGAATCATTATTGTTAGATTATGCTAAAGATTTTGTCGCGACCGGGACTAGTGCGAAAAGTGCACCGAGATCGCATCGAGCTCGCATAGGCATAACTACGCGAGCCAAGGTGGCTGCCTTGCCGTAGGCGAGAAAGTATCCCGACTACATATAGTATGCATGCATCGAGACTGCATGTAGTGCACGCACGGTATAAGGATGTAGTGAGAGCTCCATGTTCTATATATACGCGAGCCGCGTATTTTTAATCTTTGCCCCTTTTAACCCCTTCACTCTAAGACATTACGGAGCCATTAAATCTTTTCACTTGATTTACTATTTAGTTCTTCAAAAATAACATACTTTCACTGACTCAGCTGAGGCACGTCAGTCGTTTTAACCTTATGATAAAGAAAATTGTTTGTTAGTAATGTTAGAGAATTTTTAATAAAAATTTAATCGGCATTCCCACAGAACTTTTAGAATGTCAGGGTGAAATATGATAAAATACACTCGCGCTGAAAATTAAAATTCTAGGTATAAATTGGACATTAAGATGTTAACTTCTAATGTTAAAATATTACTTTAGTTTTCATTTGTTTAATGTTGTGTTATGAAAATCGTGAAAAATAAATATAAAACTCAGCAATAGATATAAGGTAATTGGCCCAGAAATCGTTAAGGTATCAGTGATCGCCAAGTTCATGTATTAAAGACGTATTTTAGTGCTTTCTGTCGATCATGAGACTTGCTGATATTTTTATTGATTCCAAGGAAGTATTTACAATGTTGTGTTACTTATGAAACTCGTAAATATATGAATTCACTATTGATTAACTCGAATATGTGCAGCAACCGAGCCTATGCGTAATTTCGATCAAATGCTTCATTGTGAGGTTAAGACTGTTTGACATCTTGTGTGATTTTGAAATATTGGCAATTTGCATGAAGTAAATTGAGCTTCGAATTATAAATCGAATTTTACGTACCCCATTACAAATTATTGTTTCATACAAATTTCATAGTTCTTTTTTACATGACAAGCATTGGTTCATCTAAGCACGTAGTCATTCGAATAATCGCCATATCTGTCGATTACTGTGACTACTGGGCCGAAAAAAATTCTTATAAATCAAATAATAATGTATTCAAAATTCAAAAAAATTAGATCCGTAATTGTTATTATCTAGACATTCAACGGACCTGTAATCGTCATAGGCATAGTCGAGTTAATAAATAGATACGCAAGCAAATAAAAAATGTCGATTACTGAATCATTTCTGTATCGATAACTGGTACATCTAGAACAAAGATCGGCACTATATCGAATAAAAACTAATTTTGCAATTCTTTTCTGTTGAAACAGTTATTAATATTTATTGAAAATTTGTAATAATGATAGTTCTGAAAAAAAATATATAAAAAAATTATAAAAATATATATATTATAAATATATATATATAATTTTTTATAAAATATATAATATATATGACATAAAAAAAATATAATATATATACTATAATATATGTATATATATATAAATTTATGTGTTTGAATTATTCCATCGTTTGTATATCCGATAGTTAAACATATATGGTGATTTGTGGGACATACCCACGACGATTATTAACGGACAAACCGTTATGGCGGCATGGCGATAACTCGTACATTTTGTGCCTTCTAATTTTTTTTCAACAACGGCAGTAGATATAAGAATTGTAGAGTGACGTTTTTATTAGTAAAAAAAAATTGATTTAAAATAATCTAAAATAACAGTTACTCACTTTTCAATCTGAAAAATATAAATTTGCAAAATCAAGCGTTTTAACGTGACGATTACTAGGCCAACTGCCTTAACTCCTATGTAAAATATGTGGTATACACATTTGGCTAGTACATGTTATATGACAATGTTCGGTAGACTGGAAATATACAAATAAACTAAGAATAAAATAAGAATAAAATGATTACGTATTACGTGTCATTTGCATGCCAAAGATCAAATAATAAAGACTTAAATTTAACTAAGTAAAGTACAGATATAAATTGTGCATGTTTATTTTCATGACACTGAATGTGAAACGTTCTGCTTTAACCCCGCATTTATTGCCCGCATAATTCTCGCACGTACAATACAACTGTAATAACGACAGAATAATAGAATATTACACGATGCGTGTAATGAAGTGTCGCGTTTAGAATTACGCGCATCAATGATGTCCGATAGATTTTCACACGCAAAGCTCTGCGTTTAGCTGTTAACAATCCCGCAGATACATTAATGATAAAGCAATAGCGAATATGATAATCTGTAATACGAGCGAGCTATAGACTTTCATGCAGTTGTGTCGTGCATAAACGTCTAATGTCATCTGCAACGAGCAATATATCTTCGCCTTGAATCAAGCGGAGAAGTCGCTACAACGGATAAGCGAGCGCGTGCGAACGCGAATCTAAACTCTCCAATTTATGGACTGAACGCCAAAGAGCCTGGGATGAACCTGAAGACATACGTGCCTTGCGCACTTAGATTTTCTCCTATAAACTCCATTACGCGACATTGCCGGCAACCGTTTATCGAGCAATAACGCTTGTGCTACAAGTCGACGATGGCTCAACTTCTATACGTGCATACGAATGCGGAATGTACATTTTTCACACGTACGATAAAAGCGTGAATAAACGGCATTATCCAAGTGCAGAAGAAATCTGTGTTTTGTTTTACTGTTATTTGTTAAGAGTACAAAACTATACGTAACTAACTGTAATATTATTCATTATTGTATATTTAATTTTCAAATTTTGTTTATAGTACAACAAAAACTGCTAGCGATTTTTCTTCCGCATTCTACATTTGCGCAAAAAATTTATATCAAAAAGACTCTCTGTAAACTATTATATAAATTGTTCTTAACTCTCTAATATTAAATTACGAATTTTATTTTATAATATTTAATATACATTTAATATATATTTATTCTTAAAAGTGTTTCTTTTTATTCTTGATAAACCTATCTACTATAATATTTTCTACTATAATAATTCTATGTTTGATCTGCTTGACAAGCATATATCGTCACCTCCGATTGATTCGAGACAAGCATCTCCGAGAGAAGCTCTTGTCGCGGTAACACTGTGGGATTATACCCATATAGCGACCCGCATGTACACATCAGTGCATCAGTGTGCGTGCAGCAGAGGTAGTAGGCCAGCACCATATACGGATCCTTCGTACCGTGGACCGCAAAGAGGAGAGGCTGGCTGCTCTGGCCATTGCTCAGGCCAAAAGAGAGAAACGCGAGGACCGGTACAGGTTCGCGTTTGCCGCGTACGGTCGTGCGACGTTCGTGATGTCCTATATGCGAACGACTTCAATCTATAAGGAACAACCTTCCTCGAAAATCAGAAATTAGGATACTTTCGAAACTTTTTAATTTCCTCAGTGAACAGCGTACCACTTGTAACAAACAGAATAATTCCTCTCTGTAGTATGTTATTATCGCATTGATAATCTGGATTGAAAAAATTACATGGAAAATATAAATAACAAGAATATAATATAAAACATAGATATAATAATTCAGAGAAGTAATTAAGGATATATCAAATGTCAATTATTAACTTATCTCATTAACTAAGGAGAGTGATAAAAAAAAACAACGTTATCGATTTAATAGCAGCCAAAGATAACAAGATGTATCGAGTTATAGTTTTAATTATAAATTATTATATCTTATATTACTCTATATATATATATATATATATATATATCTACCATATATACCTACCATATATAATATA
The DNA here is from genome assembly GCF_024713525.1 of Acromyrmex echinatior. Lineage (NCBI taxonomy): Eukaryota > Metazoa > Arthropoda > Insecta > Hymenoptera > Formicidae > Acromyrmex > Acromyrmex echinatior. Next base: position 16,361,257 of record NC_141852.1, on the reverse strand, counting down.
TTGATCGCATTCAATTAATAAACCAAAAACGTAATATTAATATATCGAAAACGTCAAGTGTAACGAGCACATTAACCGATAAGGCATTGTGTAATTTCAAATTGATGAGATAAGAACGAGACCAGAAAAAGCGAGAAACTGTGGAGGAAATACTTTGTATAAGAAGGAAGACTTCTCATTTCATTTTCTCTCCTCGTTGCCGGCGCGTGCGTGGAACTCTGCCAGATGCAAACCACGTGTACCCCGTTTACCGGTCTCCTCATCTTCTTCGTGTCTTTCCTTTTCTTTCTCTGCGGTCTACACGCTCGACCTTCGAAAATTTAAATCACAGACTCTCCCTCGCGCGTGTATACACGCGTACCCGAAGCGTTGGGCGCGCTCGAGGGTGTGGGTGAACCCGAAAACTGGTTTCTGACCCTTCTTCACGCCTTACAAATCGAAAGAAGCGAGCCGGAATCGGGACGTCATTATGAACAGTCTGTCGTAGCGAATGATAACGAGCAAAGTTTCACAACTTACGATAAGATATCGCGAAAGATGTTATTCCGAAAGGATCTCGATGATAATTATCAATACGTTTTATAAATTCCTTCTTCGAAAAATTTATTGTAGATTTAAATATAACTCTTGTGACATAAATATACAATGTAAATCTCACGTAAATTAACACGGATTTGATATAATAAAAGCTATCTTATTTTTTTAATGAAATGCTACATGGGTTCTAATCCTAGTTGAAAATCATTAGGTCACGCATTGTAAGATCCAGTTTTTCATTTTTTGATCAACTTGTAGTTTAAATTTAATCTGATAATAAAAATTGTGTTTTTGCAGTTATAATTGATCACTAAACTGATGGTTTTGTGGTAATTTAAAAAATTACTACAGTAAGTAATTTTTAATGATTAATCATAGAAAAATACAATTTTTACATTATTATCAATCTAATCTAAGCACAAGTTAAACAGAAAACAAAAAACAGGATTTAAGACATTCAATTACAATGTATTGATTCCGTTAGAAATCGGACAAAATTAACATGACACAATTCTTAGTATTCTTCACTATCTGCGTTTCATTAACACGTACATCAATTTCTATGTATGAGAAATTAATATATGTATCCGTTAGATTTACGAAACTTAAAACATTGTGATTTAAAACATTTAGCATCAAACGTGAGATAGATCTAAAAGGATCTAAATTCATATGAGTAATCGGAGCCATGATAGAGCATTTCTGCAATGAGTTTCAAGTTCCGTATGGCTACGGGGAAGCGATTTACGAGCGTTCAGAGGGAAGCGTGACCGAACAACGATTTCGTCGCGCATAAATATGCTACGGGTGACATTCAGGCTCGAAAATCCGATAATAGATTCCGCTACGCGCTCGCGTGCGTGGAAAACCCTGGCGAAAAATATAGTAGCGTTTCTCGCGATAATCTCAGACTGCGGTCCAGGCGCGTCGTTGCCCGTTAGACATAACGCAGCGTTCACAACATCCATCTTTTCCACGAGAAGACTGGATGCACTCGTCCCGCAAACGATAAGCATGGTATTTTCGGTCCTACCTCAGACGCAACTGGCGCCAGCAATGTTATTGAAACCACCACTCAGTGCGTTTCTAAGAATTACAATACAATAGTAGGATCTAAACGCTTCCAAAGCACTTCTCCAAAGATTGAAAATAAAAAAAGATTTTCTTACAAAAATTGAATGCTGACCAAAACTTTTGCTTATAATTCGTACTGTTTACAGACAACTTTGTTAGACGAGATGGATATTTTTCCGTATTGTTACAAAATTTTAATAACAGTATATCATTACAGTCTTTTCAAACATCCTCAAGGATATTTGAGAGAATGGTTTTTTCAGATGTTGCTTTTATGTCTGGATGACTAAAGCATTATATTGCAAAAACTTAAGGGATTCGAAAATTGATTTAGTCAGCTAGTTTTAACATAAATTAAACATAATCGACTTTTTAATATAAATTTATGGAATCCATGAATTTTAACAAACTTTATTAGAAAACTAAAATCTAATTTTTCATTACTAATATATATTTCTTATATCTCTTTTAGATCAAGAAGATCAAATAGATCTACTAGATTAAGAAAAATATTAAGTTTTAAAATATAATCAAGAAAAATATTTAAAAATCTCTCTAAATTCTTTAAAGTGAAATTCACTCCAAAGAATTTAGAGAACTCGTTACCTATTTTTTTATCTTAGAAAATTTCTTGTTTTTTTTTCAAAGAAAAAACCAAATTATTGTACCATAAGAATTAAGAGCGATTATTAAGATGTTGCAGCGGAATTAATAATAATGTCGACCTAAACAGAAAGAAACGTAGACATAAACCGCAAAATGTGCAAAAATCAAGCGGCAGTAAAATTACAGTGATTATATTCGTTGGTTATGTTCCGTAAAACGAAGAGACTTTTTTTTAATGTTTCTTATTGAACTTACCTATATGTGATTTTCGGTAGATGCAGTACAGTCAGCACAACGTTTTATGACTACTCTTGCATACAGAATGTGTCAATATTAAAAGACAACGCGTGAGCCACGCATTAGCCAACCAATCTTTCCCGTTAAAAGTTGAACACTGATTGGTTATTTCCTAGCGTTGAAATTCTGTGGGCAAAAACCATTACTCCCTCTTTCTCCTCTTTTCCGTTAGGAATCACGCAGTGAAGATAGTTAAGTAGCGTTTTTCAAATTTCAATAGTCTGACAATAGTCGACCATGGGGTTTCTGAGCAGTGGAAAAATTTCGTACCACTCGAGCTCTTGTTCGACAAAAAACGACCCTTAAATAAAACCTGGATCATCTTGCCCATATCATCTTGCGAGCTGAGACGACAATGGCATAGACTGCAAAAGGTCACAAACACTAAATCATGTTGTGGCAATCAGTCGATATTGACACCGTCCGAAAACGATTTCGACCAACATTTACAGCCTATCCTCGAAACTACTTTACGAAAAAGTATCGAATTATGACTTTACAATATTTTTTTTAATGCTAACCCTTTATTCTATAAATAAAAGATATTGATTTCTAGACCGAGCTTCGAAACACAGTATGAAAACTTATAGAGAAACGTTTGAATTTTATAGCATTCATAAATAATCGTTCCATATCTCGAAAGCAGTAGATACTATTTAGATATTGCTATACCGTTATACAGAGAGAATTTATATTGATACCGTTATAAATTTATCTTTTCATCTTAATATCAAATTGCTACTGTTAATTCTAGTCCTAAGATGTCGGTATCAAGGACGTATAATTTTTCGAGTTCTCAAATTTTTTAAAGATCGAGGATAAAATTTGTAGATTTAACGTAACGCATAATTATTGCTTGGGATGTTAACTTTGCGGATATTTTTTTCCGACAAATATATTAGTATCGTGACGGTCAGCAAGATTAACATCGAAACGAGCGAGAGCGTCAGTTTAAAATTTACATGACACCACGGTATTTGAGCCACCGCTAAAATATGGGATTCGTTGCCACCCTGGGGAATATAATACCAACTCTTCACAACACCGGCTTCTCTTTGATCGTCTCGAATTCGTCGTTTCGTCAGCACAGACGCGTGTCTAATCTGAACGGGGTAGATAAAGCTTTACGCAAGAGAGCATGGAGAGCTCTACAACTCCGAGGATTTTGAGAAACCAGATATTTTCCTCGGCCCCGAGGAAACGCAGCGGGTTGTAATTATGATTATCAACGATCCAATTTAAGCTTGGCCGGGAATTAACGCTACATAGAATATAATTCTATAGTCGAATTTTTAATCACATAATTTAAAAATACAAATTAAAAAAACATTAGGTGAAATTATTTGAAAATATAAAAAAATAAGGAATCGTAAAAATTAATATCTAATCATTATTTCTTCTGGATGAAAAACATTCGCGTAGTCAAATTAACATCAAGTCCACTTAAATAGTCCATAAAGAAAAAATAAAAAATCCAGGTCTCTGATCGTTACATAATTGTAATTATTAATATTACCAATAAAAAATATTTTTTGACTTTTAGAAAACGAAAGTCTGTTTTTAAAATCTTACAACTATACTTTAAGTATAATGATTTCTTATAATATTCATTATTTCATTGTGTATTCCCTTCTTCAAAGTACATTGCTTCAGTGCCACCATAAAACAAATTAGCAAATAGTAGTTTTCCCATTAATAATTATTTATCATTCTATCTGAAAGCCTTTATTACGCCTTTAATTAGTGAGTTTAAGTAAAAATTTATTCAAAAATCTCTATCAGAGCAGATCAACAGATCATTAAAGAAGAGAGAACGCAATTCAAAATAAAAATTGCATAAAGCAACTTTAAAATCCTTTTCCTGCTTATGCTTTTATGTAAATGTATAGTCATATAGAACCTTAGCCGAGATGATGAGAAAGCTATAATAGGGCAGGAAATGCTCAGCAGACAGTGTCCTCGCAGTGCTCGGGTTTAATACTTGGATAATCCTATTACGATACCGAAATGCTCCCATAATGTCTATCCAGAGATTAGGATCGACGTAAGTCATGAGAAACGATAGTGTCCGCGATCATAAAACTTGGTAGTAGGCTTCGACTCGTGCCAGATTTTAATTTATGTCGTGAGAACGGCACGTTGCGAAAGTCTTTCTTCGGCACGGCGATAACTTCGGACACGCCTGGCCTCTCCTCTCATCGCACATCGCTCTCGTACCGTTACTTTTTCCGCGATAAGTGCGCCGTTCGATTAGCACGCTCATCATCGATGGGAACTTATGGACGGATCCGGAGAGACTATCGTCGAGTCCCACCGTAAAGTTGCTTATATTAAGATCACGTTATCTATTAAATCTGTTTAATAATATTCGTAGAGATATCACATATAAATATATAATATATATTGTCTATATAAAGGACAATATAACTATGTATATTATAAACTGTAGGAAATATATAAATGTATATACGAATAAAATATATAAATAGATAATTATTAATATAGATAAAATATGTAAATAGATAATTATAAATTAAATGGAATAAAATTATATTCAATATTGGAAATTAATAAAAAGTACTAACAAAATATTATACGATATATATTATTCAGTTATTATAATATTATGTAAGCTTAAGATTTAGGTATTCTTGTTTTGGATACCTGTATGAATATCTACCTGGATTCGTCAATACTAGATACGCCACTACGGAAGACCCAAGTATTGTATTTATATCATAAACCTCAAATCTGAAAACCTTTCACGGTTATACCTTTCACAATACGAACACGCCCAAATAAGAGAACTATTCGTTCAGTTAATCGCAATATTCAGAAAGAAATTCCATTGTCATCCTCACGAACGTTCGAACATTCGTATAAAATCATTCCTCGCTTAAATTCAACGCGGGCAGAAATACGATCACGAGCTAATAAACGGATGTGTAAAGCAAATCGTATAAATTAAACGGCCCTTTTTTTATCTCGCATAGCCACCATGCCGTTACATGTACTCATCAGTCGGACAGGCCATTACATCTAGACAGTCGAGTATACGAAAGCAGCGCAACATGCAGGCCGAGTGCGACACGACGTGCAGCGTGTTTCGAACACGTTGCACGCGAATTGCGCGTGTATCTCGATCTGCGGTTTTCATGTTGAACCGTTTCACATTGTATTGCTTCATGTGTCTTCTCGCGATACGTACATTCGTAAGATATTCCGAAGATTAATACATAAATGTTCCGATTAACGGCACGTATAGATGATGTGTACACGGAATCAAAATTGCAAAGTGTTTGATAGATCTACGATGTAAAAGTTAATCGCGACTAATTAGTCGGTTAAATTTTTTTTTTCAAGAATTAAGATTTACACCACACTGAAAATAATTATATTAAATTTTAATAAATATCTGAATATTGTGAATTTGAATATTGTTCTAAATAAATATTTACTAAATGTTATTTAATACAAAAAAAAAAACTATTACTTTGATTTAATTTTTTTTGAGTAAATATTCATTTACTGCAAGTAAATGTTTAATTAGTATTATTTAAAAAAATGTATGTATTAAGATTTAAATTTTTTTCCAGTTCAAGCTTGGCCAAAACGCTCCTTCCTCTCTGTTGTCTTGTCTCATTAAACGACAGATAGATAGAAAATAAAAAAAAAGAGACGTAAAAGAATAGAGCAGCCAGTCTGAACAGAACTCTAGGTTGATTCTTTTTCTCTTTGTCTCGCTTAACGATGGAGAAGAGAAAGCAATTAGCTGGCGAACTAAATTTTGGACAGGTCTGATCAACACACAATTACATACAAATATCTTAAATATTTTAATTATATTTAATTATATATTAAATTAAAAATTTTTTTAATTGAATTAAATCTTCTTATGACGCAAGAGACAACTCGCGCACTTCTTTATTTGAAATATTTGTTTACTGTTTTACAACCGACAACTTTGAGTTTATTACGTTCGCTCTGTGAAGTGCAAATTATGTGTTGCACGCGCGTTGATTATGATATGTTTTATAATCCATGACATCAATTAACGATTGCGTGAATTTGCGTCTGTTATTGTTACTCAACGAAGGATCGATTCGGCTTGGGAGGGAACCAAACATCCTCTGATCGTAAATGACACAACGCCTTTCTCTTTCTCTCTTTCTTTTCTTCTCGGAAGGCACGAAACATAGGGGACACGCTTCAATAAATTATTCATGTCCTCACGAGTCGTGCCCGGGACACTTTTATATAAATTTTTATAGGTCGACAAAAGCGAAGTGGTTACGTCTTCGGGAACGATGCCCGGTATCTTCGTATCGATCGATCAACGTTTATATATGTGAAATTCTATTAATAACAATTGGTAGAGAACAAAGCAAGTGTATATGTCTATTAATAGTACCAATAATACCATCACTGTATATTATTTATAACAAATTATGCTTATATATAACCTTTATATATAACTTAAAGATTATATATAATCTTTAGGTTGGATTAGAATAAATATGCATTACACAGAGAAAAACAGAGTTGTAATCTCTGATCTTCTTTTAAAGAGATTTTTAGAGAAATCGATAAAATCTCTCGAAGTATCAATAAGTATTTCCCAAATAGTTTGCTTTAATGAAACGAACGATACTCTTGATAAATATTCACCGAAATTTGATGATGATAAAATGAAATGTCATTAATTCAAATATTAATTATATCCGGCATTGAATATTAATTTACAAATTATTTTTAGAGAAAATCTGGTTAATGGACAAATGATATAATAATTAGTAAAATTAATGACTGAGAAGCAAGTCAATAGTACGTATTTATAATTGACATTTCGATATAGCTGTGAAGTATTTTAAATCGTCACCCACTCGAAAGTTTAATTGATCATCGTATAGTGGTATACGATGTTTCATGAATCATCTCTTCTCCTACTGTTAATTTTACTACAATGAGAATTTATCTCGGGGACAATTCAACTTTCGTAACATCATTGACACGTACCTCTTTGAGCATTACATAGCGATAACTAGCAAGATGTAAGCATCTTTAGCAAAAAAAAAAGAGATAGGATGTCATAACGCTACTATTATTTATTCTCCTCGATCGTCAAACAATACTCGGGAGTAGAATCGTGCTTAGGAGGGAACATCTTCTCATATACCGTGTGCTTCATAAACGTATGGGTAAGATATAAGCGATTCGACCACATCATCAAGCATGCCTTGCTATATGCAGCGAAATTATTACTATGTGCTAATCACCACATAGAGAAAATATATGTATATATCGTTCTCTCTTTCTCTCTCTCTCTCTCTCTCTCTCTCTCTCTCTCTCTCTATTTCTCTCAGTCTCAGCAGACTCTTCTCTCGCTCTCGAGATTATGACCTCTGTCGCCGTCCGTGATTTGTATCGCTCCGAAGGCGGCCAGTTTCCATTTGAAGCAAAAGAGACAAGGAAATGAAAGAGAGAGAGAGAGAGAGAGAGAGAGAGAGAGAGAGAGAAAGAAAAAGAGAACGGACGACTCTAATATGCCGGCATAAACAAAGTGACCGAAGGAAGGAGAGAATCGGACTAACTGAATCGTTAAATGCCAGAATTGTCGCAGCCATTCGATTTCTCTCTCTTCCTCTCGCGGCATCGCAGTAACAATCCGCACACCCGGTATACGACGGAATCTCCTGCGCGAGATGTGCGCGGTAACGCGTCGAAGAATGTAAAAGCGCTAATGAAAGATACGACTTACGTAAAAAAACGGTCTACCCTTCGTCCCGAATGTTTACTCAAGAAACGACGTGGACGAAGGAATACAAACGGCTCGTATATTTGGGCGAATGAGAAACGGGAATGATATTTCTTTTCTTTCTCGTTTCTCGACGTTAACATTCATGCATACTGAATGTATTTAATATAAAAGCGGGTATTGCAAACGTAAAGATTTCAATGGGACGCATAAAATTATAATAATGCTAAGAGATCTTAAATAATGCTATTTCAGATTGCGCCGCAAAATGTCAATAACATCATTGTTAATAGGAAGAACATTGCGATTTTGTAGCAAAATATTAATACTATAAAATTAACAAAATAATATCAACTGTGTTATTACTATTTTTTTTATACAGTGAGTGCAAAAAATATTCGTACAGAGAAAATATTTTTTTAAAAAACTTTATTTTTAAAAAGTAAATATTATCCAGCGAGAAATGAATCATCGAATTGATTGTCGAATCGATATAAATTCAACATCAATTTGACATCGATTCGACGTTTAATTAACGATCATTTCTTGTTGGATAATTAACAATTTATTCATAAAGAATAAAATAGACTGTATGTTTCTTAAAATTATATATACCAAAATGATGTGTATTAATTATATAAGATATATCATCTGAAAAATAAGCGAAAATAAAAAATTGTTAGAATGCTCAAAAAGTATTCGTACAGACGAGAAATTTAGCTTCTAAAGGAATACACGCGAAGTTCGTTTGTTTATGTTAGAATAAAATATATTCATTGTATTAAATTGTTAATTAATGTTATTTTCTATAAATAAGATTTTTTTTATAAATTTCCTTGTACGAATACTTTTACTCTCATTGTATATATTTACGATAAATATAGGTATTTCTCGAGAAATGTCAATAGGTGTCAAGAAAAAATACTACATCGTTCTAGTGGGAATATCAATTACATAAGCTTGATTTACAATGTAAATTTGGCTCACGTTCATAAATAAAACTATCGGTTGTAAAGATTAATTTCCACTGCGTGGAAATGTAATACGTTAGCCATAAAAGAGTGTTAATTATATATAATAATAATCACTATCAGTACATACAATACAAAGTAATTCGTTTTCTGTTCTCGACGAATATCAAACATATATCCCTCTCACTTTAATATCAAAAAGTGTACACTTTAATTACCGAAAGTGTACACTAGTTCCGCCACAGAAAACAGACCTGTGCTGTTTGGATATGTTAAAAAAAAGCTGTGACTTCGAATCTTGAGATTTATTCGTGACGTAAGCGGTCGCACGCCTAAATTCGTGACGATTATGTTCATCAAAACAAACAACGAATCATGGCCGCCCGAGGGATGCGCGGGAAATTAGAGCACGAAACTCTGGCACTCGACGCGGATCGCACGTGCGCAACGGACGTCACTTCATTAATCTCAATCGAAATCATCCCAATCGTCCCAGTCGAAAAAAGAAAAAAATAAGCAGCCTACAGCAGAAGCTGCGCTGACAATCGAGACGATCGAGGGTTGTGCGCTGTCAATCCAAGTGTCATTAAGGGTTTACTCACCGGCGCCGAAACTGAGAGAGATCCGGTCAATCAGCAATCCCGCGGCTCCATGGCAGCGCTGATTTCCGGTACTCGATGCACAACTGAGTGTCCCGTCAAGTCGCGTGAATGATATTCGCGCCACACCATCAAGTCACTGCCCCTAAACGTGCATTCGAATATTCACAAAGAAGACTACGATCGACAGAATTTCCGCGATGAACGGACGGATTGTACTGACGCGCCTGCGATTTTTGTTTACGTACGATCGCACGACGCGATGAAAGAAATGAAATGAAACGAAACGAAACGAATCGAATCGAATCGCAGTTGAGCGAAGCCTTGGCAGCTAAACGCCGACTGAACGCGAGAGACTCGTACGACGCCGACGACGCGGCTTTGGCATCGGTTCCACGCGTCGGTCGCCTTTTCTCTCTCTCTTTCTCTCACGAAGCAGAGTGGCGACGAGCGGTGGTGGAAGCCAGTTCGAAAGTTCGCCGCTAAGTTGGCGCCAGTCGACGCAGCGATTCTCGAGATTGAGACGCTTGCGAAGCGTTGTTCCAGGAGTTAAACTCTCCTGGGGCTCAAGAAAAGAGAGAGAACCGTGAAGTAATAAAAAATGAAAAAGCAATATCATTTAATGAACCGAACAATGAGACTAACAATGTATTAAATAAAAAAGAAAAGACATTCGTGTAGCTAAATGATGCGTTCGGGGAGACGCTATTAGCGCTACTTCTGTCATTCTACCTTCGTTGTTTATTTTAAACATAGGATAGAATGACACAAATAGCGCTAATAGTGTCTCCTCGAACGCATATCTAAAATGTAGAATAGAATCTTTCGTTCTGAGACATTATATTACGATTCCGGTTATCAAAAATCTGTAATCAAAAAGAGGACAAAAAGAAAAAGAGAAGGAAACGAGATAATTGGAAAATAAAAAAAAACAACATCGTTTTATTGAAGCTATAGGGAAATAAATAGCGCATCACTTTTTTCATCTCCGTTATCTGACAGGAATTGAAGAATACATAAAAGTAAAGTACACGGAAAAAAGCGTATGGCTAAAGTGTCTAAAGATTTAACTAGATACAAATTTGAAAATAATTTTGTTGAACTATATAAAATAATTATATAGAATACTCAAGTAGGTTGCTGGAATATCCAATTTTTTGTAGCTCATTATACTTGAATTTAAAATTATTCTAATGGTCCAATAAAAAATTATTTTTAAATCTGTATCTATAATTAAATTTTTAGATACTTCAGCAAAATCGTTTTTTAGTGTAAAAAAATTAAATATGCATTCAATGATGTGAGAAAAAGATTTTAAAAATATAATAAAATTATTTAATAAATAAACAGCTTTCTCTTTGAGTTACTATTAATTAAAAATCTACGTGGCAATCCATATGTATATAAATCTAATTTAAATATTATATATCCACATTATTATGGAAATATATTAAAAAGCATATTAATATTCTGCGGCTATAATGGTATCGATATGCAATTTCCAGAGATCGAGGAAGAGGGAAGCGGCGCACATTCGCACGTCCTTTATTAGTTTAAAAATCCTTGTCGCTTGAAGTTACATTTGCACCGCGGGAGATCCCTATGCGTAATAATCGTAAACAATTTCTAATGTGTACATACGTGGGGCACCGTTAGAAACTCGTCGCGGGTACGGACGCGTACCTGAAGTGCGTACGCGCCACAGAAGTAGCGTCGTCGTCAAGCAATAGAACGAAAGACCCCTTGAAGTGCGATTCAGAGTACGGGCTGAGAACCAACTCTTCTCTTCCGTCCTCTATGCATGCTCTCGTAGTTGTTTGTAGCCCGTATTAAGAGAGCCTCGCTTTATTAACAACGCTGGGAATTGACATCTGCTCGTTACTTTACCGCGGCTTTGCTTCAATCACCGCGCTAGAATCACGATTATGCGTTTTTTGCGCGATTACATGAGATATTCGTGCATTTAACATTCAGTCATTCTAAACATACTTTATATTCATAAACATTAAATAGGATAAGGTGGTACAATTTCGAAAATATACAATTCTGAACGAAATATAAGATTTGAATTTAATTTTCGAAGACCAAGTTCGATTTTTTCCTATTTGGAAAATTTTACTCCTTTCAGTGCCCTCCATACGATGAGAGGGTTATTAAACTGGAATATTGGATGTAAATTTTATTTTATTTAGAATTCTACACTATTTGAAATTGTGTACAACTTTATTCCATAACGAAAACAGTATGCAAAATAAAAGAGAAATCTTCAATAGAAAGAGACACTCGATATTTTTTATTCGGGATATATCGCGCTTGTTATGAAACGGATTGTTATTAAATATTTTGTATTATTCGAGCTACTGAAAGCACGTTTAGAAATATCTCGCAAAAAAATGTCAAAATACTTTGAGTATATTTAGAAAGCGATACTTGCAGTGAATATCGATTGGGAAGTTACAAATCGCTGCATATTACATGAAATGCGTTTCTCAATGATATGCTTCTGCGACAAATGCTGGATAATTAAGCGCGAGAACTTCTCGGCACAAATTTCACGTAATGCAACTACACATGTAAAGAGCTCTTAAAATAATATATGCTAAATAAGAGAAAATAAAATTACAAGTACAATTTTTAATTCGTCAAAAGTAAAAAATATTTTCTTCTAACAATAAAAAATAGATAAAAAAATTAAAAATAAAAACATAAGAATCATATTAATAGAAAAGAGCCTCCTATTGCTGTTACAACTTATAATGGGATTCTAAAAATTTAATACCGGAAAAAGAAGAAACCGGAAAAATCTTTCAAAATTGTAAGAAGAAACATCTCGAAAAATATAAAATATTATTATTTTTCTTATTCCTATATTCGTAACTGTCACGCGGAAAATTGTTTCTCATCGGTTGAACATCGTGCTCAAGAAATCGTCGCGCCTTTTCTCTGCTATCTTCTTGCCGTCGATAAACAGGAGCAAGATAAGCAAGGGATAAGGGACCTGTCATCCGTGACGGAGTACGTCCCGTCCCAAGACTCGCCTCAAGGACGATAACCCTCCGCGAACTTGAGTCAGTTCAAACTGGACCCCATCAATAGAAGAGAAGAGAGGGGAAGAGGGAGAAGGAGAGGAGAAAGAGAGAGAAAAGTTCTTTTTTCCTCTTTACATCTTTCTTCATCCTTTTCTCGGATCTTGCCCTTATGCGTCTTATTTTGAGAACAGGATGATTACGCGTTTACGATCTAGGTTCCCCGCTACCTGCTCCCGCTCTGGTCGAGTCGAAGGTGAATATATATTATCGAGAGAGGCTCTCTTTCTCTCTCTCTCTCTCTCTCTGAGGAGGCACTTCAACGTAGCCGCTCTCGCGTGAGTTACCTCGAGGGGAACAGCGACGGGAGAGGAGGCTTCAAGGACGAAGAAGGAGAATCGGAGCTGGAGGAACGCTTTTACTATAGGATTGCGTGGGGGGTCGATGCACACACGCACACACTTCAACGTGACTTGTACGCGGGGAACGATCGTAAGGAGAACGGCTGTGTTGTACGGAGAAGCGGTTTCGGGTCGGCATAATCCGAATTCGAAACCTGTTCCTGCCCCATGGGTCAACAACAACATCCTCCTACATCCTGCTCTTTTCCCCTTGCGAGACCATCTCGAGCCAGGCCTTCCTTCGATCCGGCTCCTCCGACCAGATGCACGAGCCATTTCCATCGAGAGTAACGCGTATAAACCCCTAATGTCAAGTGCTTGGGTGGTGGTTACGTTATTTTTTCCAGGATTTTATGGCTCTATCTCGTTGGTCGGAAGCACCTCGAACTCCATCTCGCGCGAGAAACGCTGCAGAAACGTGTGAACGTACATACTGTATGACTTGCAAATACATTTGCACTACACTGGAAAAAAAATTTGCTGAATTTTAATAAATATTTGTTTCAATAGTACTAATGAAATATGTACTTACAGTAAATAAATGTTTCAAAATAAAACTCAAAATAAAAAAGTTATGCTTAAATCAAATAAATATGTGTATACATTTAGTAAATATTTCATTAGTACTATTGAAACAAATATTTACTAAAATTTAGTAAATTTTTTTTCATTGGAAATATGAGTGTTCACTATGGGCATTTTTTTATTTCTGCACAAGACTCTACGCTAGAAATCTCTTTCTTGCTTTTGCCAAATTAAACATATACTTAATATCTCATTTTAAATTGTATACTAGTTCAGTCAATCACAAAAAACAGACCTTGATATTATATTATTATTCGAAATGGATTCTGAACAGAATTATTCAATTCTCTTATTCTCTAAATTTCTATTGTATTTTTTAGGGAAAACGGAATAATTCCGAACAAGTCCATAATACATGCCCTTATGCTATAATTTGAACGAGATGCAGTCCGCGTTTAAAAAAAAAAAAAACAGAATAGCTTCTTTAAATATTAATCCAAACTCCTTCGAAGTTTTGTGTACGCGATAAAAAAGTCAAAAAGACGACATAAAAGTCACTCGATTTTTAATGGTCAACAAAAAGACGAGGAAAAACGTATAATCGACTTTAATCCGGAGGGGAAATGTGTGTACACATACGGCTTTGCGGTTGGAATCCCGCGAGGCTGAAAAGTGCACATTGAACTCAACGCTATTGATCTACTTTCTCTCCAGGCGTAAATTGCAATCACGTCCCACGGGATGCGCCTTATACGCCTTCTTCATGCCGAGGCTTATTCCGCGACGAATCAATTAGGAGCTTCCTCGCACGTAATTATTCGGATCTAAAGGAAATTCTGCAGAACGGCATTCGACAACCTTGTCTAATATAACGCTTCACAGGAGGCATCGTAATTTTCATGGCGGATACATTCAATCTGACATAGAGTGCTAAAATGGACTACACTAGATCTCTTTATTGCGGCTCCATAATGACTGACGCGTTTTTTGCATTCGCATAATATACATTGATTGCTGACTAGAATGCTCACGATCAATTGAGAGGATATCGTTTTTATGCATTTCCTTGCAAGTCGCTCGTTCAATTTCTTTGTAATTCAATTTTTAGCGTCAGAGAGTATGAGCCTTGAGAGATTCTTAGTGAAAAATTACGCTTTGACAGTCAAAGGTAAGAGGATCCGATAGCTTCGATTTTGTTTACAATATGGTCATTAGCATTGCGAAATTTTAGAGAGGTGATGCAAGAGGAACAAAGTAGAGGTTTAAATATCTCATCGAGTGTCATTCAAATAATGCGGGTCATTGTTCGCATTGATCGTGCTTGCAATTCGCAAGTAGTAATAGTCGTGAGAAATTTTTTATATCACATAAGATTCTGTATTATTAAAATAAAATTGTCAATTATCTTGACAAATTATTGTCAAAATAAAATTAACATTTAATTATCTAATCAATTTCAAATGACTAATGAATAACTAATAACTTGTACGAATTTTGAAGATATAAAAAGTATTATTTTAAAAATCTCATATAAAATATAAAATAAAGTATAAAATAAAATATAAAATATAAAATAATATATACGTATAATATACTACAATTTTAGGATTCTGTACATATCATACTATTATATGTAAAATATATAAATAAATATATATATAAATATATATATGTATGTGTGCGTGTAGAAACATCATAGACAAAAATAATTCTAAATAATTCTTCTATATAATAGAAGATTATACTGCACTATGTTCTTAGAATTAATACCCCTTATTTAATTACATTCGCTTAATGTTCACAGATCCTGTTACGTAACTGCGACATGAATAAAGAGCTGGGATCAAATGGACAATTAGTACGTGAAATGGAGCACATTGCGAATACGATTATCTCCAAGTCCCCTTTCATGCCACTGTACCGGTGTACATCTCGAAAGCCGGCAGTTATTATTTGCGCTTCCCATATTAAGCGTCTCACAGTGAGAGATGACCTTACGGCCTCTTATCGGCAAACCGTACTCCGTCCTGACACAGGCACGTAACGAACGTCGACGAGCGAATACATGAAATCACGCTGCTTGACGGTCCAATATATGGATAAACTTTACTGATGACTTTTGACAACAACGAGATTTCACCTCACTATCTTAACAGTGATGATTTTACTAAGACTCTAATTTCTAACTCTGCTAATTCTCATAATAATTCTAAGTCTAATAGTAATCTATCTTTACAATAATACCTATTGCATCTATGAGGCTCTCATAGTCTAAAGCTCATAAGTGAAACGACGTGGCGATGTGGAAAATCGAAAAACGAGAAGCCACGGATGAAGATAGTGGTTAGCATAATGCTGCATGAAATATCACTTTACTAAACGATCGGTGCACGTCATTCTTGCTCTTGAATAATTCTGATAAGTCAGAATGATTGAATGCAGACAGAATGATGTCACATTAGTGTATAACAGTGCACTCAAATTTGATTGAAGGTAATCGCTAGGTAGTATTGCAAAATGATTAGATTAATCTTACAGCTGGTTCAGGAATATCGCGCATGTCGGAGACAGCCCCGTAATGAAGATTAATATCCGCTAAGAGCTATGGTGTGGAGTATCTTCAAATCTATTAGCCTTCGCGAGATGCGGATAGTATCCGTTCAAAGATGTTGGAGAAAAAGGAACGAAACAACGAGGAGAGGGAAATAATTACAGGGAAGGCCGCGTCCGCAAGGACGAAGATGGCGAAAAAAGGAAGCCGATGTAACGTTTTCGGTACCTCGGCGAAAGTAGCCTGAACGTGAAATCGAATCAGCACAGTTAAGGTACCGACTCGTAATCTTCGAACAAAAGTCCGTCTGAGCCTCGCCAACTCGATAAAATTTCGAAAACATGTAATACGTCAATTTATTTTAAAAAATATGGAAAGAGCGGGAAGAGAGAACAATATTTTATGTATGTCATAAATAAAATTCACATGATGATTTTCTTTAATTTTACTTGCAACGGTTCGAGAAGTCAAAAGAAAAGTTTTTCTTCTCAGAAAATAATTTAAAGATAACTTAATAAAGATAATATTTTGAATATTATCACATAATTTTGTATTTTTTAAATTTCATCTCACCATTAAACACTAGATATATTAAATGTAAAAAGCATATCGTTTCGCTACTTTAAAATTCAGAAAATGTGATTTTTAAAATGTGAATTATTACTATAATGTGAATTATTACTATAAATACACAATTCAGAAAAAGTGTTTTTAATTATTACCATAAATGAGTCAGATAAAAATTACTTTCTATCAATTATCAAAAGTAAACAAACTTTACTTCATAGTCCGCCAAATAACACTTGTTTTAATCTTAAAGTTATCAAAGAGATTATAACATCTTCTACAAGAGTGACACATTTTGAGTTATACCTGTGTAAACAAAAAGATTTTACCATCAGAACTGATGTCTTAACTTTAAATCTTCCCTGATGGTAAAATTTTAATGAATTATTTCAAATTTTTATAATTTTGTACGACATCAAAATTAAATATTACAATTCAAGAAGGACATTTTTTAAGAATTATAAAAAATAACAAAAACGATATTTGATCATGTTTCTAAGAATAGATACTTTTTGCTAATATTATTATTTAATTAGTCAATAATTTTCTGTTAAGTTAAAAAAAATAATTTTGTCTTCTTTCAAAAACTTAATTATTAAATTATTTTACTTTTGAAGTAAGGGAACGATATATTTATGCAACGCGCATTAATGATATATATGCATTAAAATTTCTGTATTTATAATTTTTCATGTATCTTCTTATGAAATAATTTTTTCATATTTCAATTAATTTAACGTCACAAATTAAATATTAATAAATTTTATTAAAATAATTTTTTTCTTAACGAGAATGTAATGCAAGTAGCATAAAACGAGAATGGATGTTGGCAAGATGATGCAGCTCGTAGTTGCCGATCGCACATAATGAGGCTGTAAAGTAAAAATATCGATAGTGATGGATGAGTAAGTGATTAGAGTCTCCATATCCCTTTCATTGGAAGTAATTTTCTTAGGAATTCATTTTACA
Source organism: Acromyrmex echinatior (assembly GCF_024713525.1). Taxonomy (NCBI): domain Eukaryota; kingdom Metazoa; phylum Arthropoda; class Insecta; order Hymenoptera; family Formicidae; genus Acromyrmex; species Acromyrmex echinatior. The sequence continues at coordinate 16,343,379 of NC_141852.1, read as the reverse complement.
CGTCTCGAGTGAGGGTGAGGACGAATTTCGTACTACTGCAGATTGATCAGACAATCTTGCGGCAATCTTGCGAGTCATCATCTACGGCATACATGTGGACACAGGAAAAGAGCGTAATAAATGTACGTGCAAAAAGTATATTGAAAGAATCAAGCGCATCTCACTCTTCAAGAGTGATGATTTGAACGTGCACTTTGTATTGAAGTCCTTTGCAAATTCAATGAATCGATGACGGAACTTCCTCAATATCGTTAATGCGCGTTGCATAAACAGATTATCTCTTATATCATTAATCACGATTTATCTCTACGGGACTAATCTCACCTTTTTTCTTATCTACTTTTATACAGCAAATTTATCACAGTAAAATTACACAATAAAATTATTGGGCTTATCTATGCTAATCACTCTTATCGGAATTACCATTTGATCATAAATAAATGTGCAAACAATATAATTAAAACATGTAAAATTAGATAAAATTCAAATATCTCATGTGTTAACTTTTTAAAAAAGACGAATGAGAATTATCTAAAAACGACTTGGAGCATCCAGTATATTGCAACTTTATTTCAAGAAAAAAAATAAAGAGAAAAAGCAAACGCACGAGCCCAAGCGCGGCAAGCGAAATAACTGATGTCCGTCCGAAATAAATCGCCCGTACTTTTTCTTACGACTGCCTCCGTCAGATCTTCTTATGTGCTTAATCTTAATCGGCTTCGCGACGTGCATCTTGTTACCCTATGCGACCCATGATATTTAGGAACGATTAGAACGCAGCAAGCATGTGACACACGATTTAAAAAACATACATGATTTTGCTACGTAAGCCGGAGATTAAAATCGGTATAATCTTGGTGATTACAGATTCCGATGATACAGACACGCAGAAGTGATCTCTTATTCGTATTGATCGGAACGTGACAATTAAATCACGGTGAAGTTGCGATTCTGCGAACGACGACGTAAATGTTCAAGCACCGTGCAATATTTTAATATCCTGGTTCGAAAATTAATTAAAGAACATTTCTTAATATGAAAATGTCGGACAAATGTCGCTACAATTTTCGTATGAGCGATTAAAGTTAACAAATCGTATCAAATTTCACGCGCACCGATCTATCATGTATTGATTTTTGCAGATGAAATCCTCATTGCTCGACCAATTTTGCATCTTTTCTGTGCTACAAACATTATACAAACATTATATAATTAGCTGATACTGACAAGTTCATTACTAATAGAAAAACTTAATTTTTACACGTAGATTTTATTTAATCGCGTGCGTTAATATACATCGCAGAGAAACTTTCTCTTTCGCGTTCTCATTCCGTATTATTTGAAATAAATTTAACATAAGCGCGCAAGTTGCATAATTATTGTTATCTTTTAATTATTGATAGTAAACTTTTAATTATTATATATTATATGTATTAATATTATGTAATTATATTAAATAAAATATTATATTATATATAATATCTATATCTATTTACAAATTTATTTCTTCAGAATATAGAAGATAATTTGACACTCACTGATACAATGCATACAATATACGAGCAAAAATGTAATTCTACATTGATCTGTAAAATATAAATAGATCCAAATTAAATCATCATCTATAATAATTATTTATTATTTCAAAAGATAAGATCTTACTCATATTGAATTTATTCATTACTCTTAAGGAGACATTTAATAAAATTAAAATATATAATTTCTAAAAGAATTCTTTTTCTTTTCGAGCTATTAGCTTTCGTAAAATTTATAATACAAAAGAATGTTTCCTTTACTTTTTACATAAATTATAAACGATTTAAATATTAACTCATTCTTTCTTCTACCATTCTATTTATAGAACATCTTTTTATTTTTTTTTTCTTCATATAAATATTCCGTATGGAACATTTTTTTTATATATATGGAGAAAAAAATTAAAAAGATACTGTCTTATAAATAAAACAGTAGGAAGAAATGGATTATACTAACTGATTAATTCTGAACAAATGGAGAGAGACAGAAAGAGAGAGAGAGAAAAAATAGAAATAATTGTACATAAATAACAATTACTCACTCCTGGGTTGCTTCGCCGACGCTCGATGCCTCCCAAGCCTTCTTTTCCTCTCTGTGTCATTCCGTTATTGGTTACTCACACATTCATTCATGAAAACATGATTAATTACGCGCGAAGTAATTTTTAGAATGTGACAATTGCGCTACACTTTGTCCGGCACTCCCAACATTAGTCACACGCGACTCGCACTTCATTGAAACGAAAGAATAACACGAAAAGGGCACTAGCGCACGAAACTGCGACTCGCGATATCTCTATGCAATATGGCGTAATGGACGAATCGCAATCGCAACCAACTTCACGTATTTATCGTTGCAGCAACGTTCCGCTCTGTGCTTCATCGTGTACTTGCGCGGACCTCTTCCGCCCTTTGAATACCAATTTGCACACGTTTACAATATATTTCAAACATTTCAAATTCTGCGAAATTCACGTATTATTTACAAACGAGCAGTGTATGTATACCACGGTTTCCCATTATCCAAATTATTCCAGATTCATGTGTTATTTTTACTCTCTCGGTTCAAATACAATTGCGTACAATTTCAATTCGTCGAAATAATCATTTATCCGCGATATTTACAGGCGCATGATTTATAAAATTTATAATTTCTCCTGTTTGAAATTTTATCTCAAATGATTAAACTGTGGAAATAGCATTGATAAATAGCCGTCGCCTCGATACATTTACGGGACACTAATTGCAGTAATTAATTAATTGCGCGCGTTAAGAATTATTAATCGCACATGGATCGGAATACTCACAGGGGGAATACAACAGGGGGTTTTTCCTAGTACATGTCACAATCGCGTTTCGAAAAATAATAATATTACGTTTCACAAAGCGACTCGAGTCCCATTTGGCGGATGACAACACGCGACTTCGTGTAAACAAAATCGTATGTTATAACCCTGCAAACATGACTTGGCATTGTTATATATTTTTTTTGTCATCATTCAGACGTCTCTGTTTTATAACAACAAGACAGCTTTATGGCGTAAACGAGATATTCTGATATAAATATGATAATTTTGTTATATGTCTTTGTTATATATTTAGCACATAACATAATTATGTAAATTAAACGTAATACAGTTACATCCATATACCATTCTTTGAATGAGATATAACAAATACAAAATACATTTACATCACTAAGGCATAATGGAAAAAGATGTAAATAATACATGTTTTGGTTACATCTGCAGAAATGTATACTGTAATCTGTAACTGTTATATCACTAAAATTATGAGATTGTACTTTCCTAAATAATTACATCACTACGATGTAGCATAATTTCCTAAATTATACGTCACTTTTTCAGTGTTTGAGCATATTTTATTATATTTGTTTTTGCACTTTGAGAGAAGTGACTTTGTTATATAAACATATTAAGGGACAACAAATATGATAAATTGATAAGAAAATGATCGATCAATAAGTATTATTGCAAATTATTTCTCATTATTTGTCAATGTAACAAATAATCAAAATAATCAGTATCGCTAGCACATAAAGTCTATCCAAAAGATAGATTCTATATAGTTTACTTCTATTATGCTATCAGTTAATTATTTTTATGCAATTAGATAATAATATATACGATTGTCGTGCAGATTTTTTCTTTGTAAATACAAAAATATAAAGAATAAGTATTTAACATGGATAGATCATTACCATTTCCTAATTAAGTGAATAAATACCAGCGTATTATTTCGTTTCCATGTAATCTCTTCAAATATTAATAATATTAAACTATCAGCAAAGGCATGAAATTAATATAAAGAATGGTTACAATAGAAGATATAAATAATGTTGGCAATGACTCGATCACAAGCGTGCGATTAGTTCAGCATAAGCGTATTAGGCTACTATTCTAGGGATCGTAGGTTTAAATCTTGGCGGCAATTCGATGCGTTCTTCAATAATTATATTGTAGTTAAGAAGATAAGAATATAGGCATGCAAAACAGTAAATAATAAATTGAACTGGAAAAACAAAAGTAAATAATAGCAAAAAAATTATTTTTTTCGTTGAGATAACATTAATTTTTTTATAAAAAATAGCTTTTTTATTTAAGAAAATTTTTTATTACATATAAAAAATATATCTTTCATTTAAAAAAAAAGTTGTAAAATTACATAAATTATTTTTTTAATTCTAATAGCAAGAAATAATCAAAAAATTTCTTCAAATCAAAGAAATTGAATCGATGTCAATAAGTAACAAATAAATAATAATTTCACTCATTTGTGATGTCAGTGACAAATTTTGCATTGAGTAAATGTTATATATGCATTTCATCTCAATAATACATAATTGTTATATGTCAACCCTGTCGCCGTTTCGTATTTAAATCATCTCACTGTTATGTAATTACTATGGATAAAATAGGACGACAAATTTGAGAACATTCTCCGCAAATTCACATAACTTTTTACATCACTGTTACGATCCAAAAAATTAAGATTATGTATGAGTTATGAGTTTGAGATGTATTTGTGTTTGCTCTCTCTGGGAAGAGGTCTTACAGACGAACGACTTTGTAACGCCACAATCGAAACGCCTGTTTATACAATCACCAGCAGAAAGGTGCGATTTTTTTTTTCGATGGATTTTGGAACTCGGTCTTGCTTGTAAAGCGATTGAACGTAATTGGACCCATAAGTAAAAACCAATCGCACGTCACATTCCGAAACTCATCGAAAAAAAATTGTTGCAACCTTTCTGCTGCCGAGTGTACGCTATATACATACAGTTATATTCTCTGTGGCGCTACAGAAAAGCGAACATATTTCTCCGTATGCGACATTTTTCTCCGTAGCTCCGTATGAATAGCTCGGCGTTTTCGATTGTGGCGCTACAAAATCGTTCATTTGTAAGAGCTCTAAAACCGAGCATGTAAAGCGTATTCTACAATTGCGTAAGTGTAATTGTAAATACATTGTGTGTACCTGCATTGGACTGTCAAAACTCTCTTTTTCGCTTTCGCCAAATATCAAACATATATATATCTTATTTTAAGTTCCAAAAGTATTCTAGTTCAGCTATAGAATACAAACTTATTGTATGTCGGAAACCGCGTATGCCAGTTAATTTTTTAAAATATTCAACGTATTATAAAATATATACATGTTTAATCTCTCTTTTCTTTTTATATTTTAATTAGCTATATTATCGTATGACTTACTTTTTGTCTTATGAAAAACATTACTTAGAATAATGATTAACTCTATTAGATTGAAAGTATTTTGAAAATTTATTATTGTTATTCGAATCTTAATTCGTCGAATATATTTTTAACATGTATAAATGTATATATATATATATATATATATATATATATATATATATATTAGGGTAGTTTTTATTTTAACAATTTTTAAAATTTAATCGGAACACCCTCTAAAGTGATTCAATATCTCAAAAAAATGACATATTTTTTTCAGATTTGAATAATTTTTTAAAATATGCTGTGCATAATAAGCGGAAAAATTCTGTTGACGCTCTAATTCTTAACCAATTTTAAAGTATTTTTTAAAAATTTGCTTGAATTAGAATATCGGCCAAATTTTATCAACAAAAATATTTTTCCGCCTACTGTGTCTCGGTGACATACTGGTTAAAATCGTTTAAAAAATCTGAAAAATATGATATTATTTTTTTTATTATAAATATGATGAAAAAATAAATACCACTTAGTTAATATACAAATGACTTTATATTATTCTTCAAAGTAAATTCCTCTTACATGATTTACACGGAGCGACTTTATTCGCTTAAAACAGCGTCTAGTGACGTCATAGTGAATTGTCTACTAAAAACTTTTTCTAGATGATGTTTTTTCTTATTAGCGTATAGTTGCGACCAATACTACTTTGTTGCTTAACTTCTTGAGTTTCTTATCACTGATGATAAACGCTTCGATTTTTGCTTTTCCATAGAGCGAATTTTAAGTCGTCAAGCAACTACTCGACGCTGCAACTTTAAAATTTTAGACGCTAGCGAATAAAAAACAAGCGTGTAGAAAAAGCTTTCATTAGCGAATACGCTATTCTCTTATTTTTTTATTCGTTAGCGTCTAAAATTTTGAAATCGCTTTATGACTTAAAAATTCGCTCTGGAAAAATAAAAATCGAAGCGTTTATCGCCAGCGATAAGAAGTGTAAGAAACTAACGACAAGCGTCGAAAGCAGTCACAATTAGATATGTTGTCGCTAACAAACTCTCTAAATCTGAATTAATGGATAGTCACTAATTACTCAGTGGCACACTGGGCACTGATAATTAGTGAAGTTTAACTAAAAAAGGAAGAATATTTGAACATTATATAATTAAAATACCGATATTTGCTAATTTCAATTTTCCAATACCATATTCATTGAATTTATGCACTAAAACAAGATTAATTAGACCATATAACAAAGATCAGCTAGGGATCACATTTCATTCATTGATTACCAGTGGCATACTTGGCATTGATATCAGTAATATCAGTGATGAACTTTTTCTAGACGCTGGATTCCTCTCTTTTTAAATCTGAATAAAGTCATTAGATATCTAAATCGTCTCTATATCTGAATAACATCACTAGACGCTGCTTTAAGCGAATAAAGTCGCCTCGTGTAAATCATTCAATATAGAAACAATATACTTCTGACGATTCAGCTTACGAAAACTCTGATGTGAAAAATCGTCTTTGGATATCGTCTAAAGTCTTGTCACACAGTTTCAAGTAGAACATAGAAATTATAATAAAATCATAAGAGCATCATTATGATCTTATTTATTGTAGATTTATTTTTAAGTACATTTTTAAATGATATGATAACGTCCTTCAATGATGTCATTATGACTTAATTATGACTTTGTGTCCTACTTGAGGTTCTGATTCAAAACGTGTTCTTGAGTCAGCATTGCGTTACCATTTTGAATCACTCTTTCTACTTCCCCCCGACCAACAGACTTCTGTGCCACCAATGATTATTTATAAAAAATTTCCGAACAATAAATATGTAAGTTCCGATATAAAATTTTATTTATGATTTTTATTCACCATATTAAAGGAAATCAAAATCCATGACAAATCCTTTGTGTTTTCTTCTTGTGAGCAAGATAATAAATTATTAGGTGTTGGAATTAATTCGTAGCGTTTTTTAATGAAAGAATGTTATTTATTTCACATGAGCATTAAAAAATACATTAATGAAAGTACTTCCCATCTCTTGTAAAACGCTACGAATTAATTCCAACACCTAATAATTATCAGCCAGAAACTTTTGGCTGCTACATCATTAATGGCAAATTTTAATTATTACACATTAATTAATCAATTTTTTTAATAATATAAAAGTTTATATATATATATATATATATATATATATATATATATTTGATTATTTAATTACTTCAGTTAAAATAAAATGGTTAAATTAAACATTTAATTAAAAAAAAATTATTTTTCTTTCAAAAAAAGTACAGAAAAATAAAATCATTATTTGATAAAAAAACATTTAAAATTTCTTTAATTAATTAATTCCCGAAGATTTTTAATTTGCATTAGATGTTTATCTTACATCACATGTATTATTTTATATCGCTTTAAATCTTTAATTCAAGCTTATATTGATATGTCGGACGGCCACGTAATCCTACAATACGCAATGAGATACGTGCTCACGCATGATTTATTGACTGCCATCGAGGAAAAGTTATTCTTCTTGTGGCGAGAAGTGTAACGAGAGCTCGATATATCAAACGGTTACGCTGGCGATCATCTTGCAAAATTACAGTGGTCCAAAAAGGCATCGCGATAAATCTCACCGACGCATCTCGGTCTTCCACGCTACGGTCGCCGAGGGCCGCAAAATTTGAGAGAAATTTGATACACACGATTTATCTCGACTCGACACCTTGCGTTATCCTTTTAGCGTCCGTGTCTGATCGGAAAGATGATCGATACGGCAGATCAGGACGATTAAAGAACTCTAAAAAAAAAATAAACGTCATTGTTGTGCTCTCTAATGGAAGAACGATGTCGCTTAACTTAAAAATAGTAACACGCACTTATTATATACAATGTAATATTAATATTCAAAATATGTTATAAAATATTTCATATTTAAAAAAGTAAATATTAATCATTTATCATATAAAAAAATTACACACATCGTATGTAGTACATTATATTTCGTATTAACTCTACATTACTTGCGTAGTTTTTTTATGTAATTACTTAAGTGAAAATCATCATAAAGTTATATGAATCGGAAACTTTCGGCAATCATTATATCTATATATACATTCATATTAAACAATATTATATCTTAATTTTCATAGTTTTCCTTCATGATTTATATTTAACAAAAATTGACATAATATTCTATACATCCTTTAGTTGAAGAAAAAAGCAAAATAATTGTTTTAAATTGTAAAATCATTTATACTAAATATAACAATATGAATAAATATACAGCATTCATAGTTCTAACGAATTTATAATAAACCTAAACACCCCATCAGAATAATAAAGGATTAACATACAATGTTAATAATGTGCACAATATTAAAATAAAATTTAGCAGAAATGAGAATAACGTACATAAATTTTAAATATTATTTTTAATTTTTTAATAATTCTTAAATCAGAACTTTTTATTCTCTTTAGTTCGTAGCTATTGATATTGCTCTAACGATTTCCTTTAATCTTTTATGATTTCTCTCCCATTTTCTGCTATCAGCAACATCTCATTTATGACGTTATCCAACAATTCCGCAAGGATTCTCTTTCTCTTTCTTCGGTCATCGAGTATAATGCGATGTATGAACGTACATGGTAACGTATACATAGTCACGGCTTCGATAACCCGGGAATGTCTGTCTGTGTATATAAGTGCTGAGAAACGACGTGGCGCGACAGAACGTTAGCGACGTTAGGTGCAATATTGCCGATCGCCGGTGCTCGCGAAATAAGTCGATATCTGCTTGTGTATGACGTGATCTAACCGGATCTACTATACGCACGCGAAGGAAAGACGGCTCCACTTTCCCATTTAATTTGTCTATCAATCCGTGGAGATCAAGAGTATTTTGGAGGAAAATGGCCAGGAAAGCCTGTCACGTCATATTGATTATTTCATTGTTGACCAGGTCAGTTCTTTTCGATGAAGATAGTCAATTTTTTTCAGCAAAAAGGCTGTGTTCCAAATTTACTGCTAGGGCTGAAAATCTATATTGTACGTTACGTGCACTACAAATTTTCAACACTGACAGTGAATTTCAGAACACAGCCGGTTGTGTAAGAGATTGATTTCTATCTCAAGGTCTCATAAATTAAGCAGAATCCAGACTGATCAAACAAGCGGGAGTACATACGAACAACTTACAATATATCTTGAGATACCCGTTCATTGAAATGAATATTATTATTTATTTGCTTAGTCTGAATTCACTTTTAAATCGCAAACTATTTCCTGAATGCGCCGAGTGTTTAGTCTGCGCAAATGATAACAGATTCAATTATCATTATGTATTTATTCATGGTCAGCGCGTATGAATCATCGCATTTTTCACATGCGCGAACTATAGTTTGCAATAATTGCGAATACGTGTCAGGCAAATAAAGAGTATAATTTATCATTGGTTCTCGACAGTTCCTGATACAATTTTTTTATTTTACAGTGTTTATTTGGGGATGGCTGCCCCTAATTGGGAGACCGATCTTACAAGCAACATCAATGCAGAAGTGAATCGTATGTTAAAAAATTTGGATGCGAATTTGCGGATTTTGGATACGAATACAGAGAATTTGAATAAGCAAGTAGATAATTTGAATCGGCGAATAGAGAATTCGGTGCAACAAACACTTGCGCAAGTCGACGAAACATTCAAGAATCTTTCAAGAGGTAATTAATCACAGAATTTTACAATATCTACTAATGTTTATTTGATTTAAGAACTGCATCAATATGTAATAGAAACTGAACAATCATATCCTTAATAGCATAATTCAATTATTTAATTTAAATAAATAATCAAAAAGTTTAAAAAATTTTTGAAAATAAACGCCTAAATCTTCGCATTATTTATATATATTTTTTTATGCAACTAATAAATCCAAAGGATATAATAGAAATCATAGCAATATGTTTATGCATATACCGAAGTGCGTCACTAAATAGATGAATTTTTTATCTTATATCTTATATTTATACTTCATTGATATTTTTTAGCTTAATTTAACATCATTTAATATAATTTTATCCAATATTTTTTTCAAACTTCTGAATCAATATTTGTGATTCGAATGCAGTTTTCTCTCATTTCGCGTTCAGAAAATCTCGGAGCATCGATATCTAAATATAATATGTAAAAATACAGTTTCTTAAATTTCTCGCACTCACGCGGAAGAGAGAAGTCTCGTGTTTGCATAATAGTTCGCGGTTAGCGATATTCTTTATCGTTATAAAAGATAAAGAAACGGAGATTCCAAAATTGCATTCGCTGCGTAGTCGATGTCCCTTTCACAATTGGCCATGATACAGAGCAGACACTTAGCATTCTCTATATTAAGTCTCAAGGCGGCCGGTATTCCATTCATTCGATTCGATAATTCGTTGCTGACGTTTAATTTCGCACAACATTTATCTATGCAATTAGTAGGTATGAGAGTATCGAATCAAATAGCGTTATCATCAGCGATAAAAATTTAACCACCACAATACCCGCTTGAAATCGACCGGTCCGACAATTGATGACATTGTAATTTAAAAGCAATTAGCCTGGTATTATATAAAGTATCATAAAGCTGCACTGCTGGCTCAAACAAAAGTCTACTGTAATATTACACTACTGCTAAAAATTAATTAAATTATAATTTGTTTAAAATAGTTTCTCTTTTCCCCAAATAAAATATCAAATTTCTTCCAACAATTATTATACATATTGATTGATGATTAGTCATGCGCTGATTGTGTAATTAACATAAAGCAAATATAAAGAAAAGAGAAAACAAAACGCAAATTTTTTGCAGATGGACAAGGACGTTTAATAACAAATGGACAAGTAATAACAAGTGGCGGCAACATCGTAATTAATTCTGTAAATGGTGTTAGTATGATTCGGAAAACCGAATCTGGTTATACATTAAACGGAACACCGTACATGAATATTACTACAGATACAAATGATGGGAAATATTTTCAACATAACGCGACTTTTTACAATTCAACATCTGATGCTATGGAGACAATTTGCTGGAAATTAAAGCTCGAACATGCTCCAGATGCTCAACCTGAATATTTCCCTTGTAAATAAAACAATACATTTTTATTTTCATTTTATGTTCTGTATTATGATATACAATTTGTTTTGCTTAACCTTTTGTTGTACAAATTTTTCTATTTTTCTATTATATTTGGCTGAATTTTAGTATATAGGAGTTTTTGGAGTTGCTGATTACAAATCTTAAGTCAAAATTTAAAAAAATCAAAATGGTATACTTAATATGGCAGCTAAATTGAAAAGAATTAATTATGGCTTATTTACGTAAAATTTTATAAAAACATTAAAAAATTATAAAAAATATTAAGGATATTAAGTATATAAAAAGTTAAGAATATTAAGAATTTATGTTTTATTAATATCAGAATTTAATATGTCTTGATAGTTATTTTGACCGCCATTTTGAATCTGTCATGAAAATTTGTCAATTATGAGTGCAGATTTAAAATCAGTGAATATTAATATAGGTAGAAATTTTGAAAGTATATTTAAGGAGCAGATTTTCAAAATGCTAAAATTTATAATTTTTAGAAAAGAAAGCCATAAGAAAATTGCGCGCCTTACAGAAAATAACAATTTGTAATCAGTAAAATGTGAAAACAAAATTGCTAAACAGTTGTTAAAAATATTAAACATTTTGTTTGTCTCTAGTTAAAAGACGTAATTCACTTCGAATGTCAAGATTTTTTTTAGCACATAAATTGATGGTATAGAAATGCTTCTAGAACATCGTAGAGTAGTTTAAAATATGAATCTTTCAACATTAAACACTATATTGCTTCTTTAACTAAAAAAAAAAAGGAAATTTGTGACAAAATGTATTTTGGAAGTCTCCTTATTTATTATCATTTTTATCTCAGCATGAATTTTTTTATAAAAAGAGCGCTAATTTTGATTGATTTTTTATTTCTAATTTATATTTACCGCAAAATAATTACATATTTTTTGCTATTCACGTATACACACAAGTTTTACGATACTAAATACGTAATATAAATCAATTATCCAATATGTAAAAATGTAAAAACATACAAAAACTGCAATGAGAAAGAAGTGCCTTCTAGCACTTCTTTTCTACTTTTCACTTCTAGCACTTATAACTATGCAACAAAGAATTAAAATTTTACATAAATTAAGCTAATTGGTAAACTAATTAGAAAAAAATAAAGCTACTTTCAAGCCTTTGTAGATAACAAAATAAATAGTAAGAGAAATTATGAAAACAAAAAGTAAAATACTATTGGATTTTTATTCATTAAAATTTGATGCAATTGATGCATCAGAAAAATATGTTTTTCTCACTCAGTATGATGTTAAGAAGATCAATAACGGCGAAATATGTTTGATAAGCACCTTTGCACGCTTCTCGGAATATCGTTATCTGTTGGAGAACGCAAACTGATCGTAAAGTGCAACAGTAAAATCGTGAGTTATGCGGTGGGGAAAGTCACACGATTATCAAGTTGCGCAAACTGACGGAATAAATAGAGTTAATTTTTTATTATGGTTTTGTAAAAGGGTGTTTGAAATAATAAATTAAAATATGTGATAATATGACGTTATAGCGACTTTGCGGTATCAATTCGCAATATCCATTTCTTGCGGTTTCTGACTATGTATGTTCAGCTGAATAAGCACTCGTTATGACAAAGAAAATTCTCCTACATACTTGTGTACTTTGGCAAAATCCTTTTTCTGTTAAAACCTCTTAATAAAAACCAATGTTTTCTATGCTTCTTAAGTAAAATTGATCATCTATTATCTAATAAAAATGATTTTATTGTCTGTATATCATTTGTTTACCTTTATTTCTTTTAAAACTAAGAGAAATTTAGTTCTACCAAAGAAAATACATTCTTGGCATCGAAAATGACAATAAATTATAGTTATATTATATTAATTGCAATCATTTTTTTTCTTTCAATGCGCACAATATTAAAAAGTTAAAATTAAAAATTATAATTGCCATGTAAAACTACACATAAATTTTTGTTCTTTTTATTATCTATATTCAGCGTTTTATTATCTATATTCAGCTAAAAAAGAATATTTAATGAACAAATGCAATTATGACAGTTTACGTTACAGTGATATGACTGAATACTTTCACGCATTTTATATATATGCATTTCTATGAAAACGCTGCAAACTTTAAAGGAAAGGCCTTGTTGTGTGTGTCTTTTAATATACAGGAAACCTATCATTTAACCATAATAAAATATGAAGTACCGAGAAGAGCGGTCGTTTCAATTGAGAAAGGCGAAGAAAAGTGATGAATAAAAAAACGGGCATAAATTTGCACGAGAAAGAGGTCTGACCAATAAAGAATCATTTGTTACGATATATGACTACGAAATTTTCAAAGGAGGATATGGGTGGGGTACTACATTTGCGTTTCGACGCACATACAGAATATATGTACATATGTGACATACATATACATATATGTTTTCATGCAATGGCGTCGAAGCTGCATCTGACAATAAAAATGTCGTTACCCAACGTATAATTATATTTTTAAATGCATTATCTGTAAAAATATATATATATGTATATATCATGTTTATGTTTTTGATATGTCTGCAATCGCCTGGCGAGAATGTGCTTTATTTTGGCTTAACTGCGACATTCATTAACATATTTATAGAATTTTTTAACGTGCTCGTAAACGTCACTAAAGGCTGCAAAAACACCGCATTATTTCCCTTCGTGTTTCATCATAAAGTAACACTCATCATGATGCAATTTTCATGATTTTATTTTCATATAAATGAATTTAGCGCTAAAATGTATTTCCTAGGCGAATAGAAAACTATGTGAATTGTGAGAAATTAGAAGCAAAGAATTGTTAAAAAATTACAAGAAGCAAAATGAAAAATAGTATGCAGAAAAATGTACATACATATTATATACATATTATATATTATACTTTGAAGAGATATTTTTACTCGTAAATATTGAATTACTCGACATATGAATAAAAACGAAAGTTGCAACGGTTTACGATCGTCAAATGCGAGCTTTCTTCCTACTTTCTTTCCTTTCGCCATTCATCTCTACGCCATTGCCGATAGATTTACATACGCATACAAAGGAGCACGTAATACGAAACTCCCTATGCGCTTCGGAAAGAGATACTCCCACATGAGTTTCGGTGCATGCGAGGTCCTTCGGTTGATTTTCGGTCTTTCTTTTTTAAATGGATGTGGGATCATTGTCTACGCATGACTACGACCACAAAACACGTGGGCGTAAACTGGTAAGGTCCATTGAACATTAGAAAGATCCTTGAAATTTTACTACCCTACAGTAAAATTAGATTCTCTATTATCTTACAATAAAATTGAACGAAATCGCAAATGTGTATTAATAGAAACATATTATTTAATTGACCCTTTTATCATTTTCATTAAAATTTATACACCGGATAAATAATCGTGACAACTAAACTGATAAATAATTTAGAATAAAAATAAAAATGCAGATTTCGAAATGAGAATGTTATTATAATATAAAGATATAAGTTTATATTCTTTTACAAAAATCTAATACTAGCTAATTTAATATTGGCGAATTTATTATTAAAAGACGTTAATTAATTACTTATTTGGAATAGTAAAAATACTAAACAATAGTGTTTTTTGTAATAAAATACGTAATTAATTATTGTTTTTTTAGCAGTGGCTAGTATTAAATTTCTTTAAAAAAAATGTATATATCTTATTTTTATCAATAATTGCGATATTTATGTGAGATTCTGTAATATCAGCTATAATATTTCCAACGTAAACTATATACTAAATGCGCATTTATTGATAAAAGTGAAATGTGAATACAGATTAAAAAATAGAAGTTTTAATATGGTGCGACTGTCTTTTTACTTTCATATTTTTTTCTTTAAAGAAATATGAAGTTAAATTAAAGCTTTTAAAATAAAATATTTAATGTACGACAATCCTGCAAAAATCGATTTACTTTTTATAAGGAATTTAAATGTAATGCTATTTTATCAATAATTTTTCTTCCACTTCGATTAATTAATATACAATATTAGGAAATGTAAATATTAGGAAATGTAAATAAAGTGTGTAGTTAGAGCAATTTATTTCTTCGCGGACCATCGAACGATTAATCGCGTATTCTCGTTCGTCGGACGATACGTAAAATAATTACCTATCCCTTTGCCTTTGCACATCTATACATTCTTGCCGTAAGCGAGACGCATTTTCTAAAGCCGAACCTTTGTTTTCTTAATTGAACTGAGTGCCCTCGTATAAAACTGGTGAACGATAAAATGGGGTTCGCAGGATGCAGTTGTTCCTCAAGTAAAAGTCAAGTTTGCGATATGCATAGCGTGATTTCGCGCTGAATCCATCTTCTTTTTTTTAACGTGTTAGTAAAGTTAAAATTTTTCACCGTAAATCATTAAAATGCATGACTCTTACGGGAATGGGAAGCTCGGCAAGATGAGATCTCTAGGGAATGTTTAATCGTTAGGGACACTAATTTGTCAGAACCAGTGACATGAGGATCCCGAAATACGTCGTTACAGATGGTAATCGTCGGAAGAGCGCAAAAGAGGTCCTCCTTTGCGATAGCGGAAACGTCGAAACGGAAGGAGAGATAGAATCACGCAGAATTCCCATTTACGAATAAATACGCAATCCATAGGGAGCATTTTTTTCACATAGAAAAAAGAATTTCCTGAAACAAGCGATGTTTAAAATATGAAGCTATCGATACGGATGATACAAAATCCGCCGTCGTTTTGACTTTTTCAAATGCGTGAGAAAATATGTATACTTCATAAACACGAGGAAATTAAAATCGTATTATTCTAATACCTAGAAATACGACAAAGGGAAATAGTATATCTTATATTATTCTCTCAATTTCTAACTCATTGTAGATATAAACATACAAGTTATACTTGGAACTTGTTAATATTAAAAGATCTTAAATGATGATACTGCAGACACGTTATTTGTTATAAATTCTTTGACTTTGTATCAATGTTCGTAAGTTTTATATCTTACTTTTTCAATTCACACTAACTATTTTATACTTTATTAAAACATCACAGATTTAGATTTTTTCTTTTTTCAATTATTTATAGTTTTGTATCAATTTTTAACTTTTAAATTTGAATCTTCTTCTCTTCCTTTTTATCCGTTTTGATGTTTTTCTTTCGACTTTAACAATCAAGCTAGGATTTCTGTATCATATTTTTCGATTTAACAGGATTTTTGCCTATAATCGAATTTGTTATCAACAAACTTTTACAGCATTAAACTTTAAAAACGCTAAATCATTGTTTAATGTTGTAAATTATATTTTATAACTTGCGTATTATTATTATTTATATATTATATATCGTGATACTTTTTACCAAATTAATAAAGACTAGCTGCATTCAGTCTGGAGTTTGGACGTTCACGTGCTGTAAGTTTTTTTTATCTTCATTACTCATTACATGCTACGCAACCGAAAGAAGCCCAAATTGAGAAATGTTTTTGTTACTATTGTCTTTTTTCAGAGAATTAATTAATGTATTGATTTTATTTTTCGTAACTCCCATTATTACTCATTTTTAATTACTTTTTATTTTGTTTGAATATACATACATTATGTGATAAAATAGCACTATTTAAATAAAATCTTATATAACCACATTGCATTATGATCCTATTAATAGAGTAATCTACTTATTGATAGAATAAGTTTCTCCTCTCGTTTCTTGCGTCGATTCGAGCATCACTCTCGATCGCTACGATTACGCGACGTGTGTCAATAAAATGACTCGATCGACATCTTCATTCCACGAGACTTTTACATTGAAATGCGTCGTGATAGGTGCTAATTACTACGGAGATACGATAAGGATATTTATATATCCTCTCCCTTCCGCATCAGTACGCATACATGCGCGTATATGTGCCGTTATGAGTGGAAGATGATGCAGCCGGGGGGGGAGGAGAGGAGAGGGTAATAACAACGCTCGCTCGTTCTCCTTTTTTCGATCTCTCTTCGCGTCTTCGGTCCGGATGCAAATTTTTTTTCGAAATTTTACTGGGACTCGCGCCTCGCGCCATATTAATTTCTACTTTATATGCCGATTGCAACGAGCTACGAACCGCGATATGGGTGCACGTCTCGTAACTCATCGGAAATTATGCAGCGCGGTACCACTTCGACGTTTGGTTACTTTACGAGGGTGCAACCTCTCTCTCTCTCTCTCTCTCTCTCCCCCTCTCTCTCCCTCTTCCTCTCTTCTTCACTGTATTGCGCTTTTCGAATCACACGAATGGATTTTGCCGAGAAGATTGGATGAGCTTAGGGAATTGAAAGTCGTAGAATTTCGGTTTCCAATTTTGTAGATACGAAATATCATACCAAATAATAAATGCGAATATTACATTTTTATAATTCTAATTTTCATACATCAAAGTGCCAAAATTTCTGTTTGATAATATCATATGTCTTCTTAGATACTGATTTAATCCTTAGTATACACAATTGGGTCATTCGAGTCGTAAACATTATTTTTCTTTGAAATGTTAGTAGCATTAAGCTAATGGTCTCTATCCTTTTCTTTTTCTTTTTAACTTCATAAATACTTTCTGAAGATGTTTTAAGTACGTAAAAACTTTTTAAAGATGTTGAAGTATGTAAGAACTTAATAATTTTTATATATATCTACTTATAAAAATGACGAAAGTTAACTCGGAACACAAACAATTCATCGTGTGTAGTAAAAGATAAAAAAATTATCGTGTACTAAGGATTCAAAAATTAGGAGGAATTTCGTGATATCTTATTCTTGTTTTTTATCCATAAAAGGTATCCATAAATGATTTTTGACAAATAACTTTTTATACAAATGTTGCTTACTGT
Source organism: Acromyrmex echinatior (assembly GCF_024713525.1). Classification (NCBI taxonomy): domain Eukaryota; kingdom Metazoa; phylum Arthropoda; class Insecta; order Hymenoptera; family Formicidae; genus Acromyrmex; species Acromyrmex echinatior. The sequence continues at coordinate 16,325,124 of NC_141852.1, read as the reverse complement.
GGATCTGCTCGCGGCTTATTGGCCGCGATATGCGTCCGATAATCTCGCCATCGATATTTCTTTCGGCGCTTATTAACACCACCGCGCCGTCGTTTATCGCACTCGGTCGTATTTTTCGCGATTTTATCGCTGCGCTTTCTTTATAGTAATTTAAGCGCCGTCCGTGGAAAACATACATACGCACCAACGAAAATATAAGGCAATAACAAAATGCGATTGTCGCCAGTCGAGCCAAGTCTCGAGCGATCCTCCCGCGAGTTCCTACACAGAGTTTCACTCGCACAGAACGGCTACCAACTTAATTTCTACTTTATATACCAATTATGCCATCTCGAAGCGCACGACTACGTGACACGACATGGCCGTTCGCTTCGTAACTCGTCGCGAATTATGGTCGGCATTACCGCTTCGACATCTCGTTAGTTTACGAGGCAGCGGGTCCTCTGCCCTCCCTGGTCAACTCCGATCACACTTTCCCGATTTGCCTGCGGCCGCTCGTGCGGCTGTTTCGTTTACCGTTCCAAAGCGTGACTAAGATGGTTTTGGTCATTAGGTAGTAATAAACGTGTTGCCACGGGCGTATGTTTGATTTTTAGCTTACAAAACGATAAAAAGTTCAGCTTATAACCTCAATGTATAAAAATTTTACGTGGAAAGAACGATTTTGCTGATACAAATCTGAAAATAATTTTGTTGGACCATCAAAATACCAAATTATGTGTAGGAGAAAATAAAACTGTGAATAATTTTGTTGTTTGAGGAAACTCGAGCATAATGAGCTGCAACAAATTTTTATATTTTAACAATCAGTTTGAGAGTTTTACATAATTATTTTGACAGTATATAAAAATATTTATGTATAGGGAAAGAATGATTTTGTTGAAGTACCTAAAATTTAAATTGATATAGCTCTAAATAATTTTGTTCGTCTATTAAAATAATTATGTAGGAAAAAATAAAAAATATGAATAATTATGTAGGAAACTCAAGCTTGATGAGCATATTGTAAAAAGTTTGGATATTCTGACATCATCTAAAGTGTTCTACATAATTATTTTCATAGTTTAACAAAATTATTTTTCAATTTTTAAATACCTATTTATTTAAATAAATTTTCAAATATTTTAGCAAAACATCTTTCTTTTTGTGTAGCTTTAAAAAGTATTACAAAAGTATTTAAAGTTAAAATTAATAAATGCTCCATTACATTTATAATTACTGTAGTTCACGATTTTATATAAGTTATAACAGTTTGCTATTATTATCGCCTACAAGTATTCAAAAGATTTATCATTATGTTGATGAATCTGCGCTTTGTTATTAATCGCATGAGTAAATAAATTCAGAAGCAAAATTAGAAGAAAGATCTTTTTAAAATTTTTCTGGCGGCAAGAAAATTGAAATTATAACGTTACATATTTCAAATGCATTCTGACATATTTATGTAATTCTTAGGTGAATATAATATATAGGACTTCCTAAAATCTAAAAAGATCTTAAAACCTTATACTGTATGTTTGAGCATCAGAAGACGAAAATAAAGCAGGAGAAATTGTTAAATTTTTGTAATATCCTACTCGCGGAAATGGACGAATTCGTGCGAGGAAACACATTATTTTCTTTTTCTGACGAACGATACTCTCGAGGGCGTCGTCACTTTCTACTAGATATTTCCTTATCTACAATGGCACAATGGAGTTATAAACTTCCAAGATGTAGAGCATTCGCCGGATAGCACCAATTTTATAGCTTATGACTTTACTTCTTTATGATCTTTTATTTCTGGAAGACATTCTCTACATTTAAGCGACATTTCATACTTGCAGTTCATTTATCTATTCTATTCTTTTTAAAAGCTATCACAGGTGAAGTCTATTGAATATAATCGATGGTTATAAACAAGTTTGCTGAGAGTACAATGTAACTGTCTTGTTTCAAAGGTAGAAAAAAATCGTCGGTACAACATACTGTTACATTGTTTTTATATATTATATTTCTTACAAAAGTTAAAAATAAAACTTAGAAAACATAAATACAAACTAGAAAATGTTTTCTACCGTATGATATAACAGTTTACATTATACTTTTTTAAATATTATTATAATTAACTTTTTTTTTAAATATACAAGAATGAGTGTGTCTGACAAAATGAATCCCAAAACTGATACAGGCTGTATTTCAAAATTCACTGCCCGCGCTGAAAATCTACAGTTTATATTACGTATACAATTATACTATACAATTTACAGCACTGGCAATTTTGGAACATAGCCTAAACATAGGCAATAATGCCACTTATTTCTATTCTTTTTCTTTTGCAGGATTCATCTATAGAAAATACCTAAGTTAATGTATATGAAAATTTCAGGAATTATTTCACTCCGATGTAATAAATTTTTTGTTTATATGCATTTTTATATTGTTTATGCAAGACACAAACACGTAATGTGACCACTTTTAGATGGACTTTTCCGTAAAAATACAAGAATGATTTCCTTGATAGAGCTGTTTAACACAAATAACGCGAGTATCTAAAGATTAGGTCTGTTTTACAGGTGTAGCGGTTTATGACGGTTGCACTCCAATTTTACGTTTAGAATTGTATACTATAAGAAAAATAAGAGAAGAATATAAATAAAACATTTTTAAGAAACTAGAAAAATTTAACATTTATTTAACATTATCAATAATATTCCCATTATTATTTAAATTTTAAACCAAACACTTTATAAAAAAAATCGTAAGAATTTTATTTTCAAGTAATTTGTTTTTAGCTGATATTATATATTGTATAATATAGAAATAAGCCACAAATATCTAAATTATGAATTTTTTTTAATTATCTGAAAAATTATGTTTTTTATGAATATTCATAAAGTGCAATGTTTAGTTTTCGAGAAATAACAAGTGTCTCTTTAGAACATGTTAGTATCGGCGATGATCATCTATAAAATAATAAAAAAAAGTAAGTTTAACGGAGTAATTATTTTCTTACATAATTAATTTTTATTAGATTTACGAAATATATTTGCCTTTTAATAATCCTAATTGCATTTCTTATTATCTACAATAACAGACAATCTTCTTAAAGTAAATAAAAAAAGTATTATAAATTTAATTTTCTTTTAACGAATATTTTACTTTGTACTCTCTTCTGCCTTATATTGAATTAAAATACCACGGTAAACTATTTACCCCTTTAGATTAAATATTTCTTTGCACTTTGTGCACGTATTTAATTTTTTAATTAACAGTTTTTAATTAAAGTTGAGCAACAATTATAGGCAATGTCAAACAATTATCATCTCAAAATTCGTGATAGCGTTTCTTTTAAATAACTTAGAATGATGTCTTGCCTTGTTCATCGGTTTTAGTTCAGGTTTAGTTACCACATTAGTATCGGAAGGACGTGACCAGGTAGAAACTCAAATCTCGTTAGCACGTGCTCCCTCTTTCTCGTTTATTATTCTATCTTCCGTTCTGCCCTTTAATCTCCGAATGCGATAGTTCTTAGGAACTCCTTCATTCTGTATCTTTCGCATTAACGAAGATAGGTCATTCTTGATTCCTCGTAAATTAAAAATGTGTATTCCTTTATTCATGGACTGTGTTTGGTGATTCTCAGTAATTTAATCTCTAAAGTATCAAATATAATTATGCGTGCATGTGTAAGAATAACAACTACCATAATATAGTTATCATAATGTGTGTAACATTCTACACTTTTCATATAAAGAATTACAATTATTTCACGATAGCCTGACAAATAAACATAGATTTTCATATAGCATTTGTAAGATAATAACACTATAATATTATATTATAATAATGTACATTATTATTAATTCATTAATTAATTAAAGTATGTTATATTAATTAAATTATCCGCGTAATAAAACGAAAGTATGCAAAACCTTAACTACTTAGCTCTGTTCGTTTAGTTTAAACTGACATTTTATATCTTCCTTGCCGAAAATATCATATAGATAAAACGTTAATGGGAAGATAGCAGCGTGCAAAATATCTCGCGATTATGAGTGCCAAAGTGATGCGAGGAGCAAAAAAGGGATATATACGGGATACTTTAAATGGTAATGCCTGAAGCTTTTGCCCTCAAATCGCGATCTCTCCGGATTTCGTCCCGTCTTTCTTTAGCCTCCTCTTTCATCATTTTTTGCCATTCTAGAGACACGCGTGTACTTTGCGTTTCTCATTTCTTCTTACGGTGCCTATCAAACAGCGTAAACGTATCTCACGATCGAATATCTTTAAAGAAAGGTCGTAAGTTGATATATGATGCCAAGGAATTGGATTGTCATCATGTTAAGTTTTTCATATATTATCTTAAATATATCTATTGGCACCTGTCTGAATTTAAATTTATTAACATAGTTAACATAATCATTTCTTGCTCGTAAAGCAAGATATTATCTCGACTTTTTCTTGCTATCAATTTTTTTTCTTTATGAGGAATATCGAACAATACGTGCATTATGATAATACAAGCGCAAGACTAAAAAGATTTAAAAAATTTTAATATAATTATAAGTTTTATTTTATATACATGTAAGTATAATATAGCCATCTTCTTTTAAAACCCAAAGATTTCTCGATACGTCAAATTAAAAATGTATCAGGTTTCTACAAAAAGTAAATAAAATTTATTCTTTCCGTATAAAAAAATAATAATAATAACTTTAATAAGTGTGCATTTGTAAACTATAGCAAAAAAAAATAAGACACAAAGACGCAAAAAAAAAATAGAAGTTACACAAACAATACGTCTATTGTTGGCGTATCAGCAATAATGCTATCTTGAAACACAAACCTGAACTTAATACTACGTATTAATTACAGCAGATTTGCTAAATGATGAAATTATGTTACAAGATAAACAAGCAAATTGAAATGAGAATATGTAAATATATTATAAAAAAAGAAAAATACATAATAAAATAATAACAATAGCAATACAATAACAATAATAGCAACATGCAAAAAACAAATGAATATTATACATACACATATAAAACAGTTCAATAAACTTAATATTTAAGTTAACAATACAATTTTATGATTTAAATGAAAAATTTATCTTTTTAATTACTTCTTAAAAACATTTACATTACTACATTTTATTGAAATAATTTTTATCCTAGTTCTAAATCACTGTTAAACTTTTTGTATTACAAATACAATATTCAAAAATTTGTAATTTTTTATAATTTCCTTTTTTGTTACAAAAAAAATGTAATGCGTATCCATAATTTTTACTCGCGAATAAACCAGATAGAAATTTCGTGTTTTCGGTCTTATATGAAAGATCATAAGTTAAACGCGCTTGAATCAAGTAATTTTCTCATCCATGTAATTTCAACAATTGTATGAATTCTTTTCTCTTTTTAAAATCATTGGTTGACGCACATTCCTTTAAAAATATCCAATTTTATGTATGTTCTACAAGGAATATTCTGAAAAATTTACTGTTCTCCCTTTTACGTATATATAGTTGTTTTGTAAGCGGGTCAATTTTGCTTGCACGCAAACCTTACGTACAAAATACCTCGTGAAACATGGTATTTTTGTCACAAAAGGTCTCATTCAAGCAATGTCAATGCAGCACCAAAGATGGATTCTGGGACGCGAATGACGAATTTACTGTTAAACGTATAGTGTGTTAAGCATCCGGAAATTTGAGGACTTGAGTATATATATATATATATATCTTTTGTTAAACATGCAATGAACACAGAGACCACATCTTTTTAACGTTGAAAACCGTATCACTAAACGCTTTACCATTCGAGTGCGAAATACGTATATTACTCGAATTTCTCTGAGAGAATTACGAATTTAATTACGTTTTTCTCTCATTCGCGGAAATGCTTTGTCCGAGTTTTGCCTTTAATTTGTCGCTAAAATATAGATAAATCTAGTTCTACCTTTTCGTTAGAGAAAGAAGAATAATTAAATTTTATGCAGACTAAAGTAATTACATTTTTCAATATATGTATTTCTGGTTCTAGTTTTGCCCCTAAATTTCTTTTTATATTCATTTTATATTCGTTTTATATTGAATATAAGAGATTCAGGACTTTATCAAAAAAAAAGAAAAAAGGGAAAGAACGTATAAGAACGAGCATGATCCATTATCGGTACGGTTGACTTCGAGTTACATTTTATTTGGAGCAATCAATGATGCGTGCAAATAAGTAGCTGACATGCGTAAAATGTTGGAATGCGCTTCTTTCAATCGCACCTGATTGTGAGTCGTGTTTCTTTCGGCGAACTGTTATGGATATCGGTTAAGAAATCCGAAAGTGGTCCATATCAACATTAAAAATACATTAAACAGAGAATATATTTTATTCATATCTAAGTGACATAAAGATCATATGCAAAGTAATATAAAATAAGAATCAAAATTGTCACCAAAAAGATTTTGCTAAAAATATTTAAAAAAGACTTTGCTAAAGTATTTAAAAATTTAGTTAGATAATGATTTGGAAAGAATTTTGTTGGGCCATCAAAAATAATTGCATAGAAATCTCAAGTATAATGATCAATAATTACAAAAAGTTTTGACATCCTAGCAACTAGTTTGATCATCCTACGTAATTATTTTGATAGTCCAGAATTATTTTTAGATCTTTTACAGCTGAATTTTTAAATGCTTTAGCAAAACTGTTTTTCGTATGTTTGTCGCTAAATTCGCGTTATAAAAACGATTTTATCTAAATGTTAAGTTACGTCTATATGCGTCTAATTGTTCGCCTATTACTCCAAGATATACAAATCGTCGTTCGCTTCTCTTACATGTGCGTGTCTCGTATGTCGATGAATGTGTGCGTACATGCATGCGTGCATACGCATGTTGCGTGGCACGGCAAAGCCAATGGCCTGAACAGGTATGTGGGTGATGTCCATTTTCTTGAGTATCACATTTAGAGACGGAGACGGAAGACCGTTGGATTTGTCTGCTGGGTAATCGGTAAAGAGAGAGCCTCGTGTCTCTCATTCTCTTCCGCGACTTCTCTCGCCCCAACCTCGTCACGTTCCCACCTCTCTCTGCTCTTCTCTCAGAACTAGTGGTCCCGCTATCCTTTTCCAGCTCCCGGCGAGATCTCGTCGCGTTGCGGAGTCGAGCGGTTTAATGAAACGTCGAACGGAATCGAATATTTCTCAAGTTACCGGCTGTCTAGTTACTTCTCGCTTCGACAAGCGTATGTACCGAGTATTCGCATGAATTAACCTTTGTCCGGACAGGTCGTGCGTAATTCTCCCGCCTCGCTTCTCTACTTCCACAAAATGGCTCCTCTGATCCGCGGCCTTAGCCTTTGCGTCAATTATGTAGCGTTAATAGGTTCATTGAATGACCGCGGACTGAAGCGACGTCGAGTTACCATATTAAATCGGCACAATACTACACGCACAAAGTACTTTAGTACTTTAGTAATTTGATACGGTAAATGTTAAACTGGATTCAAAATATCGCTCAATAGCAAATAATTTCAACGAGATGTTTATTGCTCAAATTACAGTAGATATTTTATTGAAATTTGTAAATTTTTCAAAATATTTCTCTTGTATATATATATATTATATATTTTGCACATATATGTGTCTCATTCTTTTCCTTAAACAAAGAAATTATTTTTCTGTATATATTAATGCAATGCTATACAATAAATAATTAATTTGCTACACATTGAATTGACAGCAGTAAAACATAATTAATATTTTTCATTAAATTATTTTTGTGTGAGAAACGTACGAGTCATGCGAGCGCCTAATGGAAGATATTCAGTTTGAAAGAAACGTTTGCGTGGTCCCGTACAGTACAGGCGTGAGGTATATAAGTGACGGTTTTCCATATTTCAGAGTCATTGTGAGTTCTCTGGTTGTCGTGATTGTCTTTATTAAAGAGTTGTCGTTGCGTTGCCCTGAACGAGAGTTGATATTGACGCTAATTTAAATGATGCACATTAATATCCATCAATTTGTGTGTTTTTTATTATTATTGTACATCTTTCGATGCTGCCGAAGTCTTCCCACCGATTTTCAAAACGCCACGGGTAAGCATTATTTTATCTATTGCATTATTATCTTAAAAATATTTACATTAAATTCAAATTTGAATTTTAAATTGGCTTAATTATATCTTTTTTGTAACAAATAATTAAAAAAAAGTAATGTAAAATAACAAAATAAGTAATGCAAATATTGCTTTTATATTTGATTTAGAATAAATTGTTACATTTTTCATAAAATAAAATACAAGAAAAAAATTTTATATTTAAAATTATATGTAAAATTATATGTTCGATATAAATGTGTTTATTAAAAAAATAATTTACATAAAACTTTCATTTAAATCATTGTGTAAATTTTTTCATATAAAATAACTTTTATTTAAAATTTTTTTATAATTATTAAAAAATATATTATTTAAAAAAATAATTCGTGTATACAGTTAAACCAAACACACTGTATATCTGTTTTATAAATTACAACACAATGCAGCTATTTTTGATACATATTCATAGATTTCGGCGAGACATCGAATTGTGGGCTTCTTGTGACCGTAATATTTTAAAGTATACATTATGTAAAGGCATCAAGCGTAATAAATTACATAAATTAATCGCATTAAAAGAATAGAATCTATTTTTGGATTTTAAAAGTCCAACAAGGCGTATTCTTTTAACGGAAATAGCGAAATCATGTATAATGCCGATAATGTATCACTCAGACGCTCTAACCTTCTATGGTCCTCATTAAATTTCGATACGTATCATATGTATGCGTTCACGAACACGTATGGAATACGCACATCATGTTCGCCATATATATGTGATACACATCCCCATATTTCTTAGATCCGGTGGCGATCGAGAATCAGAAATGGGTAGCACGTCTTCAACATACGGAATTATTTCAATTTTCGGGAAACATTTCCCATCCTCTCCTTCGCAATAAACGGTTTTTCGTGCCAGGTACTACAAAATTAAATACACAGGTACGTTATTCTAAGCATTATCTACAAATTCAAACATTATTTAAAATAAAAACGTGCAATAAAAATTAATTTTCTCTTCTAGAAATCAACATATCAAGCTTGTGTTGCGCCAGGTAATCGAAAAGGCCATTGCAAACATTTCAGTGGATGCATTCTATCAAAGGATTTCCTCAAAAGTTCAAACGCGGAGCGATTTATGGATTATATGTGCATAATTGAGCAAACGTAAGTTAACATTTTATGCATCAATAGTTTTATTATTAATGTTTTCCTCGTTGCAGATACATAGGTATGTGCTGTCCTGATGATGTCATGACAGCTCGATCGGAAAATACGTTTGACGATGATTTAGCCAACAAGTTACCAGCGATTGCGAGTTCGTATAAATTTTAATTATTTATTTGAAAATAATATAATTTTTTTTAATTATATTATTAATTAAACTGTATAGATATCATAAAATTATTTTTGTTATAATAATGATTGAAAAATAAATCTTTAACCGTTATAATTGTACGATACATTTTTATTTATTTATAAGACTTGCGATAAATATGCACATAAACATTTTCATCAATTTAACGCATCTCGACGAAAGTGCTTTACACGTGCACTTTCATGAAAACGATATCTATCAATGTCTATCGCGATACTCGTGGTATCAGTGTCCGTTTAACGAGCGAGAGTACTACGTGTATACGTATTTCAAATTTTCTCGCAGGTCTCGACGACGATGAGGAAGAGTGGGATGAAACTCAAGGAAATGAGGACGAGAACGGGTTACCTGCCAACAAAACAATGCACAACGATGCGAATTTGCGAAAAGGTGAGATATTGGTCAAGCAAGAGACAAGGAAGCCACGAAGACCTAGAGGGTGCGGCATAACCACGAAAATGAAAAGAATCACGGGAGACCAATCGGCTGACACTAAAGAGTGGCCATGGATGGCGGCTCTTCTTCTTACCAGACAAGAAGCAACTCAGTATTGCGGGGGTGTATTAATTACTGATAGACACGTACTTACAGCCGCACACTGCGTTTATAGGTAAACTATTATATAAATATTCATTAAGATTTTTAATGGTCTTTAGAAATAAAATTAATGGAAATAGAAAATGGATTCTTAACTTTTCGTCGGCAATGTGAAAATTTTATTCTTTCTAGGTCTTCAAACTTCTATTTTCATATTATTCCGGATTATAAAAATTTGAAAAAAAATTGTTAGGTATTTATAAAAGCTTTAACAAATTTTTAAGTTTATCATAAAAGTAAGATTGTATTTTATTTATTTTATAGATTTAAATTTATTTATCAAAAATCATAATTAAAAAAGTCGACTATGCTTTTAAAGTCCAACATCTGACAGAGAATTATCTCAATATTAAATGCTAATTAATTAAAATTCTAAATTATTTTTTTATTACAATATATTGAAAAAAAATTCTTCATTATCTCCATCATTTTTTTCATATATGTTTGTAAATCAGCAAAATTAAATTCGTGTCGTACTCTATAAGTTTAAATAGTGCAGAGAATTGGTTGCGACTGCATTAAAAAAAAGAATTGCGTCAAGTGATTGCAATAAAGAAAGAAATTTGCACATAATATTCACTTCAAGATAGGTGCGTATGTCCTCATATCTCAAAGTTTACGAGCAAAGATTACGATCTGGTCGATATTTCAGATGTAACGCATTTATATTCTTGCGGTCATGGTTGACGGTGATCGTGCTTAGACTTTGTACTATTTCGGCGCGCTGACACATTTTCTTGTTATTTTTCTCATAGACATTAATGTGCGAGTAATATATATATATATATACTCACTTTACTGTAAACGCGAAATAAACAGTTAGGATTCATGAGAATAAGTTACAGTTATCCTTCGTTGCATCTTTATAGGTACGATCCGCACTACATTACGGTGAGACTCGGAGAATATGATTTTACTAAGGCCGATGAGACGCGAGCGTTGGATTTTATGGTGTCGGAGATACGAATACACAGAGACTTCAAATTAAACACATACGAGAACGACATTGCTATCATTAAGATCCATCGACCCACCGTGTTTAACAGCTATATCTGGCCCATCTGCCTCCCGCCTGTTCAGCAATCGTTCGAGAATAAAGACGCCATCGTTACGGGTCAGTACAAATAGATGCAATAGATATGTTATTTTTAAGTCGAAAATTAATAACAAAATGATTTGTTAATTTTTCTTTAAGTCTATCATTTGTACATGTCATCTGTAGATGTTTTTTTAACAGCCAAAAATTGATGAGAAAACATATTACGTATTTTATACAAAATTTCAATATATTTAATTTTTCAATGTTTTTCAATATAATAAGCAAAATTTATATCATTAGATGTTATCTGTTATTACTTTATATAAAAATATTATTTTAATAAATTATTTTAATAAAAATATTATTTTAAATAATGAAACAATTACTCATCAACTATTGTAACTCATGATATGTTATATTTATATATTATATATTATATTGTTGAGTACGAAATATAGCATTGATATTGCGTTATTTTTAGTTGATGTCTACTGAGTAATTTCTCTGACACATTTCTGCAACGGCGAAATGGGCGAAAGAAATTAAAAGGTACAAATTGTATCTACAATCTGAAAATTGTAAACATTTTATTAGGTTGGGGTACACAATACTACGGAGGACCTGCTAGCACAGTGCTATTGGAAACTACGGTACCAGTATGGATCCAAGAAAAATGCGTTCGTAGCTTCACGCAACTGATTCCGAACACTACTCTGTGCGCCGGCGCTTATGAGGGGGGTCGCGACGCTTGTCAAGTAAGATAATAATTTATTTATTTATATCAGAAAAGTGTCGAGCGCGATGTGATGTCGCGGTGATGTGATGAAATGCTAAATGCGCATGAATTAGCCAGAAAGACTTCATTTCTAATGAATGCCGTCTTCCTGGCTGAAATCCGTTAATATTTTAAGAGATGTAAGACAGACGAGAGAAGGACAGACCAACTTTAATTGTATTACCAGATCCGACGAATCATCTCTTCTTTCAGGGTGACTCGGGTGGTCCGTTGCTGCATCAACTCGCCAACGGTAGGTGGGTCAACATCGGGATAGTATCCTGGGGAATTCGCTGTGGTGATCCCGGATATCCGGGGATATATACCCGCGTGAACTCTTACCTCGATTGGATATTTGCGAACGCCGTGTTTTAAGAGTCACGTAGCCGTTCTCACGTGCCAAAGATTTTTCTACTTTTATACATTTAAAACTTTTTACACTTACGTAAGACATACATTCCACTGATGGAACGATCCTTCCGGCTTTGGCCACCGATGCGACACATGGAAACGAGTTCATTAATAATGATCACTCGATCGGACGCCCGAGGTAATTGTTAGGCGATCTTGAAAACGACTAAACTTTATTTTTCGGAATATTCATTGGTACATCGTTGAAAGAGAGATTGACACAGATAGAATTTCACTCTTTACGATGCGTCACACCCCTCCTGCCGCCACACCACCGTTTACAACAGAGCGACCGCGGAGTATCAGCCACCTGCATCGTTCGTCCACACATTAAACACGGGTATGCAATTGCGACCGCACGTGCACATACCTGTCTTGTATATGCATGTATAGGTGTATGAATACGCGCATGTGTATAAATGTGGACATTCGCAGATATATGCACTCGCAATCGGTAATTAATTTTTCAGACAGGTCACAGACTTCTTTCGCGAGAGGCCCAGCCTCTGTTCGCAACAACTGGCTCTAAACATTGACGTTAGCTAACTTTTCTTTTGCAGCCATATACATATATATATATATATATATATATATATAATCTAATCTTATAACATATACATGTACTTGCGTATACATATATATCTTTTTTCTCTTTTTTGTATTTATATAACATCCTTACACGTGTAGGTACAGAATTTTGTGTTTGCGCGCGTCTCACGACGCGTTGCGAATGATAATATTTGTCATGTCGGGCATGCGACGATAAACACTGTGGCCGAGCTATGTCTTTTGTGATGCTTATATGTATTTGTGATTCCGTAGACAAGTTTGGAAGGAAAAATATATTTTAATAAAAACTTTATATTGGAAGAAGCTTACGCAAATATTTCTATACAGAATGTGTTTGAGAAAATTTATCGTTCTATCCCTTACGATCAATTATCAATCTCGATTTGACTTCATTATTTTCTTCTTTTTAGTAATTACGATTATAATATAGAGAGAACGAAATTTAGTCAATCGCGATTGTTTTTTGATAAAATGGATCCTAAGATCCTCGCAAAGAGAGAGAATCTAAATTCGCTTACATTCGCGAACGGATCTTAATTAATTTGACGTGTAAGGCTCGACGGGAATCAGGTATTGGCTGCGGTTAACTTTGAAAAACTTGCCGCTAAGCTAATTGTAAGCCCATTGCATTTTACGTGTCATCGCAAATGAATTGTAACGAGGACATACACGTGTAAACGGGAAACGTAAATGTTCTTCACTTTGGTACGAATAAATAAAATGCATACACGCACGACCGGTATAATACTGTGTCCATATACAGAAGACTAAGTACCTTGGCAAAAGTACGTCGCCGGTCGTGTATCTCTATAATTAATTGTCTTTTCCCTTTTTCTTCTTTTGGGCTCGGATCGTCTAATCCGATCCTCATTGTTAATCCTTATCGCACGATTTGCTCACGCGATACTCATATTTATTCTAAAAATTGCATTAATCAGTTGGTTCCATAATACCTCGTAGAAAGAGATCACTTTCAGCATGGAATCGGTCCCGCCTCAATTATACGTATATCTATCGCAATGCTAATAACATAGTCAGTATTTATGGTACTACTAAAAGCAAATCTTTCACTAATTGATTACTAGAATCCTAATTTAAAATGTGGACTTTCTAGAAATCAAGAAACAGTCATGAAACTAATGTTAATTAATTCAAGAGAAGCACCTTTGTCGTAAATCTGATAGAAGACAATTGATGCCACGATATGTTCACAAATCACTTTGATTACTTCCGAAATGAAGAATCTGAATTTTAAAAGCTTTAGTAGATCAGAATGATGAACAAATCCTCCATTTACACGTCCGTTCCCCATCGCCCATTTCTCTCTCGCTTCAGTTTTGACCACAATCATATTTTGTTTTCTCACCAACGAATCCGAGCTCAGATTCCTCACGATCGCGAGCCTTCGCAGGCTCGATAGCTGGCAAGCGAAGCATCGCCGGGAAAGAATCATCTTAGGGGAACTAGACTCTGGGGACCGCGCCAGCAGGTAACAGGAGCGGCGCATTGGGACCGCTCTCAGTGTGATTGGGCATGCTCTCGGCCGTCGGATATACCTGGTGCATGGAGTTATTTGCGCTCGGCGGTCCACTCGTGCGATTGCGGGACGGCGAGGAGTTGCCGATCGGCGTCGCGACGACAGTACGCGATGCGACCACCGATTTGGGCGCGCCGTTTCCAGTTACGCAAGCAGGATTAACCGTTGCGGACCTTTGACCCTGAATCTGGTTCGTGGTCGACGACGGATTGGTCTGAACCGCTTGGCATCGCGATTGGGCGGTCATTAAACCCTGGTGCTGCAATTCCTGCGGTCTCTGTTGACCCGGATGTCCCTGCTGTCGGGGCTCCTGACTCCTCGACTGAATCGATTGCTGGGTCGGGTACGGCTGGTCTGATTGACCCTGAAATTTGTGTTGCTGGTTGACGGAGAGCGCCCGCTGCTCCTGTTGCTTCGTTTGAATTTGCGTGGTGATAGAAGGTTGATCCTGAAGAATCGATATTTGGCCGACGGTCGTTGTCGGATTTGCCTGTTGCACATTATTATTCGTCGGTTTTTCGCCCATCAACCAATAAGTAGTCATCGGACCTTTACCCTGCGAACATTGGCGAAAACGATAGATTATTTTAAATTAAAATGATCTGATATTATTCACTATAACATCTGATAAAATTTAATATTTTTTAATATTAAATTAATTAACATTAATATTTTATAAAATTTTATTCAAAGTATATATATTTTTAATATAACATTCCTAGTTTATTTACTAAAGCTGAACTATAAGAACTTATACAATTAATACAGCTCTTAAATATTTGTTACAGACAATGTACAGGATAATTTATTCATAGAGACGGGAAACGATTGGTTGCTAACAAAATTACATTGTTCATAGTTAGTTACGGTAGATGGTAATTAAGAATCAAAGTCAACGCAATGTACGTATAGGTACGTAGTTGCAGAGATTTAATTAAAGTCGCCCTTCGATAGGATTCAATAACAAAGGCGAAGCTATTATCGCTTTGTTACGCGATAGCGATCTGCGAATGCGTTTAACTTCGGCCAGTTCGTGAAATATTCAAATAAGCGGTAGCGTGTACAATAGTCGAGTGATATACGAAGTACTTGAATTTTAATTCCCGGTCGATAGCCCCAGTCCTATTACTATGCGCGAATTGCCGTGCGTATTTCCACTGGCGCTATCTTACTAATTAATTGCATACCGCCGCAAAGTTACGCGAATGCCAGCAAATGCACGCGCGCCCGTTCGAGCTTACTCGCGATCGCTGAACTTTGACCCGAATTGTACGGTAAACGATCCAATCACTCCGTGGATGCCTTCGTCCATCATTCGAGAAGATGTATTTAATCGACCAACAAGTCAACGATATTTACGATTGTGCGTTCGAGGCGAACCAATCGAATCACAAATAAATAGGACATCTGTAATAACGGTCGCTTATTATTGCCGTTCACTTGAGATATCGATGATCCCCGTGATATCGGAATTGCGATCTCGGAACTACGGCGCGTCCCCATCGTGTCATCCAGCTTTATCACATGGACAACAGTGACACACTGGACGAACTACTATAATTTCGACGATGCGAAGCTGAAATTGATTGCCACCAGCGGGAATTGTTCTCTTCTGGGAAAACGGAGACAGATCGCACCTGTGGACAACGGGCGACGTGATGCGCATGATGCATGTGTATTAAGCAAGAGAGCATAACGCACTCGGTTATGGTAGAGCACCTCTGAATATGTAACAAGAGAAATGCGCATATAGAAGCTAACCGCCGGATACGATTGCAATTTACAATTCAGGTCCTCCCGGAGGTGTAAATGTGATTTGTCGAAGTTGAGAAAGTCGAGCCCCTTGTTGAAGGACCGTTGTGTTATGCGTTAAAAACTGGAACCGGTAACATCCGATAAAATCTATATAAATGTTTTATGAAATATAAATATTTATTATGTATGCATATTTATTACATAAATATTTTATAAAACGTAAAGCGTTAGAATAAAATTGAAGAGAGAGGTCTCATTCATTAACACCATTCTAATAAAAATTATAACAAGGTACGAAAAACTCATATTCTATAAACTTGTATTTTAAATATATTTATCTTTATTACAGCAGGAGGTAGCCAACCTTCACGGCACACAAAGATATTTTCACGACACACAAAGATATTTTCAATAGCAGCTCTAAAAAAATACGCTGTTAGAAAAAAATTTTGAAAACAAAAAAATAGCACAATAAAATAACACTATAAACTTAAACAAAACTATAAAAAAAAAATTATAAAACAAAACAGAACATAATATAAGAAAACAATTTTGTTAAATAAAAGAAGTCTTTTTGCTTTTAAAAGAAGAAATTAAGTAT
Organism: Acromyrmex echinatior; assembly: GCF_024713525.1. Classification (NCBI taxonomy): domain Eukaryota; kingdom Metazoa; phylum Arthropoda; class Insecta; order Hymenoptera; family Formicidae; genus Acromyrmex; species Acromyrmex echinatior. The sequence continues at coordinate 16,308,384 of NC_141852.1, read as the reverse complement.
TATGTTTTTTATGAGTATTAAGTTTTTTTCTTAATTTTGCAGCAGAATGACACGCCAAAAATCTCGAAAGAGCTCCATAATAGCACACCAGATAAAAAGATTGGCCACTCCTGGTATAATATAAAAATAAATTAGAGATATTTTAAATAAATATAAGCGTCATAAACAACTCTGAGTTATTGCAATGGAATGTTTTACTTCGTGAGTGTAAATAAAATCCTTCGTTAAATTGAATATGAAGATTAACGTGCAAAAAACTGTACAAGGATGCACGAGAATAAAAAGATTTGCATTACCGTCGCAATCTGCAAAACGAGATCGCAACTGAACTCGCGCAATGATCATTCTCTTCGCTAACATTTGCCACATAAAAAAGCACCTGACAGTTTCACACAATATAAACTTATATGGATTCTTAGTCCTTTTGCTCTCGAGGAAAAAAGCAACAACTGAGTTCGCAAGATAAAAAGCAAAACAAACAGAAACGTATTTTAAAATTGAGGAAAAATCGCATTTATCAAGAACTTACCTTCAATATAACTTCTCCTCTGCAGACAAGTTCGAATGTGCCAAATGTGTCTAGGATTTCCTTCGTCTTCGGGCTGACATGAATCTTCAAAGCTGTTGCAGAAAAAGGAAAACGACTTGTTTTACGCGCGTCCTGTAATCCTCTCATAGCGCTAATTCGGAATGATTAAAATATATTACGTAATTAAGTTATATCACGTAAAGACCAATTAAAGAATAATACCGAACCATATAATTGCTTCGCTTATAAACATTACCTTTCTCGTACATTAAGCCTTTACATAATTATCACGACAAATTTTAATGTCTTTGAATGACATTTATCGGATTGATTCTATAAGTGTATAAAAAGTATACATAAAATAACATCTCGAGTGATTACCTTTTAAAATTAGTTATTTCAAATCTAATACATACACGTATTATTTTTTGGAATAAAAATTTTTTTTAAGGTATTTATTGATTTATTCTATAAATTTATTCCTCTAAAGATAATGTATATCAGATTTTAGTATTATTTTAATTTCATAAAATTAATTTCAGCTAAAGAGAATATATTGTACCTTTTTCTATAAACCGCTTTAAATATTGAAATGTGACATTTAACAACTAGCGAACATGAGAAACAAAAATTAAAAAAAATGGTTGGACTGAAATTTACGCAGAAGAGCTTTTTCAAGTAATTCTGCTTCACATGAATAAGCTCGCTTTGAACCGGTCGCTTGTGATGATAGTGCACTTTAAAGACTAAATGTAGTTTTAACACACACATTGTGTGTGTGTGTGTGTGTGTGTGTGTGTATCGCGGCGCAAAATGATGTATTCGATGTATTGAACTTTATGTACTTTTGTTATCTGCACGATTGTTCTTTTATTATCTTCTATCTTTTAAATTACAACTAAATTACAGGACATTAAAAAGCATAATGATATTTTAATGCTAGAATCTGGCAACCAGATATTCTCTTTTGTTTCGTTTTTTTTCAAAACGTTAAGAAAAATCGATGATCTTCGAGTAATAAAAAGTTAAGAACTTTTTCTGAGAAGAAAAGTTTTAGAAAAAAAACATGGATGTAAGATTTCTTTTTAACTTTTGATTTGCTTCTATTTTTGTTGTCTGTTTAAACGTAAATTGAACTATAGCACGCAGTATGTGGGGCAAAATACATATTTATTTTATCAGAAGCAACGTTAATTCAAATTCCAAACGGCAAAAACATTGCAATTTTGCGATACGTAATAATGATCCATTCGGTAGATAGAAATATTTCTTATCTCATTACACAAGGTAATCGAGAGAAGCGCAATAAATTACTCTCTGAAAAACTGCATTAATAATTATGCAACGACACTGAGTTGTTATCGTATGATTTCCATGAATTTCGCGATCTGACGTGACCTTTACAGAAATGACTCGATTTATTTTGATGCTTCGACGAGCAGCGTCAAGGCAACGCATAAGGAGAACTAGAGAATTTAAACCTTTTTGACATATAAACTTCGTATCTTGACTTCCAATTAACTTCTTCCTGTCACTAAGAGGATATGCACGTTTGACATGGATTCAATGAAATTCGCAAGAAGCAAATTCTTTTCGGTGAACCGTTTGCAACCTTTTTTGTCAAACGAGATGAATTGGAGACCTTGATAACTCGACTCTGTCGATTTTCTGTCCTTTCATCAGAGGACTTATATAAAGCACATAGTAGTTCATAAATTATTTAAAAAGTATAAAGCTAAATCTATTGTATTTATATAAACACAATTTATTTTAATAATTGTATAATTTAAAAATAAAGTATAATACTTTTAAAGAATATTTTCTATAAACTTTTATATGAACTATGTAATAAATGTGCTGAAAAGTTATTTAATTTGATTGTCCATGCAAGTTGCTCAATGATAAACTAATTCTTCATTTATTCTCAGAAGCGTAAAATGAACGACTTGCTACAATTTTTCAAATATGTGCTTCAGTTCTAACAGAAAAAGAAGACATATAAGAAACAGGATTAAATAATTTTAAACGTTTGAGAAAATTATGTTGAAATACTATTGAAAGGTGTAATGAAGTACAAATCAATTTACAGCATTGAAAATTCGCGTAATTTAAACTAAATGCGAATAAATCGGCGCTATCACATCTTCTCGAACCGGTAGTACAGGAAAACTTTTAATGGGATTTAAGCCGATAATAAAGTTACTGCGCACTGATCAGAACTTCCGTCGTCGACTAGATGTACAAGTTCGATTACAGCACGGCCGACGGCCAGAACGAGCGATCGCAAATATGCTAATCCGATATACGCAATTTTCGTATGATCTGTCCTATTTCTCGAAGAACTTGATTGCGTTTCCTACAAGAAAAGAGACTACAATGAAACTGCTTGAGAATAAATAGCGAGCTAATCCTCCATTTTAAATCAGTTACATAATATCGGAGATGATTAATTACGTTACATAATATATTAATTATTTCATATAATAAATATTCTCTGTTAATGAGACATTAATTAACTATGCGTATGCAGCGACATTCAATAAAGATATATTGCTCTTGAATAGCATATGTTGCCATATAATCGATCAAATTAACGTCCAATAAAATGTGATTAAGTTTGAAGCTGCACAAAATGCTTGAAGCGAATTCGAAATTTTTAGGAATCTAAATAATATTTCATTCGGAGAAGTTCATTTTTATTAGAGAAGTTAGTAAAAATGCCCTTTGTCAAACAAATTTTTTTTCCTTTATTAAATAACTTTTTATTAACACTTTTTAATTTTTAAAATATTTTTTATGTAAACAGAAATAAATCTTATTGTTTAAATAAAAATTTGATTTAATCATTCTTTTCAAATAGAGTAATTGACCAATTATTAAAACTTTTATTATGAAAAAGAATTGAATAATTTATGTGTAACAATCAAAATTTGTTGGATATTAGTAATATATACTTATATTTATGCATATTACTCGTAATTGAATTATGATATATATATATATATATATATATATATATATATATATATATATTCGTGGGATTAAGATTAAAAAAAAACAATAAATGGAATTAATCACCATTTTAAGCGACATTATTCATAAAGAACAAAAAATAAACAAAAATAAAAAATAAAATATATAATAATCCATTTAATAAAATCAATTTAAAATAAAGAGAAGAGAGATTAGACGTGTTTGTATTTTATAATACGTTGAATATTTCAAAGAATTTAATTGACGTTGAATAATTTAACTGGCCCTCTATTCCCAGCACGCTGTGTTTGTTTTCTGCGGCATCAGCGTGGCGCTACGTAAACAATGTTGCCGCGCTATCACTGTATATTTGCACGCCGAGACTCCGATTGATAAGACGCGTGCCGCCGAATAAGTAGTAAGTATGCATTACTTTTTAAGATGCGATCATAATAAATGTCTACTGAAAGATACGATCCTTCTTTATAATTATCGCTTATTCGTACAAACGATTAACTCTTTTGAGATTGAAAACTCGTATGTATATTGTGGCAACAATTATCTATCGATGCAAATGTCTCACGCGTTTAAAAATCTTGCGAATTGAAACAATAGGGAAAATTACAAATTATTATTTCATTGCAATATTATTTCATCGTGACATAAGTTTTGTTCTGTTTTACATTGCTGCACTCTGAACCGCTGTAATAAGTTGAAGTGAAACAAATATTTATTACATTTATTACACTGTGTGTACTAATTCAGAAAATGCAGCAATAAAAAATAAACATATAGTTTGACGATTTCTTGAAATCGAAAGAGCGATATGATACGCGAATTGTTGAATAGAATAATTCAAAAGTAGATATATCGATCGCTTCGTTAATAATTAACTTGAAATACGAGAAACAGAACATTCGGTGTTATTTTATTATGCGTTAAATGGTTAGATCATGCCTATTAAATATTTTGCTCGTAAGCTAAACGCTTCTACCCAGGATTTTAGTCAGCGGAGGGGGGGAGCTAAATTTATATTTCCACATAAATCTAATTAAAATACTTATTAAAGTTAGCCTTCAAGGATCTTCAGCGAACTTTCTTATGAATAATGTGAGTCACGAGTTAGGCAAGCGTTACAAATTTGTAAAAATGATATTTACAATTCAATTTTCTTTCAGATTTGTTGTAATTTGGTTTTCAGTATTCAGCCTATTATTTGCATGACACATAAATTAATGAAAGTAGAAATAAATTAATGAAATCAGAAACAAAGTTGGAAAATTATGTTTTATATATTATTTGTTTCTTTATGCCAGAATTTAATGAGAGCACTCGCCTCATGTATACGCTTTTAAGATGCAGATATTAGAAGGAATAAGGAATTAAGAATAAGCAACGATTTCAATCTATCAAAAACTTAATTTATTAAATATTATTTGTAAACTATGTTTAAAGTAAACGAACTACATCAGTAAAAACTTTCTACTGTCTACTATGAAAAAAATATTAGAAATCCAAAATATTTATATTTTGTATTAAAAAATGAACTCTTTTAAACCCTTGCATTTTTGTCGTATATCCCATAGGAGTAGAATATATTTTTACTCGTAAGAGAAGAGAGGGTATGTATGACTCATAAAAAATTTTCAAATAATGCATATAAATAAGACGTAAAATGACTCAATAACTTATAAAATGTGTTTATAAAGTTTAATCAAGGAATAAAAATTCCAAACAGGTGGAATATACAAGACAACAAACTAAACAAAGAATACGAAAACAAAACACTTGTATTTTGCTATACAACATGCTTTATTATTCCACTACACGTATATATCACGAAATAACCACTAAGTCTTTTACACGCCCTACAGTAACCATTTTAGATTATAATTTATTATAGTGTTACTTATTACAGTGACAAATCAATTCTACTCACAATAATTTCATAATACTAACAGTAAGAAACTGAAATCATAACATAATACTAATATAACATAAAGGCCTGTAACAGAGTAGTTGTGAGAAAATTACTCTTTCTATTTTTTCTGACTTCTGCGGCGTAAATCCCAGCGGCATATTTGCCAGAGTTATCCTATACGGTTTTTGATAGATTGAAATCGTTATTCTCCTTATTCCTAATTCCTTATTTCTTTTATTGTGTCTGCATCCTTATCTCTTTATCATCTCTCATCGAGTGAGATAAAGAGAAAATAAAAAAAATAGGCACTCGAGCTAGCCAATCTAGACAGAGGTTAGTGTCTATTCTTTTTTATTTCTTTATCTCACTTAACAAGACAATAGAGAGATAGAAACATTTAGCTCACAAGCAATGTTGTCTGCGTTATATTTTGTAGTAGCAAATTAATATATGCCGTTTGGCTTCGGATAATTCGGATCAACGTACAATGTGCTGTTGTGTTTGTCAAACTCGAGTCAGTAAGCAACGGCGCTCTGTGCGTCGTAATATTATTTCCGGGTAATAAGCTGACATTGTCATTTTGATGTGACATTAGAGACGTCATTTTAGTATGAAAATCTTACATGCCATTTTGATGTTAAAACAACACCACATAATCAACTTGCTTTTTCGAAAAAGGTTCTACGTAACAAATTGACATTACTTTTCTATAAAAATACTAAGAAAATGTGTAATATAATAATGCGTAACGTATATTATAATATTTTCGTACATTTTTAAGTGTGATATTTTTCAAAACTACGACTCCTAGGTTACTTTTCGAAACACGGTCTCAACAAGTAGTAGAAAAAAAAATCGATCGAGCCTTTCCTCACACACAACAATTTTCAGCGTGCGATTAATTAATTACCGCGATTAAAATCTCATAAATGTATCGAAGTGATGACTATTTATCAAAGCGCATATTCAATTATCCGAAATGAAATTTGAAACGATAAGAAATCCGAATCATAAATCATGTTCACGAGACAATGATTACTTCACCGATTTCAAATGTAATTATTAGGTAATTATCGAGGGCGTAAGAATGACTCTGACTTAATTCTAATATTGGAAAGCCGTAATATATACAGTGAGTGTAAAAAGTATTCGTACAGAGAAAATATTTTTTAAAAAATATTTTCTTTATTTTTAAAATAAATATTGTCCAGCAAGAAAGTCATTAAATTGATGTCAAATCGATATCGATACAATGATTCCAACATCAATTCGACGTCGATTCGATGTTTAATTGACATTCATTTCTTTGCTGGATAATTAATAATTTATTCACAAAGAATAAACTGTATGTTTTTTAAAATTATATATACCGAAAAGATGTGTATTAGTTATAGAAAATGTATCATCTGAAAAATAAACAAAAATAAAAAATTCTATTGTTTGGATGCTCAAAAAGTATTTGTACAGTCGAGAAATTTAGCTTCTAAAATCAGGAATACATGTGAAGCTCGTTTGTTTATGTTAAAACAGAATATGTTCATTGTATAAAATTGTTAATTAATGTTTAATTGTCAATTAATTAATATTGTTTACAAATAAGATTTTTTTTATAAAAAAATTTTCTTATACAAATACTTTCTGCTCTCACTGTATATCGATCGTTCATATAATATATTACATATTAAATATTACATGTATTTAGCAAAAAATTGAAAGATGAGAAGCTCAAGTTTATCCCGAACATGATTTATTATTCAAGCATTGAACACGCGCGCCAAGTAGCGTTCCAAAACTTGACTCTGTCAACTCCAAATATCTTTCATCTTTATTCAACATTCAGTGACCAATAAGGATAAAATGATACTTAAGTTGACAGAGTTGAATTTTGGAACGCGCGCGCTGAAATATAGAACAGCTAATACTTGCCGCGTTAAGTTGGCTGCGATCGCGATCTTTATTTATGACGCCATATTGCGAAGCGTCACGAGTGGCGAGCGGATCATAGTTTCGTGCCTTTGCGTGCGTGCCTTCTTCGCGTTATTCTTTCGTCTCAATAAAATATCTGTCACATGTCCGACTAACGTCGAGAGTGCCAGACAGAGTGTCGCGCGATCGTCGTATTCTGAAAATCAGTTCGCGCATATTTAACCAGGTTTCCGAGAGTAAATACGTATTGAATGTCGTAACGGAACGACACAGAGAAAAAAAGAAGACTTGGGAAATATCGCAACCGAGGAGTGAGTAATTTGTTACTTGTATATAAATATTTCGATATTATTTGTACAGAAATAATCTGTTATTAATTAAATAAGAGAAATCCTCAATTTGGTCAAAGTGGATCTTAGTATGTAAATATTTCTGTGTAAATTTATATATATATTTTAATTCTGCAAACCATGTGCCGAAATCCTTTTCGGTCTTGAAACGCAATTATGTGGTCTGTTTTCTGTTCCTGCACTAGACTTACTAGAACTCTCTTCCTCGCTTTCGACAAACATCAAACATATACCTATTTCACTTTAAGTTCTAAGTGTACATTAGTTCACTGAAAACAGACTTAAAAGCAAAATCAGAATAGTAATATTACTTATTAAATTGACAAGCAATTTAATTATTTTTGATGCTAATAAGCATCTTCATAAAAATATTAATAATCTGTTGTCTGAGAAACTTAAGTTTGCGAATAATTTATTGCAAAAATATTCTTATAAAAAAAATTGGTGCTTATTAGCAATTATTTAATTACTTGTTAATGACGCAGTTTGCAGAATAAAATATGTACATAAATTCACACAGAAAATTTTAAGCACTAACACTGCTCTGGCTGAATATAGGATTTCTCTTTAATTAGATTTATTCTCATCCATTTATATTTGTATTATAATTGTTAATCGATTATTAATTAAATATTTAAATCATTCATGCCTAAGTAATTTGTGTAAGAAATAAATGAAATTTTTATATTACGAAATTTTATGAAAGTCAATATTTCGAAAAACATTTTTTTTTTTAGAAATTAAATATTTTTTAGAAATTATTTTTAATTTTATTAAATATCTCTTAAGAGTGATGAATAATTCAATTGGCGCAAGAATTATTTCTTGAAGTATTATTTAGTTATTTTTGGCGATTCTATAATTTAAATTATTTATATTTTGCAGATCAATATAGAGTTATAATTCCGCTGCGCATCACCATCGGATCGGTGAGTGTCAAATTATTATTATATTTTATGATGAGAAAATAGATCTGTAAATATTATAGATAATATAATATCTTGCTCATATGTAAATCCATTGTCTAGAAAGGGATAAACTCTGATAAATTAGTGTTTATTTGATATTAATGTCTATTTGATATTTCACTCTAAAATATTGCATATAACTGTGTTGAATTATTATATTTGCGAAGATATTCATGAATCTCATAAAATAGAGTTATTATTGTACTAATATGCATTATTATTATATATAGTTTGATTATTTATTGGTACGTTTTGATATCTAGTTATGCAATAAAATATTAATCGCAAAATGTACAAAATTAATAGGAAATTTAATTTTGCTTTTATAAAAACGAAAACGTAATGGGAGACATTTCTCTGTTACGGATACTGTATTTGATAAAAAGCGATAAACGGAGTGATAAAATAAATAATTTGTTTCCGGATTAATAAAACTATATACTGTAATCGCTTGTATTTTTTACAAGTAATTCAAAAGAGATTTTTAGAAGACTTAATTGAAAACACCATGAGAATATTGCATTTTAATTTCAGTATCAAGTATATGAAATTTAATAATCTTTTATTACAAAAATCTTCATATAAATTATTTTAAAGTTAATTAATTATATTTCTCAATGTTGTATCTATTAGAATATTTGATATATTTTAAAAATGTTTTTAATATATCATATGAAGAATAAAATTTTGATCGCTTATTGACGATATAGTAAAAAATGAGATATTGAAATAAAAATTTGTAAGAACATATGTCGAGAACATAAAAAATATTTATATTAACAGAAATATACTATCGCTCGGATCGTGCATTACTCTTTTCGGATCTTATATTATTTCTTGTCAACATCATTAACAATTTCTACATTCTTCTAACTCTACATAATAAAAATGTCGATGTTATTTTGGAATAAAAACTATACATTTTGTAAGTAATTAATGATAATAATTTATTGACGGATTAAAGAGTCTTAAGGATATTTCTCAATTATAAATAATTTTTTTCAATTATAAATAATTTTATAAATACTTTCTTTTATAATTAATCATTTATGTTGAATTTATTTTGAAAGAAAAGCTACGAATTTTGAAAATCTCTCTTTATGTACGCAAAATCACATATCGCATATTTATCATATATTTAAAATCACATGTTTATAAGTATATACGATAAGCAATATTACATACAATATGTTTCGCGATAATGTATTGCTTTAATTATGTAAAGCTTTATATAAATATTGTGTTGGACTTTCCGCTTCTCAGCAAAATAATGTCAGCAAAATAATGTCAAATTAAGATAAAATCATTTAATCATTTACATCTTAAAATGTGAAACTTTTCATTTGATTTGCTCAGCATTTTACCTGACACGCTTTTAAGGCAAAATTTAAATAACGATTACAAATATGAATCGTAAAGATTTCTCAAAATAATTTTCTACAAAAACTTTCTGTGATATTTACAGTTTTATATGTCAATTCTTGTACATAGAAAATGCCATAGAAACGATTTTATGATCTTACTTTTAAATTTTAATTTAGACTGGATTTACGCATAAAAATAAATGATTTATATCCAAGATAGTTAGCCATTACAATTTAAAAAAATTTAATATTAAATCTGAATAATTAAAAAGTTTATTGAAATTGGAATTGAAAGTAAGATCAAAATAAATTACAAATTAAATATTATTGAGAATTACTTTTCTAAACTGAAATTAATCTTTAAAAAGCTCTTTATTTTTCCTTTAGAGTAAAGGTAACAATAAGAAGAATGAAGAGATTATGACTGAAGTATTATTTAATGGCTTTTCAAAATCGCATAGTCTTCAAAAGGTCTTTTGTCTTCATTCTTTTGTACCTGTGAAATTGCTTGTAGCCTCTCGATATTTCGATTACGAGAACATTGATCGATCGATTGAAATTAAAATCTAAATTTCACTTGTACTTGTAATTCAACAGTCCGTACAATAATACAATTCACGAAAGGTCGTTAAAAAAACAGAACTTCGCTCTCGAATGCGTATTCAATAATCGGGGTGTCAAAAAAATAAGAGACGAAAAGAAAATTTGTGAAATCTTTCAGACAATGATAATCTATCACCCGGAAACTTTAATGTGCGTGATATAATTCTCGCGACGCACAAAACGAGTTAGGAAGAAACTCGATAAACAGCCGTGTGGCGCCTTGCGGTGCGTCCTTGCCTCGCACGAGCGACGTCGGTACTAAAGTCCTTGTGAGGGAAAAACCACCCACGCAACATTAAGCGATACACCACATACTTGTGCGTATCTTGTAAGCGTGTCAGTAAACTAGATCCAGTGCACAATCAATTTCAAATCAAATTTCGTTGCGTGTTATTCTGTCAAGCCGCGATCGAGATCCTTGTTAACCGTGGAAAAAAGCCCTTGAAAATGCTGGAGAGAGAGAGGGGGTACGATCGATAATTATAAAGGAGATATAGAAAGCAAATTTGATTTTCACATCAAGTCCTGTTAGATCTATGAAGTATTAAAACTCGAAATTATAATTACAAGAGTAATTAAAAATCGATTCTAGCGTCGTGTGTGTAGTTGCGTGATATTTGATTAGACTAATAATTCTTGAATACGTGAAATACATTATTAATGATTGTAGGAAAAGTTAATACGTGATTAAAGCCAATTAACAGTTATGATTGCACACCATGGTTTAAAACGAGCTAACCATGGTTTCTATGGTAACACTCGAGGGCCAATTTTCTCTTAAACGGCGACCTTGTTCTCGTCACCACACCTTTACTTTTCCCCTTTAATTGTCGTTCGTGTCTATAACTTTCTACCTCCTCATTTTCCCCATTACATCCCCAACGTAAAATGTTTCCTTCTCTGAGAATGACTGAGCTGTTAATTACCTTCACCGTTACTCTCCATCCTGGATGCTGTGTTGACCGTATCGCCGAACAGACAGTATCTAGGCATTTTAAGACCTACTACACCAGCCACGCATGGTCCTGCAAGGAAACACATGTATGGCACTATATATTTTATGTTATTTTTATCACTGACGTTATTTTTATACCGTTTTTTTTTTCCCGAAAAAAGATAATGGAAACGATGTAATAGTTATAAAAATATCTGAAACAATATTTGTTTTTCGGACGTTTTTAAAAAAAGTATTGTATAATTTTTATACTTTTTATTTTTTTTTTCAAGAAGATTCTTTCTTATAAAAAATATCTTTTAAGTATCATTTTATTCGTTAGAATAATATCATAAAAATATTTTTGCTTTTTTCTTTAACGTCGTTTTTCATTTGTTGATACCGAAGAGCCAATTTTCCATTCTTTATTAAAAAAATTTGATAAGCGCTTACTTTCACGAATACGTTATAATTCTTTTCAGATAAGATAGAAACGACGGTTGTCTCTGAGTCTATTTAAAACCAATTAACTTTACTAATTGTGACTAACCACTCGATATATATATATATTAAGTTGTTTCTTCTCGCGGGACTAATCTAAGTTCTTGAAGGATGTTGCTTCAGTTACGTATGACATTTGGTATCATCGAGACAAATTTTAGCGAAAGGTAGAAATAGGACGAATTAGTATCTGGAAAATAAAGATTCTCGTCACGTAATAGTTTAAGGACCATCGTGTCATGAATTTAAAACTTAATGGAAAGAAAATGATAATTTCAGTTGAGAAATACAATCATTCATACTTTCAATAGCACACGGCTGCTAATATTTTCCAACAATACCATTTCTAGATCAGGTCCGCTTATATTAAATATCATTTCAATGAACGGATATTCTGTGAAAGTAAATTTGAGGAAAAATTTCCACTAGGAATTATTTTGAAATATTGTACCGTATTTTTTATTCAATTTATGTTATTCGTAATACCAATTTATATCTTGCATATTCGACCTTTGCTACATGCAATCGATTCGTAACACGAAAGGAAATTTATAACATCATTCTTCAACATGTTGAATATGCTATTCTCTTTAATCAAACATCGAAAAGTTTACAAAATATGATATAAAAAGTTTTCTCCTTAGCGAAAAACAAATTGTATATGTAATAATAAGTTGCAATAATAAGATGATGCACAATCTATGTATTTTGAAACTTGAAATTAGAAATTCTGAGATTGCAGTACGAGTCTGGCACGAAGCCTATAGAAACACGTTAAAACTAATTTTGTTTCGCTTTACTCGTGGAAAAAGGTATAGGATAAAGTGTTGACTTACCAGAATGCATGCCGATACGAAGTTTTAATTGCTCGGTTGGTCTATGGCGAATACTGAATGTCATTACCGTATCCCTGAGGGCTAAACTCATCCTCGCAATTTCTCTAGCGTGATTCATTCCGTTTCTCACTGGTAATCCTGATACGACCATGTAAGCATCTCCTATTGTTTCCACCTGAAAAAATCAAATGAAACTTGATGTTAAATGTATGTGCTATTGATAAAAATTACAAAAATAATATAAAAACATGTTTATGTAAAAAATTCAAATTTTACTGTTTATGAAAAAATTTTTCCTTTATATTACACATTATAGTTTTATTTATGTATTCAAATTTATTACTATTCACTTAAAAAGCAAAAGAACATTTTTACATTAGACCTTTATAACGAATATATTTTCATGTTAAATTTATTTATTTCTATTCACCTTTTATATCATTTTCTGTTCGGATTAAATAGATTAAGTGCGAGAAAAAGAAGGTGTCAGAAAAAGAAAAGTCTACAGAAATGGCACCATTATATTTAACGGAGGACACTACGATTTTAAAAAGTTCGTAATACTGGAGTGAAATAAACGGATTAAAAGTAAAATGTATTTAATGTAGAAATATCACGGAACAGAAAACATGAGAGAAAGTACTGCAAATGTAATGAACGAAAACCATTTTAACAATTAAGGCTCTGATAAATATAAATTCAATAATATTTTTAATTTTTTAAATTAAAAGAGCTAAAAGCATGATGATAACACAATTTTAAATTACATATACTTAACCTACATAATCATATGTTTTGACTTTGAATATGGTCCTTATTAATGAATATACCTAAGCTATTTCGTTATTCATAATTTTTTTGTTAGCTTTAAGATTCGCAGTCCGCCTCGTACGTATAATGCGTCAATCTTCTGAACATAAAGCCATTTTATTTCTTGAAATGTCGATTTTAAAAGTTCTCATAATTACTGTCGACATATACTATAATTATAAAAAAGGACATTTGCAAATATTAGCGACAAATTATTAATGAACTTGTATCGATATGAATTAATCGTAAGCGATGTGATATTAATAATATAAAATTAAATATAGATTATGATTAATTTATTTAAAGTTTATTTTTCAATAAACTCTGATAATATACAATCATTGTCTAAATAAATCGCGATAACGATTAAATGAAACATGCAAAAGAGTATAAATAGTAAATAGATGATTATATTTAATTTTAATATTCAATATTCTAAAAAGCGAATAAGGGAAAAGATAAGAACATTCGAAAGGAAAAGGGAAAGTTTAATCTGTAATTAAAGTAAAGTAATGGAGTTCGCGAAACTGTTGCGAGGGGATATATATATATACACACTTGTACATAATGAGAGTAAAATCATGTGACTATATCGTGCTGCACCGAAGAGTGCCTTCTAGACTGTAAAATATAAAGACTTTTGAAAACTAAAATGCTGGCGTTTTTTCGATTAAAAATTCCGCGCGGTTTCATATTCACACTAATACATTTTATTCTTATTATATTAATTAAATAATCTTGTGAAAGTGTCCTCTTTTGCTCGGCAAGATATTGTATTATCACGACTGTATATCTTACGCAATTCGTATCACTATACATCCACCATTTCATATGTATGTTTTACTTAAAATTATAATTGTAAATTCGTGTATTATACGTGATTCTTATTCTGTCTTTATATCTTCCATATTTATATAAGCACGTTTCTTGCACGTGAATATTATAATAATTTCAACTCCACACGCGCGCGATAGTGGTGTTATTTTCAAGAAAATTCGCTCTTCTAAGAAATCAAGGGCGATTTGTTCTCCGGAATTGCGGTGTTTCTCTCACCCTCTCCTTTCTCTTCGTCTCTTTCTTGTTCTTAACTGGTTGAGTATCTCGCGATAAGCTCCAAATAACGGGCACGTGGAAGTTTTTGTAAATATAGAATCAAGAAATCTTGATTCCATGAGAAATACAACATGTCAGCTAAGCAATATGATATTCTGGATGATCGTTTAACTGAAGGCAGAACTGTTGGGAAAATGCAGGAGGAGGGGAAAGAGACAGAGAGAGTGATGTAGACGAAGTTTCTTAATAGAAGAAGTCAGGTTCTCACAAACGGAAAAACTTGTCGAAACGATGTACGCTTTATTCGTTCAGCTTCGATAAAATTGCGCCGGAAGAACTTGGATATTGCTGATGTGACGCCATCGAACGCGGATTGCGAGTTTATCGCCATTTTATGAAGCAGCATTACTCTCTGTCTCTCTGTTTCTCTCTCTCTCTCTCTCTCTCTCTCTCTCTCTCTCTCTCTCTCTCTCTTCCCTCTTTTCTCTCGGTTAAAATATTCACCCTTTCGACCAAAGCTTTAAATCATCTTTATTTTATGTTCCCGGGATACGTTTAAAACAGATCGATATTTACCTTGTAAACGTCGAAGTTCTCGATAATGGAATCGAAACACGTGTAGAGGTCGTTCAGCAGATCGACCACCTGCAGAGGCGTGCTCTCGGCAGACAAACTCGTGAAGCCTACGATGTCGCTGAAGTAAATTGTCACTTGATCATATGTCTCGGCGATCACGCTTTGCCCGAGGATCAACTGCGACGCCACTGATCTGCTCGCAGAAATAAACAAATATGTGCCTTTTATAGACGACGGTAAGAAGCGGAAAGCGGAAAAGAAGTTTAAGGAATACTAATTTCTGTAGAGAAGGCTAAGCCATTTAGGCT
Source organism: Acromyrmex echinatior (assembly GCF_024713525.1). NCBI lineage: Eukaryota > Metazoa > Arthropoda > Insecta > Hymenoptera > Formicidae > Acromyrmex > Acromyrmex echinatior. The sequence goes on along the minus strand of NC_141852.1, from coordinate 16,292,732 downwards.
TAGCGAACCTACGAGCTCAATGTGTAGCGGATGTATTTATATATTGTGTAACTATATATTCACTTGTCATATATATGTATATTTATATTTATATATGTATATACATATGTACATATATGTTTTAGCACAATGAACTTTTTTTAAGGAAAAATAAAAAGCAAATTATTATTTGAGTTAAAAATAAACAGAAGAAGAAGAAGCTTATTTCATTTAAATAGAGCAAGAAGGCTTATAACTTATTTTTTATTTATATTCCTTAAAAAAGAATAAATGATTTTAAAAGAGATATAATATAAGTAAGATTTCTATACGAAGAGAATTTTTTTAATTTACCCTAAACACCTATGATAGTTGTGGTACAAGGCTATATTTTAAAGATTTTTACCGTGCACTTTAGTAAAATTAATCAAATTTATTTTATATTTTATAGTTATAGTTTTATTACTGAATGAGAGAAATTTATATAAAATTTAAATTTAAACTTAAGAAAAAATTCTCTTCTTCTACAGAAAATTTTATTTGGGAATTCTTGACTTTTACAATTTCTTCAAATTTATACAAATTTTTAATTTAAAAAAGTATGAAGGAAATTTATTTTTCTCGAAAATTTTTTTTGCGTAGATTTATTTTAACTTTTTATTAAGTTCGATAAATTTTAAAATTAAATTTCTAGAAATTAATTAAGAGAAAACTATGTGTATAAGTAATGTGGTGTTTTATTAGTCTCTTTTAAAATATGTTTGAAACTCTAAAAAAAAATATTTATATATGCCTTTTACAAAAATTAAAAATCAGTGCGCGGAGATATTACGTAATATCGGAGATATAACGTTTATACATACATACATAATTTGATGAAAAATATTATATTTAAAAGAACTCATTTTGCTAAAATTAAAAAAACTCTGCGGGGATAAAAAGTATTGCTTTTGGAATGAATAATAAGGTATTGTTATTGCACACGGAAACTTTGTCATCCCGCAAAGATCTGTGTTTCGAATACGAATTTCGTATCACTGTGTCATGTATCGTGATATGATATCGATTAAACGGCTGCGATAGTGCACTAATTACATCACTCGATAAGCTAATTACAGCGCTCGATAAAAGAATTCTCACTTATGAGGGACGAGCGGTGATAAAGTTTTCGAAGCTTTCAACAAATTTTCCTTGTACTTCGCTTCCTTTTATCTTCGTAAAGTTTATTAAGGTTCATCTATTTACTCGCTAAAAGTTACGTGAGTTATGTGAAAAGTTATATGTTAACCGAGCACATTGTAATGAAATAGTTTCGTTTAAATGAGCATTTTATATATATAAAGAACATGTATAGATACAATTCTTTTATTTTTATCGAAACCTCAGTCAAGTGAAATGATGTTGATATTGTCTTAATATCGCCGTTTTTAATTGATTCTATCAAGTATGTTATATTTCCAAGCAAATAGGAAACCCTGTTTTATCACACCATAAAACATATAACTTTGTTTTATCACATCGTAATGAAAACGTAACAATTACATTAATGTACGACAAATTTTAACAAATTATTTTGAGACTTATTACATTTTACATTGTTCCAATCGTCATACGCAATATTGAATTAAAAAGATTCAGTTTCTGTTAGATAATAATCATATTGCATATCTACGGATTAGACTTTAATGGCGCTTTAATCATCTCATTCCATTTATCTACTTATCATCTTATAGCTGTACGCATTGATAATTTTCACTCTTTTAGATCAATTTCAATTTTAAAGTTGACCAACTTTCGATATTCTTTCAATCGCGGCCTGTCGCGTGAACAAGTCGTTCGATTCGACTGTAATTTTCTATTTCCACGTTACACCATTCAATTTCACGCTGTCTGTAACACGAAAGAATTCTTCCAACCGTTAATTTACGTCATGACGCATTGTCGCACCTTGATGTAAAAGGCATTTGATATCTCGATCATTATTAGGCATTTGAATTAATTAACGTTTAATGTTCACATGTTCGGTAAGAATTCTTGCTTACATTCATTAATGTATAATTTATACCCAATTAAATTAGTATAATTCTAACAATATAGCCTGATAATAATTTAGGTAATAATTCAGATAGAAAAAAGTGATGATACAAAAATTCAGCGAAAAATTAATTAGAGCTAAAAACTAAAGTTAATTATAGCAGCGAGGCAAACTCAAATTTTATGCATGCAACTTATAATAATTATTAGAATTAATAAAAATATTCTTTTAAATAAAGAGTATTATAAAATTAATAAAATAATATTAAAACAAATTTTTTTTTAATGTAAATATACTTTGAAAATACAATGTAATATATAAAAATATATATGTAAATATATATGTATAGAGAAGACCGGGGATTGTTGGTATAAAAGGCAAATTGGCTTTGCGTTCCATTTACGTATTTATGACGAAAAAAACAATGGAAAAGTTACTGAAAATATTTCTTTTATAACATAGATACTTTTTTTTAAGTTTCATTTAAATCAAACAATTACAATAAAAAAATAGAAAAATCTATTGTAACTCAAGAGGAGGCAAGTAAATTTCATAATTTCGTATTAAGGGGGTAGCCAGAATAAAATTTTCAAAAAATCGAAAATTTTTTTACATTTTTCGAAAATTTGATGTCTTAAAAATGTACTTCTAAATTTTCATGAAATTGAAATATTTCTCGAACTATGTGACTTTTAGCGAACGGGCGCATAGTGCTGAAATATGCATCTTTAAAGCGTTTTTCTCAAAACAACTTTCTTTCAATTGGCGGCGTCTATAACTCGAACAATTTTCGACCAGTCTCAGCTTTGAACAGTATTCACAAAATGAATAGTTTCAGTTAAGCATAGGAATTTTTTTTTAATTGTTGGTTTTTGAAGGGCGAGATGTTTAAAATATTTAAAATATAGTATATAGTAAAATTTAAAAAATTTTTGTTGACCGCTACCTTTTTGTAAAAAAAAATTATTTAAAAAAATTGCTTAACTGAAACTACACTCATACTAAATCACTCATTCGAAATTTTTAAGAAACTTTTATTTCAAATAATTATACAATAATTTGAGTCCTCTACGCCGCCAATGGATCATGTTTTTTGAACATGGAAGTCAAGCATACCGTGCAACATTGCCATATATTTTGACATACAAAAATTCTTAAAATGTCTGCAAAGTATGCTAAATTGATGTATCAACTTATATTTTTTTCTAAAACTTATAATTATCAAAAAAAAATGATAAAAAAGGCCTTTTTTAAGGTCTTTACTCTGGTACACCCCCTTAATGTCTTTCGGCTTGAGAAGGCAAATCTAAGTGATGTATTATATTAGCTAACTAAAAAAAAGCTAACTAAAAGAAAAATGTCTGTTACGACACATTATTTTGAGTAACAATGTTTGTTATAGTAAAATGATAAAAATCAGATGTGTGCAAAGATGAGATACGTTAGCTTATATAATAAGAAAAGATTAGGTTGACTTGCTATATCGCACGTGTGAACATTTTGTTACAACTTGATAAAACGTTTTATATTTAATATTTCTATATTAAAATAAAGTATAAAACTAAAATAATTTAAATACATATATGTATATTCTTTAGAACGACCGTACATATGAATACATCAAATACGACAAAGAACGCCATCATTTTGATCAAAGTTAAATGTTTCAAATAATACAATATAAATTCTTTTATTAAATAAATTTATTTTAGATAGGATTGCGCGCCGATAACTTTCGAATTTTCAACATAAACAGTATGAAACGTTATTAATCCCCTTAAATTCCCTCTAAATTAAATTAGAAGAATTGTAAAAAAATTATTGCGAAAAATACTACCTGTTGAAAGTTCGAAAGTTATCGGCGTGCAATCATATCTGAAAAAGATTTATTTTATAAAAGAATTTATATTGCATTATTCGAAACATCTAACTTTGACCAACATGATGGCGTTTTCATATTTAAAATAATTTATATTTGTTTTTCTTTAATGACATTTTGCTATTTGATATATTATTACAAAATAACTTTGAAAAATACATTTTTTTCTAAGAAGTACATATCTACTATCTGATTTTTATTTCTATTATTTTTCTATTACGTTTTTATTAATTTAATATAAAGTTTATCATATTTACAGGCAATTTACATCGTGATATATATGTTATTTCCTCCACATATCAGAACAAGTTGACTATATGCAACATGTTCGTATTCCATTTATTGTAAAGAAACTATACAATGTATGGAATCATTACTGGTATGAAAATATAGAAAAGATTCTCTCTATCATATTAGTATATTTTAATCATAATAATTAATTGAAAAAAAAATCTAATATCGAAATTGTGAAAACTGTGCCAACAAACTTCGGTCTCCTCTATTTCAAATGTCGCTTTCGAGTTAGAAATCTTATATCTTCAAATTTATTGATGTCTAAATAATTTGGTTGTTTAGATATTTATAGTTGTTTACGAAACGCAAAAATTACTTCGGATAAATTTTTCGCTTACAGTAAATGTAATGACAGTCCAAATCGGTTTTTCTAAGAAAAGTCTGTTTTATTCGTGTTCCGTGAAAACTTACTTTGGTAGTAACTGGTAAAGAAGTTCCTCACATTTACGTTTCTCTTCGAGGTAGTCAGCCGTACGTTCTTCTACCAGCGTTTCTAAATTCGTGGCATACTGCTCCATGCGGGATAATAAATTGTCCAGGATATTGCTGCTCTCATAGTCTCTGAAACAGAGAAAGAATACAATTCATATCTAATTTCGTACTTAACTTCGATATATTGGGTGGAGGAAAATAGATTACAAAAAAGTATTCGAATCACAGTGGAATATTAAATTGAATATTAAATTGAATGTGTTGCGTAATCGAATATTGATAACCGGATATCAATCGCGAACAATGAGAAGGAATTCTTCAATTTAATCCGCGCCGTCAGTTACATCAATATTGTTTGATCAGACGAGAAGCTACGAGAAGCTCCTATAGATCAAATGCGTAAAGGTAGAGGATAGGATAAACCATAATCGAGACAGCCATCGCAAAGGACAATTAATCCAATCTCTGCGATTGTGGTCGGTCAGACGTAATATCCACGTCATGTAGATATGAGGGACCAATATCGAGAATTGTTTGAGATCGTAATAATCGATTCCCATGAAGGCCACAACCGAGATAACCACTTCGATGAAGATGTTATTGAAAATCAAGTTTTTCATCGATTACGCATCTTCTTGGCGATCTAACGATGCGATTCATAAAAAAGTAAACGAACTGTGCACGTGCATTAAAATGTTAGAATTATTTCATTTCCTTTAAATAATAAAGAAGAATATAATAGAGAGAATTATTTCATTTAATTTAAGCAGTAGAGAGAAAATTTTTTGTTTTAAATGTTGATTACGTATCACAATGGTAGTCATTTTACATTTCTACACGTAATATTCTTACTTATTTCGATAAGACCTAGAACGCGACAAAACATTCATTTTATTAAAGGAAACGTTCCATTTCTTAGCGAGATGATGAAAATTATGCGAGAAAAGAAATATTTGTCACCGCTTGCATTTTAAAAATAATATTTCAACTGTGCGTGCGTGCGTGCGCGCGGTGCGCGGTGCGGGTGCGGGTGCGGGTGCGTGCAACTTTGCTCGAAATTAAAGGGTTGTTTATAAATTCAGTATTCTCTGTGATAACAACAAAACATTCAAAGAAAATCAAAGAAAGTCCTTGCTGTGTAGAGAAAATGATAAAATGTACAATAAGAAAATTTAAATAGATTACGTGACAAAAGCAGAAAGTTCTAGAAAGAAATAAAAAAATCATTCAGAAAAGATTGCATTAAACAAATAATGGTAGATAATAATAAAATAAATGAAGTAATAGAACACAAATATGATTTGTAAAAAATAATTATTTTACCATAATTTTAACATAAAGAATCATAATGATATAAAAATAATGAAATAAAAATAATGATAGAAATTAAAATAATGGCGCCATAATTTTCTTTGTAAAATGTAACAAAAAAAATTTTGCGATGTAAAATTGTTTAATGATAGAAGATAATTTATTCAGGATTGGGTAAATTAACTTTTTTTTAAATTAAGTTAAATTAAGTTAATAGCTTTGAAAATTTAATTTAAAATACAAGTTAATCCATAACAAAATTAATTGAATTAAAAATTAAGTTAATAAAAAAAGTAATTAAAAAATTAAAAGTTAAATTTGGTTCGAACAACTAAAAAAAAGAAAAAATTTGACTATTTTACATAATTTTTCGTATTTTTCCTTTCTTACAGCTTATTTATTAAAGAATCTGGTTATTTTTGTTCGCAAATAACAATTATACAATATAAAATTACTAAATTATATACTCATTATTGTATGTACTCGCATTGTATGTACTAAGGAGTCACTAAAAAAAATCAAATTAAAAGTTAATAGTTACCGATAAAATGTAACTAAATTAAATTAAAAAGTTAAGAGTCTAAAATGTGTAACTAAGTTAAGTTAAAATTAATTAACTTTTTAACTTAATTTTTATCTTTTTAATTTAGCACTACCCAACCCTGAATTTATTATCTGGTTTATCAACAGAAATATTGGCTGTTAGAGATCCTTGTCACTCGAACACATTCCAAGATTTTCTCGTTCATTTCGTAGAAGAATGAACGGAAATAGCTCCCAATGGTAAGGGTTTACTTCTCAGATTATCAGGGAAGGCTGATATAACACAACACGCATTCCAAGGATAAGGAAGAGACGTGAAAAATATCGACATTCACTAAAGTTCCATTTAGGTGTCAAATGTCAGTCATTGACATTTGGCTAAATTTCGCTAGAAATAATGTAGCATTTTTTTAATATATGTATAAAGTTCCCTACTATTCGCGATAAGTTTACATATATTAATACAATTTTCCTGTGCTAAGAATTAACATATAACGGATCGATGCCGAATCAACGAGTGCGATTGTTTCTTGAATGAATAGTTATTTTCGAATGTGAAACTAAAACGCGATTGTTCACTATTTAGCCAATATTCTCATGAATATTATGTTACATATATGAGTTATTCGTTCTCAAAGAATAAATTAGTTTAAAAAAACTTGTTTAAAATAACATATCATGTTACTTTATATTCACATATACTCACTGAAATTCATGATATTTTAGAATTCATTTTACACCGTTTTAAAGATAAGAAGCTTATCGCAAAACTAAAAACGAAGGTACGCCGCGGAAAAGATCGTGTCCGCTTTACAACTTTTATTTTCGATATGAAAACTTCGAAGCGATATATAAATCTATATCTGTACAATAACGTGCGCACCATTTACTGGAAATTAGTAGTTCGTCCAATATCGGAAGGTTGAAGGATACGCAGCAAAAGAACAAAAATCAATAAAATATTTATACACCTTCGTGATTTTATTCAATTTCGACGGAACATTTTAATTTCAGCAAAATGATATTTTCACGGACACATATGTTAATTAAAGCGATTAATTTCAAAGATAATTATTTTCTCAAATTAAGTAAAATTTTAATTAATAATAAATTTGTATAAAATAATCGCTATATGTATTATAAAAATAAAATTTAGAATAATAAATAACAATAAAATTAAGGCTACTGAGAGTCAGCGCAGGAATAGGTGCGCATAAGTAATTCATGTAAAATAATTCAAATTGATAGATGATGTGTGGCTTTATTCCGAAATCTTGAAAATTGTTTAGTTTGAAATTATGATAGATTATATATCATTAGTAATAAAGAAATTATCTACGCCATAATAAGATAATTATTAATATGCCTTAAGTTAAGTGAGTAAATGTGAGTTAATGTTTATTCAGGTTAATATAAAATATATGACACATAGAATGCATCTACTTTATTAATTACGGAACTAGAGGTTTAAATGTCGACGAGTTAATTTGTTGAACGTTAATTATTCATATTATTGAACGCGCCACACCACTAACTTTTTGCTCGACTTCACACAAGCGGTGAAATTCGACTTTGCGCACAGAACTTTTCTGAGAATCTGAATAAATTCGCATTATGCAAGCACTTCATTTTTTTATAGCAAAATAATTGCGTATGCAAAATTTTTCTTTTTTTTTTTGAAAAGAAAAATTCTTCTATGACTCTCGAAATAATAATAATAAATAAAGCAAATGAGAGTAAAATGCGGTAGTTAAAGCGCAATCAGCAGCTTTCTTTTTTCGTTTGACTTGTTTTTCCTTTATTAATTGAATAACAGCAAATTTTTCTTAAGATGAGAATTATAAATTAATAGTGATTTACAAAGATTTTAAACCACTTATACCTACTCTATTTATAGAAATTGATATTTGTAATTGTTTGATATTTGTAACGATATCACAAACAAAAACAATCTTTTACAAAGATAATACATTATTTATAATTAATCAATGATATGTTATTGGAGAAACTGAAATATATGTGAATAATTGATTAGTATAATCTCGGGAAATGACAAACGATATATTGAATTAAGATTAAATCAATATTATTTCGAACTAAATTATAGAACTAAATTATAATTTCTAATATAAAAAATATTGTTTTGCTTTGCAAATTCATAAAAATTTTTTATCAATTTGAATTTTTCCATAGATAAAATCTAAACAGAGAACGGGAAAACCTTTTGCTTGCTCCGCTTGCAATTCGTGACTAAAATGATAAGCAAATTGCTCTACCAGTCATAGTAGCCGCGTAATTTATGAAGAAAAATTTTGCAGGAAATGTTCCTTTTTATGAAATATCTGAACTTTATACAAAATCTTTTTATACATTACTGCAGACAAATACTGAAATAATAGCAATTTGACCAAAATGTAAGAAATTCAGAATCAGGATTTTATGAGATCATAAAACATTGAATGTAATATTGTAAGAGTTGTAATAACAACTCATAATTTCTAAAATAACAACAAAATTTTTTTTGTTGATTTGATTGTACAATGTGATACTGTATAACTATATTTTTGAAAGGATCGAAGGACTTGCCCTTCGGCGAACATGCATTTCACTTTGCGACCTTAACATCGAACTGGAAGCTTCAGTGGGTATGTTTGCGTAATTCTCTTATGAAATATCGAACATAATTATCTTACTCTAGTTCTCGACTTGCACTTGCGCGTAGCGCACGTGCGCTAACGTCAACGCCAGGTTTCGACATAGCAAAATGCACGTGTACCTAGTTGTGTAGAGAATTACGCCACATAATCGTCTTTCAAAGAGATGCCGTAACTGTGTTAACGTTGGAGAGATTGACGCGCCATGCTTTAAAATGAAACGCAGATGCCAATATTCTAAAATAATTTTATAACAATGATACTCTCTATCGATGGCAATTAACGCCATCAAAATCTTTTATTTTGATCTTAGAGTATAAAAAACTTAATATAAGACTTTTTATATTTAATTAGATAAAAAATTGACTTCTAGTAAAAAAAAAATCTGTGGCTAAAAAAAAGAATCAAAATATTTTTTATATTTAACTGACAGAAAAGATAATTTAAATACATAGAATATATTTATTAATATTAATTTTTTTTACAAAAGATCAAAAGGTTGTTAACGATGATCTTAAAAACAATGAGCTAAGTAAACTACGAAGAACATTATACGAAGTACAGTTAAAGTTTCTGTTCACAAAGCGAGTCCGTCAGCCGTAATGTTTTCGAAGTTATAACTTGTCGGTAAAGTTAGCGAACAACGTGTATTCTACGATATATGGGAAGGAACAAAGTGATGTTTGACATTGTATAATAGCGAATAAAATGTATGTAGCATGCATACACGTTAATGAATCAATACCTTTATTTCGCTCTACTACTTTATTGATTTAAACCACGAAATTACATTATATTGTATATTACATTATATTATACATTATCAGTCTTGAAATGATGAAATTGTGAAAAGCGAAGTTTACTGATTTGTCAAATATATGTAATCGAATTTTCTTTTCTTTTATTAGATTAAAAATATACAAACTACAATACATTGGAATTAGCAAAATCTGATGAACTGAATACATCTGCTAAGTAATCAATTGTTTCTGTTTAAACACATCGACTTTTATAATAAAATTAAAATTGATGACTCGTTTTTTAGTAGTAATTCATTAATAATTCATTAATTCATTAATATGTTAATCCATCAATAAAATTTGAATATAAAGAAAGCGTTTTATAATGATTCAAGAATATTTTGTGAATAAATTAAAAAAATTTATTGTGAGATGATCATTTCTTGATATTTTTCATTGAATTTATGCATTTTTAGCGTCAGTATACTTTGACTTTTATAAAGCTTCTATTAGTTGATAATGTCTTTTAACTAAAGAATGTCACATTTTGTTGTTATTTATTTAGAGAGAGAGATAGAAAGAGGAAGAGAGAGAGATTCCGAAGTTAATAATTCCTAAAAAAACTTTTTCAGGATAAAATATCATAGCAATGCAGCTCGATGAAATTCTTGTTGCAGAAAAATCAATTTTATGTATATCGAATATATAGTTTGTTCTTAAAGTATTCATATTTGAGAAAAAATTCATATTGCTTGGCATATCTGCGTGGCACGAATGCGATAAAATAAAAAAAGATTTTTCTAACTACATAATTGTACATAACTCAATATTTCATGATTATGACATTATGAAATATCTTCGAGATCGAATTTACAGCTTGGGAAATAATAAAGAATGAGTTTATAACGGGCTTTTGTGAAAAGATATTAGATATTCCTTACGCATCCATTTTGCCTCTATAGAATATAATGTGATTTATAATGTAATGTTGGCACAACATCACAAGCATAACAATCTAAGTCTTCTTACGCAAAAGTAAATCTTCATCTTAAAGAACTCTCATAGAGCCTAGAAATTAAATTCCTAAAGAAAGTTATTAAAAACGCGCATGTTGTTTCACAAACAACAGTATCAAGTAGCTCTTTGTAACTGTTAGAATGTCTTTGCAACTATATACGCATGTAAGTAAAAATTTAACTAAGTTATTTTGTAATATAATATACTTTGTGTAATTTTATGATAGTGAGAATGAAAGAAATTTCATTCAGGTGCGTGATAAATGACCGCTTTTTTGCATATTTCTTTCTACTTTTACTACAAACATTATTTTCTCTTTAACCATTCTCTTAATTTTTTATTTTCATTTTTTAAAATATATATAATACTCTTTTCTCTTTTATTTTTTTATATCTATCTTTATCAAGCTTTGAATTAATTTTATTTTCAACATTATAAGAAATTTCGCTCTCTTTTCATCTCTTCGGGCCTTTGCTTCTTTCTGTCACATTAGTAATTTAATAACTCCTGTAAAAATAAAAGCAAAGAGATACAAACGTATCTCTGGAAGATTGATATGAGCAAAAAATATGAAAGAAGAATATAGGGTATTCGCACATGTAGAATCATCGCTGTCGCGAAATCCTTGTACGGCTTTGACAATTTTCGATCAAAGGAAACGTTTTGTGAGCGTACGCGTTGTTAGATTTCTTATTTAATAACAAACTTTTTTATAGCCTCAATTTTATGGCTAGAAAAGGTACATAACGATTTCACTTTTAGAGCAACGACATTCGCGAGAGAGACGCCTGATAGTAAAAATTCCTATAAACGACGATGTTATCTTTGCGAATTCAGCATCCGACGTACTGATGAACGGGCGAATCTCAACGATGTTATCGTCCGCTCTACTGCTGCCAATCGCACTATTCATTGTAGTATTGAACACTAAAACTACTCAATGCCTCCCACGTGCTACATGCACGTCCGATCGCCTTTACACCGGTATTCATTCGCGGTACGCAATGGCGTACTTCAGGCGAATACGTAGGGTTCATTTTTACGCGTTTCAAATGCGAGATCATTTCAGAATAGGAATTCTCGCAATATCACGTAAACGTGGTAAAATTCTACGTGGTAAAATTTTCCTGGAAAATGCGCGTGAATAAAAGCTCATAAAACGCTCTTTTGAAAGTGTGAGTATTAAAAGATATTTTATGTTGAATATTAAAAAGTATTCACAATTTGTTTCTCAATTGTTAATCTCAAATAACGTAATCATTCTATGACTGTTTGGAGTCAGTTTGCGCAACGTGTTCATATATTGAAAATGTTGAATTCTAAATCGTTACTCAATATTCCACTCACATATTATGCGTGAAACAATACGCTTATCGACCGTCAGAGTAAATAAAATCGAGCATTGAAACATTTGTGATATCGTTCTAACATTCTCATTTATTAGCATTAATTCGTCGCCGCGAAATTGAAAAATATACGAAACTGTAGTGATCACTAAGCTTTTATTATCATAATGTCTTATTTGCTTAAATCGTATAACTTTTTACAACGATCGACACATTAAATGTACGGTAATAATATACATTACGATGTGAGTTTATTTATGGATTGTGCTAACACATTTGCATATTATAATATTTTTCTGTAAATAACTCTGACATTAATTAACAAAAAAATGTAGGCATACTTCGTGAAGTTGTATTAAAAGTAAAAGTTATAAATTCAAATATAAATCCGTGACGCAATGTAAAACTTTTGTTAACAGATATGGCCATATATTTAAATTTCTCATTTTTAAATACACTAGTGATGGATTTAGAAATAAACTACATCAATAATGAAAAAATCTCTCTTAGATAAAGACCGAGACAAATATTTCAATAAAAATATTGGCAGACTGTGATAAAAAAATGTTCTTAGGCTTTGAAACTTTTTTGCTTTAAGCTCGTTTCTTAGTAAATAAGCTTTAGAAAGTTTAAAGGGACTGTTAGTAATGCTAGTCAGTTGTACGTATCTCTGAGAGTCTGTGATGTTGTTGCAGCTTTAGAACTTTAGTGAACAGAACATAGTAGACGTTAACCAAAATAGGACATGTTTGAATATAATTCTGGTTGCATGACGTAATGTTTTAAGTTACATGTGTTTAACAAAATTGCTTAATTATAAATATTGAATAACTTTAATAGGTATTAAATATACGTCATATGTAACGATATTAAAAGATATAAAATATAAATATGCTCAAAATAAAATTTTCCTATAAGCCATTTCCCTAAAAAATGTGGATAAAGATTATACATTGTATATAACATGTAAGATATAACATATATATGTAAGATATAATCCGCTTTATCTATATTAAAAATCAATAGTTTTAATAATGATTTTTGCGAATATGGCTCTCGAATCCGCAAAATTCTCACGAAAGTCAATCACCGGGCCACGTCGCCGTCGGTCCAATTCACGGGTCATATGGATGTTATCGTCGAAAATGAAAATAAAAATTGTCGAGTGCTTTGATAAAACTACGTCGGAGTTAAATGAGATCGGAAGCTCTCGATCAAACGTGGCGACGAGCCGTCAATCGAAACAGCCGTCCGTCGAAGATATTGAACGAATGTCGATTGAATCGCTTTCCTGTGAGATTGCAGAATTCTTATTTCACGTAGATTCCAACGTGCAGCGTGAAAGCATGATGAGGAAAATTATGCCTATAGAAATTATGCAAAGCAGCGATCTCATTTTCTTACATCAAGCTTCCTCTTTCATTCTCTTTTCTCATTTTTTCTATTCTTAATTCACATTTTTTCACCACTGGCTTTCATCGGGCGATCGAAAATGTAACAAAGATCGTACATTATAGATAATTGCACGAACACTAACGCGGTTACTCCTCGACATTTTTGATTGCCTGATGAAAATTAGCGGTAATCTTGCGAGAAAATGTAAATTAAAAATAGAAAAAAAAAAGAATGAGAGAGGAAGCTTAACATAAAAAAATGAGATCACTGTTTTGCATAATTTCTATAGGCATAATTTTCTTCATCGTGCTTTCACACTGTGCGCTGGAAATTAATAAATCTTATCTCCTCTAGATGATATGCTCGTTTACAGTTTATACCTTCTTTAAAGAAGAGATGATCTTGTGGATGATTTAGCCACAAATTTATATTTTCTGAGAAAAGTCAGCTGCGCTTTTCGCAAGCAAGTGCAATTTTCCTCGGAGAAAAGGTCGGACGATTGCTTCGATGATCGATTACCAGTGACACGATTTTTTCATTTTTTTTTCTCAGCTTATTCTTCCTCTCGGTTTCTCGTCATCGTCTTTTCCGCTTATTTCTCAGTTTTCTGTTCCTCAACGGAACGCACTTAACCGTCCGGAAGCTATTCTCTCACGTGCAGTTATTGACCTACTGAATTATTATATGTGCCTGGACTCGATGATGTACTCTTTCTCGGGTATGAGATAATGCACAACGCCCAGAAGGTCGACAACTATGCCAATATCTAAAGAGAAGAAAGAGAGAATGGGGAGTGAGAGAGAGAGAGAGAAAAGAAGGTGACTGCCCGTCTTTATGATGGAAGAAAAAGAAATACTCGTAGAGATATCACGAGCTCTGCTCTCGGCGACGCTTTATGTCGACTTCTACAATGGCCTGTACAATTTGCCGAGCTGAATACGAACGACGCTGTTCCACACCATATAGCAGAAGTTCGCAGGCAGCCATTTCTTAATTCGTTCGACCTGAATCTCACGTCTTTTTTGAGTCGAAGACGCCTTTTCGGCCGTGCAATTATCTACGTACATCGTTGATTCCGAAAAAAATCATTATCGTTATCGACATTTTCGATACGTCGACAACATTCGATACATCTCAACGTAATAGTGAATTCGGTAGAAATCCGACGAAACAGAAATAATGTTAGACAGGGACAATACTTCGACGAAGTTAATGCATTCTCTTGATAGTTCGAACGTTATTCGAAGTTTTACAGCTCCATGCCAGCATTACATCCCGACTTGAGGTTTATCGCTTTTCTAAAGAATGATATACGCACTTTTTTTTCTATCACGATCTCGATAATCATACTACGCGTTCGCGCTTCAACTCAAGCTTTTAGCTTAATGAAAGAATGGGTCATTAAAATTTATTCGAGGTTCTATTTTAAATCCGCTGTCTGTATACGTGACGTTTCTGACATCATCGTGGACTAAATTCATAATTAAAAACGCGTGACTTGTAAATTGTGATTTCTAAACTATAAGATTACATTAATGGCATATTTGCAGAGAGAAATTACTCACTTATTAATTTTACGAATCGTCTGCTTCAGCGCAGGAAAATCTGGTCGGTCCGCGGATTCTTGCGCCCAACATCGTCTCATTAGAGTAGCTACCTGTAAAATGATATTCGTTTCATAAATTTATATTCTTCTTTTCGGTTAAAGCGATATTTATCATTTTTATAATTTTTTAAATAATTTTATATTCTTCTTTTCGGTAGTGCTTAAATACTTCTATGTGAATTTGTATTTACTCTAATTTTGTATACCACGCGCCGAAATCTTTTTCGGTCTTATTTGTGCAAACCATTTAATAAATTTAGAATACATTTTAAACAGGCGAGCAACTAATAATATATGTGTTAATAATACGCCGAATTATATGAATATATAATATTTTATGGTAATATACACAATTGCTAATGCTAATGAATGACCCATCGATTATCATGTGCAAATAAATCTTGCATATTTGTAAACATGAATACATTTAAAATATTTGCTAATATGATATTTACCTCTTCTTCAACGGAAGCATCATCTATTACAGGCCTTAAGGGTGAACCGCCACCTCTTCTAACACCTTCTATTATTTCTGCAACAGAGACGAAGTGTGTCGCATGATATCAAAGTTCACAGGGCAATGTAAAAGAATCTCTTCATGGAACAAAAAAATAGAAAGAAAGGAAAACGCGTGGAAAATAATGTGCCTGTTGGGCATAAAATATCGATTGTAACGTGCAACTGTTCTGTAGGACGAAATAACATGTTAAAAAACAATTGACGCAATACCGCGAGATATTCCGCAATATTTCAATTATTCAGAATTATAATGTCTCCATATGCAATCGCGCAAAACTATGTCTGTGATTCAACGAGTCCGCGTTTACGTCAGACGATGATGTCTGCTTAGTGCGAGGAACTTTCTCCTTCGTCCGCCTACTAGCGCGCTTCACTACTGTCCACGTATTTAAAAAAGCAACTAGCACACTACAAATATTTTCCGTTGACCATTTGACCTTATTGAGTACAATCATTTGTATCGATTTATTGGCGCATCTAACCCGCAAATTTTTTCAATAAAGTATATTTACAGACTAACGTGAACATCCCGAAGCATCAATGAACCATGAAACTACAGTACGAAATCTTATAGAAAATAATTTTTATTTGCCAAAGTTAAGAGTTAGAAAGAGAAAGAGGAACAAGCCGGATCAGTGTCTATGTTATATTTAAATGTCTTCTCCTTGCTTATATAAAAGGCAATTTATTCTATCTTGCGATATAAATTTCTTTTTATGAGAATTATATAATACGCGGATGAGCGTAAGTTATTGAACATAATTAGCGAGGAATCTGAATCGTCAGCTAGATAAAACTGTGAAAAGTAACGGCATTTATGGACGTTCGAAACCATGTAATCATCGATAATACAATCTATATTGTTAAAAATTTTATGAAATTTAATATATTTTTAAGTTACACAATTTAAATTTAATTTCATGACATTACATTAAATTTGATGTATTTATAACTGAAAAGTATATTTGTGTATATGTACATGATATTTAATGTCTTTTTCATGAAAATTAATGTATACGTTTTATGAAATTTAATGTATACATTCATTACATTTAAGTAACTATTGTAACTTAATTTTCAGTTAAATTTAAATCATTCGTTACTTTTAATTTTATTCATAACCACGAGTTTCATTTACATGTAAAGGAAGGTCGTGGTTACATTTCTAACAGTATATATTTCTGATCATATAAATAGCATACGTCAATTTTATCGCAGAAAGATGCCAGAAAAGAATAGAGATCAATTAGCGTGTCTACATTTACCGAAACTCCACCCTGGTCTAACTGCTAGCTGGTATATCTATTCCATAAAGTCACAGAATTAGTTAAACGGGTGTAAACGTCAATATGAGAATCGAATTGAGGTAAATTGACAAAGGGAGGTAAATGTATCAATGACAACAGAAATTTAATTCTCTTTTACAACTTGTATGTACAAAGAGACGGAAATAGAATTTTTAGCGTAGAATTTTAACCGTAACTGTTACAGTTACTTTTTTAAAATAAAATTTTTTTTAATTTAATTTTATTAATGTCAGAGTATGTCTGAAACAGGAACTACCTTTTATAATTGAAAATTGATTGAAACAATTATAATAACGTTTAATGTAATTTTTATTTTTTCCTACTTTAATTAATATTTCTTTTTCAATCTTATTCTTTTTTTTGTTATAATTTTATTTGAAATATTAATACGCGTTTACATAAGCAAAATTGAAATAATATGACGGACAGTAGAATCGAAATTACATGAAAAATCTCGGTTTGAATAACATTCCATATATTGTTCATTACGAGAAGGGAAATATTTGCAGGCACTATTTCAAATCTTGAAATATATTTAATTTGATTTCTATGTATCAATATCATCATATATTACACTCCTTGAATTCCTGAAATAAAAAATTCCGCTAAATTAGTGATACATAATTTCTATTTAAAAAGGAATAAACAAGGATTTGACGAAATTAAAACAAGTAAGAAATACATTTTATAAATTATTAATAATTGTATATATAATGTAAAATATACATGAAAAGTATAAACGTATATAAATAAAATTATAATAGTAATACAATATGTGAGTGCACGAGTGTCGAAAAGTACTAATAAATTAAAATAGATAAAACATGTAATATAAAATTTATTTTAATGAAATTCAGTGACAAAATCACAGAAATGAGAGGCGTTTTTACGTTATTCTATTCCAATTACTAATAGAGCGTTGCATATTTCATCAAATTTCTCTTTGACAAAACGAAATCGACATTAATTTATAATATATATTGCAGGAAATATTCCTAATGAAATTTTCCATATTCCGAAATCCACATAAACGTCACAAAATCATTTGATTTTGTCCAAAGTTAATATCGAATGTTATGTTCTGGGGGATCTCTGTTCTCGGAAGCCGGAAGATAATTACGTTTATGGTATGATTGATAGGATATCGAATTCAATCGCGGTTACAGGAAATCGGAACCCGTTGTTGCGCACCAAGGACAACGGACACATACTGTGCCTGTAGATGTCCTCGAGGAACAAGTTGCATGATTCGCAGTTGAGGGTGCAATGAGGCCTGCGAACTTCGAGGAGAGGACTGACGGCCCTCCTGGGACTGGCCCCACCGTCGGGATTTGTCCCAACTTGCGACCCTTGTGGCAGGGTCAGGCTGCTTGTGCTTGAGGCTAAACTTCTATCCGCCATTCTGTCTTCGTCCTCGAAGAGCCTGGCCGTCGATCAAGGGAGAGCCAAACTGCCTCGCCAGACAGCCCTTGAAAATTTACCGTTGCGATATCGGATTTTTTCTCCTCGTTCTCTTCCATTCCTTCGCATACGTACGCGTGCGTGCGTGCGTGCATGCAGACACGCACGACATAAATGTATTATAGTTCCGCCGAGTCGGCATACCCGATAAAAATGTATATGAGATAGTATTTTATAACCCGCAAATATATACTATTTCCAAATTTCATATTCAAGATTCCTCCGAACGATCGCGAAATTTCACGGTTGAATAATCGAATGTGGCACATTCATGCGGAAAGTCCGTTGAATATCGTGCCGTTTTTTAACAGATGGAAACTGTTGGACAGCATTCTTCGATTATTGTAACGTTCCGTAAAAAAAGAGAATTTAAATACAGACAGAAAGGGACATTTATTATACTGTTAACTCAGATATAAATACTCAGATATAAATTATCTTCGTGATTTATACGTTTTATAATAATTTTGTTACATAACCTTTTGCATAAATAATATCTAAGTCACATATATATTTTTATTTAAGTTTAAGGTATACTATTTAACTCTAAAATTTGAATTGTTGAAACATTTGTTATATAAATTTATATCATGTTTTTCACAATTAATTAAGGTACATTATCTTAATAAACGTATATTTGGTTATGTTTATCTCGAATCTGTTGCAACAAACAACAAACATTTTATACAGAATTAATTCTCATTTACTGTTCATGTAGCATGCAAAAGAAAGTGGATCGTATTCGACGTACTGTATAAATGATATCTTTGCAAGTTGTTAAAACATTTACCATTCGTCTTTCAAGTACGCATTTATCTTATTTGACTAAAACATTGCGTATTTTCCCAAGAAACTAAAATAATATTTATTAAACATTGGATCGCTAAAGCGACTTTATTTTTTCAAAAACCGCGTTAAAATTTCAGTTACTGTTATATATAATTATTTATAATTATTCATTAATATTTCCACAATGGCCGCAGTGTTTCTGTAAATAATAACTATTATAACAATTCGATTAATTGAGCAATTCAATAGACGGAAATTTGTTAAAAAATTAGTCACGTTTCCATAAAAAAGTATAGTTTTAAAATATATATTTAATAATATAATATCTAATGTCGAACAAAAATTGTTACGACGTATATTTTTTAAGATAACGTCCATCTTCTATTAAATCGATTTGTAAACGTTACATTACAGAGCTTTGATGAATGAAAGCTATTATCCAAAAGCTTTCTTCAGAGTGCTCGAAGTTAAAATAAGTATGAGTATCTTAAAGTTTAATTCGCGTGTAATGATATTACGGTCGATTTATTCGATGGAATTTCGTAGAAAACTTACGTCTTGTCGGCCTTGAATCGTCGCGTTTGACTTTGATTTCTTTTCCGTTGATTTCTTTTTAATCCTTATGTGATCATTTTATGATCAACGATCTTGTTTCCGTTCGAGTTCACAAGTTCACACTTTCGAAATTTCGTCAAAAGACGCATCAATTTTCGTGAAAAGTCGTGGCCATTAAACTGAATTATACGTAATCTGCGTTTAATAATTCCCCATTTCAAGATACATCCAAAATTTAAAAAAAGGAGAGTTTTATAATATTTTATTTAAATGGAAAAGTAAAAGAGTTATTGAAGATTATTGAAAATAATTGAAAATTAATTATTAAAAATGAACTGGTTTCTGGAAACAATTTTAACAAGTAACAAATCGCTTCATTAAAATATCAAACGCAAATATTTTCTTATCTCCGTTATATATAAAATAAAATAGTTTCCGAAAATTACTTGGATTAGCCATCCGATTCTTTTCAAGGTTTAAGATATAACCTGCAGTTTCTCTTTTACCTTACCAGGATTTCGCCGCATTAGGGAAACACTCGCGTTTATCCCGATAGCTGAGTTCATCCCGGATCTCTGTCTTCACTTCCACTAACCCCATTAAGCCTTGTCTTATCATATACGCTGATTTTAATTTTGCAGCACTAATCACTACACGACACGCCATACCTTCCACGTGTGAATCGCAACCCATTCATGGAACGAGGAAATTAATTTGTTTGTATCGCTGTTTTTGTCAGGGACCAAAAAATGTCTCGCGGAATTAATAACCACAAGCAACTCGTAACCTCTATTTCACCGCCGAGTAAATTAGTATGAACGCTTTTCATCGTTATCCTTCAGTCGGGACACATTTTGCAAGTGAAATGTTCATAGTACAAGGAACTTGATAGTAACATTGATATTGAATATATATATATATATATATATATATGTATATATATACACACACACACATACAGGATGTTCCGTTTTGTGTGTAAATAGAGTGGACTAAACTGAGTCGAAAAGTCCTGTACTATTTTGCAATTTTCGCAATAGTTAACAAAATATTACTAAAAATTGCCAAATTGGTCTTGAATTTTGTACTCAAATACTATCAACTTTATAGAAAAGCTGCAAAAATCATTTATTTTTTTCTGATAAAGTTCTAAGAATTTTTCAAAATTTTTTCAGAATTTTTTAATATCGTATTTTCTCATATTGGCAAAAATAAGAAAATGCAGTAAAAACTTGATAAAAAATTCTGAAAAAACTCTTAGGAAGAAAATAAATGATTTTTGTCTCTTGCAGTTTTTCTGTAAAGTTGATAATATTTGAATATAAAATTATTCAAGACCAATATTTGACAATTTTTAGTAATTAATAATCTTGTTAACTATTGCAAAAATTGCAAAATGATAGAGGACTTTTCAATTCAATTTAATCCGCTTTATCTACACAAAAGCGATTGGCAAAAAATTTTCGGAACACCCTACATATATATATATATAATCGTTATATAATACTCATTTATTTCTCGGCTTACTTTTAATTTAAGTTTACGTAACAAAAAATCTGGATGTTAATAACTGCACATAATAAAATTAAATATGAATATAATTCAAAATTAAGACTCTTCGGATATTTACAATAAAAAAATTTTTGCCGAAAACATTGTTTAAATGATCGTAACCTGAAGATAATATCTTTTTCTGAAAATAAAAATTGTATTTTCCTCTGGGAAATACGTTTCATGACCACATAAACAAGAATTGCGAAGGAGAAACTTCGGAAAGAAAGAAGAAAAAGAAGAGCGTACGAAGGCGACAAAAAAAGACACTGAACTGCATTCCAATTTCTCACTGTTACAAGCATACAGTAACAGGACAATAAAACGATCTGTCGCGACAAAAACAGTGTAGAGCGAAGTATATAATGTAAAAAGATAAAAGTTCCGTTCGTGCTAAGGTAAGAAATAGAGGAGGAAATAAATAGCTGCATGGCGAACAGCCGATGAACTCGCGCAGAAAATGTCGCAAAACGCGAAACAGGTCGTTTACGACGCTGTCTGATCGGTTATGTGATCTATCACTTGTCGGATTACCACGCTCGAGTTTCTCTCTTCGACCTGTCAGCAAATCGTGTTCACTTTAACAGTTCAAACCGCATCGCGCGTACAAATGAAGTTAAATCCATCAGTGATACAAGTAAATGAATAATCCGACCTGTATTAATATTCGTTGATATTGAAAACACTGTTAATAAATCTTTGATCTTTGAATTTATACTATCATCGTTTTACTTTATATAACAAAAAAAGGATCACATTATTTTTTCCAACCTTATCAGATATTTATTCTCAACATTGTTAAAAAATTACTCCATCGTGTGTGTATGTTCGGTAACTCTTTTCCAATATAATAAAAAGTTTCCTTTCAAAATTGGGGGGCAATTCTGGGAGAAAAATAAGGTTTCTTTCTCTAACCCGGCGGGAATTTACTTTCTTCAGTGGAAGAACTTTAACACAGGCGAGAGCTCCATTCCGTTTTATTGGGAGACCTTTAATGTGGCCAGTGGCCTCTATCCCTCTAACACGGTCACGGGACGATTTAATTTCGCACGCTGTTTTTCCTCATGTGTGCCATGATGCAACGTTAATTGCTTCCGCGCGGTTGTAACGCTGATATTACGGAGGTGCGTCGACCCGGTGCGGCGGTCTTTTCGCACTCGGAATCGATACTGCCGCTGATTAACCGTTACACGATGTGTAAATCACGCGACGAGATCAATTTTGCGAAGAATCCAATAGATTTCGACAACATATTTTGTGCATTTACACGTAACTTATAAAAAAGAAAGTGAAAGAGAAAGAGAGGAAGAACACAACGCGTTGTGCACGCACGTTGTCGGGTATGCCGCTCGTCGAAAGATTTCTCCTTTCCATTTTAAAACAACACCTACGACTTCGTCTTTAGGCCGCAGACTGGGGCATAAGTGATGCCCGATGATTTCACGTGTCGTCGCCGAGAATACGTATTTTTTTTTTATACCGAAGAGAAAAATGGATAAATGGGGAAAAAGGAGAGCGATAACGAGAATCTCAGCGGAACGCGCGCGATAGTCGCGTGCGTTCTAGGACGCGTGAGAACTTCGACTGAGCTTTCGGACCTTGTTTCGACATGCTCCTATGGAACACATTCCATTCCGATCGATTCTCGCGGATAGTTGCCGTGAGCTTGCAAACTTTGAGCGAGAACTCTATTACCGATGGCGCGACTAACTATCGATTTCCTTAATGTTGAAAATGTGGCGAGCTTTAGTAGTAAAGCTCGAGTCTGGTAAAGTCGTTTTACCAGTATATCGGGTGATGGACATCTAATAATAATCTAATATCGACATATGTTAGATACATTTTTCCTTCCCTTCGAAGCCATCAGTCGATTGAATCGAGGTGTTCTTGCAAGCTTCGTTACCGAGTTTTGCTTTCCTAATCAATATTTGATAAGATATTGGTATCAATGAAGATACATACTTGAATCTTTTAACTATATACTTTTTATAGATTATTTAGTTATTTGTTTTATTTCATATATTAAAATATATCGGTAATATTTTTCGTGAGCGTGAGAATAAATTTTCTAATTTTATGCAGTCTAATTTATATTGTACAAGAAATAAAGCTTGAATGATTACTGAATAATAATTTACATATTAAATTACATATTAAAAAATTTTAATAACGTAAAACAATCTATGAGACAATTGATATTTGTGTTTTAATATATAATTTAAACAATATGGTTTGCGCGTTCCGATATTCATTCTCAATATTAAAAATTTATAATATACGTTGCCTAAATTGTCAGCACTAATAAATATCGGAATGCAATCAATTTTAATACTAGGGGCGGAATCCATAGACTCAAGTTACTCAAGATTCGAGATAGTCTTAAGCTTGAGATTTCATGAACTAAAAGAGCCATATTACGATCTTAAGACATCGCATGAAACGGTCTTGAGATTAAGAGCGGATTATGGATTCCGGTTTAGAATTGCGGATCTAAATTAATCCAATCGCGGTTCAAGCTAAATCTAGTTTTTTACGATATCACCATAAAAGTAAGATTACTTGTAATTAATTATGATTATTTATGAATAATCACAAAAATCTAAAATCCACATGCAAATCCAAATTAACTGAAAAAGAAAAACTGTCAGATGAATTAAAAATGACACAGTTCAACAGTTCGTTCTGTAAAGAGCGACTGTTGGTAACGGATTACCTAAATAGGAGCTTGCAAGCTCGATAGAAAAAGATTCTTCGGAAGCTTCAGCAAGTAATGATATCCAGCGGTCGATAAAATGGCGAATGAAGTTTTACTTTTCAACAGCAAAAAGCTCCTTTAAAAAATTGATCGTGAAATAAAAATATAAAAATATAAAATGTACAAACATTTTAAAAACTATATAAAAATTGTATATGATTACATTATTTAAATGCCATTAATTGAAAGCATTTTAATAATTCTCTTATTGTTAATTAATCTAATTAAATTGCCTTGCAATGTATAATACTTGCAATTTCATGTTGAAGGACTCCGTAATTTTTGTATATGCATGTTAATCATGAATTGATATCGCTTTGGTTAAAATCTATTACCGTCAGCTAAATCATAACATATGAGCCATCACAAATCGTCGATGTTCGTAATCATATTCCACATGTATATTGTCAGAAATAAGAGTACAAAAAATCAATATTATGTGCGTTGAAATTAATTATGGTTATATAATTCGTATAAGATACAAAGCCTCGTTGATTACTCTTTTAAATGCCTAAATCAAAGCATTTACAAAAATTGTGCTATTATTATCATCTGATAAAATAATGATCTACAATTCGTTCTATATGTTATTCCATACGTCGTCTTGCATTCATCTCTTGCATTCATCTCTTGCATTCATGATTAGTAAAATATATTTACAACGTTGTTTATCAATGGTGCATCGCTGTCTGCATTGTCATTGTAAAACAGTGTATGAGAAATGAAGCATTGTTTCTTTCTTTATGATTATTTTGTGGCTATACATAAATAAACTTTATTTTTCTTAATTAACATTTATATATTTTTTTCCTTATATATTCTGTGTATACATATATCTATATTTATATGTATATATTATAATATATTGGTTTATTTTTTCGATTTATTTTTTCGATTACTTTTTTCGATTTATAATACTGAAAATTTGCTTACCAAAAATTTATACCAAAATGATTTTTATCTCTTTTAAATGATAAGAAGATGTAACTGCAAATTTTTTACAATCATTCTGATCTTGTTGCTTCCAGTTAAACTAGTACAAGTCATGCATATCAAAAAAAGTGCAACCCTAACAAGAGATCAATTTTTGTTCCTGTATTATGAAACGTGACGAGAGGCAATTGCTTTGGTATCCACGATTATCTCGAATGACGTTAAGACTCACCCTTTGGAGGGAATTCGTTATTGTCTCCCAAGTAGAATGGCCCTTGGCGCATCACGATCTCATGAACGATTATAGCAAAGCTGTACACGTCGCCTTTCTGAGTGCCCTCGGGCAGTTGTCTCTCCATCCTCAGCAATTCTGGAGCTGTCCAAAGCTGTTCTGTAACATCAAATTTCCTGCTCTAAAAAATCAGACCGGGTAGAGCAGTTTAACGCAGTCTCTCCTCCCTTTTCCATGCATTCGATGGTTATTGTAAATATAAATTATAAATCGAAACATGATCGAAATCAAAAATATTTGTCGCGTTTAAAATTTCTGTTATATGTCAGAAATTATTGATATCTATTTTTC
The DNA here is from genome assembly GCF_024713525.1 of Acromyrmex echinatior. Taxonomy (NCBI): domain Eukaryota; kingdom Metazoa; phylum Arthropoda; class Insecta; order Hymenoptera; family Formicidae; genus Acromyrmex; species Acromyrmex echinatior. Next base: position 16,267,048 of record NC_141852.1, on the reverse strand, counting down.
CCACGCGTTTACTAAATGTGTGTGTGACATGCGACAAAATATATTATTTGTTCAAATAGTTAAATTGTCAAACATAAGTTTTATACGTTTATTTTGATTCTAATATTATCTGTATTTCTCTATCCGTATTTCTACACGTTTGAGAAATATTTGGCGTTGTAACACCGAAAAAAGACTTTGGTAATAGTTACTAAATATTGAGTGAAATCATTTCAATCAAATTTTTTTATAATATAATCAAAAATAATTTTATTTTCTCTCCTAAATATAATATTTAGTTATTACCAAACACAATAATATCAACCGTTTGGTAATAATTACTAATTTAGAAAAGTAAAATTATTTTTTACTATATTAACCAAATATTTTATTGAAATTATTTCAATCAATATTTGATAACTATTAACAGACTTTTATTTTAGTGTATGATCGTTGGAGAAACATCGTTCGGGAATGCTTAAATCTAAATCTACAGTAGGTGTTTTGAGTCTTAAGCCGTAAGAAATTACAGTCGAATGCGAGGAGAATAATTGATTACGATTCGTCCTACGATTTCTTATGGCTTACCTCGCAAACACAATAGAGTAGTAAACCTTAAGTCTTAAGAAATTGATCAATCACAGTCAAATGTGAGAAGAATAATCGATTATGAAAAAAAAAAAGGTTTAAAAACCTATTGTAAATCCAGAGGCGTAAACAATTTGCAAATACGTACTCCTCCAGTAGGCGTAACTGTTCTTATCGCCATCTGAATCCACATCTACGCTTCTTCTCAGCTCGTGCAAACCGAAGTCGGCGATTTTCAGAACGAATCGTGAATCAACAACGCAATTTGAAGACTTGAGGTTACCGTGACTCTTCACTTCCGATGCATGGAGATACACCATACCACGCACGATATCGTGTATCAGGGATCCTCTGAACACGCGATCGAGCTTTATCTGCTCGTTCTCAAGTATATCCTGTCCAATAACAAAAGATTAAAATACTAGTATACTGCAGTATTGTTCTTATATGATATTCTTTACATCTAAGTCAAATATTTGAATATATTGTACTCTTTAATATTATTTAATATATGCAGTGTGTCTTTAAATACGTATTCAATATGTGTAAAATATTCTAAGTTTCGTGCGACTCCTTTGACATAAAATTTCTTCGAACAATTGTACAAATTTCATTCGTGTTTAAAATGGTTATTCAGGCAAGGCAAACTAATAATTCAAACGAGTAAGAACTTAAAGTTACACTATAAGGAAAGACAAGTATTCAATAAAATGGAACTTTTGTTTCGTATATAGGACGTCTGCGATGCTTATAGACAAATGCATTAAAAATCTACGCTTAGTCGTACATATTCGGGTATTATCACAGTCATATGTATATTGCATCGTTCTCGATATTATATGATATACAATATTATTTGATATACAGACAGACACTACATATAAAATGTTTCATATTTTATAATAATACAATATTTTAATCACTTTTTTAACGAAAAACATCAAAACAGGAATTATTCTTTATCATAATATATTGTATTTTAATATATGTATATTTTTTTTGTAAGTAAGTTTCAAAATATTCTAATGAAATTAACTTGAAATTAACTAAATCAAAATCATAGTTATAAGTTCATAATTATTGTGATGTTAATTCTTTTTTTATTAAAACAGAATTGCCATTTCAAAATCAAATCAATAAGTTTTGACACGTTCTGCAGTAACGTATGTCTATCTTGCCTTAATTTGATGACACGTGGGACATAATTATTTACTTGGTTGCTCATCGAAACTTTAAATCGGGACATGAAATGCAATTCACCTGGAGAGATCCTTTGGGGCAGTATTCGGTTAGGAGACAACAATGCGGCGGCTCGAGACAGGCACCGTAAAATCGTACAAGATGATCATGCTGGAGATCCTTCATCTGTGAAAGTCACCAACATCACCACTCATATGAATTAAAGCCCGTTACATGCAATCGGTTACTGGAGAAGAAATTACGCGGAGAGAAAAATGATTTATTGAGAATCGTTATTGAGAGTATTGCGAAGTGTTCGCTAAAGAATTATGTTTGACAAATTGAAATTGACAATAATTTATGAAGCTCGAAACATGCGTTTGCGAAGTCAGCTACTTACCCGCTTTAGCTCCAGCAACAAAGGTCTTGAAATCTCCACTTTGTTCCTCGGTATGAGTTTTATCGCGACTTTCGAGTTCTGAAATGAATCACAATTTTACGGTCGATGGAATTATTGACTGTTCTTTGACTGCCTCGAATGCCCACGAAAAAAAATATACATGTACACACACATATCCCTAGGGAAAATCTTTTTATAGGTAGTTCCAAAAATGCTTATGTCCCATGGGTATATATTTGTTCTAAATCTTCCCATCATGACGAGGTTTCCAGCAGGAATATGTGCGCGCACACACACACACACACACACACACACACACACACACACACACACACACACACGCGCGCGCGTCATATCAAACATTCCATATCAAATGAGCCACCTTTTTTTATCAGGCAGAACACTTTTTATTTTGACACGTAAAATCTTTCTTGACATCTCTATTTTATAGCCCTCAAGTTACAAGTTATTATCTTTAACAGTTGAAATATGGCTATATAATTTAAATATATAAATTGTAAAGCCCGATATATAACTTAGATAAATATTAAATATCGAATTCTTGTTATTCAATATCAAAAAAATTTTATGAAAAATAAGGCTATCAAAAAGACGATTTTAAATCTTATACATGAAAAAACTTTTTCGAAATGCAGTCGTACATTTGCAATGAAATTATTGATAAATTAATTTCTCACGCTACGTTTTTCCATTCGAATGTATGTGTCGCGCGATTGTTTGTCGTTCTAGTTTGAAGCAATATCCTTATTTAAAAAAAAAAGTGAATATTGATTGGCAGACATGAACAACACAAGCTTCTGTTCAATGGAATATATATGTATTTCGATTGTAGATAATATACGTTGGTGTTTAATCCTGTTAATACTGGAAATTGCACTTCGATAAACAACTTGGAAATAAGTCGGAAAATAATTTTTTTGCGATACTTACGCATCATGATTTATTTCTTTTATATCTATATAATAGTGAATTCGATTGGATGCACTCAGAGCTCACTGATGCACATTAAAGTCATCGTACATAAATTAACGTAAAAATATGTGTTTAATATATAAATATAAAAACGGATTAAACTACTAAGTTCTTAATACATTTTATTGTGCTGCTAAGCATAATATTAAAATTTGTATCTTATATGAAATATATATATATATATATATATATATATATATATATATATTTGCATTTTACTTATATAAATCAATGTATAACGGTTTTAATATGCACTACTTCGCATGTCCAACCAAAATCATTATAAATTAATTACATAATTGATAATCATCATGTGTGCATTGTGATTTAAAGATAAAATGAAAACAAACATACTCTAACCTTATAAAATCCTGTCGGAACATATACATTTCGATCAACACCATCTGGCAGACTTGCATTATCTTCAGAATATATCGTCTGGAACAAAAATCATCTCTTAAATATTAATTGATTAGAAGAGAATTACGTAAGGCAGAGTATTAATAAACTTCAAATACTAAAGGCCTCAGTAATCGAACTTTTAAAACTAAACGCGAATTTATAAATAAAGTTAATTAAAATAAATTCTCGTTATTAAATACATAATAATGTAATTTTTTATTTGAAAAATGTTTTTCACTAATAATTGTTTAATATGTGGAAAAAAATATTGTTGACTTGACATTTCAATTAAATTAAAACGGACTCAGTGAAAATCGGTCAAAGATTCTGTCGTTAAACAAAAAACGCCGACATGCTTTGTGAATAAATGTAAAGTCAAGGCTATAAGGGACTTATTTTCTTTCTGTTCTTTCTCTTATTCGTTATATAAGAAAAAAAGTACGAATAAATTTAAAAACGGACGCTTTCTCTTTTGTTTCTATATCTTAACGCTATGTAGAGAAATGATAAGAACGCGTCAACAGAATAACGTACAATGAAATAAAGTCTTCTTTAAGGTTGCTACTCCGGATGCTCTGGAAGTGGGTAAAGCACTACTCGCGGAGTAATACTTTCCACCATTGTCCTCTTTCCTTTCTTTAGAGATCCTACCTGAGGTACGAACACCACATCCTCTCAGGAATGAAAATTATTGGAAACGCTATCGGGATAAGCTATGATGAAAATTCGATCGCAATCGCGACATTGTTTATTTTAACCACTATAACTCATCGCGACAAATATTTGCTTAATTCACTCGAATTACTTTTCGAAATCCCAGATAATTAAATTGTGTCGTTACCGCAAGTAAGGCGATGTTATAAATTCTAAAATCATGTGAAAATTGCATTTCCGTCATATTTACCAGTTCACTACCGCGAAACTTATTCACGATTAGGGAGTACATAGAGCCTCTTGTCTTCGCGTTAGGTATCACGATTACGTCGTCCCAATGCACTTTCCATGTCATGGAGGCAATTTCCGCTTCCAGTTTGAAACGCCTGCAAAACAAACGACAATATTATCGGCGGGTGACTCTCGAACAGAGCTATAGCCGAGGTGTGTTAAAAAATGTTTTGTGCAATATATTATGGCTTTATGATAAATCGCGCGCTTAATAGCGCTTAAACGTATATATTGTGTGAATTAATTTCTGACAATTGCATTATCTATTATTCTTTTTCATGACAAAGGATTGCACGCTTTTCCTTCGCTGATTAACGAGATGCTTTTTATCAACGGTAATTATTATGTAGCGTATATAAAATATACGTGAAATATTTTCACGATGTCTCCATCCATTACAAAAATGCAATTTGTCAACTCGATAAATTTGCGTGCACACGCGTATGTGTGTGGGTGGGTGTCCGTACTGTTTGTACGTACATATATGTTACTTGTTCAACATATTTCACCTGATATCTACGAGATGTATATACGAACGTACGCGAGTATATAACTAACAACGTTCGCAACCACGTCAGTGTGCGTACACGTTGAACAGCGCAAGAGGGGTAATTATGTGTCTACGTATCTCATAACCACACGCCTATCTGTCCCAGGCGGGATATTATTCCGCGTATAAAGGCTTCGTGTGTTCGGAATTTCCCGATCTAAATGAGTTCGATATATGCATCGAAAGTTCACCATCAAACGTTCGTGGGGTGAATTGCAAACAACCGACGAAAGCTCAATACTCTATGTATTTGTTAGGGTTGCGACATGGATATGTGCAGTTTCACTGAACTCGATCGATTCCATAGATTTGGAAATATATATATAACGCCACTGCAAACTCTCATGAATAAACACATGGATTACTTTCGTGTACCAGCATCGAACTGCGTATCCAGCAGCATTGAAATTCGATATTTTGCATATACGCATGTTAGTACGCATATATTTATGTATCAGTTTTAATTCCTAGCAGTTATCTAATAATATTCAATATGTCATTTAAAAAAATATTATTGGCAGTTTTCTTTTCCCTTTTCCCCTTTTTTGATCAAATTCTCCCAAATATTTAATCCTAAGTTTGGCGAATTATTGACTTACTCATCATTCGAGTGAAATGAATATGTTGACTTTTTACGAGAATTAATTTTGTTTACGTTTCACGAATGTGTAATATTACAGATGTAATATTTGTCTTTTGAGACGAATTTTTACTCGCATTATTGCCATTTGCATCTCGCAGATTATAAAATCATTTCAGCACTTTCTAATAAAAAATATCGCGTAAATTAAATTTCTCTCAATAAGAAATACAAATAATTTCATTCTACTAATTTTAATTTTTTAATTTATCACAATAATTTAAGATATTTTCAACAGATTGCGACAAAGATCTTTAAAGATACCGGTAAATTTGATGTTGGATTGAAGCAATATACGTTGTTTGATAATAGTACTATATTAACCAGAGATCATAATGTGCTTTAAAGCAAGTTATAAAGCTGTGCAACTGCGATATTGCATCTCTGATTAAAATCCTGGGGAAATATATGACGTGTGTAAAGCAAAGTTATAATGCAAAACGGTACGCAATAAATTCCGAAGAAGAGTCATAGAAAGACAATAATAATAATTATCGAAAATAGATCGGTGTAAAATATACTATCTGTGTTAAGCCAAGCGCATAGTACATTTTATTTATACAAAATTTATAGTTTCTTATAATTTTACATTTACGATTGTATCGTAACAATACAGAGAAAGCTATTAAATTTAAATTTATTATTTATTTAATATTTATATGAATACTTTTATATCATAATATTAATTAATAATCATTAATTTCTTTTTTCAAATAAACATTAGATTTAATCAGCATCGATAGCTCATTCAAGTTAATTGAACATAGAATATTTGAAATAAAACTGTTGTGTAAAATGTTAAACTTTTTATGGCATCAAGTTGCCATAAAGTTTTAGCGGTTGATTTTGGTGTTTATTTTTGTGATATATACTGTTGCAAATATAAGGTTGTTTCGCTATTTCTTGTCTACCAACTCTTGTCCAATACTCGAACGAATGGATAACAGTGCATAGCTGCTCCGCATTTAACTCTCAGAATACCATAAGTACCAAAAGATAGTGAATGCATTTATTATAATTATTGCAATAACCGATATATTACGTGTTTAATGATTCATAAGCGTGTCGAATGACTTTGAAATATATGAGATCTTTTAGACGCGCGGATAAAGGATATACGCATACATTTGTGATCGTATCTATAACGTTCTGTAACAATGCAAGTACTTAAAGTCAATCATATTTTGCATGGTGCTCGTAATTTATTTTTATTATTATAATAATTGAGAATAAAGAATGCCCCTTTTCGTGTAATATTCCAATTTTTATTGAAATGATGATAATCCTTCTCATGAATACAATTTTGAAGAGGAGATAAAGGGACTCCTATAAAAGGGATTACAATCGTAAAGATGGAGTAGCCAAAGTACTCATTACAATGCTATTTATTGCACTATGTCGCGTCATATCGTATAAAGGAGCAGCGTGTTAACAATATTGGAAGACTTTTTTTAAAAACAAAAGACTTTTTATAATTAATTTTATAATAATTAATTCGCAAGTGATAATAATACTTTTTTTAAATGCGATTACGATTTTCTACGTTTTCAGGAATGTTTAGTGCTGAGGGAATACAGAGTTGACAATAATCATCCTAACAATTATAATTTTATATACTAAAGTATCGTTTTTCTCCTTTGAATCGTTTATTTATATAATTCAGAAAACAGCAATCCGGAGAGTTTTGTGTCGAGTTCTGCGAAGCAGATAACCTAAATAGGGAGAAAGAAGAAGCCTATAGGATAGACACGCGGATAGATACCATACGCGTGTTTAATAATTATTTGAAATATTCATTGTCTTTTGTACTAATTTAGATTTTATATTTGTCTGTTATAGTATCGACGTAGTCAACATAGCAGATTCCTCTGCTGTTGCGCATCGGTCGGTGAGTGAAAAGTGAATTCTTTCATTGAAATAGCAGGATTTATGAAAATTATATCAAAACATAATAGATACATGTCAAATTACGATAAATTATTACATATAATATTATAATGTTACATATTACAGTTCATAAATCCTGCTTTAAAATAGATAGGCTAGAACAAATTAGAATAAATAATTAATTCTGTATGTATTAGATACTGACTGATATTCAATTCGTCGATTCTAGGCGAATCTAGCTTAATATTTTATAGCCTATATGTATGTATATAGAGTTAACTAAGTAATATGATATAGTAATAGACTTTATAATTTTACACTGATCTATGCATGCATATGCGATCGCACATAACATGGAGGAAAGATACCGTGTAGGATTTAAAACTTTAATTATTTATACAATAAGTCCGAATTAAGATTCTATTTCCTTTCGGATATAATCGTGACTAGCTAAAAATAGGGATATGTAAAAATATCATACGGATAGAATACGTGATAAGAATACAAAGATGGATATATAGGAGTACGGATAAATAAAGGTTTTAATAAGTAGATATAAATATGAATATTCATACGAATGGATAAGGATGTGAGGATATTATTATGTTTTAAAAATATAATACTTATAATATATATAATAAATTGAAAATATGTAATCTCAAAGTTGTTAAACTTTAGTCAGCATTCCAAAATAATTACTGATTGTTATAAATAAAAATTAAACGAAAACGTAAAGGTGTGCTGAATCAATAAAATAATTAAATATTAGTTTCTCCCGTGCAGAATTTAACGATACATTGATATTACAGATTCACAAATATATATTTTGCGCAATTTGTTGCAGAATTCAGTACTTGTGTGTGTGCAATTAGCGTTATTTGTTATTAATCTAAATTTATAAAATGGAAAAATTTAAAATCTAATTTGTTATTGATCTAAATTTATAAAATGGAAAAATTTTAAATCTAATTTGCAATAAATTTCACGATTTTTATATTGCGTTTCGCACATTGTAATTACCATTTTCTGTTTTGTCAAATGTTAGGTGTAAAGACTGTGAATATTTTGATATATTTATTTCTTATATTATATGGTACTTAATACTGACGTTTCGTATAATTTTGCATTAATGAAATAAATTTTGTCATGAATTCTAACACATATTATAGATCGTCTATGTATACGTAATCTATTATGCTGACATTGAATGATGACATTAGCTTTCAAAATTCTTATACTGAAATTTCTAAAAAATTTAGCATTGATATTCTTCATTTATATATATATTATTTTTAATATATCAGAAAATCATTAATAAATTTGTGAAATTTTTAATTCGATATTCGATATTTTGAATTATTATTTTTCGTATATATAAATGCTAACTAAATAAGTGTGACAATTCATTGTTGAGGCAACACTCAATAACCGATTTTAATATCTCATGAAATTTTTGCATTTACGTTTTTTATTAAATTGCGAATATATTTGTCTAAATTGTTTTGGGATTCTCGCTGTGAAATAGAAGGAAACAACTCGGTTAAGCTCTTAAGAATGTTTTTGTAATTGTCAAACCGAAGAGACAAAAAACACTTAACTATACAAGTAACGTAGAGTCGGAGATGATATTAAATCGATTAGTACGCATCTGAGAAATTTCAGCACAATCTCGCTTCATTCATTTCTTCTTCTTTTCTTTGCCTTACTCCCCTTCAACCATGTCATACATCAAAGAAGTCGAAGATCTTCTCACAATCAGTTACATCTCCTCAATAGGTACGTGTGCAGTTAACGTGTGCTACTTAGGGATTATCGAAATCACTTCACGAAAAAACAAGCGAACCGACAATGTCTTTCAAATTTCTAATAGCGAATCTATGCTAATTAACACATATCAGCGCGAATATTAGATTAAATCTCTTAGAATTAAGTTTTCACATTTTAAACGTAAAATTATTTTAATTATTTAATTTTTGCTGTTTTTAGTATCAGTTTCACTTTAATTATTCTGCTGATTATATAAATGATATGTCGATAAAATTTTGTTATTCACTATTGGATTATTTTTGATACATCATTGCAGATTAATATATTCAATAAGAAGCTTTGTCACAAATGGAATAAGAAATACAATTTCCAAAGAAAATGATTTTGTTAATTTTCTTCAATTAAAATGAAATAAGAAAAAAGAGTAAGAAAAAGAAAACGATCACTTTAAACTATTACATAATTTAAACCGTGCTATCGATAATAACTGGAATTGAAATTATTATTACATGAGTTTTTTTATTTTATACAAACAATACATTTATTTTTACAGATATCTTTTTTTCTCTTTGCGAAGTATATTTGATAAAGTATATTATTCTGATTGGAATATCTCGTTTTATCAGTTCTGTTTTATTTTTTGATATCTAAATTTTAATTTATCGAAAGTAATACTCAAAGATATCTATATCGTTATCAATATCGATAAAAATTCGCGTAAAATACATGAAATTTTAGTTTAAAAGCAAACTCAACTTACCGATAAATAAATACTGAACCGACGACGAGAACGACCACGATGGAGCTCAATACCATAGAGAGAATAGCGTATCCCGGAAGAGCTGTCAAACATTCATGTAATTTAAATGATAAAAAAATATTATCTATATTTTTTAAAGTTACGTTCCAAAACGTCCTCTTTTAGAAAGATTTATTCTATATGTACTATAGTATGTAATGTTATGTGTATTATATTTCGAGTAAAATTTTCCTCGGAGAGAACGTTTTGGAATGTATCCTAAGAAAGAGAGAAAGAGAGAGAGAGAGAGAGAGAGAGAGAGAGAGAGAGAATCAAGTGATTGCTTTATGCACTAAAAGAATCACACAGAATTATGCCAACGCGAAAAAAGTTCTATCTGTTTTATTTCAAACAGTCCAGTTATAAATATTACATATTTTTAGTCACGAAAAATTATTAAAGTTTATTAAATATAAAAATCGTTTTATTCTTTGTTAAATGCAATTATATATTTCTATCGTATTTTCGCAATTCTATATTGCATATTATATTTAAACTAAGATTAAAAAAGCATTACCCACTCACAATTATCAGGACACAATGATCCGTCGAATCCGCATGTAGGTGTATCCGGAGGTGGTTCTAAACGACCACCGGCCCAGTGAATTTGTTTTCCAGGGATATATTCCAATGTTTTATTCGCACCGTAATAATTGGCTACAATCTGCGGAGAATTAATTCATAAATAAGATGAAAGCACGGAAGAGGATGAAACAAGTTCGTGAGTGTGTTACAGAGTAAAACAATACGCGTTAGAGATGTTGTCGGATTTTGTATTATTAGTTAGCTTGATAATATTAAACTCACTCACCAACTCGTAACATCCTAAATTAAATTATTTTAGTTGCGGGACTTTGGGTAAAATTGTATCTTATAATTAGAAATAGATAATTGTTAATTTTCGGAGATGTCTTACTTCGAATCTAGAGGTTTCCGGGTCCATGTCCAGCAGAGAATAATCCGCAATTCTATCGCCATTTTCGTCGATATTTACATCACCAGTTATCCCTGGAATTGATCATAATTATGCAAAAATAAAGCATCACACATTTATGATTACTCAGTGGTTTAGACCCGATTACACTAACGTTATTTTAATTTTAAGCGAGGCTTAAAACTCTCTTTGTCTCTTTTTCAGCTTTAAAACAAGATAAAAAGAGTTTTAAGTCTCGCTTAAAGTCAAAGTAACGTTGGTGCAACCGGGCCTTAATTACTTAATACTTAATTAAAATTGAATATTACAATAGTTGCAAAAAATTGTTAATTTTCGAAGAACTTGATTTCGCACGATGATAAAATCTCATGTGATGATCGCTGCAGTTCGATATAACCAATATATAGGAACGCAATGCTCTATGAGAATGTATATAAGAGCACGGTAAAACGATTCTGTTTAAGTAAACAGTTAGCTAGCTATTGATCTAAAATTCGTTTCGTTGGGTTAGCAAAATAATTATGCAGGACGCCCAAGCTGATTGTTAGAAACTTTGTCAAAACTGTTTACATCATCTTACACTCATCTTGAGTGTGTTCCATTTAAGTAACGTTCGCAGCGCTCACAATCGATTCTTCATTTTATCCTTGTTTATCAAATATTAAATGAAATGATGCATGCAAGGATTATTGTAAACGTTAAATAGAACGCAGTCCTTAAAGTTTCCTACATAATTTTGATTAATTGAAATTTCTATTGTAATACATATTACATTATTTTGGTAGTCCAACAAAATTATTTTCAGATTAATTTCTATCAAAATTCTTAGATACTTCAGAAAAGTCGTTCTTTCTCTGAGGATATAACATAAGACATGAACAGAATGTAAATATTAAAATACAAAGCAAACTGGCAACCTTGCATTTCTTTTGACGTTAGCTACGTCAGTTACGTCAGTTATAAAATTCTTTTAGAAAACTCACGAGTCGAAGATCGGGACGGAACTTTGTAGCGTATATAAATGTATATGTATATGTAAGGAAATAGAAGATAATCATATTTCAAAAGTACTTGCTTGACAGATGAGACATAAAGCCAGAGCAAAAAGGAATTGTTTGTATTCTCATATTGCAAGATAAAATAACGTAAACTCAGACTGATAAATATTTGAGTAATATAAATTTATTTACGTTCAACTGCAAATATTTTTTAAGACGATGCCAAATTAATTGAACAATGTAAAATTCAAAGAAGCGCTTAGTACTTGAAACACGTTATATACGTGGCAAAAATGAAAATATTATAAACGTTCAAATAACATTTCAAGGAATTAGAAAGAGAGAGAAAGATAAAAAAACGATGTAAAAATTTCCTTATTAAAATTGGAAAGCCATGACAATATCTTTGACAGATTGTTGCGAATAACGATTCATCGGAATAGTTAATTTAATTGTTCTGGCCAAAGCTCTTCTAATTGACAATGATATTATCAATTTCATCCTCTTTCACGTTATTGGTCGATTCTCATTCTATGAGTTTAAGTTTTTTCTATATCTCTTAACGACAATGTCGATATCGTTACATTTATCGTCGAAGCTTTTTTTACTAAAGAAAACTGTGCTAGTTTTGTCGACTGTATTTACAAACGACATGCGACGATCCGTTAGCGTTAATGCAACAAATACTGATAATGGACAACATGATTTTCCATCGTTAATGAGAAAACGCTTATCGTAAATTCTTAAATAATTCCGCGCGAGAGATCTCCACGATCGACATAATTTTTGCTAAAGTCGTGCTTGATTGATTGGCGCGAATGAACTTCTGTTATAAATATAAGTAATAAATAAGAAAAGCTGAAAAACTTACCCTTGAAACTTTTTCCCCACATTCTCCGCGTCAAATTACCGCCATCTAGATTGACCTCACCTGGTTTTTCTGGCAGACTCTCTTTAAGGGCGAGAGCGTAAAGCAACACAGCATCATAAAACGCCGTTACGAAGGTTGAGACTGAGCTGTTACCGAAAATGAAGTTATATTTTCTCTGAGCCAGAGATTTAACTTCACGCGAAAAATTCAGGTACTCTAGATTGTCTGGAGTGCGCGCTGTTACCGTCAATAAGGCCTGATAAGCCTTTCGAGCCTTCTCGTTCCTCTCGTCTGTGTCGCCGTCGACTCTCCATGGCTCCTTGGAATCATTATCACTAGAATACATTAAGTCACTTGATACTCCGCAATAAGTTTTTTACAGATATATATCATTATGATACAAAAAAATCCCCGTGTTTGTCGAATCATTAGATAAAAAGATTTGACTTTAATTTTATGAAAATTTTATCATTACTGCTGTTACAAAGTAAGCATTTTTTAAATAATAAACTATTACGTATCATATTGAAATCTTCAAAAAAGATTATTTTAATTATTTCATAGATTATTTTAATTATTTTGTAATTACATTTCATTTAATGTTACCATATTAAAGCCGATATAATGTTGCGTAAATAAAAGCAGCTCGTGATATAAATTCTGCTAAGAAAAGGTTATATTATGAAAAATATACTTAAAAAAATATAGATATCAAAAACATTCAGGATGTAAAAATTTAAATTGTTTTTTTTTTCTTTTTTTTTTCTTTTAAGCTCAATACATTTAATTGAAATAAATTTATAAAGATAATCTCTCATATTTTATACTGAGAATTGTTAAAAACATTAGATTTTTACAACTATGTATATTTTGTTTCCTGGAATATTATCTGAAATCGTTGATATTAAAGCACTCCATGATATGCGACCCAATTAATTTATGTTTCAATGTGAAACATCATTTAACTACACTGTGACCGAGCAGCTTTTCGCCTTTATATCGTTACCAGAGATCATAACTTTTATTTTATGATGCTCGATCGTTACGTTATAATTGGAACATATAAAAGACACAAACATCTACCATATGTAATGCGTGTAACTCTTAAATTACAAGGCGTGAAAATTCTCAAGTAGTAAAAAAATCATGGTGTGGGTGGAACGACTACGGGACGCGTGATTAAATAAAGTGACGTCGTCAGGAATAACACGGCGTCACCGTGGGCGTTTGCGCCAACGAAGACTCACTTGTTTATTTTTTTTTATATCTTGCACATCTCTTCCGAGCTTAAGGTGAGCGAATAAAAATCGACATAGTTCGAAAGCAATCTTAAGTCACTCCACAAAGTTTTTCTCCGCTTGGCATTCTGGAAATTTCTTGACTTTTTATATACGATGGGAAAGCATCAGAGATGCTTAATTATCCAAGAAAAAACCGAGTACGTTTTTTGCATAATAAATGTGAATTCAAAAGACGCGTAGTATATTTTTTTTTTCAACATCTGCAATGGACTAGCAATTGTAGAAAGGTTATTGGATTAATTCTAGCTGGAAAAACTGATGAATAAAAATTCCAATTACTGCTGAAGTCAGCATAAAAAAAAAATTGCTCAAGCTATGAAACGGTCAAGTCTGCTTTTCTATTCCGTGTTTGTTTTAATTCTCATAAAGCTCGTTAAATCCGATTTTCATCGTTTCTCGAAAACTAGAAAAAAATTTATGAAATCAAGATTTTGCTAAATTTGTGCGAAAATTTTTGCTTATATTTTTCTTTTTGAAAACTGTTTCATTGTTTCGCTATTACTGGCATAATGATGAAGATTATACAATTTAGTAACTTATACAGTTTACAATGGTAACAATGTCTATTCTGATTCGATTTTATCTCAACGAAGGACTGTAGTTTAAGGTTTCCGATGGATAAATTCCACTCGACCCGAAATCGTGCGATATCCTTTATTAACGAGATCCATAAGAAGACAAAAAACGAAGCGAAAATGCAACTAGATATTTGCAACTGGATATTTGCTACAATAGTTTTGCTTTCACAGAGACGGATATTTTCTTTATGTAACTGAACGATCATTAACGTCGAACGATCTTTATCATCGGGATCACTAAAATTCAAGGTTTGTCTTTCTCACTTTGATTTCATTCGCAGATACAGGACCATTGTTCGAATAAGACGAGAAGAAAATCAAGAAAATAAAATAATATCCAAGAATGCGATCGTAAGTTCTTTACGACGGCAAAGAATCACATACTACGTTACGTTTACGACGTTCCAGGATTAGCAATTTTCCAGGACAAAGCTTTTCAAATCTTCGTTAAATAACACGATCGTACGATGTGCACTTCGTACAAACAAGAAATTTAATGCCGTCCGACATGCTTATTTTCATTGATCAAATTTCTCTTTCTAACGTATAAGGGATGTCTTTTCAAAGTTAATATAGCTTTATTCTACGAAAGAAGAGATCAATATTATTGCTTTAGCCTGCGAAAGAAGGGACTGGTGAGTCGCATACCAGGCAGTCTGTGAATGCGAGCGCATTAACATACTTAATTGTGTATACAGTATGTACGTGAGTTTATCTAATCGAGCAAATTGCTTCACAACCACATGCGTCGATAATATCGATGTGTGGCAACAGATAAATTAAGTTGAACTAAACTCTAAAATTTATAACTCTTGATAGCTTAAAGTAAGCTTCTCAAGGAAGCAGAATGAACAAAGTAAATACCTAATTGTCTCATTCTAACCATATTACGTTAAATAACTGAACTAATATTAGCACATTGTTCCAGATAATCAGAAATTGCTTGTTACTTATTGTTAGTCGAGACAAGTAATTACTACCGAAATATATTAAATAATATACCGATGATATCATTAATAACAGAAGATATTTACAATTTTTACAGAGAAATTATATTCTAATTTGCATAGATAGAAAATCTTTTCTCTATATAGAACGAGCACATATACTTCAATTTATTATGAAGAAATGTTCGGCATCGTCCGAGTCCATTAAGGTCTTTTTATTTATTTTTTGTTCTTCCATGAATACAGACACAATGTATTTCATGCCAATTTTCCTTCTATAAGGAGCCAGCCCATATGTACCGAGTACGACTCCACATTCGTTTCAATTATAAAACGGCTTCAGTGTCCGAGACGCGCGCTACTGTGCAAGTGTCCCTGTTTATGCTCCAGTTTTTTAACATACGACTCGTATTGCTAGATTTTGAGCATTGCAAGCTGATTTATAGCATAAGCTATCTAAAATGATATTTCACAATTGTATCATTACACAACATAATATAATATACAAAGTTTTAACAAGTTTTTACACATAGAATATTTTAAATGAAATATCTTCAGATTAAAAAGAGAAAAAAAGTTAACTCGATATTTATATTATCAATTGTTCTACAATTATTAGCATTTGAGATTATTATGTATATATATTTACTTTATATTTAAAAAAAAATAAAATGAAATAAAAAAATAGGTGCGTATTTCTGATCAATAAAAAAACCTATTACGGTTGAGTTTCATTTTCTTGCTGTATATATACTGGGGTATAAAAATCACCCCAATAGACTATTCTCGGATTAAAGAGGGAAAACTGTTATACACAAACATAATTCTATTCTCAGTACATAGATAAAAAAAAAATTAATTTCGTTCTCTCGGATATGCATGAGTTTTTCTTGCAACTATTTTTCTATCTTGTACGTTTGAAACACGCAAAAATATTTTACATCCTGTCTCATTTAAATGTTCGTAAAATGTTATGTTTACATGGTCACATACATGTTTATCATTATTTTTTATTTTGCACGAAACTTTCGCAATAACACGCTATTCACGCCAATGTATGCAATATTACTCTTAGTACTAAAATTGCGACTAAAATTTACTCACCTAGAGGAGAGCTCTATCGAGAAGAACACGTATTCCCCTGAGTCCACCATCCCGAGCTGCTCGGCAGCTAGCAATATTTCCCGAATGGTCGTTGAATTAGCGCACATCACTATAACTGAAACAGGGAAAAAATCAATTTCTTACGAGGCACATTGAGATCTATATAAATATTATCACGGTCGAACCAATTTACAATATACGTTCGAGCTCGAGCCAATTATATTTGCAGTTTGCTGCATATGAATGTGACATAAGTATGTAATCTAGTTAATTTTATGCGAAAATACACAGTCCTATGTGTGTTAACGTATTTGCAAGTGTATATTTAGGAAATATATTTTAAAAGGTAAGTTTAATTGCACTTGTGGTTACCAATAGATATTAAAAGATATTTTTGCATTAACCTCTTTATTAGCAAACTTACTGCATTTTTTCTTATTTCTTGCTCTTTTTCTTATTTCTTATTTTATTTAAAAATTTATAATTGTACGACTCAAATACATTTCTAAATAGTTCATAGATAAAAAATTAGAGATTATGTGAGGTTTTTTTGTAACTTTACATATATATATAATACATTAATATCTATTTCTTAAATATAAATTAAGAATTACGATTTATAAAAAAATAAGTTCTTCAATTATACAATATTATTTAACAAAAAATTATTTTTCTTAACATAAGAACAAAGATAATCATTTTTCGTAGTTTTTCAAACGTTAAATATGATTCTGTTTATCAAAGTGTTCTATCACGTCGCAATTTTGAGGAAAATGCGAACAGAATTATAATATGAGTGCCCAAAAATTGAAAAATGATTATCCTTTGTTCTTGTGCATTTTTTGTTGAACAGTATTATGTAACTTTTTATGATTGCAGAAATTAATATAAATTTAATAGTCATTTGCCGATGATTATGTTTACAGATGATCATCTACTAATGTATTTAAGTCTCATACAAATTCTAAAATTATAAGACAATAAATATATGATAATAAATTAAAGCAATAAGATAACAAATTATATCGTCTGTTTCAACTTCAATAATTTATAACCGTCGTTGTATATCGTCGTGTTTCGACATCCCAACTCAATCCAGCTTAAATCGAGTGGATTCAACACAGAATTCAAGTAGATATATATGCAAGATGGGAAGTCACAAGGAAATTTCGATTAACTCCGATCTATACGTTGCACCTCATCAAAAACTTAATTTATTCAGTATTAGTTGTGTTTAAAGTAAACAAACTATATCAGTAAAAACTTTGTACTGTTTACTACTATGAAAAAAATATTAGAGATCCGAAATATTTACTTTCCATATTAAAAAATAAACTTTTTGAAACCCTTGCATTTTTGCCGTATATTCCATAGGGATGGGAGAGGGGGAGAGGGGGGGGATGTTTGCTCATGAAAAATTTACAAATAATGCATATAAATAAGATGTATAATGATACAATAATTTATAAAATGTATTTATAAAGTTTTATTAAAGAATAAGAATGGTAAATATGTATATGAAGTAATAAATAATAATTACAATCTTCCTACATATATTACAAGTGTTATGATATAAGGTATTTCATATAATACGTTTATAGTACTTAGTGTACTGAATTGAATCTGCGCACTTTGTATGCTTTGGGCATAAATCCCGTTTACTAAAAATGCCGTATATCCCAAACAGATGGAATATACGAGACAACAAACTAAACAAAGAATACGAAAGCAAAGCACTTGTATTTTGCTACACAACATACTTTACTATTCCACTACACGTATGTATCACGAAATAAGTCTTTTATATGCTCTGCAGTGATCATTTTATATAGATTATAATTTATGGTGGCAAATCCATTCAATTCACAATAATTTCATTAATATTAACAGTAAGAAGCTGAAATCATAACACAATATTAATATAACATAAAGACATGTAACAAAGTAGTTGCGGGAAAATTATCCCCACTCCTTCTATTTTTTCTGACTTTGCAGCGTAAATCCTAGCGCGGCGTATTTATCAGAATTACCCTATAGAATTTCACTTTAAAGTGGAATACCGTAGATCGATGTTTTGCAGTCACTTTTATGTCAATGCTTGACGCGCAAATGATTTTGTACACGAATCTTTTATCAAAAGATTATCTTGTCAAGTCCGCATTATCTAAACTTCACACACGCGCTTACAATATTGCGGATAGACAAATATTTATCATGTTACAGTAAAAGGTATAAAATCCGGCGTGAATTCAGAAAATCTTCTGTACACCGCCGACGTTTACATTTTACTTTCTCCCACACACATCGATAATATAAAACTATCCGGAAATGTTGCACACGCGATGAAAATCTATATTAAAAATATGTGGATGTTATTAAATGCTGGATTAGCATTGCAAAAGCAAACCTCTGACAAATCGATAATTTTTTGCTATATAAAATAATATAGAGGAACAACACTAAACGATATTGCAAAAGTTCTGTTGATATATGAATCAGAAATAATTGTGATGTTTTTTTCCGTTTTTCTATTCCGAGGCTACGTTTCAAAACTTCCTCTTCGAGGAAGATTTTACTCTATGTGCTATAGTATGCGTTACATGTACTATACGTATATTTCGAGTAAAAGTTTCCTCAGAGAGAAAGTTTTGAAACGTAGCACAGAAAGAGCACTTTAATATATGTCTCACAAAAAATCTAAATAAAATTTGTGCTTGGTATATTTTCGCTTTTATTAACCATTTGAATTTTTTGGAGAGAAAAAGCAATCCAATTACGACGTTCTCAAGAATTGATTCACTCACATAAATATCTAATATTTTAAAAAACTATTGTTTGTAAAATTGTTTTGCAGTATGCAACACATATAAAATTATATATATCGTAAGAAGTTTTTATTTACATATATATTTTGATTACATACATATTTTTAAAAAATTGTTCTTGTATTCGTATTTGCTAGTAAAAATTATATAATTATTCAGCTGTTATATACTATTATTGCATGCATTGTGCCAAGTAACGATAACGTTCATTTTATCTTATCATTTCAAGCAATTTGAAGCAACATATTTTGTTATTTTATTGATTATTTCGAATATTGTTTAAAAAAAATTTAGGAATTCAACTATGATTTTGTGTGATTCAAGTTACTGCAACAAATAATACGTCTAAAGTATTAGACATGTTATTTAAGAAATTGCTAAATTAATCTTGCGAAATTGTTCCGCAGATGTCTTAATTCTCACGAAATACATTTAAGCAAAATACACTTTCACAAAGTAATATTCGCGACTAGTCGTATGGTTGCACCGCAACATGCCAAGCCAGATATAAACGTTTATCCAAGCAAAGTCATAATCCGGCTTTACGACAAGTCCAACACGCGCCATTAATCGGTGCAACCACGTCTTTAACTTTGGATCAGCTAGGATACAATTCAGGAGATTAACATTTTGAGAGACATCATGGAATTCTATAGATAATCTATCAACGCGTCGAGAGAGATTGCAGAATTAATTTTCTTTGATCTGAATGCTTACGTTCGTTCACGTTTGATTAATATTTCAAAATAATAGCTACAAATTAACAGATATCGTAACTTTAAACAAGAAATAATTCCATACAACTTTTAAACTAATTGGAAGTCTAATTGAAAACCTGGAAACAAGCTGAAGTAAATTTAATTTATTTTGAGAAATTGAAAGTTAAAGTATTGTATTTAATAACATTACAATCCGAAGCGACGTAATTATTATTTCTGAAATTAATTCATTCGTTTGAATAATATATATATTAGTTCAACATCTTAATACTTAGACCGTAGTGGCGCTTCGGATTGTAATGTTATTTAATATAAACGGTCTTGTTTCCTATCTTATTGTTTATAAAGTATTGTATTTATTTTAAATTTGAATAACTGAATAACAAATCGTTACAAAGATTAAATATTATTTAAATTTTTGTTAATAATCTTAATAATACCCGGACAAAAATGTTATATAAATGGACATATATAATTATATATTAAGGTAACTCTGGCAAATATGTCGCTGGGATTTATGCCGCAGAAGTCAGAAAAAATAGAAAGAGTGAGGGTAATTTTCTCGCAATTCTGTTACATGTCTTTATGTATAGTAATATTGTGTTACGATTTCAACTCCTTATTGTTAACATTAATGAAATTATTGTGAGTTGAGTGATTTGTCACTGTAATAAATAAATAAATAAACGCTACCATAAATTATAATCTACATAAAATGATCACTGTAGGGCGTGTAAAAGACTTAGTAGTTATTTCGTGATACATACGTGTAGTGAAATAGTAAAGTATGTTGTGTAGCAAAATACAAGTGCTTTGCTTTCGTATTCTTTGTTTAGTTTGTCTTGTATATCTCATCTGTTTGGGATATACGGCATTTTTAGCGAGCGAAATTTATGCCCAAAGCACAAAGTAGATTCAGTACACTAAATGCAATAAACGCATTATATGAAATATATACCTCAAGTCATAACATTTGTAACATACGTAGGAAGATTGTAATTATTATTTATTATTTCTTATACATATATATGATATATTTATCATTCTTATTCTTTAATAAAACTTTATTTTATTAAAGAATACATTTTCAGAAAGAATACAATATCGGGACATTTTACATCTTATTTATATGCATTATTTATAAATTTTTCATGAACCATACATATCCTCCCTACCTTTATGAGTAGCCATATATCCCACCTCTATAGAATATACGGCAAAAATGCAAGGGTTTCAAAAAGTTTATTTTTTAATATGAAAAATAAATATTTCGAATTTCTAATATTTTTTAGTAGTAGACAGTACAAAGTTTTTAGTGATATAGTTTGTTTACTTTAAACATAGTAACTAATACTTAATTAAGTTTTTGATGTGGCGTATAGACCGGAGTTATCCTATATAAAAAATTGACTTATTCTAGATATATATAATACAATTATATATAATTATATATGAAACATTTTTTCCAGGGTACCTAAGGCGTTTCAAAAGATTATTGTGGTTGAATATCTAATGCAATTAAAAATATATAATAAATTAAATTTTCTTAATATACGCTGTTATTGCACAGAATGCAGGAGTATTATATAAATACAAATTTTGACTAATGTATATATCTACTAAACATGAATGCATTATGATAAAGAAAACAAGAATGAATCTTTGAATTAATTAACATTATTAATTAACATGATTAAGTTTTAATATTTTATTTCCCTTATTTACTGTTAAAATCAAATTCATTTTCAGAACTTCCGATGATTATGCAATAACAGCGTAAATTGATTGCTATTATCCAGGTCTTCAATTCAATTGCAAAAGAGTTGAACGTAACGGAAATCGCTTTTGTCTTAACTCCAATTGACCAAAGATTTTTTATATCAATTTATTGATGTGTCATGGAATGTTCTCTTTCAGTTTAATTTGATATTATCAAACATAATTTTACGTACTCAAATATAATTCATTCGCGCTCTGTCGTAATATGTTATTTTCGAAACAAAATGAGCAAACGAGACATATTGTCTCATAACGCCAGTGAAATGCAATTAGATGCGAGACGCCGTCGTCGTTACGTTATTACGGGTCGATCCAACTCAGTTTCTCATTAGAGATGCTCTTCGTTTAACGCCGCCGTAGCTACCGCCGATGACAACGACTAACAAGAGTCATACGATACAAAGGGGTAAAGTTCACTCCATTATGTGAGCAGGCATCCTGTCGACGTTAAAGATGTCAGTATTGGCTGGAGTTTACTCGCTGTTCCAGCCACATTTCTTTTTCCCACAATGTTTAAAACATTTTGATTATAGTAAATACCAAAAGTCTTATCAGGGATACATCAAATTATAGTAGATTATTATAGTAAATTGCTCCGAATGACAATAGGTTCTAATGTACTTAAATATTTCTCAATAATATGTATATGTAGTTTTATACGTTAAAATACCGTACACTAAGAAAAAAGTTGCTAACTTGATTAAATGCGTTTAATTTGTGGCGATTATTTAATTTGAGTATTTATACGTTTAAGTTAAATATACACAAATCATGTCAGCTTGTTTTGAATTAGCAAACGTTTGTTTAAATTAATAAATATTATTTGCTTAATAGTCCGTGACCATTACATTTGAATTAACTAATATTTTTTTGAAAGAGTAACTTTTTTCTCTTAGTGTAGCGAATGTCAATCATACACAAAAAATGTATTAAATTTTAATAAATATCTGTTGAATATATATATAATACTGGCTGAATATTTACTAAATGCAAACATATATTTATTTGATATAAAAATCATTAATTTGATTTAACTATCATTTTTTATTGAGTAAATATTATTTATCCTAAGATAAATGTTAAATTAATATCATATTCAAACAAATATTTATTAAAATTTAGTACATTTTTTTCAGTATAATTTAATATTTTGCAGCATTCTTTGCACGGTTGTACATTCAAATTTTTAGTACAAATTAATTTCGAAAAATTTTATTTTTTTGTCACACTATCGAAAATTGATTATAAGTATTTAATATTTTTTCGGGTTCAGAAAATTTTCCTAAGACTCCTTTGCCTTTAAACGGAGATACGTTATGCTTATTCAGTTTTCGTGAATAAATTATAAGAGCATTTCAAGAGTATACTCGTAAAAGATCAAGGAAAGGCTTTTATCTTCTTTCAGAACTTGAAAATTGATAAGTAGATTTAGATAGGTAAAGGATACTACCTTTAATACAAGTAAAGAAATTTAATTAAACAATCTCGCTGAGTCAGAGTGATAAAAATCGATTGTGAAGTATATATATATATATATATATATATATATATATTAGGTGTTGGAATTAATTCGTAGCGTTTTACAAGTGATGGGAAGTACTTTCATTAATGTATTTTTTAATGCTCATGTGAAATAAATAACATTCTTTCATTAAAAAACGCTACGAATTAATTCCAACACCTAATATATATATATACAGAGAATAGCATGATAAATCAATGAGTTCGACTATCGAGAGCATGACATTTTACATCGATTGAGAATTTAAACAGCAATAAAAAGCAGTCGACGTGTAAAACGAAAAGACGAACCGCCGATGCGAGTAAAATGGGTAGATCGGTGTTATATGTCTGTATATCCGGGAAGAGTCTCATTATCACATAGATCGAATCTTCTTACTTCTCTTTTATAGCACGTCTTTCGTCTTCGCTACTCCGTAGACATACAGTATCTGAGACAGCCGTTCAAATAGAGTTAAATGTAAACTCATCATGTAATTTTGTTTCTCGATACGAGAACGTGATAATACTGGCAACAGACACTTGCTTTGCCACCTGTTTCGAGAAAATTTAATAAAAACTAAGAATTACAGTTGGAAGCTTTAAAATTATAATATTTTAAATTTCATAAATTAATTTAAGTATAAAACCTTATATTTTATATTTTTTAAAGAACTTTTTTATTATAATATATAAGAATAAAAAGAGAAAGATAAATAAAGTTACATAATCACAAGTAATTTATTATTTATAATAAAAAATATTATATAATATAAGATATTATAAGACAAATAAGATTAGAGAGAGAGAGAGAGAGAGAGAGAGAGAGAGAGAGAGAGACAAAAATAATTTATGTTAATGTAATATATTAAAAAAAATAATATTAATATAAACTGTGCATTATTAATATTCACATATAAAATTTACTATAATAACAATGTACATATTAAATGTAAAATAATTAATTATAAAACACAATATGCATAAATGCATTAAATATGCATTTAGCAAACTCTATACTTGTGCATATATGATTATCAACACAAAATATTTGATAAATATTCATCTTAATGAAATTGATAATATAAAGTAAATATTTATACACTACATAAAGTAAATATTTTCATATCACAATAAACTATAACAGAAATGTATATCTTACAGCAATAACGCTAAATGTTATATTGCACAATATATCAAAATTAATATTCAATTTACATGAAACAGATATCCCGTTATCAGATTACCTTGTTTCGGATATTATTTTTAGCACAATCGTGAGAACTCAAGACAGAACTGAATCATCATTCCTTTCGTAAAGCAGATAACGATAAAAATTCAATAAAAATTTAAATTCCCTCTCCTTTCTTTGGCAGACACGGAACTTTGAGAATTCCAATCTATTTATGGCATTCACTAGTAATTAAACGTAGATCGGTGACGACGTGCTACACCATGTTTTCAAGTTAATGTCGACTTCTCGAAAATCGAATGGTGTCAGCATTTTGATCGATCACGAATTCCTTACGGCGTTTCAAGAGTTCGTCGCAATTGAACACGCAATTATTAGAATTTAGCACGATGCTGGTGACAATAATGATTAAACAATAATGAATTATTGATTGTAAATTTATTTGAAAATTTGGATATGATCTATAGAAAATGTGAAATATATTAAGGGAGATTCTATTTTGGAGAAAAAAATTGATTTTTTTTTACATTTTTTGCATCTTTAAAGTGTGTAGAATACCTGTAAAAGAATTTTGCAATATTCAAAATTTTAAAGCAATTTATGATTTTTTGAACTGGATTTCCGGTCGAAAATCAAGTTATTATGCGCAAAACAAATAAGAATCAAAAGAAGAAGGACTCAAATGCAGCAAAATTTGTTCTTTGAACAAGAGGAGAAATTGACTAGGCCAGGAATCGCTGATTAAGTTGCAAAATATTGGTAACAAAAAGTTATTGTAAAGTAAAACTTCAAACGCATTTTTCTCGAATTCACGTTTTTCAAACTGATGGAAAATGTATAGCTTCAACCAATCATCCGATTGACATAAAGTTTTTTCCTACAAAAAATAGATGATTCTTACAAAAATAGATAATTTTTATGATGCCAAAATGGTGAACTTAAAAATAAATTTTCGAAAATGACTATTTCTTTGAACAGGTTGAAAGTGAAAAGAAGTTCGTGAAAATTGACACTTAATTTTGAATGGCTGCCATTCTGTAAATTTTAAAATTTTTCAAATAAAATGATATTCATGGCACCACAAATTTAATACATTTTAATAATTGCATTGTTGTCTCAGATAAACTGTCGACAGTCAAGATTTCCCACCAATTGGCCACGTACGTGTTGCACGCTCTGATGCACTCGTAGGCTACAGCCGTAATTTTCTACGTTTCTAAAAATAAAACTTTTTTCTTGTATATTGAAATATAAAAAACATAATGCAAAAAGCATTGTTTTGATATCTCTTTTCTTTCCTTATGAAAAAAATTGATAAAAAATACATAAATTTTGAACCTCTAGACTAGAACTTCCTCTTAAGTATATAGATATAAGATTTTATTTTTGACTCTCTTCTTATTTTTGTTTTTATCTCTTATAAGATTATTCTTTATACAAACATACTTCAAAGAATTTTATTTAAAAGATGCGAAATTTTTTTTCAATCTTTTATGCCCATTAATTTATCTATCTTGAAATTCTCTTATTCTTTGTAGAATAATTTGCAATTGTGAAAAAAATAAGAACAACCTTTTTCTTTATATTACAATCAATAAATTTAAAGCATTATTCAGTATTTAGGTCAAAAAATATTTGCAAAAATATTTGCTTTTTATCTGGAAATTATAAGTGGTGCATATGCAAATAGCATCTAATCGAGAACATACTTTGTAGCTTGTTTTATTTCTATTGAGGATAAATCTACCGCATGAACTCTGTGTAATGCGATTTAACGGACGCGTCGAAAGCGATGAGAAATGAGCACGGAGGAATTTTCAAGATGCAGCTTCTCTCGTATGAATTATCTGTGCGATATTGTAAGAGAAAACTGCTATAAAATGTGATGTTTCGATAAGTGCCTCGGGATTTATGACACAACTCGATTATTGCAACACAGCGTTCGAGTGCGTTAAATTAATTAATTGCACACGAGAACTCTCTGTTTGGTTACTCTTCCGACATATTTAATTTTCGAAATGTTTATGATTTTATATTATTGATTAATTACATTGTAATTATGAAACATACGAGCAATGTGCTTGAATGTGCGTCGTCTTATTCAGAAGCAATGCCGATGAAAGCTTCTCATCGGTCTTCTGCCAATTGTGCGTCATCCACAGGGACAAAGTTGTTAATGGAAATTTATTTAATGTTGGATAACACGTGTAAACTTAGTTGACAAGTTTGAAGTGTCAAACGCGATCAATGAATGAAAAGCACGGGGCACACTCGTATATGCAAACTTCATAAACGATATCAGTTAAATGACGGTGTCGAAGTTCACTGTTCTATCAGACTATCAAGCCCGGTTTCATAATGCAACGTCCTTTAACGGTATTAAACGCTAAACGTTACACGCTATGTCGACTTCGATAAAAGCTGATCGATATAAAGTCTACATGAAGTAGAAAGCACAATATAAAATTATTTAAGGTATTTTTAATAGATTTTATATTAGATATATGATGGGTGTAATAAGAAATATAGAGAGCCCAAAATTAATATAAAGGTCTCTCTGCATAAATTATAAAATAATATAAAAAGAAAAAAGGTTTGTCTAAAATATATAATATAAATCCTCGGAAAGAGAAATTTTTAAAATCCTATTATACGTATAATAATTTTTTAACTTTTTAAAAAGATTTATTCCATTAAACTTTACATAAATTTTTCTCTATTTTCTATCATTTAATTTACAAAATCATGTATATTAATATTCTGACTCTTTTCTAATAAATATGTATTTTATATGAATACCCTGAATATACAATATATATTTTTAGATCATATTATATTTTAATATTTCATGCATGTAGGAAAAGTTCCATTTCCATTGTAAGTAAAAATGTGACATGAACTTTTTCATCCAGTTAAAAATAGTTCCTCAGAATTTCTCACGCGTGTACATTTAAATTAACCTACATATCTAATAATAAATTCATTTCTCTCACTTTTGCGAGCAAAAATATGCAAAAATCAAATGTTAAATTTTTAATATTTTCGTTGAAATTTAGTATAACGTTTGAAGAATCAGAAGATTCTCGTGAACAAGAAAGCAATGAGAGAACGCGGGCGAACTTACTCCGTGCGGATTTGGCGATGAAACTGAGCAAATTCTTGTACTCATCGGTGTCAGCTGTCTCCTGGTTGAAGCTCTTGTGCGCTGGCGTTTGATTGAGCGCCGTATATACGGCGCTCAGGGTGAAATGACACTCGGAGTTGCCTTTACTGCTGGCCATCTCGTGATTGTGAAACAGTAAACCGCAGATTTTCCATCCAAAACTGCGTAGAATATGTCTGAGCGCCTCACCCACCAAACGATGAGAGCCCATCATCCTGGTTAACGTTGGATAATGCTGGCCCTTATGACGGAACGCTTCCGCCTGTGCACCCGCTGTCAGTACTGGTATACCCCACACACCCGCGTACCTTGCCACGGGCGCGATCACGTAATCGCACACGGGACCCAGGAAAGCATCTGTTGTGATCCGAGAAGAAGATTCGGGAAATTGATTTATCGTACTTTGCGCTAGTTTGCGTTTCGCTGAAGTTAGTCGGGAGGCCCATTGTGCAAGACATCGAAAAGTTCATTTAAAATCGAGATTACCGTGAAATATAATCTTTTAGAGGCTTTCTACAATAAGTCGTTACCTAAGTTTTAAAGTAAAAAATTGACTAATTACAGTTGATTATTCTTCTCATTCAACCGTAAATCAATTTCTTATAACTTAAGACTTAAAAGTTAAGCATTGGCTTATTGTAGAAAGTCTATTGTGATTACTTGTATAATGCCTTACATAAATAATCATAAAAGATTGTAGCGCTTGTAAAATGTGTCCATAGAAGGAACAATTTTGCTAAAAATATAGCTAGATATAGATATCTAAGAATAATTTTATTGAGCCATTAAATAATTACGGAGCTTAAGAATCTTAAGCATGATGAATAATGCTGCAAAAAGTTTCGACATTCGAGCAATCAATTTGAGCATCCGACATAATTATTTTGATGGTCCAATAACATTATTTTCAGATCTGTATCTAGCTAAATTTTTAATGCTTTAGGAAAATCGTTCTTTCTGTATTTCCTAAAGCGATTTCCTTCTTCTATATAGAAACGGGTCACCCAAAGGTTATCGAAAATTTAGTGCTTCGAAATAAGTAGCGATCGTAATTCTAAAAGTCACCTCTATGATTATATTTATAATTTATCGTGCACGTGAACTTGCGAATCATTTGTCGTATACAGTTTTAAATATGTAGAAAGAGTATCGAGTTCACTTTCGTGCCAGCTATGATAAAAAAATGTAACGAAATAGTACCACGTGAGCAAAATACATAACACGAATCTGAATTTATGAATTCGAATATTGGCTCCGCGTTATAATCCTATCACTGTCGCCTGTATGATTCGATATGTCGATAACAAGTGTACATTGTTATCAAAGAGACTTGGTTGTACAAGACGTACACTTGTACGCGGATTATACGGTTAATTAACGTATCGATTCGTGGGCGCAATTAAATTAAGCTGGAACATTTCGTGTTCGCCCACATGGCTTACTCGCTGAAGGTATACTTAGATTATACCGCAACCGATTACGGAAACGTCGATGTAAATTCTCCTTTTGAAAATACGCTTTTAACGATTAATATTGAATGCCCAACGGATACGTGACAGTTATAAAAAATGTTCCCGCGAAATAAATGTCTGGAGAAATATACTTAATACTTATTATTATGTCAGCATATTGCACGTGGAGTTCACAATTCCCTGCGACACTAAGGCTTGTTGGTCTCGTATCCATGTACTCGCATCACACGCATTTATACATACATCATACAATATGTTTTTCAAATGCACGTGTAATTAAAATCTCGCCGACCAATATATCGCG
Organism: Acromyrmex echinatior; assembly: GCF_024713525.1. NCBI lineage: Eukaryota > Metazoa > Arthropoda > Insecta > Hymenoptera > Formicidae > Acromyrmex > Acromyrmex echinatior. The sequence continues at coordinate 16,237,232 of NC_141852.1, read as the reverse complement.
AGTCTGTGGTTAGCGAGGGAGAGCTCAACAATGTGAACATGTACACGAAGATAATAGAACGGCCGGTTAATTAAATAGATTGTTACTCTCCCGCTGTGCAAGGAACGTTTATTGTCTACGGGATTTCGAACTAAAAGCGAATCAAAATTCTATTATTTTCTACACAATACTCGTTGTAATTAGTAACGTTCGTTTCGTACTAAATGTCGTACGGGCAGAGAAATGGAGACGTTTTATTAATTGAGCTCATATAAAAGTTTATTCTTATTTGGGAAATAAATACTACGATAGATGATAATAAAGACGCACGTTGATGCACTTAGCCTATTGTTGAAATTAAAGCATATCAGTTTTTACAAGCAACAAGTTTCCAACTGTATTCGCTTGGTTTATATGAACCCCGCGTTAATAATAAGCCGCGCGTTATAAACCTGAAACTAAACTAAACCCTCGATTCCCGCGTGTTTATCCGCAAGCAATGTACCTCTATGGAATCGCGGTTCTAATTAGTAGTCACAGATGATATTGCATCGATATCCAATTTCGCATAAAGGTAAACATTACCTTGGAATAATCGGTCAGAACGATATACACCCCATGTTTAAAATGCATTAATTCGTACTGACAGCAAGCCGAATCCCCGTGCATCCAATTTAGAGCTTTCAATCTTCATCGATTGAAGCTATATGTAATATGATAATAACTGTGTCAGGTTACCTAGCGTCATTGTGGCTGCAAATTCCAGCGTGAAGCGGTTACGTCCGATTAACGCCGCATGCATCCCCAATGTCGCTGGCGGCCATGCATGTGGTCGCTTTTATCCGATGAGACTGCGAAAGTTGTTGGGAGTTTATGGCAACTATACGCTATGCAAAGATTCTCGTGGAAACTTATAAGACTCGATCATCGTAAACGGATCATGCATTAAGTCGCGCGTATCTTTGTTAGTATTTTACTTTTAACAGTATCTTACGTAATTTTAAATTACTTTCTTATACAATTTGTTTCGCAATTAATTTTATTTATTATCTTAACGTTGGGGTTATCTTAATAATTTAATTTAGGGAGGCTTAATTTTGATGGGAGATTTAGCATAAATATGAATTCACATATCTAATTACAAAATTTTTCGTTAATTAAATTTCAAGATTAAATATTGACAAAAAAATTATAGAAAAAATTTGCGACAAACAATTGCTTCCCATTGCTTTAATTGTTGAGACTAAATTGACTTATTATATATCATTCTTATTATAGGATACTTCGTATATTTTTTGTTAGCACGATATATACGTTATCTGCAATAATGTAAAAAAATATAGTGTATAAAAACAGATTATATGTTTCAGTGTAAATCATTGTTCAATATAGAATGCACTTTTTAAAAGCATATCCTGTTAAAACTTTTCTTTCGTCGAATGAATAAAAACTTGTTCCGCGCGAGACTCTAAAACCTGAGAGCCTGAAAACGTGACTCGTAAATTCGGCCGAAAATTAAGCCGCGGATGACGAAGTGCATTCCTGATGGTGATGAGTTATTGTATTCACATGCCATATTGTAGTAGGTATACTGCTAATATTTTCGTGCAGAGGTTATACAGGTATAGTTTTGCATAAATAAACGAGACATTTCGCAAATTTTACGATGTAAACACGCGCTTAATACAGACCGTGAAACGAATAAAAAGAGAATTTTACGAGTGTGATTTATTTATGTCGATTTAGAGAGGAAAGATAAAATCATGAATAATAATTCTTAATCGATTTTTGAAACGTTCACAGCAACGGTTTAAGCGGTATAACGATAGTCAGTAGATAATAATGACAAAGATATTTACGACAAATATAAAAGTGTATATTCCAAAAATATATTTGATAACAAATTAATGTATTATGTATAACATAAAATTATTGATAGCCATCAAAAAGTGCAATAGGATTTTATTGAAATTGATTATTTTCATATTTTATTAAAATTTGTTGTTTAGTTAAATTCTTATTTCTTAAGCTAAAAGAAATGTAATGTATAGTATATACAGCTGGCTCAGATATTCTAAATTCTCTTCATAGATCGTCAATACTATTATAGGCAGACTTATTTTTATCTTCGTAGACTTTCTCAGATCCCTCATCCTTTAGACTCGAGTAAAGCAACAAGTGTTTTGTATACGAAAATTATCTACTCTCTAAATTCGTACGTAGATATGCGTTATAGGGATGAACTCTGAGTTAAAGATAATCGAAGACACGTTCTATCTATGAAAGCCCCATCTTTGAGAATAAAGGCTATTCTCGTCACGTACTGCTGACTTAGCGCGAAAACTCAATTTCATTATTACTTGCTCGATGTCTACGTGATTTTTGTCGAGTGAGAGATAATATCATGAATCACATCATCTCGTAATTACTGTCGGCTACCACAATGCACACAAATCCAGAGTTATTATATTATTCTTTTGAGATTGTAGCGTAATAAAAAAATGTAAGTAGGTAAAATAACTTTTCTGATTCTGGATTTAGTGTAGTAATAATTTCTTTACGTATAAAATATTTTCACAGAAATTAAATTTTGTTTAATTTGTAACATTCGTACATCATTCGTTTTCATTATAATTAGGTAGAGAGAAATCATGTATATATATTTTGTTATAATTGTTGTACTTCCATGGTTGATTCTATACTGTCTGTATGTGTACAGTGTATATATATATATATATATATATATATATATATATATATATATATTTTTATATGTACCTATATACATATATGTATATACATGTATACATAAAGTCAATATATCAAAATATAACATAAAAATTTAACATTTACTATGAAAATGTGAGGAAAAAAGAATTATACTTACAAAAGCTCTTGTTTTCTGTCTTTCATTCAAACGAAATAGGAGATTATGGGAATTACTATCACGATTTTGAATATCTCGGATTAAATCTCATGATTAATGATAGAGCGGTTCCATAATTTCGAGTAATTATACTCGCGCGGTATTATCTACTTTAGCTGTTCTCTAAATTACGGACATAAATTCATATTTCTTGTAATCTATACTGGGAATATAATGTCATCAAGACCATAATGTCTACAATCCAATTCTATTATAAAGATACGTGCAATCGCAAGAGAAAGACAGTGATTATTACCTTGTGTTATGACAATCATGAGTGAAAGTAATAAGTAGATAGTTGCAAATTTCATGTCGTATTAATACATAAACAGGACTAAAAAATATTTGTCAATTTATGAATTAAGAAAAAATTTTCTTGTCTCACTATTTTTCAAAAAGAGAAGAAATATTACACTAATATTATAACATCTTATAATTTTGTGTGTTGTATGTATGTGTGTGATGCACCTTGAAAAATATGTTAAACTTAAAATACAATAACCAGCTCTCACTTTTCTGAAGAAAACAGTCAAAGAGAATGAAACGCGAAGTTTTGTGATGAATAATAAACGCTGAGAAAACGTGCAACGAGACCATGTCTCATTAAAAACTAAACTGCGTCTCCCGCGGTTGTCTAGTTTCAATTCACGATGTTTCTTCGCCCTCGATGAGCTCGGTAGCAAGAAAAATACACCTGTGGTGTTGCATACCATTCAGATATTATACACGAGTATTGTTTTCCGCAATCGTGACAAAATAAGATATATCATAAATATGTTTACTTTCAGAACTGGGATGAAAAGTTATGTTAGATTTTTGCGGCACTCTGTTTTCTTTCATAATACGCTTTCTGCACCTCTACTTCCAAGTTAATATTCAGGAGAGATAAAGCAAGACCTAGAACCAATGCGAGGTCACATTCGAAATGAAATTAACGTGAAAGTTTTTGTAATCTTATGTAACGCGGTAAACTTTGGCAGATATTGAAAGAAGTTTCGATGCATCTAGTTAAAGTCTTGAAATTTGAATAGATCAGGAAGGAACTTTTTTCATTTGTCGCGCGACATCGAAACTACGAACTGATTCACTCATCTCTCAAATATGTATATTACGAAAGAATTGTTCTACTTAAAATAACAAAAACCACACAGTTCAGTTGTTTTGCTATTGGACTAATCCTATTTCGGGAAAAGAGAAAATATACCATAAATTTTGGTAATGAAAGATTCGAAAAAAAAAAAGAAAATATGTCAAGTGAATGAAACGCATTTTAATAAATCAACCAATGTGTTTATATCTTTCAACTTTCATAATAATTCCATCAAAGGAATGGAGAGCCATGATGTGAAAAAATGCTTTCTCATCTTTATTAAGTGGACTTTCATGTTCAATGAAGATCAGCTTGCATATAACATACATGAATGGCATGTTTATAAAGATGAATAATGGAAATCTACATAATACAAGACATATTTAATAATATACTTAATATTAAGAAAAAATAGAATGTACACTTGCATCATATTTTTCAGACATATTCCAAACAGAGGAGAGAACCACATATCTTTCACACCAATAAAAATATTTTGCTTCCTATACGTTTTACGTAGATAGACAAATAGAAAACAAACCTCGTTTCCATCAACACAAATCTGTACCCCTGAGCAAAATGAACTTGTCGTCTTCAGGACCTCGCAAAAATAACGATCGTTATTTTATAATAATAATAGATGTGTATCTATATATCACTCATAATAAAAAAGTTGTTAAGTACCTCCGTTTTTGGACAAATAGTTTCCGGAGCGTACTTTTTCATGAAGTCAAATTTGATATTATATGTGTAAGATCAAGAATATAATGTTAAAACATACGATTCTAAGTATCATTATTTTAATGTTTATTCGTATAAAATATTTAATATATTTTATTATATGTAATATTAATCAATGTCTCATATAAATCAATGTCTCTTAGGTAATATTTAATTTGGAAAAAATAAATCAGCTATGTTTGATACAAGAACAACGTGTTTAAATGATAATATTTGAAATTTGAAAATACTTGCAAAATAATTGAAGTATCAGAATATATAAATGAAATAAAACGATAAAATTTCCAATAATATTACTTTCGATACAATTACATTACATTTGCAATGAAAATATTTTCAGAGCTTGCAGATAAATAAAACAATAGATCTGTTTTTTATTGCTGCACTTTCTGAACTAATACACACAGTGCAATAAGTTGAAATGAAACAAATATATGTGTGTTTCACTTCAACTTATTGCACCGGTTCAAAGTGCAGCAATAAAAAACAGATCTATTGTTTTATTTATCTGCAACTAATGATAAAAAGTAATGCATTTTAGTATAAGAAAATATGAATATTGTTTTATTTTTGCATATCACGGTTCCTCAGCAAAATAATTTCGAATTACGAAAATGTAGAACGCCGCTGGTCGAGAAAAATTTACAGCACACAAAAGAATCCTCGAGCATGCTTGTCATATGTATCGTAACATCAGGATTATCGCTTACATAACGTAAAAATAAAATAAATAGATCTTTGCTATGAAACACGTATGCATACATACAGCCAGATATTTTTATTCAGTCACAATTCAATTGCTTTCTTTAACTCATCTACTTTCATCGATGCGACCTATATACATATACTCGAACTTGCATTATACAGAAAACCGAGCTCATCTTTAAATTCAAGGAAAAATGAGATGTACTTCAAAAATCGAAAATAAATGCAATGAAATGGGAAAATTCATTTTGAAAATTATTATCGATTCCATTTTTATTCCATTTACCAGTTATAAAGAGAATGATAGTGTTCATATCTTTTTTTTTGTTTTTCCGCGCTTGATCTCAAATTATAGTATTACTAGACATTCGATTTTTATGCAGGTATCTTTTGCAGACATACATAAAATATGCAAATTTGCACAATATGCACAAATAAATACATGTATTTTTATAATGCTTTTTTAATAAAATAAATTTCTATTTTACTTTCTATGTTACTTTTTCCAATCTGCTTTCTAAAAAAATATGAAATTACATAAGAATCCAATGTCTAATTATTATTGCTGATACATACCACACACAATAGCTACTTTGTAAAATTTTACACATCTTATATAGATGATAACATTTTGTTGATATATTACGTACTTTTTCGTAGTCAAAATTTAAGAAAATTAATCCTTATGGATATAGGCTCATTTGGGTATATCTCTCTTTATTTTGTAAACCGTTCACTCGATTTTTATATCTCTATGAAGTTGGCACCTCATTTTTCAAAAAATGACATTTTTGTTTGCAGTTCCGAAGAGTTCTGGAATTCCTACTCAAAATGAAAAATAGTTCTGGCGAATTAACACAAAAAATCAAAAATTAAAAATTCAGGGTTCCAATTTCACAAAATGCAGAACGAAAAATCATGATAAAATTTTAAAAAGTAATTTTATTATCACACACACACACATACACACACACACACACACACACACACACAAAACTTAATTTAGGAATTTTTAATTATGAAATTGTATCAAATTTCCACTTTTTCTTTATTTAAAGTTCGTCGTACTATGCAAATAGTATTACTACTCATTTCCAATTTAACTTTCTCAAACTCTGATTATGAGTCCTGTAATATTAGATTCTCCTTGCTGGAATTGGATGAGATCATTTTTTGAAATTCGATATTTTGAAATTTGATACTTTCAAACAACATTTAAACTCAACGATATCAAGAAGCTCTTTTCATGATAATTAGATTACATTTTTAAAATTTAAATTTTAGAATTGTGAGATCAGAATCAAATTTAGTGATTTCGAAAATTCTTATAAAAATCCTCTTTAAGTTTCTTTGTTAGAACAAAACCCCAAACTTTGTTAGAACACCCTCAAAAAGTTAATAATTATATAAATAATTTTTAATACTAAATAAAAATTTATATTTAAAGATGTAATTATAAATTGTAAATATCTCGAAAATCCAGGATATATTTTGTAACAAAAAACGATTAATGCGTCAGTTTTATTAATTGAATCATTTACGAATCAAATTTATATAGATAATTTTTGCATCGTAGTTCTTTTGTGGACCTTGGTGCAAAAAGTAGGCCGCCTCTGTAACTGAATCCATCATCAGGTGAACATCAATCTGAAGCATCAAGAACACTAATGACTTCCGCCTGTTTCGATTAGATCGGATTTATTGCCGCGTGGCGCATAAACACAGTGCATCGCGACTACAGACGCAACAAACGCCTGGAATAACTTCGACGAAATGACACGAATTCACCTATCACGTAGGAAATTTATTTTCAGCGATGCAGTAAATTACATCGGAGCGCATGATGAACTTAGAGGCATTTATTGCACGTATTTTTGCTACCAAAAAGAAAGTGGTGGCATATGACTAACTTCGAAAGAAAAGCAAAAGTAGTAAGTGATGATGTTGAGAAGAGTTAATCTTATCCCAGGAATAGTCACTTGAGATGTTTTTATACTTCAGTGACAAGAATATGTGAATGTTACAAAATGTGAATGTTATAATCTTTTTAAATTTTGTTGTAAAACGGATATTGTTTTCTTTTTTTTTGAATATTTTCTAAAATAATTATGTTAATGATTATTTACAAACCTTTAAATATATAATTTTATCGAGAATTCGCAATAAAAAAACGTTATATTAATTAAAATTTTTATTTTTTAGAAATATTATCAAAATAAGTTACTTAACGTACCTATTAATATTTAATTGTTTTTTTTATTTCTATTTATATTTTTCAGAAAATTATGAGTAAAAAACCCTTACCCATTAAAGTTCTATATAAAGTTTTCAAATGCTATTAAATAGGAAAACAATAATATATATTATTATTAACAGTGATTTTAATTAGAACTAATCTCGTCTTGCTATCACATGTTTAAAATATATAGAACTTTAATGATTGCAAAGGAATAGAAAATTCTTCGTTAGTTATTAATAAAATCAAAAAGCAAAATGCATAAGTCACCATGTATTGCAAAGAGAAGGAGGACATTTATTCAATTCTATTTAAAATCTTGCCATAAAGAAAATCTATTTATTCTCGATGTAAAAAAGTTTAAAAATAAAATTTTTGCGGAGAATATGGACTCTTTTTCAGCCGAATAAATTCAAAATATCTCTGAAAGATTGTATATATATAGATATATATACTCTTATTTCTTCGAAAATGAAATAATAAGAGCGATAAAATATCTTGATTCAACAATGGCGAACGGTAGATGGGAAATCTATGGGTCGGTCGAAGATGATTTAAAATGTAAATTTAAACCAACAATATTTCTCATGCATACACACGCATCTAGCGCCTCGGTGCGTAAAAATCTGGCGATAGCTAGATACACACGTGATACTGTAGATACAAATCAGAGTTTCCCCGCCAACAGTTCAAAAATAAGGTAAATCGAGTTAATAAACTACGCGTGACCGGCTCTATGCGGGAATGTTCAACGATAGAGGACGCGTCTGCGTGGAATAAAAGGAAGTAATTTCATCGGGTAACGCATACTCGTCGTCGCCCATTGAGTTTGCCTATTAAACCATTCCTACTTCATATTTTTTTTCTTTTTCTCTCGTTCTGCTTTTACCTCGACCCACTTACCACCGCGCCGATTGAAATCGTTCGTTTTTTCCATTTGAAAAGGCAATGATTAAAAGAAGTACACGGAATAACCCTTACACAGGATAAACCTGACATCCATTCCCTCTGTAGCGAGAGTTTTTTTTACGCGAAGAAAAAACGATCAAGGTACTGAAACTTGTTCAATAATCATATAACAGAATTTGATATATTAGTTAACATTAACCGTTTGTGTCAATATAACTTAATGCGGCGAATTTTATTAAAGTTCTCAAAGCGTGAAACATTTTGTGTCGTTGATGGACCCCCATTTGCTCTTATTTCACTGAAGTAAAAAATAAAGATAGAGTGACAATAACGTGACAAAGTTGAATGACCCCGTCTCGTATTTATACATCAATATTAAATGTGACACCGTCGAATTTGCACAATAAATATTTATGAACGATATTCGCGCAGCCGGTGACGGATCGCGCTAATTCGCAGAAAGAAAAAACGAATATTGAATGCGTGTCTCAATTTATTTAGCGCGAGATTTCTCCCGCCAATTTGACGAGCGACGCAAAATCTCGTTATTTTCGCAATAATCGACAATCTCTATGACCTCCACCATAAATCGGTCCATAAGAGGAATAGATAGGTTAAGGTGGAAAAAAGAGAGAAAAAAGAATGCGTTTCCGAGAGCAATTTACAGTAAAGCAGCACCATTTTCGCATTACAGCTCGGGCGAGGTAAACTCCGGTGGGTGTCGTAAGAAAAAGGAGATGCGCTTACTGCATCTCGCACGACCTTTTATCGTATACTTTATGCAGAACCTATCCTCACATACGCATTTACCCTTCTTTATATGCAACACGAGCGAATGTTCTCTCTCTTTCTCTTTTATCGAAAAACTCAGCACGATTGCTCCGACGAGAAGGTATCATGAATAATCATTACGAATTCATCATAGAGAATGAATTGCTCGCAAGCTGCGGCGATTTAGAACTTGAGAGGAAGTCTTGTCTCGCCTCTGCTTTGAGAGTGAAACTTCGAAACGGGATGTAAGAGCATCGCAAAGCGCATTAAGTGTAGAACCGGTCATTTCCGACGACCAAGGCTGACGTGATCAACAGGTGAATGATTAATTTACTCTTTTACTAATATCGACGTCGCCGTAGGCAGATAAAGGCGTTTTATAATGCATTTACAGTACAATTTACATTATTTACAACCGCATACTACAGCACGATATTCTGAATTCTATCATCGTCACAATCCAGCAATTTTATTCGCAATAGTAATAAACGAATTACAATACAAACACATCAATATATTCTGAATCGACTGGCAATTTCATTCGAGAGGTTTTATTTTTTGCATCTCTCCCTTCTTTGAAATTTCGCCACGGGAAGAAAATAAATTTGCACGTGCGATGTTTTTTACAACTTGACCGATGAAATAAATAATTATTCAAAAAAGATAAAAGGACTAAAAGATCAAATTTTTCGTATCGCAATTAAGAAGTTTGCAAATTAACGCCTAATAAAATCAACCTTTTTTTTCATTAACAAGTTGCAACATACAGAGAGATTGCCGTAATCAATCTCTGTCGTTTCGAGGAGCGTAAAATCGATTGCGTTTTATTTAGTATTTGTAGTATTTGTTATTTAGTATTTGTTAATAGCATAATTTGTTAGTAGCGTATTTTATTTAAATGAAGAACATGTTCAAGAAAGTAACACAAGTCTAAAGAGAAAGTTACATATGTATATGGAAAAAAAGGTTACTGAAGCATATAAAAATTTAGTTAAATACAGAAAATTTTGTGTTCTACGTAATTATTTTGATGGTTCAAATAAAATTATTTACAGATCTGTACCTAATTAATTTTGTAGATAATTCAGTTAAATCATTCTTTCTATGTAATACATAATTTATCTGTATATATATTTATTTGTCCATATCAAAGTAAATCTAAAGTTTAAACGATAATATTTAATCACATCTCTAAATCTTGTCTTGAAGTTCTATTTGTTACTACACGAAATGTCATAAAGATACTTCACTTTTAACACTAATGACAGAAGTTTTCAAGTTGACAAGTTGGAGTTCAGTCAAGTTAGTGAAAGTTTTGGATAAGGGAAACTTCCAGGAAAGCCATTATTCACCATGATCATTTTATATTCAGACTTAATGATTATTTAAATTGATCTCGATAATTAAACGTTCAATTAAAATTATAGAAGACTAAACGCGACCGGAGTGCTTTGTATGTTTAATAGCCCATTTCTCGGTTTACCCGACTTCAGCAAAAGAAGGAAATGCTCTTTTCTGTTTTTCACAGCGTTTGAAATTTTTAGCGAACGTGAAAAAACTCACACCGGAGTTGATTTAACGGGGATTGAAGAGGATAGATTTATACACCAGTTTAGCTTTCGTCGATAGATTGAGAGTTAAACCGCTTGAATCTATCTTTCGATAAGATTTATAATTGAAATTGTGGGAGGAATTGTAGGTAACGCTAATACCATACAAAATTCAAAATGAATTCCAATTTCATGAATCGATAGAAAGGTCAATTATAACTATTTCCATTAATTTCATATTAAGACCCGACAGGAGAATGAAATGGAATCGTATTAGGCCTCTGCTAGTGGAATTAAAACTGTAATGGACTATCAATCGAATATCGAATAGAAACGGCAGAAAATATATTGTCTCTGTCGACATTCATAATGAATTCTTGTTGTAGACAGGTAATTATAAAACTCTCGTACTGAAAGCATTTGCGAAGGCCATTTTTCTAACTATAGTTGTTTTTCTTTGGACAAACAGCAACGAATTACCTCATTTTCACTCGCATCGCTCCTTTGAAAGAAAGATCGACGTAATTTCCATTAATGTACAAATTCATCTCGCAAACAGAGATGAGACACTTTTTATCGGTGATCTGCACGCACTCCTGAGAAAGTAAATGATTGGCTTACGAGAGAGGGCGTAAGGTCAATTAATTCAAACAGAAGAGCGAGCCACCGGCACAACGGGATTAATTAAACTGAATTAAAACAGTATTTAACGGAGTCTGGACGCAGAGGGCTGACGAAAAAAGACGCGGCTTTGGTTGACTGACCGGCGAGAGGCGGTTCGTCGTCATAATCCTCATCATCATGCCATTGCAGCCGGCAGCTTGTTTGACAGTTTGCAGCTGCAAATTGACACAAGCTGATGTCATTCTCTCATAAAAATAGGCGCGTTCTACCGAGGCGTTTGCCGCGGCAAAGGCACGGCTCTAACTACGGGACCCAATTAGAACATACGGCATCGGGCCCTTAGAAGAATATCGTCTCTGATTAATTGGTACAATGATGCGAGCTCTAAAACACGATCCTTGGAATACGCGGCGACGATGCACCGCGAGGTCGATGTACCTTTTCTACAACACGATCACTCCTACGTCTAATTAGCACGTCGTTTAATCCATTCGATCATCTGTCTGTCGAGTTTATAACTAATTCATAGTGAACACGTCACGCGATGTCGATTGGACATGGTTTCTTGCAAAAACGTCGAGACTGTGTTTGATTCGTAGGAAAAAAAATTAACTTTTTTCTCGCGTATTTTCAAAATATATTAGGTGTTGGAATTAATTCGTAGCGTTTTACAAGTGATGGGAAGTACTTTCATTAATGTATTTTTTAATGCTCATGTGAAATAAATAACATTCTTTCATTAAAAAACGCTACGAATTAATTCCAACACCTAATATTTTTGTAACTTCAATGCTATATTTCTTTATCACCAGACGTTTCTTACCATCTCTCTTGTATTTTGTGTGTTCAGTGAATACACCTAATATTCATATAAATGAATAAAAAATGAATGAACATACTCATTCGAATACACTTCTTTTTTTTTGTTCGTCAAAGAACAACTAAATACTTTTTCATTCCATTTGAATGAATATTTTTTAATATGATTACGAATATTTTTGTTTCGTATTCACTTTTATTCTATATTATCTGCACATTTTATAGCTTGCAAGCTTGCAAGAGAAAATAGAAATCTAAACAATGATTACACCGCGCGCTTAATCCGCCACCTACAATGGGCGTCCTTTAATCTATAGGTTAAACAAAGATATTTTTATTGGAAATAAATAATATATCTCGGAATTTAATGTCTACAGACCATAATGAACGATGTGCCCAAGATATCTTATAACATGATTATGACATTACTGTGACGTAACCGGAATTATATCGGATTATGTATGACGTTCTATCAAATAGATATTTAAAAATGTATTACTTTCTAAAATATTTTTCAAAATTTCTAAGTTTCCTTCCAATAAAATTTGAATATTAAAATGACAAAAATAAATAAAATTCATTTTTTTTTTACTTAAAGTCATTAAAATAGCCGGTTATAATTGAGGGTAACGATTGCTTATTGGAGCTTTTTTTTAGTTTATATTTGAATGAATATAAATACTCGTTAAATATTCATAGTTTTTTTGTAAATAAATATTTTTTGAAAACTCAAAATTTTAAATGAATGATTACATTTTTTTTTATGTGAAAATTTTGAATAAATATAATTTGGAGCTCCAATTTTTTATATTCATTAGGCACACTACTTGTATTTATATCGTCAAAATAATATTTACACGCACGCGCAATAGAATATTTTGAAATATTCAAAAGCTTTACGGAGTCTACAGATACATAGGATATATCAATGTATTAACAAAAATTTCAAAGCTTTTACTGATACTATATTTTCCTTTATCCAGATTCTGTACTTTAAGAGGATAAAACGAGGAATATATAAAATATATAGGGATAATACAATTTACTTCTCCACGTGGAAAAAATGATTTTGCTAAAGCTTCTAAAAATTTAGATACATACAGAAAACAATTTTGTTGAGCCATCAAAATAATTAATATAAAAAACATGATGAGCAATATTATTGCAAAAAGTTTTGCAACATTCTATAGTAACTAACTTGAGCATCCTACTTAATTATTCTGGTATTCCAATAAAATTATTTTCAGGTCTGGCTCAATTTCTAGATACTTCAGTAAAACTGTGATTTCCATGTTTATTTTTACATTACTATCCTTTTATATATGTATACTCATAAATAACGCGGAAATCATCTTTGCATACACATATTACGTTACGTTTATCCCAAATCTCTCTTCATTCGTTTCCGTTTAAATGCGAAATCGGCTTAGGTACGATAAGAACGAAATCCGTTTGTTACACAAATCTGGAAACGCTTTTGGCACAATGAATATTCTTGAATCGCGTTGGCGACCAACAGGTAGATTAATTATACGTATATCGCTGTATAGGGTCGATCTAATCCGCTTTTTGAAGCCGGAAAAAGGGAAAAGTAATCTTCAAAGCGCGCAAATAGAAACGAAAGTCTAGGTTTATCAACGTTTCCACTGAAAATTAAACTGTGCGCGCTCGAGGGTGCTTTTCACGTCTTCTCTCTCTCTCTCTCTCTCTCTCTCTCTCTCTCTCTCTTTCTTTTTGCTTCTATTGCACTTTCTGTCTCTTCAATCGAGTATCGAATGCTTCTAAATACTTAAAACAAATATCCGGCTGTCAAGAAGTAGTTTCATTGAAAACTTGAATCGTTAGTGATACACCAACACAAACTTTTTATCGTACAAATTTTTCGGAAGTTCAACGCTTGCGATAAATAATATGAAATGATATGTATTATTATGGCTTATAGTGACCATCTGGACATGTTTAATGACTGTTTTCACTTATGTTTGGCAAAGAGCTATACATACAGCAAGTGCAAACAACTTTACAAATCACTTTTCTTGATGTATGGGCCTCCCGACTTTGCACGTGATTTATCGTGCTATGTGCTATACTTCTTTTCCAGCGCCAGGCTTTTTATAAATTCTTAAATGTCAATTTTATTTTCAAATTTTTATTCTAGTTCTTAAGGGATTAGATAAATACATTTTTCAAGTAGTGATTCTAATAACTAAAAAAGTTTTCTAATATTGAAAAAACAAAAAAAAAATCAAATTAATAAAATGATTGATTAATCTACTTTCTAGTTGCAATATTAAATATAATAATGAGAGTAATATGGGAAAATATATCTCTATATATATGTGTAAATCTTTCAGAAAATGCAAGAAAGATTTTTAACTTTTACAATGACTTTATGTCTTAAATATATATAATTCATTAAAAATATCTACTGTGAAAACATACAAAAGGAGGAAATTAAAAGAAGTATAAGCATATAATTGTAAAAAAATATGATATTGTTGTATCACAAATATTAAAAAACCTTTGCATTCAGTAACGTATTAAAGATAGCAAACAAAGTTAGTGAAATTCGATATTTAAAGATTAACAAATTTGACGTTGAGTATTTACTGAACGTAATCGAGAATCCCAGCCTATTTAAAATATTGTTTGTATATTGTTATTTATCTTTTCAAATATTTCAATGCATTAATTACCATGAATTTTTGAAGATCGTCGCGTTGAATAAATTATGCGAATACCGTGCATTTGTGAAACCTTTTAAATAATTGCCCAAAGTTATTTGGGGAAATATTCATCTTTACAAAAGATTTCTGTAGTTCTTTAATATGAAATTTCGACTCGTGTAGCTTGTCGGAATGCCGCATCTCTCGATTACGTCGGAGATGAAAAATAACGATCAAGGAAAATAAAAAGATATGAGCAAAAACCAAGAAAATAGAGCAAAGCAGAAAAGAAAATGTGAAGGATATAAACGTATCGTGCGACCTGCTGTCTGGTTGATGTAAAACTCGAACGCGGCCAAGGGCCCGTAAGTGCTGGAGCAGTATGAGTCGCGATAGTCCACCTTGATGTTCCATCCCGGTAAAGGTCCCCTGGGTGAGCTGACGTATTTCACAGCTAGCAATACCGCGGGTAACACTCTCTGCAGACTCTGTTCGTGGTGAGGATCACCCGGCGCGATCACCGCTAGCTTTACTTCATCCTTAGACTGCATCGTCCGTACACCTCCAATGCATTCCCTGGAGCCAGCCGTCATCGTTGTCCCCGTCTCCGTCGTCGATACCCTCGTCGTCGTTGTCGTCGTCATTGTCATCAGGCCATTCGTGCACTGACCCGCACACAAACCCGAAAGGGTCAGCGTCAGTCGCACTAAAACACCACCGTTCGCACACCACCGCTTTCTTGTCCGCGACGCCATCGCGTCCCCCTGATGTACGTTACACCTTTATCTCGACGGGGCTGTCAGTCTAATTATTGCACATTGCAAAGCATTTTCCATGTTGCTATCAGTTACGCGAGAAGACGAACGAGTTACGCGCGGCTGCTCATCATGGAATTCGGGTAGCTCTTCCCTCTGCATTTTGATGTTACATCGAGTCTCACTTGGAGCATTCCACCGCAGAATATCTCACAGCAACATGGTTCATCGTATTTAATGCGTTCACATCTTGGAATTTGCATCCAATGCGATATGAATTTGAATAAAAAGATCGGTGACTCCTATTTTCGATTTTTTTCACTATGTTTTATTAAATATATTTCCATATAGTAATACCATCCCTTTATTCTTCCCAGAGAAAATATTGGTGTCCTTAATAGATTGTCTTCTGTGATTTTGATAAACATGTGCTGTCTTGTTCGTCTTTATTCTTCACCATTCTTATATTATAAACACTCATTTTTATGCACGGAAGAGCTTTGAAAGCTCCACGTGTATTTATGTCCTCATATAAGAAAATTGATGTAGATAATCTCGCTTCTCCTTTAAAGCGTCAGATATTGCTCCTTGCTTGAGAGGTTCGTTGCAATTCCTGGTACGGTCCAATTTAACTTCGATGCAACGATAATCATTAGAAATCTCGAACATCATGACCTCACTAATTACGAAATACACGTGTTCTTTAGAAGTTTGGCTGCGAAATAGGTTCCAAATTAGAAAGTGAGAGATACTTGGTTTAATCTCGTTACATTGCACGTATAATCGTATCCATTTTATACACTATACTTCACTGTAATTTCGTGCATTTGACATTTACTTTTATTTTAGATTCGCAAAGAATAATAAGATATCACCAATTTTCTTAAATTGCATAATTTCAACCTGAAAATTATTTGTTTTTTATCTGAAAAATGTAATGTATGAGATGTAATGTAACGTATGAGAAAGTGAGTATTTAGCAATGTTATCTCGATGCTTGAAAAATTGAAAAATATACGGCAGAAATCTTCCTCTTAATATGATAATAACATACCATTGTTTTGTATATTTTCTTTTACGAACCTAAGAGAGTTCGTGCCCGTGATTTCTTATAAAGATAAGAAATTATAACAGGTATTCATAGTCGATTTTTATACTTAAACCGTATTTTAATTACAGTCTTTAGAAATCATAAAAAAAACCAATTACAGAGCTTATAACTACAGAGCTATTAGCATCTTAAGACATTATTTAAGACAATCTTGAAATAAGATTTGACTGTGAATACCTACTTATGTTCCGATAATATTAAGCTCTATGGATTATTCTATCCATAATTTTATGTAATATGAAAAAAATTAAAGAAATAAAATACATACATATTGTGTTCGTGCCAATATTAGCTACGTGAAATTGAGTCAGCTGTGTGAAATAAAAATTCAGTACTAAAATTTTATCTTTTGAAAACCAATCTCCGTGATGACGTGCCGTCAGATTCAAAAGAAGAACTAAAGAAATCAGATTTACATATTTTACATATTTTGACTTGAGATTGATTTGTACGTATGTCATAGTAGTAAATAATTCTTGAACATATGATAATGTATAAAATATATATTGAAATATCATACATACACATTAAAATATACCATCAAGTGAAATAAGAAATTGAATTTTATCCTGAAATCTGCAAAATTTTAGATGGTTTATAGTCAGTTTTAACAAAAGCATTTTTTAAAGTTGTTGATCTACGTTATTGTATATATTTTCTAATTAAATTAATTATTAATTTAAAAAGTATTGTACTCGTACCGAAAAATATTTATTTAATTTTTAATTTGTTATTATTATTATTATTATTATTATCTGTAATATTATATTTAAATTTTAAATAAACATTATATAAATGTCTTACTTTATTAATTATAAATGAAAAAAATAGAAAATACTGTATATTTTTCCAAATAAAAATATTAGATAATTAATTAATTAATATGATTTAAAGATATTCCTGATATATAGTCTCTGCAAAAAGTTATTGGAAATTTATATTTTCTGTACTATTTTCTGTAAAATTAACATGAGGTATATAATTATATATATATGAAACAGTTCATAATATTTATACATATACATCTGATTTTTTTATTAAATTAAACCCCTGAATTTTTTAATAAAGTAATCCTTAAATGATTTCAGTGCTGTAAAAGAACTTGACACGAGATAAGCAGCTAAATGATATGAAACTCATTACATAATCCGGACCATTTCATCAATGTCCAAAGTAACAATTCATTCTTCAAGTCTTTGAGTAATTCTTATTTCGGGACATGCAACCTAAAAACTATCAAATCTTTTACTCTGCGAAAAAATAATGGGAGTAAGTAAACGCGTTCTTTACTCTGTCGCGTCTCTTGATTTTCATGTCAGGCTTTTGGCCTGCGCCCGCAAAAGAGAAGACAAATACAGAAAAACGCATCTTCTGAATTAGGGATGGAAAAATAATGTTATTACATGATATAGACAGAGTCAGGCAAACACGACGTACGTGACCGTACACGTCAAAATTTTTCCGAGTCGCGATAGACACGCATGTTATGTAATTTTTTAACTTGCAAACTTGCACTGTCACCATGCATGGATAATAAGACAGATATAACATTACGCATAAAGATGATAGAAATACTGGAAACAACCGATCAAATTTGGACTTAAATACGCCTTCTTGTGCATAGTGCATAGTATAATATTGCAATCAAATTTGGGAAATCCAAATTCACTCTTCTATTGTAAAGTAGTTCTCTGCTGTGATTAGTCAATTCGCTTACTGCTTATATATTGCTTTACGTTTTTTTATGTTTCTAGCTTTACAGCTCTTTTATTATATCGTGACTGTCACGACGTAAGATGTAATCTAACACCAGTGCCCTTACAAAATGAACAATATGAGATTTGCTCTTAGATTATTATTCTTGATGCGATAACTCTGTAATTTACATAATTATGCTCATTTAAAAGTTTAAAGTTGCTCGCCCGTAGATTAATAAGCATTGTGTAGTAACATTTATTTATCATCAAGTTATATCATCTTGCTACAACAGATAATTAAAGTCACTCGTGATGTATGTATATTAATAACGAGTATGGAATAAATCACAAGATCGTGCTGTTAGTTTAATCGCATAATACAAGGAAGCAGTAAGGAAATTTAAGAAAAAGCATGGATTTACGTCCTGCATAATTTAGTGGGATTCTCGTATCCGTGTATGTAGATGTGAGAATTAATACTTGATTTATTCCTACCGGGCACGTATTCGATTAAGGCACATATATATTTTATGCATAGATTCCACGATAAAAAAAAATATACGAGCATTCGCTAGGGATGCTAACAGGGTAGCAGATGTTTCGGATTATATGCCAATAAGTCATAAGAAAATTCTCGTAATTATTCGTAATACGCTATTATTAGAATTTATACCAATATTTTACGATATTGACAAAATGCAATTTTGTTCGGATAACACATTATAGTTTGTGCCACTATAATTTTACATCAATTTTACATGATAAAATATTTGCTTTTTTGATAAAACTCCACTCTGTAATAAAACTACGCTTTCAATAAAAGTTTGTAGCAAGCTTTTGCAGTCATGCATTTTGTTACAAATTGGCATTGATCAATCACAAATATAACGTAGAGAGTTGATTTTTACCTATTCATATTCACATTCAACGGTACTCTCTGAAAGTATTATAAATCAGTGATTTCAGTGTTACACTTATAATTAATGTAATCATCAACAAACGTTTACTATTTCTTTACTAATAATATACTAATTCTTTCACTTTTAAAAAATAGAACGAAGGATTATATTGCCAGAAACAAAATGTTCACGAAGTTTCTGATACAGTCGATAATATAGTTTTATTACGGGATCGCGTGAATGAAAATTGATCACAGCAGACAAAAACTCGGATTCGACCCGGATTCCCGAAATTGAAATAGGTAATCTGACTATTTGAATTTAATTGTAAGGATAGCGTCCGCCCACGCAGATAGTCAAAGCCTAATTTGAGTAACTTTCCAATAATATAAAGGGAGATTTTTAAATGATATGCAAACATTGCTGTTTGCATATTTCACAGAGAAAATGTCCTTGGAAAAAACTCAAGAGAAATACAAGATCCGTCTTTGAAAAACATACATATTTATTTCATTAATTTTATTTAATCTATCTCTATATGCATATACTGATTGTGAGACTTCTTTATTGAAAACTAATTTGCTTAACATGCAATTAAATAGGAAATATACCGAAGATAAATGAAATGATGATGGATTTAGGACTCTAACAAATTAAATAAACTCGTTGAAACAGATCCTTTGTTTCGTATTTGTGCCTTATTGAAAAATCGTCAAAGAGAGTGTGTCTCAATTCGTAATAGTTAACTGAATATTCATAAATTTATGCAAAAGAATAATATTGCAACACGTAGTACTCGCAATAAGTTTTTATCAAATCCTGTTCTTTGAGGTTTCATCGATTTATAAAATATTACCGTTCCAACGAGGAAACTTTCACAATCAAAAAGACTTATAATTAACCGTCGAAATATCTTTCACTGTAAAGCAGTTTTAAAGCAGTTTTAAAAAAAAAAGATAGAAACGTTCCTACGGAGGAAATATGTAATTGCACGAGAAATGAGTGAATCCGCGAAACAAAAGAGCGAGAAGCTTCTTTAGAAGCGAGAATCGAATATTGCAGTCGGTAGGGATAGAATATTTCAGAACACCTTATTATCCAGCAAAGAACAAAAGTTTCGAACTAATAATAAATGCTACGGAATTTTCGCGGTAAGAAGGAAGCGCGATTTATACGATATTTTGATGCAATTATTATCTTCCGATTCGATAAAATTTCAGTTATCGGAATTTAGAACTCATTATCAGAATAAATCGTTTCAGTATATAAACAATATATATATATATATATATATATATATATATATATATATATATAAATCGCGTTTTATATGCAAATGCATGCATTAATTAAAATAGATATTATAAATATACCGGTCTACTTTATCAATAATTCTCTTACGCATTTATCAGATAATTAATGTGTAACGAACAAGCAATGTATAATTAATATAAACAGTTTTATATAATTTACGAGCAATTCAAAATCGTTGAAAATCGTTCAATTTATAAGGCATCATCGCAATATAAATATAATAATTACGTTACGTATAACACGAAAAGTATCTGTAATATGATAATATGGTATCGCAAATGTAATTATCCCGTTATTACAACGTTACATTATACCGTTAATAGATCTGATTTTGCGTTTGAAACCATTTTCAGGTCATGAAATCACGCGTGAATAAGCCTAGTTTTCCACAAATGACACTACTTGCGACTTTTGTGAAATACTATTCCGAGACGCAAACTGCCAGAGCTGGCTTTGTCGAAGTTCAAGTGAAGAGAAACGGTGGATTAACGTTCATCGGAAATTCGCATACGGACTAGTTAATTAGCAGTCGCCGAGTAATGCGTCGTTTAATTAAATCATGGGTGATAGAACTTATTAAAGACCGTTGTCAGAACCATTGATGTTCCTTCCCACGATCAGATGTGACGTTCGAATAAATATTACTATCATCGAGAAATCGTATTGACGATCATGTCGGTGAAAACGCCTACCGTTATTTACCATTGATGAATTTAATCAAACCACCGTCACATCATCTGCAAAGGAACACGATCTGTCAAACACGCTTAAATGAAATGCAATCGAGGCGTATTACGTCGATGCCAATGTAAAATTAATTGCGAGTCGCATAACGAAATGCAAGCCACGATGCTGTGCGAAGACTGCTCCATGTTTGACGTTACCTTGTTTTATACATTCGCTCGCGTGAACTTTATATCCGCGCAGTGTGAATGTCAAATGTGCAAATCGTCAAAAGCTTTGTACGTTCCTTGAATAATGTGCTCTACACGTTTAGCATTCATTCGGAATGTGCATCAACAACCCAAAAAATGCAATGTATATAATACGACATGCATGCAGCTTTTCAAGAGTTTATTACTCTCGATTTAATTTTATAACTTCCTTCATCGTTAACTGTCCATCAATATTTATAAGCACAGGAAATTTTGATTGGAAATTCATTCAGGAATTTTTAAATCGATTCAATTATTTCTATCTAAGAAATTCATTACATATTAACCTTCTTGAGATCTTTATGTCTCAATTTATTTTTTGACTTTATTTTTTTGAGATGCACAAGTTTTTAATTAACATGAGTACGCCATAACAAAAATTTAAAATGAGTCAATCATAATCAAGAAAAAAATTTCACTCGTGTGTGAGTGATGCGATTACTTTTTTTTTTAAATACTCGTTTAAATTCAGACACACATCGATATTGCTGACATTATAGTTGATCCCACATCGAGTCATTAACCGTGACGCAATTTAATGCAACTTAATGCACAGACGAGACGTATAATTGCGAAATATGCTCAAAAGCTGCTTTTAGCGCAGACCACATCATAAAGCATACTAAAAATTTTCCCGAAAAGTGCTTTGCTCGAATTACGATGCCATAAAAAAATTTCGTCTATGACGACGACTTTATCTCGTATTCCTTCACTTTCTTGTTCGTCATCTATCACACTTTGGATCTCGGTAAGTCTGATGTCGGTTCATCCCGCGAACGTACTATCATCTTTCATTACGACGTGTTGTTACGCGAGACAACCATCCAATGTCAAGCAAACTCAAGAAACTCTTGTAAGAGCGTGTTCCACCGGTACGACCCGAAGAGAAAAGTTCGGAGAATATGCTTCCATGAACTCTTCTGCTTTCCTACTAGAAGACGATAGCCAAGTATTGCGTATGTAATCGTATTTCTTACATATTCTCATTTTCCACGTACATTTCCTATATTTTACGGCTTTCCTATATTTTAGTGGTTTATATATTAGCATATTTATTCTTACATAATTCCAAAATTATAAAATTGCTACTATATTTTATTTTATTTGTACTGCTAACGACTTTTTTAATATATTCATGTATTATATATATATATATAATTTTTTTGATAAAATTTTTTAGAATAAAAAAATTTTTTTTGTTAAAACCTGAATATTGTATCTATGCAAATAGAAAAAGGATTGACTGGAATGGAATACTCTTTTTCTCTGAGTATTATACAATCGATATTGTTCTGAATATAATATGGCATATATTCTGCAAAATCGGAATGACTAAAAAATAGTTTTAGAGAAAAGAGTATATGCGAAATGCAAGTTTTAATAGATATATATAACATAGAATTATCTGACAAACATTATAATAGGAAAAGAATGATGTAAAATTAGAATGTATTTAACAAAAACACTCATTTGTGAACTTTATATTCTGCAAAATGTTATGAATATAGAAATCGCGAATATAGAGAAGAGAAAAATTAAGCTCGATATAAAACTAAATAGCCGAGAAATTAAAAAACGCGTTTTTCAATTTTCATATTTCTTTTATTTAGTTTGTGTTAAAATAAATATTCCAATTGATTTTTATTCAGATCACAACACTAATATAAAAATTACGGTTAATTTTTATTCAAATTAAGAGATAAAATGAGAAATGTCAAAAATTGTTTCTCTCTTTATTCATTATTTTATTACCTTTATTAGTGATAATTTATAATAAAAAAGTTTTGTATCTAAATAAGAGAAATAATTGCTGCCATTAAACTGACAATAAAAATAGCTTGAATATGGAGAATTTGAAATTAATAGGTTTTACTTTTATCTACTCCACGTAGTTTGAAATACGGAAATGAATATAAATGCTTTGTAAATATAGAAAGCCAAAATACTTTCGTTCTGATATTAAATCCAATAAAACGAAGGTTCTCTCAAGAAGTATTTGTACACATGAACAAGATTCTCTCAAGATTCATTTTTTGAAGGATAATCACATATTCCGCAGTTGTAGTCATTATAAATAATAAATTTCCTCAAGAGAGAGCTTACATAAATTGAAATATTATTTTTAGTAAAAATATAAGATATTTTCTGCAATTACTCTCTGTTTTTCTGAAAATGCAGTCAAACAGCAAAAAGTTAGATGACTGAAAATTTTGCCAATTTTCTCAATTTTCATTCCTTATTCAGTCCTTATTCCTTATTCCTTATTCAATTTTCATTATTATTCAACACGATCGCGATTATTTCATCTATATCCGTCATTTTCCAAGTTTGTCAAGTACAGAGAATGTATTTGAACAACCTGTCATCGCGGCCTTTTGTATGCCTGTGTGCATGTGTATGTGTGCATTTTCATTTGGTACATATACTCTAAAACGAGAAATCGCACCAACGTTTACACGTGTCCACGCTCACTATACGCACGAATGCAGTCCGAGATTTCTTCAATAACTATATACATATGACTCGGAACGAGATGGAATACGTATAACTAGTTGGATGTAACTATAACTCTGACATTTCGCCATTTTTGTTTGGTAGATGCGAAAAACGAAAGATACGACTGTATCCTGCAATGCAAAAAGTGACACTCTTGATTAAAGAAATGTTTTTGCGTTTTTCCGTTTCTGCTATCAGATATTGACGTCATGTATCCTGGAGATTCTTGGAGATTTCCTGGAAGCCCATATGAATCGGAATTTAATCAGAATATCAAATTATTACAAACTTCATGATATCATAATCAACTTTGTACATTCAAAATCTTTTATTTAAGATTCTTCTATTTAAGATTCTCATAAACGTGTTTAATAAATTTATTATGTAATATCAATACAAGTGAACTCATTGGGTTCATGTATTTATTCCACCAACATAAAATTAACTTTAATCTTGATTCAATTTACTCTTTGTCTTTTTTAATTTTAGAGAATTATCTTTATAAGATAATTCTAGAGATAATTTTCTAAAATTAGAAAAAGATAAAGAGTAAATTGAACTAAGATTAAAATTTATCTTACATTGTTAGAACCAGGCTTTAAAGTTTTCGAATTAGCGCGAGAAAGATCTGATTTGCTTGGAATTTAACGCGGAAGATCAGAAAGTATATCGCGTAAAATTTAATCGCATTTTCTCGAGACTGGCAGAGTTACTAATTTAATTAATTGAATCATCAGCAATCACATTTTGTAAACGTCCGAAAGTATTTAATGTTTGGCAGGCTGCATTCAAAGCATGGCGTTCACCAAATTACGTAATAATGCTTAATTTACTTAAAAGCATCTGGATTAATCTTTCCGCAAAACTAAATTACTTTTACGTTGCATCGTAAAATTATTATGAATTCACGTAAGACAACATTCCGGTATCATCCATTCGCGATTCATCACTGATTAAGAAAAATGTATCTCGCCCAAGATATAAACAGCGTGCACACTAATATGCATGAAAATTAAATTAAAAAAAATTAAGTAATGTATTTCTTACAATCTGAATTAAATCAGAAAATTTTCAAAACAGATAAATCAGCGAAGATAAAATTTAGTAATTCATTTAGTTTCAGTCGTATAAAGTGATGAAGTAAGACAAATAAGGTTATATATATATTTCTAATTACTATGTAATTAGTAAATTGAAGATAATTTGCTACTATGTAATGATGTAAATTAAATTATAATTTATGTATATAAATTATTATCTAATTGTTATATAATTGTGCAAACAAAAAATAATTTTCTACGAGTAATCATTCATTGTTTAGTGATCATTCATTGTTGATTTTTCCTCAATTTTAATGTTTCGTTTTTGTTATTAATTTTAAATAATATAATTTTAAAATTTAGATTTTTGTTGACTGGTAGATAAAATTTGAATTGTTCAATATATGTATATATATATATATAATCTTTTTACACGGTGCTTATCCAATGAATCTTGTATTACAGTAGAATTTTCATTACCATAAGCATATAATAATAAAATGCTATATATAATATAATTAATAAGATTTTGTCCTCACGGATAATGCGAATAGTGCACTTTATATTTTACATTATTATATATGTAGCTGTTTATATCGTTCATAATTTTATATTAGATGAAATTTGTCTTTACAATTGTTTTAAAAAATTATGATAACGTCAGTCATCAATAACGTCACTGAAAAAGCGCCAATCACGGATAATTAACACAGTCAACAGTCAGTGTTAATTAATTCTCTTTTTCCTTCATATTTGCATTCGCTGTCCTATTTAACATACTGCATGCGGAATTCAGCATCAGTTTTGAATTATGCAATCTCATTTTAGTTATGAAAGTCACGAACTGATCGGGTAGGATAAGATCAAACTATCCTAAAGCTTCCTTTTGCGATGCGAAGTGGGATCATAGAAAATTCGCGTAATGAGTGGACTCGGAATGATCATATCGATTGTTCATCGCAACAGTGAAAAAGAGATGATATTTTGTAACGAAGTAAAGGCTTCCGGTCGTGTGAATATATTTTCTTGTGTCGCCGATATGAACCGATGTCGAAAAAGTAGAAAGCGAAAGATCTCCGAAAATTTATTATCATAGCAGCTGTTTCAGGCTTTTCTCCAATCAATTCACGCGGAAGGAAAACGTTAGCATGACTTTTTATAATTCACACCACGCGCAATCGTCTCGATCGTTTTTGCGCCGACTGATTGGATGTTCCTGAGAAAAAAGCTGGACGATTTGTACCAAATGTCGTGATTTTGTATACTTGATAAACACCGACGGCCGAGGATGATAGCGCGTAGAAACAGCCAGTGTGTTGGTCAAAGTCGAAATCGCAGATTATTGTAACAAATTCTTTTCCTGGACGCGACAAAAGAGCTCGATTGCAATTGCATCACATATAATGTAACTGTCCCTATTACTATGTCTGTCCCTATTAATGTGCCTTTATATTTAAATAAACCATAAAAAAATTAGTACAAATAAATAAGAAAGTATATTTTTCTTATTAAGATAAATTATTAATGTACACAATACCGAAGAAAATATTCTATTTTTTAAAGTATAGTATATTCTATTAAAGTATAGTCAATATTTTTCAAAAGATACATATCGCAATTTATTTATGTGAATCCAGTAATATCGAAAGATGAATTTAAGCTTGTTCTATTAGTGTATTCTCTCTGTGAAGCTAACAACGTTATATTATGAGTGTATATTGAAATTATAAGCATAATTAAAATTATTTATATAATATTAACTTAAACAATTAGTTCACATTTATTATCTATTTCAGTAATTGTTAAAATAAGTGTGGATAGATACACGAATTGGAGGTATATTAGGGACTAACTCAAAACATTTTCTTTATTTTCATTAAAAACATTATAAAACATTCAATAACAAAATAAGAACAAATGAGAATACAAATTTCTGCGCAGAAAAAATCAATTAGGTATATTTATTTCTGCTTACATTAATTGCTTACATTAAGACGTTTCGAATTGAGTCGTAACGTCAGAATGTTCTTATCAATTTAATGTAAGCAGAAATAAATATAATTGAATTTTTGACGCACGAATTACTGTTCAGAAATGTATACTCTTATTTGCCGATATTTCATTATTATTTAAACCTCGAATCCGATTAATGTTACTATTTAGATTAATATTATTATTATAAAACATTAACATTTTTTAAATTAAAAAAATATTATAAGAAAAAGGAATAATTAAAAACATTGATTTCAAATTAACAAAAATTAAAGCTGCAATATTTAATAATTAATTCAGTAATAAGCAAATAACTTATAAAGGCATACTAATAGCGACGATTACTCTATTTTCTAATTTTATTATTTAGCAACATTTTTATCTAGAAAACAATATTAGAGAATAGAAAATAAATTTAGAATTTTTAATTAGAATTTTTAATTAATGTTAAATGAAATTAACCTAATATATGCCTAATAATATATTGAATGAATATTTACTATTTCCAATTCACGTACAAATTATACGTCGATTATTTGTCAGTCTTGAGAAGCACAATTTTAGATTGAAACTGGAGACGTCGCAATTTAATTTGTGATATTATTATACATACTCCAGCTTCAGTCTAAGATCGTGTTTCAAGACAAAGTTTATTTAAACTGGAAATAGTAAATGTTTATACAATACATTATTATGCACTAAAACTCGCCTGACTGAATAAGGTCCTGTTCATTCATTTGTGTTTTTAATTAAATCTTTCAAAACAAATCCAAAATAAAACTTTCTAATTTGTATTTTTAATTTCGAGTATAGAAATTGCCATTCATTTAAAACAAATCTTACGAACTATATGTTTGATTCATTTTTTCTATTACGTAACGCACTTATTACAATTTAAATTTTTAATTATCACGCATAGAAATACAGAAAGAAAGAAAATTCAAATTTTTCGGTATAATTAATGCCAGAAATATCTTTTCCACATTTGAAATTAAATGGCGCGATGAAGCATCTAGAGAAAGGATGCTTTTTTTGATCTAAAGAAATGTTTTTTTCCTATACGGTTTTTCCTATACGGTAAAAAAAAAATGTTTTCGATTTTAACATAATTTCTTTAAATTAAATAATTTTTTTCATTTGATTTAAAAAAATAATGTTTAAATCAAAGAAATTACATTCAAATCAAAGAAATTTTTTCTTTAACCATACAGCAAAGAAATATTTCTTCAAATCAAAGAAACCTTTCTTTGGGTGAGAGTATAGTATTTTATTAAGATTAGAGCATCAAATTTCTTTCGCATTTTGCGAAGCTTGTCGATTGTAAACGTGAGTAGCCCGATCAATTCGTATAAGGATCAGGTTTGAATCCTTTTCTATATAGATGGAAAAGAATCCTGGTCTAGAATACTCAGTGGAGGAATGTCACGTGCTTTCCGATCGAAAGAGCCGGCAGAGACAGCTATAACAAAAGACAATTCTAACAATTTCTAATTTGAGATGTTCTTTATCATATTTAGAGGAGAAAATCTTGTACGTCTTGCCGATGTTCTTTTTAGGATGAAAGACCTGCGCGTACCGGATCGTATCATATACGGTCGTGATATATAGAGAACGCGTGTTTGCGACAATAGGGAGTGCGTTCTCTAACCTTCATTAAGATTAATTTCCTCACTGTATCCATCTGTTTTCGCGAGCAAGCTCAATCAGATTCACCATACCGCAGATTTTTCATTCGATTGCATCATGGAGCACGTGTCGCACGTGTGTGATATTCTTTCAAAAATAACCGATCACGAGGATTTCGATCAAGCCGATTTTTTTATTTTGGATTGAAATTGATTAACGCGATTGATCAAACCGATTGTGATCATCCATCCTCGTCACTCATATTTTATTTCTCATTGTTCCGCACGAACCGCCGCGATTCTTAATATCGACTCCCGTTTCTCCGATCGTCGATCTCTCCGACTTCTCAATTTGCGCTCTTCCGGAGCAAGCTCGGAACGCGCGATTGAAACTGAGAGCGAACCGAAGGAAAAGCGCGGTGCTCTGGATCGCCCACCGAAGTCGACGATCGCTCCTCCTCCTCTCCGTTCTCATCTCCCCTCACTCTCTACCGTACTCTTCCAGCCACTAGCTTTCTCTCTCTTTCTCTCTCTCTTCCTCCCTTCACGCCCTCCACCGCCCTCTTATGCCTCTTCTCTCCTTATCCATCTCCCGATCTATCTATCAGGCTATCTTCGCCGCCGGTCCTCCCTCTTTATCTCACCCCCACATCGCACAACCAACTCGCTCTAGGCGAGCACGAGTACGCCACTCCGAGATCGTGTAGGTAGACATTGCTGTGCGCCTCCACGAAGGAAACATAACGAGGAACGCATGCGTCGATCCTTTCATATACCCTCCATACACACCACACCTTTCATTCCGCATTGAATCGCCATGGATTACGAATGAAGTGTTTAAAAGGCCTACTTAGATTAAAAGTGATACCCGAAACTTTGGTTTACTTTCATCTTTTTGAAAAGCGCCATATATGATGTCTATAGTTATGTGAAGCATCTTGTAGAAAAATTCGCGAAAAATTATCTCGGGAAAAGGTACTCCTTGATGAATATAGTGCTATCTTTCTTAACAAAAGCCTTATAAACATTATGCGAAATTTGAGGAAAGTAATATCGGAGACACACGCTTTACACCCTAAATAAAAGGATTTGTGCGCGGCGAGTTAAGCTCCGGGAGTGTAAATAGATCCGAACGCAACTTCGTTAGTTGATTCATTTCTGCTCAACTTTAAGTTTAATAAAAATAATATTTTGAAACCTACTTAGAAGTTTAAAATTAGAATTAGAAAAACGAATAAATATTATATCTGGCTTAACATTTTTGTTAAAGAAAGAGGAGGAAAGTCAAGTTCAAATTTTTTGTGACGCAATTCAAACCGTAAAATATTTTTAATCGATTTGAAAAAGTGACAAACAATATTTTATAAAATTTTACTATAAATTTTTTTTCAGATGTTTTTATCTCTCTGTTATAAAGTTAGCGCAGAAGTGTCTCGCTAAAAATTTAGCCTTATATCAAGAATGTCATGGTCATTAAAAGCATGCAAATTTTATCTTATAAATATAAATCTAGTAATTTAAGAAATGACAGACAAATTTGTTAAGTGTAAATACTTTAACAAAAATATAGGACATCGCTTCGATAAAATATTATTCTACTCTACGCATGCCTGTAAATATTGACGAAAAAATAGATTTCACAGTATCTAAATCACACATATGTAACATTACTGAGTAGAAATTACTGATAAATCGGAGATTGCAATTATCAACTATATGTTCCTCTTCTCTGAATATAAATCTATTCTCAATTATTCCATAATTAATTTCCGAACATATGTATATGTAATATTATTAAAAAATCAAGATATAAGAAATATACAGAAAGAGAGAGAGAGAGAGAGAAAGAGAAAGAGAATTATTATTTTTTAAATATTAATGCTATTAAATAAAAAAGTTTTTCTGATAGCAATAATCATGCCCATTTTTCAAAATGTATAATCAATAAGCTTATACCATTTAAAATATATGTTTATTAAGCCCAAAATTATTTTCGAATCTATTTTGGGCTCTTTCGTAATCGTTATTTCGAACGCGTGTTCTTGTCATGTATCATAAGTCAAGGTCAGTTTTCTGATCTTCGAAATGAAAGAACTGTCGATCGTGTCATTTACGCAAGAATTGTCTACGTAGTTCTTTAATCATTTAAAAACAGATTTCTACCGAGATAAAAAAAAAGTACGTCATACAATTTGGCAAATCAATACAACAGTCGCAAAAAATATGTATGCAACCGTTAAGAATGATATAGATTTTTAAAATATATTTTTATGTATAAGCAAAAGAATTTTTTTTTAATATTAGAATTTAATTATAGCCCGCATTATTTCGCGTATAGTTAAGACTTACCATTGTTTTTATTTGAATATTTGTTACTTTTTTTAACGTTTTAACTAGAAATTAGAATACGAAAACATTTAAATAAACCTATGGAAAAAATATAAAAGACGTTTAAATTTTCGTTAAGAAAAAGTGGTCTCCACATCAATTGAGAAAATCATATGCATAAAAACGTAGAAAATTCAAAGTAATCTCCAAATCCAAATAAAAAAAGATATATATATATATATATGTGTCACATTCGATAGTTTTTTTTTGTTAAAGATTTTTCTTAAAATTCTACCGAGTTTTTTTGAAGTTGAAAAAATTTAAAAGCATTCGCTAATGTATGCTAATGTATGCTTTATTATGAAAAACGTCGCTTCTGACAATAGTTGCTTCCGAACTTGCTCTAATATCATTCTACCTTATTACATGTTCCATAAAAAATGCAATATTCATATAGCGCAGAAAAGTGTCATAAACGTATTCTCTCAGTGCATATGTGTCGTCACGACACGTGCATTAACACAGCATACGCAAATGGGCACTTATATTCAATGCATTTTATGCATAATGTATTGACAACATTCACAAATTTCTCTCTGCTCTGCTTCTGAAAATGACATGTGACACATCCGTAAAATTCTTCAATTTTCAAGCGTCTACACTGTTGTCTCTTGCACAACTTTTCTCGCGATTCAATATAGCGTAAAATTATGGATTACAAAATTACGTTGTGATTTGCTCAACTACGCTTTTTGCGTAACAATAACAGAGAGAATAGAAATTATTTTCTTTTATAAAAAGATTGCAAAAATAGCTTTAGATTTAAAAGATATAAATATACACCGTAATTGCGTGACATGCACTAGTATTTCATGATTACATATTATTTGATACGCAGAAAGTTTTACTTTTTGTCTTGCAAAGTCACATAGAATTATTGCCAACAATTTTTACCGACATATCGTTCTCATGAATCGAATACTGCGGTGAGAGATACTTTCGACAGTAGATAAAATGCTTTGGTACTCGAAATAGTTCGATTAATATTCATCAATGTGCTGCTATATAACTTTATTGTTTTTTTTTCTCGACATTCTATAAAATATATCTTAATAAAACATATTTTATCCAAGCAACGTGTATAAAATACTATTAATTGCCAGTTATTTTCATATTATTTTTTATTAATTTATTTTATTACGCAATGATGTTACGTATATATATATATATTAAATGCACGATAGATATTTATTTTTGAATGACTATATAAAGAGATAATCCTGGGGGAAAGAAAATCCTTGTAATACTTTAAATAGATATATAATCTTATAAGTTCATTAAAGAAATGTTTAAATATAGACGTAGTGACGTGTAAAGCCGTGTGAGAAGATATCAATAATAGAAATGTTCGACCGCGCGATAAGTGCGATAACGTATAAAATAAGATATGATAAGGCATGATTCGCCTAATGATTAAAAAGAGTTAAAGAAAAAATTACGCAAATAACTTTCTTATCCGTTGAAGATATTACAAACGAGCAATATTTTAACTGAAGTCCCCACTTATTAATAGATTACATTTTCCGCATCTGATAATTGGATCTTCTACCAGCTTTCATATTGAATTTTTAGCATTGATAAAATCTTTGCAATATGATAACGTTGTTCAACAGCAATATATTGTAGTTTGTAAAAAACAATTTTATATTTATTATATATATTATATACTATAGCATATATAAAACACATGTGTATAATTATTATTATATTTTAACTTATTATAATTAGTTACTTTATAAATAAAATTAATTATTTTTTTACTCTCTAAATTTCTTTGAGTGAAATCTCACTTCAAAAAAGTTAAAACTGTCATTGACAAAGAACGATAAATTTACACTGTTGCATAAGAGTAGCAGATTTTTTTTAAGGGAGTGAGACTTCAGTTCTGAAATGAGAAAAAAAAGCATGAGGTTCTTTCCTTTGGAATGAATCTTACTCTAAAAAAAAAAGAATAAAAATTTACCACTCTTATTCAAGAGTGCAGATTTTTTATTTTTTTGTTTCAATAATAACAATATTTTAACTCTTATATGAGATTTTACTCTAAGAAATTTAAAGAGTAATTATATATATTTTTATTTTTTAATATATACATGCAATTAAAATAAATAAATATATATATATATATTTATACTGTATGCACTTTCTTCCTCTTATAAAATCTTTTTATGTCATAATATTTATATTTTATATAAACTTATGATATGTTTTTATATCATTACATTAAGCATTAAGAGAAAAAAACGTTCTCAAAACGAGAAATTTATAACTGTGGCAAAACCTCTTGAAATGATTAATGTGCGGGAAGTATCATGTTTCTCTTCATTTCTCGTAATTTGAAATATATTGATTGTTGTCAAATTTATAGCAACGCGTAAAGTAAAATCTTATTTTAATATGAAATAATTCAAAACTACACGAAGGCAATTTTTATCAAATTATTTAATTGCCACATAACATAAAAAATACAATAAAAGTTTGTTACATAATATAGTATATGTATATTTAGAAAGTCTCGGTTACAAGCAATTTTTTTCTATTGTCAATATAAAATTCCGATAAGATTCACATATCTATTAATTTCAGATATATCTGATCAAAATACGTTTGAAGTAAATTGAGTTTTAGTTATTAATTTTTTACTTATTGAGTGATATCTATATATTAAAATTTACAGTTGCGATTGCAACTATGCTTTCTTGAAAAGAACCAAATATTCTTATTACAAATTTGTCATTTTAAGATAACGATGGTTATATTTAAATACTTGTTTACAGCACTGGAATTGTCTACATCTTGATCATTTAAAGCAAAGATATGTGATAAATATGGATAATCAATTCAGATTAAAAAAAAATTAATCATCGAAACAATGATTGACATCTGAATGGGATGATATTTATATGAGGAAAAATAATATGATGGATTAAATAAAACATATATAATTATATCATTGAATGAATATACACTACTCAACAAAATTACCTGTTTCACCCTACAAAAACAGGCAAATTTCAAAAAGTAGAATAATTTCGTAAAAAATCATTGTATTGAGATAAAAGATTATGAGTTTCGCGTGTTCAGATCCATTCTTGGAATGCCAGCGTTTCGTAAACCTTGCAGTCCATTACTAGTGGAAACGCTAGCATTCCAAGAATGGACACGGAGAAAACTGCGAAACGCTGGCATAATCTTTATATAGAAAGCAAAGCTTGGAAGTTTCAAGAATATCATTGTATCGAGATGTTTAAAAATGCATTTTACAATTTGCATTTGCATTTGCAAAAATGCATTTTACATTTTGCAATTTGCTTTTTTATAGTTTTGTACGATTTTTTTCTTCGAGTTATTCAATGTTGAAGCAAAAATGATCCTTTTTGCAGTATATATATATATATATATATATATTAGGTGTTGGAATTAATTCGTAGCGTTTTTAATGAAAGAATGTTATTTATTTCACATGAGCATTAAAAAATACATTAATGAAAGTA
Organism: Acromyrmex echinatior; assembly: GCF_024713525.1. NCBI lineage: Eukaryota > Metazoa > Arthropoda > Insecta > Hymenoptera > Formicidae > Acromyrmex > Acromyrmex echinatior. Next base: position 16,202,470 of record NC_141852.1, on the reverse strand, counting down.
CTTCCCATCACTTGTAAAACGCTACGAATTAATTCCAACACCTAATATATATATATATAATATATATCAATAATTAACCTTTTCGATTTTTATATACATCAATATAATTAATCTTTAATATCTTAACAAAGTTATTTCTCGAAAATTCTCATACTTTTTAATAATCATTTCTTTTTGTAAATGCTATTAATAATAAATCCACCTCTTAATATTTATTATCATATAACGTCAAGTTTTGTAGAAGCAACAAACAATTTTTTCATTTTTTACTTCTACGTGATCAGTGCTCATAAAATCAGTGCTTATAAAATTTGACTTTTTATTTATGACTGTTTTATAGATTTTCTTTGCTTACTATATTAGATGGGATTTTATATAGAATTTATTTTCCATTATGCATCTTAAAGTATTTGTGAAGCAGATGTGACTTAATTGAATAAGTCTGGAATTTATTTTGAATTTAATTCGACGTCTTAACATAAATCATCTTTCTGATATAAAAAGTTATCCTTTAAAGGACAAGACTTAAATGTTACATTAATTAATTTTAAAGGTCACTCACCGCCGTAAGAATGGCTAACGTGATCTTTCAAGGCCTCTGGATAATCACTGGGGGTTGTAGCTTCGACGTCAAAAGTGCCATAAGTAATATTATGCTCTTTCTTGATGAACTCAACCATTGACTTCATCATAAGCTGACACGTATGTCTACCAGCGACTTGATTTTGCCCATTCGTTGCATAAATAAGATGTACTTTATGCCACTCGTAGCTAATTCATAGAAAAGAAAAGTAAACGAAAAATTTCACATTACTTCATCATATTCTTTAGTTTTTTTATCCGCGTTTTATCAAATATTCATATTCATCACATAATTGTCAACAATCTCTCAATGAAGAATTAAGAAACACGCAAAGAATAAATTTTTATTGTATCAATTTAATCGATAAATTATTATATAAACTTTGAACTGTACGTACTGTTCCATTATGGCCACAAAAAATTTAGCGATATCCCTGAAAGCCAAACTTCCGATTCTTGTGGTCATGAAATATTCGTCTTTACAGTCAACTTTTTTTTCCGTAAAGTCAAAAGTAAAGCCTCCTGTGGTGATTAATGGCGCTCCAAGAAATTTCACCACTCTGCCGACGACCGCTGAAAGAAAACTCTTAACTCTAATGTCACATTAAAATAGCGTATAATATAAAAGACTAACTTGAAAGAAATATGCTCATATATTCATATTTTAAATATAAAAAAGAAATAGTAAAGAGAGAATACATAACATAAAACATAAAAATGAATAATTTGTTTCAATTTTCCTTTTTGTTCAAATTTTTCTTTTCGCTCTTGTAATGCATGCGATTGCAATTATAAATCATTTTAAAATATACATCTTTATGCAAAAGATTATGGAAATTTTAATATAACATATTAGAATAAATCTTATATAATGGAACAGTTTTCTCAGACGGATGTAATTTATATGTAGATTAAAACATGAGCAACATCAAAATGGGTTTTAGAATCATTTTTAGATTGTAGCAAATATAATTTTAAAGAATATACAATAAAATTCAAAATAAAAGGATTTAAGATTACGTACCGACGCAGTAATCGCATGCTGGTCCGAGAAATAAGTGCACACAATGCGAGTAGCTGTCGATCGCGCCGATTTGCGCGTACATTGCGTCGCAATGATCATCTTGTGGCAAGAATTTCAGATCAAGCCAGTGCGGTAACAGATTTCGCGATCTCGCTTCGTACACCGCTAAATCTGCAAAAGAAAAAGATAATACGCTCTCAATGTTCAGGTTAACACAAGCTAAACTTTCATAAAATTGAACGTGCGCGTATAAAACTTGATTTCATTCAGCTTTACATTTGCTGATCCCAGCTTATTTGAAATGCCAAGAGTGTAGACTGTGACATTAATAAGACGTTATTAAAAAATAAAACGTCACCTTGCTACTTGAGTGGTGAATTTGCTCACTTTTTTATTCCGTTTCAAGAAAATACTGAAAAAAATATACTAAAATTTGCAGTGCCAATAAAGTGGACCGCATCCTTAGTATATTTTTTCAGTGTACACAATTGATTCCCAGAGTAGCTCTTACCAAGGACGGGGAGAACCTTAGGCAGAGAAATATCGTATCTCGGATCCTCCGGCAGAAGAACAGCGACCCTCAGTTCGCAAGAAACAGCATCATCGCGACTCGCGCTGCACAGTGTGTCGCATTCTGCACAGTGCTCGCAATCGCGACGCAATTGTATCTCGCCGCGACACGTAACTTTGCCTTCTGCCCGATATATCAGCCATAAGATCATTAGCACGACGATCCTCATGCGGGAACCCATGTGTACGAATCGGAAGGCGATCTCGGATCAGATCGAGCTCTTCGTCACGCTGAATCGAAAGTCGCGAAACATCCTGACATCACCGACAATCACAATCACCCGATAAATATCTTTATCATCGCGAAAAACTCTCCACCGTGTACAGAATTTCGATTCATATGATCACTATTTCGTCTTAAAATCGCGCTGCGATCTTTGCAATTCATTCAAACGCGATACGTTGTACTCTCGAGTTTCTACCGATTTGTCTGACCGTATCGAACAGTTGTTTCACTTGTCGCTTCCTTCTGATTTAATAGCGAATATTGATTCATTAAGCGAATTATTCTCTAATGAATTAGTGTAACTGCATTATCCCGTTATGATGTCTCGTACGATCGGCTTTATTACAATAAAACTATAAATAATGTTGAGTGGAGCTTTAATGAGATTAATAAGAATTTAATTTGTAAAATGATCACTTTTCTCTTCTTTGAAATCAGAATAAAATTCGAAATCAGAATAAAGACTTTAGATTAAATTGTAATAAAATAAAAGAAACGAAGAAACCTCACGAATTTTTAACTTCAAAAATTAAACTTCATCGGACGAACATCTATTAACTGCTTCTGGTCTGCTTACTTTTCGAAACTTGCTTACTTCGAAAGATTTTGTAAACAGCGTATTTATGTAACGTCAACTGTAATTTATCAATTATTACCACTCAATATTGCGTTATCTGTTATTTTAAGAAGCACAAGATCATTGAAGATTACAGTAATTATAATCGAGTCCTAGTGCTTATCGGAGATGTAACGTATTAGTTTAAAAACTATTTAGATTTCATATCGCGGATATTTTTAAAGCGGATATCGTACGCGACCATCGACTATTTCAAGAATTCTATCAACGAAATTATGTGCAATCGCCGAAGAAAATATTTACGTGTGAGAGTTTGCACGGAACACTAAGTACCGAATCTATTAGATTTGACGAAAATCCTTAGTGTATTCGCGCATCTTTCCGTATTTCTTTGTCTTTTCTCAAACTCCGTCGAGCACAAATAGAACGCGAATGCTCGATTAATATCGAGAGAACGCAAGAGTATTAATAAAAAAGAAAAGCATCACGTGAAAGAGTAGTCAATTCAGATTTTGGAGGTATCCGAACACGCGAGAAAAAGAAAAGAGCAGGAGAGAGAGAGACAGACATCGCGATTCACATCAGGATCGCCGGAAATACACTGACACCTCACGATCACGCGACCGCCTTGTTCCAGTGACAAACGAGCACTTACATACACACGCGGCTTTATCACGGATATCTCGCGTCGATTGATAATAGTTATCGAAAACTCCGATATGCACACTCACATGGCTATCCCCTCCCAAGTCCTTCAAGAGGGTTGCCGCTTCCATTTCATCTCGAGAGATCGAATTTCTGCGAGGGTCTTCTCCCTACCGCGTCAAGCGCACCCTCGTTTAGAGGATTATCTCCGATGGTTAGTTTCTGTATTGTCCTCTGCCATTTTTCCATTCGCTTCTTCTTCGAACATTTCTGCATTTTTTTCATTTGCCTATCCAAATTGAATTATCGTTTTTAAGTTTATAGCGCTGTTTTCCGTATTAAGCTGTATTCTGTATTAAGTTTGAAATTTATGAAAACAATTAGTGAAATTGTGTAAACTCTAAAGAAATGAATAAAAATGAATAAAAAGCGTCTAACAAGGAGAAGATACGATGGGATAATAATCGATTGTGACGGAACTCGTTGTAGCGATAGGTCTGCATATCAAGTGGTACTGGATAAAAGGATATAATGCGCTTCTCAAGCGTTTGTGAGAAAATTGATTAAAAATTACTAAAAATCGTTGAATAAATCGTTGGTTTTCAATGATTTTTTATTCAAATACTATCAACTTTACAGAAAAACAGCGAAAGACGAAAATTGTTTGTACTTTCTTCTCATAAAATTCTGAGAATTTTTTTAGAATTTTTAAAAAATTTTTTAATACGTATTTTCATACGACAAAAAAAAGTTGATATAAAAAATTCTAAAAAAATTCTTAAAGTTTTTATGAGAAGAAAATAAATGATTTTTGTCTCTTGCAGTTTTTCTGTAAAGTTTTTCTGTTGATAGTATTTAGAATAAAAAATGATTAAAATATTCGGCAAATTTTTTAATCGATTTTCTCACAACGCCTGAGAAGCATTATATCCCTTTATCTAGAATCACTTGACATGCAGACCTATCGCTACAACGAATTTCGTCGTAATCAATTATTATCACGTCCTCTCCTTGTAAGAGCTGGTGCAAGATATTGTTGCGAATTATAATTAGTTTATATAATTAGTTTATATAATTAGTTTATATAATATTACATACTATAGATAAGAGTTTCTATAGATAAGATCCTCTTCAGTATGTAAAATTAAAATCATAAAGTGAACTTTGAAATTTGTGATTACGGACGGATATTTAAAATTTAAGAATATCTGTCTGCATTTTGATCGTTTAATATAATTTTACATGAAACATGTTTTTTTAAAGCGTGTACAGTAAAAAGTAAAATATCCTTTCGCTGCGTCTCTTTACAGTTATTACTATAAAGAGAAAGAGAGAGAGGGAAAGAAATTAGTTTATAGTCATTTTTAGCATAAATAAAATGCGCTTATTATACAAAGGGGATGAAATAAAAAACATTTATTCACTTTTGAAGTTTGCGCAATTATTATTATATTTCTTTCTAGTATTTTAATATTTTTTACATATTTAGCAAATAAATATCGTATAAAAGATTGTTTAGAAAAATGTTCATAAATTTCCATTTGACGATGCAAAAACGACACATTCTTTTATTTGAATTTGGATTTTATTTTAATTTAAACATCATTTAATTTAAACAAAGCGTTAATGTCCAAACATTTGAACGTGTTGTTATTGCATGTTGATCGAGAAATAGTTTAAAACTAGATAATTTTCATTGTTTAATTTTAATGCTACTTGATCAACTATGTTCTTATCAATTAATTTATAATACTGCTTTTATATATATATTGGGTCATCTAAAAAGTATCCGCGGTTTTTTGTCACTAGATGGTGTTGATGGTCAATACATCTAGTGACAAAAAACCGCGGATACTTTTTAGATAACCCAATATATATATTAATATATATATATATATATATATATAATATAATATAATATAATATAATATAATATAATATAATATATTTATATTTATCTCTCTACTTAATTCTTTATACTATATACGAAAAAAATTAGATGCAGATTTGAATCGCCACACTATCCGCATATGGCAATTGCATGTTCGTTTACAGCACTCTTTATAGTGGAGTATCGTTTTCTGGAACTAATCGAGCTATATTATATATTCGACTTCTCCATCTCAATGTAATGCAAACATAGTTTGTAGGTAATGCAACACCGATGTTTTTAGGAACATATTGTTAAGTTTGTTAATGGTGTAAATAATTGGTGAAATACGCACGTGCGTTGAGAAAACATCTTGAATAAAATGAAAATTAAAAGAATCAGAAAGCTAAAGCGTAAGAAGAAGTACAATCAGAATGTGAATCGAAAGAGGCTGCGAAATAAATTAAGGAAACAGCCGAATATTCCATGGTACACTTTCTAACCTAACTCACGTACATTTATTACATCGTAAAAGTAGAGTTGTTCGATATATTTAAGATTTCGTTTACACAGAATATTTATATATTATTTACGTTAAATTTTGAATCTTTAGTAAATATACAATATAATGCCTCCGATTTTCCTGTAATTTCATAAATATATTTTGTATTTCCACGTGTAGAATATATTCTGAGAAAGAAAATCGGCGCTTTAAAAAGTTCATTTTTTTATAAATTAATTTTCGAAGTTTTTTAATTATTAGGAAAATGATAATTTATATACATACACATTTATAGTATATATATTTTAAAGAAATGTTAACTCACATAAAAAGAGTTAAAAAAGTAAATTTTTAATTACAAACTATTCTCTGCTACACTTCAAATTATATGAGAAAAACTAATTTTCGTTTTTAATTAATTAAAGCAGAGAATCTTTGTTTTATTTTTAATTTATTGATTTGGAAAATATAATTCACTAAGTATCTTGAAAAATTCTTTAATTCATTCATTAAAATTAAATTTTCTTTAAAAATAAGTTCTGCCAAATAACCAATTAAGTATGCTTCTCTTGTACCATAGAATGATAAATATACAAATGCCTGTTCATTTTAATTAAATTTCTTGCACAGTTCATCTTTTCGATTTTTTTCTTCAAGATGAAGAGAAAGGGAAGAAAGATGAACCATGCAGGAACTTCAGCTAAGAAATACAGATTTAATTTAATTTAACTTAATTTAATTTAGTTTATTGCAAAGCTATAAGAAATTTCAATATAAAACGAAAAACGGGGCTTGAGCGATGATTTTCCTTCTCAAAATATGCTTTATGCGTGGAAATATACAAATTTACAAAATTATAAGAAAGTAGAGAGCGTTATATTACATAATATTTACTGAATATTTTTTATGTAAACAATATAAGTAAAATGTGTAAATTATTATAAACTAGATAATACAATTCAGAAAGAAGTAATTAAGTTTTTTAATTGTTCATCTAATATTTTAATACTGATAAATAAAAATATATAAGTGAGATAGTTTTAATTCAGTATGTTGCAACAACATAGATTTTGATGATCCATACATTGTTTACATTGTATACAGATAAATGTAAATTATTATATTTTATAAACAAACAACTTGCTGCTGGTAAAAGTTTATTACATACTTTTACATTTAGCATACTGTAAATATTATATTATTTATTGATTCTATTACTTTGACTTTTAGTGAGCAAATAAAAAAAGAATGGCAGAACAAGAATTCTATTCGTGACAATTTAAAAGAAATGGGTTTGGCATATGATACAAACGAGGCGGTGCAAATTCCTAATGTAAAACACGAGATGTTGGAGGATGCCAAGAGAAAAGTTAAAGGAAATGAAGATTTGTCAGATCACGAAAACGAAGAAATGAATATGACTGCAGCAAAAAGTTACGTGATGGAGAAGTTGGAAGCTGAAGCAAAAGCTCCTAGAGAACGACTTCTTAAATTGCCAAAAGGACAAGCACAATTTCTCACTTATTTAATAAAGAAATATGATGAAGATTATAAGGTGAGATTTTTTACAAATAAAATTAATGTTATCCCCAAACGTAACTGATTATGTATTTTCAATGCAGGCGATGTCGAAAGACAAGAAGAACCATTATCAATTAACTTGGAAGCAAATACGAGCCAAGATAAAAATGTTTAAGGGAATTCCGGAACAATATAACAAATTTGTTGAGAATAGCAGTACGCAGGAATCCTGACGTGTATAAATGTACATTAGAATTTTATTGAGATTGTATTTTTACATCGAGATTAATGTATACATAAATCAGCGACTTAAATACTATTGTAATTTGTTCTAATTTGATAAAAACAAAAAGAATAGATTACATTAAGCATGTTTCATTTGTAATAAAATATATTAGCAAATAAGAATACGTATAATAGAATACGTTTTTAAATGGATTATATAAAAAAATACATGTTTTGCAGTATTTTAGACTAATGATTTAATGAAGTATACATAAAAAATATTATGACTTGATAAATTGCGATCAAGATAAAAAAGATTCTTTCGTTTAAATAATTCGATGTAAAATTTTTGTTATTAAATTTTTATGTGGGATGGGATAAGATAAAGACATACTAGAAACAATTTTGCTTTAATTATATAAATTTGTAAAATATGTGATAAAAAATTAACGTTGCATTATCGATGTTGTTAGGCGCCCTGTTTCCTTTTTGTGCTCTATTATCGTTACATTGTTTCATTGCGCAAATACATAATAAAAAGCTGTAACAACAATATAACGATAATGACACTCAATAAAAATCTAGCTTTTTAAGAGGGGCGATATTACTTCTGATATGGACATTCGCAATCACACTGAAATTATTGACATTCGTATTTGAATGCGTATTTTTATATACCTATCTGTAGAATCAAATCCTAAACATAGCTCTTAGATTAGTTCAACGACATCGCGAATGTCGATCCCTGAAGGAATATAGGTCCAGTCTTGTAAGGATCACGAAGTTCTGTTAACGCTTTAACCAAAGGTGCTCCGTCTCTTAGATCAGATCACTTTGTTTCTCAGACGTCCCAAACACTCGATCTCAGTTTCAAGTACATCGCCACGCTAAAACACGCAATCGAATACAATTTAGGAATTTACATAAATTGAAAAATGCGCATTAATAAATGTTAATGACGACGTATCATACACATGCTGAGAAGAATATAATTAATTTATTAAACATAGAATTATACCTGCAGATATTCAGGTGGCTTACGTGTGAATCCTACACCGGCCGGGGTGCCGGTAAGGATCACGTCGCCTGGTAACAACGTCACAAATCTGAAATGTTAACATCGTTATTACGCGTATTCTTAATTGCATGATTTTTATCGTCAAGAAAAATACATACTGCGAAAGATAAGCAACTATCTCATGAGGTTTAAAGATGAGTTCGCTGGTATTGCCATCTTGCTTTAGATTGCCATTCACCCATGTCTTCACGGATAGATTGTTGATTTCACTTATCGCTTCCTTGATGATTACCGCCGGACCAAGGGGACAGAATGTGTCCATTCCTTTACCAAGCAGATATTGACCACCATTTCGCTTCTGCCAATCACGTGCCGTTATATCCTGCGCTACTGTGTAACCAAAGATATAATCCTCGACGTCGTCATTACTGAGGCCTTTGCATTTCTTCCCAATCACTATCGCCAGCTCCGCCTCCCAATCGACCTTCTGTAAATCCAAAAATCGATTGCGCTTTAACTTCCTGTCTGCAATCTGAGTCTTTTTTTTTACACACAAGCAAAGTTTTATTCTTAAATTTTCCAAAATAAAGAAGGGTGGAATCCCTTTTTTAAAATTTCTTATATTTGTTTGGCAATAGAGATGTTGAAAAGTAACTGTAAATTTTTCACATCTTTTTGAAAGAGAACATTAAAAAAAACTTGGGCTAGACAAAAAAATTGCAGGTAGCGAAGATTGCAGACAGAGAAAGTAAAAATATAATTGCAAAGGAATTGTATTTGGAGAATTAACCAAGCGTGCGCGTCTTCCGAAACGCTCTGTATAAAACACATAATATTGTTACAGATGTTATATTTTTTTAGAGTGTCAAAGATAAAGTGCATAATGATTAATGATATCCTTTTGAACAATTAGACGCAAACCCGATTGGTATTCAAGCTCCAGTCGCTGCAGACTCCGCGAGAAACTACTCTATTATGACTCTATAAAAGAGTCATAATAGAGTATGTTCACAGCTGGGAACGAATAGAATAACAATGAAAGTGGGAGTCATGACGTAATTCTAGACTAAAAATACATAATTCCCAATAGAATTGTCATGATCCTCAAAGAGCAGATCGTGTTTCGATAACACTGTTTAACATTCAAATTCTTTCGTGTCATAGTACATGTTTGTGAGATTTTTTTTATGCTAAACACAATGATCAGAATTTGTAGCACGTCAGGATTTTGAATAAATTGGAGTGAAATTTTAGTCTAAAATCACTTCGATTTACTATTACATCCCAATTTACTAAAAATCCTGATGTGCTACGCAAATTCTAATAGCATTGTGTGCAGCGCAAAAAATCTTTAAGGTATATAACATTTTGAATAAAAAAAAGTGATTTTTTTGCTGAACTGTGTAATACAAAAGTTAAAAATTCGAACCATAACTTAATAAAAATGAGTCAGTATGATTATAAACTAAAATTTTTATTTGAAAGTTTAAATTATACTTTTAGATGCCATAGATTTTATTTAGAAACAAAGTTTTGTTTTTCCAAAAGAATCTTGATGAAAAATACCATTTTTGCTCATTTTGCTTCAATTTATTCAACCATTTTTGCTCATTTTGCCTCAATTTATTCAAACTTCTGAAGTGTTACGTAAATTCTGCCAATAGCGAGTTCAGCGCGAAAAAATCTTCCGGGTATATACTATGGCACTTCGAAGAGGAAAAAAATAATTTTATTGTCGAACAATGTAATCAACTCGGCATTTTTCTCCTCCTCTCTTTCTGTCGACTTACATCCGAGATCTGCGGCAGCAGGATGTTGTCGCGGGGTCCAATGATGTTGCTGGGAAATTTGCTAAAGATTATCGGACTCTCCGGAGTTGGTATACCTTGCTCCTGACAATGTCCGCTGTAGTTGAGACCGATGCAAGCGAGCTTGTCCATGCGCGTGATCGGCGCCAGGAGGTTCACGTCGGCCTCAGGTGTAATGCTCCGTCCCTCGGCGACTATTCTGTAACCAATTGTTCGTAATTCAGCGTTTTAGATGGACTCTGGAATCTCCGATCAAAGTTAATCAACTTGCACGCGAGATGAAACTTGATTAAATTGCTTTTTTTTTATTGTGGCGTCTCTATAGAAGTCTCTATAGAAAATAAGCTGTGCGATGTTAAAAGATAAGGCAAAAGAAAACAAACAGCAGAGAATGGAAAAAGAGAAAGTTTGATTAAATTCGCAAGCAGAAATGCGTCCTGCACTTCCCATTCATGCACAATCTTGTTAATTATGATAATCGATGAGTAATATGTGGTTCTAGATAACAACCGGATTTTCCCGGAAAATCCGACTTACGGTAATGAGAACAACCTCATTAATTACTTCTATGTCTAAATCTCATCAATTATTCGTCCAATATCTCAGCGTTAATTCCATGCAGTTAATCAAGCCGAGCACAATTTACGTCTCTATTGTGTTCACTGTGACATCGTTTCCGATTGTAGCGCAACGTGTTGTGTCCATAATTTTTGCAAATGTTTTCCTCATATCGATTCACGTCTCGTAGAGAGATTACGTAACAGAAGATTGCGTGCAAAATCTCAAGTTCTCTCGTTAAGGCGCCTCCAGACAACATAGACAATATAACGTGTACCAACATTAGCAAATATCATATTGGGTCATCTAAAAAGTATCCGCGGTTTTTTTGTCACTAGATGGTGTTGATGGTCATATATCTAGTGACAAAGTACCGCGGATACTTTTTAGATGACCCAATACATACGTAATTATCCATATTGAATGTAATATTTAACGAATATGTGCAAAGTTGATATATTAGACATATCATCTGGAAGCGCCTTAAAATATAATGTGTAATAAATGATATGATTTAACTTAAATTTTTAAATTAACGTCTTTTGTTATAATTATCTATTTTAAATGTCCAAGACATTTAATTTTGAATAATTAAGTACATGTAATACTCATTTGAACAACGACGATTATTGTGATTTAACATTCTCTCATTCTAATATTATTCTAGCTTTAATGGTATAATTACTTCTTCTCTATATATATCATTTTCAAAATAATAGCACTCTTTTTTGCAAAAATTATTGAGGGAAGGCTTCATGAATATCTTCAATAGGAGAAGATGAAATAAAATGAATAGTTTACAATTGTATTAGGTGTACAAATAAGTTTCCGCCGTTTTTAATCAAAAATTAAGCATTTATTGTTGTGAAATTGCTTGTTGAGTCGCTCCTAATGTAAGTGCAAGTTCTTTTTGCGTTTGGCACGAATCTTCATTCAATAATGCTTCCAATTCCACGTCTTCGTACACTTTCGGCCTTCCGCTACGTTCTTTGTCTTCGACGTCAAATTCACCATTCTTAAATTTTTGAAACTATTCACGACAACTTCTCTCACTTAAGGCAACCTCACCATATGCTTCTACAAGCAATCGATGAGCCTCAGCTGCAGATTTCTTCAAATTAAAGAAGTAAATCAAAAATTCCCGCAAATGACGCTTTTCGACTCAAAACTCGACATTTTCACACAAAAAAAATATATGATGCTGATACAAAATCGCTAGTATTTCAAGATTATGTTGTTGATAGATATCCAACCTTACGATATAATGTTTTACATCAGACAATTTTAACCATAGCTTGTTAGTGGCGCCGTCTTTTGTCAAACGGCGGAAACTTATTTGTACACCTAATAATTTACACTAGTTCTTATGATTATTAGTGATAACATAAATGTCATACAATTTTAAAATGCGGTAACTTTTAACATGACTACATTATTATATTATATTATAACATGAAGAATGTATAGAAAACATTCGACTTTAACAGAAAGAGATTTTATCTCTCTTTTCTAAGTAAAATGAAGTTGTGCGGAGAAACATGCCTGTTTTCTTGAACCATAACAATGAACGAAAGCGATATTGCATAAATGAATGTTCTATTAGAGCGAATCGATTACTATTCTTATCACTTGTCCTAGTTTGATAGCTAAGCATCATCTGACATGATTAATAAATTCAATTTAAAATAAATGGAAATATATTTTGTACGAGCAGATAAATAAACGTTACTCTATTCATTAAAGCGTACTACTTTCACTTAAAAAATTTCAGCTGTCCCAAAGAAACTTGACAGACTGCCAATTGGCAAGTACGAGGCGCCTTCTTAAGTTAAGACCAACGCACAGACTTTTGCATAATGTATAAAGCATAAAAAAATCAATCAATCAAAATCTTTAATTTCGTGGAAAGGAAAAAATGAAGGAATTATTTTGATTGGTTCATTTTCTTATGCATACGTGATGTATTATGCAAAACTAGAATTTCCGCTCTTAGTATTAATAGCTGCATCTAATTGAGAGTTAACAATACAGTGATAAAACGACTTAATTATCGAATATGATGCGTTATGCGAAAGCTCAAAAACTTTCAATGATAGCAAAGTGATGAGACCGCGGATACAATCAATAGAGGAGATGTTTGTCGAGACTTAGCCGAGATCGATAAGTCGAGCAACAGGAAACATGCAATGCACGATTTATAAATGTCACGTGATGACGTAACGCATAGTAATCATTCACTAATGATTAGAAATAAAATCCGCGAGAACACTTATATTTATATATTAGTCACGCGACACGTATTTTTTAATTAATTATTATTATGCTCGGGAACAATATACAGATTGGTAATAAATTCTCAAATATATATTTGTTAGGTTGTTTTATTTGGAAACTTATGACTTTGGAAATTTATACCGTGCTCTTAGTCCGCGACTTACAATAGGTACTCTTATTTATTCTGTAAGTTAAACAAAATCATCTATCGTTTAGGTCACGGATTAAGCGCACAGTGTAAACATAGCCTATGAAATTGATTGTTAAATGTTTAATTTGAAAAACTTTTTGTTCTAGGAATTTTTATTCCTGAAACAAAAAGTTACGTTATTGACAGAAAATATGAGAATGATTTTGAAACACGACAGTAGTACACATGCCACGATATAATCAATATTATAATGATTGCGCAACGACAGAATTTTAATCGTATACAAATAAAATAGCTATCGCCTTATCAATTGGACATACTGACATTACTGATCATCAAATTATTGATAAAGCGATAGCAATTTTATTTACACGATTAAAATTTTGTCGTTGCGCAATTATTATATTATTGATCATATCATGATGTTGTGTACTGCTGTCGTGTTTCAAAGTCACTCACATTTTCTGCCAACAGTATGAAATATCAAGGACATTATTTAATACGAATTTAGATTTTTCTTCTATTCGCAGAGAGAAGAAAAAATATGTGATAGGATTGTAAGAAATTGCTTGAGTGCACTTGTTTTATGTATACTTTTTTTATAACTTTATCGCCTCGTTTATCGCGAATAATAACTCGGAATTTAGTTAATATCTGTTAGCAATGAAAAATTCTATAATGAAATAAAATTAAATATAAAATCAATAACTTGATAAGGCTATATTGATAACGGTTAAAAAAAATGATTCAAAGATATGACTCGATATATTACCTAAAAAGGGAGGATCAATACATATTATATGTGTGTAAGCGAAGAATGTAGTATTGTAACAACTAGTCGAAAGGAAAGAAAAAAAGGGGGAAAACTACTTTATCATACGAATCGAATTCCGAAAGCACCAACCTCTCTACTGCCTTCCTTAGGTCGAAATCGTCGTCCCTGGCGAAACAAATGTTCACGTTGAGATCGGATATTTTTTTCTTTCACATCGCCCGTTAATGTAATTCATATATCATCTATATATACTAAAGTCTAGAATTATAAGCTCAAGAAAAAAAACTTGTGAAATAACCCCAAGTTGAACTTATAATTATATTTTTTCAATTAAAAGACGTATTTTTCCAAGGTATCCAACTAATTTCCAAGGAAATTGTCTTAAAAAATAACATAATTGAGAATAATTATTATATTAAAGAGTAACATTATTGTGATCTTGTTGGTTATCTATTACCAAACCACTTTCTAATCATAATCTCTCTACAGTCTAATTTAATTTGGCGGGAAGTATCTACACATCATCACGTTAAATGATTACAAATCGCATTAAGCTGTACAAATATTATATATCATATTATAATCTTATTGTAATTATCATACATCGACATATCATCGTCATCTTTCGCAAATATTTGTATCTTGTATGATCAGATGCTTCTCAAAATGCCTTGAGTTAGCCCGGATTTAGTTATTGATTAGCTCTCCTACCTTTTGGCCTTCTTGAGAAGGTCGTCGCCGCCCTCCAGAAATTTTTTCAATGTATTCGGTATTCGCGAGTCAACCGCGGACACGGCGATAATATCACCTCCCTGCTTCAGCTGGACCCCAAGATGCTGCGGGCCACCATTTTTGTTTGTGAATTGAACGAACCTGCAAAAATATATTACGATTAATACCACGTTAATCGACCAGGAAAAACATGAGAGCCGGTCTAATCGTTACGTCACGTATGATATAACGATAACGCGTTTATTATTATTTCATGCTAAGAAGTAGAAAATAAAAAATTAAGTTATATAATTTTAACTCCCCAACAATAAATAGTTCTTGAAATATTAATTTTATTTCTTCGTAAAATTTATTTTTTATAAAATGTTCTTAATGGAAGGAATAAATAATACGTATACACGGTGTCCCGCAATTTTTTTGCCAAGCGCTTTTGTGTAAATAGAGCGGACTAAACTGAGCTGAAATATCCTCTACTATTTTGCAATTTTCGCAATAGTTAACGAGATATTAATTACTAAAAGTTGCCGAATATTAGTCTCCAATAATTTTTTACTCAAATACTCTCAACTTTACAGCAAGAAATAAAAATTGTTTATTTCCTTCTCATAGAGCTCTGAAAATATTTTCAAATTTTTTTCAAAATTTTTTAATTTTTTAATATTTTCTCGTTGATAAAAATAGTTGCCAATAAGAAAATGCAGTTGACAAAAAATCTAAAAAGTTGATAAAAAATTCTAAGAACTTTTCGAATAAGTTTTTTAATTTAGTCCGCTTTATCTGCACAAAAGCGCTTGGCAAAAAATTGCGGGACATCCTGTATATTTTAGTTTCAACATATTAGGTGTTGGAATTAATTCGTAGCGTTTTTTAATGAAAGAATGTTATTTATTTCACATGAGCATTAAAAAATACATTAATGAAAGTACTCCCCATCACTTGTAAAACGCTACGAATTAATTCCAACACCTAATATAATATCTTTCATAATATTTTAACACATGCGTTAAAATAAAAATGACGATATATTTCTCATTTAATTAGCATAAATATCTAACATGCAGGCGCGCGCGCGCGCGATATGTGTGTGTGTGTGTGTGTGTGTGTGTTGGTTAGCATTCAAAATATAACAGTTTAACAGTCTATAACATAACAGTCTATAACGTATCAAATTTAGAAAAATATACATTATGTTGTATGCTTTCGTAATTCAAACATTTCGTAAGTTTCACATTTCAATAACAGAGTTTTCCAACGATAAGAATCGCAATTAGCGATTCTATTTTTTAAACTAAATGCAACCGATAACATTTTTCATTAAAATTCTTAAAATTATGTATACAGAAGCCTCTAATTATTTCTTATGAATCATTTAGTGGCGTTAACATCGATTTCACTTATCATTTCCTGACATGTAATCATATGAGGAAGAAAAAGAGATTTTTTTAATAGATTCTAAAGACGTAATTCTGGATGTATGCTCTTTTAATAGGCAGATAACACGACGTATATTACACATGACTGTTGCGCCAGATAGACATGAACGAATAGTAAAATCGAACCGAGTATCACAAATGTCTAAAAACAGTATTCACAATTCGATCGGAAACTTTAATTTACATTGAAATAAGTATACAAATTGTAATTAACAGTTTAAATAGTTCTAAATTAACAGTTATTTAAATAATTCTAAATAAATATTTAAAAAGTATAAACACATTTATAGTTGATACAAGGTCATTAATTTAATTATTATTTTTATTAAGTAAATATTTATTTAAGTAAATATTTACTTTAAATAAATGTTTACTTAATACTTAAAAAAATATACATATATTAAGAGTTGTATAATAATTTTTTCAGTATATCAATAATAAACTTGATTTCAGAAAATCTGGGAATAATGTATTCAACAAATCACATAAAAAGAATTATATATATATATATATATATATATATATATATATATAGAAAAAAATAAATAATAAATTAAATTGAGATTCAAATTTAATCTTATATATAATGAAACCAGACCTCAATCAATATAAAACGATTATATAGCATTTTGACATTCTTAGGTCTGTTTTTTTTACAGCTGAACTAATATGCACTTTCTGAAACAAGTGTACATTTAAAGTGAAATTTGGTCAAAGCGAGAAAGCAAATTTTCTAGTGCTGTTTAGTGCAGGAACAAAAAACAAACTCTCCATCTTAGTCTGCTAGTCTTTTTGGGCACACCGCACAAACAAAATTTCACTCTCTAAAATAGCAATTGTTAAGAACGACGGAGTAAATAAAGATTTTAACATTTGAGTTAAAAAACTATTTGGTAATGCAACAGAGATGTTAGGGAATAATCCTGAATTTTTCTACATTTTTTTGAAAACCTAGAACAGTAAAAGAACTTGGGGATAAAAAAGTCTTAAATATATTGCAGATGTACCAAATGTAAAAAATAATTGCAGATTGATTAAAACGATCTCTAAATATAATCGAACTCTGAATATTGTCGTAAAATCAGAACAGCGCGACAGCGACTTCAGAGTTGTTGCATCCAGAACAACGAAATCACGACGGAATTACGATGTTCGAAGGTTCGATTACTCAAAACGCACGAGATTCCACATGTCTGTTACAGCCCTGAATTGTATAATGTGCATGCTCACCTCATATCGAGCGCACAGCTCACGGAGAAGTTTCTATAGTTGGTAGTGCTAGCAACGGCAAGACACGGATTGCCCTCACTCTTCCCGCACGTATTAGCGATCGCAAGGCACGTTCTCCCTAGTAATCGTAATTTTCCGCGATACGGCATCTTTTAACACGCGTAATTAGAGAGAGAAAGAGAGAAAGAGATATGCGACTCGAGAACGAGAGGGAGCAATGAGGAGCTAATCGGTCAATGAAACTCAAAAGCAGCCGAGAGATACGAACACCGTGAAGGACAAGAGGCAACTGAGAAGTGAGAACTGAGGCCATATAGGCCGACAGGCCACGCTTTCAACTCTCACGAATGTCACGCACGCCTGTCACGCGGCACGTTAGGGGTCCAACCACGTGATCTCCTGATAAAAAAAAAGAGCAAAAAGACTGATTTATGCAATATTTTAGACAGATTGCTGGAAAAGAGGAAAAAAGAAAAACGTAAGGAATTGTTGAATGTACGTTAAATGAGAACGCGAACCGATGAGCATGACATTGCAAAATATGTAATCTTATCATTTTAAAACGACAAATAGCTCTAACATTTGCGACAAAAAAACATTAGAACCGTATACATTGTCACTAATTTTGCATCTAATTAAATATATGAACTTTATTGTAATGGAGGAAGGAGCGAGGAATTGCGAAGAAAAAATGTGTTTCCCATAATCAATATTTTTTGTTATGTATATAATACTAAATTAATATAATAATAATAATGTATAAATATTATTTAACATTCTGTTTAAAATCTCGATAAAAATATAAAGATGGATATGTATGATAATCTAAAACACTATCTATAAATATTTACACAGAATATTTTATGATACATCCAGAAGAATGGACAGCATTTGATTACGTAGTAAATATAATATTTAAATAAAAGAGAATGCGGTCTATTTTAATAGTATCATCTTTAATACCATTTTTAATATTCAATCAAAAGCTTACAATGTAGCAATTAACAATTAGATAATGATTAAGGTAACGGATTTCTCCGAGTGTTTCTGAACTCTTCGCGATTGTGATACGGTTCATACGGATCGTCAATATAATAGTGCCGTCTCTTCCAGTACTTGGATACCATCTTGTCCAGAAGCGTCGACTGTGTGGCATTGCAGAACACATGTTTCCTCAGCCTTTTTTTTCTGGCGGACGATTTTGTCCATAGCTTATTGTGTCGACCTGTTCTTGTTCTGATCCAGATACCCCTGCAACATTTTATTTTATATCTCTCAAAATTTTGAGTTTCTACAAATGGCTGATATTCGTTCTTCAAGCCCAGTTTCACAATTTAAAGTTTACTCTTAACCTCTTAATTTTAGAATTGGAAAAAGATGAGAAATAAATTGAATCTCGGTTAAAAATTAACCGAGTAAGTTGTGAAACTGGACCTAAATATTCAAGACCATCTTAAATCATAATTTTTAATATACATAATTATTTTCCAATTCTTTATTACACACGACGAGTCATTTGTATTTTGGATTATTTTTCATCACTTTAACAAATATAGAAAAATTATGATTTTTTTTCATATATTTTAATATCTTTCGAAAGTATCAGTATCAGACCACTCTTCGCCCTGATAAAGTGAATTGCGACTATGTTTATAAAATGTTGGCATTTCAGAAGAGGATAATCTCGATAACAGATAGCTTCTCTCATTGTAGAATCCTCAAAAAGTATTATCTTTAGATTTATATAATATATTTGTATAATAAGATTGTGATATTTAAAGAAATTGTATATGAATATTTAATTAATTACCTAATGTGATCTTAGTTTTTTTAAGAAAAAAAATGTGCAAGACATGATTGACTCAATAATGTATATTAAGAGTTAAAATGCTAATGTGAGTGGTTTATCATGTCTTAAAACTTAAACATCTTAAGATGATACTTAAAACGATCTCAAATATAAGTATCAACCAATACGATTGTTCAGAAATATTTGATGCAATCTATAATTTTCGGTATTGTTATGTATTTGATATATTCTTGAAATATTACCAGTGCAGTCGGTAGAAACGTTTTAGGACTGTCTTCACCGTCTGCCGCTTTCCTTTTGCCATAGTAAACTTGATTACAGTTCTTATTGGCACATTAATAGGTTCTGCTGGCAAAGCTAGACGATTTTCCGTTGTCGCATGGCTGAAAAGATAATATTACTTTCATGTAGTAACTTAGTATTTTAGTATCTTACATAGAAATCAACACGTTTCACAAATCACTTCTGCAATATTCTACATTACTTTAGTAGTGTTTTATGTTGCGTAGGTCCGACAGCTGCCCATTTTTGGACAGCAATTGATAGTGCCCCAAACTCTCTGTGTTGTATGGAATTCAAAATGGAATTGCATCTTGAAGTAATGCAATTTGTCGCATTTGTACTCGTCCTCGCTGCGATTCCTGAAAGAATACTAAATCCAATATGTGTGCTTGCAAGATAAATAAAACCAAGGAAAAATGTCTTATATTTTAAATGTTCAATAGCGTCAGAAAATTTAGGATCAATGTGATAAACACATAATTAAATCTTAAAACACATAATTTACGATAAAATTATAAAACAAATAATGCAATTCTGGTAATTGTTTTTTTACTTAATTATACCCTCAGGGCCATATTATCCTGCAGTGAAAAATAAAATTGGACTTGCGGATATTTTAAATAAAAAGAACATAAAATTAAGTCTTTAAAACGCTCTTAAATTTTCTAACGGTAGTGTATGTGATAAAATGTTTAATTATGCATGAGTATTTTAACATGTATGTACAATTGTATATTGTAAATAGAATGTCAAACTCCACAATAAACACTAATTAAAAGTAATATAAATCAATGTTATGATTTCACATTTGATGATGGTTATATTCAGTAGAAAAAGCAGCTTTAAAACTATTGTAAAATTCTTTAATATGATTTGATATGTATTTACTAGGTTTAAATGCATGAACGTTATACATTTATAAATTAATTTGTTAAGCTATGCAATCTATAAATTTTATACGTTTAAATCTAGTGAGGAAGTAAGAACGAAACCAATCACACTAAAGAATTTTACAAAAGTTGCAAAGCTACTTTTTCTGCTAAATATAATTAATGTAACTGTTATTGAATACATGTATTATATTACATTTTATATTGTTAAATATGATTATAACATTGATGCTACTTTTAGATGGTGTTCACTGAGAATTGTTTCATAGATTGATTTTTTCGAATTGAAACATGAAAATTATACATATATACAGAGTAAGAAAAAAATACAGGAATCTTGAAATATCTAAAAGAAATATAAGTTTTAATAAGTTGAAAAACTGTTTCAAATAAAAGTTGTAGGGATTACAAAGATCTATCTACGGATTTTATATACATATTATGTATATATAGATGTACACATTTTTATTTTTTATAGTTGATACCGATGCTGCTGGTGATCATCGATAAGTACAGACAATTGGTGATGTGCATCGACAGCAGCCATATAATTAAATTATATGGGAATTTTTGCGTAATTTTTACTGATATACATTGAATTTAATTAAAAAAAGAATTAATTAAATATGATAATGCTGCGAATAAAAAATGCCCAAGGAAGATGTAGATCTCGACATTCGTGTGAGACGAGAACCCTCAAGTGGAGGTTCAAACACGCGCTGGCGTTCCGATTCCGCAGCGTTCCTTCCGCCAGCCGTGTGTCATGGCGACCGCGGCGAGGCGAACCTAACCTCCCGACGTCTCGCATTCCATTATTCGCGACGCAACCAGACGTGAAATCAGCTAGTGTATCATGGTGCAGCGCACGGTCGACGCGTGATAACCTCGCGACGCGGTCCTCGATCGCAGAATCGGCCGTAGACTACGTATATACCCACCTCGCAGCGTCGCGCTCACGGCACGCAACATTCTTCTTTTCGCGCAGTTCCGTCCGATCTGGTCCGGTGTCCGGTCCCCGTGGCCAGCTGTTCTCCCTGTACCGTAGTTCCCCTTTTCCCGCTGGCTGCCTGACCGGCCACTCGAAAGATGTTCCGAATTGGATTAAAATTTCCTTACAATGGTTTAAATCGGGTACGTAATCACATGCGAGAGAATCGCAGATGGGCGGGACGCGATCGTCCGGGTAAGACCGTCCGCGTTAAAATACCGCGAGGAATGCGACCACACGATGACACGACGACGTGATGTCTTATCTTCACGACAGTGTCGCGCGACGATCCCGCGCCGACCGACTCCACCGCCGTCGGCTATCGCGCGTCCACCGATAGTCGACGACGAGCGTCATGGAGTCGGATTAGCTACAACAACGGCGATCCCGAGAATTCGCTTTCGCGAACGTCCGACCGCGGCCGACGTTTCCCGGCTCGCACGCGTGACAAAGATGGCATGTTTTTAAGAAGGCTTATATAACTCCAAAAGCTCTGATCTCGACGTTTATCCTTTCAGGTAAAAAAACACGGCTCCTCCAGGCCACATCTAACCGCCAGGTACCACTACGAACCGCGGGCGCGTATCAAGTACGAGCCAGATGGAAGGTGAGCTCTTCAACAGAAGTTTAAGTCTGGACAGGTATCATTGCTTGTTAGACCTGTCATTATTCAGTGGAGATCGTGCTCGTGCTTTGTGAATCTCAAAACGCGAATGACACTATGTTTTCATGTTATTTACGAGCAATTTGGTGAAATCGGAGCGTGGTGAGGTTATGTCCATGCATGTGTTTTTCTTAAATAAAAATGACTGATGAGTAATCTTATGAATGGCATCTATCATGTTCATGATTCTATCACCACTGTATTTGTCAGGTTTGTTGAGTCATTTTGACTAGTTTGTTGGGTTGTTATTTGATACGAGAGTTCAACCTTTGACGAACAATGTAATTTTATTTAAAAAGTTTGTTCTTTTTAGTTCAACTCTTTTACAGTTTATCTCTTCTCATTTTCTATCTATATTAAAGAAAGAAAAAAATTATCATACAAAAAGTATTTATTTGAAAAGAACAGGCTTAATAATTTTCTGATATGTGGATTGTGTATCCGCATGTATATTATGTCAGTCAAAGATATGTTCTGACTTTTATTTGGATGCTTCTCGAGTGTCATGTCATTCTCGTTTAATGTTTGTTAAACAATCTGGAAACAGTAATGTCTCAACGTCAAAACATAGTCTTCAACGCGCGAGACATAAGGATGATATACTGGAGAACACCCAAATGAAAATCCGAACATGTCCTAAAGTGTTAACTTTAGTAAATGTATATACTTACTAGTCAATGTATCTAACTACAACAGACTACATTAAGTTTATATACATTTATTGAATTAACGTTTTGATCGTAATATATACACAAAAATATAGATTTTTATATTTTTTTAGACTTTACAGGGATGTCAGATTTATATCCAGATTTACTGGGCCGAAATATTCGACCGCACCAAAAAGGTATATGCAAAATATGAATTATAATATTTAGCATATTATTTATTAAATTAATGTATATATTTTTGTTACCTTTCTGTGATTTTATATGTGTAAATTTGATCATGTTACGAGAGAAAGAAGTCATCACTAGTTTAATCACTAAATTTATTTATTACTTGTGTTTCTCATAACAGCATCAAAAGTCGGGGATCAGGATTGTTGGTAACTCTAGGCGCTGTAACAATAGGTACCTTAGGAATATTAACTTATGCAAAAGGAAACCCAAAGGTTCGAGCTATCCTCGAAGGATGGATTCCGGGTACAGATGAAACTATCCGAGTTATCTTTCAAGAAGATAAGAATTCCAGCTATTTTGATTTTGTACTTACCTTGTTCGAAACGGTGAAGCAGACGTAAGAAAATAAAAATTATGTATAATATTGATAATTATGTTAATTACTTCATTGAAATATGGATGTTTATTACAGAATATTAGGCATGTTCATCAAGGAAGCATCAGAGCCAGAACCAGGTCAGACAAGACAAAAGTACACACAAATTGTAGAATATATACGTGAGTCCAAATTCCTTAACTCCTATCCATGCCTTATTTTTTCCTGGTACTTTCTCTTCTGGCCTTCTGGATCTAATTCCTTTCCTCGATTCTTTTTAGGATTATATATTAAATACTTAATAAATTATGTAATTATGTATAAATTATTCCCACTAACTTTTAACAATTGCATGTATATACTGTAGCGCCCAAGCCAGCTTTTAAACTACTGGCCGATCAGAAAGAAGCTCCTATTAACAAGAATTATGCCGAAATTCGTATTAGTAAAGACAAGGGCGAAAAAGTCGATGTTGGTACGTTTGCATTATTTTTCGTTTTACAAAGTTTAAGTGGAAGATAATTAAATAATTCATATTTTTATAGTGGCTGAGAAGCCAGCGTCGCCTGCTAAAACTGGACGCGATGAATTAATACCACAAAATCTCATCGAGTTAGAAACATACTGTGGAGAAGCTGCTGGTAAAGCTATTACGGCCTATCAGAAGGCAGTGTACGCGCTTCAAGAATACAATCAGGATGTTGCCAAAGTGATTGAAAATGCTGGCACTACAGTAAGCGGAGTCGTCTGGCAAAGGTAATTATCACTATATGCTTACATAATCATTTTACGCCTCACTTGTATGTATCGATTATGTAATCAAATTTGTCACGTTTGCAGGTTAAAAGAGGCAACAGAAAAGAGGAAACAGACTGTACAGCAAGCAGAAGAACACGCGAAAGATGCATTAGATTCGCTTAAGCATATGTACAATTCAATCGATGAACCTGTGCTTGAAGCGGCCGCTCATATGAAAACGGCTGCGAAGCGAAATATTAGAAAAATTATGGACGATGTGAACGAAGCTAAGAAAAAATACACCGATGAATTACAGAGTAGTAACGTCGCGGAGCGCTACTGGAAGCAGGTTCAAACAGCACGAGAGAATTTCAATGAAGAATTGCACATTCTGTTTCCCAATATAAATATTTATGATAAGAAGCTGTCTGTTAGCGAAGAAGCCTTCGATTTATTCGTCGTGCATATGTATCACAAAGTCAACAATCTGCAAAAAGAGCTGGAGAAATTAAGAGTGAGTTTTTAGCATCGTTTAATGTAAATATTATAATCTCTAAATTTATATTTCCGAAACGCTTTCGTACAAAACCACACGATTTTTGCATGGAGTTAATATTTTAATATTGCATTAATAATAGTATTTTTAAAGAGAAATTATTTAATTACAGACAGTCAACGAAACTAAAGTGAAAGCGGCACTGAGGACGGCGGGTGAAGACGTATCTCAAGAAAAATTGGACGCTCTGATCTGTCTCGAAGTTAATCGAGAGAGACTTGAGTTAGAAGATAAGCTAGCGAAAGAGGTAAGAAATTTTTAATATAGTTTGAGCTTGAATATTTTAACTTGAAATATTTTAATATATTTTTAATTTGAAATATGAAAATCGCGAGCACAGAAAAGCACTTTATCTACAGAAAATTAATTTTAAATTTCTCAGAATGACAAAACTTTTAATCATTTGTTAATCATATCTAATTTGCGAAAATAATGCGATCTTATCCCATTGTATGCTGTTGCATTATGTCTTCGTTCCATTGTAGAGAGATGTTAATTCTATAATGCGCATATACATGTTTGTAACGAGAGAAGCAATATATCCGAGCACGATTCAGATAGCTTCAAAGCTCCTTGTTTGGCGTGTAAATCGTGCACTGGCCAATGTTGCAAGCTTTTACGTGCACCATCGCTGTTCTCTTAGTATACAAATACAAATAGATGTGAGCTTTAGCGCCATTATTAATGTTGCCTTAGCATTTAGATGATTGCACGGCCACGTGTTTGTGCGTGAAATCTAGTCGTTACAGTGCGGATATATTCGCGCGAATTAAAGAGAGATGGCGTAAAAGATTCTTTCATTAAATCCGCGATGATAATCGTGTGAAGTGCAAAAAATTTCTGAGAAAATGTATTTCTCGATGAAAGGGAAAAATGGGGAAAGAGAGGAGGCAGTTAAAAACCGGGCGATGAAAATGGTGGTGCTTAAGTTGTAAAGCGGACGAATAGAGAGATCACGATGATAAAACAGGCCTTCATATTAAAGCGTTGGAAAATAACGGAAGAAGAAAATAACAACGGGTCATTTTAATCATAGCCACGGGTCACTTTATTGCATTGCAAGATCTCTCAGATAAATAGCTCGTATAAAATAATATTCGATTTACTTCGTAAAGTTACAGTTTATAAGATTTTATCGCGTTTTTCAGCTTTAATCATCCTTCATAAAATATATTCTTTTTCTTATATTCAATAAGAACATACTAACTTTGTAAGTCAAATTGAAACCGAATCGCTTTCCACATTGAGTTATATGTTGTATTCAGATCGGGGCACAGGTGCTTCGGTGTTTTGTTCATATCTGACGAATTAATTTAAAGCAATGTGGCAGCATGTGTAACGTCACATACGTGATACACCGAATGTGTCGCGTCAGAGGATGGTCTCGATAGCACTAGTCCCTCATGGTCCTTTTATTTATTTCCATTTGGCCGAACGCCAATATTTCGACAGCAATGGGTGATATTAGTTCCTTAGAGTATACGGCATTTGTGTGCTACCACGAGGTATTCGCCACGAGGAACCATTGTGACTCACTGTCCTCATAGTTGTTCGACAGCTCTTTTTCGACTCCCTTCTTTATACCCTCGTCTCTCGGTCTCTAGTTGCCGAGGATGCGCCGTCGAATATAAATCTTGTCGAATCGATCCACGCGGACTTGCACGACCTTTTGTTCTCGTTTCGGACGGGAACAGCGGTGTCCTCTAATTGCTATTTGTCTACGAGCTTCCGGTACCGCTCGTTAACGTCCGGTCGAATATTTTATCGTAAATGCATCACAGATAGGCGGCCGTATCGCCAACCGATCTTCCTGCGTCATCCATTAAATTGCATATATATATATATATATATATATATATATATATATGAGAAAGATAACGGAATTAATTAATGGTAATCATTGCATAATTTGTTCATAAGTTGCCGTTAACAAATGATCATTCGTTCCGCTATAGTCGATGCGTCAGTCGAGGCAAATGCAATGAAAGTATGTCATTGTCGTCACGAACTTTGCATTTGCGCTGCATTTTGTCGCGTAAAGAGGGTCCTTTCTCGCATCATTTAATTAACGTAGTTCGCCTTGGAAAAACAACTCGGCTTCGTCAACGCGAACGACTCTGAATGTTTTCTTTCTAACGTCACGAAAGCAGACAGCAAATTCACATTGCAAATCATTAGTCAAATGAAATCGATATCAGAAAGGACACAGGTCAAAATTTTCGAATGAGTTAGATGAGTTAATTAGTTTTTCTTTCATTTATATATTTGGATATTTTGATAGCCATGTTATTGTTAGAAAAAATTCGAAATGAAAATGGAGTTCATTACTGTACAATCAGAAAGTTATCGGTTTTTTTTAGAAAGTATACTTTTATTAAAATATCCATTCATATAAACGCATCAAACATAATTGAAACAATTCAAGTAAAAATTATCTTTTAAATTTAATCTTCTAGAAATATATAAATATACATTTGTTTTATTTTATATATTGAATATAGATATACACACGTTAATACACAACATTTTGCTATAGATCCATTAAATTCTATATTTAATAATAATTCTTTAGATTTCGTAACTGTTGAATCTGAAGAATTATTGTTAAAAAAATATTGTCATAAGTATTTTCTAAACTCTTTTGGCCTTGAGTGTATGTATGTTTGTATATATGTGTAAACACACTTTGTTACAGTTACTTAAATGTATTTTCTTCTATGACAGTGTATTTTTTTCACAATAAGAGTCTTCAGATTTAATAACAATTATTGATTCTAAAGAATTATACTATAAAAAAAAAACAGATTATTATAATATATGTATAGACATTTTAATAAATATATATAAATAAGCAATTCCAAAAATATCAATTTAAAAAATATATTTTTAAACTTTTGACCTGGAGTGTATCTATACTGAATATAAAATAAATTAAATGAAATTGCCGCCAATTATCAAATATTTTATTGTTTCGTATATTTGCAACGAGGAAATAAAATTTTCCGTTAAGCCAAAGTAGGGATACGTCTCAAGATCGTAGGGAGCTTGAAAAATTCATAGTTTCTTATCTGCCTTCGCCGTTTGGGATTTCAGTCTGTGGCCCGGTCACGAGATATCTTTATGGCGGTACACCTGGAAGTTATTTACCACGACGGACGTGAATTATCGATGAAACTTTTTGTCGCGATTTGTTTTATCCCGTCCGCGTGCAAAGCTTACCTTACCATCGCCTAGAAACAAAATGCGACCCGTGAATCTCATACCATTTTCTAACATAGCTTTCGCATCGCCGTGCAATATTTACCAAAGTATTGTATCATCAATAATTTTAGCGTCCCTACGCAAACAAACAACCATCGTGCGATAAAAATTCACGATCTTCCGTTTGCAATCTAGATCTTTTCTACAAGCGAAATTTAACTCTCAAATTTCTCTGAAATAAAAGAAGACATTTTCCTTATTATTATATATTTTTAAACAAATTTCCATTTTTTTCATTTCTGCTTAAATTTTATTTTTTATTAGGTAAATAAAGGTTTTAACATTTAAATTAAGAATTATTTTATAATGTAATAGAGATGTTGAAAGGTAACTCTGAATTTTTTCACATTTTATGAAAGTTTAAGGAGGTTCTCGCGTTTGATGAAATATAAGACAAGTCTATAATATGCATATAATACAAATGTTAATAATATCAATAATAGAAAAAATTTCATTAACTTTTACCGTACCATTTTAAAGATATTTAATTCTAAGTTTATAGAATTTTACATTACAAATTGAAAGTATAACCTTATTCTGTAGTTATTCTCTTTTAAATTGAGACACTTGCATATAAGACAGCAATTAAAAAATTGTTATAATTATAAAGTAAACACTTAAGTTTGTTCTTGTAAAGTTTCATTTAAACTGACCGTACAATTTATAAGAAATTTATATTCTTCATTGAAAAAAACTAGAATATATGTCAAATGAACGATGCGTATACATCAAATGAGCATCTTACAACTTTTATTTTGTCTTTTTGAAAATATTTAATAACATATAAAATTAACAATAATTATATATAATGGCATAAGATATTGTTAGTAATCTTTTTATTCTATTATTTTAATTATATTACGTATTATTATGAATAAACTGTCTATTTACTAGGAAGTAGCGCGAGAACTTCTTTAAAATATTAGGTGTTGGAATTAATTCGTAGCGTTTTTAATGAAAGAATGTTATTTATTTCACATGAGCATTAAAAAATACATTAATGAAAGTACTTCCCATCACTTGTAAAACGCTACGAATTAATTCCAACACCTAATAGTAAAAAACTTATGTTGGAGACAAAAGAGACAAAAAAGAGATTGCATGGATGATTAACAGAAATGTTTGAAATTCATAAATTCCACAATAATAAATGGAAATCTGCGAAAATCTCATGCTTCTTTCTATATAGAGTTTATATTTTCTTAAAATAAATATACCGATAGATATTCACAAGCTACAGAAAAGTCTCTAGCATTATTTCCTTTAATTTAATTGCTTCCTTTAATTTCGATTTGAATTCTCTTTCTGTCTTTGAGCACATGAACTTTATAGTTTCAAGAATCGTTTGGCTGCACTCTTCGAGTGCAAAGTGATGCACTTGTTCTCCAGAAACGATCTTTAGCGCACGTGCACGACATGGTACTGATCGTATATCCGCTTTTACGACGGAAGTGCCTGCCGATAGGAAAAATATTACTCGACGTGTGTAGGACGACTAACCAGCCGTGCAAAAAAAAACAAACATTTGAGCGTTCTTTCCCGTAGGGAAAGTCTTGCAAATCGAGAAATTCTCAAGTTAACGCCAATATGGTCGTACGTGCTGTACCGCATAATACCATCCGCAAATATTTTCCCTCCCGATCCGAAAATTGATTCCCTTTTTCTGTCGCCTCTTTCCATGAATCGTAGTTAGCTCTCTTATTTTGCATCAAGATTCTAGAATAATTTAAAGACGGCATCGTCGTTCTGAATTTTCATTGAGTCTTTAATTGAATAATATGGAGTATCTAAAGACGTTCGTTCTTTACTTCAACGACGAATACTTCGAGAATTTTTTAGTTAAGGAAGATTGCGGTAAGATTTCATCTATTGGAAATTTTCAATTTAATGTTAAATTTATAGTAATCAAATCACGAATTGAAATTCTGATGAAAAAATAAAAGTTCGATTAGACATGAACAATAAGATTATTTTTTCTCGTTTAATTGCATGTCACAAAAGTTTAATGAAAAGTCTTTCATTTCCGATAAGAAATTATTGATTGGAGAACTATCGCACTTTCAAAATTGCTAGTTGACATTTGACATTTTATTTAAATAGAAGTTGAATGGAGAGACCAACTCACGTCGCAAAACGGGAAGAATATTTTCATTGGCGTGTCAGAAAAGTTGACAGAATCGTTGTCGTAAAGTCTAATCTATTTTGTAACTCGGGAATATGCGCGAGCTAACAAATAAATTCTACGCGAGCCTTTTCTCATACGTATTATTTGTTATCAACGTAAAACGAAGATATGGAAGATATGTGATGAGAATGAACTGTTCTCCGGTCCAGAGAATTTTTATAGATCTTAAAAAGAGACGCGAATAAAATTCTTTCGTTTCGCCAAAGTTATATTGAGATTTGCGATATGCGTAACTTCTAAAAGTCCTTTATATACAGCCATTTTACTTTAAATACGAAGAAGAGAAAATCAATCTCGATTTCGTTTAATCGACATAAAAAGAAGAGCATTGCTGGTTTTTCCGCCGATCATCGCGGACGCGAATTGCGCGGATTTCTGTCTATGGTATCTAGAAAGAGCTTCGAGTTTTTCCATCGGCAAACTTTCGATTGGTTGACCAAGTCGGCAAGACGCGACCCGCGCGAGTTAATAGCCTCAAATCAGTTTTCCTTTCTTTCGAGGAGGATCTCGTCGTTGCATTCGTCGCTCGATGCTTACGTAGATTGCTATACAAATCGTCGTCATTAAATTAGTTACACGTAAGGAAAAACTGCTGCGATTTCGTTCGTTCGAATCTTCGTGAGAAATAAACGCGAGAACCGAGTGGAATTTGTTAGTGTCAACATTCGAGAGCGAGGGAAAAAGAGAATGATAAACGTTACTCACAGAGAGACACAATAAATAACCATATTACTTAAAGATTTGGCTGTGCAATATTAGCTAAAAGTATCAGTCAAATAAACAGCCAATATCAATTAAAAAAGTTTGATGATATTAGCTCACGAATACGTCTTAAAATTAACTACAAAAAAATAACAAAGTTTATAATGATTTTATACAGTAGAATTATATAATATTTTTCTGCAAATCAATAACTTTTAAATGAATCGATTGTTCCATCTTTGGATGAACTATATGGTAATTTACCTAATGAATAAACAAAAGAGTAAAAGAGTAAGAGAGTAAAAGAGTTAGAGCGGAAGTTTATCGAAAAGTGGAACAATTTCGCTTATGTGGATCCAAATAAACTTTAGTACGAATATTTATTATTGTTTGATCAGTAGATGTATAAAATTTGATTTAATTCTTGATAACTTTCTTATGAAATTTGCAAATAAATATTACAAAACGCAATAAGAATCAAGAGAAAAAAAAAACTTTTAAATTGATAAGGAAATTGTGCTCAAATTTTACACAGATATTTAGACATAATAATAGAATAATCTATTAAATTTTTATATATTTTTGGTATTATTTTTATCTGATACGTATATCTTTAAGTACTGATGAAAGTGTCTTTTTGCAATTAAGAGAAATATGCGAATATCATTAAATATTATTTCATTTTATATATAGACACTCGATTAAATAATGCATGTATTAATAAGGATTTTTTAAAAGTAGAGAGAAAAATGATCAGAATAATTAATAAAACAATAATTACGACAAAATAAATATTATAATCCCATAATTGACGATACAAAGCAGAAACATCTGTCGCAGTATTTGTTGCAAGCGGAACAATTTTCGCGTGACTTCGCGTGAATATAAACGGTTCGCGTTTTTCCTCTACCGTATTTAATTAATCCGGCTTGGCGCAATTGCGGCATGCGACCGGTGTTAGTGAAGTGTTTTGGATTTGCCGAAATGGATTATAGAACGTTATGCTGGAGCCAGCTTAGCTCAATCGGACGGAAAAGCTTTGTCTTCTGTTATTTTTTTGTTATTTTTTTATTACGTGTAAAATGTCAATTTTATGTCGATTAATTTTAACTAATTTACGTGGCAAAATTAATTTATAGCTTATAAGATATTCTGTAATTAAAATATTATAATTAGAAAAGATTATATAATTTTTATAAAATTTTATAAAAAATTAAAGTTCATTACAAGAAACAAGTACGGTATCTTCTTTTAATGTTCAGTTTGTCACAATAACGACGAAAAATGAGACCGTCTTTAATATTGCGGTTCATTTTCATTTGTTCTCGATTCCATCGCATTTTGCGTCGTGTAAAGACAACAGCATTTCTTCCTGAATTATCAGCATTACTGACATTGACTATCTCAAGAATTTCACCGACCTTTCGCCAATCCTGGTAAATCGTGGAACCTAAGATGTAACATGGACGTAATGATCGGGAAGGTTCGCGCCTCGATATATCGGTATCGATAACGATCCCTCTTGCACCCTTGACTCAAACGGGTCGACGAAGTTGTCGGGTCAGCCGGGCGTTAATTATTGACACGGGCTCTCGGTACATAGTGTTCCAGGCAATGGCGGACCGGTGCATGTCCGCGGACCATTCCAGAAACACGAATCTGTAGACGTTTCCCATACAAAACACGACGTTGGTCAGGGAGTAAGAGGGTGAACCTAAGTTGGTCGAGATCGACGTCGGTGGAGAGAAGATAGAGGACGTGCCAGACTTTCGAGGCTTGGGTCGCTGCTCATTGAGGGCGGCCCCGGTGCCTTAAGTGCGGATAATTCATCAAAGTCTCATTAGGCTAATGTCTTAGGGCCTGTATCTTGAACGGTATTATCACGCCGAAGGTGGTGATTGCGCGTGATTGCAGGAGACATGAACTTCTCAGAGATTCTGATTTTTTTTACATAGAAAGGACATTCTCAGCAGTTATGAAGGAAAGATGACAAACAAGTCTTTGTTAAATTCTATTCTTTTTAATTAAGAATTTTTTAGCTTACATCTTCAATCTATTTTCAAAGAATATCAAGTGACGCAGATCTCGAAAATTTATTTATTTTTTATTTTATCTTTCCTCGAGAATCGAGACACTGACGGTTCTCGTCTTTCTGTACCTTGCAACAACGTCGCCGAACTGTCGAGAGACACTGTTTATTCTAGACTTTAAAGCACTGGCATGCAACGTCTTATCTAGTTTCCTGAAACTTTGGCTTATCTCTCACATGACGTTCATTTTCTCTTATCCTGTGGATAAGAGATTGGGAAGGGCAGAGGAATGCAACATTACAAGTTTGCGACACATTTATATTTAACAAAATGTAAAAAGTTTATATTAAAATATAAACCTACATTACTATTAGGGGAGACGAGGAAAAATACGGAAAAAAGAAAATGGCATTTTTACATTAGAAAAGAATATAGAAAAGAATATATTTTATTATTTTTGTTATATAAAACTATACTTCTCTCTGTAACACTAACACCGCGACTGTGTCATTTTTTATCCATTTGATAATTTTTCTTTTAAAGTTAATTTGAATTTGCACGTAGAACTTTAGATTTTTGTGAATAATTATAATTAATTACAAGTAATTTTATGGTTACTTTTATGGTGACTGACAACCCTCTCTCGTAAAAAGCCGGATTTATCTTGAACCGCGATTGGATTAATTTAATTTAGATCCCACGATTCTAGTGTTAATTATTTATATAGTATTTTAAAAAATCATAAAAAACAAACGAAGTCGTACACATGTCGTTCACAGTATATTCAAGCTTCTGTTAAATATTCATTTTTTTGTTTCAGTTGCTATCGGAGCAGAAGAAGTTTAACGACGAGATGCGGCGCCAGTTGAAATTGCAGTCGGAGATACATGTCGATCATCTTCGAGAAGCACTTTCAGCCAAAGAGCAGGAAACGCAAAGGACGCTGCAACGTGCGCTCCACGAACAAGCCGATGCCGACTCTATAAAATACAAGACACAGCTCGCAGAGGTAGTTGGAAGATCACGTGCTGTCACAGCGGCTCTTAAAGGTAAGTATGTATCATCTTTCTACATCTTCCTTTTTCGAACCAGGAAGAATCAGTGTTTATCTTTCCGCAAGGAAGTACAATGTGATTTATATTTATTTATTATTACGTAAAAAAAAATCTCCATACTGATTAAAAATTGTTAAGCGAATCAGGAAACGATTTGAAATATACTGTTTAATTTATTAAGATCGCTTGTCAATAATTCTCCGTTTGTAAACTACTGACAAATCTCGTAAAAATCACCATATATGGTAGTCTATGATGGAAACGTCCAGTCTAGTAAACAAATGTCCATTGTGTCGTTCTGTCGACAAATCATCTTTCGGGGAAATGCTTTCGCCTTTGTCGTCTTTGACGTTTAATTACAGGGGCAAAAAAACACACTTGGTCTCTATAAAAGGCCGCGTGCACTCGCATTGATGTTGAGAAAGTGTCGGCAACATTTTGAGACGCTTGATCTCCTCTACTGTTTGTCTTCTCCCAATCTCTTTGTCTTTTCGACGGTAATGGACCTCTCATGGTCCTGAATCGAACCAAGACAGATCGAATTTCACTGTCGAATGTGTAGCGTTTGCGCAATCAGTATTGTTTGCTACTTGCAAACCCTCTGTCTTTCACCGAACCGGACATGTAACTTAGGTACGGATATTTACGAAGGGAAAAAGATACCATCCTATAATTGTTCACGAAAGAGAAGTAATATTAACAGCGTGGTCTTAAAGTTGTTAAATCGATGGGTTATTATATCTAACAGAAAGAAAAGACAATAACAATATAGGTAAAATTTGACAAAAGTAATATTTTTTAACTCTATAATATTTTTTTTTACGTTGAACATATTGCTGCTTTATCTCAAAAGTCACATGACTAAAAAATATAGTTTTTTAATTGTACCATGAATGAAAAAACATTATCTTATCAGTCATCAAAAGTGAACTAATTTAACTTTATTAACATAAACGATCATAAAAATCACAACTCTAAAAAAAAATGGTTTTAAAAAAGTCGTCAAAATTATGACAAATAAAAAAGTTTTTTTAAAAGTTGTGAAACGAAAATGACAAACACAATATTTATTCGTGTTAAGAATAAATTCTTTTTGCTAATTATTTGATCAAAAATTTTCAAGTCAAATTTCCTCTTTTCTGGAAAACTTAATTTTTTGGGGTTGAAACTTTTGAAGCAAGGGGACGATATAGATATTATTTATATTTAATTGTAATATATTAGGTGTTGGAATTAATTCGTAGCGTTTTTTAATGAAAGAATGTTATTTATTAGGTGTTGGAATTAATTCGTAGCGTTTTTAATGAAAGAATGTTATTTATTTCACATGAGCATTAAAAAATACATTAATGAAAGTACTTCCCATCACTTGTAAAACGCTACGAATTAATTCCAACACCTAATATTTCACATGAGCATTAAAAAATACATTAATGAAAGTACTTCCCATCACTTGTAAAACGCTACGAATTAATTCCAACACCTAATACATATTGCGTGCGTCTTAATAATTCTTACGAAGAATATTTGAAAGAAGAAATCTGTATTTTTTTTTAAATACCGTGGGAAGTTTCTGAAAGTTATCTATAATGATACCGATGCTGTTTATCAAATGTTGAACGAAACTTGCTGAACGAACTTCGACAAACGAACGAAGTTTTATCGGGTATACACTTACAACTTACACTTACCTTTGTTAGTTCTATTATTTTACGGTAACTTTCTAATCCGCGTATGAAGCATACGACATGCTGAGACGCGCCTGACCAAAGATATCACAGAATATGTGTTTATCCTTTCTAGTTTTACTGATAGTAGAGGGGCTACCAGAGTTTAATCCGGATTAACTCTGTTCGAGTTTAACACACCGAACGGTGGCACCAACCGTTTCCCTTATCACCGCTACCCGTACTCTCCTATATCCGACCAATCGAGATTAATTCTCGATTAACAAATCTCGCATACGATATACACTCATTGCACAACGCGCATGCCGATAACTATCTTTAATTAGTTTCCGTTCGAGTAATTTTCCGGTCACTGAATAGATTACAAACGTGACACGTTATCGATACTTCGCGCTCGTGTCCTCGCAGGCGTGATATTATTGAAAATCGTTGTCCATTTGTGGAGATATTTTTTTTTTCTTTTTCAATGGTCCCCTTTCCCAAAGAGGGTTCACGTTTATTATCTGAGCATTATCGATTATTATTTAATTAATTACTGTTTAATTAATTTATAATTCATTCTTATAGATATTTCTCCTAATAGAATGTCCCCGATGTTTAGTTTATTCTATGGCATATACAATATTAATTATTGCAATTCAAAGGGAGAACGAAAGTAGGGAGGATTTTTAAATAAGAAAGGATTTTTTTAATATCTTTTATTCTTCCTATTCTTCAAGTACAGAATGAATTTCGTTGGAATTCATTGCGATTTCCGACAAACGGTTTATATCACCGCGAAAATATAATATTAGCACCCCACAAACTATCGAAATATTTTCACTGCATCGTTTCTCATCGAGTTTCTCGATTAAAACGTTCTAATTTCCCGGTGGTCTACCGATGCTTATAATTATTGTCCTAATTGCGGATTGTCTCTCGAAGTAGTGTCATCGGATTCGACCAGGATATTTCTGGCTAGCACCGGCTGTTCTCGCGGAGACACTTTTCGCTCGTTAATTAACTTTGCCCAACAAGCGGACGGAAGTGTAGATAGAGGTTTCCGGGAGGAGAAGAGCGGTGAAAGAAACGCGTGGAATACGGTGCTCACCGCTGCATAATATCTATTATCCGGCGAGTAGTTCTGTGTTTAATTTAGTGAATTACGTCGTTTTACCAACTTGCTACTGAAAATTCAAAAGCAGCGAGCCGCATGAACAGGAGATAGAAGTTAATAAAATGCAAGTTCCTCGAAGGATCGTAAGATAGAGACAAGAGTCTCGAGAGGAAAAGTATGAAATCCCGTGATTTATTAATCCTCGTTGTGAGGGCGTGATAAAAATAAAGGCACTATTGACTTTTCGCAAGCATCTCATGAGAAAAAGTATGATAAGGACAACAAGAGAAAAAAGATAGCTGCTTCTTTCTTTTTTTTTCTTTCTCTCTCTTTCTATTTCTCTCTTCTTCTCTTTCTTTTGTCAATCGCTTCTGCGACGGCGGCACAGGGATGTATTTCATGAATAGAAATTAGCAATAAAAAGATGGCATGAAAAGAGATGAGGATAGAAGCCGTCGAGGTGTAAACTTCTAGATTTCAACGTGGGCGATGTTGTGATAGCACGGCGGTTGGGTAATGTTCGGTATCTCGGAGAACCGCAAGGAAAAACGGCAGAAGAGATTTTGAAGCTTTATATATATAAGGTGGCGACTTTAGATTATGTTTTGGAAATCCATGCAAAGTTTATCGCTATCATTCTACTTACCGAATTTGCTATTAATATAATGATAACGATAAACATTGCGTGGATCTGGATTTTGTCCTGTATATATTTCCGGCTGCAGCAAATCTGAATCATTTAGCATTTATTTTATGATTATTTATCCAAATAAAAATTTCTAATTTTTATTTGGATAAATAAATTAGAAATTTTTATTTATATATAGGAGAGAACGAGGAAATTGTGAACACATGGGGTAATGCAAACGATACTGTTACAGTATATTAAAGTACTTAGCATTAACTTCTCATTTCTTGCAGTAATAATATTGTTACTACCATTATTTCGAGTAGCAAGGTGACGCTTTAATGACGTCTTATTGACATTAAAGATGTCATTAAAACATTATTAAAACGTCACTTAACATCACTTTGTTACTTCGGATGTTCGGATACATGACTAGAACGCACACGCTGTTTAACGTAAATATCATTATACGTTTTGGATATTTTTTATGTAAGGGAGAATAAGGAGATTACGAACATTTGAAGGAAAAGTTAAATAAAGTCGATAATTATTTATCAATTATATTAGAAGTTATTCGAAGATTTATTTTTAAAGATTATTTGGTTTAAATTACAATAATTAACATTTATATACTATTATTAAGTCTGTTCGCATTGCTTGAAATCTAAAAAAATTTTTGCATTTAAAATGAGATAAATATATATTCGGTTGAAGACAGAGAAAGCGAAAATGCTGAGTATAGAAAGTGCAAGCAATGCGAACAGATTTAATATGAATTATAGGTATAAAATAAAACTCATTTACATTACCTCTGCGTGTGGCGAATAATTTCGAATGACAAAGATTTAGTTTTTTATTTTTTATTGATATTGATAATATATGAGTGTTAATCTTCTGTCAGTAATACAGATTTTTTTATAAAGACATTGTCGATATTTTGACGATGAATTCTGGTAGATAAATTTAAATGTGTAATGATAAATCTGTAAAAAATAAGTAAAATACAATCCGATTTCCACGATGATAAAACTTCGTTGATAAAGCTTTGACAAATACGCTAGAATTTTTTCTGATTTTAATCTGAAACAGTAAAAAAAGTTGCTCTGTTTTCTAAGACCCTTATTGCTGACGGAAAAGTTAAAATTCCATATTGTCGGCACAGAGGACAATTAATTATTACAGTTTAAAGCCAAATAACTGGAGTATCTCCTTTAAATAAAGACTTCTACAATTGGTGCTAAATAATCGTCTGTTTTATTTAACTTTTCCCTTAGATGTTCGCAATTCTCTCAGTCACCCCTCTGCAACAACGAGTAATAGTGATGTAAACAACAAGATGTATAATAAGATGAGATGTATTCTTTAGCCGCGTTATAGCCTGCCCTTTTCAGATGCAAAATTTTAAGACGACACGATTATCGAGTAATTTGAATAATTATAATAAGAGTACGTAATAAGAGTACGGATTTATGCCTATTTCTATCAATAAATTAACTTTAATCTCGTTCAACTTACTCTTTATCTTTTTCTAATTAGAACTAGAAAAGAATCATGAATGAAGAATTAGTTGAACCTAGATTAAAATTAAACTATTGGTAGAAACGAGTACAAATGTTATGCTCCTTTAATGTACTTTCATATTTAAATTTAAACATGATATAAAGGTAGTTGCAGTACGCAAGGTAGTTGAAATGGCAATAAAATGAATGAATGAAGGTGGAAAGCGAGTGAGATCGTAGGTCGCGGTTATCAGCTCGACAAACCGACTAACATATGCGGCGTGTGCTCCAATTATAACTTCTGCCATACGTCTCTCGCGAGCGCTATTAAGGCTCAGTATTACGACATCGAGTGTTGGTGGTGAAGAGAAAAAGCGATGGCCACGGTAACTGTTCACGTATATCGAAAAACGCGGCTGCATCTCGCACTTCCATGAGCGTTTATTACTCTCGCGACGAGTTTTCTCTCATGAAGAAAATAATAACGTCGAATTTACGGTAACGAGCGCGAATGGGATACGCAAATTGTTTTCGCTCGAAGGGAGAAACTGCGACGAAGTGTCTAATTCTGAAATTAAGTTTCTCTTTCGATAGCAACGCATGTGGATTGATAGCAGCGAACGTGAGAAGATAGTGTCTAATCTCGTTGTCGCCGAGACGAAATCGATTCACATTTCGTCGACGAAGACTGTAACTAACAAGTACTGCGATACGCAGTGCATATTCATGTACTCGACGAGACTTAACTAATGCTACA
This sequence comes from Acromyrmex echinatior, assembly GCF_024713525.1. Lineage (NCBI taxonomy): Eukaryota > Metazoa > Arthropoda > Insecta > Hymenoptera > Formicidae > Acromyrmex > Acromyrmex echinatior. The sequence goes on along the minus strand of NC_141852.1, from coordinate 16,162,702 downwards.
TCGAGCTACTCAACTCGCGCGAGATACCGCTCGCGTTGGACGCAAATCCTTCGGGAGGTAGGGATACCGACGTTATTCTGCTCGACGTCGATGTGGTTTATGATTCCTGCCTTGGTAATTTTCCACACTCGCGAAATACGGGATTGATAATCACCGTCGTTGAATATTTTCCGCCACAATTACGTTGCGTTAAAATTCATCTGCGTCGCTGGTTACGCGAGAGAACTTCGCAAGAAGCTGCACTTGACGGTTTACTATTCGTCTCTCAACCGTTCTGAAGATGACAACTTCTCGACGAAATCTCGCGAATGACGAGAGCATTCAAATTCGAGGTATACACTTAACATAGTTATGCAAGTTGCGTTACTGCGAGGTTTCGATTCGCGCGACAATCTCTTTCTCGAATTCTTTTCCTTTCGCGATAGCTTCCTTTTACATAAAATTGAATCATAGTCGCGAAAATTGAATTACAACCTTGAAGGAAAGCGTCAATGTATCGTGTAAAGCATGTATTTTTTTTCTCCTATTGAATAAATTATTTTTGCATTGCTGAGAGGGAGCATAAAAGACGGTAAACGGAAGCATAAAAGAGTTTTGGTTTTTCTCATACAAATTGGTTCGATTAGAGTTGCCTATTATCGTTTGGGTGGAAGCTAAAAAATTTAAATTGACGAAATCTTGCGAACGACGACATAAAGTTCAAAGATATTTTTTAATTTGAGATAGTATATAAGAGATAGTATATATTTAATATAAATGCGCAAGTCGTATTACTATAAGGTTTATGATTCACGCATCTCTTTCTTGGATTCTTTTCCTTTCGCGATATCCTTCACATAAAATTGAATTGATGTTGTGAAAATGGAAGTACATCTTTGAAGAAGAACATCACGCGTATGTGTGTGTGTGTGCGTGCGTGCGTGCGTGCGTGCGTGCGTGCGTGCGTGCGTGCGTGTGTGTGTGTGTGTGTGTGTGTAGCAGTACATATATTTTTTTTTCTGCTGAATAAATTATTTTTGTTGAAGGAAAGGTATTTATTGTTAGGGAAAACAAAAAACGCGTCGGTTTTTCTTACATAGACATGATAAGAATAGACTACACATTTTTATAAAGTTCTCACTATTGGTGTTTAGAAACAGTAAAATATTATATCATATCATTTTAAGTATCTTTAAAATATCAAGTTAAAGAGAGATATTAATATGTTCAATTTTTTTAATGGCGATCAGAAAATGCACAATTTATATAGTGAATGCGAAATATATTCGAAAAAGAGAATTAACATATCTTTAAAAAAAACTTTATTTTTTAAAAATAAACATTAATTGACAATTTATTAACAAAGAATAAAATAGGCTATATTTTTCAAATTTTATTTAAAGATATATATATAATAATTAAAATATACAATATTATCTTAAAAATAAACAAAAATGAAAAATAATTATATTATTTGAGACATAAAAAGTGTTTTAATAAATTTATCTTCTAAAATCAGGAACACACAAAGCTCTTTTATTTATTAGAACATATTCATTGTATAAAATTGCTAATTAATGTTTATTTGTTTAAAATAAGACTTCGTATAAAAATTTTCCTTGTATAAATACTTTTTGTATTTATTATATTTATTACGACTATTCGGTTTTTCGACGCATCAGTTTTTTTTTCATTTATAAATGCTTTGATTAGTGTTTCTAGTTATTGTTCGCGTGAAAGCTGAAAAATTTAAATCGAGGATAATAAATCTCTTAGTCGGCTACGAAAAGCCTTAATTTACGGCTTTTTTATTGCTAAATCGTTCACGGTTGTTTGCGCGACGTTTTAACTTTTCTGTGTGCACTTATTGTTAGATATAACTTTTCTTCGCTTATAACAGATTCATGTTATTCGCAAACGTGAATATATTTAAGGATATTATACATGAATTTATATATCCGGTGTACCATGCGAAAAGGATGACTCTGCAAAAAGACATCCAATATCCGTGAGAGTCGACTTTTTTATGCCGACGGGACTGCGGACGCCAATGTAGAATCGGATGTTTAATCACAACTATTCGAGCGTTTACGATTCAATATTTTCTTGATCACGCGAATGGCGCGACGACCGTTGAGTCGCAATTCTCTCGTAAATCAGACAGTACGTGTTTCTCGATGCCAAACGTCTCAAAATTAATAGCGTGACAGCTGGAAGCGGGACGCATAAACGTGGAAGCGCGTAAAAGTTTGGGACGCAGGGCAGGACGAAGGTGGAATACTGATAGGAACATACATATGTAGGAAGAGCGTGTGCATGTACCTTTCAAACCACCGATATATATTTTAATTAAGCTTGGGAGCCTGCTGAAAATCTAACGGTCAAAAACATATATAATATTAAAACTACTAATAACATAAAAATATTAACCGAATATTCTGTCAAAGCTAAACTGATGAATAATAAATGATGGATAAATTTGTCTCTATTTTTTTTATATATATATTTTGTTATATATACACTTTTATATATAATATATGCACTTTTATTTTATATATACACTTTTTGTTATATATATATATATATATATAATATATGCTATAAATATTGATTTTTCTTTCACAAAATTGATGACCGTCGTAAATATGTATTTGATTGAGATGCATATTAATCGCACCCCTGCACATTTTTATTAAATTCACGTTTAAAATGCGTTTGTTTTTATCCCGTACGCTTTTCATCCCGACGAAAGTGATTTGGCAAATTCGGAAGGGGATGGAAAAAAAGGAAGAAAATAGGTTGCCGAGCTGATAGATTCCCACGTTGGGTCTTTCTTTTACCCTTCATTTGTGGTTGCAACGTCTATAACCCTCGCACGGAAACATTTGCGAGAAGAAAAGCACTCGTTTACGTGAGACTCGAACTACCACAGATAATATCGAAAAAAATCATCTGCGATGAAGAAGAAATGTTATCGCATCATGTTAGCGGATCTAGAAATTATTAAGGGGACTATTGGGTACCCCACAAACAAAATTTTTTTAAGGTCAAATATGGAAGGATAGAATATTAAATTAATATTTAAGTTATTACATTGAAAGATATTATTTAAAATGTATAATTCATAAAACATTTTATTTGAAATTATATTAACACATAAAAGAATAATATAATAAAATCTATTTATTCTTTTTTATATTTAGGAATTTTTGAAATTAAAAAATATTTTTAGAAAATCAGACTTGTGTGATTAAGCATTTTAGAAATATTCAAAAAATATATAATATTTTATCATAAATATTTCAAAAAAATGAAACTCCAAGAGAAGATATGACCCTCGTGGATCCGCTAGCGTTGGACTTTGACAAAAAGTCGCTCATTGAATCTCAAAGCAGTCATCATCGTTTTGAATCGTCTGATTTGTAAAGCTGTGACACATGCATAGTTTGATAATTTGATTTCAGTTTTCCTCGCGTTAAAAAAAATAATACAAAAATCTTTAAACATTTTTTTATACGAGTTAAACGTTTTATATTTCCAAGAGTCGACTTTATTGCTTCCGACAATTTCTGTGTTGAATATATATCTTTGCTGTAAATTTCCATTCTGCGTCAGCGCTGCGGTGAAAATTTCAAATACCCCAAAAGGGAAGAGCTGAAAAGCGCTCGTTTTCTCGACGCGGTCTTGTGGCGTACAATGATCGCAGATCCTCGCTTTCCATGGCTCCTATCCTATGCTTTTTCTGCGCATTACTGTCGAGATACCATACCGTCGGAATGCGGCTTAACCGTGTTCTTACGTCGCCGTTCGAAATGCAATGGGCAACTTTCCCCCGAGAGAGCAGTGGTCCACCCCTATTTCTCCCTCGCGTCGTGTGGTTTTAGCGTCAGAAGATAGAAGCAAAAAGAAAAGTCAGTCGCGTTCTCTCCCAGCCGGTATTCGAGTACTAGGGCTCTCGGCTCGTATTTCAATGGCCCGCGGTGTTCCGCTGGTGCCGGCTCATGCTAGGAAACTGTACGACAGTAGAAATAAAGTCCTGGTGGAGTTTCTCCGTAACGATTACAAATAATGTCGACCGGCAGCGCGTCACTGACGTTTCTTTACCTCCGATAGAAAAACAATGCTGTTAATGAGAGAAGTCTCGAGGTAGGTACCGATTAAATGGACGCTTGTATTGACTGTTGCGCTATATCGAGTCAACGAGTTGTTCGAGCTTCGTGAATTTTGTAGAACGCCGATACGAAAAGGACGAACGCTTCTACTGCGTTGGCACTGTGGCAATTAAAAGTTTTCTCGATTGTCCTAATTGAGATATAGTTGCCCTTGCGGCGAAGCAGTAAAAACCTGGAAAGACAACAGCGCATAATTTATAGCGAAAATTTATTTACAATATGTAGCGTAATTTTTATTCAAAATAAAATTCTCTATGTATTTAGTATATTTAGTAAATTTGAAGCAAATATAATTAAATAGTCGGGAATAATTACTCCTTATTTTTTATTCATTGAAAATTAATTATATCGGCGCTCGTAAATACTGTGTGTGAATAATTCTATTGTTAAGAATTTATCATTGTTTAGTGTCTAGTTATTTAATAACGTTCGATTAACTCTAATTTTAAGTAGCACACCAATAGATGTATGTGATTTAAAAATGCAAATGTTAATTACGAGATTTAACAATGGATAAAGATAATTACCGCTCAAAATCGGGATTGAAATTGAAATCTACTATGATGAACTGTCACTGCTCTTTCGTCCACCGTCATTTTTACAGACGCTTCAAATAATCGCCCACCGCGAGAGTAACGGTCTGCCTGTCGACAAAACAAAATCAAAAACCATCCGCAGTGCTGCAGTGCCAAATTGATTGTCCTCTATCGGCAAAACTTGTTTCGTTCTTTCGATAGGCGCGCGAATACTCGAAGTAACGTTTATCACATATGAAAAGTTTTTCGAAAAATTGCGGAATGTTTCCAAACAGAATACAAGTTATAATGACATAAAAATAACGTCAAAATAACTTCAAAATTATTATTAAAAATTACTTTTTCATTAACGATTTATTTTAACGCCATTTTGATATTATTGTGACTTATTGTTTTATTTGAATCCTTAGAATCATAAAAGGGGAAATCGCATCAAGAGATCTGTTTTCTGTAGCTGAACTAGTCACTTTTGAAGTGAGATAGATATATTGATATTTGACGAAAAAGAGAGAATTCTAGTGTAGGAGTAAAAAAGATTTCAGATTGTAATCGAGAATGATGATGTTACAGAATTCTGATTAAAAGGACAAATACTAGACCGGCCCAAAAAATATTTTCACAAGAAACCGCGCCGGAAGGAAAGGGAGGACTCTTTGCATGACTCAAAAAACTTTTTCTGAATTAAAAAAATCACTTCGAAAGGGAAGAGAGAATCCTTTAGACTTGAAAAATTAGTGTACTTAGTATAATTAATATTACTTGTCCTTTTTTTTTGCTTTTGAAATTCGAATTATACGGATAATTTTTTTTTATTTTGTTTTTTATGATGTCAGTTCTTTTTCGATTTGTTTACGCAACGATAAATTGTCAAACAACGCTGGCTTTCTCGTAATTTCTATATATATTACGTGTTTTGTTAAAGTATAAATTTACGTTCCGAGCGTACTGTAACGTTTGATCTCACGACATTGACACGCTAGTAACAGCTCGAATTATATTTCATACGATAAACAACTTTGCACTCGTATTCGTTTCCAATTAACTCGAAACGAAAATTTAGATATAATGACAATCTGAGATAGTTCATTGCAATTGGTATCTGAAAATTATACAAAAAATGTACTAATAATCAGTACAATAAGAAAAGTTTATTAAACTTTTCACTGTCTTACTTTTTTTTTATTTTGTCGTAATCTCTCTTATTTCTAAATTTTCATTTTGTTGATATGTGATATATGTCTTTATGTAATCAAACTTGTAAATTAGAATTTTATTAATACGCTCAAAAATTAAGTAGACCGGCGGACTCTATCTTATTGCAATCGATAAAAGAGGTTGATTAATCGATCAATTTCGCACGATGGATTTATTAATAGTGTTTTTTGTAAGACAGCTGCTATGTTCGCTTTCTATCAATTTACGAACAGGACAATACATCGTGATAGCGTTTGCAGCGGCGATTAATTATCTTTAATTACCTCATCGTCGATGTGCGAATTTTTCTACTTGCTAGAGCTTTCGATTACCCGATCTTCGAGCTATAGATTTTCCGTTTTTATAGAGCTTTGAATGAACAGCAATCAATTATCTTGAGCGCAAGATCGTTGATGGCGGGATTTCGCATTTCTACGTCTGTACTCCAATTTTTGTATTTCTCATCGTGATATCCTTCGAAGCGTATGTTTCTTTTTCATATAACTTTTTTATATTTTTCTATTTTAGGATTTAATCTAAAAATAATAAGCTATAGATACAGTAAATTTTATGTATAAACTTATTACATAAAAATATCAGATTTATATACGTATTAACACTAGAAGAATCAGATTTGACAATCTCTGTAGAAGCCAATCTAACGCCAAGCATACATTTTTCGTAAATGACAAATAGAAAGTAATGAAACGTATGGATAATTATATTTAACATTTTAACGACAATATCACTAATTTATTGAACATTTAAAGTCATAAACTTGTAAATAAAACGTATGCGAATATAATTCAGACACAAGGAAGTCAAATTGATTTCAATGATCCTTCTAAGTCAACAATTAAATAAAAATTCAACCATTTTATATGTATAATTGAAATTTTTTTTATCAAAAGTAAGAACATGAAAAATGATAAAACATCACAAAAGAATATCACGTGAAAGCAAAATTGAAAAGTTATAGTTATTTGAATTTTGCGAGGAGCCATATTGGCTGCCTCGGTTCTTCTAGTGTTAAGAGATTAAGGGCAGAAGCATAGAGTCTTATATAACGCATAATGCATAAGAAAATGAACCAATCAAACTTTTTCAATTTCTTCCTTTCTATGAAATAAAAGATTTTTATTGATTGATTTTCTTATGCATTATGCGTTATATAAGAATCTGTGCTCTTGTCGTAACCCTTAACTTAGGTACATATTGATATAAGACGGTTCCAATCAGCTAGCGTAAACATTTTCGTACACCTCAATTAAATAAATCGTATTTGCGTGCATGAAATGACAAGTAAAAGGAAAGAATAGACAACTTGAATAAATATGTACAAGAGACATGGAATTTAAATGCGATTATATATTAATACGCAATAAGTCGCTGTATTCTAAAGTCTAAAAATTAAACAGGCCGTTCGCTGTTCTACGTTGACCGCACTGTTGTGGCCTGGGAATTTAATTTCGGCAGAGTTTGCTCGTACCGATATGTTTTACCGCTTTTATCTTGATGGCCGAGTTAGTGCTCTGATACCATCCGGGATATAGCAGCTTGATACATCTTCTAACCGAAAAACTCGTTTAAAATAATTTGCTTAACTAACGAACTTTCCGGGGGTCACGTGCAGAGATAAGAGAGCGCGGCCACACATCGTAAATATTTTAAACCGATGTCACCATACGTATTACGCTTAGAGCACTCAGGTCGTCCTCATTAGAAAGTTGCTGCTGCGGACGATCTTATTTCGCGATTAAACTCGAGCACATCTCCACCGTTGGTCCAGCGGCCGGTACTTCTCTGTGGGAGGAAAATAGTTGGAGGTAATAGTCGCGTGTTTTACGTGATGTTTAACCAGGTTGATGTGCGGGAACGCAGCATCATGACGCAATGTGTGCCGGTGGATAGAGGAAAAGCGTTTGGCGTGTCGGCATGACATAGGGGATTGTGCAATCCACCCTTTTGTCATGCATCGACCGCATCGTTACGCTCGTCAATCCGAGAGTGTTCGCAAAACAGGGTCACAGAAAGGACGAAGAGTAACAGAGAGGAAGAATGCGGAAGTTGCGGGACGGCTTGCACGGCGATGAAAGCAGAGCTCAAGAGCAGCCCTCGAAATTCGCATAGCTCTTGGAGCGTAAAACATTACGTGGTCTAGCTTCGCTTAATCCCCTCCAAACTGATTTCATCAGTGCTTTTCCTTGTGAAAGACAAGTCGATGGACCGGAAACGATTGAGAGAAGAGAAAAAAATCACTCGTCTGGATTCATTCGAATGAACCGATAAGTATTATTTGACCACAAATTCTCGCAACATTAATGCCAGCGTTTCTCTTTATCGATTAACTGGAATTTTTTAACTCATGAGAAAGAGAGAACATAAAAGAGGAATAGGCGGCAGTATGACTTGGCTCGGTGCCACCAGATAACATACGGAATTTTTTGCGATAAACGGCGGTAGGCATATAAATGATTATTGGATTAAAAAAATGCGAAACAAAATGCAAAATACGATAGTTAAAGACAAGTAACGCAGAGAGGAAATGCTCTAAATATATATCATTGTAATTAAATTTAATTCGCGTTAACTAACATTCGTTGTAGTAACATCCGCTTTACGCTTTTATGAAGCGACAATCACAGACAAAGCTGGTAACGAAGTACGAAAATTGATACACGTAGTTAAAAGATAAATAAACAGTTTACTGAAATCTCTCTACATATATACAGTAACCAATATTTACCCGGATGAAATTTAGAACACCGTTGGTATAGAATTGGACCATCACGTGTTAGGTTGTGTAACAGCAATTTATAAAACAACAGGATTGAAAAGACACATTTATAAATGTTTGTTTTTTTTATTTATTCTTTTTTTTACTTTCTTACGCGCTGCGTCCGTCGATAAACGCGGAAAAAATATTCGCGGTCCAGTAATTACAATCTTCATGAGACAATTAATTTTGGCAAACCGCTGAGCGGAACTTCGTCAGAGTAACGATACGCCGCCGTGCCGCCGGCTCGGACAAACTGGTAATTATCCGGAATAATTGGACGCGTTCATTCGGGAGTTTGATAATTCCTATGGATACACGACGGATTTAATGGGAATTTTTCGCGACGACATTCGGTCCAGTGAACGGCCTTACCCACGTAATAACGTGATTTCATTTGGCAAGAAGAGGGACAGGAAACAGGACCAACACACGAGATGGAGTGGATCCGGCTTGAAACAGTCCCGGGCCCTTCGACCTTCTCCGTTTTCCGCGTCGATGCTCATCGACCTGCTCAAGCGTGAGAATCGCTCGCTGAAAGTCCATCGCGCGGCAATATAAGCACGGAAGAAAACGGAGGAAAAAGAGAGAGTGAAGGAAAACAGATTCCGGGATATATATCGCACGTCGGGCAATCGGTCTGTCATTTTGGCTTTATGATCGCTTTAAGTCATTGAAGTCGATGCGTTTCGCCAATGCGATTTGGAATCCGAGAAGAAAGGAAGAGCGCCAGGCATTAATTTATGAGCGGTCATTTATATGCGGAAAATATAAGTAGTGCTGCGTGAGAAAGCGATGGTCTAAAATACCATATCTTTTCGATAATTTATCTTTACCATTTATATAGCTTTCAAGTACTTTGCATTTTAGTAGCGATAAAGTTGATGAAAATTGATCGATTGAGGACGTATAATAGTGGGTGTTGCGAGTTAAGCAAGATTTAAGTATTATGTGATCAAATATTAAAAACGCACATTTGTTTTATTATATATTTGCATATTTATTTATGTAGATTACATTTCGTGATTTGCAAGATTCAAATTAAAATTGTTTCTTTTTTTGCATCAAATGTATTCATATTTTAACACCAAACCGTAAAAATAAGATGGATAGCTCAATGTGGCATTAAACGGATTCAATGATATTGCCAATAAAACCGTATGATGACTGGCAAACGAATATAAAACCGCGGACTTAATAACTACCTGAATGCCACAGAATAATTAGTTTCCAGGATACACATGACGGATGCATATATCATCCCGCGGATGGAATTTCGGCCGACAAGTTGATATGACTTATATTCAATTTTTCGTGAAAATTACTCGTCGCACTCGATCTACTCATAAAAGGAAATAGCGACAGACGGTCTGTGAGTAATGCACCACCAATAAAGCGGCGGGCACCATAAAGCCGAAATAGCGCGACGGATTTGGTAATTTGGTCTGAACTGGTTTGTGATTGCGAATTTGCGAGGTTTGCTTATGCGGCGAAATTGATAATACGGTTTATCCCCAGCATTCTCTAAAGCGTCGCGGGGAGATGAAAATACACCCCGCGAAGGATTAGCTTAAAGAGCACTGGAATTTTATAGCCATTGCGAGAAATGATATTGCCGCGACTACGAATCACAGATTCGATCATTTGAGCCCGAGTAATTTAAAACTAGAGATAACCGGCGATTTGCTGACTATGAACGTATTATGGATATTTTATGAAAAAGCACGATAATGATATTTGGGCGACAAAATTGCGCCCCGTAACTCGCCGCGATAAAATCGCAGGGAAGAGTGGATCCCTTCTATCGCGAGAGATTAATTACGCACGTGTCCTCGAAACGTTCGTGCTTTTACAGCGATTGTCGTTATAAAGAGTAATATTGCACTTATTACAGACCATAATTTGCTTTCGCACTTCTCTCTGAAACCCAAGCGTGAACTGTAATTGCTTTGGTCATTTCGGGAAGCGACGATAACGTTAAATTAGATAAACGTTTTCAGCAAAATGAAAATTATATTATGAATCCAAGAATTAAAACTTATCAAGCTTTGTCTAAATCAAGGTTATTATTCATTCATATGACATAGTGTTCGCATACATGTAGTCACACACAGAAAGATTTTATTGAAGTATCTAAAAATCTAGTTAGGTACCGCTCTGAAAATAATTTTATTGTATCAGAATTATTTAAAACTCAAGCTGTTGCTAGAATGTCAAAACTTTTTGCAGTATTGCCTATTATGCTTCCTACATAAGTATTTTGATAGCTCAACAAAATTATCTTCAGATCTGTGTGTGTATGTAATTGAGCTTTTAAATATCTATTTCAACAAAATCATTCTTTTTGTACAGTCAAGTAAAGGAAATACAATATTTCCTGATTTGGGAAAATATAAGGTAACTCCGGCAAATATGCCGCGCTGGGATTTACGCCGCAGAAATCAGAAAAAATAGGAGGAGTGGGTGTAATTTTCCCGCAACCCTGTTACATGCCTTTAAGTTATATTAGTATTGTGTTATAATTTCAGCATCTTACTGTTAATATTAATGAATTTATTGTGAGTCGATATTGAATCGATTTGTCACTGTAATAAGTAACGCCATCATAAATTATAATCTACATAAAATGATCACTATAGGGTGTGTAAAAGACTTAATGATTATTTCGTGATACATACGTATAGTGAAATAGTAAAGCATGTTGTATAGCAAAATACAAGTGCTTTGCTTTTGTATTCTTTGTTTAGTTTGTTGTCTTGTATATCCCATCTGTTTGGAATATACGACATTTTTAGCGAATAGAATTTATGCTCAAAGCATACAAAATGCGTAGATTGAATTCAGTGCACTAAATGCAATAAACGCATTATATGAAATATGTATTATTTCATGTCATAATACTTGTAATATATGTAGGAAGATTGTAATTATTATTTATTATTTCATATATATATTTTTACCATTTTTATTCCTTAATAAAACTTTAAACACATTTCATAAGTTATTGTGTCATTTTACGTTTTATTTATATGCATTATTTTTAAATTTTTCATAAGCCGTACATACCCCCTCCCCCGCTATGAGTAGCCATATATCCCACCCCTATAAGATATACGGCAAAAATGCAAGGGTTTCAAAAAGTTTATTTTTTAATATGAAAAATAAATATTTCGGATTTCTAATATTTTTTTCATAGTAGTAGACAGTACAAAATTTTTACTGTTATAGTTCGTTTACTATAAACATAGTAAATAATACTTCATAAATTAGTTTTTAATAGGTGCGGCGTATACATCGGAGTTACCCTATAGGCTGAAACGGAAGAGAGCACGGAAAATCTCTAACCGAGTAGAGTAATTTTCTCTAGACAAGAAATCGCTCCGTAAACCTCATCCGGATTGATACGCGTAATAAATCACGCTAGAAGCACCGAAATCCAGCTGAATCCCGTTTCTCTCGCCAGCCTTAGCGGCGTTAACGGCCATGCCGAACATCCTTCTAGCCGATTTACAGTTCATCAATCGTCAATCGACAGGTGGATGCTCGTCATGCCCTCGATTAAATGCCGATTATGTCATGGCATGATAATTTAATGATGATTTAATTAGTCGCAGCGAAGTTAACAAATACACAAATATCGCAGTTATATTACCATTTAATTGACCCATCGAATATATTTCAAAATAATATTTTCACGCGTACATGCGCGTATATTCGCGAATCGTATGACAATATTTAACACGATATAAACGATATTCACATTTTCAATTCGACCATATTGACGACAAAGTCCGTTTATCGCGCGACTGTTTATTTCTCCGTCTATTGCAGTTATTATTGTGTTCCGTGAATCTGTGCCGAATGGCTGTTGCAAAATACATTATTATCTCCAGCGCGAGATATAAATAAATGGCTGAATTTTATTCGGGTGCGTATGAAAACATTTTATTGTTCCAACAAATGACCGTGAATTACATTTTTGTTAGCGTCCAAGTTTTATCTTTGTTTATGAACAGGATTATGTATAACGCCGATCTCGCGCGGCCTTTCAGAATGCGAGCACATATGTCGAGAGAACATGGTTTCATAATTCACATATATATCCGGATTTTCCCATGACGAACGCTGTTATTGAAAAATTTTACGTCACAGAAGTGCGCGAAATGTTTGTCACTGAAGTAACATCACAGCGGTACCCTTGAGAATTTTTGAATGATCGGGGAACCATAACGGATATGTGGGTACAAATTAAATTAGACAAGCGAATGTTATGAATCGATCGCAGGTTTTCCCTTTTTTTTTTTTGATAATTCGCGAAAAATATTGACGATTCTCAATTTAATATTGGACTTAATAACGATATAAATAATATTAAGTTTTATCGCATATATTAACGTATAGAACACATACGACATGTATCAAGTAAATTATTAAATTCTAAGTGGAACTTTCGTCTGGTATTTTTGCAATATTTAAATCTCTAGCGCGTAATAACTTTCGAATATAAATTCTACTAGCTAGCTCTTTTAGTAATTTATGACCGCAAAAATGCAAAATTATGTTAGTGAAAAAAAACGAGCGCGATTTTCAAGCTTTCATCAGTACGATATAAACTTTCGTTCCAGGCTATTAACAGGACTATTTAAATTTTTAATAGTCGAGAATGTTAGAGTAAGTTTTTCTCGACCGCAAGGAATTTTTATCTAAACATGAATCAGTTTAAATGAAATATTTTTTGTTTCAGCTCGTATAGAGGATGAGAAGGGTGCGTCGAATGTACAGATCCTTTGGGCGACTTGTCAAGCCTTAGCCAGGACAGTAAAAGTCATACAGACAGGTGCACCAAAGGATAAAGTAATTAAACCATTAGAACCTGAAATTAAGGCTATCTTCAAAGCAGCACGTAAGTACCTTGATTAAATATGACGTTAGGGGTATATTAAAAAATTAAACAATTAATATAAATAAATGAATTAAAAAATTAAGAAATTAAAGACGTTAAAATTTTTATTGATAAATTTTCACACATAAACATAAATTTATTACGCAAATGTATGCGCCTTTTCTTGCAAATGATAATTTATTCGAAGTATTTTAACATGCATATATATGCTAACTTGCATGCATTTGGCTTACACTTGCTTTTCAAACGAAGAAATAACGCGATGGGCTTCCAAAGTAATTTCATATTACCGTGGGCTCTGCGGTTTCCGCCTGATACAAAATATGGCGAATAACTTCTAAAGTAGCGCGAGAAACTTGGAGTGTGGAAACGTGGAGCGTGGATTTTGCAGTTGTAGCTTAGGAGTGGCTGCGTTTCGCTTGTACTGCAGTTGCCTATAATTATTATTACTTGTAATTGTATATATTGTTATTATTGCGTGTTTTTTCGCAAATGAAATTTGTTGATTTGACGTCAGGCTAAATTAATTAACTTGACCGCATATTGCGTAGAGTCTCATGTTATTGTTACTTCTGAAATATTAAATAAATAGGTACGTATTTGCAGAGTAAAACTAGTAGTAAGACTGAAATGAATAAAAATTTAATGTACTCTCTCTCTTTATATATATATATATATATATATATATATATATATATATATAAAAATTCGTTTTCACAACAGATGAACAATTTATCTAAATTTCAGCTTAATGTTTATTTATACATCTCTATTATTATTCTGTGCTGTGATATCGAAAAATATTATTTTTGCACGGGACGTATTATTGTTTCATCCTTCGAATTTTTTGACATGACATAGCACCATTTTTAACGCGTTGAAACACGCTTTCAATGGCACTTTGCTACACAACAATAGTGTTTGAGCATATAAATGCCGAGATTTATATATTTCATCTGCATGATATTTCTTCTTTGTACTCGATATCTCTATATTCATTTTCCATAAATGTAATTCGTCACACACACATAATGATTTTTTGATTATGTCGTTGTTTTAGCGAATGAGCGATATTATATACATATATACAGGGTGAGTTAGTTAAAATGTTACAGATTCATATCTCAAAAACAAACATTTTAGAGAAAAATGTTTCATGCAAAAGTTGTATGATTTGGAGGGAGACAAAGAATATTATTCCGGTTTTTAGAGTATTATAGCGGCTTTTCCTTTATTCGGGAACGAGTTCCGCACGCACTTTTAATTGCTCGGTCGCCCGCCGTCGTGTCCCAGCAATTCGTGCTTTATTCCGGAGACGACTTTCGTTCCGAACCGTTGATGAAAAGCTGGAACAATAGATGAGGTCTCTTTCTCTTCCCTTCTCCTCTCACCTCTCTCTCTTTCTTCCTCAAAACGTGCGTGTATGTGGGCCACAACCCACCAAGGTGATAAGAGCAGAGCAAGGTAAACCGCAGAAGAGAGTACCATCGAAGATTTACTGCTTAATCGGAAGGGAGTGGAACTTCATAAAGGCTGGTGGGCATTTCAAAAGAGCTCGTGTCGACCTGATGGAGCGCCGCGCATATGTTCATTAATTATTCCCCTACCGTGAACATTCGCCCTTAATTGCGCCAAGTGTCTATAAATTTTTTCCTGAGCGCTTTCACCATTTTTTAAAATTTTCCATCACAAAATCACCTTTGTAATTTTCAATTTTCACTGAAATTCGACGATTACACTATATACGGAGGCGCATAGTTCAATCGATGACTGCCATGCTCAAACCCTTTTCATAAATGTGCAATTATCTGACGTTAAAATCTTTTATAAATTTATTGTATGTATATATACCTATTATTCGCGATAAATAACTGCAATTTGAAACATATCTGAACGTATCATAACACGTTATAGACGCAGTGTAAGCAATACATTTAATGAAAGAAAAACGTAACCAGAATGTCATGAATGGTGGCCACAAAGCAAATTGGACTACAGCATAAATTTGGTTATATATGTATATACATACGAATTAACATTCATATGCTGATTAATTTTGTTTGCTGAAATTCTCGAAATGTCAGCTGAATGAATGACGTACGAGAAATGTACGAAATTGATACTTCGTCAATTAATTAAATAGAAAGCCACAGAAAGCCGCCACACATTCATTCGCGTCAATTCAGTTTTATGTTTCCTTTGATTCTAGCGAAGGAGGATTCCCTGGTGCACGCCGCTATCCAAACCATTCCCGAGGAGGCGGCTAAGAGAGGCGTGTTCTCGGAGGATATCCTCCGCGAGAGGTTCCTCAAGGTAATTACCGCGCTTCCCACATTCTTTAGAATTAGATTGCTCTGCTTTATGAGATGATCTTTGAGATCGCTAATATGTGATTTAAACGACAAGCGAATTAACGTTGGAATTTTATATTGCTTTTTATAATATAAAAAATTATACTTTGTGCAATTTACATTTATTTACACTATACATTAATTTGATTTTGTATTATTTATTGATAGACTTTAGATATTATATTATTTTTGTTAATATATATTTTTACTTCCTTACTTCAAAAATGAAAGACACACAACTAGAAAATATAATTTTCAAGTTATTACCACGAATAAATCAAGTAACACTACCCTATTAACTATCAAAAATAAATCTCTCATAAAAAATTTTCAGAATTGTCAAAAAAAAGATTGAGAAAAAAATCATCAGAATAGTTACAATTAAAAAAAGCTAGTTTTTTAAAAAAAGTTTGAATGACATTTGATCACATTAAGAATTATTTTTTTTGCCGATATTATTTAAGTTGAAAAATAATTTTTTCTCTTTTTTTCTAAGAAATTTAATTTGTTGTGTAAATAAGGGAGCGATATTAAGTTCAATTAAATTTATTGCGTCTTATTATGATGTAAGAAATTACTTATGACAACATTATCATTTTAGAGTTTCTCTTTTTATTTACAACTTTTTTATAGTATCAGCTCAAACGAAATTCTTTTATGTAAATGATAATATCAATTTTTGAAAATGGTTCGCTCGTTGTACATTACTAGGTAGAGAGCGTGGCGAGAAGATTAGCCATGGTGCCTGAAGAAGGTGCAGCCCTGCCTGTATATCTTCTTAGCTGTCTTCAAAGTTTCTTGATCATCAAAACGGCCAATTCAATTCCGAAAAGGGAGCTCGAAGATGAGCCAATCGACGTAAACTCACTGAATACGTACGACATACTCCAACGTGCCAGGTAAGAATTCTCGTAAATTGTCAAAGATTCCCTCATATCTTCAAAGATAAAAGATCAAATGAATTTATTGTGCGCGAAGAAACTCGAGATCGTGCCGGATTATAAACGAAGCGAAATACTTTCCTCAATATCTTTTTTATCGCAAATTGATTACCTGCATTCCTTCTTGCAAATTTCACGATCTTGCGAAATTTACGAAACCGATACGGATTACGAAAGTGAACAACGACGGCGTAAAATTGTCGATGTTGGACAACGATTAAATTTATTGTGTTGCCGATTAAATGTACTTTTATTGTACTCGTAACTCGAGCGGCAATTTCCGCGTCACGCAAGACGCTTCATCTCCCTTTCTCTTGTTCGCTCAGTCCCGAGTTGACCCTATAAATTATCCTTACGAGACCCTAAAGACTGGGTAGAGCAATATATCCGGCCGGCCATCAACGAGGCGGGAAAGACGAAAACACCTGCCGTAATACCCGCCACGTACACTTTGACAAAGAACACCGCCATTTACTACTCGTCAGGTTATCCCCGGCAAAATCCGCTAGCAAGCCGTTTTACCGACTTATCCCTTCGTTTTTCTCGTGCCAGCAGCCCTTTGGTTTCTGGCTCTTATGAAAGGTGTTCTCGATTTATTCTGCGTAACACTAAATAAAGATAAGCGTACGTATGTGCCTCGCAGGGCATGTATTGCAGCTCGCTTAAATTTATTATATTTTTTCAAGGAAAAATATTATGTATCCAATAAAAGCATTACAAACGTGTTTCGTTAATATTTACAGCATTAATTAAATATTTACGCGAAAAATGAAACGTGCGAAAGCGCTCTACTGTACTCGACTGTACTCTGTAAAAAGAATATGTGAAATTACATAAATAATATGCAAAAATTGCATAATTTTTAGTAGAAATATATAAAATTATTCTAAAAAGTTTTTACTGAAAAAATTAATATTTTTACTTCTAATTGTAAATATTTATCTAAATTAGACGAAAAATTACAATAATAATATTCTATTGTTATGTAAATGTGCTTTCTATAATATTATATTACATAATGATAATATCATTATTATATTTGCATTTTTATGTTTATGGATATCATAGCTTAAGAAAAATTATAATTCGTCGGCGAATTATTACGTAAATATTTTATAAACTTATATAATATGTTTATAAACTTTAGTTTGTAAATTTATTTTTGTAAATTATTTAATTACTGAAAAATAATTTTATTTGTAAGTTCTAATTTATGTATGTAAATATTCATCTTTAATAGTCTCAAGATTATTCACTATATTCTCTTATAATTTTATCCATTTTGTAATTTCACATGAAATTTTTTACAGTTGAGATACGCGAGAGAATTTATCGTTAAAGTTTTATTTTGACGATAGAATTTCTTGTACAGCTGTGAGAAAACGCTTTGGCACGATATCAGATATTTGAACGGATTTACGTACAAAAATCTGCGAGAACAGTGACTCATGTTTTTATCCATATGAAAAATTCATTGCTCGATCGTGTCTTAATCGCAGTGGTAGAATTTCAAGCTGGAAAACGCTATGCACAAACGAGGGATATCTTTAAACCAGCCGTTATTGCTATGGCATAAAATACTGTAGAAGCAATCGGCTAGTGTCTCTCACATGCCACGATAGATTTACATACTTAAGAGCACTTACTCGCGCTCGTTGTGACTCGCGAAGTGTCAGCTGTCTTCTGCAAAAGAAAATGGACCCTACTCCAACTTTCCTGGCAGTTTATATTTCCTTTTTTCCTTTCTCTCTCTTATCTACACACATCGCTGCTCTTCGTGCTTTCCTCTATGAATTAAAACTGCATTATTCAGAATATTTTCCGAATGGATTCTGAAAAAAAAAGAAAAAATGTCGAAGTTCATTATCGATGCGTAAGGTATATTTTTGCGAAGCGTATATGGTAAGAAAAAAAATCGTAATTTCTCGAATAGGCGTATACGATCGTGATCTGCGAAATTAAATGTAATTTATTCAGTTAATAGTTGACGTCTTTGCATACTCATAACATTTTAATATATGTAATGTCGTAATTTCACAGAGCAGAATTTGCAGCGACACGTGCTGTTTTAATCAAAGCTTTTTCACGAAACAATTCGAGTTGTATTCTTCCCTCGCCGTTCATAGAAGGCATGAGCGGTATCCTGATGAATACTTAATTATTCTATTCAAGAATACTTTGTTTTCTTCTATACACAAAGTGAGAACTCATGCAAAATAAATTGATATTGCCGCACGACAGATATTATGAATGGCATTCAACGACATGAATAAATAATAAATGTTGCTGATGCGAATGGCACATTTTATTAGCGAATAAATTTCAGGTCGATCTCTACGGTAGATCAATTGAAATAAGTTACGCTGATATAAGTTGCACCTTTAAAATTGCCAATACGTGCAACATATATAATCCGCGCGACACGTCCATCGTCTATGAACGAACACGTGCTGAAACGCGGACGTGAGCCTTCTGAATTTTTAATTTCGGGGCGCACTGCGGTATGCACACGCTCTTTCAACGTCCGCGAGTAAAATTCGCAAGCTCCAGGGGAGTGTCCCGCTGAGTACGATCGATATATCACGGGTATATACCTCGTATCAGATTTCACGAATTTGAAAGGGGCGTTATTGTCTTGATTTTTGCAAATGAATATTTGATGAATACGCGTTTTAATCTCCAACTTTCATTTGATTAGCTGGAAACGCGCAAATGTAGTTGCCTTACGTATTAATTATTTAATAATCTGCATTTCATTTCGAAAGTCGATTCTCTTCCTTGATACTAAAAGAACCAACGTTCTTTTTTTACTAAAAAGGCGAATAAACTAATAATGAAGTGCATGGAAAGGATAATTTTTTGTTGAAATATCTAAAATGTTAAAACTTTTTGGAGTATTGCTTGAGATGCCCAATTATTTTGATAAACAGTCCAATAAAATTATTTTTAGATCTGTATCTGGCTAAATTTTTAGATATTTTATTAATATAAAGGATACAATTATTGAAAAGTCAAAAATGCCAGAATACTATTTTACACAAGAACTATAATAAGTATTAATCTAAAAAAATTGAATATATGACCGCTTGATACTTCTAGTGTTAAATTGAATTAGGAAAGTGGATATTTTTAAATAAATTGTATTTGTGAAAAGTTTGACTTAAATATTGATTAAAACTGAAGTTAAAACTAAAAGGTTTCTCTCTTTACTTTGAAATAAGTGAACAAAATTTTCTTAAATTAATAAAAGCTTTAAATTTCTTATACAAGAAAAGCTTCTTTGTTAAAAAAAAAAAAGAAAACAGATAGGCTGAAGAATTTGTAGATAAACGGAAGTATGGAATGAATTATTTGTTTTATATGAGAGTTTAATTAAAATTATTACGAGAAGATTAAGAGATATCACACACTACTACAACCGGAGCTTATTCGCGATCTACAGCAAAATTACTCATAAAAACGAAAGATTTTCTTAATAGATCTTGAGGATTGTTCGCTCGTCTTAGTGAAGGCCAAGCAGGAAAGTTCCTACAGAGCGATATTGCCGAATATGAAATCTAAAAGCAGCAAGAAACTTCAGTATCCATGATCGTTGCGCGTCCGTGCCTCGAATTAGGCCACGTGGACTACGTTCGAATCGCTCTCAAGATACCGAAGGGATGGATAAACGTTCCACACCGCGTCACGTCATACCGCACTGCGTCCCATTTCACGTAGCTGTTCCATAGGATCTGTCGTAATGAGAAGATAGGCACTGTAGCATCCGACGTACGTCGGATTGTTCGTGATGTCAGTTGATCCTCTGGTTTTCTTTGAAAGCCAGAAGATCCTCTAGTTTTCTCTATAATCTCAGCAATATGCGATCAAGCAAGATCCGATAATTAATTTTTAATATTATGCTTATCAGCATCAATAAAGTTAAATTGATTATCAATTTAACAGTGTAATATTTTTTCATTTCAAAAAAACTGCACAATAATTGGTAATTTATTTATCAAAATCATAAAAGTGAGATAGAAAATTTACAAAGTTTATTATTAGACATAAAATGTTCACTCGATAATCGAAAACATTAACATTTATTTATTTTGTATTACATACATATTAGTTAGTATTTATTTATTAAATTAGCAAATTGAAAAAGATGAAAATATATATTTAGAACTAAGAACATGATTAAGTTTAAATAATTCGTTTCTATTTGAGGATTTGTTAATCGTAATATTTTTCGTCTTTTATAAATTAGCGTTGTTCTTCTAATCGTTTTGTCATAAATCATAAACAGAATAAACATTACGATTTAAGAATGGTGATATTACGGTGTAATGAAAAAGAAAATGTTTTTCAATTATACGTTTGTTTAGAAATCCTCTCGTATTCCTTAAAAACACTGAAAATTTTTTTCTCTCCCTTAATCTACCAGGATACACAGCATTAATCTCACTTTATCGTATCGGAAGCGACTCGGTATTCTGTGTGTATAAAGTTCTCAGTCGATATTCTATCCTGCATGCGGTTTTCTCTTAGAGAACTCAGCATTGCTGTACCAGGAGAAAAGCGACATCCGGTGGATATCACTAACTTAATCTTAAGCCGGTGAATAAACGTTTCCCTTGAATGAACGAACGAACAAATGACTCGTGAGGGATACTAGTTCGGTCAGAAGATTTTAACAAACCGTAGCTTCTCTCTCTCTCTCTCTCTCTCTCTCTCTCTCTCTCTCTCCAAAAGCAATGTTTCCTTTTGGAAAATCACGCCCAATAGTGCGGCTTCCGGCTACCGGATGTCACCAATTATTCTGTCGCGAGTGTCTTTCGCCAAACTATTGCGCAATCTCTCTAGCATTCCTCTGAAAACGAGAGAGGAAGAGTAGGAAGGAGAAGAAGAAGGAGAGGAATATTCTCGTCTATCTCTAAACTTTGGAATGAAGTGGCCAGCAATCGGTTGAACTCATGAATAACTATAGAGAAATCGGCCAACAAATCTTCCATGCTGATTGCTTCCCGCAAATTGCGAACCGCGATCGCTCATTGCTTGCGAAGCATTCGATTATATCAAATTAACAAATCAATATGAATTTATCCAAAGGTATGACATTTATTAATGCATCGATAAAAAAAAATGAATGACACAAACAAATGAAAAAGGCTATAATCGATTAAGGTGGATCTTGATCATTTTGATCATTGATTGCCTGATCATATTTTTGCATTTTTTGAATTTTACAATTTTTAGTTTAAGCGGACTGCAAGGATTATTCCAAAGATGAAATTATTTGACGAGAATCTCTTTACTGCAGCTTTAAACATATCGCACCCCTAACTTATTTCAGATATTGGTTGGATCGTGGCAATTTCAAAATGACCCTGAGGTACATGAATCTACTCAAGGGTGCTCCCAGAAGCGTCGCCAGTGACTGGATGAACGAGACGAGGATCCTGCTGGAAACGCAGCAAGCAATCGACACTCTGCTGGCGTACGCAGGTGTGATCGGTCTCGTATATCTCAGCGCCGGCGATCCCGCAAAGGTCAGTACGCACTAAGTTACAACCCCTTAAACAAGCAATGCGATTAGATATGCTCTCGATGGGCCTGTCACATTGAGAAATGCGTGTGGACCAAATATGTTTCCGGTAATTAATAGCTAGCCGCGGGAGCTCTCCGATATCGGACAATGATAACTCGCTTATTAAACGATGTTTTCATATAACACAGGTTCTGCATAGCTTTCCTGTGTGATAGCACTTGCAAATTGGATTAATTATATTTTTTTGTTGCCAAAAAAATGTATTTATTGCATTGCGTATGGTAATTACGAATAAGCAGAATATTTTTTTCAGCTAAACATAATAATTTTTCAGAAAGCATTTTATGTTACACATTGATTAATTTATGTATTTACTTGATTATTACTTCTCTTGAATGCAACTTAATTACAGAAATGACTTTTTCTTACCGGAAGAAGACTAGTCATATTTTATAATTTTTTGGATATTAAATACGATCTGTTTTCCAAATTGTATTATATGAATTGTAGAACAGTTTGGAAATTGTATTCAGTGTTCAAAAATTTATGGGAAGTGACTTTCGTTCTGATTTTTTTTTTTTTTTTTAAGTGTTACCAATGTAGTACTCTATGTACAAAAGAGCATTTACAGTAATTGGAAGTGAATCCACGTGGTGAGCATCCCTTGATTTTCCTTTTGGTGTTGTCCGAATTGTTCCAGCAGAAGTAAAGCGGGAAGAGCGTAGAAAACTGTCCCGAACCACGAGATGGGGGTATCCATAGAAGAACGGGGCGGGGATGACAGAGGGAAATAGGGAGAGACGGCGTTAATCGATGACAGTGAAGAAAACGAAGGAACGAAGAAAAAACACAGAGATATCGCTGCCAGCCTTGTATAGTCACTTTTCTAGCAATTAAAAAAATAGGAATATCGTGTGCCGGAAGAGACGAATACAGTGAGACGTTTTTCTTTTCCATCCTGATCATTGCACATAAATACACTTTACGCGCATTAAGATACCGCCTTCTGGATTCGATTTAAATTTTTCAGTAGGAAATACACATGAAATACACAGAATTTTAAATACCTCGGCTAGATTTCGAGAGTCAAACAAAACAATGATATGAAATTTTTTATCTGATAATACTTTATTTAAATAAACATTTTATCTGATAAATTCATTTCTCTTATCATGTCGAATTTTCTATCTAGAATAGAATTCCAGATTTGACAAAGTAATCTCGCCAAAGTAACTGTGCACGAAAAAGTCGGTATATATCAAACATTTATTTTTATTCACCACTTTTTCGTCCAATGAATGAAGTAACGAATCGTGACGAAGTAAAAAGTTACTGAACTCAGTGTAAATAACGAAGGTAGTCTTGTTTTAAGGACGGCGATACAAAAAAAAAATCGATTAAATGTGTCCTACGATTATTGCAGCGCATTACGCATGAATATTTAAATTATTTACAATCGACACGCATGACACGCAGTTACGTCTTGCACGCATACCGCAACCACTGAAATCGCCATTTTGTCGCACTTACATTTACGACGATTACTTGACATGCATGTATTCGAACTCTTCGTCTTGATCCATTCATCCATCCATTCATCTATCCATCCATCCATCTATCCTGGTTGAATGCCTTTTACTTTATAACCGGATATTACTCTCTCCCGCGCGCCGTACTCTCGTCGCTCGTATCGCATCGATCGTCGCGCATGCCGCGTGCCGTTACCTCGTCTTTTGCCTCTCACTCGAAACCTCTTCGTGATTTCGGACGGACGGGGAAACGCTAGATATCATTGTTAAAATTGGAAATAAAATTGTTTTTCGTGACATAATGTGTCCTGTTAATTGATCCAACGAAAACTCAATATGTAATAATATTTCATCATTTCCTTTCAGACGACTAATTATTGCATTCTTCGAAAATTATATGGAATATTTTAAATATTTCGAAAAACATTGTCTTTATTTCAAAAATATTTTAGTTTCTTTTTTAAACAGATTCTTTGAATTTTTTTTCAGTAAAGAAAAGCGATATTCTTTTGAAATAGGGAATGTGAATAAGAATAAAAGATGAGTATGCCGGACATTTGATTGTAGACAATAGAAAACTCATGGAAAGTCTTGAAATAACGACGGTATCGTTTGTCTAACGTTGTTGCTATTAATTAGTCGTCTGGCGTTTGAAATAGGTCATGTACTTACGACGGTCTGTGAAAATATTCTTGGAGTTAGAAACGGACCCGAAGACAATAGATAATTTGCTTTCTACATTATTCAATTTTTGTTGAGTAATAATGTTGAAAATAAATAATAAAATATTAAGAATCTTTATTTTAGACCGCATATGTGAGAAAATAGAATCAATACTAGAAATTTAAATTCCTATTACGAAGCTGGATCTTTATATTTTAAATAATTCAAAGTACGCCGAATTGTTTTTCCGGACATTTTATAGTTTATACGCAATTAAAACTACTCTAGTAATCGCGAATTAAATTGACAAGCAATATAAATAATAAAATTTATTTCTTTTACTTTTTCAACTATCTTACAAATCACGCATTGATTTAGAATATAAAATTCTTATTTATTTGTGATAAAATTAATGTATATAATTTTTTCTACAGAATATGTCGAAGTATAATGTGATAATTTATTTTAATTGCTAATTTAGATTGAGTATTATCATTAGAAACCGTAATTATATTTACAGGTAAGTATGTATTTAATTTTCTTCAACAAAATACATTTTAACAATTAGCTATTAATTACCGAGGGAATAAACGTTAATTAACAACAGTAATAATATTCCGAATTCTGCGTTGGCAAAACTTCTTGTTGGTCGGAATGCTCAGGATTTCGTGAGTCACGAGCCACCGCGTGTTTTCATCGCGAAGTATTCAGCATCTCTGCAGTGTGTTGTTTTGCGCGTTAAATAATTCTGACGAGAGATCGGTGACCGAATGAGCACGGTTAATTGCATTAACTAACGACGCTAATGGTACACTTGGAGGCTTCGGGGGTTTCGTTACACAATGTGCCAGAGTGAAACAAGGTGGAAACTGTGATACGGGTCAGGTGTGTGTACTGAATACAGAGTAAGCACAAAAAACGTAATCAGTGGAACTAATTTGTATTTAGTATTCATTAGGGATTGTTTTTTAATCTAAATTTAAATTTATATTAAAACAGAAATTTTCATTAATGGAAATTATATACAGTGGCTGCAAAAAGTTTCTAGTCAATATATAATTTTATTTAAATAATTTTTGTCAATCTGTTTTTTAGTTTATATTGTAAATTAACAACACTCTTATTATAATCAATTTAACACGTTATTATTATTATTTTAAATATTCAAATGTATTAAGTAGGTATTTGTAGATTTTTATTTGTAAAGATTCTTTATTAAAGTAATATAACATTATAAAATTACATGGGAAACATTTGGCACCTACTATATATACAAGAGGAAATTCATGTTAATAAAAAATTACACGTGTAAAATTCCTCTGTGCATCATATAATAAAAATTGTACACATCAATTTCCTCTCCCTTGCGAATGCATAAAAATTAGCTTACAAATGTGATTTGTTCGCGTTGGAGTATTATATTCGCGAAATTTAAAAAGAAATTTGATATGCCTTTGGATACTTGTCTATCCCTACGGTATAATAGAGCTACAGTGAACGATGTATTTTCATGTAAAACATCGCTTTACGTTGTTTTGTCGCAAATAAAGATCCCGAGGGGTCGGATAAAATACTGCGGCGCGCGTAAAGACGGCGAGGGGCAGCGCTAATTGGCGACGTTAATGACACTCGCAGCCTGTGCTCTACTTTAATCTAATAACGGGAGTCCGCCCTGTAAAAGATAATCATTCCGCTTGTCCCTCGGGCAACGCCAATCTGTCGCGGCCATGGAAAAAGTTTGTACCCACAAAGCGGCGCGGTCGAATGCGGACATTTCACCGCGCGACAAAGCAGCTCAATTAAAGACACTGCGCTGTGCTTTCGCAAGTAAAATTTATTCGACATACAGGATCGTGATTTACATAGATTCATGTGTTGTATGAACTTTATTTAATTTAATAAATTGTCTGTAGATAAAAGTTCTATGATTCGGAATGACATTTGAATATGAATAAATTTGCTAAAAATTTTTTTTTTAATATAGAAGATTATTTATTGCAACAAATATCTGAATAGCTACGAACATCGCAGAATCTTGTATTTTTTTCCTTTTCATTTTGCTTTCTAGAAATGAATTCGAGACAGCGCAACGATATCTGGGCGATGTTATTCTCGCTTAATCTCCGATCACACATAAGATGAACATTGTATCATCCATGGTAGAATCATGATGGAAAGAAACATCATGGGTAAAACCATGGTACCGTCGTTGATGCGTTGACATCGATTTAAAATCAATTCCACGTGCTTTCGATAACGGTGACGTGAGTTTAACATCGGATGCTCCCGAGCGACGTGCCAAACCACCTACTGTCGTCACCAACAATTGCATTGACATTCATAACTGGTCAACGTCGATCCAGTCCGAATTAGGGATTCGCCTGGTGACCCGTAATGCTAGGCTACAACGATTGTTTCGAACCGATATGCTTCGTCATGGCCAGAAAATGTCAAAACGTGTACCGTTTCGTGCGAAGCTGTCATAAATGTGTGCCTCAGCATTCATTACGCGGCATAAACTGTATAATCTGTTGAAAAAAATGTCTTCTAAGTTGAGCTTTATCTTTTTAGATTTGTTTCTGTTTTATATATATATATATAAAGTGTAACAACGCGTGTATCTTTTTCTTTGTCACGCCGTTTTTGATCATAACTTTGCAGCATCCGTCTCTAAAACTATTAAACTGAAAGACATTCCCCGTGGCAGCCGATATTCCCGTCGGACGTAGGAATGCAACTACGACAAATCGAAATAACAACGGCGCAATTTCACGGTGGGTCGGCCGTTGTCGAGGTGCGCGTCATATATCGTCCGTGGAATAATTACTGTAGCGGAAGGACCGACGTCTCTCGCTGTCGAACGGACCGTCTGGAATTCCTGGATCGAACTCGCCGAGGCGAAGCGTCCATTCTGCGGATGCCAAGGTGAACGTACATCAACGGCAGTACCAGGGTGAGCAGTTGAGTACATGAACGCACAAACTCGCGCGCGCGCGCGCCCTTGTATCCCCTCGACGATTCCTGGAGAGGAAGTAGAGTTACGGCAGGTCGGATACACACGGCACCGGTCTATAAAGTAATAAAGGAGTCGCGATATGCTGCGGAACGCGCTGCAGGAAATACACACGCGCCACTGGGGCACAATCCTGGTGTATAATAGCACCGCAACGCGACAGCAAAGGCGTAAAATACACGTGGGAGCGGCCGTGGATAGAACGGGATTACGTAGGTCGGGAATCAGAGGCTGAATCGAATTATCTTTCAAAGAGTTTGGAGATTTCCGATTGTGATACTGTAAAGAAATTATTTTGTATATTATTTTTGATAATTAATATCATTACACTCTAAAAAATATCGGTATGGATTTAACATTATGCGGTACCTACATGTACCTATTTAATTCTCGTGTTGGTTTTATATTAAGGATATATCGGGAGTTATTTTATAAATGTGTTAATATTTATAGTTATTAACAAACTATATATGTATATATAAAAGTTCATAACATTCTGCTTTATTAAACAACACATTTTTATATTTATTTTATTTGTTATTTTTATTGTTATAAACACACTAAAATTTAAAAAATAACAATAAAAATCTAAATTCTTTTTATATGAGTACTTGAAGTATTCAAAATAACTTATGCAAAGTTTCATTGCAATTCCCTGATTAGTTACAAAACTTTTGAATAAATAAATATCTTGTTTATTTACTAGACAACTACTCCATGCATCGCTATGTAATCTTATATAAATAATTTTGAATATGTAAGATATTTATACTAAAAAATTGAGATTTTTGTTATTTTATAATTCATTACCGTGGAATTCATAGTATAGATTTAAAACCCATGATGTTAAATCCACATTATGCTAGTGTTAACATAACACAGTGAAGGTTATACAAACATCGCATGATGGTAAATCCACATCGATATTTTTTTTAGTGTACCAATAATTAATTAATCTGAGATTGAATGGAAATCAACTTCGAATGTAGCTATTATTATACGTATGCTATTTTAACATTAAACAGACTCTAAAAGTAATTGTTATTTTTAGATAAATCGAAAATTTTTCGATAAATCGTCTGCAATCTTTTTTGTCTAGTCCAAATTTTTTATTGTTTTAGGCTTACAAAAAAAATATGGAAAAATTTAGAGGTTTACTTTTCCACATCTCTATTATATTTACTAAAAATTTTTTGATATTTTAAGAGAGGAAACTGAACTCCGCTCTTCTCTTTATTCCAAGACATTTAAGAGAGAAACTTCTATCAGAAAATATCCCAGATTCACTGAAAAAAGAAGTGTTTAACTTTAATTAACATTAAAATGTTTTATACTTGTCTCTATTTTTTAAATACTTAAAGATGTTTTATTTTTAAACTTTTTGAATAAATACTGTTTATTCGGATTAAAAACACCATGTATTTTAAATCCAAATACAGTGTTTTGTTTATGGAAAAAATTTAAAACTAAAACATCTTTAAGTGTTTAAAAAATGGAGATAAGAACAGAATATTTTAATATCTAAAAATTAAATACTTCTTTTTTCGATGTTGTAGACAGTTAATTATCGCGTGCAATATCTTTTTATTGTTACAACCGTGTCGCGTTGAGATTAAAAACTTCTACAGGCAATATCATTTTGTCCATTACTTTTATACATGCTTAATGGTCAATTGAGTCTGACTAGAATTTTACACGAATCTCTTATCAACGTTTGAGATTACGTTTTTATAACAGTATTGAAAGATCAGAACTAAATGAGGATTCAATAATTTTATCGCGCAACGCATTCTCGCAAAATACGTTTTTTCGCACCGAGAATTTTAAACAAACGGTCTTCTCGAAATCTATTATTAATTTGGCAAAACGCACGGATTTCAAAATAGCGAAACTATTTTCCATTTCTCCTTCATGTATAATAAATCGTTGAATGTGAATAATATATTGGTATTCAATCGTATCCAACATTCATCATTTAGCCGGAAGCGTCATTAATTAATTAGCTGTCGAGAAGCAATGATAGTAGCGAAGCTGCGATAAACTAATTTGAATGTCGGTGTGGCGTTGAATATGGATACCATTATTCGACATTCTTCGCGATTATTAATCGGTGGTGTGTTTTTCGATCGCGTGCCAGAGATTAATTAATCCCTTTTTGTTGTTAATAGCGCAGAGGAGAAGCGTGTAAAAACACCCTCTGTGTCAAGTTGCTTCCAGCGTGAAAAAATAACGCTTACGGTGCTGATAGGTCGCCCGTTGTATAAAGGTACGCCATCAGTTTTTGCCTCCCCGTCAGCATTTTGACATTCACCGGTGATGTGTGCGGCGTGAAACATCAGGCCGCGACGTTTGTACACAAATTTTTATTTGTTTTACGCTGAAAAGTCAAAGCTGATTCTCACACTTTGTCCCAAAGCGTTTACTAGATTTTTCAAGTGTCTGTTTTTTGCGCGAACAGTTTCCGCTAACGTAGCCACCTGTCATTCGTTTCGAAAAGACAGATTTCGAACGACACACGCAAGATAATTTCGCCGATGTTGACTCGAAATAACATTGTTTTACAACTCAATGACGTACCGCATTCCAGGGAGGCGTGTCGGAGGCTTTTCGTATCCTCGCTTTCAACAATGTCTTCGCAATTCTCCTTTGTTACCTATTATATTGCACTGCAGTTACGGAATACAGCGGGGAATATACACGCAATACCGTAGATACAGTGCCACAGTTATTTCAGTTAACGATCTCCATTTTACGTCGCCACGATTCATAATGGCGAACGTGGAGTGCAGGGACATGCAAGAGTGTCAGAAATCCCAGATGAATTATTCTAATAATAGTACACTGAAAAAAATGTTTTGATTAATCTTTACAGGATGAGAACGCCATACAGTGGCGCTGTTCCGTTTTTCATTCCGTTTTGTTGTCATTTCTATATTTGTTCTGCCGGACTCGTAATACTAAAATTAAGTTAGATGATTACTAATAGCTACATATACTTGCAAATAAAAACTTACACCTCATTTTTATATAGATATTAATAAGCCTTATTCGCTCTATCGTATATTGCATATTGTAGAGTACACATCTTATTCGATTTATCATTTTATTCCATACAAATCCTCTCAAAGCTTTATACATACTTTATTATTATTATTTTTTAACGTTAAAACCATTTTAGTTAATTTCACAAAAATTAATTTTTTTCAATTGTTTTATTTAATAAAACAAATAAAGCATTTAAGCTATCATATTGGATCCATTTTTTGTTTAAATACCAAATTTGAATTTAGCTCCCGATAATTCCTTATAACAAATTTTTAGAAGATTTGTTTAGTTTTAAATATTGACATTACTGTACACTGTTAAAAATTTTATAATGAATTTAAATAACATGTAACGAAAGTTATATGGTTATGAGGTAAAAAGTGAATGGTTTAACTAAAAAACTAAGTTACAGTAGTAACTTAAATTATAATGAACGTGTGCATTAAATTTCATGCAAATCCACATAAAATTTTATGGAAAATACATTAAATTTTATAAAATTTTATGAAAAACATTAAATTTCAATAAAAAGTTTATTTGTGTATACAAATATATTTTTCAGTTACAAATACGTAAGCATAAAATTTAATGTAATATAATGTCATGAAAATAAATTCAACTTGTGTAACTTAAAAGTACACTAAATTTCATGATACTTTTAACAGTGTAGTGGACAACAAACCACTATAGTGACTCTTAAACAGGATTTTGCAAGGAATGCAATGAATTATAATAAATTTTGCTTAAGGAAAAGCTGTAGACTTAAAAAATAAACCCATCTGTCCTCTAAAGATTAGCTAACAAATGGATTACCCAACAAGAATTTCATTTTGATAAGACCAAATAGAAGAATTTCTAATTATCACAACCAGAAATTCTGTTATGATGACTAGAAATTTTATTTGATTTCAAAATACCATTCTTGTTGAATCCTTTATTTGTTGGTTTAATCAGAAACATTTTTTTCAGTGTAAACGTATACGATTAGACTGCAAGTTAAATATTCTCAAGATCTTTCGAAAATCATCGAGAGTGATAAATTATAACTGAGAAGCGAAATCTTGATTCTGTCCGTACGACGGACTGACCGCAGAATCCTTCGTCGCAATAAATTTCCGTGGCTTAGGATCAACGATCGTTTTACTCAGATTGGGCAGAGTGCCACGGAAAGACACGTAATTTCTGATAAAGATAAGACGGAAATATTAGCATATTTATTGAACGTCAGTTGTCATCCTTGGGATTTCGATTTTCGACACTAACGCGTCCCTGTCGCGTGGCGATTCTCTTTTGACAGCATGGACGTGTTCTCGAAGAGATATAATAATTTAGCGATTTTGAAAGAAAATCTCAATCTCTTCGCGTTGAAAGATGATCCGTCACTTTGTATTATCTAGCCCTAAGCAGTCTAATGAAAATATTCTTGGAGGCATAGACATACCTCGAACTAATATTTTGACTATAAGTGTATCGATTATTTCTGCGCATTTTATATTGTGATACTGTTTAACTTTTACTTGTTTGATCAAAACCGAAGAGATCGCAGAAATTAATTTCTTTTAATTGACTGCGATTTATTAATTTATTTTTCTATATTTTGTGACTTTTAGCTTTATATCGATGATATGTATTTTATACAGAAAGGAACAAAAAGGAAATTCCTTTGTAAATGATTATTATTTCTATGAAGAGACTGAATTCGTCTTGTGAAACTTTTTGCTTGGTATTCATATATTTTCATCACCTTTGGCTATGTCTTTGATCTACAAGCGTTAGGTAGCTTCTATGTGCTACATTTTTAATGTATCTTCATCGGTAAATTTTACTAAAATTTTACAATCTCGATGTACAAAGGGACTTTTATTAAATCGCTTTTTAGCAAACTTATAGCCGCTAAAAAGTGCGCAAACGCTGCAACGTTGTGTTACATCATTAATATGAACCGCTTATTTCGAAAGTGATATAAGCTTAGTTTTGAAACTGTAAACATCGGAGAGAGAGAGAGAGAGAGAGAGAGAGAGAGAGGGAAGCGCTAATATATACAATATAGTGCATTGGTTTTGGCGAGAATTCCTGAAACTTTAAAATTGAGTTTCCAACAGACTGTATCCAGATTTTCAATTTTGTTTACTTTAGGTTTTAGCATTGAAAAATCTTTGATGTCTTACTGCACTTAACTCGTTTAACAGTGCATTAGGAAATTGAAAAAAACGTCGATTTGTAGTGTTCTTTAACATTTAAACTGTCACCCACAAACATTTCCAATTTAAATGTAATCTTTAGAACGCACTTGTTAGTATGCATGCTGACTGAGGAAAATGCTTACTTTAAATACGTTTTTTTTTTACAAGCGATAGCAATAAAAAATTAAAAAATTGGAGAGGAAGGGAGAAAGAAAGATAATTGAAAAATGACATTTTTTTAATCGAAGTTTTTAATTAACAAATTTGCATTTGATCTACACGGAAGCACTTTTTAATGAGTGCACAGCGCAATTGACTGAATCGAAGATTCAACTCATCATACTCTTTTAGAATACGGAAATAATTTTTAATGAGCTTCATTACTTAGTACTAATATTTTTTGTTGCAATAAATATATAAGATGAATCTAAAATTAACATATTTATGGTATTGATTTTTGTTAACTCAAGTAATTAATTATTCAACAAGGAAACTGACAAATACTCACGTCATTTAATTGCTATATATAATATTTATGATCTTTATTTTCTGATCCCGAAAATCAACTCAGCTTACTACCAAAAAGCTTTCGCAAACACCCTTCGAGGAAATGATTAATTCGTTGGGAAAGCCAAAGGGGTTGAGATCGGTGTGGTAATACAGCGAATAGTTTATATCCCGAGTAATTCTTAACGTCAGAGTTAAGTGTATTTGACTAGGATGTCGATTAATCTCGGTTAAGTTGCTGCTGCGTAATGGAGAAGTACGCAGTGAGTTAGCATAGATCACTTAATGAGAGTGACGATGACAAATCCGGTTTAAAGGAGAATGCGAAAGTTAATTGTATTCATTACACGAATAGAATCATAACGAAGAAGACGGAAGTTAATTCTTTTCAGCTATTAATAATAAATTTTGCATTCGATAGCTGAATTAGAAATTGTATTTAAAGATGTTTGTTTTTAATTGAAATAATTAAGATAATAAATAAAAGATTTAATATAATAATTAAAATTGTATCTCCATTAGCAAGCAGATTTCGTCGCGTTTGAGGACTTACCAAAATAAACGATGCATTTCGTTGTCAATTGTTAACGACACTTATTAAAGAATCGGTACGCTCTGTGAAATCGTTCATGACAACAGAGCGTACAAATTCTAAAATAAATAACGTAACATTGCTCTCGATAGTGAAAGTTAGATAGCGTCGTGTCTGCCGCTGGTTTCCGCTGAAAAAACATTTTACAGTCACAAATCTGCTAGAAAAAAGTCAGACGAGTTCTAACAATTAAATTAATCCTCCGCCACACTACTCTTTAAATTCTTTGAAGTGAAATCTCACTCTAAAAAGTGAAAATTGAATCAGTCTTGAAAAAGAAGAGCTCAATTTTCAATCTTTAAGAGTGAACTTTCACTCTTCAGAAAGACAGTTTACTCTAAATGTTTTAGAGAATTTAGAGGATACAGAATGACATTATACTTGGCATACTAATTTGATTGCTTTTAACTTTCACAAAAATAAACGTAAAAAATGTTTTCAATGGAAACGCTAGACATTAAAGAACATTACAGTATCGAGCAAATATATGTATTTTTGTTAATAAAAAGATTATAAGCAACGGAAAAACATTCGAAAAAGAAAACCGAGTATGTGTCATATCTTTATACTAAAGAGTAGCAGCGGAGGATTAAGAATCTTTTAAAAATCCTTACCTTGTAATTGTATGTTCACCATGCTTATCGAGTGCAAATAATTTTCTGCATGGACAGACTGCTCCAGAAATTGGCTAGAATTTTTTTAAAAGGATGGAAAGTGATAATTTACAATTCACACATATATATACACACACATACACACACACACATACAAACAAGAATTAGAAGCTCCGGGTCATGTACGTTTTTTCGGAAAAGGGTAACTTTCTCGCTGCTTGATTTCCAGCATGTGTGAATTCTCACATGCTAGAAAAGTCGTATTGTTGAAGGCCACCGTCCTCCTCTAAATAAATCGCATCGGCCGATTTCACGAATGAACGATCAATCATGTCCGAGTGACGCTGTGCTTTCGTCGAGCACTTTACCGCGCTTGAAAAATAACACGATGTCGATCGTAAATAATCGTCGCCCTGATGGAATGGGAAAATACGCCATGGCGGTACAGCAATCTGTGTTAACTGTGAGCACATGGATGTTGGTGTCGAGAAAGGGAAGTCAAATGGAAATTGCATTAAGGCATCACCTCTCGATCGCGACTCGGAGCGGAGATCGATCGAGGGGGCGATATATAGATATCATTGAATAAACTTCAAATTGATTACATCCAACTATATCGTAATATACAATAAATTTATGTTTGCCTGCGTATATTTGCTGTCATTTCCGATAGAATGAGTATCGTGTCATTATTTAAGGCTAATAAAAGAGCATCGGGACATTCGCATATTCGGAGTATAGGTTTTATTATTGCTGTGTGTGTCTAATATAAATGTACAACTCGTCATACATATGATTCTGCTTACGTAACTAAATAATATAATGTAATATAATATATGTAATGTAATGCAATATGTGTGACGTAGTTTTATATAATATATCATAATATATAACATATGTATGTATATATATGTACATATATATATATATATATATATATACACACACGTATTTATAAATATATGTATATATATGTTTATATATAACTCTAATAATTATCGCGGAAATCACTCGGCTTAACAATTATTATTAATTGTAACTTTACATTATGTAGAGCGCGTTCGTGTCAATTTGATGATATTTTCCTTTCGATATCGTCGTGATCCAATCATTGATGTATGTGCCGTTCCATACATTATTTTGAGTTACACAAGTTATTTTGAGTTATACAATGATTGCAGCAATACTTTTTTTATCAACTCGATATCAATTTAAACTAGTGGAAATGTTCGATAACGCAATTTACTGCAAAATGTGTTTATCTCTTATGGAAAGGTCGCGGTTGAAGGCCGAGTGATCCGACAGCGATATTTTCTCATGATCCTTTTGCCGGCAGAAGCTGATAGAACTCGCAACGATTGAAGAGTTATTATCGAGCATTCCCTTCGCGATATAGTATAACCTTAAGTACTAAGAAATCACCTATGAATCGTTACAGTGTGAACGTTCGAGAGATTCTGTATATCAGCGCGCGTGTAGCTTGTTTCTCGATGACACGTTTCGCTATCTCTACAGAGTTTTGGAGCGAGACGAGATTCGAAACGTTCGAAATACGAGAGCTCATTTCGGGAAAGGAGGATGCTCTGGCAATTACCAGCCAATTTCGAATAATCCGTAATTTCTGGCACTTGTCAAAATATCTTTCGCGTAAAACGGGCTCTCGCCTCGGAACTCCAATTAATTATAAATTGTTATTAAAGAATTATGCTTCTCTGTGTACAGAATAAATTTGGATGCAACTACTAATGGGATAATCGCTCGTTGCAAAGTATTTTCGAATGAAGCCGTGATAAAAATTTAGTTCGCATAGCTTTAAAAATAGTCGCAGGAAAAATAGTTGAGAGGCGATCCGCGGGTGATGGTGATCGATCTTGGTGCTACCTTATAGTTTATAAAAATATATAGACGAGGCTTAAGCAAGACGTATCGGCGTTAAATAGATTCTCGATCAGCGCGGCTAATGAATGGAATTTGAACGACTTAAAGTCTTCTGATGTAATCCAGCGACGCGTATCTGACGTAATCCTCCCCGCCGAGGCGCCTAATCGCGCATGATTCGCGCGATTTCGCGATCGGAGTATTAATCGTCGGCGAAAAGGCCGATTATCGATCCTACGCTAATTATACTAAGTCGATGCGGGCCGGCGCTTCGTCAACGATTAATCTCGAACCGCAGCCGCCGATGGCTACCTTAATGCATACCTCTAACAATAACAATCGACGTTTAGATCGGCCGACGTTCGAGACGGGAAATAGATTAGCTTTAACGGTTATCCTAGAGACTCTTGTAATCTAACTTTAGATAAATCGTCTGCCTTTAAACTGCGAGAACAGATATTTCGACCCCGGAAGCAACACGAATGTCCAGAAGATATCTTGAAGAACGAGAACTGAGAGACGCAGTCTCGTTATTCGAATAGCGAATCGGATTATTCATTATTCGTTGTATGTATATATAACGCGAATAAAAATATGTAATATTCGTTTGCGCGACGAACAATGACTATTCGTTACTCGCTATGCGGATTGTATTTTAAATATTCTGTGCTGCTGTCTTTGTCTGTCTGTTAAGGTGCTGTCATGACTGTCGGAATTTCGGAGAACAGAATCTCAAAAAAGTAAATCAGTACAACCAATCAGATTAGCGCGTTACACGAATGCGCTAAACTTAAATGATTCTTAATGGTCATATTACTTTTCCGAGATTCCATTTTCCAAAATTTCAACGGGGAAGCAGCCTTAATCTTT
Organism: Acromyrmex echinatior; assembly: GCF_024713525.1. Taxonomy (NCBI): domain Eukaryota; kingdom Metazoa; phylum Arthropoda; class Insecta; order Hymenoptera; family Formicidae; genus Acromyrmex; species Acromyrmex echinatior. Next base: position 16,125,429 of record NC_141852.1, on the reverse strand, counting down.
AAAATACGATGTCTTTCGGATATTCGTGTTGCCAGGATCGATCACTAAACCCTTCCTCCTGTGAACAAACAACAGATTATCTGCTACTCGTGATCGCCCTCCCTGCTTATCCGCTAAGATGAATCTTGCTACTTGTTAGGAATTTTTTTTAGTTTCTTGCCTACCTGCTCATGATCCATTACGTTGATGTACGTACCGAGTGACACAAGAGGAACAGAACGAGATTCCCTTCTTCGTTTCCCAAACGGAAGGACTGATCCTCGTAAGTAAGTGTATCGTTAATTTCGATGGGAAGATACAATACGAATCGAGAAAAACGGGATTAATTCACGGGATTAATCATATATATAAAACAAACTTTCACCAATATGAAAATCTGGCTACGTCGAGGATAGTGCCGAGTCCCTTCGCGCCACCCGGTGTAATAGATTATCCGCGCTTTTAATTACAATTTATAAGGCTACTTTAAAGCAGTTACATAATAATCGACAACTCCGCTTGCTCGCATTCGCCTAATCGGTCGTAACTACTATATGTGTACTCGGTGTGATGCACAGTAGTTCATAATAGTAATGGTAATTAGTAGCAATAGTATAATAATAATAATAATAATAATAATAGTAGTAATAGTAGTAATAATAACATCATTATTGTTATCCTCACTGTTCCTCTGTTGAACGTTATCTGTATGTAGGTTATCCACGTTATTTATTTGTTCGATCCTCTTCTTTTCTTTTTTTTTCTCTCTCTTTTTGTGTGTTTTACGGCTAGGAAGTGCTTGCCGAGCGACAGAAGCAACCATTTTTGTTCGCGCTGTCGCTGCCGCCGGCTCCATTGCTGCATCAGCTCCCTTAAGTGTTCGATCTTTAGTAACGTCGATGTCGTTGACAACAATTATGGTCCAATATATCGATATCGATTTTCGCGCGGAGAACGTCGCCACGTCGTTTCCTTCTGCTCGAGCTATCGAACTGTCGGCGCTTTCTTTCACGAATCAGTAAGCTAAAACGTCCGTCTCAAGTCGTCCTAAAGAAATAGGATATGTCAGGACACTGTTGTCCCCTTGTTGTCAATTGACTCGATCAGATTGTGATTGGAATATTTCAATTGCGTATGTAATACTCTCCCGAACTCGTTGTAAGACAATGGACGAAACTGACTTGTGAACAATTCTTATGGAAAGTTGCGTTTAATGTTCATTAAGTATATGTGCAAAAATCCCATTAACTCTTTTAAAGTAGGTATCATAAACGTTCAAAATTGACTCGACCAGGTTGAAATTGTGATTGAAGTATCTTAATTATATATACTTCTCCGTATTAATCTCGTCGTAGGAATGTGGACGAAAATGACTTCTGAACAACTTTTGTGGAAAGATGCGTTTGATGTCCGCTAGGTATGCGAAAACCATCTAACTCTTTTAAAGTGTCACAAATATCCAAAAATGTACAAGGAAAAGGAATTAACTTCTGATAGATGTTCGTTTTATTGAAAGAGCTTAATGCATTTTCTCTGTAGGTAACACATCCTATTCCTAATTTATTAAAACTAATAATTTATTTGGTATGTCTCGAGACTAATGTCTCTTCCTTATTTCCTTCTGGAAAATATCTTTTATGTGCATGAAATGACGAAATATCCTTGCGAACGATGCAGAACTGACGAGTTTGAATTTCTTAATGCGTGCTTCGTCTTTCTGATATAATAAAGTTTTTATTATTCAAACGATAATCGGCTTTGCTAAAATAAAAGGATAAAAAACGGCATCGCGAAAGATCAAACTCTTTTTATCATCATGAATCAGTGAATTTTTCTTTCTAATGGAAGCTTTATATTGATACGATCGCTAGTATACAATCAATAACATCGCTATCAAAAAAGATCATAGGGTTTAACTGTTTTTAAAAAAATTGTCCAGGAAAAAGCAATGTTCCTGAATGATATTGGCATCCTGACACCTTTTTTGGGCATCAATAACTCATTAAATCGCATGGGTAACATTAATTGTCCTGACTCTTCTTGCTATGCCATTTTTACTTCCATTTTTCAAATATTCAAGATACTTTTTAAAAATTTATTATAAATCAAGTGAGTTATGAACTTCGCTTTTTAGAGCTATTTTTCAATATAAATGTGATTAATCCTTCTTTTAAGATAACTTTATGTCTATTTAAAAACATTTCAAGCATTGTAAATTATTCAAATTTATTGCTAAAATCTTTTTTTTTTTTGGCCGGCTATATTTTCATCGATAATTTCACTTAAAATCGCAAAGAGCCACGTTTTAATGGTTTAATAATAATTTAATGATTTAATAACAATTACGAGGCGGGTATTCTCCTGTGTGGCTTCGAAAAATAATAATATAATGAAAAGAGAGCGCATGACACGTCAAAATATTTATGAAATTCAAACACATCGTGCGACGTTCGTACGAAATATTGATATATCGGCGCCTGCATTCTTTAGTCGTCGCTTTTTCGGCTCACCAACCTATCGGTCGTCCCGATGTTATTAAACTCGCATGTACGAGGCCAGTGGGCGGACGGAAGAAGCGACGGAAGAAGCGTCGATAAAACGTCCGACGAAAAATGGGACGCCGAAACTTTTTGAATAAATTCAATCCGCCGTTGAAGGCCGACAGAATGCTGTCCCTCAACAGGGAGTTGATCCAGAGACCTCGGAGAAAAAAAAAATCATGATATAGGGAACGATGTACGATTCTCGTATCTGCTCTTTCATTTGAATGTTTTCTACCAGAAGATTTTTTACGAAGAAGATATTTTAACAATCTTGCTTTTTCTTGATATATTTTTTAAAATTAAAGTCATGATATTCTCTCCCAAAGGTAAACCCAATACGATATCATTATTCTCTCATCTAAAAGTCCATTTTTTCAAGCAAAGTTCTGTGGATCCATTGAAAGGAAGTGTTTAATTTAAGTAATTAAAATATTTTATTCTTGTCTCCATTTTTTAAACACTTAAAGATGTTTTAGTTTTAAACTTATTCAATAGACAAAACACTATATGTTTGGATTTAAAATACTATGCGTTTTAAATCCAAGTATGTAGTGTTTTGTTTATTGAAAAAATTTAAATCTAAAACATCTTTAAGTGTTTGAAACATGGGAATAAGAATAACATACATTACTTTTTACAGTATCGTAGATCGATTAGTTCGTGATAACTAAAAAAATTACACCGTAAAAAAATGCAGTCTGATAAACAGTAGGGAAAAAAAGCTGATCGTACATGAGAAGTCTCGCTCAAATGTGCGTCTGCAAAGTCGGATCGCACGAAAGCTACCATGAAAACGGATAAGCGCGGTACAATGATGATGGTGGCAACTATTTTCGGGCTCTTTGTCGTTCTCGAATCGCGTGTTGTACAAATATCGTCGCTACCACCCCGACTATTTCATCATCGGCAAGAAATCGCGTGCGGAGCGTGTATTTCCGAAGTTTTTCGAGACATTGCATTGGGTTAGATATTTTTTAAATAAAATTCCACACACGATTGTCTTGTTACTATATCGGGATAATAAAAAAATTATAACGATTTCGTTATTGATAACGATAGTTTTATGCGAGATATCACCTTATCTGTCATAAACGAGTTCTCGATTCTAAACGAGATTTGCCAAACGAACTTTCACTTAAATTCGATCAAGAGAACTTTACTGTCGAGGGCAGTCGATCCGTAAAAGCATGCGGAAGCGTGCGAATTTAATAGAGTGAGGGAGAAGTTGGCGTGATAACGCATCAAATTTAACGAGCCGATTTCTCCGCGTCACTTAACTCGGCTCGAGTTTAGCAAGTGCATTCAACGTTCACTGAATTGAGTCGGCTGTGATTGTACGACGTGGACACCGTCGCGCGAAATGGAAGGCGACAGTATGAATCGGTTAGACGTGACATTTAATCAGAGAGTAAATGCTTGGAAATAATTGTAGCATTTATTACATATGCATTACTTATAAATTTGTTATATTTTCTTAATCACTCGTAAGATTTCCCTCAATAAATTGGATTCTTTGGAAACAGAATAATTATTCTCAATGTTGGATTTACCTTTCAATATTATAGTTCCAATAAAAAAATAATATTTTAAAAAACGGACTGTTTGAAAAACGTACAGCGAGCATCTTAAAGATCGGCTTTGTGAACAGGAAATATATCTACAATATTATACGAACAATAAACGTACTTCATGAGATGTCAACTTTTAAGTAAGAAATACTACTTCAGCGTTTAATAAATCAATCCTTTGTCAGTTGATAATAGCAATAGGAATAACACATCAATGCTAATTTCCACAGCTGATCTGTTATGCAACTGATAAAGTCAACAGAATTGTTTTTCAAGAGACATTATGCATTCCAACGTTCGCTGATCACGAGTTTTAACTTTATTTTGATTAAGCACGTTCAGAGTAACCGATATCAAAAAGCACATCGTCGCAAAAGGGAAGATATGTTCAATTATAAACGATAACATAAAGTTTTATTGGACTTTCTGAAAGGACCAAAGGACGACTATCGACGTCTCCGTATAGATTCGCATATAGAAAGCCTCGATCGTTCGGCACAGATGTCTGAGATGCAAGTTGCAACGTTCCCTTCCCATTTCCCTCCCTAAGTACAAGTTTTTGTGATTCAAGTTTTGTGAAGGATGGCGTGTGACGTCCGCAGCGCAGTTCCATCGTCTTGCAGGACGACACGTATTAGCCACGAAGGCTTCGGCACACCACGAAGACCGCCAACGAGATCGCTAGGACGAAATACGTGCTGCTCGACGCTGTCAACGATGGGCCGGAATTGCAGCCATCCTGCTGGCAACAGTACGTCCTCGTGCTCCAGGCCTCTGAAACAGCCGATTTGTCGTCAACTTAATGTTCAGCAACTTAATCCGACTACCAAAAGTGTCCTTGACGTTCAAATCTCTTATCGACATTTTTATTTCAATATTTACTTTGTGTTTTATTCAATATTTATTTTGTGATTACTGAAAGAGAAACGATCCTTTTGTCTTAATTCTCTCGAAGATAAAATTTTAGAGGTAGCTCTTAATTAAGATGAATCCAGAATTTTTTTCAAAGATAAGAGATGGATTTATCAATTTCTTATCACATAAATTTTTTGATGAACACATCCATATTTTTAATAATGTGTATTTTCGTAATTTATTTACATATATATAATGGACGATAAATCTCGAAGAACAATAATAATCTTTAAGAGAATCATGGACTCCGAATTTTCTCAGCTAGGTTTAATAGTGGCAAATAATAAAAAAAGAGGAAAAGAGAAAGAAAAGTGAAGCATGCCATCAGAACGGAAGCGCCGCAAGATTAATCGCGGCGCTTCCGTTTCGCGATATGACAAAAAAAGAAGCGAGAGGAGATATAGAGAGGCAGTATCGAAGGACGAGTGGTGGAGAAATACGACGAGCAAGGAAAGGAAAAGTATGAAGCCTTCATCCACAGGGGAACAATAAAATGACGCGGCCCGATAACATGGCCACTCGCTGTTCGTCCGTGGGACCTTTAAGAGCGCGTGATTCGTTCTCCATCTTTTCGGCAGATCCTCTTATATTCTCTCTCAAGCGGTGGATAGAGCGAACAGAAAGAGTGCGCGATACGATGCGGACCATACGCCACTATATCCGAAATCGATGACGTGGCTCGGTCGATTCTTGTTTAAAAGAAAGAGAAAAAGAAAGAGAGAGAGAGAAAGAGATGTTCTACGTGTTTCTATCCGGCGCCACTTCTAGATATCGCTGTTCAACGGTACCGCCTTTTAGATAACAAACCTTGGCCCGAAGAAAACCGATAACACCCCGCGTCGTTTCACAAATTTTTTAAGACCCGTCGTTTTATCCACGTAAATTTCGGTAAATTTCATCGAGCGACTACAGAATAGACGCCGATTGGCCATCGGGCGACCGCGTGGTGCCAAAGAATTTACGAGCGGACGAATGGATTTAGTATCGCTGATACCGCGTGAAAAACATGCAAAACAGCTTCGCAAAAATGGATTGTAACGTTTATTTTTTTTTTTTATGACTACAGGCTTCGTTCAGAAATTTTATCCGAGTGCACCCAGGTATTATCTTATTCTTGTTTAACGGTGAACAACAAAGTAAAATGACACCTGCAGAAAAATACTGTACGCAATAATTATTTGTTTCAAGTCTACATATTCGCAAATCTATCGTAAGTTCACCACAAGCATCAAATTTATTTAAAATGTTCTAAATCCTAATAAGTTTAATATTTTTTTATTAATTTTAAACTGAGATTATTAAATTAAAACACATTCGATTTGCTATTACACCTACAAAGCCGTTTCTTCGATCAATTTGATAATATTCTTTAAAAGAAAATTAACTTTTGTTTTGAGTACATAATAAATGTTTCTTCAATTTGTAATAAATGTATTTTAAGATTACTAATATTCTTTATTAAAGACAACTGTTATTTAAAAGGAAAAAAGTAAATTGAACACAATCACTTAGCAATAAAATATTTTTCTGTCTGAGTGCATCTGGAATTTCTGAACGCGGTCCAGAATCTGCGATAATGAATCATGTCGCATTCACCTTTTTCCACGCACTTGTTCACGCAGTCCCGCACTATCGATCCTTCGCTGACGTATTTCTGAAACAAATGATAAAAATCGTTAGATCGACGTGAAACGACCGATAAAATGGCATTGAGCGCCAGTAATATATAACGGAAAAGCGGAAAGCGATGAGTATTGATAAATGTCGTTGTGCAATTTGCGGCTTTTTTTTTCGCACTACGCGCCACCGGAGCGGCGAATATTTTATCCGCCGCGGTGAAATGATACGCGCGTTTACGCATCGCTCACACACATACGACCAATAAATCTTCACCAGTTATCGAGTGAGAATCAGAGCGAACGTTTCATCTGTCAATATTGTTTTGCGAGATTCCCCAGCGTGCCCTGTAGCCACGCGCAAAAAAAAGAGGGGGAAAAAAGACACCCCCGTATTCGAAATTTTTTCGACGAGGAATGAAATATAACTCACGTGTCTGTAATGAGAAAGGAAATGAACGATGACAGTACAATTGCACTATAAATGTGCGAAATATCTCGCAACGTGGTTCTTTGAACGATTTCGCAGCAACTGATCGTGAGACCAAATTTCGAAAATTCCTACGCGTTTCGGATGCGGATTATTCTGATTTCTGCATCGCTGCAGAGTGGTGCAGAGTAGTCACATACGAGGCGGAGTTACAGAACGATCAGGAACGACAAGTACGTGGCTATGATCCTTCAGCAGGCCCTGATTGGTCAAACGGAAGTCCCTCGAAGTGGAGTATGTCATGTAGCACGGGATGATCGATACTCAGCGATTATAACGCCCCGAGGACGTCGTACATATTAAACCCTCTAACTGTTTCCTCTGCCCCCCCCCCTCTCTCTCTCTTTCTCTCTCTCATATATTTACCTCTCTATCTGTGTCCTCCCTCTAGTTATTAAACTCCTTTTGCTGATCAAGAATTTCGCAGTAACGAAACTCGCTATTAAAATTCCCTGACGTGACTGCTAAAATAATATGAGAATGAAAACGTTGATCGATACTCTTCTTTCCAGAGTTTGGACAGTAATCCTTTATGTCTTCTTTGTTTCTTTGAACTCTCATTCGCAGAATCAATCAGTATTTCTGGCTTTATTACATCAGCCGTATTGCGAGTACACGAGCGAAAATAGTACAAAGTATTCACCGATTATTAGTTTCATTTTGTACGAGTAACGATGATCTTTTGAAGATCGAACGTGTTTACTTGTCTGTATAAAATACGGATTTTTGGTGCCGCAGAAAATCTGGCGAGAATTTTTGTAAACTAGATCCAACGAGTAATAAATTCTTAATGAAGTCGTTCACTGCAAAGAATTTATGAAACCGTAAAACAATTTCGAAATAATGATGAACTTCGTATCGCAATCATCGATATATTGCGATGACTACAAACATAATGGCGGAATATTTTCGCAAAAAAGAAAGAAAAAAATTAAACAATGCAAGAAAAAGAAATCGATATTGAAATTTGTATAATCGCGGTTGAAATATAACCACATTTAGGGAGACATCACAAATGCATAATTACAAAATAATGAGCGGTATTTACCGAAGAGATTAACGAGAGTGAAAACCGCGGTAATAAATGTTAAAATCATGAAACTGTTTTAATTGCGAGTGTTTCATTGTGGCAATTTTCAAATAAGAATGAGCAGAAATTGTTTCGCACGTACATTCGTTCTCTGCGAGAGCCTGCGAGCAAATTCGCAATAGATATAGATTGTCGATCGATTTTCATCTCGCTCCCGCGAGACGCGATGGACTGTACATCGAAAAAACTTGTAGTCAGCACGTAGAATTAATTTATCCTTTAACTGTTCTGATGGGCTAGTCTACTATAAGAAATGCAAATATTATTCCCGAGGGATAGATTTACTCCTAAATGCCTCATCTGACAATTTCTTGTCCTTAGCAGGGATTATTGTCGGGATATTTAATTAAACGGGGCAAATAATTAACAAAGAGAGTCTTATTTTATCACAGAAAAATTAGATTTATAATTTTTTTGATACACTTAAAAATCGCGATTGATTCGAACAATTTTTATTCTCAAATCAGTAACGATGAACAAAACAAACGTGACTTATATAACGATTGCCTTCTTCTTTTTTCTTAACTTTCAGCCATATGTTTCTTTAACTAGAGTTTTCTTCAAATTATAATTTGTTCAGTAACACCTCCATAGCTCACCAAGAAAAATTTATGGAATAAATTCGTCTCTGCGTCGGAAGAATCTCCATTTCTCCTCTCGTGAATATTTAATCTGGAGATGCAAGCAGAGCAGAAAAAAATGAGAGAGAGAAGCGAAAAAAATGTTAAATGACGAAAGCAGGCGACGTTATAAGCCAAGACGAAATGTCTTCAGAAGAAAAATTCGCAAAGTATTTTTCAAGAGTTATTTTTGTTGCTTTTTTGTACGCGATTGCATGAAAGTAGATACACTTGGTGGCGAAACACAACCGGATTGGCTATGCGATACCAGTTTACTGCGTTTTTTTATTTTCACGCAATAAACTTTATCGACTCAAGTTTACAGCACAGATTTGTGGTTTTTCATGGCAAAACGCAAGTTTACAGCAGCCACAAGAAATCTATCTGCTATTACGATTTCCAATCCTAAAAAATGAAGATCGTCGATCAATTTTCTTTATTCGTTAATGATAGCATATCCTAAAGAGTTAAAGTTTAAAAGATTTAAAGAACAAAAGTAGAGATTAAATCCATAATCCAAAAGCTCTTCTTTTAACTCATCTATTTTATTAAATTGATCAAAAAGTTTTTTCATATTTCTGCGTAAACCTTTTTGCAAAAATACGAAAAGACTTTCTGACCAACCTGATAAAAATATCATAAAACACGCTTTGTTTAAGAATTTATTTAATCCACCTTTGTTCCGGATTCTTAATTTTGTATCAAATACCAAACTCGAGAGACAGAAGCAAGAGAGAGACAGACAGAGTGAATAAAATTTTTAAGTTATAAGTTTAAATTGTTTGTTAATAGCAGAAAAACACAAGTAATAAATGAATTGGCACAGTAGAGAATATAAAACACAGTAAAGAATATAAAACAATAGCAGGCAGAAGCGAATTCAAAATGTTGATTTATTTATGACCTATTTTTAAATTTTTTGTGTACTATTGTTTTTAATTATTCACCATTTCATTATTAAGGCTATGACACGCAAAAAAATTAAACAGTAAGATGTAAATTAATCAATATTTTAGATTTGCTATTGCTTTCGTTATTATCTTAAGCCGTAATCATATTAGCAATTTCGCAATAGTGATTAACAAAAATCGTAAATCACAATAGCGCAATCGCTAGTATAATTATGTCTATCTCTATTATAATCGATTCGCTTACTGCTTACGTCTTTTACTGCTTTATATTTTTTTTTGGTGTGCCATAGTCTTTATCAACATTATAATTGACATAAAAAAAGGTTTAAATATCAACAAGATATTGCCTGATAGTCGAATGTACAGCTAACTCTTAACTATCTATACTTCTCGTATATCAGAAAAAAGCTGTTCTCGAGTCTCGAGTAAAGACGCGAGTAACGATACCTGAGAACCCCGGAAAGTTGCCTATCACTATTCCTTATCGCTTCCTACCGGCTTCAAGTCACAGCTTTTAAGTGCTTCTCAGACACTTGAAAGGCGATCGCACCCGCTTTGCGTCGACGGCCGCTACTTGGAACCGGAAATTGAGAGTCGGCAATTGCATCGGCGGCCCGATAGAGAACGAAGAGGATGTAGCTGGAAAAGTTCGTCGGAGCATCCGGTGTGCGAGAATGGTTTTTCTGCTTATCTCGCGCTTGCCTCACGAACGAGTACCGACGTAACGCCAACACGAAGCGTCATTTGACGAAAGGAAGAAATTCAATGGGAATAGGAATCGAATTTCTCGAAAGCACTTTGCACCACAGTTCATGTTAAATTTCCATTTACGAGGAAATTGCTATAGATGAAAAAGACAAAGTTATATACATATATGTATAATGAATTAAGATGTAACAAATTATTCATATATCATTTTTTAGGAACTTTTTGCAGATTTTAAATATAGATAGAGCAAGATTCAAGAATAAAAATTAATTAATAAATAAATAAGTAACACATTTCGAAGAAACGCGTTTTATGACGAGACTTTTAAGATTTTAGACTTTGACAGTTTTATAAAACATCTATTTGTCATCAAAACTGGTCTGAGACTATGTTTATAATTGAAATAGAAATTGAATTTTAAGAAAAAAAAATTTTATATCATTTTTCTCATAAAAGAATAAAAAAGAAATTAAGTTTGTGTCAAACTTATTAAAAAATAAACACAAAACTAAATTAAAACTAATACATGAAATATATATAATATATATATATATCATAATTAATTTTTTTTTAATGATTCTTACTGGAACGTTACTAATGGCAAATTTAATTGGAAGCACTATTGAAGCCATTGTACACTGATTTAATTTGATACCAAAGTGAAATGCAAATATTTTGAATTATAAAATACATATTTTATCTAATAGTACAATAAAATGTATTGAATATTTCAGAATTTAATGGATTTCTATGTAAACTATGTTCATATGTAAACATATCTTTTTATCTTTTATTTTGTGTACAACGGTTTTAATGTGCACCAGTGCACACTGAGTGCATCTAATCGAATTCGTTATTAATTTTAAACACGTTTTTCTCAAAAAGTTTATTTTCAGTTAGATTTTTTTATACATATATGTGACTTTTTGTAACAATGGGAGTTATAAATCCGCTATTCTTCATCGGAGTGAATTGACGATAGGAATGTCTCTTAAATGTATAACTCCTGCAAATTTCACTTCTCGAAATTACGAGGTAACTGAACAATAGACAAGGCTAACGACACGCGACAAGAGTGCGAGCTACTTCGCACGAAGTAAGTGCGGGTGCCGCCGTTGAAAATTTACTTATGGGATAAGGCGATAAGTAGCGGCGCATTTGTGTCTTGGATAACGAGTTGAGTGCTCGCTCCGTTGGCGCAATTTATCGACTTCATCGATCTGAGCCATCATGCATCAGGCGACTTTCTTGCCGCTGTCGTCATTGTTTAGAAGTAACGATAAAACAATCCTTTTTTTACGCTATAATTAAATTTACATCATTCACATCACGTTTACTCAGCGCTTTAATTAATCTCGCATTATCGACCTGTTCTTCTTATTAAACATTCGTCAACATTTGCGTATCAGTAAACGCAAAATAGATTCATTATTCATTATATTTTCGGGCAATAATATCTAAAATAATAAATTAAATTTATACAACGAAATTTAATCTTTTGATGTATAAGCTTTTATACATGTATAAATATATGTTGTATGTACGTATTAATACATTTATATATATATATATATATATATACAAGGTGTATCTGAAATAACGCCCACTAATTAGTGTTATTCCTAATAAAAAACTGAGACGAAAAGTCCTCTACCATTTTGCAATTTTCGCAATATTTATTTTAATTGCTCAATGAGCAAAATGTCTAAAATCGATATAAAACAACTTTAACATATTTTTAAGAGTTTTTTAAGAAAAATCTTCAAAATATTTTACGGAAAGATATTTTAATATTGTCTTATACATCGACATTTTATCTGTTTATTCGGCAATATTTAGAAATTAATATCTCGTTAACTATTGCGAAAATTGCAAAATGGTAGAGGACTCTTCGACTAGTTTTTTACTAGGAATAGTATTGTATGGTTATTTCAGTTACACCTTGTATATATATATATATATATATATATATATATATAAAAGCTATTATAAATTGGAGGTACAAAATGTCCTCCTATTATTTAAGTAGTGGGATTAATTTTGTATTTCTGGGATTATTTTCGCAAAATGCTGGTATTATTCGCTTTAGGCGCGTTTGTAATTAATCCATCTTCCATAATCCTATATCAAATTCTCTTCCTTGATAATATTTGCGACAACGTTGTGTTTCAATGCTTATTAATCGGTATATCAAAACAAACAGACGTAACATGAGACTCGACCTACTTTAGAACTATGTATTTATTACAAAATTAGAAATCGCTCGCCTAACGACGCAAGCATAACGATTGTTGCGTTATGTTGCATTATGTAGGAATATTGTATTCTTTTACCCAGGTTAGCGTCGAAGATTACGTGGCATAACTCCCAAATAATAAATTATATTTAGTTACGCGCGTTATGACATTTTGGGAAAATGATGATGCCGCCAGCACAATCGGAGCACTTCCTTTTACGAGTATGTCAAAACAATAAAGATGGTTTATCATCATCGTTATTAATATGATCACCATCACGACTACGTGACATAAACGACGAGTTACGACAGCTGTAGCAAAATTATCATAAACGGTCGGATTCTGTACGTAAATGAGTACGAAAGACGTTTGCGTGAAGTAATGAAACAAAAATATCTGGGTAATGATAGAATTTAATTTGCTCTCAATTTCGCGTTAACGGCGAGAAACCTCGAAACGCACAAAAGAATGCATTTTTTAAATTATCAGACACCGTAAGTCGGTAAGAAAATATTTTTTTTAATGTGTAGACGTGTAATTATTCATTTAATTTTGTTGATCTGTTTAAATTTACTGTGCAATCATATCGTGAATATGATTCACGATATGATCAATATAATTAAAAAAAACAATTTTTTAATACAAAAATTTAAAAGAAGATCTTATTTAATAAGCAAATAGAAAATTCAAAGGGCGAATGAGAATCAATATATAAAAGCTTTTTTTTTTAATAATGAGTATAATTACGACCACATAATTGTACAAAAATAAAAAATTTGTTGTATATATTTTCTTACGGATGAATACTTAATGAGAATGCATTACATTACATTACATGTTTCGGTTGCCAGGTAGGATTGACACGGCAATCTTACATTTACAGATGAAATCAAATACCAAAGAAAAAATTTTTTTAATAAAATGTAAAAATAAATTACATCTTGAATCAAATCAGGCCCAAACAAATCAGGGGATCAAACATAATTTTTTCCCTAGAACGGAAATGTGAAAAGTGAAAATTTTTTATATGTGTGTAGACATATACATGCACGTATGCATATATACATGAAATACACTTTTCACGTTTCTGCTCTACAGAAAAAATTACATGATCGATATCTAGGATTAAAATGTTTTTATGTTTTGAATAAAATTATTTATTTGATAATTACATATCGTCTATTTCTGATCAGAAACATCGATTGTTAAAATAGCAAATAATGATTGGAAACTAATGAAACATCATGTGTCTCAAATTAGATAATAATTAAGGATGGAGAAATAGAAATCGAGAATAGAATTATCCACCGTGAAAGACATAATAGAAGTTTGAGACAACTTGGCAGACAGCTAGACAACGGGAGTTCAGGCTCAAGCAGTTTAGTTGTGCTGAAATCTTCATATGTTGTACGACATAATACAGCATATTCAACAAATCTCTTGTACTTGTCAGTTATATGGATCAGCAATAACAGTAAGATACGTTTCGCGTAAAATTATCGAGATGAATTGATCGACATAATTTCGTTTGAATATCTGATTCTCAAAGACAGAAAGGAATTATATAATAATGCACATAGAACATTTTCTATTCGTTCGCAGAAAAAATGAAACACATTTACATCTCAGTGAGCGTACCTCTTAGCTTGGATCGAAGCGTTTGTTGTTTTCGGATTTCATAAAGAGCGTCACGACTGTGGAGTGGAAACACGATCGTAAAGAGCATCGAATAAACTCGAGAGAAAAACCCGTAAACGAGTATTCCGATGGAAAAGAGCATTAAGAGCAAGTAAGAAGAGAAGCATCGTTTTATCCGACATGTAAAGGAGCGTAGGAGAGAAGATTTGAGAAAGAAACAAACAGATAGATAAAAGTAAGATAACATCTAGCTTGTCGCAGCAGACAAGCTATGTTATCTTACTCCGATTTTCTCCGACATGATGTCGCGAGCAGTATATAATGCGCCTCTGGTAATAAAGATGTACACTTGCAGAAAGATGTACCTATAATAATCGAATTCTGAGATCTCCCTTCAGGCATTATTTTTTTAATAATTAAATACATCCATCAATTTAGTAATTTCTATAAAATTTAATATAAATATATATTAATAGTAAAAATAACTAGTATATATAATATAAAATATCTATAATAACTATTTTATAATAAAATACTTATAATATTTAAAAAAAAAGAGAAATTCTATAAAGCAGATCTTAGTGCTTAAATCTTAGTGCACGCCAAAATCATTTTCAGTCTTGAAACGAAATATTATGAGAAATATAATATAAAATTTATATTAAATCGATAAATGTACCTTGTTTAATTAAGAGCGCTATAAAAAACTATCAGTCTCCTATAAAATCTCAAAGCGATTGCTCGCTCCTCCCGACCGATTTCGAATGAATGAAAAATCGAGATGAGTCATGTATCACGCTTTTATATCTCGTAAATCGTGAATACCGTATTCTATCCATATTCTCCATCAGCCTGTCCATCAACTATCAACGGGATATCGCCTGCAAATGGGCGCGCCCAACGTTAACGACGTGAATAACTAACTGACGAAAAAAAGGATAAATAAAATCAATCGGCGATCCGAGACTAGCGAGACGATAAACGAACCCATTCGGACGATGCGGTGAAACGCGACGATGATATCAATCTGGCGCGCAAGCCAATCGATCCTTTTTTACGTGCCGTCATCGTTTCTTTTTTTTCTCACCGCAACGGACGATAATGCGACCGCGTCAGAAACGCACGCCGAGCGTTGCGTCTCTATCCTCCGGGGATCGTTTATCTCGTTTTCGCGTGTGACAAGCTATAAAGCAGGGAGAAGTGTACTCAACGATGAATGCTCGACTAAACGACGGCGTTCAGCGATTTGTCATCACGCCTCGTTTTTGACTCCCGTGCTCTCTCTCCCACCACGATACGCCCGAATCTCGTTCGCTAAATCACGTACGTGTTAAACCCGAATCAGATTATGCATGAAGATTGATAAGATTGAAGATTAAAGATAGAAATTTGATCAATGAGGACAAAGAAATTTTAGTTTTGATTGGTCAAATTTCAATCTTTCAATCTTCAATCTCAATCTTCAATGCGTAATCTGAAAATTGCGAATTAAGGACAAAAAATCAGCCAATCAGAATCAAATGGATTAATATTAAAATTATCTGATTGGTCAAATTCTAATCTTCAATTTGCAATCCTCAATCTTCAATGTGTAATCTGATACTGATTTTATGCCTGTGTCATACTATGCATTGAAGATGAGGATTGCAAATTGAAGATTAGAATTTGACCAATCAGAACCAAATGGATTAATATGAAAATTATCTGATTGGTGAATTGCAAATTGAAGATTAGAATTTGACCAATCAGATAATTTTAATATTAATCCGTTTGATTCTGATTGGTTGAATTTTTGTTCTTAATTCGCAATTTTCAATCTCCATTGCATAGTGTGATACAGGCATAAGGCCAGTATCAGATTATTGAATCAGATTATTGAAGATTGAAGCTTGATCAATGAAAACATAGAAATTTTAACTCCCTTTGTTTTAATTGATCAAATTTCAATCTTTCAATCTTCAATTTCAATGCATGGTCTGATACCGACTTAATATCGATATTATATTAGCGATTGGAGATTGCGTGTACGTTCGCTTTTGCGTCTCTTGACCGATCAGAAAGGACTTGCTGGTCAGCAACTTTTTTTTGATTAATCAAGAAACCAAACGCGAACGTAGACGTAATCTTCAGTCGCTGGTATGATATCGGCATTGCGACTTGAATCGATCTTATTGATGAATTCGTGCGTCATCTTATATCTACTTTCGTTACGGCGTAAGATACCCTCGGGGGTAATTATAGAGGCTTTGTAGTACTGGGAGCAATTACTGGAAACAAACGATGATGTTACGCGTCACGAGTCATCGCGAGACACCGTATCGGAGCTTCGAGAACGATAATGTTGCTGCCAAGTCAAGCTTGTACATATTACGGTGACATTAAATGATACATTAACGCATCATTCCCTCGTGGAAACAGAATGATAAAGCGTTGCAGCGTCCGACGGTGCTTTAGTTAATAACAGCCAGGCACTTGGAGGTTTGCTATGTTTATATAGATAATCTCGTTGCTGTAATAGCAGCAAGTCGTTAACCACCTTATCCTTGTTGCTTTCCACCTTATTCCGCGTTTTCTTTACAAGCGACAAGATACGAGCAATTTTCCTTAAAAGGTGCGCACCGAACTGTGAAATTGCGATTCTGACGGGAAGAAAAGCGGCTATAATTGACGCGCTAACCGGCCAGGTTTATCACGTCGATAATACGATCCGCAGCAAAAACAGCGTTTGCTTACCGTATAATCTAATCTTAAATAGCTTATTTACAGCTTCGAAAAACTATCAGTTTTCAAAGGCTAGTATTCATAGTCGATTTTTATATTTAACTCTCCGCCGACAATATAAATTTTAACTCTTCCGTTAGCAATAGGTGTCTTTACGAAAGCAAATTTTTACATTTTTTTATTGTTCCGGATTCTATAAAATAAAAATTTGAAAAAATTCTGATATATTTGTCAAAGCTTTAATAACGAGTTTTCATCATCATAAAAGGCGGATTGTATTTTATTTATTTTTAGATTGAAATTTATCTACTAAAATTTACAATTAAAATATCGATACCTTAAAGATTTCTAGTTGTAAGCGAAAGGTTGAGAGAATATTTCAGCCAATCAGAAGGATGGTGATTCTCAAGATAAATAACAACATGTCACTATGTGACTAGTCAGTCATAACGTAATCTAAGTTTTAAATTATAAGAAATGAAATTTGGCATTTCCAATCATTGATTATTGACTCATTATTGCCTTATGATGACACATTACTAACTCACTTATAATTCGCTTTTGACTCTTAATCTATTACTAACTTATTGTAGAAAGCCTATTAAGTACAGTGAGATGTCATAAACTAATCACAGACTAATCACCATCTTAAGACATTATAATATAATAACTTTAGCTAAATGTTTTAAGATACTAAAGCTATTATATTATGTCTTAAGATGCTAATTATTGGGATAAGGAGAAAATAAAAATACATATCAATATGTCCAGAAAGACAAAAGTACAATCCAAAAATTACAATCCAATCTCAAAAGTCTTTCTTAAGACAGTCTTAAAATAAGAACAGACTATGTATACCGACTAGAATCTGTTTGATGTGTTTGCAATATTGACAGGAGTTGAAGACTTTCCTGCGGATAAAATTATTTATTCGATCTCTCTGTATATGCTATCAATTACGACAAGTCAGACAATAGCGCAATAGCGAACGATATTAATGGATTTACGATTATTACATTGAGATACGGTTATCAGGTCGAAGCGTTGACGTCCACAACTAGCGGCTGATTTAATCGCGGGCGATTCTACTGTTCGCCGGCTGACCTCGACTGTCGTTACTACTGCGCTTCGCCTCGTCACTCTTTACTCATCCGAATTGATTCTTTTCGTTCGATTATCTTTTATATATGCAAGTTAAAAAATATTTTATTTTATATATAATAAAAAGAGACATTTGCTAAAAACTACGTATTTTAAAAAATTGACTTTTATTATAATTATAATCAAAATCATATTAAATTTATTGGGTAATATAATTAAAATTATATCCAACAATATAATAATATTTATTTGCCGTGTAAAAATTGGAAGATGAATAAGATCGCGATTCACGCGTACACGACATTTCATATTTCATCCCAGTGTAAAATTAATATAAATTCACAATAGTAGAATGTAATATAGTTATATAATGCCTTTGTATGAATCTCTTTCACATTGTTCAAAAATGCGCATAGAAGCCACTGTATTCAGCGATTCATAGTAACTTATAGGAAACACGTATTGCGATCATATGTATCTTAATGCATATAAAGTGCCATCGGAAAACTCAATACGGTAAAGGGAAGGCCACGATACGCCTGGTGCCATATGATAAGCAATTTTAAAGTGGCTCGTGATGCATTATTTCGAGGATTTGCATTCGCAATATCGTTGCGTACAAACGCATGATTGCGCGAAATCGCGCCATTTCAAATATATATTTCCGCAATGCAAATGTTGCGACAAAATTTTTATAAATACACGCTTTAAAAAATGTAATAATGCAGTGGATTAGTTTAAAAATGTTAAAAAGGTTAAAAAAATATAACTTTTAGTCGATAAAAAATCGTAAATATAATAAAAATAGATTCCTATGTGGAGTCATCACTATCGATTTAGAAAAAGTGAGATAGCTTGAATCACATTTCTCTCTCTCTCTCTCTCTCTCTCTCTCTCTATCAAATATTTAGTTGAAGGGAGATACTGATATGATTCAATTTTTTCTAAATAGTGTATTTCTGTCTCTGTTGAAATAATACGGAGTATTATAAACTCGTTTTGTCATTTCTTTTTCTTTTGTGATGCGAAACAACTACATAATGTTCTGTTTTTGAAGAGAATGACGAAAGTTGTATTGTCGATTCGCGAAAATGTGAATTTTTGCAATGGTATTTGCTCGCTTCAGCTGAAACAGTTAAGTCTCTCCTAGTTTTTCGCAAGTTTTTGGCGGACTCACATTTTTCCGTTTCCGCGAAGTTGACGGTAATACTTTGTCGCCGATTTCCTCTGGGACTTTGAGTTTTATAGACGCAATGTACATTTCCCCGCCAACCAATGCTCAATTTGAGGATATCATTCGCAAATTGTATCGCGCAAAAATCATTCGTTTTATTACCTATACATTTCTTTCAAATATATATGCAGCCTATAAAGTCAGTCGAGAAGTTTTCTGAAGACTGCATCAAATTTAATATTACCAGATCGCTCATGTTGTACGGCAAACTTTCTATGTAAATCACTTTTGACATAAAATCGAATGTTATGATCATTTCTGCATGTGTATATATAATAATGTTATTAAAAGTTTCCGTAGAAAATAATTTCTTAACGTTACGATAAAATCGGACTTTAATATTTCAATAATTGCTTTATTCACCTGTTCCAAAGTTTATATACTTATTCTCGTTATCAATATGCGAACTTATAATAATTTTGTAACAATATACATTAAAAAATTAACACAATGTCATGACTTATTTCGAGCTATAATTAAATTAACTTTAAATTAGTATAATTAACAAACGTTTTGGCTTACAAATCCTTTTTGTAATATACATTAAGGTAATATTACATAATTACGGAATTGCAGAAAATCTGATCGATATATTTGCTTTCATGAATTCAATGAGTTTTGACAAAATATTAAATTTTATCATACAGCTACATTTTAAAATGGACACGGTACTGACAAGCGTTTACGAAATTATTAATGTACAATTAATTAACAAGCTGTAGACGTGATTCCCGTTAAATCGTGAAATGCGCCGGTTGGCAGACGAATTTCATTTTTATCTATATTCCGCTTGAAATTGGACATCCATCGGGACAGTTGCTAATGGACGTATAATTTTGTCGCTGCAGAGACAGAAAGAAAAATTGCCACTAGCAGAAGGCAAAGACATTTAAATATTCAGAAGTCATGATAGTCATCTTGAATACCTAGATGAATGGCATTTTCATGACAAACGAAATTTTTTCTTTATGAGATAAAAAAAATTGCTGTCAACATAAAAAAACGAAGACGTTTCGTTTAATGAGAAGAATAATTAATAATAATTGAACATAGAAATCAAATTCTGATAAAGAGATGAATGTTTATGTTCGATATATTGATTTGTCATCTATTATTTACATTATTATTTATATATTATAATTTTTATTATAAGTACAGATAATTTTATTTATTGATTTTTATTGCTCTGTTAATTTTAACTTTTTTATGCTTTATATCAACTAATTGACAAATTACTCGCTAATAGCAAATTTTAACTGTTACGCGTAAATAATTTCTAGTAAATAATCTCTGAAATTTTGTAATAAAAATTTGAATAATCTATTAATAACTGTATTTAAAAAAAATTATTAAATCTGAATTTAAAAAGCGATATCAATTTTCATTTTGATAAAAAAATAATAATTAGAAATTTATATAGGTATATATCATTATCGTAAATGAGAAAAAATAGTAATAAATTTTAGTTAAAGTTTATAGGACGTCCAAGCTATATATAAGTGCGATCGATCTTTCGAAAAATAACTTGTTGTTAGTATGCAAAAACGAGATAGGAAGAGAATTTTCATCAAAACGAAATAAAACTGATAACCAGCTCATCCGACATTATTTTCTACTTTAACATAATGGACTGACAATCTCCCTCTATTCTTATGAAACAACAGCACCGGGATGAGAACCGGTTTTTTGTGCAGAAACGATCTATCCTAGAAGTGCTACAGTGAAACAGCTATTAATATTGTCGTGACCCTGCTAATTTCCTGCCATATCCGTTTCTCACTCTACATTAACCACATTCCCTTATGATGCTTGGCAACGTAGATCTCTCTTTTAGGAGGGGAAAATAAGCAAGAATAAAGAAACACGATGCCAAAAAAAGTTTGAGCTTTTTCGCAATCACGTGATACTCCGAATCTTTGAAAAGATCAAAATAATGCACTTTTCTCTTCATAACGAATATCAAGAAACGCCAACTTCAGTGAAACTGTTGAGCAAATTCAGTTATAATTGCGTTTTAAGTCTGTATCATTCCCTTCATATATCATTTCCTTACATTCCAAAATAAAAAGCTTTCCCTACATTTAACATAATGACACTTAACTAGCAAACTATTAATTTTCTCAACCGACTCGTGCTATGTCACATGATAAAAGATAAATCAGGTAAAAAGAATTTCGTCAAGACATATCTTTGATTTATAAACTCTCGATGTATACAGGGTGCGTCACCAAAATCCGGACAATTTCTTTAAACAAAATGTTTATAATGAAAAATTAAATATTACAAAAAATCCTTTTACATGACACTTGGGGGATCCCTGTAGAGCACAATTATTCGATGTATCCCCCATTAATTTAAATGACGGCCTCTATTCTCGGTCTGAAGCGTGATGCATTCGCACCCTGTAATATAGCGCTGTCCATACCGACGAATGTTGCCTCAATAGCGGTCCTTAATGACGTCACATTGGGATGCCGAGATTTGGTTGAGACCTTTCAGCTACGCTCCATACGTAGTAGTCCAAGGGATTTAAATCTGGGCTGTTGGGAGGCCAGAATTCCTTGGACCAAAACATATCGACGTTGTCTGAGAGCCAATTTTGAATCAAATGACTCGTATGAGCCGTCCTGCTAAAAAATATATGACCTTCCGGACGCTACAATTTCCGTCCACGGCTTCATTACATCCATCAGAACGCGCAACGATTGCCCTGGGTCATTCGAAATCAGCGCTTGAGCCCTTTCAACGATTGCGGGGGTTCTCGCGGTGCATTCTTTCTCGCTGGCATAACCTTCGTTGGACTGTTTAAAGTATATTTTGCCACAACGTCATAAACGATTGATCTCGAGTATCCAAAGAATCAAATTATTTCCATTGTTGAGCGTCCAGCGCGAAGGCCTTCGATGATTGCGACTCTTCGTTTATACTCCGTACTTGGTTTCAACGTGGCCATTTTGAGAATATGACTGTTTACTAGAAGCATCAGGCTTTTCTTCGAGCACTCATCGCTTCATTTGATTTTTTTCCCTTTTCTTTAAAGTTTCTTTTCTTTTTGAATAGTTTTCAACATCTTCTCTGCATTTAGCGACCTTTCGCAGCATTCAGTGTGGAAACACGCCCGTATTTTATTTAACTGTATACTTAATTGTACTTTAAACTTATTAGAACAACAAGCCTTTGACGAGGACTCCGCAAAGAGCTATGAAACGTAGACGTTTAATTCTCTGGTTTCTTCTTAATGAATGGTGTTGTTCCATGACCAATAATTAACAAAAATACCTGTATATGAAATCTGACTTTCTCCTCTTTGCATTTTGAGGATATTGCATTTTATTTAATCGTATATTCCTGTTTTAAATTATGGGTAATTGAATTAATAATCAAGACATTTACTATTTTAACAACTTGCTCGTGCGTGTCCTTAGACCTTACTTAAACTTTATATTTAGGGATAATTAAATTTTATATTCTTCCATATTTTGCATATAATATTCATTTCGTTCTTTACTTCCACATATCTGTATAAACTCTTCATTATTTACAGATTAAACTTTTCGCCTTGATTAAAGGCAGTAATCAATTTCGTAAATTATTATTCCGTATCTTACTACAATTGTTAGATTGCAAACGATATTAATGACGCGGATTGAGTTTTCGGGAGCGAGAACGTGATATTCGACGCAAACAGCAAAGGAATAATGCACAGCAAAGATCTTGTGAAATATCACTGCGAGATACCGACTCACGTTCCTTGATATTTCATCCGGTTCTGGTATCCAGTAATGCATCTGCGGATCTCCAAGTATGCTTTGATACTACACCAGCCATGATACTCTTATGACGGTTTGCTGCTAATTGCACAATAGAATTTTTCCACTAAATAAACAATAATTATTGCATAATTTCTATTGTAATGTCGTGTTTTAAAAATTTAACACGCAGTGAGTGATATAAAGAATGCATATTATAAAATATAATAAAACAGACGCAAAATTTTATATGATCAGTGTCAGTTTAACACATACAGTACCTAAATATATAAATATACACAGAAATATATTAATACTCTAAAAAAGCGATCTCTATATAATTTTATTCTTATTGTGTTGATGTTAATATTAATACGAATATATAATTATGTGAATTTAACATCATGGATTTTATTACACCACACGAGATAGTATAAATTTTAAACTCTTAGTATTTATATTGACACCGTCATAGTGCGGATTTAAAATCCATGGTGTTAAATCCACATCATATTGGTATTAATATAACATTAACACAATGAGAATTATATAAACACCGCATAATGTTAAATACACACTGCAATTTTTTAGAGTGTGTATATATTCATATTTATATTACTACGTATTAAGACCCGCTTTGACCAAAAGTGGCTTTCTTCTTTCTTATTTATGTTTATACATTTCTTGGTCTATTTTTTTATTTAATATTGAAATATTATATATAAAATATTTCATCACCTACGAAAGATCGCGAACGTCTTTCAAAAGTGTAACGTCCAATGAACGGGAAGAATCTTCCGTTTCACTGATATAGCACATAATTGTATTACTTAATTAATAATAGAAATGTCAGACGCGTAATGAATCGACTTAGCTGGATAGTTAAAGTCTTGGACGACGTTCAGAGCCAAATTGTCTCAATTGTAAAGCCGGCATAAATATTCAAAACCTCAAGATGTCGATGAAACACTTAAGCTTCCTAAGGTAAGATTGCGTTTCGATAACGCTTAATGGTGCGACAGCGGCAATTGTGAACGATCGATTATCGTGGAACGGAGCGAAGACAACCCGTGAATACCTGTGAAGCAAGGGTGTTGTTTTACAACGTAGCTTCGCCTTCATGCCCCCGACGCGAAGTGTTAAATAGAGCACATCGTTTTAATCAAATGTTTGATCAGCGGATTTACAATCAAACGGAGGAGCGTGAGTCGAATCGAGTACCACATTCGTTCCATTTGCCTATCCCATCGAATATACAGGCGACATCTCGATCGGGCACGTCACGTTGGCTGGGAAACGTTGCGCTGTCGGATTAATTTACGTTAAATCGAGATTGATGGTCCCATGCTTGACGTTCAACATTAAAAGAAAACGCGTAATTTAAATTATCTTATTGACATCTATTTCAATTATTCTCTCTATCTTGTTAATTAAAAACACTAACCTTATAAGTTAAGTTTATTTCGTAGTTTATTTTGTAGTTTGCAACTCGAGAAGAGCGAAGTTATTAATTTTAACCGTCACCAACTCCAGAACAAGCTACATCATTTTGTCATCATTTTGATGTCAAATGACGTCATTTTGCAGGGACGTTTGTTTTATAGCTTTTTCCGGAACGTTAGAACGTTCTCTCTTAGCAAGAAAATAATCTTCATTAAGAATATGTCTCAAAATTTCATTAGGTACTTTCTACAATCTTGTAGAACTTGTTATGACTTTTGTTACAACTTTAATCATAATTAAAATTAACACATAATTAATATTTGATCGTAATTAACAACAAAATCTGAATTAATTTCATTTATCAAAGATTCGATTTCTAAATATTTATTGGATTTCAGAGTATATTATTTTCCAAAATAGAGATAAATTTAATGTGCGCAATGTAATTTTTAAATATTTATTTAACCCTTAGATAAATATATTCAAGAACATTAATAGCTTAAGTCGATCGTTTAAAGTAGATATCAGAGATGCCATGTCCTATAAAATTCTTTTATAAATACGAGAGAAGAATAATAATTGAATTTTAAAGTTGCACGTCTATTCTCATCTAAACGAGAGCATTCAAAAATGTCGAAGCATTTCTAAGTATCAATATTTTCACTCAAAAGTATTGGCTGACATAAGACATATGCTTTTCGAAGACGGTATTGACGCGCTTCCTTTTCAAGATATTGTCCCAGTAAAAGTGCCTTCGCATCCAATACCTCGAAGTTCTACTCACAAAATGAAAGAAGCTTCTGCAATCGCATTCATACAACAGCAGATTGGAATATTTTTCGAGGATTCATTTTCATTTTCTCGGAAATTTAACCAAATTACAAAAAATACAAAAGGTGTTCTTAGAAATTAAAAAAAAAATCTATTTATTCAAACGTTTTTTCTAAACATAAAAGATATACACATGCAAATATCTACATTTTATAAATATCTTTGTATTTTTACGTTTATATTGGACTCCTACTATTGTGATTCGCGGCGACATAGATAATTTGTGGAAACTTTCATTTCCATCCTGTAGATCCAAAATAAAAAATCAAGGTTCATTTCACTTATCAAACGTTTTTTTATGAATCACTAAAATGCCTTAAAATATGAAAATAACAAAATCTATCAAAAATCGTATGAATTTTTAATAAAAATCGATACTTTTACTTTAACAGGCTTTTCGTTATTTTTGCATTTTTAACAATAATTTAATATAAAAAACGACATTTAATGAGCAAAATAAACCTTGATTCTTTTATTTCAATCCTATAAAATGATAATGAGAGATCTCATAGATCACTGCGAACCATCATTAGTTGAATCATATCATAGTAACAAAAGCTTAATATAGACGCCAAAAGTCATTATGAAATATCTATAATATTTTTTACGTATAAAAAATTCAAAACGTTTGAATAAATAATCTTTTTTACAAAACAATTCCTTTAAAAAAAGCACCTTATTTTTGAGATTCTTAAACGAGAATCTCACCTTAAACGATACAACTATTTCGATGACAGAAAGCTATGTATGTAGTATCGTCGTGATTGACAAATGGATTTCGCTTCAGGTTACACGTTTTGTTTTTGACGTAGCTGCATTGACTGGAATAGCGCATAGACGAACGCTCACTTATAAGTTCGAAAGTCTGTCTCTTTCACTCTCTTTCTCTCTGTTCAGACTTATCGTCTGTTTTTGCAACTGACAGACAAACACATTACTCAACGAACTACACGAGCGCGTCCACGCGTATATGCAGCTAAACCTTTCGTTTTATGACGTGGAACCCGCGTTTGATAAAGTGCGCACACCCACTTTATATATGTACCTACCAAGCTTTTATTAACCCTTTCTCGTAAAATTTTTATTCCTCCAGCTATGTAACTCGCGCAACGAGAAAACGTTTGAAAGCTATTGATTATTCGCTCACCAATGATTTCATTTTCTGTTTACATATCGACGTTTCAGTAATGTGATCGAAAAATCGAATCGTAATTTTTAAAAACGTTATACTGTACTGAAATAAAATACTGTACAAATTGAGATATAAATCTTATCTTTATTTATATAATTCTAGAATAAAATCGATACGTATACTGAGAAAAATTTCTGATTGAAAATGGACGAATTAAAATTTTCTGCTTAAGTCTATTCACTCTAAAACAGTGCCGGGATTTAGTTGCACATTTCGGCCGATTTTTATTTAGGTTGCGGGTTGGTTAAGTAAGGGGTAGGAACCAAGTTAAAAATCAGATGAAATGTGCAACTAAATCCCAGCACTGTTCTACAAAATATCGGTGTAAACACTATGAGCTTCTATAGACGAGCGACTTTGTACGGAGCTATTTTCTGGCGCTACAGAAAAGTGTCGCGAATATGTTCATATGAACCAATCCGTGACGCGACAAGAAATGGATGCGTTCAGATGGGCGAATTCGTAGCGTGACTAACGCATTCGCAGCACTCCTCTGTCACGTCACAAATTAGCCCTTATGAACATATTCGCGACATTTTTCTGTAACGCCAGAAAATAGCTTCGTATGAACAGATCGGTGCTACAAAGTCGTTCGTCTGTAAAAACCCTATGGATACGTTCCACTTAACGTTCGCAATGCTTGCAAATATCATTTCTTTGTGTCATCAAATTAAACAAGGATGAAATAATGCATGCGAATGTTGCGAACGTTAAATGAAACGCACCCTATGCGGTGTCTATATAATTCTTTTCATGTCAGTATTGCTATTACTATCAACATGATGTGTATTTATAATCCTTGCTGTTTATATTAACACCATCATGGTATGAATTTAAAGACATGATGTTACAGTACAATAAGAGTTGTGTAACACTTTAATCTACATAAAAAGTATTAATTTAACACTTTACACAGATATTTTTTAGAGTGTTATTTAATTCTAATTAAGATAATCAGATGTTCAATTATGATCGATATGATCAGAATCCTATTAATTCGTTTTTAACAAAGAAATTTTTTTATTGCAGACATTGTCTTATTTTAGAAAGTTTTTTTCCTTTCAGACGCAATATTTCAGCGGTTTATTTTATTGTTTATTAGGAGATTCACAAAATTAATTACAGTAAGTTAGTAAAGTTGAGAACACAGGTGAAGCCCGATAAAATAATTTGCTCATTTTGAGACGTCACGTTCTTGTTCCCCGAACAAAATTGTTTTCGTCGAAGGAGAGGAGGCGAGCCGCATTAAAATGTCGAAAGTGTCTCAACGTCTTCGCGGTTTCATCGTCGCCGCGCGACGGCAAAGTATCATTTCTGTGGCGGTTAAAATGCATCGAAGCGCATCGCAGATAAGCAGCGCACCAACGGCACTGACAACTTTTTAGAATGTCCACTTCGCGAGACGGGAAGTGTAGATATTATGCGTGGATATTATTTTGAATTGCACATATGTGCGCAACGCGTGCCTTTATACATGTGCAAATGTAGACTGCACATCCGATAAGGACATAGGATAAAGGGAATGTTTTATGTATAAGATATCGTCGAGGGTGAAAGGCGAAACATCACGGAAGGAAGGAAGCGCAACAGAAGTCGAGAAAGTGGCATCGCGTCCAAGGAAAACGAATTCGACGGAGCGCGAAACCGCGAAAAAGCGGAACTAAGTCGGATGGGATTCTCGGATGGGATGTCGGCGAGTTGTACAGAATAGATGTGGACGTAGCTTTTCTTTTCTAAAGACAACAGTGTAACTGTGACATAGAGTACTCTTAATCAATCATATTTTTTAATAGGCTTTTCTTATTATCTTTAATATATATCTATACAATTAAATATTGTTTTGTAGATTTAAAGAATTAAATATTATTTTTTAGAGAGATCTTTATTTTAAATACGGAAATTTATAAATGACTGATGAAAAGGCGGAAAAAGAGAGAAAGGAAAAGCAGACTTGAAACTTTGAATCTATTTTACAAAACATTATGCGCTATCGTTACAGTATCAAATATTTAAAAGCTTTGCTGTAGAAAAACAAATTCTAAAAATGGTTAGGAGAAAAAAAAAGTAATAAATATTCTCTACTGCGGATATTACTTTTTGAATTTTAAGGTTAAAATAAGAATTCTATATTTTTCTCCTCAATGTATCCTACTTTTACTTCAGGATCTCACAGCGTTGGTTTTCAAAAAGAACCAACCAATCTCCCTGTTAAATTATTGAAAATAGAAAAACGGATATTCAAGGATATTCTAATTCAAAGCACTCTGCCGTTCGAATGCAGATGCAACTGAAGGTATTTTCTTTATTTTGTAAGTAAAGAAATTCAACGTATTGAGTGCCAAAGCACTTTTACTCCCACAATATCTGAGTTGCGCATCGATTCTATCTTCAAAAAATCTTATGTCAGCTGATATTCTTGAATGAATAGAATTGAAATATAGATTCTTGAGAATATCAATATTTTTCAATATTCTTATTTTGTAAATATAACTTTAATATTCAGTTATTCGTAACTTTGTAGAAATACATATTTATAAGATATATTATAGAATCTGATATCTACTTTAAATGACTGATAATTAACGTTCTCGAATATGTTAATCTAAGAAGAGTCATCAAACTTTTTGAGAGTGCAGGGACGCACACACACACACACACACACACACACACACACACATACACTTACATTTATCCATTCCCTTAGAAATTTTACAAATTTAAAACCAACTTTGACTTCAACCTACGGTTTTAGCCAAAGTGCGACACAAATAATTTATGTTTCACGTATCGTCCCTCATATTTCACTGTGAAGGGACGCAAGGGATTTTTCTCTCCCTCTCCCCTTATCCCTCTACTATTTTTCCTAATACCGGTAGGTTCATCAACCCGCGATATTTTACGGCTGTTATGTACTCTCGCGTACGTCATTTCAATTTCTGTCATGGTTGTTACCCACATACATTTCGGCCGAACAAACAGGTCGCGTGATTTACAGTTTAATATCTACGACTATCGTATGTAGAGAGGACTACATTTATTATTGGCCGGAGAGTAATCAGGAACTAGCATTAAGTTTATGTATTATGTCTGACCGCATTACATTCGTCGTTACGAACCGACCACGTTTTTATTATATATTCAGATTACGTACAATTTTCATACATGAATGATTTTATTATACCATACGTAAAACTCTTCTTGTTGACGAGTTATTGCGAACAACATCCAAGATAAATGTACTAGATAGTGGACAGTTAATGGACATGACTCAATTATTGGATGAAATGATAAGAATTTTAAATATTAAGCTTTTAATGATATGCACGACTTTACACTGACAAAATAGATTAATTGGAATTAATTGGATTAATTGGATTAATTGGAATTCTGGTTGAAAATGGACAAATCAGAATTTTTTTAGTTAAACCTATTAAAATTCTAGTCGAGATAACTGAATTAAATTCTGATTGATGTCAGAATTTTTTAATTTGTCCATTTTCAATCAGATATTTTTTTAGTGCAAATAAATTCGTTGTTTATAAAAATTTAATAAGGCGAATTTATTTCATACATATCCATTGAAAAAAAGGAATGTTTAATTTTAAGATATTAAAATGTTTTGTTTACTAATTGGGGTCATGTCCACTAACTTTCTGATACATTTACCTCATCTCCTTTATTTAAGAGGAAAAATGTACAAATTTTATCTCCTTGCCACGTTTACGATGTTCGTGCAACTACTATGCGTTTTCCGGGTTCTTTCTTTCGGCCGTCCTATCTCAGCAATTCCTTAGGAAACTGAATAATGAGCGAGCAAGCATTCAATTTAGCGAGGAATACCACCGGCAACGACGTAAGGATGCACTGTGTTGCTAGATTAATGGCGCCGTTGGGCGCGTAAGCGAACGAAAAGGTTGCCTCTGCCAAAGTTCTATTTATTCTGAACGGAATTTTATTTGTTACTGCCTGTGAAGTTGCGGAGAAAAAGTTACGAGGTCTGTAAATGCCGCTCTCGCGAAACGTCGGTTAATTTTAGCTCCAGTTCCAAAAACGGACCGAGAATCGGTTAAACTAAGGTTAAAGTTAACCGACATTGATAAAACTCGCTCTGATGGAACCAAAATAAATTCCTATGTGGTGTGTATGACATCTCATAATCCAGGATATATTTCTTCGGCATTAAAGAGACCGTTTCGTGGAATTTTGCAGGAGATGATTTATGTGCAATCTGAAAAAAAAGCTTCTATAAACAAACGACCATGTTGTACGCACATGCACAGCTGTTGGCACTCATATAATGTTAAATTATATGGTACTTGCGCCAATATAATCGATAACAGCTGTGATTTGGACAATGCCGTACTCAGCGTGGCGGAAAACGAATTCGATCATTTTCACCCTACATGACATTATATTCTGTACCGTTCATCCTTATCATCTTATAACGTATCGTTCATTCTATATCCTATAACATGGACGTAGAAATACTAGGCTATCTGTTCCTCCACGGCAGTGATTTTTCCGAGCAAACGACAATTTCGGCCGATTCGAAAATCATAAATTCCGGCCGCACCGTCGCCGATCGAGGACCGCCGACAAGGAGACGATATATCACGAGTCAAGAGGAGATCGATGCCACCGACGGTATCACGTTCTTCCTCCTTTTGCCAGGCGACGACGTAGAAGAAGCACCGCCCGTTTTCGCGGCGCAAACGAGCGAGAAAAAAACGAAGGGAGCTGCGAACTACCACGGAGAAAATCAAACAAAGTGCTCGCCAGTAATGTCGACGGAGGAAAAATAAAGTCGAAAGCGAGAATAGATAGAGGTAAAAATCGAAGGCACCGCTGCGAACAACCAAGGCAGCGCGAGCTGCCAAAAATATCGTGCAAACGAGTTTCTTCCGTGCAAGAACGCTCGTTTGGGATTTAGCATGTCGAAAAGACTTTCGGATCAATTCTCTTTCAGACGCAAAATGGATAAATTAGATTTGACTTGTAATAATATTTTCGTTTCCGCGATCTATTCGTAATGCCGGCTACTGCGCTATAAAGAAATGAAAAAGTGCATAGAAATGCGTTGCATAGAAATTATATGCAAACAAGTTGCTTGCACTTTCGAGTCCTTTTTTTAACGAATGATTTATGGTTTCGTTCTTTCTTCTCTTCAAGGCAACGTATCAGAGATATCATCGCAACGGGCAAAAAATTAAAATCGATTGCGGCATGAATCGCAATTAAATCGGCAGAGGTTGAATTATAGGTATACGTGTGCGTGTGGATGCAATTCGTCTGTGTGCAATTCTGCCTGTCATCTCGCCGCGCGCCTCGTCACGTTCGATGCAGTTTAAGCGCGCAAACTGTTACATACTTCCGCACAACGATTTATTGGCTCGAAAACGGCAGGCCGAATTGTTTCCTTTTTTTAAACTCTTTTTTTTTGCGATAAAAACGCCAGCGCAGAGGCGCGTTATGAAAATCCGATGCGGCAAGCGCTGCGGTGGTCGTTGCTCAATTATCGCAGTAAAGTTTCAACCCTTTGAGTCAGAAACATTCACTAAATTGGATGCTTCCTCATTACGTTATTTGTTGAATACAAGTATATTAATATATTATTAATTTAATCGTATATAACAATAATCGACACTTTCAATTACATTTACTCTTTCAAAGAAAGAGAGAGAGAGAGAGAGAGAGAGAGAGAGAGAGAGAGAAGTGTAAAGCTTTTAGTCATATTTAACGTACAGCAGAATGTAATTATGCTTGTCTATAATATGTTGCAATTATTCCCAATTTGCTTCTCAAAGCTTACTTCACGTGTCGATTATATTACTCAGAGACTTGCTGATGCACAAAATTGTGGGCAGCGAGCCATGGCGTCGACTGAATCACGTTTAATGAAGCGAGTAAAAAACTCGAAAGGGGTAGAAGGCATAAAAGCGGCAATTTAGTATTAACAATGCAGCAAGAGTTATGTTTCCGTTATTCAAAACTGAATTTCGAAAAAAACTCGTACTTGAAAAATAATCGCTAAAACTCCGCGAAACTCAATTATCGTCATTTCGAATATCGAATCTTTATTTATAATATTTAAATATACTTCGAATTGTTAAATCCAAAATTCATTTGAATAAGACGTTCCACCAATGTAAGATTAACTTTAATTTATTCTTCTAATGCTCGTTTCTAGCAATGTAATGCAATGTAATGCAATGTAATTTAATTTTAATTTACTTTAATTGTTTATTTTTTCTAGTTCTAAGAATTAAAAAAAGATGGAGAGAAAATTGAACTGAGATTAAAAAATCTGTATTGATAAAAAGGAGCATAATTTTAAGAATTTTAAAATAAACGGTAAGTTAAATCGAAATTAAAATTTATTTTACATGATAGAACTGAGTCTAACGTTCATCTCTATCAATATACATAGATTAACTTTAATCTCAGTTTAAATTGCTTTTTATTTTCTTATATATAGTTCTAAAAATTAAAAAGAAATAAAGAGTAAATGAACTCAAGATTAAAGTTTATATTGGTAAAAATGAGTCTAATATCCGTTTCTATCAATGTTGATTAACTTTAATCTTGGTTCAACCTACTCTTCATCTTTTTCTAATTCTTAGAACTAGATCTAGTTTCTACCAGACTAGATTAAAGTTAATCTACTTTAATAGAAACCGGTATAAGGATTTTTTTAATCAATCTCCGGTTAAGCAAATTGACAAATTGTTAATTCGCAGTAGTGCCATTTATCTTAGAAAAGGAAGAAAGAGATAAAACAAGTATAATACAAAAATTGGTGAAAGAAACCTTAAAGATTGAGAGATATGCCGATATATTAGATTTGTTCGCACTACTTGCACTTTTTGCATTCAGAATATTTCTGAAGTTCCTCTTTTTTCAGCTCTTTTTTCAGAATATATATATTTATTTTGTTTGCTTTAAATGCAAACATTTTTCGGAATTTCAAGCAACGCGATGGATAGGATAAATCTATTAGCATGCGAAGTCAACGGTGCTCGCGATTGAGTCGAGGCCATCGAGTCGAGAGACTCGTGAGAAATAATCACGCGAGATGATGAATCGCGGGAAGAACGGCATTTTAAGGGAAAAACGTACTCCATTTTCCGGCGGGACGATCGCGGTTCGAAAAAACTGGCCCGTGCCCGATCTCGCGGAACTCCTGACCGTGCACGTCAGCTGCAGTGCATGCCCCGTTTCGAACGTCTGTCGATTTATCATTCTGACCTTTGTCGTGATCTTATATAGAAAAAGAATGGCACATAAATGAAAGATGACACGAAAAGACATTTCAGCTTAGCATCTTGACGAGATTGAACGGCGACGTTGATTCAAAAATATTGGAAATACTTCCAAATTCCGTTGTGCTTCTAAATGTTTAATTCGGCGCTGTTGAACTTAAATTATAATAGCTGATTATCCTTCCACTTTGAAATCTATTAAGCCAAAAATCAATTGTTAATTCTTATCGAGGTTAATATGCTTCCACAATGACGAACACAACATTAAAGTAGAAAATCCAATGATTCATCGTCAAAGCTATAAGTCTCAACGTTGATTAAAATCTTGCGGTTTTCAAGAGAGTGGTATACAAAGAAATATAAGTGCTACCCTTCTCTTTCTCTTTAATTCTCTTTAATGAGAAAGCTCGATACGCAAACCGCCTGACGAAATCCACAAATAAGAGCTAATCAGAAATCAGCGGTAAAGCTTTGAATGTTCGAGAGTATCCCGAAAAAGATTGCTTATTCAAGAATAACAGGGTTGACTCTCTCTTTGCGAAGAATCGAAATATTCTCAAACGGAAATTGCGGAAATCTCAGTGGTCGTTTAGATCCAAGATAGTATTTCGACAATAGCACTATTCGGCGGCTTAATTGAATAGTATAAAGATACTATTATAGATTAATGATTCGGCACGTATCATTGATAGAAAAAGCTTCCCAAATTTTTTATGGAGCATAACAATTAATCTCGCAAACTATTTAAAAAAGAAATAATGGATACGTTTTTTCCCATTCGTAAATTTTGAACGTTTATACAAATTCATCAAATCAGAAAGAAATACAATGCTCGGCATTTACCAACCCGGTATTGCGAAAATCCGCCAATTATGAAAACGATCACGCTTCCCGTGATAAAGAAGATTCGTGAAAATGATCATGACTTTTAACCCTTATCCTACTAAGAGAGTCGTCAATTATCGAGCGATTCCTGTTCGTGCAAGTTTCTTTGCGTCTTTTGGTAATTATAAATTATACTATATTTTATTATTTTCCAAAATGAAGTGCCAATATTTATTCTAGAAAGTTGAAAGTATATTGGTGAAATTTTAGGGATTTTTTTAATCATTCTGAATAGGTAAAAAAAACGGATAGATTTTAGTGCCCCTGTTAGTATGGATGAGACACCAAATTGTACCTAGTAGGGTAAGAGTTAAATCAGAAACATCGTAAATTCACCTTGGGACCTTTTTGCGATCTTCCTCTGACGCTTTTCTAATCAAGGACAAAAAGAGATAATGCTTTTATATTATAATGTCTTCGAGAACGAAAAATTTCTTACGCAACTTTCCGTTAACTTCGTTTCATTCGATCCTGCGATTTTCGCCGGTGGACGAATATTAAGCGTTCGCACCCTCAAACTGAAATACACCACCGCTATCCAATCTCTATGCAGATGCGAGACGAACATGTCGGATAATGTGCGAGAAAAAAAAGTGTGCCATCGAACGGCAGATAAAGAGAGCAGCCATCCGATTTCGGTGGCAAAGCCAACCAGTGA
The DNA here is from genome assembly GCF_024713525.1 of Acromyrmex echinatior. NCBI lineage: Eukaryota > Metazoa > Arthropoda > Insecta > Hymenoptera > Formicidae > Acromyrmex > Acromyrmex echinatior. Next base: position 16,090,041 of record NC_141852.1, on the reverse strand, counting down.
ATTCCCATATTCTTCCTCGCATTTTCGATACCCTCAAATTTATCTGTGGTACTTTCGTCAATACTCTGGGGCGTGAGTATCTTTGAAACAGAAAATCCGAATAAAATAGAAATATTGTTGTGGACTCTTCTGCAGGAAGAAAGTCGCACGATCGTAAAGACGTAGAAACTGCTGACTCTTTTAGATTGTTCTATCAACGAAACAAATCGAATGAGGGACGTTTGTATTTTTAATTTAAAGTAGAAAATGAATAGGGGGTTTATGTTACCGGGTAAGCTTGACAGTTCAAAAATAATTTTATCGAGACATATTCATTTTATCATATTTATTATAGAAACGGCCGCGATAAAAAGTTGATCATAAGAACGTTGATCATAACACTCAGGTATTCCATATCAAGGCTTCTCATATATAATAAATAGTCTCATAATAGTACATGCCTCTGCAACGTGAGAAGTATATTCATCATTAATAAGTAACGATGGCTGTGCAAACGCGAATGTCCTCCGTTATTTAAAAGAAGATTATTTTTACGACGAAAATGACATCACCAAGCTCAGGAGAGGAGTTAATAACTAACGCGGCTTCTTCGTGAAACTGTGAAATAGAATTTTTTAAAAATTCTCGAACAATTTTTCTTCATCATAATAAAACAATTTTTATTAGTAAAAATGTCATAAGAAATACTATACACATACAATCTCAAATATCATTAAAACTTTCACCAAGAACTTTAGACACTAAAGACTGATAAACCATTAAATGAATTTCATAAAAAATAACTCTTGTTATTTTGTTTAACTTATTTTGTTTAATTTTATTTAAAAAAATAAATAGTTATTAATGCATTCTAAACATCTCTATTTTTAGACAAACGCGTTGAGCAAACTAAATTTGCCGATTGGAGCTTCAGAGTAGCATTTGTTTATTAGATAATCAGCAGAAAAGCTATTATTTAAATATGACAATCATTATGATGGTTTACTTTTGCAACACAAATTTCAAATTTTAATCCATATACTCCCGTTTTAACTTGATTCGAGATAATTACACATCCATTGCGCGTTAATGGGACGTTGGATGATGATCGGTTTTTATCGATGTAATGGATCAAATAATTGGATCGAATTCAAAACATTAAACGTGCCAAGTTTCATCCACCAAATCGTTACTGATATCGTGGATTTTTGAGAGAAAAAATGAGAATAGGAGAGAGACAGATAGATGGATAGATAGATAGATAAAGCGTTTATTATAACATTCTAGGACAAATTTTCCAAAAACAAAAAAAACAAATAAAAGTAGCAATGGATCCAAAAAAAATAAATCAAAAATACATATATATAAAGAAAATAGAACAAACAAATACGTAGCAATAAATTACTTTGAAATTACAACAATTTCAAACAGCATAATACAAAAAAAATAATATAAAATAAAAAAAATGAAATATAATAATATAATGAAATATAATAATATAATAATATAACATAAAATAAAAGAAAGAAGAGAGAGAGAGAGAGAGAGGGGGGGGGGATACGTCTACAACAGAGCCGTATAGACTAGGTCTGTCACAGTCGATAACGCAGCTAAATGTTAATTAATACGACATGACATATGCAACTGGCACTAATTTGAAGGCCAAATCGGAATGCCCAACGGGGAACTAAGGGGGAGCAACACGAGCGTGAGCATAATAATGCAGCGCCTGCACTGAATGCACCTCAACGGCCCGGAGGCATCGAACTCCGTTCAGCCGCCGGGGATTGTCGGCTACATCGAAATCGAAGAGACTTCGAAGGCCGCTATCGCGTGCACGGAAAGCATTTAATTACTGAGCTCCTCGCCTGGCGGAACTCTTGAATTCAGTTTCACCGAAAAATAATCGACGAAACGTCAGCCATCACGAGACCGATGATCAATGTTTCTTGTCGGGTTATGATCAAACACAATAACATAGATCGTGTTATTTTTGCATCCTCCTTTGCTTTGTTATTCCTTTGGGAAAAGTGAAAGCTTATACAACAGCGGGATCAAAAGGGAAGAGACTAAAGCTTGAGATACAATTGAAAAGCATAGGCAATAGGAATAGGGAATAAAAGATTTCAATTTATCAAAAACTGTGCCTATACCAGAATACACAGTATGTTAAATTCTAGTTATTCTTTATTCTTATGCTTTTCAATTGTGTCTCAGGCATAAGACCAAGCAATTAGATATCGGGAATGGTTGTGACGTGATAATTCGAGCTCTTGATTGCGTACGTACACACGCATTCAAAGGGAATTAATGCCAAAGAAAACCTTATAATTATTATTTGCAGGATATAGTAAATGGAGAAATATAAAATAATTATACTGTGTAAATGAACATCAAATCTCGTTGATCCTTGTTGGCTGTCTCTTTCATTGGATGACTCTTTCATTTTTATTCTATTGAAACGAGATCGTAAAGGATAACTCAAATCGTTATTGGTCAATTTTTTTGAGTATTATACTGTTCGCGGATTCGGTATGTGAGCTTTTATGCCAGCACACTGAATCTTAAAATGGAATGAGGAGATAGAAAGGGATGACTAGGAAAGCGATAAAGAAAAGCTAAAGAATAAGGGATTTTTCGCGGATGAACGTCGCCTTACTTAGCTCTCGACAAAGCAACAAGAGGATTCTCTATCTATTATGCTTATTAAATCGTACCATTTTATTAAGACGATGAATGTAAACTTCGAAATTCATAGAGCCGCGAGAAAATGGTCCCATGCCATTTTACTCTGAAACGAGACGAGTTTCCAATCATTTCCTATTGTCGCAGACACAGACAGACCATCATCGACCTCCACCTCACTTCCCAATTCCGTAGAACATTCGAAGCAAATTCCAGAAGATTTCAGGAGATTTTATTATACTCAGAAATCTCATTTGCGTTCTAAACGTACATACATCGGCCATTGATCCCCTTATTCAAATCGCGAAGTAATATCGGTCGTCCTTATTCGAATAAATTCCTCGAGTTTATTCCTCGTTTTCACCTAGTCGATTTTACTTTTCGATGTGACGCAAATATTTTTCTCCCCTCATATTTGCTTTGAAAACGTATAATAAAATATTCAAGTTAATGAATGGATGGGCACTAGAAAGAGAAGCTGCGGTTTTTCTGAACAAAAATTACAACACAAAGTTATGTATTATTGAACAGAGAATATAGCTTTGTTTCCATCTCGAGCAGACATTGTTCTCTCTGTTGCGCGATGAGTGAGAAGGATCGAAAGGTTTAATAATGCAGTTTTACTTCAAGGTGAAAGAAGAACTTGTCTATCATAGCCAGCTTAAATTTAACATTATAATAATGAACTGTTCTAAAATTGTTAATTTCATTGTTTTACTATAAAATAACGATATATTGAGTAGGAACAGTAGCGACTCAAATTAGTTAAATTTGAGTCACTTTATTAGATTTAACAATGTAGTTATATGACGAAAAAATTCTTCAAATATTTATAACTCTGTCGCAAGTACTTCCCATGTGGAACGCAAGTTACTTTTCTAAATTAAAAAAATTCCTTCGATAGCATGACAATATATACCGAGCTTCTTCACGTTAACCGAAGAGAAGCCGGAAGATATTCTTCGAATAGATGTGCAAGCTTGCAAAAGACTCTCGAATCAATTTGTGCGGACTCATCTCATAAATCCGACATCAGGGAGTCTGCGAGAAGTAAATAACGTCGTTATAGGCAACTACTGGAAGAGTGTCAAGTGATCGTTGGCGCCGTATTGACGCTTATTTCCGCGAAAGAAATATTTATCTTTTCATGGAATATTTGAATTCGGCGAGCTTTTCCGTTTCCAGCTGTGCAAGTGTTTCAGCAACGCTACAATATTGAATGTAAGACCGTATGTAAAATAATTTTATTTTCTTTTTTATTTTCTTCCGACAATACTTGGCAGCGTTCTATAAAATTTACGTCGGCGATCGCAATCACAGTCCACAAAATATTTCATGTCACTTTTTTTCGGCGAATTAAATGGAAAAATAATTTATACTTACGATACACCAATCGTCCGAGGATGGGCATTCTATCAGCATGTGTGCGGTGGAATTAATGCACGGTGTAATGCTGCCAACTCCCTCATTGTACTGTCCACATTTGTAACATCTAAGACCGTGCGCGACACCTGCGATACATATATAACATTTAATCGTCAAGTAAAATCACATGGGAAGCGCGCCGTTGCCGCAAGAATAATTAGAATAGAAAGCTGAATGACGAGCAATCTACAATCACGAGATACTATTAAAGACGGTCGGCGTGTATGGAAGTTCGCGTACCTGTTAAAATTTAAGTGTCAGAAACTAATAATTCGGTACTAATTTCATGATTTATTACACTGAGAAAAAAATGCTGTTGATTCAATGAAATTCTATATTAAAATTTTATGTTAGAATAGTCTGTCAGTAACATAAGTGATTAATTCATGTATATTTTTATTGACATAAAGGCCTTGATTATTGAAATAATAACTTATGTCTTTATGTCAATAAAAATATACATGAATTAATGTTAGTGACAGTAGACCGTAATATAGACTTTAATTGAATCAACAGCATTTTTTCTCAGTGTAGTTTCATAAACATGTACATATGTTTAAAACTTAATAATATTATCGATTTTTATTTAAAATTGTGATTTTAATGTTATCATCCAAGTTTGATTATCAATAGAGATAATTGTAGAGAAAAAAGTGTAATTTTTCGGTAATATATAAGATATTATAGCATTAAAAGTATGCATACTTATTTATACAGCATTTATATATAAAAATCACAAATTTAATAATGTATTATCGAAATATTTATATTATCAATATTTATATAGTTAATAATCGAATTTTTATTAATTGTTGATAACATCATCGTTCTTCAATTATCCCGGGGCCCATTAATTATAGTCACGAAAATTTCCAGAACCGACAGTCTTTAACAGTATCTCAGTGCTACAATACAAATCGCACAAAAATCTACACTATTAAATTCATAATATCAAATTATACCTAATTTGAATTATTTTTAATTATTTCTATAGCTCGCCACTACTCTTACTCGATATGTCATTAATTTAAGTAAAACAATAAAATTAAATTAACAATTTAACTTAACTCAAGAAAATGTATTCCCTAAATCTGAATTAGTGGATATATATAATCACTGATTACCTAATGGCAATAGATAATAAATGAAATTCAAAATACTAAAAAACAAAGTTTGAACATTATATTGTATAATTGAAATACCAATATTTTTGTATGCCAGTTTCAATCTTCAAACAATGTTAGGGATTTCATGTTTTATTGGCTGCGTTCAACAGAAAAAACTTTGCAATTGTTGTAAAATTCTTGAATATTATTGGTTTCTACATTTAGATCAAGTGAGGAATTAAGGACAAGACCAATATATTAAAGAAGTTTACAACAGTTGCAAAGCTGCTTTCTCTGCCGAACGCAACCAATTCATTGATTATCAGTGGCATACTAAGGACTGATGTCAATAATTATCCACTGATTCAAATTTAGAGACTATTACATTTAATTGAAATTTAATTTATTATTATTTACTAAACATAATTAATATGAACTATATTTACTTTGTTTAGTAAAAACTAATCACAGAAATGGATTAATTTACATTTTGACACACATATTATATGTTAGTTAAAAATAACAAAATGTTATTTAATTTAAAGAATTCAGTTACCATTGCCGTTTTCATATCTAATAGTGTATTTTCCTGATTCTTCATTTGCTCTATATTGACTATATCGAGACGAAAATAATTTGCGACAGTTAAAATGCAGATTCGCAATTGGCTTCTCAACTCGACATTCACGATCCGATTCTTAATCCCGTATGTATGCTATAAGATTCGAAAATTGATGGGACCCATAAAATGCTTAATCGCGCCTCGTAAATGCGAAAACTCGGACGTTCTTCCCAGCGCATATTCCGTGCGCGGCGCGAGTAATAGCGACTTGGCTCGTTTCGCGAAGTTCGTCGAGTTTCATAATGCAAGCGACGCGCGAGGAAAAGTTTTACCGTGCTTTTTCGCGCCGGACCGATCGAACTCTTTTTCGCCGGCGAATATAATGCGCGTCCGTAAAATCAGAAATTTATGAGGTGGTACTAAGCGCCACCGTCGATTCCAGATGAGACGCTCGCTAGCAGAGGTCGCGGAAGATTCGCCACTCGCTAGATTAAACTCGCTCGCCTCTCATAATAAAAAAAAAAATAGAAATAAAAAGAACCAATGAAACAACACTACATTTTACGTGTGTCTTAAATGAAGTCCGCCAATTCAACTGCTTCTTATAAATTTCAAATTTATTCAATTTTCAAATTGCTTTAAAAAATTTATATATACCACATTTATTTATTATTTAAAAATAATTAACGTGTATAAAACTTTGATATCGTACGCTATTAATGAGAATTTTTCAATAGCCGATAAGTTTGCTCGACAAACTTGACGGACCTGGGTTAATTATTTCTCCGTTCACGAAATAAAACTTGCGACAGTTTCGCATTGAACGTTTTTTTTTATAAAAAGCAGAAAAACAAGCAGGATAAGATTAATAGAGGTAATGAAACGCTTTAAGTGTCCGTCGTACAAATATGCGGTGGTGGGTCCTTCATCGAACTTCAACAGTTCCTAACGCAGTTTGTGAGAGAAAGAGAGAGAGAGAGAGAGAGAGAAGGGGGGGGGGACTCTCTCAGCATATGGTCCTCTTAAGAGGTGAACCACCGTGAACCTCGTTAGAACTTTATGAACTTGCGAGTTCATCCAGGCCGATGTGTTTCGCAACACTGCTCGCCACAGTGTTGACTCGGTCCTCGACAAAGTATTAAGATCGTCCGTTTGCACACATTTATATGTCATAGTGCATTAAATTGAAACTGTAAGATAGACGAGAAAATGTCAGACAGTCTGGAAAAGAGATATATAACTCGAATAATCTTATCTGTACTATATCTTATCGCAAAGCCATGTACCTATAAGAATAACAGGATTTTATGTCAAACATCCCGACTTGTAAACAGGAAGCTAGCACAAACATAAAAAGAAAATTGCATTTCTTTTCATAATCTTATTTCTTTATTGGCTTACCGCAAAACAATGCAATGTAAAATACGCAATATACAGATCTGGAGCATAAGTTTCAGATCGCATAAGTTAGGCCGCAAAAATGATCCAATATAACAAAAAGCGAAACGAGCTTGATCTTAGCGACAATGCTATTACATGTAAAACCGCAACAAGAGCAAAAGAATGGATCAGCGTACGCCTCGTATTAAGAATCTTTCTGTCTGCCAGTGTTTTTCTATCTCCAATAAAATATTTTTACCGTATCTTGACTGAATATCCGCCTTGCGCCGAAATCGACTCAATAAAGAGGCAACTTTTCCAATTTTCTACGAATCGACTGTTCGGAATTCGATACACCAATCCAGCAAATCCTTAGCTCGATTATACGCTAACCGCTTTCCCTTAATCTCCCGGAAAACGCTTCACTAATACACCCCTTGCATATCAATAGACAATAGATATTCAAGAACATAATTCAGCAATTAATAATATGAACTTCAGCAATTAATAATATGAGTTTAGCAATAGTAGATAGAATAATAATAGTAATAGATAGAATAACAACAGTAGTAGATAAAATAATAACAGTAGTAGATAGAATAATAACAGTAGTAGGTAGAATGAATAATACAGAGCAGATAGAATAATAACTTTATACAAGAACACATGCTCAATCTTCTCATCCTATTCTTCTCCCCTTCTCATCCAGACCTACATTGCATAGTCAACGTTAAATAGAGTTAAAATTACAGCGATACAGAGTAACTTTCCTTATTAATATACTTTTCAGCCAACTTACTCATTACTGAATTAACTATTATAAGCTTTAATTTTGTTTGCTTCATCAAATCAATATCGATTTTTCAACTATTTCTTTTTCTTGTAATATTTTTTAATTTAAAAAAACGGTAATGTTTTATAATGTTTTTGATAAAAATAAAGAAAATGTTTTTGTTTCTGTATTATAATATGCCCCTAATTTATGTGCCTAACTGTATTTAATTCATTTTAACATATATATATATATATATTCAAACAAATAATAGATATAATTGTTTAAGTCAATATTGCATAAATCATTATTTCAATTATACATACAATTTTAATATACTCATTATATAACGCTCTTAGCTCCAATATAGGGTACACTAATAGGAACAAGCTTAAAATCTCACGGTATTACTGGACTCAATAAATCCTCTAAATTGTGATATATATCTTTCAAAAAATGTTTACTATATTTTAAGTTAAAAAAGAGAATATTATTTTTGGTATGATATACCAAATTATATTAACAATAATTTAACTTGATAAAAAATATATTTTTTCTTACTTATTTGTGTTTTTCTTTAAGGCTTATTTAAATACAAAGGATACACTAATAGGAACAGTTACTCAAGTTTATTCAAACTTGAATAAAATTGTTCCGGTGGAGTTTCGCTTCTGGGAGATTGGCAGATCTTTCGTCGCACTGGAATATAGATAGAACTCTGAATGGAATCTGCTGCAAGGATTCGGGGATTGTTTCGCTCAATATTGCGGACACGCGGGCGTGTGACGGCGTGTGGTACAGAGATATATCCGCGCCCTGGCGTACCTCCCGCCACGCGACTGCGAGGCGCGCGTTCGGCGGTGGAGACGCGACACGTAGATTCGACCCCGTTTTCAGGGCGGAGAAAGAAAAATATTGGTAGTAAATTTCACCGAGAGACGGACGTGCCTGTATCTTCCTGCTCGCTCGCTTGCGCGATCCGGATGATTTATCTCGTCTCGCTCATTTTTTCCGCGACGCGCGATAGAACCCGCATTCTCGCCGGATACGGCGCGTAGTATTGATAGCGTGACCAACGTGCCGAGAGATGTATTTTCCCCGTTGTCATTATTTCAGGGAGGGGTGAGACGTACGTGGCCGATGTGATCGGCCAGTTGCCGAAAACCGCGTTCGATACTCTAGAGATTGAAACGGTCGTCCGATGCAATTTCACAGACCTCGAAGAATTAATTGCCTTTTTATAACGGTATTGAAGTTTGCTGTTTTTTACAGTAACTTATACATTTTTACTATTGTATTTTTTTAAACACTAAACTTTTACTATTATATTATTTATACTTTTTTTATTATATTATTTATTTATTCATTAAAGATGCAGCTTGATTGTTTAAGGCCTTTATTTCCTAGCTGTTGTGTATTCACATTACGATCTTAAAAGTTATTTTCTTTAATAGTGTAATTTTTTTACTTTATATATTTTTTTACTTACTGAGAAAAAAGAAAAAAGATATGGCTGAGAATTAATTAAGCAGAATAGATGGGAGTTATAATGTTATCATTTTTGGACATGAATAATACAAAACCGACGGTATATCTCAATCAACGTCAAAAGTTATAACATTGTCGCAACGTACAATATCATAATTTTCACGCAACGTATCAACTATCGCGATACACTTTGTCATTAACCATTCATTAACTATGGTAGAACATCAAGATAGTTTACGTACATTTATTCGGCTTTATTATACGAACTAAAGGTTAGTTGATGTGCAACGATGCGATAAGATAAACTATCTACATTCCTCTGCTCTGCAACTTTGATATCCTCCCGCAAATATTTGCCTTCGATCAGACATAATGGAGTCTGTACCGACATGCAGCTTTACTGTGTGGAATATGTACGCAATGAACAATTTTATCGCAAATTTGTCTGATTTCTCAAGAGAGATTTAGACAAAAAATCCCTTGGAGAAAATATTCTAAATTATTAGATATATTTTAATATTTATAATGCTTGATGTAAAAAATTTTCTATGCTTTTTAATATGCTTATTAGCATATCATTATTAAATTAACGATCAATGTAATTTGTGATGTTATTTCCAACTTTATGATTGCATTTCAAGACAAACTGTATTCGAGCGCAATTTAAAAACTGAAAAAATATGTATTTGCTTTGCAAATTTACATATAAATATTATTAAGCATCAAAATCTGAAGAGGTAATCACTAGATGAAATATTGTCTCACAAATTACATAATTTCACTTGATTACAAATAATTTTCTTTGTTACACGTATAAAGTCATTTGCTAAAATAAACGATTTTATTTAATATTACGTAATGATTTTCGTGATTGCATATGTAATTATCGGATTATATAATGCATGAGGATGTCATATGAATTTTATGATTTCGGAGACATTGCTTCACTATTACATTAAGATGATTACCCCTCGCCAAAATCCTTTAACCAAAAATAGGACTCTTTTTTTTATCTGATTTTAAAAATTTATGTAATTATATTAGGTGTTGGAATTAATTCGTAGCGTTTTTTAATGAAAGAATGTTATTTATTTCACATGAGCATTAAAAAATACATTAATGAAAGTACTTCCCATCTCTTGTAAAACGCTACGAATTAATTCCGACACCTAATATGATTTACATTGATTAAGATGAAAATGATAGTGATTAAAACTACAAGATAAATTGTCTTATATAAGTGGTTGCATCAAATATTCACTTCGGCAATCGCCGACAATGGAATTCGCCGCTGTTTCGAAAACAATTTAAACTTCGTCGCCCGAAGTAATCTCAAGCGATCATCGAGGAAGAACTCGAACCGACGACGAGAGCAAAGTCCCTGACGAAGTCCGCGAGGATTTTGTTCGCTATTGACATACGAGTTAATCTGCCTGCTGATATGAAATAAACACATTAAAATTTCATAAATGGGCCGAAATTAATAGCTTTTTGCCCAAAATTATCATAATTACTCATGAAATATTCGAAAACCCTTGCAATATTAATATCTTTTGTATAATTGATTATATTGATGTTAATTGAAAATTCTTTTTTCATTTAAAAGTTAAGTATTACATTTTTATATTAAATATTAAGGAGATATACATATTTTAATAATTTTTGTTTTACGAAAAGATAATTTCAAGTATTTTAGCTTAATTTTAACTTATTGCGCTACTTCTATATATGGAATGGAACCAAAATTATTATTTTCCACATTATGTTCTATTTATAGTAGAATAAAAATATGATGTGCTTTTATGAATCATGTCACTCAGATGACAACTTCAAAGTTCAAAGAGGAAGAGTCACGAACGGAATTCTTTGCGGGAGAGGAAATTCGCAATTCGCGAAGGATCGAAACTTATAGTAGAGAGTAACATCATTACGCAAGCGAAAAGATTTTGTCGTCGTCGCAAAAGTATCTGAACGGAAATACCAATATCAATGCCGCAATCGGCTTTATAGTAAGCAACTTGCATCAAACGATGCTATCACATAAAGTACGTTTGAGAGAAAAGTTAGCCTTTCTCCGGCCACTAAAATTGCTGGTGTATCAACGCGCGGAATGAAACTGGATTATTGCTCTGACCAAAGAATGAAAGTAATTGAAGAAGTAAGTTTCGAGACGGAATGTCTTTCGCGGAAATATTCGCGCTCGTTATATTATAGAGGCTAGTCCTTACGGAAATGCAGAGAGCCAATACAGTAAACGCTTTCGTCAATTTCGGAAGTAATCCTCGAGATGTGATTTTACAAGTATCTTTCCAGATTATCGGATTCTTTAATGAAAAATCACTGTAAGTAGATATGTACATAATTAATGACGTTAAAAGTCAATGATGATAAGAGCAGAAGGTACTAAGAGGAATAACAATTGCACCAAAATGTTCATTTGAAAATGAACGAGCGATGGTCCGTAACTTTAATGAAGACAAATTGCTGTTATTTCTTCATTATAAATGTCCGTTGAGTTAGTTGTGCGGCTTCGTATCTTATAAGGAAGTTCAAAGAATTCTGAAACTGTTGGATTCCGAGCGAAGCATCTAAATACTCTCGACTCTTGGAATTTCTCTATCGAGAGCAAAAGCCCATCTCAGACTCGTCGACGTGGTATGACGCTTTAGGTATCCTGCTTGTAAGTTGCATCTCGACACGATAGAATTTCCTCTTTCGACCGATCGATCGGAGATTTACAGCATCCAATTTCCGTTGTCAATCAATGTTCTTTCCTATCATAATTATATTACTTAAACGTTACTTAAAATTCATAAAATATGTATAAATCTAATTTGAATAAATTAAAATTGCATATTAGATATGATTGAATACAATTAAGTCGGACAATGAATCTGTATATAAAGTTCAGAATTTTGTAAAAAGAAAGTAAAATGTAAGATAATACACTTCCTTTTAAAAAAAAATCAATATAATATACATTTATAAACTGCAAACGCTTCCAAGGATAGAGATATTTTTCTGAGAATATTAAAGACATTTTGACAAACGTACGTTGAAAAATAATCTCGCCATATCATTTTAAAGTTCAGTACACTAATAAACAAAAGGCAGACAACATAATTTATGTGATAATATAATTCACAGATGCGACAAGGTACAGCATATGATTCTGAAGCCATCGTGAGGAGGCTCCACAAAGCGGGATGTAAATGATCTGCAAGCGGAGAAACGGCGTCATTTCACGGGCAGTTAAGCCAATCGGGTATTCAGAGGCACCCAGATTCGATGTTAGTAGAAACGAGGAGATATCCGCAAGATACATCGTTGGCAGACGTATTTCCGTCGATAGAAATCGCTTTGGAGTTGCAGATGAATCACAGTGTGCGGCTATTGGAAATCTATTGGAAGGATCCTTCTATCGTTTGTGGGTTTACATTTTAATCAAAATTACGTCAATCTGATCCCGATTACAATGTCCTAGAAAGCTTAGCAAAATTCGCGTTCACGTTTTACAAATTGTACAAGATTGCAAGTAAAGCAACGATGCAAAAAACCATGTGAATTTTTATTTAAAAAATCATCGTTTACATAACCGCTGTTTTTCTTTTCTTCTTCCTGTTTTCATTTATTACATATTAATTGTTATATTAATTACTGAAGTTAAGTACCTCGATATTCATCAAAGTTAAATCTATTTCTGTACTCAAAATCAACCAATTTCGCGATAGGTGTCAACGGTAATGGCCTTAAAGGCAGTGATCTTTTAGTTAAAATCACCGAGACGTTGGTTGACCCTTATATTCAAATATGTCGATGAAGTGGTTCTTGGTAGGTCTGAAGCTTTTACATGGCGATATCTACATATAACCTGACCACCCATGTCAAGAGTCGTCCTTTTCTGAATTGAATTTGTCCTCCGAGAATTTCTCGCCTCAGCGCTCAACTGACTTTCGAGACGTGCCAATATCTAGCTACTTCCACATTTCTCGAGAAAAAGAAAACAGGTAATTTTGCAAACCAAAACGAATAATTAGCTGACTAAGCACTCGTCACGAAGAATCCTCGAAGAATGCAACGATGGGAATTAAAGAGGAACGAAGGAAAGGGTAAGTATCCCGACCGAGTTAGATCCGTGACTAATCTAAACCTCTGGAACTCATCCTTGGAGCTGCATGTGAATGCGCCCAGCAGCCACTTCAATAATTCCCGCGGGCTTTCCGAGGTGATCTTCATACTCTTCTTATCAAGAGTCCCTTGCATTGCCATGTTTCTCTATTTTCTACGCATCCTAGTTTTGTGCGCTTTAATAGTCGTAATAGTTAATAATAGCCGACTGCGGTAGTCTATTCTTTCGAAGTATTAATGTATTATTTGTAAAAGAAAAAGGATCACACAACAAGTTAAAAAAAGTCCACCTAGTTGGAAAGATATATTAGATAATAATTAATATTTTCTTGAAAGACTCAGCAAATTTTAACAAAATGCAGAGTTCTGAATAATAATAAGTTAATCCAGATCATTATAAATTAATCAAATAAATAAAGGAAGGACCAATACTAACTTTAGGTGACTAATAATATTTTAATAGTATCATTATCAAATCGCGATCATTTAATTTTGTGATATTATTATTTCAATTTTAGTCTATTGCATTTCAAGTTCGACATTAAGCGCAGTTTATATAATTAAAAGATGTATTTTTAGAATATATAAAAATATTATTAGGTACTAAGATCTGTAAACTTCGACCATTAGTCCTTTTCTTACCTATTTAAATTCTGCATATTTAAAAACTTTGTGTGAAGAAAAATGTGGAATAAATGAAGAAGCATGAAGAAGGAAAAAGATCTCTTTTTATAGTTACCGATTTAATTTGTTTCTTAGTCACAGTGGTTTCCCAAAATATAATAGTTGAAACTTATTTAACGGAATCTTTGTAAGATACGGTTTTCTCTGATATTTTGAAGAACTTGTAAAATCCATCCGCATTATCTCGATAAATGCATCGAGTAAACGGTATGTTTAAATCTGTAAATGTTAAATGCGATGCATTCGAGTAGTATTAAGTTTGCATCCAAGCGATATAAGATTAGCTGCGTCCGAGGCGCCATAAGCTTATCAGACATTGGGAAAGCAAGAGCACCCATAAAGCAACAAGGTTCCAGCATGACGTTACGAAAAAACAGTCGAACAGTGAACTATCCTTTCAGAAAATCTTGGAATTGTGAATTACGACATTTCCACAAGAGTAACACAATTTTTTCAACCGTTATTAATACGCATTTATTATTATATATCAGACGTTGGTTGATCAGATTTGAATGTTATTCACTTCGACACCCGTCTGATCGCGATCGGGTGAACCACTGGTTTAATGTCTGACTATACTCGATCTTGTACTACTTCTCATAATATATATACATATAATCGTCAAGTTTTTCACATAATGATATTTTGTTGTGATGGATCACTGGATGTTTCTAGATGTTAATCCTAGACACACGCATTATATTCCACACCAGTTTATGGAACATACACATTTGTCTGGCATCGCGATATGAATCGTTCCGAGTGTAAAACGACTCTCGTACACGTCTTTGTCCCGTTTGTGCTCGTACTGTTCGCATAACACGGTGATACCGCAATAACCACTATGCAAGGGTGCTATGCGATACCCCCTTCCGCACTACTAAGGATCGGGATGCACTCGCGTGCGCGTGCAATGCGACGATGCACGCGGACACATTCTGTCCTCTTCTCACGTGGAATTCCACGCGAGAAGTATGTTTACAACCCCAGGTTGTCACCGTATTATTATTCTTTGTGATAACGTCGCTTGCGTGCATTGCAGTCATTTATTAACGCTTTCTTCATTAAATTCATATTGACTAATAATTTAGTCAATCTTTTTTTCTATATCTTGCGACTACGTTATAAATAGAATTTATTTGTGTGTATTATGAATTTGGAAAAATTTCGCATTAATCATGTGGGAAAAGTGATTTCAGTCAAATTAGCTAAAATTATAATATTTGGTAATTTATAAGATGCTGGTGAAAATCTTCACAAACACAACCATAAAAAATGGACAAATTTTGTAGCATTAATAAAAGTTGCAGTTTTGGGTCTAATCGAATTAGAAAGTACCTTCACGTACATTGTTTGTTTTTTAACTGTACAGACATTTATACATATACTTACCATATGTATGTCTATACGTATTAGGTGTTGGAATTAATTCGTAGCGTTTTACAAGTGATGGGAAGTACTTTCATTAATGTATTTTTTAATGCTCATGTGAAATAAATAACATTCTTTCATTAAAAAACGCTACGAATTAATTCCAACACCTAATAATATTGTCAGACATATTAATGGAACAGCCATCGACATACAACGTTATGAAGACTCATATCACCCCTTCCCACCATTACACACATTGATTGTGGGGATATAAACTTCTCACTAATAGACATACATACAGTTATGTGTATAAATACTTATACAGTTAAAAAACTATCTGTGTACTGTAGACACAAAGAGATTTTACAGCTAGACCTAAAATAACAACTTTTAAATAGTGCTCCTGCAAAATCTATTTATTTTTATAATTACGCTTACTTTTTAAATTTTTTGGAGTTAGAATCTCATTCTAAAGAGTGAAAATTGAGGCAGTCTTGAAAAAGAGTTCACTCTTAAAAGAGATTCACTCTAAAAGTTTTAGAGGATATAAAGACTTAAAAATTAGTCTCTCATAAATCATAAGATATCAGTTCCAGTCGATTTGACTGAAATCACTTTTTTTTTATATGATTAGTGCGCGGAGTCTTTTTTAAATTAAACTTGTAAAAATTTGAAAATCCCGTTGCAATCAGCAGCCAGTATTCTTTAGTGGTAATAACTATTTATTACAATTTGTAGTGCAATTAACATCGTTGGGAAGTATACTCGACCATGGCACAGAAAGGTTGCAACACTTTTTTTCAATAAATTTTGGAATTCAGACTTGCTCGTAGAATTGTTGAACTGTTAAATGGTTAGAATTATTAGATCCATAAGTAAGAATCAATCACTCGGTGAGCAAGTTGTATTTCAAAACCCATCGAAAAAAAGTGTTGCAATCTTTCTGTAATCGGCTACACTTACATTCCAATTGCTTGCGAATTATATCTTACCACCTTATAAATTTATTGTTTAAGTACCAATAATCGGGGATACTCATATTGCCATTTTGCTTACATTTATTTTAATCTTGAAATCACAAAATTAAAACTATATTTATTTTCATATTTATATGCGCTTACTTCGAATTTATAACTAATCTAACTAATTCTGTATTCATAGAATGTTACATCAAATCGCGGTCCCACAGGGAGTTCATATGGAAATTGTCGTGAAATTCAGTTGATCGAAATGATGGATAATCATGTACCTTATAAATACGTGACACATCATAAAATATTCATAAGGCAAACATGTGTAAAATAATATTTACATAGTTAAATATCACTTATCATCTCTTCTTTTTGAAGAATCACGGTTCCGTGATGCATCATCGCTCTATATGCTTCAATTTTACTTCTGTCATTATCTTTTCCATCGCAAAAATAGGGCTCATGCAAATAACATTTATCCTCGAGATATTACATTGAAATTATTCAGCGATAGCACATAAATATCAACTCTTATCGACAGCAATTATTTCGCTTGGATGATTAACGGGACATAAAATGAGAGAACTGAATCGAATCGGACACAATCTCCCGAAGATTCTGAGCCGGAAATCCTTGCCAAATAAAAGCATCGTTAAGATAACTAACAAGATGCTATGGATTGCTGGGTGGATCTCATCTAGTTGGAAGCGAGATGGAGAGAGTTTGACGAAGCCGAGGATTTCGGGGTGGGTCGAGGCCTGGGTTGGGCAAACCGACCTAGATAAGTGAATAGTGAATGCACTCGGTGCACTAGGCGCGCTTCTCCATCCTGCATGTGTCCTCTGTGCCAAATGCCCTCTCTTGTGCCTTCTGCCATCGGCTCGCGGCAAGATAATATGATTTTGGAATACAAGTCGTTGGCACGATCGCTCAATGCGCATGTGACGACAGGAAGTGAAAAATTATGCACGAAAAATTGTGTGGAATTGAGAATACGATGAATACGAGAGAGACCTTAAATTCCGAATGTGAATAATTGAAGATTTGAATTATTGCAACGTGAAAAAATTATTATAAACAATAATAAATTAATCTAGATCGCTATATATGTATAAGTAAATTAAATAAGTAAGGAAAGGAGCCAATATGATTAAAATTAAATTTCTGTGCCCAATATATTTTTAATATTTTTATATATTTATTATCGGACTACAAACACAATCATAAATTAGTAACATTATTATGAAATCAATTTAATTATGATATTATTATTTTGGTTTAAATTTATAATTGTGCGTTTCAAATCCAGTATAAAGCGACATATAATTTATTTTACTAAAAGATATGTAAAATTTATAATCATTTAATATTAATATTATTAAGCACCAATCTCGTCTCGATCATATGAATTCTTTTCTTATTTAAATTATTATAATAACAGATTTTATTGTTGTACGTAGGTTTGTACAGTTTGCATTTGCGTCCTCAATTGAACATTACAATTGAAAATTACAATAATTAATCAAGAACAATATTAATGGCTATATAAAGTCAAACGCTGTTTTCAGTGTGTCAGTTATGAACAAATATATCTTTGATACAAAAAATTCGAACGTTTCGGTCCCATTATTTGGACATCATCAGCAATAATATAATATAAATGCTACCTAATTGGAGAGAATGATGTTAAAACGCTACTAATTGATTAATTATTGTAATTTAACATAAGGAGTCTTTAATTCAATTAATTATTGTTATTCATTTATGAACATTGCGATTTGCTTAAGAATACTTTAGCAAATGAAATATGACGGTTGAAAACTTCAACTGTCGGGCGATCTTCCTTGTGATGGAAATGGAAATGGATATGTTGAAAATCGTGGTGATCGCCGACGGCCAAGATAATCTTCCCGAGATTCAGTCAGCGATGGTAAATTAAGCACGGTTGGAAAAGATAAATGGTATGAGGTAACCCCCAAGAGATAAACTATCGAACGGCTCGAATGGAAAAGATTTATCACGCAGAATAGAAATACAATTGAAAACGCGTGACAGGGATAAAAAGATGTACGTCGATGGAGTGCAAAAGACTATAATACACCTCCGAAAAACGCGTTTCGCAGCGTTTTCAATTTCAGCAAATAATCAAATCGTGAATCACGTTTTATCAGACGATTAAACAATTCTTTTAAACATACGCGCTCGAATTTTCCGACGCAATAAATTCCCGATTCTGACTAATAAAAAAATCGTTTAACTGTTTTATGGCGATGCAACGCTCGTTCCTATACGGATGCAATTTGTTATACGTTTTTTTCTAAAATTACCGGCAGCCGAGCCCATAAAAGGGCTCTCTACTTTCACGGATTTATACGAAAATTGTCCGTGTTCCTCGCTTTAAAACATTTTACTCACAGCAACTTCGATTGTACGAGTTTGGCAAGATCTCCGAACGAGGCCTTGCAGAGGCGTCTAGGGGTTGCATTTCGCGATCGGTGGCGAAATCCGTTTGATCTCCGTTCCAACCGAGATGCGTCTGGCACATTCACGAGTAGAATCAGGGATCGCGAAGCCCTGAGAAAACATGAGCCGAAACTCCGGTCCGGATTGAATATAATCAAATCTGGTCGGTTGCACCTCGCGAACATTCGCGTCGGAACAAGTTTCACCGGGGGCTTCCCCCTGCTCCTTTCTCCGTGTCCGAAATTCAAAGTGTCAGATGGGAGGATATTATGGATACGAGGCGCAATAAAGTACGAGAGAAACCGGCGCAACTTCTCCGGCGCGAGACCAGCGAAGAAACAAATCGCAACTTGACGTTTATCTTCCGCGTCAGCTTGTCTAGCGCGCCATATTGTACGGTATCATCTTCTACGCTAGACAGAATCTTTAGAGAAATATACTGAATCTCCCTTGGCGTAGCTTGACCCTTCTCGCAATCCGAGACATTATTCTGAGAGGATCCATGAAAAATATTTAACCCGTCCACTGTTGGCACATGTCTAATAGGGGTGACCGCGAACGGGAAAATTACGTCTCCTTATGCGATTTGTCATAAGCCACGTAACTATCTCCTGGTCGTTCATTTCTAAGATAACGTGATATGAATTGTAATTTTAACATTTATTATCTTGTGCGCAACGCTGTCACAAGCAATATATTATTGAAATTGAAACGTCAGACATATTCGAGATTGTTAATTGGCCAAGGAATATATATAATATACAAGGTTGTATCTTATGTTTCTTGAAAAAGAACTTTGTTCAGACAACGCGGCCAGCCATGGTTCTGTTAACTATTAGAGGAAGGGGGCAATTAAGAACTGTCGATAATTAACCGAGTGACTCCCTTTGGAGATCTTTCACGCACGAGGAAGATGCGGCTGGAAGCAATTCCAAAGTACCGCGCTCATTAGAGTCGCCCTTCGGGGAGATTCTTTGAGAATGGTTCGTCTCTCTTCCTCGATTAACTCTCGCTTAGTTAATTAATCGCGATTCAACCGCCGAATATTACTGTACTTTCATCGACGTCGCATTTTCCTTATACTCGTAATTGATTCTACTCCTCGACACGTTTGAACATCAAAGTTTGCAAGAAAATTGTTCTTTCTATCAAAATTTAATTTTATTCTTAATTATATATAGTTACTTAATTATAATATTATATAATGCACAAAATGTAATGTAACGTAATCGAACCAAGAGTGTATAAAATTTTAATTGTAAGAAGAAAATTTTACTTTGTGTCGATTGCTAAATTTAGTAATATTAATAAATTAAAATTTATTAATATTAATAAATTAAAATTTATTATATATATAACAACAGACTTGATGTTGAGTTTTCAAGTTCACTGCACACTTATCACAAAATGTAATATCTCTTGCGATTGTCGAGAATGTCAGAAATCCGACAATAAGCACGTGTTTACAGATCGCTACAACAAAGCGGCAGAGAAAGGATAATCAGTTTGTAGGATTAACTCGTTTTTCAGTTGAGGGTAATTTGCATCGTGTATTTCAAGTGTGCGGCAGACTTTCTCGTTCCCTACGCTGTGCTTCGTTGCATTCTCAACGGAATTAATTAATGGCATTAGAGGGACAACTTTGCCTCGCAACGCGAGATACAGCTTGCGTTTACGATATTAATGGAGTTTATAGTGCCTTCGCGTGAGCGATGGTCGAGAAACGGAATGACACAAGTGCAGAGATGGCAGCGATACAGCCAGAAATCTGTTTTGCGCGCTTGTACTTCGTAAAAAATGTTGCGTAATGTTCAAAAAAATTCTGTTTGTCAGATAATCCCAGTCAGAAAAAACTGGTAACATTTATTCAATAAAAATAGCAGAACAAGGCTATTCGTTTATGCTTTCCAACGTCCATGTTTTTAATATATTTATTCTATCTGAAATTTCACTTGGAGTTAAATGAAAAATACAGCTATTATTAATGTAAATAATGTGTGTGTTGGGTAAGAAAAACATCTATATTTATAATAAAAACGTTTTCAAAATCAAATATTATTCAACAGGAATATATGTAAAATTAATAGCGGTTACGCACTCTTGAAATGTACGAGATGCTCATTACTACAATGTAAAAAGCTTGGTCGGTTTACATAATTTAATGAAGCGAGTGTTCCGTATGCACTTAACTACTCATTTCATTTTAAAAAAGATAAAAGTTACTTCTCTCGAATAAAAAAATTAGTAACACGCAGCACAGAATTCTATGTAGTAGAAATAAATTTTTTACTGTCATAAGAAATAAATAATATATCTATGTATAAATTTTTTAAATATATAATCTAAATAAATAATATTAATATTAAACTAATATTAAAATTATTATTAATAATAATTTTATTTTGTTTACGACTTGAACACAAAATTAAATCCCGCCTCAAACATTTTGTAAATTTCATTATAAAGTATTCATTATTCTAATTTAAATGCAATCCCGATTTAATGCAAAGCATATACAAATGGATGTCGGAAATCTCAATCAGACACAATAAGTTATTCGATTTGAAAAAAATCAAATTCTCTATACAATACTTACTTCCTTGGAAATTGACGGAAATCCAGAGTTTTTTCGAAGGAAAGTAGTATCTGGAAAAACTTTCCTCCGGGAAATTCTCCGAGAATCATTCCGAGGAAGACAAAATTTCGAAAAAGATCTTTCAGTTGACCAACGAGAATTTCACGGTGACGCGGAAAACGCGGTGCCGAAGGAAGTCGGTTCTTGAAGATACCAAGAGGTATTTTCAGGAAGATCAAATTCTGAAGGAAGAAAGCAGCTTTCTGTGAGCGATTTCTACAAGGACTTCTCTGTCACGAAAGTGATTGAATGTTTAATACTCGATATCCGAAATTCGCATGGACACTAAGAGGAAGATTCCAGAGCTACGATCGATCTTTATCTTCACGATTTTCTTCGACGGAGATTGTTATACCATCAAGCATCAAAATATGTGATACGTCTATAACGGTGATGTTGCGCGCGTCGCCGGCAATTTTCATTTTCACTTTTCAGAAATGCACGAAAACGGTAAGGACGAGCTGCAGAAGAAGGACACGAGTGAGAAGGGATAACAAAGAAAGGAGAGGATAGACGGGGATAGACAAATTAGCTCTTTACTGCGGCACGATTTAATCTGTGCTCGCCGCAGGCCTCTCAAAACCGCCCTCCGAAATTCTCTTCTATTTCGGTTCTACCATTCTCATCCTTTGGTCTCTCCTGCACATGCCTCTCCTTCTCGACCCTTTACACAATTCCTGCGGTAGAACTACGACGTGCAAATCTCCGTTTGAAAGTTCATCTTTCATCGGGTCGTTCTCGAAGAGAACATCGAAGACCAAGCCGATTCTCCTCGCTTTCTTCCAGAATGATTGATATCGAGAAGTGGACAGGTGGCTTTAGATCTCAAGCGCTATGGCGCAAAAAACCTCGGGGCAACATGGCATTTGCTCAAACGCTTCAAGACTTGAAAATCGCTGAAAGTGATTTTCAATCCCCCAGTTGTTTAATCTGGATTATGTATTATTCATGGAAAGAGACAAATGGAGACGGTGATCTTTCCAGTTTGCAATATTAACAAACGTATGTGAACTCACGACCTTTCTACTTTTCTAATAAAAAATGCATTTCGTAGGTAATATTGAAATGCTCCGAAAATATGAAACTATCCCCTTGTCTCTTTTCTATTTCCTACGAGGAAAATAATACGACCTTCCCATTATATTTATTGTGCGGTGACAGAAAATGCTGTCTAAACCTTGCATGAAAACATAACTTTTCTTTTACTCCAAATGATTTTTGTAGAGACTATGACTTACTGTTGTTTTATATCTCGCGAGTTATTAAAGTGATTCGTCATCTGTATCTTCTATTTTCTTTCTGTTTTTACTTTTATTTGAAATTCTCCTGCATCTTCTCATAATTATAAAATCGAAATATATTGTAATCATACAAATATATGATTGTATAATATATAAAAAAGGTAATATCTTATTCTACATGTAATTTGATACAGAATGTATATGCATATTACAGAGCATACTACAATTATAAAGCAGAGCATACAATTATAAAGAAAGAGATATAAATAATATTCCTCTGTTATGAAGATAAGAAAACGAGAAAAAACTTCCCCAGCATGTGACGCGCGCAAAAGATAGATTGTCTGGTCTCTAAAGACAAGGTCGAAGTTGCATCATCTGTCGCCAGAGAAGAAGCAGTGAAGCAAGCGAGATCGAAGTTGACATTGTCTGCTCGCTCGACAAGGAATCTGGTTCCATGATTGCGCTCGCATACACCGGAAGGAAACTTCCAAGGCTAATGAAAAATGAGTCGAACGGTCGGGAAAACCGTGGCCATTCTTCTCGCAGTCCCTGTCTATATTGCGTCCGTCGGGAGCTTCCCGTGCAAAAGTATTACTAGTAAACGACTGCGAGCAAAGATCGATGATTCGGTGATGTTTTTCCGACGCGCGTGTAACATCGCGAAATAACGTCTGTATATAATCAATTACGACGTCTCGAAGTCGCGACATCGTAATGAAAACAGTCGTTCGCTTCGTTATTCAACTGTAGTCGCATCTTATTGCTTGAGCAAAAACGAGAGCAATGATGAGAATAAGATCAGAAATGATCGCGAAGAGAAGAACATATTAATCGTTCAATGCTTTTGTACATTTTAAAAAATATCGATGTGGATTTAATACTATGTTTATATAATTTTCACCGTGTTTTGTGTGTGTGTGTGTGTGTGTGTGTGTGTGTGTGTGTGTGTGTGTGTGTGTGTGTGTGTGTGGTATTAATATTAATTAATAATAATCCCTGATATTTATGTTAATACCATCACGGAGTGGATTTAAAACCCATAGTGTTAAATTTATATTATGTTAATGTTAATACTAATACCAACACAGTAAGAATTACATACTGCATGGTCATGTTAAATCCGCTCAGATAATTTTTAAAGTATAACAAGAAAAGAGTACTAATCAAGTTTACAAAAAGAAAGAAATACGATCTGAAACTTTCTCGCGATATTTTCGACTAACTGGCGATGCAATATGTGTTTGTCAATGATGTGTTTGCCATGCTTGGCAGAGGTATCGTAATAGCCATAATTTTGAAAACATCTTAAGTACCCAGGTCACGTTTCATGGAAGAGGGACGCTGTGAAGAATGTCAAGCTTCTGATAGATCGGTTTGGAAAATACCGGAAAAGCCTATATTCTCCTTACAAATCCACTGCTTGAATCACGAGGAATCTTCGTTACTGGCAGCGCAGACTTGTAGTTAGTCTGTTATAAACCAAATGCGATCGATCAAGCGGACTTCGTACTGACAGCGCGAACCAAGAAGGATTGTCCGCGAATATTGGTAGCGTTACGAATGGGAACGATACATGGTTCAGACATCGCTTCGAAAGAGAAATGGTTGTGAAGCACGTGAGAATATTGGTAGCGATGATAGTCTACTTCTGTTGCAGGTATAAATCATTAATTAAGTTTCTGATCGAATTGGAAACAGATTGCATCGTGCATCATCACGATCGTATCTTCCGTCTCGAAATAACTTGAAATATTTTGTGAACATAAATCGTTAGCTGAATCGAATTTTTTATTGTGTCAAATGTCGAAGTAAAAAATGTTTAAGAATCTTATATTCGCTTTTTATTCGTCTTTATATATATAAGAGATAGTAGCGGAACTGTGAAAATCTGAGGAAAAAATTAAATAAAGTCCATTATTTATGAATTAATAGAAGTTTATTTAAAGAGTACTCGTTATTTGATTTGAAACTACAATAACTACATTCATATATTATTATGTACAATATATTATGAACATAAAAAGACATATTCATTTTAACACGCGATTGGATCGTTCGTGTTCTGCGCATTTCTTTTGAAATATTGGGAACACCTGGTTAAATAATATTCTCTATCCTTTTGTTTTTTTTAATATATAACATTACAAATACTTTTTAAAATGTTAGTATATAAATTACTTATTAGGTGTTGGAATTAATTCGTAGCGTTTTACAAGTGATGGGAAGTACTTTCATTAATGTATTTTTTAATGCTCATGTGAAATAAATAACATTCTTTCATTAAAAACGCTACGAATTAATTCCAACACCTAATAATAATTTTTGTATACTTATAAAAGAGATGAAAATTAATTCAGGGCATGACTCATTGTGTAGTAAAGGATCGAAAAATCATTGTGTATACAAAGCATAATAAATATGAATAAAAAAATTAATTTTATTAAAGCAATTTATTCACATATTTGCATGGGAATATGTTCAATTTTTTCATCTCGTCTTTTTAAAAGAGTTAACACAGTGTATCGCACGTATTTTTAACAGAATGGAAATATGAAAAACAGACTTTTATATATTGTATTTGAAAGTAATACAAAAAGTTTGGCGGTAATTTAGAACTTTAATCAAAAACTATTTTAATAAGAAACAAACATTTAAAAAAAATAATTAAAATGAAATAAAAATATTTTCATTTAAGTTATAAAATTGTATTGTTGAATGTTAATGAACTGAACTACTTTATATGTATATAACATTTACTTTTATTATATGGAAAATACAAATTTCCAATTTTAGTTTACAGAGAGTACACCTAATACCTAAGATTTGAAAAGTTATTGATTGTGTATTTACACACGGTCCAATAAGATTCTTATTGTTTGAAAAGTTAATGTTTTACTAAATATGTATTTTATATTTTCTATCAGAATATATTAAAATATAAGATTTCAAATGTCCGTATAAAATGCACAATACTACTAATTTTTCGATTAAATATACATTTTATACAAACAGTGATGATTTCCGTAATTGAAGAACTTCGTGTTAACTTTCGCCTGTGTGCCCGCCGAATCCGAAAGTTGGCGACGAGACCGTCGCGTCGGTACGTTGCGGTGTCACGGCACGTCGGAGAGAAGCGTCGACACAGTCATTGTCGGTATTGTGCCGGTAAGTCTGTCCGTGCCCTCGTACCTGCATACGGAAGTTGCCTGGTACGGCCTGGTGGTTAGATTGCTGAGATATTCCCAGCAAGCCACCAATGTCTCGCGCGAGTATTGTCGGCGACACGGGTAACAATGCTGAATGCACGTCGGATTCTAACACTCAAATGTGCTCTGTGTGCTAATGACTGGTTGTATTCGAGTCTTCAATTATATGATCATTAATTTTTACGGACTAATCGGATCGGGCTGTAAAAATATTTAAATATCAATGCAATAGCATTGCTACATAATAGCTTCAAAATGATATCTAGAATTAGATCACACTGTGCAATCACGACAATCAATCACCGAATAAAATTGATGTAGAATTGGGAAAGAGTCTCTGTTTCCTTTTTCAACGTGGATCTCGTTAAAGAGATACGTTCTATTGAACTTGCAACTTTATAGGAAAGAGAGCTACACTTGATATGTGCACATAAATCTCTTGATGAGCTCGATATAAGTATGTACCAAAATAAAATGATAGATCGTTTTGATATAATGCAATACATTCATTATATTAAAAGTCAGAAAAGCATCCCTCTTGCTTGAAACATGCAGGAACAAATACGGAAGAAAGAGAGAGAATCCGCGAGATTTAGTTCTTGCGGTTGACAATCGGTGAAATATTATAACCGTTTCTACTTGGAGTGTCAAACGGATGGTGCACACACCTTTTCATCGTGGCAAACAATCCTTCCTTTCATTCCTATTAGATGTAACGTAAAATACACGTATCCTCCACGTACCGTCGTCATTTTCCCACCGGCTATTTACGCTCGGCTATTGTTTGAGGCTGCTGTGGATTAATTTCCCGGTGCGCAACGGAAGAGACATCAGACAAGCGGCGGGTCGAAGGGCACAATGGATTAATTCGAGATTGTCTTATTCCGACAGCCGTAACGCGGCCGAAACGCGGCCCTCGCAAACATCCAATTCTGTTCTTATTCGTACCTTGAATTAATTGGATTTCTTTATTTGACAAGACGAAACTGGACACCATACGTTATTAGGCAGCATCCACGCCTAAAAAAGTAGTTCCTGCGCAAGTGAAGATGACATTTGTAAATAGCGCTTTCTAGAATTGGCTGCGTTCAGCAGAGAAAGTAACTTTACAACTGTTATAAAATTCTTTAATATGATTGATCTTTGCCTTTAATTCCTTACTGAATCAAAATGTATAAATCAATCATATCAACAAATTTTACAAAAATTGCAAAACTGCTTTCTCTGCCGCAGCTTCATTCCAGCAAAAGTATCTAACAAGAATAGCCCGTCTTCTTTGACGAAGGAAGGAATGTGATTATCAGAGAAGTCGTATACTGCGGTTGACACTCGCAAGTGCTTTCTACCGTTTTATCGCGCAAAGGGACACACCAATCCCTTCATACATCCCCGCATCGTGTCCTGAATTTAGAAGACGTCGTTTGTTCCCATAAAGCGACATAGAAGTATCGTCGGTGGAAGGAGCTTCGGATGTCGCGTTTGAGATATGCAGAATGCCGGCACGCAGCTATTCAGCGTCTCGCGGAATGTACAGGGGATGGCATCGGGACACCCTATATTTGGTAGAGAGGCAGTGTATCACGTCTTGCTCGAATATTTCCGTAATGATGTACGAGCGAGATACCACGAGGGGCGCACACCAAGACAGCACTTAGAAAGCTATTCGCCTAACACCCATGATATACTTCTCGCGCCGCATTGAGAATGTTCTTCTTCATGGTAGATCCTGCAGGAGATCCTCTATTCGAAACTGTCACTTCGAATATTCTTGCAACGCTCCCTTCAAAGCTTCCGTAAATGTATACAGTAAGTATACATTTAAACGAAATGTGAAATACGTAGCAAATGCGTAACGAATCAAAACGGGGGAAGAGGGACAATAAAAATTCTCTAACAAGAAATTCCGTTATAAAAGCGCAAGAAACACACACACGATCAAGTTCGTGTGTTCATTTTATATCTTGCGAATGAATATGTATGCGTACAGGCGTACACTTAAATACATTTACTATAAATATATACGCGCAGCATGAGTAGTAAAAAAAAAAGTTTTCTACCGAAGCAATCGCGTCGCACTTCGCGGCTTTAAATTCTAAAGAGCGAATTAAGAGGATATTGAGAGTAATGTGAAGTGGTTTTATAGAATTGAAAACATCCTTTCACATATTTAAAGTATACAACATATATAAACGGTAAATTTAAAAACGCAGGGAATTAAAAAGTTATATATATATATATATATATATATATATATACATATATATAATTATATTAAAAATTATATATATAATTTTTAATTTTTCTTTGTTTTTAAGTTTAAGTAGAAAGTATCTCGAAATTTATTCATGTGTATTTTAATCTGGGAATAGTCACATTTTTTTTTATGTAAATACCTGGAGTGTTTTTACCCTAAACTATTATTAACAACATAAATATTAGTGTGTGATTATACATTATATATTATTAATAGTTTTTCAATTTATTAGTATTTAAAAACTTTATGGATTTTCTAAAAAAAAAAGTAGAAACCAAACAAATATTAAATGAGTATGTTAAGTAACTTATTATGACATTATTTTAAAAAAATGATTTTAATGAATATAACGCTTTTTATTGTGAGTTTTCGATGGAATTTCATATTTAAATGTTCGTGAAGATTAGTTATTAGAAAAGAAAGAAAATATGTTAAACGATATCCATATAAAACAATATTTTACAATTAAAGAATCTTTCTAATCTGTAACGTCGATAATTTCGCGTTACGCTAATTATCTTATAATAAGAAATCGCATATGCCCATAATTTTAATATTGCAGTATCGCGGCAAAGTATGGATTATCGAGAGAATCTATCTGCCAGCTTTTTTCACTTCTCTCGCACATCTATCTTTTTTTCTCTCCGATTCCCTTGGCGGTACTTGTCGCCTGTCATTCCGAACGCGCATTTCCGCTATCGTTACTGTTGTTGACAGCACTTGAGGTAATAAAAGTAAGAGACAACCGCACGGCTTTCTTCGACTTTGCACTGGAAACGTCGAAAAATTCGGAAACACGCTATCTTGCCAATACACTCATAAAAACGGAAGAGTATCACATTTGCGACAAAATGGAACATTGACACGATTTCAACTTACAAACATTACGCTTGCAAAGTCAAATTGTGCCAACTTTCATCGTGAGAAGACGAAATTTAAATTTTTGACAGTATCTTATGCATTTCCTCGTTTGCATTCGAGTAATAACGTAGAACATCCCGGAGATTTTTCTTTTTATTCATATATGTACCTTTTACGTGAATCTTATCGCCAGATTAATTTGCTCAACTAAAATGACGAGGTACTTTCTTGAGTTACGAGTACACTGCGAAACATGATAAAATTTTAAAATAAATTTCTATAAATGGTTATCAAAAATTTCCAGCAAATTGTCGAATAAACTGCGATTTATAGAAACTCCAATATAAAAGATGGCATTCCACGAATATGTGGTACATATCCTGTTTTCCGCCTAAATGAATTATTGCAAAACTTTAAAATTAACAAATAACCCGCAGTATCGGGAGTTTTCAAAAGGAATGGAAGGAAGTGTTTAAACTTATATATGTGTATATATATGTGTATATATATATATGTATACGTACAAAGTAGAAGATCATTAAAATGTCTGAATGTTGAGCCCCGTATAAAGTCGGCGCATTTATCATCTGGCTCAAACTTCACCCAATTCTCGCGCAAAATCCCGCATGCTGTATTTCGCAGGGATCGTTAAAGATAGCCCCGGGTGTACGGATCAACTTTTAAACATGATCGCACAAAACCCGCTGATGTACCTCCGAGATTATTAACAAGCGCGCGTGCGCGAAAGGAGGCATAAATAGATTAATCGGAGCAAAACTTTACGACTATACCCTTGTGCCGCACATTTATAACGCCGTTTTACAAGCCCCGTGTGCAAATGCGACCGTGAATCACGCCGCATGACAACAGCGTGTCGTACAAGAAAGCACTTCATCGTCGACCTCATCGTTGATTTTCACTCCTTGTCGCTTCTAATTGCGCTATAATTGCCGACTACGAAGTCACCGTCGCGTTCAACTCGTCGCGGTGCGAAAATTACGATGCGATGTTCTTTTTACTTTTAAACAAGCCGTTTTATGAAATCGAAAAGATAATTAATTTTCAGGGTTTGCAACTATAAACTAGTACTTGCGTTATTAAAGCCGGATTGCATCAACGCTACTTTGACTCATATTCTGGATCCTCTTTTATCGATAAAGTCACTTTTTTAAGGATATAAGTTATGTTATAGACACTTATGTTTAAAAGCGCCTTTATCGATAAAAAAAGACTCAGAATATCTTTGGCTTTAAGGGAGGCTTGAAACTATGTTTGTCTCTGTCTCTCTTTCAGCTTTAAAATAAGACAAAAAGAATTTTAAGTCTCGCTTAAAGTGAAAGTAATATTGGTTCAATCAATTGGGCCTAATCAATTGGACTTAAAACATATAGGTAAATTTTGTAACAATATAATAAACATATGATACGTATGTGTGTATATGAGTATACCATATATATATATATATATATATATATATATATATATAATATTACATGGAAAGAATGGTTTTGCTGAAATATTTAAAAATTTAGCTAGATATAGATCTAAAAATAAATTTTGTTGTACTCTCAAAATAATGATGTAGGATGTTTAAGCTGATTGCTAGAATATCAAAATTTGTTATGACAATGCTTATCATGCTTGAGTTTTCTACACAAATATTTTGATGAATTAATAAATTAGTTCCGTAGTTAACTTTAAGTAACGCTAACAACGTGTATTTAAAATTCCATGCACAATTATTTTCCATTAATAAAGTTGACTTGTATTTCGAAAGCTATATAATAATTTACGGTTAGACAATTAACTACATTTTAGTTTAATTGAAAATAAACGTCAAAAAGGTGTATGCCACAACATGCTTTACTATTTTCACGACAAAACTACCACTGAAACAACTAGAATAACTTGTGAAATTTGTGGAGATAATATTGTGTTAAAAAAAAAACGTGTCAAGATTGGTTTAAAAGATTGAAAAGTAGTGATTTTTATGTAAACGCATTTTAAT
This sequence comes from Acromyrmex echinatior, assembly GCF_024713525.1. Classification (NCBI taxonomy): domain Eukaryota; kingdom Metazoa; phylum Arthropoda; class Insecta; order Hymenoptera; family Formicidae; genus Acromyrmex; species Acromyrmex echinatior. The sequence goes on along the minus strand of NC_141852.1, from coordinate 16,058,816 downwards.
AAGTATTCTTTCATCGCGTATTTTGCTCGAAAAATAATGATAAATTTCAAGCCAAATACTTTTTTGAAATATTTCGAAGAAGCTGGTGAAAACTTATTTATACACTTAATCTATGTATAATATATCACTTTTCCTTATTTCATAAAAATGACATAACTCAAAAAAGTTTTTCGAAAGAAAAACTTTTTCCACTTGACAGAAAATTATTGATTAATCAAATAATGTCAGTAAAATGCATATTTTTAACATGATCAAATGTTATTTTTCATTTCACAACTTTTATAAAATTCAATATAAAATACAATTCTTCTTAGATTGTAACAATTTCGACAATTTTAGAAGTTAAATTCACTTTTAATGATTGATAGGATATATAATATTTACTTAACTTATTCATACTGATAATTCGAAAATTGCATTTTTTTTACAAGAGAGCGATGTATAATGTAAGAAATATAAAATCTTCACATTTCTAAAAAAATTAATTATTTTTTTTTAATAATATTTAGTCCCCCCTCCCCCCCAATTCTGAAAATTTTCGAGTCTCAAAGTTTTCGGAGAGATTTCGTTAATTAACGACGTTGAGCATGAGCAGGCAGATAAGTTTATTCATCGAGTAGGCTAACTTCACTAATTTTCAGCGTACAAAGGGGGAAACTTAGGGCGAGATAGATGGAATAGCCGGGAAGTGGACCAGATTGTCGACGTTGCTCGCCGGAAATTTTAGGTCAGGTTCCGTGCCAGATGTCATTGCACTTGACAGCCGCGTACGAATATAATTATGCCAATTTAATAAACCGATCCTGTGAGGTGAAATTGAATCGATCACAATGCGAAGTGGCTTGTCTCATCGCGCGAATTTAAAAGATATTAACATAATACAGTAAAGTCAGAATAATAAAGCTGAAAAAATTTATTGAATTTGACGCTATTGTTTTATGGTTGAAATATTTTAGAAGAGAATGTATAATAATTAATTACTGAATAAAGATTCTTATGATTAGAGATCATTTGAAAACTTTATAACCAGCATAGATCTCCAAGGGACGTCACTCTAAAGATGTCATCGAAGGCGTTCTAAGAATGTTCCCAAGATGTCCCTCAGATAAAATGTAAGTTATTTAGCTTTATATTTTGTTAATGTATATCACGATATCTCTTTTTGCATCACATAATACACTTCTTGAAAATAAATTATTTAAAATTAGATTAGTTTTCACTATTTTCTAGAAAACACGATACGATAAATCTTTCGAGGAAACTTCACAGGATGAATATCAGATAACGCAGAAACTACCAAGGGAAAAGCAGAGGAAAAAGAGGGATAAGAATGATTGTACGGATTTTCATATTCTATACAGAGAGAAAAAGAGAGAAAAGGAAGGTCTCACTTTATAGATTTACGCGCTTTCCTTTGAATGCTGAGGCACTTTAACGCCGGTAGTTAGCCTAACTATAATGCCTAACTACTTGTCAAGGCTTTCTTGGAAGATCTAAAGAACAGACTGTAAAGCTTTCATTATCTCGCGAGGATACTAGAAGATGAAAACAACACTGATACACAAATTATTTCTGAGCTCCAAAGAGAATTGCAATTAATCCCTCATGAAATTAGAGAAATTACTTTTAATCACGTAAATGCTATTTATTTATTTAAATAAATAGCAACGTTGATTTACTTGAAAACGTTTTAATTTATTCATTGAATTTGTTTCTTCTTGTTTCGCTCTTAACAACTCTCTTGAACTGGAATTTTATTTTATTACTAATTGGAATAAATAGAGTCCCTGTTCTCGGCGGGGTAGTATTAATAAATCTTTAACCATGGCAGCCATACAGTCAGAACGAATAATAAGTTAAATTGCTTTTGATTAACTTCGCTCAGGGTTTACGTAGACGTTCTACATAAAGCTTGACACATATTTGTCGCGGCACGTAAAATCTCCATCGCAAGAACTCATTCGCTACAACCATCTGGGTCAGCGGATATAATTGCTTTTGTCTCTTCGAGCATTCGAGGCTGACGTTAATCCAGGGCGTACCTCTACCGTGTGTCTATCTACGACGTAACAAGACTTATTCCGGGCTCGACCGTGCGTTGCTTTTTCATCAGCGAGGACAGTCGCAAAAAAATTGCGCCGTCTTCCCGCCGTCTTCCCGTGACGTCTGGCCGCCAGAAGTTCCTCAAGCACGGATCCTGAATCCGAAATCAATTGTATCCGCGATCTCGTCGGATTTCGAACGCGTGACAAATTGTTATTCCATATCCCCCTGTAATGCTGTTCTAAAGCCAGTTGTTTGCAATACATGTAATGTATGATGTTTGCAATTTATGTTAATAATTCTAATTAAACAAAAAACAAAACGAATAGTTAATATCATTCTGTAATGCGTGATGTTTGTAATTTATGTTAATATCATTAGAAAGTTTCTCATCTATCAACTTTATACTTTATACTTCATGAGTAATCCTTGAAGCTTATTGTTAAATTCAAAAGGGCACGCGATGAATGTCTTATCTTCCTCGTTCTCAACGATAATGAGAGAAAGGGAGCACGAAATGGTTAATTAAGGGGATGAGAAGCAGGTTTCTGCAATGCATTCGTGCTACACGAATGTACGAATGCGCGATGAAGAAATGAAGAAACAGATTTTTTATAAACTGGATGAGAAGAATTGATCGCAATGAAAAATGATGGGAAGGACAAGATGTCGAGAGATGTTGCGAGGAAGGAGCGGATCGTCTCGAGACATTTCAGTTGTATTGGGAAATGGAATAAGTGATAACTGAGATTTGCTCGTTAATAGAATACGAAATCGTAGCTACGCACATAGCGAGCGAACGATTCATCGACACGAATTCATGCCGCATCGTGACCTTTGAGAATAATAACGAAGAAATCTAAAAATTCTTATGCTGGAATTTGCGCTAATCAATATTATAATCGCAAGAAAGATATCGAAACAATAATAGTTTTAGCACTATCCAAATTCCAGATATGGTAAATGCTAAAGTCATGTTATTTAGTAAAAAGTCCAACTGCACATACTCACTTTTCACTAAATATCGTGACTTTAGCGTTCACTGTATCTGGATACACGATATAGCAAAAACTCTCTAATAATTGAGACAAGATCATTAAACATGAAACATGCGCTATGTGAATTAATTGAGCATTTAGTGAGAGATGAAAAAAGTTCTCAAGCAGAGTTGCGACGTAATTTTTGCACAAAGTTAGTGTAAGAAATTCCTTTTATTGATTTTTTTTTATCTTTTTGATTTTTTTCAAATGATAAGTTTAAGAGCAAAAGCATGATAAAATAATGAATACTATTATATATATTTTAACAAAAATAAATTAAATTAAAGAAAATTGAAAATTGAAGAAATTGCAGAAAATTGTAATTAAAAGAAAATTGAATTGTTAAACATTTTTGACAAAGAGATTTATAATTGAATGGATCCAATAAACTCATCAGCTCGAGAGGATTAAGATAAGAGCAAATCAGCCGATTGTCGTTATTTTATTTATAAAAAATCTTTGACAATGTAATTTGGATACAACAAATTGTTATTGTTTTCCGTAAACGACGCAATACTTGATCGACACTTTGTTTTTTGTATACTCTTGCCTTAAATTCTCCGGATGATGGGTTTATTAGACCCAATTAATTATAAATCTCTTTATCTCAAAAATGTCTATCAATTTTCTTTACGTTACAATTTTCTTCAATTTCTTCAATTCTTTTCTTCAGTTTTCTTTAATTTGATTTATTCTTATTAAAATATATTTAGCATTCATTAATTTTCATACAAGTTACTATATGTCATTATTATTCTTTAAAATTAATTAGTGCTTTTCAGTTAAATAAATAAATGCATGGGTTTGTAAACGTCAATAATTGTGTTACAGACGTGTTTTGGCGTCAGACTCCGGAAAATTAAACTTGGATGCAATATTATACATACGGAAGTTCTATAATTATAACAGTATCACATTGACAACTTTATAAACACTATCTGTCTTTTGGTCCATTGAGCATTGGACGCCTGCGGACGTCTGCGGAATTTCTTCGGATCGCTTCATTAATTCACAATTCGTCTTTCTTTCCACGGTTGGACACGGAAACTTGAAATCCGACAGAAGAAAAGGCACTCTTTTATTCGCCGCACGTAAAAGACTGGATTCGCGCGAAGTAAGTTGTACCACAGTTATGAGAAAGTTCACCGTTTCATTTGATTCAAAACCGATTGTGATTCTTCACACAATTAATTCACTTAATATTTTTCCTTCTGTGTCAGAAATCTTATAGAGATTCCTGAGAAACTGTTTGAATTGGATATCTTCGTCATAGTTGCACATCAATTCGGAAATGGAGATCATGAGTCTCCCTTTCACTCGCTAACTTAAATAAAACTTCATTGTTCTTGGAATTAACAGTGAATGTAATAACCGATTAAAAAAAAAAAAGAAGAAAATAGAAATCTATACGTGCTATCGATTCGTCATCCTGTTTAATTGTTCGATCTTTTCAATCGCGCATGAATAAAACTCTCTCATCCGACGCGATCGCGGGTTCGACGAGTTCCATCGCGACGAAATACCGTTGACAGAAGGAAGTCCGTACTGCCCGGGGATTAAAGACCCGGCATTGCCGTTTAATTTCCGTTCTATCAAAACATGCTGATGCTGAGAGCCGAAGAGAGCAAGGACAAGAGGGGAGAAGAACAGTCGGAATTATTAATGAAGCTTCCCATCCGAATATAACGAAAGTACGGCTTTTGAATTGCAGATTTCTTCGGTGGATCGTGAACGAACTACGACAATCCCTGGTTAAAGCCGTCAGAGAAAAATGTCACAGACCACCGAGCGAGATTACAGATGCGAAACGATTTGTCAGATTGTTTTACGTTTCTCACGGTGAGGACATTACTCTACCAAGAGATTTCGTCGCGAGTGCAGCTCTTCCAAACAAACTTATCCTCTTAATTAAAGAGAAAAATTATTATATTATAATTATATTAGTCAGTAACTTTGTTATATTATATTTACGAAATATATTTAAATTAATCCTAGAACATGATAGATTCTCTAGATTAATTTTTATAACTTTTAAATATAAATATACAAAGATTATTGAGTGATGTTTACATATATATTAATATTTTTAGAAAATATTTGTAAGTTTGTATACCTATATATTATAGTTAAAAAAAAGAAAAAGTAAAGAAAATCATTATTTACCCTTTATGTTCCTACATGGAGAAAAATGGTTAAATAATTTTTATCTTACAAGATCAGTAAAAATATCCTAACTATTGTGTTTTCGTCGAACTTATGACGAACTTTACTTGCTTGAAATTAGAAATATCGATGTAAAATAAATAGTACATTACAACTATAATAAATCTATTCAAGTGATATATTTTACAGAAAGTAAATCATATTATTTATCAAAACTGATAAATACAAACAACTCTCAGGACTTTACACACTTCTATTTTTTTATTGAGCAGTAAATTTTGTCGCTAAGGCAAAACTCGTTGATAAAGTAAATTCTATTTAGGTGTATGATAATTTACATAGATTTAAATATAAAGCATATCTTACAGCTTGACTATACATCGATCGCTTATTTATCAAAAAAGTAAATAAAATTATAAACAAAAAGTGAGCATCTATATGGACCTATATATAATTTCAAATTATAATTTAAAATTTATTAAAATTCTAGCACATATTACTTTACATTTTTCTGCGTAATATTTTAAAAAATAATTCCCTATCTTAAATTAATAAATGCACGAATGACTAAATTGTGTGAATCAAGAGTTAAGATGATCAATCAGATGATCTGCCCGAGATGATGGGTGGATTTATTATATTGTGTGTCTGCGGCGCTATCACATTTGACGCATATGAAAAATCAATGCCATCGACAATGCACGGGTACTTCTTATCCTGATCTTGCCATAAATAGTCATGGTGGCATCGATTAATCGATTCAGATTGTCTCCGGCTCTCTCTTTCTCTATCTATCCCTGTACTGCGATGAAACTTCCGAGTTCCGAGTTGCCGACCAGATGACATAACTTTGCGTAGTTTTTTCCCGGGACGAAATTCTCGCTCTTCCGAACAGAACATCGCTGTCACATCGACGCTGCAAAGATGTCAAGGTTCACCTTTGGTAAAGCGTTAATGTCATGTGATGACTGCGTCGCTTTCACGCTCGTGGGACTCACAGAACTTTAGTGAGATCGACGCGAAAGAAATCGCTCGCGCGTCCACACAAAGGAAATTATTGACGTGTGTTCGTAAGCTCGTTAGAAATTACGAGAGAGACGCAGGAAAGCAGGAGAAACCTGTCCCTCGTTCTTACGCGTAGACACTTGGAAGCATCTGCATGGACAATATTGATGACCGATATCGATGAGCGCGTGGTTTCTCGAACGGTTTCTGAACGGTTTTCATCGTTGGAGAATAGCGTCGATGAGAATAGCACGACGAGAGCCGGAGTTGATGGAAAATGTTAGGAATTTAATTCAGCTTACATACGAATATCCATTTTATTCGGCAAATCCAAAAAAAGGGGAAAAGGAAAACGAGACAGTATCGTACATGTAAAGCGTGCGGACCTATAATGTGTACGTGTACCACACACGTATGGTTTTGTTTAACTTTAGTATTCATTGAAATTTCAACCATGGAATATGGTTCACGGCGTGGCGCGCATCGTGGATTTATGAGCAAACGGGTCAAACCCCAACACACAACGCTCCAGATGATACTGGGGTGAGAAAAGGGCTGGAAGAAACCATCGGCCACAAAGACGTTATTAATATGAGCTCGCAAGCGCAGCCATGTGATCCGACTGGAAATTACTCGAAGGCTTCCCTCTCGACCTTCCCCATTTCATACAGCACAAGTCGCACCTTCCGAATGAATGTCCAATGTCTAATGTCTCACAGCGAAATAAAAATAAGTAATAAAATTTAGAGTCTTGGCAGAAGATTGACATATAATCTTAAAGCAATGTCTTATGACTTCATGTCTTTAATAACGCACAAGAACTATCTTATGACTTATGTCTTAAAGATATATAAATACAAAATGATTTTAAGACATAAGTCATAAGACAAAATTCTTGTGCGTTATTAAAGGCATAAGGCGTAAGTCATAAGACACTGTCTCAAGATTATAAGTCAGCCTTTCAGCTACGAATCTTAAAGCCTCGCGCATCAAATTATATACAGATATTCCTCTATGATCTTACGACTTACGGATTTTTGGACATATGACTGATATAATACGCTAAGGATTAGAAAAAGATGAAGAGTAAATTAAACCAAGATTAAAATTAATCTCTTAGTAAAAACAAGCATTAATTTACCTTTTTATATAATCTTGGAATTGTTTTCATATTCATAATGACTAGCAAGTAGCAATACAAATATTATTACTAAAGGAGAAAGAAGAAATACACAATGGATTTTATATTGTTTGATTTATGATAGATTATTATTATTATTATTATTATTATTACTATTGTACTATAGATTGTTATTGTTACTTTATAGATTACTATTTGACTTACAATCGAAGTTTTAAAATATAACTGTATTAAAAGTACAGGGATACCTATAGTAAGCTACTTTACATTTTACGTTGAACATAACGAAATGCAAATAAAAGGTGCATTAAAGTACTATGTCTTTCATAAAATATTATATATGTCGACTTTGTGCTGTCATTATAACGCAGGTTGAAGAAAATTCGTGTAAAGTACACTGTACAATATTTATTTCAATTTATAATCCGTTTTTGCACGTTCATTTACATGATCAGCGATTTTTATGAAAGACTGAACGAGTGAGTATCAAACACAAATTGACATTCTAGCAGGTTCACGTGAACTGACATTTTAATTAATTACCATAGAACAGTAGCGTAGAGGAGAGTTCTCGGAATCAAAGATCTCGGTAGTTCGCAAAGGCCACGACCGAGAACGGGGGCTCGATTGCCTGGTCGCGATTGCATTTTTATCTGGAAAATGACGAGGTAATCTGCGCTGACATTTCGTGAAAACGTTTTATGAGAATTCACAGCGCTGTTCTGACAAGTCATTCCAGTGCTCTTTCCTCGTCTCGCGTACGGAACAAAGTCATTCAGATAAAATATAGTCCAACGTCTAAGCATTTTAGTCATATCAATAAAAAATAAATCAAAATAATCTTTTGCATTTTATCTAATTCTCTTATTCGTAAGTATATCTGCGATCAGGCGTGAACAAGCTTTCTCTTGAGAAAGAAATTCTTGTAGATCTCTTTTTACATTAAAAGAAAAATTTCTGGAATTTACGACTGTAATTACATGCCATAATTATGGTACATAATTACTGCTATAAAGTTAATAATAACTATATATATAGTTATATTAATAAATATATAAGTATAATTGGCACCGATAATGACTATAATTATTAGGGATGCACTGGATATCTGGAAAAATATCCTTATTATCCGGTACTTTTTTACGATTGGATAGCTGGATATCATTAATCCGATATACAATATATAGACGGCTGAAATTTTATATTGAAAGTTTGCGTCACATTGATACAAAACTCTGTTCTTTTCAACTTTTTGTAACAATTTATCTTCCTTCTTTTCATGTTGGGGAGAAAAAAAAAGATAAACTGTGCAAGAAATTCAGCTCAGACTGCATTCGGGAAGTACAATATCAACAGCATCAACGCTATTGTGTTAGAGTAACTGTCTCTATTAATGTGCCTTTTAGCCAATTTACTTACTACTGAATTAATTATTAAATATTGTAGCTTTAATTTTATCTACTTGCAATCAATATCGGTTTTTCAACTATTTCTTTTTCTTATAATATTTCTTTAATGTAAAAAATATTAATATTTTATAATGCTTTTGATAAAAATAAAAAACATGTTTTTGTTCCTGTTAGTGAATCCTTTAAACGACGGCTCTATTAATGTGCCTCCAATTTGTGCCTATCCACATTTGACTCATTTTAACGTATAGTTACTAAAACAGGTAATAAATTTAAGCTAATTGTTTATGTTAATATATTACATAAATCATTATTTCAATTATATTTATTTAAAGTACACTCACAACAGGGCACATTAATAAGAACAAGCTTAAAGTCTAAAATCCAGTATTACTGGATTCACATAAATTCCTCATATCTTTTGAAAAATATTTAAAATATTGTATTTTAAACTCAAAAAATAAAATATTATCTTCGGTATCGTGTATGCATTAATAATTTAACTTGACAAAAAAAATATTTTTTCTTATTTATTTATGCTCTCTTTTATTTATGCTAGTTTTCTTTATGACTTACCGAAATACAAAAACACACTAATAGGGACAGGCACAGTAATTGAAACAGTTACCCTATTCTCTCTCTCTCTCTATTTTTATCATTCATTAAATCTAAAACAATTAAGAATAGGATATATAGAATGATGCAATAATAATGCTGATAGTTCACTGTTAAAAAGAATAAACCTAAAAACTTTGCTGTAACGTGATATAACTGTGTAAATACTCTGAGAAAATATCATAAATTTTATGATCAATTAAGAATTAAATCATAAAATATGGCACAAAGATAATTACGGAATTTTTTAAAATATGAATGAAAATTTTTGAAATATGTAGTGATAATGAAAAAAAATTGAATATTGTGATTTTACGTGAAAGAAGGAAATTGTAAGAGCGAAAACACATCAATTATTCTCTACTAAATCTTTATAGAACCATGAAGAGTAAACATTGATAATGAAAAAGAATATCCCAGTCTGAAAACTTTGATTTCAAAATACTTGAGTAGGTACTCCATCGTCTTCCATGCATTCGGAAAGACTTTTCAGTGCAAGAAAATCAGTTTATGCTCATAATTATGAAATAGATTGTTATCAGAAAATGCTGAAGTGTTATTGCTGATTATGAAAAATTTATTAACATTAAACTTTGATTACTAAGCATTGTTGAAACTTTATTTCAAACAACCCTGTTCTACAGTTAGTTAATTATATTGTTATTTTTTCCTTGCTTCTCCTTTTTTTAAATTTTGAGGAATTTGACAGTCTAGCCAGGAAAGTATCCGATATCCGGCCGGATAATTGTCCTATCGAATATTTAGCCAAATATCGGTGTTACATTCTTTTCGAATATCCAATATCCGATATCCAATAATTTTACTATCCTACATCCTTACAAATTGTAATCATTATTATCATAACAACAATTACAATTACATTTAACTATGATTTATAATTTTATAATTGTGCTTGGGACAACTACACGGAAAAAAAATGTTTCCTGCTGTAGCTAATATTGGTTTATTAAAATATATTTGCTGCCACAACTATAAATTTATAAACTACGGTGAAATGGTTTGCTGTTACTACTATAATATAGGTACACTGCTAAGACATTAACTATGATACCTATATTTTACCTATCCATATTTTTACACCTACCATTTAGTTATCACGCAGTTTTTAGTTACAGCAGCTTTCTTTTTTCAATATGTATTTTATATGATAACATGTAATTATAGTCACAAATATATATGTACCAAAAACTTTTCTTTCAATGTAGTTCGATTTATGATAAAAATATCGAGATTTTGAAGATTCAAGACACGATTTAACGGAGGCCGTTTCTATCAATATTTATCTTATACCTTCCATGTATCGGCGGTTTTCCCAGATAAATTTCCCAGATAAATGAAAGATGCGTGTAAAGCAACGTGTACCTCCTATTGAGAATCTCTTTCGTGAAATTTGTTGAAATCCTGTTCCATCATTCGTTTTGCGACCATGTGTATTTGAAGATCGTTCGTATCGTGTCACGTTTGCCGTTTCCTCGGCGGCCGGAGAAGCGTTCCGTTTTTCTCTTCGTTGCGACACGAAGTTCGACACGTAAGAAATCAAATGGAACCACCATCAGGGACGGTCGTTAACATTCACGAGCGAACGCGGCTCGTAAATCATTTTGACAAATGCCCGGGATGCCGACGATAAATCGCAGACGAATTTTTAATCCGCGAAACGAGCGGAAGAAAGGATTAGATGGCGGACAGGAATGCATGGGCGGAAGGAAGGAGCGAAGAAAATGGAGTTTCCCAAAGTGGGAATAGCCGAAAATAAGTTTTTCGGAGCAGCATGATACGCAAGAGGCGGATACAATGAGTCATACGATTATATTCTCCATCCATCGTTTTTTTTTCTCCTCTACCATACTTCTCGCTTCCGCTGTTGAATAAAAAGCTTCAGAGAAATATAACATTCATATATCAAACATACTTTTGTATTTTAATTATCTGTTGTATTATTTATAAGTCTCATTAACTTTCAAATAAATCACAAATTGCATATAAAATTGTATGAAATATATATTATGCAAATTTCCTCTGCTGAATATTCTCGAGCTGCAGCTCACGCGAATTCGATCTCGGGGGAGAAAAAATAATACTCATCAAAATTCACTTATATATGTCCAGAGTATCAAGCGAAATTAATTCGGCGAATGAATCTCGCGGGATTGATAAATGTTAACGTGTGCAATATGCAACTGTACAGTTGCTAACGATGCCGCTTGATCGAATTATTACGTGAATCACGCAACGTCCTACACTCAGCACAAGACAGAAAACCAATATAAAATGAACGTCAAACAGACGAGGTTGACGGTGGCGCGGTAGAAATTAACTTACAAGAATTTGCACGAACGACGAGGAACGTCGTAACTTATTGCGCCCCCGTGGATTCTAAATTAAGGCTTTACCTTCACGAGATGCATATATGCTTTCGTAAAGCTTATAGTCACCTGTAATGCAGTAAACATTGCTGGCACACGTTCTTCATTCGAGTATCGCACTAGTATCACGAAAATATCAAATTCTTCAAGAAACACGATGTGCATTAACGCCCGCATTATTAAAGAGAAATCGTTACATTGACAATAAATAGTAATCGTTCGATTATAGCCAGAAAATGCGTCTAGAAAAAAGTTTGCGAAAATATTTCTTCGATTTTCACGAAGTTCCATCAATAAGTCCAACCAGAATCTACCATAGCAAGTATATAGTGACTTTTAAGATACGTATAACCATAAAGGTCAAAACCATTGTTATCATCATTTATATAAAAGGCAATGGTTATATAGCATTAATAACAATGTAAAAATGGAAACTATCTATCGAAAGTAAAATATAACACAAACATAACAGTGTATATACAGAATCAAATTTCCTTTAACTAAAAAATTACTTAAAAGGCGTACACGCTTTGCTTTTTATGCAATTTTTTAATCAAAGAAAATTTGTATTTATAATTCTGTACATTGTTCTATTATATTCTATTATATTTTATATGTGTTATTTATATATACATTTTATTTTTTTAGTTAGTTTTTTAGTTAGTTTTTTAGATAATTTTCGTTTTTACGTTATATATTAATGTTGCAAATTATATTTTCTGTATAAACGATAATAACGATGGTAGCTGATCTTTAGAATAGATGAATCTTACGAGAATTAAAAATTGTTTATTAAGTGGTACAAGCTCAGACATGAGAAAATGACCTAATGATGAAACTAATGATGAAACTAATTAAATAGAATTTAATTACTCTACTTATTTACGCAAATTGTTTATTCTTAAGTATTTTCAGGTGCATTATTAATTAGAGAAAATTAATATTTAATTCTGTATACTGTTTATATACAGACAAATGTATATTATTTATTAATCTTACATTTTAAATAAATTTTTATGTTTCGATAATTCCTAATATACATATTTAAGATTCATTGAAACTGAATCTAATAGAAGCTATTACGCGTTTAATGAGAAATTAGCATTATGGATGTTTATTGTTCAGTGATAGGTATCGTATTGTCAGAAAGCAAGAAACCGCGAAATAAGTTCTATTCAGAGAAATTCGGTACCTTTAATCTGAAAATCTGTTGTGCGACGTCAGTAAGCGACAGCAGGGGCCATTATTTTCCAATTTTATGCCGTTTCGACGTGCAAAATAGCATCTTACAGTGTTGACAAGTAGGACAACGTCGTCGCGGAGAAAAATGGCTGCCCCGGGAAAAGATGCGACAACAAAAAGATCGCGCCGTGTGGTACCGCGAGAAGTATCTGAAATTCTCGCCCGGAAGTTTTATCAAGTTTTCGACCTGCTGGAAGTGGGGTCGCGGGCGAGATGGAACTGGAGAGCGGCGATGTGATCGAGGTTGAGAAGGGTCGCCACGAGAATGCAGCTCTTTCATTGCAACCCTCGCCTCGAACGCATCGTGGCTCCTCCATACCTTCGTTACGTGCACTGTGAATAACGCGATAAATTATTGTCGTCCACCTTCTGCACAAAATCTCCTATCAAGGGGTCACGTCCCGAGGTATCTCTGCAATAATTTCGCGAGGTCTCAAGATATTACGTGTCATTGTAAATAGCTTTTGCATTTGAGATAAGAGAGACGAATGAAAGTCGAATATCAAGAGTCCGAGATGTTAAATTTATCTTAAAATTTAAATATCACGGTAATACGCTTCTCTCATTACGCTTTACATCACAAATGCCTAATCTTCATGCCAAATACGTCATGAAAGGAATGCCAAGTTCTTGACATTTAATTTCCATAATATATCTCTCTCTCTCCATAATATATCTCTCTTAATTTACATATTAAAGCTTTATAAATATCTAAGTATCTAATATCTAATATCTAATCTCTCTTTGATTTCTAGTATTTTAATTATTGTGCCATTTGTGAAGAGACAGCAAGAACTGAAGCAAGAACTCAAGTTCCGATTTGCATTTACTTTAATTTTGTTTGATAAGCATATCTTAATTAATTGCAAATTGTACTTATTGCGTTATAGACTTTTTGCTTACATTTATTTTTGGAACCACTAATATTACTATTTTACTTTATTTCAATTCGAGTTATATATAGTTACCCATGTTTTTACAAAATCAATATTACAGAGCTGCTAAGGTTCTTAAGCTTCCCTATAATCAATCAAATCAAGTGTCTTCAACACTCTCGCAATTGCTATACCTCTGAAACATTGCCAAAATACGGCTCATTATCCAAGCATTACTAGATTCAGCACGATATTAAAGACTCATTAAGCAGCATATGGCCACCAATGGGACAGCTCGAGAGAGTGTCGAGATTGAGAAAGAGAGAGAGAAAGGAGAGGGAGGAAGATAGAGATAGAGAGAGAGAGAGAGAGAGAGAGAGAGAGAGAGAGAGAGAGAGGAGGCTAAATGGCGCGAAAATGACAAACGCGAAGGTCGAAAGCTTTATCAGAACTTTCGTAGCGCGTACGCACATCAAAGTCTTGGAGCTCGTGAGCCCTAAAATTAAACGGAAATTACTTTAAGCTAATAGGTATCGAACTACCATCGTGACGTAAAGCCGAAATTACGTGCTTGATTTTCCAGTTTCGTCTATTTAGCCGTTCCGCTTGCAAGGAAATATCCTCAAATCATTTCGAGAGTCGAGAGAAATCAGTTCAATCGCGAACTTGTTCCAGTGTAGTACGATCGCGCCTCTAATGTAAGTTATTTCATCAACAGCTGTGCGATTTGGTTAAGAGGATTTTAAAGAACACTATTTCGAGGTAAATGCAAAAAACAAGTGAGAAAAGTTCGCCTTTCGATATTGAGTGCCATGAATGGTATGCTCAATACGTTTGGCACATATTACTCTAAAAGATATACTTGAAAAATTTACAAGTAAAAAGATCTGCACGCGAAGAATGGGTATTGTGAGGAACACTGTATGACAGCGGTCTACATTTGAACTAGGTCGCGGGCGTTCCAGGCGGAATTGAACTCTTCGTCTCGATGCATTACTTCCGGCTTGCCGTGAAGTTTTAAGCCGTGTATACGATTTGTCGATACGTCAGCGGAGGCTATACTTTTTAACGCGCGGTTGATCTTTCAAACGAAATATTCGTCGCAGCAGTTTGAAGAGTAATACGTCCGAAAGTTTTATGTAACAACTTGCTTGCAATTTATTAAATTTAATATGGCAATTTTTAATGCACCTAAATATTTGCATATCGCTTATTTGTGCTAAAATAACGATAAACTCAAAAAAACAAAGTTTTCTAGAAAATGAATTTAACGGTTTGAATCGTTAAAATTTTGTAATATTAATTTTGTAATATTAATTTTTAAATGTATTGGGTGAGTGGAAAAATTCGTGCCCGATTTATTATTCAAACAGCTGCAATTTTGT
Source organism: Acromyrmex echinatior (assembly GCF_024713525.1). Classification (NCBI taxonomy): domain Eukaryota; kingdom Metazoa; phylum Arthropoda; class Insecta; order Hymenoptera; family Formicidae; genus Acromyrmex; species Acromyrmex echinatior. Next base: position 16,043,511 of record NC_141852.1, on the reverse strand, counting down.
TAAAAATAAACAAAATTTAAATTTTAAAAAAGGGTTTTAAAGCTTGAAGTCTCTACTTTTGAATGGTTGCTATATTTTTTGAAGTTTTTTTATGTAAGTTTAGTAATTTTTACATATAGAAAACTACGAGTTAAACAAAACGGGAAATTTTTCTTCACTTTGTGGACCTGTCACATGTCCAAGAAAAATTTGCAAAAATTTTTTAATTTCTAATGTAAAAGCTTAAATTTTTCCCTATAAAATCGTTTTTAAAACATGTCCATATGATTTTTCATTATCAAATTGTTACGAATTAAATAAAAAGAATATTTGAATTGCTCGTAACTCCATCAAAACCATTACAATTAAAAAAAACAGATTCTTAAATTCTCTCATCAGATAGAATAAAATTTAAATTTTATTTTATTTTCAACAAAAATAGCAGCTGTTTAAATTTTGAATAATTGCACGAATTTTTTTACACTTATTCAATATAATAATTTTGGAATACAGTTGAACCTTTGTAAAAGTCTTAACCTTCCATATAGTAATCGAAATGCGCATAAGTATTTATTTACTTTTACGGAGGTTGATCGATCCCGATAAGTTACTTTTATAAAGATTCGACTGTATGTTTTTTTTTTCTAACAACTAATATTAAAGGAATAAAACTATGTTCTTTGGAGTATGTTTTTTTTCTTTATATTCTGTTCTTTTTTTGTAAGCAACTTTAAAATGACAATTATTGAGTTATGCCATTACAACAACAAATGAGTGACATAATATATATACATTGTAAGTTACAGCAACATAGCTCAGCTATGCAACAGCAGCATAGACTGGTTTTATATATATATATAGGATATATATTATCTTTTTATATTTATTTTTTATATTAATAAAAATATTGTGAGATGAAATTAGTCGATTATTATTAGGTACGCTATGTTGGGGCTATACAAATGTCCTTACGTCATCGGGAACCGACGGCGTCATCGACAGGATTACAATAGCAAACACGTATGATGATAGAATGCATATATGACCACGATCGAACCTGTTATTCTACGTGAGCCAACAAAGTGTCACGAAAATAGATGTCGATATATGAATATCGAGGGCTCGACAAACTCATGATTATGGAAGACCTTCGGGAGCGCTGGGCCTTTCGTACCTGCCAAATAGTCAGGTTAAATTTATACTCGCCGTAGATGAGCTCATCTAAATGCTTCTCTAAAAGCCTAGCATATTCGCTCTTTGTGTATGGAAAATGACTGCGTGTCTAACTCGTAAATAAAAAGACTGAAAAGACATTCATCGTGCTCGCGAACGGTCGTATTCCTCTTTTTTTACATTCACTTCACTTTCATGATCTTCGATTCAATTCGAGACCGATCCATTGTTTCGCGTTGTACCATTTGCATCGGCGACATGGTACATTTGTAAACAAAGCTCGATTTCGTGATTTATTTATTTCTTCTATTAACAAGATAGAAGTATTCTCTGAGACTGAGATTTTTGCTGCTTCTTTTGAGTCGCTTGAAGAGAAGAAAAAGAAGAATATCTTGCTTTCTTAGATAAACGAGAGTCGTGCAAACGAGTGTTTGTTTGGTGAACGGAAGTGAACGTGATTCATTTGATGCTCGAAAACAAGCAATGGAAATGCTGAGAAGTATCTTCTTTTAAGCAAATTCCATACGTCAGTAATAAAGTCTAAATTTCTCCTACTTTGACTATTTACATTGACGAATAACGAGATAACCGACGTATCGCTAAATTATGAGGTAACTTTGAGGCTCGTGGTGATAATAAGTCATGTCGTCGAATGTCCGATAGCCAGCTGTCGGATTGTAGCTATGTTATGGCGATGATGTTCTAATTTCACTGAACAGTGGCCCGATTTCGCTGGCCGACAACAACGCTGACATTCGTGAATTCCACCGCAGGATTAACGGCTGTCATCGAGACTGTTACAAATCCGACGTCAGTGTAGGACGGTCCAATCGTTCATCTTCTTCAGAAAGAGATCGAAGAATTCGCGGGTTGAATTCTGCTGATTGAAACTTTGCAAGTCGTAAAACGCAAATAGCTTCAAGGGATGAGGAGACGGTGGCGTTCATTTAAAATCAAACTTGAGCGGTAACGCGGCCACGTCGGAAGGCAAAAGTGTTTGTCCGTTCTAGGAAAACATCGTAAAAGGTAAGAAAGCAGAATCTGCGTTTAATCCAGTTTCGTTGGAAGTGTTATATTGCCTCTTTTCCTTCTTGTTTTCCTGCGACAACGTCGATACTGACGAATAGATAGTTGTAAAGTTGACGTTCTTGAAAATAAGACCAGTACAAAGCCTCACGAACATAAAGAAATTATAAGAATTATCAAGAATGCCTTCAAGGAGACAGCTGCTTCTTCTCTTTTGTCTTTGTTCTCATTGCATTTAGAGACCCGACATATAGTATTAACAAACGTCTCTCAAACGGTATTAACATTTACAAAAGGAAACAGCATTTTATCCAGCCGCCCACATTGTGTACCAAGAGTTTAATAAACGTGAATACAATACAAGCCAATATTCATTATTCGTTGAGTTGAGAATATTTCTTCAGTGATCTCCCACAATATAATTTCAATAAATTTTTTATTTCATCAATTTTTAAATATTCAAATTTCTGGCTGAAAATGTCATTTCACACAGTAATTAAAATTTTAACGAAAAGTGCAGTAATTGTGAAATCGTTAAAGCTAACCTTGAGATCACTATCAAACAGAAGAGGTATGAATACTGCGGAGGATGCATGAACCACGAGAAATCATGATACGCACGATAATACAACGGCAATGAGTCAGATTATGCAGCTGCCTACTAGGCGGACCTGATAAGAGTGACGTATAGCATGATAGGCACGTTAACGTGAATCGCTATAAATTATAATTTCATGACTTCCGCAATTAATTCTCGAAGGAATCGTGAACATCGAGATATTAAATCGTGCGCGTGGAGGAGGTGAACAGTCGAAATTTCGACCCAAAGTCAAAGACTCGTTACAGCCGTCATCTTACAAACTGATGTCATCGACGCGGTTTCTGTTTTTATTTTTTATTTTTTATTTTTTGATCTCATTTTGCAACTTTCGGTGCATCATGTGTATACCTTCTCAGAATTAACAGCGTCGAACGCGCGGTACAAAGGAAACGGGTCGCGGCAATTCGGTCAAATGTATTTTCCCCGACCTATTTTTTCGAAGCTTCGTGTTTTTGACTTCGAGATACGTGAATATTCACGCGGATGTTTTGATTGCTTGCAATCACGAGCGATACCGAAAAGACAAAGTTTCCAAAGGTGCATAATAGTAAACACCGCGAGTAAAACCTCAGCCCGAGCCTCAGCCCACATTTTGACATTTTATCAGATACAAACGTATCCCAGTTTTACTACGAATCTGTGTATGTACCGCTTTTCTAGGATTCGAAAAAGCGACACTCAAGCGGACGTGTATTCGAGATCTATCAACGATTATGTGACAAAAAGATCCAAGCGAAGATGAAAAATAATTATATTTGATATTTAACTCCCTCCGAAGAAAGAAAGAAGGAAAGTACGGGTACAAATTATTATAATATCCAAATACAAAACCCAGGGGAAATAAGCAATCGTGTTAGCGGGGATCTCCCAGGACGGCGATTGCGAGCGGCGACGAGGATTAGGATCAGATTTACTCGGACCCTTTTGTGTAATCCCTCAACGCGAACGCTCGAAGTAATAAAGCGATTGCGCACCTTGTATACTTACGACGCCATATCGCTTTACTACTTCCAATGAATAAGGAACTCTAGAACGCGGGTGACACTACATTCGGATTACCAGCTTCCAGGAATGGGAGATTCGCACATAAGAGAGTAGAGATTCCATATTCATTCCATTTTCATCGCTTTATTAAATGTGTCCGCGGAAAAACGGACCTCCATTACGTGATTGCCTATGAGAGTCTCGACTCATCCGAACCGTGATTAACTGTTTGTCTATTCTACGCGATCAGCTACATTTGTCTCTCTTTGCTTATATAATCCCAAAATCAATTTAGAATTAATTAAAAAAGCTTTAATCTTAGAACGCTATCAATATGTAAATTTTACGTACAAGTAAATGAGATCATTGAATGTTAAGCTATACCTTTAGTGGTCATTAGGAGGTCCAATCTGCTATTCTAAACGTCAGGATAAGAGAAGACAAGAATTAAAAAATTCTATTATACGTATATCAGTTTAAAATCTCTGAAGAGCAGTTTAGTAAAGTAAAGAAGTATTATAACAGAAAATGTGATAAGTGATTTCAATTTTAAGCAGTTTTATGTATTATTTTTTATATATTATTATTTTTTTGTTGTTATATATTTTATTTAAACGTTATGAGGAGTTAAATTCAATCTTAAAATAATATGGAGAATATAGTTTACAATAATCGGATTACACATACTTTATATTATTTTAAAGTGGTTCTTTAGTAAAGTGCCGAAAATTTGGAATAACTTACCAGGCTCAAAAAGTCTGAAATTATATTAGGTGTTGGAATTAATTCGTAGCGTTTTTAATGAAAGAATGTTATTTATTTCACATGAGCATTAAAAAATACATTAATGAAAGTACTTCCCATCACTTGTAAAACGCTACAAATTAATTCCAACACCTAATAAATATTTGCATAATTTGGATGAAATATTAAAAATATGTATATCTTAATAAATTAATATGGAACATATAATAATAAATCAAAAGCTACATCTTTATCGAACGAAAATAAGATAAGATTATGTTTATTTTTCGAGATTAAATTTATATGCATTTTTATGCACATAAATATCTTTCCAGAATGGTAATTTTCCGTGAATCTATTACTTTTTTATGACCATTAAGATCGTAATTTTTTAAACTATTATAATCTCATTTTTGAAAAAAGTCTATGATAAGATTTGTGTGCAGTTAGTCAAAAAAGCGTCTGCGAGCCTTATCTGTCACTAAGTTACATTATCAACATTTTTTTTCTCTTTTACTTTATTGTTAATCCACCGTAGAATTTTGCACGTCAATTTCAATATTTCAACTTCATTACATAAAAAAATTAAACATTTCTACCGATAACTCGATTTACTAAAGAACGACTTTAATACTGAATTTTTGATAGTTTATTTCTTCTTTCTTTCTTTTCAAGTTAATAATTAGTTCATTTGTGTTTATAAAAGTTCAGATTATAAATATTTTGTTATTAAAAATATAAAATGTACGGAAATCAAGTGTTACATTAATTATGATTAATATTTCCTTGTACGTAAAATTTATCAATAGCAATATTGTACTCAACATCGATAGCATCTAGTTAACTAATTAGACAATTATGATACTGAAATCTTTAACTTTAACTGATTCTTTTTGTCGCGATAATAATCTTAACGTTATACGTTGGATGCATGGAATTTAGCATGGAAATTTCAGTCCGTGATATTGCTACTTCGTCAAAAGTTCTGTGCAAACATAATCTAATCTATCTTGGCTTTTATCCTCTTCTTCATCAAACGCGAAGAAATTACAACGCAGCATTTTGTACGATCTCAGAAGATCCGACTTTCCTCGCGCTGCACTCCAACAGCGTAATTATGTTGACCTTTGAGATAAATCATCGTTGGATCTCACATGCCGCAAGCAGATGTAATACCTACTTGCGAAAAGTCAGTTTATCAGCAAGATTACACTATTACTGCGGAATTGGACCGCTAGATACCGAATATGTATATATATTTTATATATATATATATATATATATATATATATATACGTAGAGCATATAGCACAGAACGTCCTTCCCGAAATCCCAATTTCATTGGGGGAAGGGGGCTATAATCCGTGCGCAAAACGCCCATCGATATGCATGTAACTGTGTGCGCATAATCGTTCGGTATGAGATAGATCGACGAGGGGAAAACGCGAGAATACATGTCCGAATGTGTTTGTGTCGAGGAGTTAATAAGTCTATTTCGAAATAATTCTTGAATTGCTGCAACAGTTCAAAAAGTTTACAATTATTAAGCATTTAATTCCGAATATTATTATGAACATAAATTGTAATCTTTTTATCATGTGTCAATTACGATTGATAAACAGCTCTGGCGATTTTTCACGATTATTGAATCGAAAAAGAAATTTCGTAGTCGATATAAGTAGATAGGTAGTAGACTAAAAATTTCTTACTTATGTATGTAATAATTATATTTATGACATTCTATCTTCTGACGATTCCACTGACAAATAATTTATTTGGTCATAATCCGACTTGCATTGTCCATCCATGGTATATTACTTTAGGAGACAATAAAAAATTTAATCTTTTTTTAGATCCATCTTTTTAACGAATCAATGCCATTCATTCTTGTTAAAATGTGTAGCAAGAAATTATGTAATGTGAAACTCCGCTTTAATTAAAACTATCCGGTGGACAGAAATGTCCAACAAAATTGTATATTTATTACAAACGGAAACATGTTTTGTGTGTGATTTTAATTAAAACAAGTTTCCATTATTAATTAGAAGCAAAAGAAGAAAATGCTCTTCTCAGCTAAATTGGAGGCTGAATTTATTCGCAAATTCTTATAAAATTATAATCTTTTTGTAATTTTCGTAATAATAAAAATGGTCCTTGAGTCATTATTAATTTCTCGATTGCGCGAGCGTATTGCACTCATATAAAAATGCATAGCGGTAGTTTTATTAAACGGCAAGTAATTATTAAATGTGCCATGTTAAGCATAACATTTCCGATAAACGAAGTGCGATAAAATTGCTTTAATAATTATATACTTGCCAACACTTAATTAAGTAATCTTGACAGCTCTGCGAAATAGCGACTACGATTAGTTGCTATAAAAATAATGTACAATAATTTTTTCTAATAATATCGAATGGTTGATATTTTAATAAGAAACATAAATCGACAGCTCAAGACGTTATCCTCGAAAATATTTTTATTACAACTACTTATAATTCTACGAAACTATTAATATTAATTAGAAAATATCGGACATTTTAGCAAGATATTAATGATGTGTCAGCAATCCGAATATTAAAAAAACTAATTCTTCGTGATATCCTACTGCAGGTACCTAAATACATCACACGCACACACATCGTGAACCCTCTCACAGCATGCAGTTTCGAACGAACTTTTGGGCATCCCTTAAACCTCATAACGCCCTAACACATTTTCAAAATCACAGATCAAACTGCGCATTATTTTGATGTAACGCAAATTCGCGTAGATCCTCGTCAATATTGATTTCCATAGAATATTTCACGTCTTTGAAAAAGAGATGATTTAACTTTGACGCAACACTCACCAATGCAGATGACGAGCGCCACGGCGAGAATCGGCGGGAAAGCCTTCGAAGACGAAAGCATGCTGCGGCCGGGATCTCAGCGAGAGTGGAACAAGAATAAACACCCACGGTAGAGACGAAGAGTTACTCGGTCACTTTGAAATGTCCACGCGGGGCCGAAAGTCGGACTGACGGTACCAACCGGAAGGGGCGGGACCGGAAGACGGTGGCCCGCGCGGAAAACGGAGAACGAAAGGAAAAAGGCACTACGAGCTTGGTGACTCGCTCGTTGATCACTGGTAACCCCGCGAATACGTGGTCCACACCCTCTATTAACACCAAGGATCGATCTCGATCCCCTACTGGATATGGATTTAGGACGCGAACAATTTTCCTCTTCTTCCAAAATATCCCTTAATAATATTGTCTTCGCGAACGATTGGCGCGGCACATCCGCGCTTATCTTTCTTTTGCTTCTTGCCCCCCCCTCTCTATATCCCCGCGCGATTAATCGACAGAGAACGTTCGCGGGTGGTACCCCGATTCGGGGTGAGGCAATCGGGGGCAGGAGGGTGGTTTTTTACAGGGAGGCGCGTTCTACCACCGTATACGTCTGTTGCGGCGCCAACGTCGGACTGACTTTCTCTACGTTACGGCCGCTCTGCAGCAGTGGCGGCGCGTCGCGCCGTTCCGCGCCGGACCGCGTCGTCGCGCGGGTACATCTCGCGTCACGTGTGCGTCCGTGGGCGTGCTCCGGATGCTGCGGGCCGCCGACGCCGAAGGAACCGGGGAACGTACTCGCGGGCCCCCTGATGAAAAGAAAAATCAAAGCGTAAATCGGATGTAATGGAAGAGTGAGTAACAGAAGCGTGAGCGAAAGAGGCGAAAATGGGAACAATGAAATGTAAAAGAAGCATTTACGCTTCTTTTACATTTTGATGTTTCAATTTTCGCTTCCTACAAGTTTCGTTTACGCTTCTGTTACTCTCCTATTATATTCGACTTACGCTCTGATTTTTATTTTCATCAGGGGACCCCTGGCAAAGTGAAGCGACCTTTACGTGTATCAATCTTATCCGTTGGTTTTGTCAAAAGATATTCAAGAAATTTAATTGTAATTCTATACATGTAAACAAATACGCGTTTCAAAGGTAAGGACGGGAGCATAGAGTCTTGCGTAACGCATAATCTATAATGCATAAGAAAATGAAACAATCCTTTATTTCCTTTCTTTTCATGTAACAAAAGACTCTGATTGGTTGATTTTCTTATGCTTTATGCATTATGTGTTACAAAGATCTGTGCTCGGTTTAATGGACTTTCTTCAAGTCATTACCTAATCTTTAAATCATAAGTCATAAGAAAATGACCAATTAGAGTCGATTAGTCTTCTCATATTTGATTTCGTGATTGATCGATTTCTTATGGCTTAAGATTTAAGATGGCTTAGATAATGAGTTATTGTAGAAAGCCTATAAAAGTTTTTATTTAAGAGTAAAACGCGAACAATAAGAACGCGTGCAAGTTTATATTCTCAAATAAAAGGATAGAGTTAAGAGCGCGCGCGAGTCTGCGTGCATTAGGAATTGTGTGTAAGAGTAATAATGTAAAGATGACAACACTTTTTGGAGCAACTTGCACTCTTTGCAATGATTTTATCTTTGCGCAAATCTGCACTCAAGCACGAACGTAAGAGTATGTGATCTCTTATCGTTTTTGAATGACATTCTAAACTCACAGAATGATACTCAGGTCGGGAAATTAGCCCGACGTGTCGCACGTTCCGTTCTTATCATATTTGCAGAAACTTACGACGAAGAGAAACATAATGCCGTCTTCTTAATTTATCAACATTACTTGACCCCTGAAATATTTGGATTAGTGTCGACTCGAGTGCAAATTAGGATGAATTATTCTCCTCGTAGCAATGATTTATTACAACAATTTAGAACTGTTAAAACTATTAAAATCTTAATTTACAATAATTTATAGTGTTGAAAGAAGTTGAAAGAAAATGATTAATCAAATTGATTTATTTTTCTAGTAATTAGTGAACGTAATTTTTCCGAAAAAATCCGGTGTATGTTAATTTAAAAAAAAAACACATAAAAAATTTTTAAATAATAATGTTTTGAATTTTTTGATCAAGCTTTAGTTTAAGAAATTAAATGCGTATTTCAATTTGGCTTCAAATTTATACTATAACTTAATTCTTTTATATTTTAAAATAAATAGAAGAGTTAAATGAGAAAAATGATATAACATAAAAGATATAAAAGAAAATAATATAAAATCCCTTTTTTTAAAACTCGACTTCTACTTCAATTTTGAAAATAACTATCTCAGAGCGGTTTTAGTGAAATAAATGGTTTATAGATATTAGAGCTGTCAAAACGTGAAAAACAAAAAATTTATAAGCTAGATCAGGGAACACGTAATAAAAAAATATTTAGTATACAAACAAAGTAATAGAAATTGAACATTGCATCGATCAATATTCTGTCGAGATTTATCGAAATAGATCACTATACTGCTCACTATTATTTCTTTCTGAAGAGAAATTATCCGTTTCAATGAAATAATTCTTCGTTACTTTTTATCGCGAAAATAATAAAGTTTATAGCGTAATTAAATTTAATTATTACAAAAATAACAAAAATTCCTTAACTCAGAAATACGCTTCTCCTGCAAAACACTCAACATTCATTTCGTCCTCGTAGAAATCTCATTTAAGAAATTTTTGCTCGAGCAAAATTATATGATGTCATTATATGTATTATAGCACGAAATAAAGAAAGTTGACAAGGAAAAACCAGGAAATGACTTTCTGAGTAAATTATATTCTTCTATACGAGAAGATATATTTCCTTGTCCTTCAACGAAGTTGTAAATTGCATTTGTGTTCCCCATCACGCACTGCAGTGCGAATACCGGTTTACATATCGAGTTATTGCAGTATGTATTCGCGTCCGTAGTTATTGGGGAGTGTATACAATGTGTGCGCGTGCATATAATGCGGCGGCAACATAGTGCCATGTGGCATCAATCATGGGATTTCCTGCAGGTGAAAGGCCAGTCAGTTCCCTCTGCGTGAATTCGCACCTCGCACCTCTCTCTCTCTCTCTCTCTCTCTCTCTCTCTCTCTCTCTCCCTCCCTCCCTCCCTCCCTCCTTCTCTCTCTTTCTCTCTCTCATTCCTCCCTCTCTCTTATTTTCTAAATTTAGCTATCAAAATTCTCTATCAAAATTCAGCAGGTTTTGAGTTTCTTGGAAAAAAAAACGGAAATAGAAAATGGCAAGTATAACGGAAATAACAAGAAAGAGGGATTGAATTTTTATTCAGATATACAATAGTATATATTTGTGGGAAAAATAAAAAAATTTTGAATAAGAGAATTATCTATGGAAAGTTTATAAAAATAAAATATTATGTCTAAATAAAAAATTAATCTATTAAATCTAGTTATTAAATCTAGTTATTTAGAAAAAGATGATAATTTTTTATGCTGTAAAAATATATTTAAATAATATAGATTTTTTGTTACATTAATATCATTTATCTATATATACGAACAATACAACATGGACAAAGAGCAAACATTCGTATCACTTCTGTACTAAATATAACGTTACTTCGATTGCACGCATGGAACGTATAACATTGTAAAAAATACAATATTGTAGTGACATTAATATTGTTGTCCGAAAGTTTTTTAGAGTGTAATAATTAAGGGAGAACTATATAGTCTTTGTTACTGTTTCAGCATTAGAAAAGTAAGCTAAAATTCTTCTCTCTCTCTCCTCTCTCTCTCGTAAAATTTTTCTACTTAAATCTACATCGTATTAGTGTTTATATTAACATCAACACTAGGATTATATAAATACCGACATAGTATAAAAATTATACCATTTTTTAAATCCATCTATATTTTTTAAAATATAATTAATATAAACTATATAGTGGACGATGGTTAACGATGTACTGAATATCCGTAGATAAAATGTGAAATAAATGATGAACAAAGATATATAATTACGAGCTAAAAAATATAAAAGAGGTGGCTTTTATTTTTAAGCAAGTTATTAATTGAATACAAAAATGCAGCGAATGCAATTTTATACTTTGTATAATTTTATACTTTGATTATTAATGTAGGAAATATTAAAATTTGTAAACAAAATTCTACAAAATACTTTTGCAATTTTTAAACATGTATATTAAATATTACAAGAAATAATGACACGTCTTCTTTAAGCACGAAGCGTCAGAAGCTTCCCCTGCGCAGTTCTGCGCAATTTCGTAACACGCTCATACGCCATATAATTATATATAAATAGTTTATATGAATAAAAAAATAATGTTGACAGGTACAAACAGTATTAAATCTTTTATTTATAAAATTTACACATGTACACATTAGGAATTAAATTTTGTAAATATGTATGTGATTGCAAAATTAAACCTCCCATATTTCGTAAGCTCCACATTGTTTTTCCACAGAATATTTACATTGTTTAAACATACTCAGTGAAATTATATATTGTTACATGTTATTTTTATATTTGTTCGTAAACGAATATTTGATGCAACCGAGCAAAATGTATAAAAAAAAAGATCATCGTATCTGTTCAAAAGAGCAAAAGTCGCTTTTTCTTTGTAGATTGTGATGAAACTTTATCAGAATATTGAGCTTTAATGCATAGGTGAGCGATGAAGAATTATATTGGCCTTCTTTTATTGATTAATAAAAGAAGATCAATATATTATAATTCGTCAATGATTGTTAAGCCATTGTTCAACATCTATTATTCATTGCATTCTATCTTTGTTTTAATAAACAAAAGAAGATAAAAGTAGCGCTAATAGCATCTTCCCGAACGCACCACAATACAAGAAAGACAGAAAAACATTAAATTTCAAATTAATAAAATAAAAAATTAAATTTCATTGTCAGTAATAAAAAAAATCGAAACACGACAGTTAAAAACATTTTCAATGATGTCAACATATTTAAAAAATGAAAACAACAATCATTGTTAATATTTCTCAATCATCTTCTGCTATCTATATATAAATATAATACAAAGTTGAAAATAAAAAGTTAATTAAATAGAAATGCCTGCATATGTTTTCATCTCTTGATCGCGTCTGAGCAGATACTTGCAAACGAGAGACTTGAAACTGATGGCAGCACGTTCTTGGTCTACTAGCAACCAGCAATGATTACTGTCGCAGCAAACCAGTCAGACCAGAACGAACAGACTGACTCCCTCTGTCGACTTCAGTTATACTACCGACAGAGGCGGTGAAATCAATAACCGCAAAAGATGAAAGGCGGCACGCCGACATTTGCAGATTTTGCAATTGATCCGTATAAGTGACGACACCTAAGCCCATCTGCGCGATATAATAATCAATATTGCAATGTTATTGGGAAAATTGAGAAAATTTAAGAAATTTTTTGAAGAACGTAAAAGAATTCTAATAAATTATTGGACAGCTATGATGTTCTCAACTTTTTATTAGAAGCATAGTCATTTAAGATTCCGTTATTTCCAAAAATCAAAGATTACATTAATTGTTTTATGTTACAATTTAAGAAAAGTAAATAATAACTACTAAAGCGTTCTATCGTTATAATTAATGTTTCAATTATTAACGTTCAATAATTAACGTTCTATTTATTACAAATTCTTCTTTATTATAATTCTTCTTTTTTACCATTACAACATTGTCGTATAATTACAAAAAACAGAACATTTAATTTATATCGATAGCAACAAGTATCGATATTTTGCTTGCGATTTAAATATCGTTCTCCGTTTCGGTTAAGCATCGATACCGGTTTCGACGCATCGCCGCAACAGCATCGATACCATTTTCTCGACGCTTTTATCCCTAGATCCAAGTGACTACGAGAATGGTGACAGCGAGAATGGTACCAGCGCAACGGCTGGTAGCGGCTACCGTGAATGGGCGGCCAGAGTGCAACATGGCGGACTGTGAGTCGGAGGTGCACCGCTTGCCAGCCGTGAACCAGGACAGCAGTACGAGAAACGTAGCGGCGGCCGTGACAATGGTGAACAACAACGCGCGCGTACCACAGCATCCGCCGGCTGCCGGGCCAGATAAGGACCCGGTCGGCCAGGGGCCGCGATGTGTAACGATCTACAAAACGGAGACGGGCTTCGGGTTCAACGTACGCGGCCAGGTCAGCGAGGGTGGACAACTGCGGAGCATCAACGGCGAGTTGTACGCACCGCTGCAGCATGTCAGCGCGGTGCTACCGCGGGGTGCTGCTGAGAAAGCCGGTGTCCGCAAAGGCGATCGTATCTTAGAAGTGTGAGTAGAAGGATGGTCCCTTCCACCCGCGTTTCCCGATCCGCACTCACCTCTCTTGGTGAACCATCAGAAGCGCTCGACTCCGACAGCCGCCTTGACGAAAACGCGATGCGCTACGACACGGCTCCAATGCGTCTCCAATTAGAAGAACGTTCTATGCTAAATTACATCAATTTGAATTGAAACAATTCATAACTGGAGCTCGAAGAATCAGACGCGAAATGCCGCGTTGGTCTTGCCGCGTTTCGGAATACTCGAATAAACATGCGATGTTGAATATATTTACGCGCAAATAATAAATATGAGACTGTTAGATGAAAAAAATTGCAAAATATATAACTAAGAAACAAAAATGTATAGATCAACACGCTTTGATACTTTAAAATAAAGCCAAAGTTTGATTTCTGTAGTCCAGCATGGGTTATAAATTACTGAAGTTATTTATTTTTGATATTTAATATTTACACATGGGAAAAAATGATGTATTAGCTATAACAATTATATAATTGAAAATAATCTTGTTTATTCAACAAAAGTATAATGTATTTGTTCCATTAATATTGTCATTAAATCAACAAAATTATTTTCAATTAGATTGCTATTAGATGTCATTAATACTGCATCATTTTTTTTCATGTACGAAATTTGTTTCTGCTTTTTGTACAGCATTTGTATTGTACTTGTCATCGTGATAGTGATACAAGAAGATACGCATATTAGAAACATAGCACATTTTTCTTAACAAGTTAATCCGAGACACAAATTTTTCATATCGAATACAAATGTTTCGATAAACTTAATGGTAGAAACGATAGCTTGATTCTGAACTTTCATAGATGCTATTTAATGCTTTAAAATATTATTTATTATCTTTTATAATATAATATTTATTTTCTTTGTCGAAAAAAAAAGTATATTATGCTTTAAATTAATAATTTTTAATTTTAGTAATTAACTATAAAAAAAGAAAAGAAAAAAAATTATAGTAAATAAAATCCAATAGAATTATAATATTCTGATTATAGTTTATAAAAGTTTAATTAGAGTTTATACAAAATAAATAATTCTGAACAATAATTATAACTTGTATTCCGTTAAATCAGAGTTTGATGTAAAACTTAAATATGAAGGAAACGTGAAATTTATTAACAATAATTTATAAATGGTTAATATTATATAGTTTAAATATTTTCTGCAACTCACGCGTTGTTCTTTTAATGATATTTAATGATATTTAAATGTCTTTCAATTTGTGAAACACAATTTTAAATGGATCTTTGTTTTCGCTTTGAACAATCGGAATTTCGCGTTTCGTTCGTGCAATCAATGCTAAAAGCTAGGTACATCCAAAGTTCGTGTTTATTTAAGATACTCTATGGAAATACATTAATCGCTTGCTAGCTATATACATATTCATCAAGGATCAGTTGCTTATATATCGTCGCTTGGCAACTAGCCCTGTTCGGTATCATATGTAGCTGCTCTTAAGGATTATAATTCTAACCAGCGCAGATATAAAAGGCAGATTTAGATGATCTCCCAATGTACTCTGAAATCCCGATGCACTCAGAAATCCTGCACTCAGAATATTAACGATCCTGCCACTCAGAATATTAACGATCTCCCTTAAATTAGAGAATATTTCAACGTAAATTATTTTATCTCTTTTCTAATCTTTTTTTTAGAAGCAGAAACTGATTCAATGGCATTGAGAATTTTATCGTATTCTACTCGTCAGGGATATCGACTGGTCGAAATATTTATCACGAGGTTTATCAGAAAATGCAGGGGCGTCCCAAAGATAAAAATTATACGTTGCGCGTAATTTTTAGACAGAATAATAGGAGAAGATTAATCATGCTACCCGATGCTGGCGAAATAGAGTTCCGAGAGAAGAGTACATGAGAACAATACAAAACATATATGTGAGCGTATCCCCTTTGCAAATTCTGATGTAAGAATGATAAAAACAAACGTGCACGATGCGTGACGAATACATTCAATCTGTTTGACTTCTCGTTTACAAAGCTTGACAAACATGGTAGTTGTAAAATCTGTTGTGCTCACAAATTTCTATTCGGTTCCCATCGTAGACCTCGGCTGGGTTTCTGTATCGCTTACCAATAGTTGTTGGCACTATGTGTCGCTGCACAGCTTTTTTATCATACAAAATATCTGCGCAATATGACACATACCGACAACTATCGATAAACGATACAGAATTGCACCCCTGGTCAATCAATTCAAAGAATTTCTCTCTATTTATTAACTGATTAGCTATCACTAGGAAGAGCCAATCTTAGAAAAAATAAATGTGCGAAATATATCTTCGAGTTTCATCTCGCCAGTTTCATTTATCACAATTTAATCCCACAAGTAATAAATAAAAGTACGTAGGGTTCAGCATTATTTCCCTCGGCTATGCTGTCAAATTCATAATGTCAAATTATAGCTAATTTAAGTTATTTTTAGTTATTTCTATAAGTCGTAATTGCGCTCAATGGGAGGGCAATTACGACTTATAGAAATACGACTTTACTTTTCCTAGTGACAGCTAATCAGTTAATAAATAGCGAGAAATTCTTTGAAATAATTGATTAACTAGGGCCTCTATTCTGTAATTCGTTAAGACAGTAACTCGTTACGACATCGAAGCGCAGCTTTTTATACCATAAAATATCTGCGTAACGATGCAGTTATTGTCTTAACGAGTTACAGAATAGAGTACTAACTCCTGTATTCTATAACTTGTTATGCAGTTATGAGTTTATAACGACAATTGCGCAACTTTTTTACCATATAAAATATCTGCGCAACTGTTTTATGAACACTTAACGGTTGCATAACGAATTACAGAATACAGAGGCAGGAATGCTATTCTGTATCGCTTACCGATAGTTGTCAATATCGTTATGTGTCATTAATTTAACTAAAACAATGGAGTTAAACAATTTGGCTCAAGAAAATGTATTAAATTTGATTCAAATTTAGTTCGTTATTTATTAAATTACATACATTAAATTGCGGACATTGTTACTTTGAAACCACAAAAATGGATTGATTTACATTTTCAAAATTAAAAATAACAAAATGTTACCAGAGAATGGAAGTAACTCGTTACTTGTAACGAAGTTATAGTTACAAGTTATTTTTTTGATAATTTTACTGGTAACTGCGTTACTTTTTTTGACAACTGTAACGGTAACGTAATTACATTTTTTTTTAAACGAATTTTACAATTACTTTGTACACGATTGAACATAAGTCACTCATAGCGCTTGAGACTAGAAAGACATCCGTCCATTGTGATTGGTAGCGTCGATTTTTAAAAAATAACGAAAACTTACTTTCTCAAGCAACGGTAATCGTAACAGTAACTTGTTAATTTTTTTACTCGATAACGAGTAATTATAACTTGTTACTTTTAAAAAGTAACTTTCCATTTCTTGAATGTTATTTAACTCAAGAGATTGAATTACCATTGCTTCTTTGACATCTAACCGTACAGCTTTAATGTTAAAAAGATCGAGTTACTGAATTATGATGAATGCAATGAGTGAACATCTTTATCGTTACGAGTTAACTGTTAGTTAATCGACTGTCTAAATTCGCTAGGTGCATTTACCATTTCCGTTGGCGAGGTCGTTAGCGCCATTGAATTTGCATACCCGATCATTAGCCACCCTGTGCGCACAGTAATCGTGTTTCGTTTAATTAAAAGCTAATTTGCTTAAAATACGCTCGGTTGAATTTATTTGCATAGAGTTTTATTTAATGATGTAGGTACATCCTGCAATGGTTCATCCTTGATACATTCGATTACTACGACGTTATAGGAGAACGAGAAGGTAAAGCTATACGTAGAATTGAAAGCTGATGACACTTCATATTGATCTCAAGAAATATACTTTTCACGTGACGCTTGTTTTAGATATGACGCAAATCGCGATGTCCAGGCAGATTAAATAAAGGGCTGCGTCGCGCTAAATCTGTATTTTGATAACAATAGAATCGACTTATGATTAAAGAAATCGAGGGAAGTAAATAACGACTTGATACTATCGATGTATCGCAAGCGTCATCTCACATTTAACAATAATCAAAATGATAAAGTAATCTACAATGTGCTCTTTGCTTCCTGTTTCTTGCTTTTTATTGCTTATCTTTTTCTTTCTTTACGACCGTTTTATCGACGATCATATTTCTTACCATATATTTCTTGTCCCCTCTAAGATTCTGTATAATTTTAACAACAATGTCGCTATTATTATATTATTATTGCCCAACTTTTTATCGCATATAATATCTGCATAATGATAATATTATATAATGTCACTGTCGTTAAGAGTTACAAAATCTCAGTGTTGAGGTTCATAAATTTTTATATCGGGTGATAAAAAATAAAGAAATAGAATAGGACACAAAAAAGCAAGAAGTTAAAGGGGATAAAAAGCAAGAAATAGAAAGCAAAGAGCATATTTTAAATTAAATTTAAGTCTAAATTTAAGTCTTTATTTATTACGTTTTCGCACATCGGCGATCGGCGGCAAGTATATTCACGGCCCTCGAAGGGCCAAGGTTCTCATAAACTTTGCGCGATTCAAGGACGCGTATCTTGTAAAGGATCGGTCAATATTTCAGCAACGTCGTTTTGCGCAGTTTCTCATCTTGCAAAATTGAAAGATCTTTTTCCCCCGCGGCTCTCGGCGGCAACCTACCGATGCTTGAAGGAGGCGGATTGGATGACCCGCCGAATATTCTCGCTCCGTCACGTCCTCCTCGAATATTCTTTTCCCGTTAATCACGGAGTATATCATCGCGTGAAACCGATCGAAACTCTTGCTTTCACTCGTCCAATTTTGCGGTTTCTGCCGTCTATACTTTATAGCCGGCTTGTGCCTACTGGCATTCGTCGCTTGCAGCGTAATTCGATATCTCAAAAGATTTTTGGAACGGCAAGTTGTGAAACTTTGGCCAATGCTTTTTTTACCTTTTAATCTTTATGTATTCTAACGATTTATTAAGAATTTTTTTTATGTTCCCTGATGGCTTGCGTAAGAGTTTTAACGATAATCGCGCTCCCTTTTTATCTTTATGTATTCTATATATGACTTCTTTTCTTATGTTACGTTATCATGCTATTATCCTTAAGAGGCTTCCTATGGTTTCCACAAAGTTATTTTACGCCTGCATTAAGCCCACTATTATTACACTAATTAAAGATTAAAGATTAAGGATTACGAATTAGAGATTAAAATTCGATCAATCAAATAATTTAAAAAATTACAATTCGTATTATACCGACAAGAATAAACTAATTAAAAGGAATAAACCTATTTTCAATCAAAGCGGATCTTAAAGCATCTTAGTGCTTAAATATTTCAGAATGAATTTATATATACATAAATTTTGGAACATATATCGACTATAATGTGACACGGATTCACGTAGCTTTTTCGCTGAAACGTGTTTTCGATCATCGAGGAAATCATATTCACCTGTAGCGTAGATCTTCAAGGAATGTTTTAAAGATATCCAGAGAACGTTCTTTAATATATCGTTTTATTTTTCTTTTATTATTATTTAGTGAACAACAAGGATAAATGATGCATTATGTGCTTTATGCGTACCTCGGAACGTACTCTGTGTCTCATAATAAGGACATTCCCAGAAACATCCCTCGGATAAAATGTGTTCCGTAGGCAGCAATAAAAACAGCTTTCAATCGAAAGTTAAATTAAATTAAACAATGGACACATCATAGTGTTAACTGAGATCGCTGGACTCGAAGGTTCGACGATGATTCTCGTTTTAACGAGCGACGATAAGTGAATATTACATAAAAGAAGCCGCACTCGCTACATGCATTCGATAAAACGAACAGTCATTCATTCGGAATTGCGTCAATTATTAAACTTCATTAGGAGTTCTATTAATTTAGGCGCGAATCATTACATCTTCCACGCTTTATTATCTCGGTCTACCGCAATTAGCGAGCCCAGCTGTGCTTCGCGAATGAGTTTTAGATAACAACATGGTCACGGCATTTGTAATCAGCTCGCGCGATCGCAGAGAAGGAAGTGATGCGCGTATCGCCAGACATAACACACGCATTTGAATGCTTATAAACACTGTGTGTGTGTGTGTGTGTGTGTGTGTGTGTGTGTGTGTGTGTGTGTGTGTGTGTGTGTGCGTGTCTATGTGTGCTTGCGAGAAAGCCCACACACTCGCCCACTGAAGCGAATTATCTTCTAACAGATTAGCATACATGTAGTGCCGTTATTGACCGATCGCCCGATCTAATTTAATCAGCTGAAAAATATCTTATTTCGGTACCATATGCAGGACTTTAATACATGCACCACTGAAAAAAAAAGAGTTTATATTTAACGGAGTGTGTACTTAATGCTGTTCGTTAATTCTTCATTATAATTCTAACTTCAACGCTTAGGGGCGGGATCACAGAGTTTTGCATAATGCATAACGAATAATGTATAAGAAAATGAACCAATCAAGGTCCTTCATTTCCTTTCTTTCTTTTTATAAAATAAAAAATTCTGATTAGTTAATTTTTTCTGCCTTATACGTTGTGCAAGCAGGAAAATTCTTTTTATAACAATAATAATAACTGTTGCATTTACAAATTAGACTTAAGCGATGCATAAAATTATACAGATAATAATAATAATAATAATACAAATGGCGTGGCTAGCAAAAGACGAGGCGATAGCGATACAAGATCTAATCAGAGAAATTCAAAGTATAAACAGATACTATTGAGTAAGAACAAACACAACAAATTTGTTATTTGCAAAATAAGAGAAAATATATTTTTCTATGATAATGTTCAATACAGAGTATATATGTAGCGATTAAATTATTGTATATTTAAATGTTTCAAAATGTCATTATATTAGGCAATCAAATATAAAACGATAAGCGGGGCATTCCGATGATCCCGAGCCGGAGAAGATAGATAACGTCTTACAATAGAATCCCACCCGATACACGCGATAGCGAAGTATATAAAGTACGCGACGCGCCTTCCCTCGCACGCAGACGTGGAAATCCGTGGTGGCAACATTCGTCGACCTCCAGGGAGAGTCGTGCCTCCGCGTGCAGGCCAATCGTGACGGTCCTTTCACCGATCGGAATTCGAAACTCGTGATAAAAAGGCCGATTATCGGTATTCTATTCCCTTTCGACTGGTTGGAACTGACGGTCGAAAGCTGACAACGTGCGTAAGCCAGATTGGCCGGATCGTGACCTCGTCGAAGGCCCGCCTTGCTCCTTTCGTCGCGGAGGCTCCGGTCCATCGAAGGACCGGATGTGCGTTGTGCGAGTCGCGAGAATCGTCATTCACTTGTGAATCTCTCGCGACAGCCCGGTGAACATTACGCGCAGTTCAATTCGTGATTAGCACACTATCACGCCGATAAGAGTATTCTGCGTGAAATATGTTGACGTGTTACATGACCGCGTTACAATGCGAGTGGATCGAGAATCGCAAACGGTGGAATTCCATCGGTGCGCCGCAATTGAGGTCGGTTAAAATTGTAAATCGCGTGTATTACGGTGTATCGGTGTCGACAGACATATCACGCGAGAGGTAATTAATAACGATGCTTCTATTTGCAGGAACAACGTCAATGTCGAAGGCGCCACTCATAAGCAGGTGGTAGATCTAATCAAATCGGGCGGCGATGTCCTCACCCTGACCGTTATTTCCGTAACGCCGCAGGAAGCGGAAAGGTTGGAGCCCTGCGAAGATCTGAGGTAAGAACAATACTTGAACAGTTCCGGCTTGAACGCTATTTCGGTAAGCGACAAGAAATCTTGCTTGGAACAGCTTGGTACCTTTTTCGACGATCTTATTATCGTAGCGATTATCTCACCGATATGACATTTGAAATAATAGCAACCTTGATGATTCTAATAACTAACAATTTCACGATTTATCTAGATTGTTCGATTAAAACTCACACGTATATATGTATGTGCTTTTAATCGATATATATTAAGATATATATGTACAGGGTGCTCCAAAATTGACAATAAATATTTAAAGACAGATTCTTTGTAATATGTATTTTAAAATGAAAAGTTTAATACAAAAATGCCTGAAGATGTTAAATTTTATTATCAAAGGTAAGAAGTTCAAGGAAGCATCTTCACTGATTATCTTGCCATTCCTGAATGCGCGAAATTCTAGCGCATTCTCTATCGTTCGTAGTTTTTAAACTTTTTCCATTTGAAAACTATCATAGTCTTGACATTTTCGTATTATAAACTTTTCGTTTTAAAATATTAAAAAGAATCTGTCTTTAAAATATTTAGTGTCAATTTTAGGACATCCTGTATATACACGAGCATACACGTAGTACAAGTATTAAATGTATTACATTTTTGTTTAGTTACGCATCGGTAGATTACAGCGAGAAGCGATCTCTGCCCATCAGCGTGCCGGATTATCACGTCCGCGAGAGGAAGCACGAACGTTATGTAGTCTTCAATGTCCACATGGCTGGCAGGCACTTGTGCTCGCGTCGATATCGGGAATTCGCGGCATTGCATATGGCCCTAAAGAAGGAGTTCATAGGGTTCAACTTCCCGAAACTACCGGGAAAATGGCCATTCCAGTAATGTCTTCATGCTTAATTTCACACATCGACGTAAATCGCATCAAGTTAATAAATAATAAATTCATTTAATATCATAGCGCATCTTATAATCATACGATTCTCGCACATTCAGCATGTTTTTCTCTTGAAAAACAAGATACATTTTTTATCCATATTATTATGAAAGTTTGCTTTTATAGCTGAATTAAGACGTATTTTTTTTTTTTTTTTAGAAATGACATCAAAAGCGAGAAAACACATATTTAATAAATGAAAAATTCTTGCAAAATATATTAAAATAGAATTACTTTTCAATAAAACAATATTTGCATTTTTGATTGGAAGTACACTTCTAAAATATACCGAAAATTCTTTTTTTATTTCGGAATAGAATTAAATTATTTATCATAATTTGATAGCTGTCATGTACCTTGTTTCGTTTTTTGATTATGTTATATGATATGATAATTCAATTTTAAATATATGATTAAGGAAATACAAGAGAAATTTTCGGTATTACAAATCTGTTCTATCGAATTGCAAATGTTTTATTTTGAAATATTTTAATATAGTTTGCAAGAGTTTTTTTGCTTTTGATATCACAATCCAAGATGATTGCAGTGGACAAGCATTAAGACCGACAGAAAAGTCTTAGTAAAATAGATGTATATCTATGTTTGAAATTTAGTAAAAGCGAGAGGGAAAGTTCTAGTATAATCTAGTACAGCAATAGAAAACAATCTTTCTAGAAAAGAATTCCTTTACTCTCATTACAGATTGAGTGAGCAACAGCTTGACGCAAGAAGACGTGGTCTGGAACAGTATTTAGAGAAGGTTTGCGCAGTACGCGTGATAGCGGAAAGCGATGCTATGCAAGAATTTTTGACGGATCGACTGGAGGAGGATGGCGATCAAGGTCCAGCAGTTGATCTCAAAGTTTTGCTACCTGATCGCGAAGTCGTCACCGTGACTGTTCCCAAGGCGGCGTCCGTGAAAGACGTCTATGACGCAGTTTGCTGCCGAGTAGGCTTGGACGCAGAAACCGCGAAATACTTTTATCTATTTGAGATTGTCGAATACAATTTCGGTATGCGTTTGTCATCTCATAAATTCTGAGTAAATTTACCGCAACTTAACATGACCATTGTATTGCAGAGAGAAAGCTACAACCTCACGAACACCCGCATACTTTGTACATTCAAAATTATTCGACTGCCAGCGCAACGTGTTTGGCGATAAGGAGGTGGCTTTTCACTGTAAATAGGCCTTTGAGCGAACAGGCATTGACTTGGATATTTTGGCAGACGATCGACGAAGTGAACAGAGGTCACATAACTGCTGGAGAAAGGCTGTATCAATTGAAAGCTCTACAGGATGCATCGAGAAAGCATGAGGTTCGTACTGAATGAAGGAAAAATCGCTTACAAATCTTAGATTAATAATACCGTTGCGTTTACGTGAAATCTTTGTGTTTGCGTAGTATCTAAAATTAGCGAGAGAACTCAGTGGGTACGGCGACATTGTGTTTCCACATTGCGCATGCGACTCAAGGAAAGAGGGCCATGTGATACCAGCAGTGGGCATGACAGCTTTCAAGTTGCATGCCGCGAAGGAAGATGGTACTCTGGAATCACAGGTGGTCGAATTTCAATGGAGCACCATCACCCGGTGGGAAGTGGACGAGGATGGAATGGCATTCTGCTTCCAATATACGCGCCAGGACAATCGTCCACCCCGTTGGCTCAAGGTCTTCACTCCTTATGTAAGTACCTGATAATCTTTTCACGGATCAATTCGCAACTCTGAGTTATGAAAGATATAGACTGCGCATTCCCTAATCTTGGGTTCTGAATTAGTTAAAAAGAATTAAAGATATTAATATATATTTTCAATTCTATCAGCATTTCTTTTCAACTCGATAAAAAGAGAAAAAGATAGATAGGATAGTTCATTTATTGGTCCCAGGGCAAACCCTCTAAGAACAAACTTATAATTATAAAAGTAAAGTGAAAATTGCAAAAAAAATATGTACAAAAATAAGCAAATAATTAAAAGAAAGTAATATATTGTATGAGAAAAAGATTTAAATATACAAAAGAGAAGAAATACAAAATAAAAAATATGTATATATAAAATAGAGAGAGAGTGAGAGAAATATTCTTCAATTTCCTCACTTTTTCTAAATCAATAATGACAACTTTATAGGAATGCGCAGTTTATTCTTATTACATCTGTGACTGCGACACGCGTAATTTCACGCGAACTCGCCACTCGATTCATTATTCTGGTGATGTTGTACTTGCAGTATACGTTCCTCTCGGATTGCTTCGATCGAATAGCCGAAGAAGCGAAATGGGATGACCCAGGGGAATGACGTAACGTACGACGCTAAGAGGTATCCAGTGTATAACTTTTGAGGGTCCTTTCACGGGTTATCTCGCACTCGTCTCTCCGTAGTCGAAATTTTTTCTTATTAGAATTAGGGCAGTCTTTAGAAACGGTTAACTTAGTATCTTTAGCACATCAATTTTTTTCATCCGTTATCTTTGCCGAATGTTTCCAATGCTGTACACTGAGAGAGCCCACCGTCATTGGAAAAATAAAATGTGTGTGTTGTGCGAATGTAGATATATATACATCCCAGTGAAACAGTGCTGTTATCAGAGAAACAAAATTCGATGGATTACTGCGACGCTCGCAAATAATCTGGAACGAGAACGGTATGTGATGTATAAATTTAAACTCGGATTTATCATTGATACTACGCTCGTCCATGATCTAGTGAGGAAATCTTGACGTAGACCGATATTCATATTCCATTCTTATTTCAAGATCGATTTTAAGTAATATCTTAAGATGCTAATACAGCTCTCTAATTAGATCTTAAGACTGTACTTAAGACAGTAATTATTAATTAAATTTAAATATAAGAATGGTCTATGAATATGTAGTTTGAATTCAGTATGCAAGAAAATAAATCTTTTTTTATGCATTAATATAGCTGGGATTTTTGTTTTGTCGATGAAACACCGTGCCGTTTTCTCCTTTGTTACGATGAACAAAATCGCGCACGCGATAACATATAAGAGAATTACATTAGTGTATAGATATACAGACTATTACTACGGGGATACGATCGTGTCCGCCTAGAGAAACTACCTATCCTTCTGGCCTATGAATTATTATGTATACAGCACGCAACTCGTTTTCTAACGAGAAAATCGATCGTCTTATGTAAAACGTTTCTCCTTTGCCTAACAGACCCGAAATTTTCTTTCAATGGATCTGCGTATCGATCGTGCGTTTAAAGAAACAGAAATAATACCCTGTGCATTTTCTAATGTATAATATTTTATAAATCAATCATAATCTCATAGTCAATTCGTTACGCAGGATATTTTAAAACGAGAGGCGCCGTTTTCGCACGTTTATGAAGAATCTCAATAGTATCGACAGCGCGTCGATTTTATCGCTGTGGTAGGTTTCATTCTTTGCAGAAGAGAAACACTAGAAATCTGAAACGTCTAAGAAAACAGAAGAAATAGATACATATCACATCTATCGACGGCTTTATTATAAGCAGAACCGAATTCTTGTTTCTTTTCTTCTTTTTAAACTATCCTGTGTAACAAACGAATTCCTAATGCACGTGTGACTACGGTATCATATGTCCCGTAATTGATATATAATGTTATCGATCAGTCCTCATTTTGTTAATTCATTAGTATGTATAGCGTATTAGCGTTGATAAAAAAATAGAACAAACTGTACATATTAATGTTAAAAATATATACTTTTTGAGAAGAAACTTAGTTGTGTACGTGTGTATGCGTATGTGCGTTTTGATAAGATCGATAATTACTTGATCGCAAGATTAATTATAACTGGGTGTCGCGTTGTGCTGAAAAACGAAATGACGATCTGATTATTACGCGAAATTGTGAGCGTAAATCGCAAGTGAATCGGAGAATTGTAATAACAATCGAGAACTATTTTTAAATCGATGTTTTCGATTCAGAAACTTTATCCCGGGCTACTTCCCTTTAATGAATTTATAAAGATACTGTACAGTAGAAAATGCAGCATTAATGCTCATCTCCGATTATATATAAGCATGTACGGAATTTAAAAAGAAAGAGAAACGTAAAAACTTGGAACAATAATGCAATAAGGTCGCGTGTTTTCCTCTACTATCTTATACGAAGAAAGAATAACAATACTCATTAATAATGTTAAAAGAGATATTGATAATAATAATGAGATATTAATTATAATAACAGCAAGTAAGAAAAAACATAAAAATAATATTAACACTACTCTACGCGTTGCGGGATTTTGCAAAAGGCCGTAATACGCGTTTTGGCATAGATATCCACTTACAGAAAGCGAATATTTGGAGCGAGCATATTATATGCCCATAATCAGTCATTTTTTTCTCTTCTTTTGTTCTTCTTTTCCATTCCTATGCATCCTGCCTTCTCGCAGTGCTTAAATCCACTCGTTCTAAACATGTCGCTTACTTAATTGCGAGCAGTTTTAGCAGATAATAAATAGAAAAATAAATATATTATTATCGTTAATGTTTTTAAACTTTATTCATGGAGTATCGAGCGCATGCGATGAATGGGAAATGTATGTGGCAATGTAAAATCCAAATGATGAGAGGAAAAAAAATATATATGCTTGCGACAGAGCATAGTTATGATACTGTTAATGATAATAGAAATATAGAACATAATATAGAGTAATTATATAATCGAACGCGCGAATATCCGAGTGAACACACATATGAATTGATCAACATATGATGTGATGTATTCGCGCGTGCATCTAGCTATTCGATCGAGTGAACAAGACGATAATGGTTTCTATTGTTTTATCGATAGAAAGAGAGAGAGGGGGGAGATGAAGGTTTTTCGAAGGAACTGTGCAAAATCTGTGAATTAGCAATACGTACGTCCGAAAATGTTATTATTGATGATAAATAAATCTTGAGTGAACCTTCGGGTAATCACCTAACTTTATATAATTTAGCATCCGCAAACGAAAGAATTAGTTAGTTATGCAATTCTGTTGAATAATGTGTCTAATAATACTTTTGCACGATGTGTGATTTCTGATCTTTTTGATCAAATGATGTCGCTGAAATATGAAAAACTCGAAGGTCTCATTGATTATTGTATTACCGGCAGCAAAAAGATTCTCTCGAAATACACATCGAGATCTTTCGTATTTTATTGATCGGATGAATAATTTTCGGATCGAAAAAGAAAGTCTGTGGCATCTCGGAGCAGCCACGTGTTTTTTGAAGAATGGCAATAATATTTATAAAAAGAACTGCGTGTGTGTTAATTGGTAGAATTAATTGGTAGCGAGTATTTTTCGAGAAAATCGGAGTGATCGCAGAGATACGTCCAAATTGAATTTGTGACTTCTGATGCGAAAGATCTGAAAAAATAGTCGGATTAATGATATTTTGTACAGTTTTGTACAATTATCTTTATCTTACAGTATTTTTATTACGATTCGGTAATTGCCTTATTGCAGCTTTAGTGATGTAAGTTGAACGAAAATTGTCTTTCATTTCAAGAAACTGTTCGATAAAAAAATTTTGCTTACTTTGTTTTTGTCGCTTTGGTGAAATATATCTCATTAGGAGATTAACTAATTTGTTAAATAATTTATTATCTCGTTAATTAGCATGTTCACGAGCCTGTCAAACACAGAATGGCGAATTAGGTAATATAATTTAATTATTGTTACAAGACCATATCATTACGGTTAACTCTTTAGGCATTAATTGAAATATTCTGTATAATCATAGTACGTAATAACAAATGCTCCAATTTACCGTATAACATCAGTTCGCGAAACATTTGCTGTAAAACTAGTATTTCGAATTAGCGAAAGAGATATTATTCGATTTCTTTATGGGCCATCTTATTGAGAAACATATAATAAAAACAGAAGAAATAGAACTATTATTTCAGCCTTTTTTAATGACATCTCTTACCTACTATTATAATAGTTATAACGCATAATAGGTATAACGCATATCATAGATAAAATAACATGATAGTAGAACAATCTGTGCGATACAATTGTTATTATGTAACGAGAGTAATTTCAAATATATCTGACGTAAAGCACACTCACACAAGCAAATAGTAGAGGACATCAAGATGGAATAACGTCGTGGCTTTCTCAGCGTCTATAGAAAAGGAGAATCGTTCAAGTAGAATCTTAAAAATGTTTGCAAAGTGGAGAGTTCTCAATAAAACCACCGTCGTCTTTTCTTCATTTTATCCATGTTCCTAAGCATATAGTAAAACAGAAGAAATAGGACTTTTGTTTATGTCTCTTTTAATTATGTATCCTACTATTGCTATAATTATATCATGAATAAAATAACGCGTACAATTCCCAGACATAAAATCAAACAATTTTGATTCGCGGGCAAATTGACAATAGGCTTCCATATAAAAGCATCACAAACGCCACAGTAGGAATTAAAATTGGAAATATTTTCGTTGGAAATATTCCAGCGAAATGCAGCCATGTAGCCCAGCAAAGGTGAATAACGCATGACGTCCCACATTATAATTACTATCTCGGATTAAAGTCCCCGGTCATAAACTATGTAAGCACAAACAAACTCGAAGCTGGTTGTGTATTCGCAAGATTATCATGTTCGTGCGCTAGTGTACAAAATGGTCTACACATTCTACGTTATACCTTTGTAACTGGTGTACGCAGGCTTTCGCGTGTGCACACGACCTCGTATACGCGATATTGTTACATGCAAGACGGTCTGAGAAGATATCGCTAAGTGGCCGCCGATATACGGAACGACAGATCAGTTTAAGTCCACCTGTCCCGCAAGGTGGAACTCCTTCGTAGAGAAATAGTTTATCGGTGATCGCGAATTTAATTCAATCGCCGGCTTGACCCTGAGAAAAGATTGTCATAGCCTGAAAAAATGGATCGTATAAAAAGAAAGAGGAAGAAGACAGGTAGTGAAAAGGTAGCTAATTAAGTCAAATTTTATGTGCGAATGAAATTCCTGAAAAAATTAAATTGATATTTTAAACATTAAAATTCAAATTATTTCTTTAATTTTTTTACATATTAAAATGTAGAAGATTAAATCTATTTTAAAATATTAAAATTTTAAATATTAAAGTACTTTTTTACTTTTTAACTTTAATAATACAGAAAATTTAAAAACATTTTTAGTTTTTTTCTATACTGTTATAATAACTCATGTAATATTCTATATAATTAATGACAACTTTTCTTGTATTTTAAAAAGTTTACATTTTATCATAATTCTTCCGCAGTAAATCTTCTTTATATCTCTATATAGTTAACAATTGAATTTCATTTGAATTTAATCACAAAAACGTATAAAATTATAATAAGTTAAAGATAAATATTATAATATTTGCTCGTAGACTATTATCTTAACAAACACAGAATGATAACTAAAGATTAAAATCTTTTTTGATTCGAAAAGATCAGTCTTATCGATGACGTATATCAAGATAACAGTTGAAAAAAAATGACAACCACAATATTAAATTATGATATGTTCTAGTTAATATTGAATTGCTATTAAATCCAATTATTACGAGGTCAATTATATAAAGCAATATAATAATCTAACTGATATAATAATATAATATAATATAATATAATATAACTCTCAATGAATAGATTGTTTTATATAATTATATAACTCATAATCCGCGTGTTTTATTTGATTATTTAACATTCATCTTATTATAATTTTTATCTTATTACTCATTCTGTTATTAAAAAAAACAATTAAAATAATAGAAACTTTATACAATAATAAATTATTTTATTTTCAATATTCCGTTTAATGTCAACTCTCAAATTCTTTTTTCATTTAAAGATATTTTTTTATGTTTATCTTCAAATTCTAAACATGTATCACTTTCTTGTATAAAGAGAAATACAACAAAAATGACTTGACAAATGATTTGTCAATACACTTAATAATAACTTCATCGTTTGCAAAATGCTGCATTATTTGCTTACGTACTAACCTAAATTCTTTAGAAATCAATTGTAATTCTTCGGACATAATTCCATATTTTACTGAAATCATCGACGCATCAGTTTCATTATCATTTTAATATGCTGTAGTAACAAGAATAAGTATCTAATTAAGAACTCTGATAATTGAAGAAAATGAAATACGTATCATAAAATGCATACATTCTCTCATATTTGTATTAAGATAATATTAATTTTAAATGTTTGCTTTGAAAAAAATAGTTTTATGCACGGAACTCGAAGCGAATTATAATTTGAGTATGCATGAATTCGCATCAAAGGAAATTGACGTTGCAGAGACTTTTCTGTTCCGTAACGCTCTGATGGATAATATTTCATGCCTTAACCAGCTCTTCTTATTAGTCATGACATAACAATCACTTGTTATAGATTTACGCGTCATTACGTAATGAAGTTAGCAGAAACAAATCAGACTGTCAAACCGTTCCACGTGATTCATCTGTCTAGTCTATTCGGCAAATCGGTAAATGCCGATGACTAAAAGCGTTAAATTTGTTTGAGGAGTTACAATTATGTTTCAGGCGAATGATTCACATTCAATAGCATAAGACCGATGTGCTATTACATTATTACGCTCTAGGATGAGCACGTG
The DNA here is from genome assembly GCF_024713525.1 of Acromyrmex echinatior. Taxonomy (NCBI): domain Eukaryota; kingdom Metazoa; phylum Arthropoda; class Insecta; order Hymenoptera; family Formicidae; genus Acromyrmex; species Acromyrmex echinatior. The sequence continues at coordinate 16,012,516 of NC_141852.1, read as the reverse complement.
CCATCATTGACTCAAACTTATGGACGCTAAAAATGATCCATCGATTCGATCTAATGAATCGGTTGGAAGTTATCATCAATGAGGAATAGTGCATCATATTTTACTCCGGAAAATTATCTTTATAGATAAAAGATTTCGCAATAATTAAATAGAAAATTGGATCTCGCTGAAATGAATTAGTTTTCACACATAATGTAGTTCATATTATGGTGAACAAAAAATGTCATAGATATGAAACTCAATAATGGATAGTTTCTGATTAATCAAAGGTGCTCTGTGAGTTCAAATTTTACATCTTTAATACATAGCTCAAAAACGATCTAATGCACGGAAAAAAATATATGAGTGGTACAGGAAAGCTACAATTTACTGCATGAATTCCAACATCTGTAACTAAGAAGATTTGATAGTTTAACGAATCGCTAATATTATTCAACTGTTAACTTCGCATAAAAAAACTGACTGTCGTGTATGTGTGTGTATGTGTATATATATATATATAAAACGACCGTAGATTTGCTGAATCAAGTTTTTAGCTACAGTGCTTCTTTCCATATGGATAGAAAAGAAGGTGATATTATGGCATCCCAGTTTACACAATAACTTGATTAATAATCAATATTTAAGTTTAAAATTTAACAATTACGTTCGTTAAAATCAAAGCGATTCTGGACTCAAAGTTACAAAATATTTATTAGTTAGGACACTATTAATAAAAATATTGCGACATTGCATAATGACTTGAAGAAAAACATGAGTAATAATGTAGCCTTTCATAAAAATAGCCTTAAAAAATTAGTTTCGTTTAGAAAACAGTATCTGATCACAAAATTAACAAAAAAGTAATACATTTTAGAATGTATGCAAATAAATGTATGTACATTCACATAACTTCTGCATGTAAGATGCTCAGTACTAAAAATCTCAGTACTAAAAATAGTACATGTAATATAAACTATAGACTAATATAAACTATATATTAAATACTAAAATGTATCTCAGAAACGTTTCGAAATACTTGAAAGTAAAAATGCATTATAATAAGGGCTTGATATTATAATGAATATTGGTATATTAGCTCACAGTGTAACGGTGAGCTATTGAACAAATAATTCCATAAGTTAATAATTCCATCATTAAGCTTCGTTATGTAATAGCGGAAATATTAAGGGAGACCACAATATATACACTGGTCATAATATCACCTTCTCTATTTTCCATTTAGTGACACGAACATCTTTCTCTATTCAGAAAATAACAAAGATAGAAAGACGCTTGTATCAATTTGTATCAAATAGAAAGCTCCCGTTATTGAACTGTGTTTATAATATCCTCTGTTTATAATTTTATAAATTACATTATATGTATAAAAACTCATTTCACCGAGACTCTATATTTTCCATATAATTGGTGCGGGATCCTTTATAGTTTTATTCTTTATGTATTTTGCCATATCTCTACCAAGTCATTGAAAAATTCCAACTAATTAATAATTAATTACTCCAGAAGAATCAGATCTTTTTTCCGCGAAAAAAATTACTCCAGATAATTTTCGAATTTTTCACATCGATGTATCTTTCCCACGAATGGGCTTTTATAATTGGGAGACAGCCTTGTCCCGATCGGAATCAGATGCAAACAGAAAAAGAGAGAAAGAGAAAGAGAGAGAGAGAGAGAGAACGCATTCACCGCGGATAACTTTAACGAGACTTAACGAGTCTACTCATACAGACGGCTCCAGCGATCATCATTCTCGCGTTCCGCCTCTCCCACACTTCCCAGATCTCTGTGATCATCATCCCATCTCTGTTCTACGACGCAGAAAGTGCTGCTATCCATCGTCAATCCTTGGGACGTGAAGGTAGCCAGTGTTGATCCGATCGGACTGGCCGAACGACGGGGCGTCTCCCTGTCTGTCTTACCGTCACCCTCTAATCAAGACGAGAGTACCAATCAGGAGTGGTCGACCTTAAGCAGGGTCCTCAAGATACCGTCACCCTGGTACAAACCTGGTACTGGTTCCACCGATCACGTCAACTCTGTTAAACCCGAGGAATCGACGTTAATCGATCCTATCTGGTTGGATCCTTGGTGTTCACCGAGAAGGTATCTACAATTTTCTATCAATATATAAATAATAAATAAAAAATTGAATTTATATATATATTATTATCATTCGATACAAATGAAATTTTGTAATATGAATACTCTTTTGACGAAATAAAATAATTTTTTTCTTAAGAAAACCCTTAATAGTTTTAAGTCAAACAATTCTCTTTTTTTTTCTCTTTCTTTTTTAAATTTCGTATATTTTTAAACTTTTAATAAATTTATTTTTTATAACTTTAAATTTTATATAATCTTTAATTATATTAATATTTATTATTAATTAGGAAAATTTTTTGAAACAATTACAAATATGATAAAAAAAATATGTCAATAATTAATTGACGTAAATCAAAATCACCGTTACAGTTACATATTAATTATTTAATAATGGAATTCGTTGTATTTTGAAGGTCGCCCGCCAACAAGATTCACAATTCTTCATCGCCGAATTCATCTAAGGAAAGATTACGAGGTAGCAGACAGACAACCGGCGAAACAAGGCACGGCGATGAGGCGGGCGAGGTCGACAATGAATTAATCAAGGCTCCGCAGGAAATTAGCCGCGGCGGTTTCGATGATGTGGATGGTACAGCGACGGTGCGAGTGCGTTTCGAGATCGACGGAGCGAAGTCGAAGCGGAATGGAGTGCGATGTGAGAACGGACGGGATGTCGATGATGCACCGCGAGTGTTGAAGAAAAATCAGACTGCGAACGATAATTCGAGGCCCGAACGACGCGAACGGCGACCGATCGCTAAACAAAATCGCACAAGCGAAGTGAATGCGGAGAAGAGACAAGAGAACTCTTCGCGGCAAACGGATCGTGGTGTGAAAGTCGGTAAAGACGAGAAAGATGCGAATGACGAACTGGACTATTCTCGGATAAGCGGAGAGAACCCAGCGATTGTCGACATCGTTCAGCATTTGGTGGAATCCAGGTTGGTGGAATCCAATTACTGAAAATAATATGCGCAATACTAATAGTATCATTTTAATATCACGTCTTTGCCTCTTACTGTTTTAATTAAACTTAGATGAGATAAAATAAATAAAAAATAAAATAAACACAAGAATCTCTAATATCTTCGAAATAATGGAATAATAGATTAAATAATATTTAAAAATATCCAATATTCTTTTAATACTTTAATGCCACGGTTTCATTATACTCTCTCATTGTTCTGACTGAACCGCGAGAAAAATGAATTAGAATAAATTAAAAATAAAACAGAAGAAACATTAATGTCTTCAAAATTGCGGAATAATATTAAATAAAAAAAACTTTTATGAATGTACGATACCAAGTGAAAAATGATAATGGATGAAATCGACATCGAATCGACATCGATTTGACATCGATCTCATTATCATTTCTCATTGGATATTCTTTTAAATCCAATTATAAGTGAAAGGCGAAGGAAAAAGTAATACGAATTAATTTAAATTTTATTTTACAAGGCAAAATAGCGTAATATCTCTTTTTTTTTATGTTTCAAGATACAATCCACAAACCGCAGCGGAGAAGAGAATAAAAAGGATGCCATCATGTCGTCGTCAAGAAACTTCGAAGGAGATAGATCTAGTGGGTAAGACGGCGGTGTTGCGCGTTAAAGTGTAGAACAGGTCTGCGGTATGAAATGATTCGGAGGAAATTATGTTGGAATTAAAGCGAGATCTTCCGGTAGTTTAGGCTTGTTAGGGTTGTTTAGGATCAACCAGTGCGCTAACCACAATATAGGATCGGCCGGTTTTTGCTTGCAACACTGTAAAGAGTGATTTATTTAGAATAAATCGTAGAATATTGAATTGAAAAAATTATCTGCAAAATATATCATAAATTTTTGTCGATAAAAATTACTTTACCATTATCAAACCTTCGACAAGAACCGGGTTAATAGTTTCCCATAAAAAATCTTCGGCCATCTCATCTCTTAATATAGGTTCAATTATGACTGAAAACAAGTTGTGAAGAAAAACAGAAAAAGATTTCTAGATTAACATCGAAATAACGCTAAATATTTAAGAAATTAAGTGTTACAGAAAAATAAAACAGAAAATAACATTTTACATCTAGGAAAGAAAAAATGGATTTCTCTCTCGGCCTGTTCGCGATTGCAGCTGCCATGGATAGCATTCTTTAAGTTATCTCCCTTTCGACCATACCTCGCTCGAATGCTGTCAGGAAAATACAAACGCGCTTCTGTTACCTGAAACAATTCTTAAAATAAATCAAAAGGAATTGATTTTTCAAGTATCATTTGAGAATTCTAATACGTATAAAATTTGAAAATATGGTCAACCGTGGTTGGTCCTATAATCCTTTTCCATTCTTCAACAGCGTTCTGTTTTGCTAATACGAATACTATAATAGATCCTGAGGACATATATGCCACCAGATTAGGAAAATTTAATTCGCCGAAGCGATTGTTGTAAAATTCTGCAACTTGTTCAGGTGTCAGCTGTAGCCAACGAGTCTGACAAATCTCAAATCCTTCTTCATATATTTGATTCTCGATTTCCTTTCTGTAAATCACTGCTTCCGGCTTTATTATGGCCAATGTATATTCAATGTCTGGTTCCTCTTCAACAGTCTTCTTAATTCTGTTCGTCTCAAGACAGACCGATGACAATTTAAAACTCTCTTCAGAATAATCATATTTTGTGGGACAAACAAATTTATACTGCAATTATCAAGTAACTGATAGAGGATATCCATTATTTGTTTACGACAAATAATCTTTACAAATAATTTTATTGCATTTCTATTTATCGAAAACATTTCTAATTGATGACCTACTATTCTGCTTGATTCACTGGAAGATTGTGTATCTATTGAAAAAGTTTTCGTAGAATTATATATCGTACTGTTACTGGATTGTACGGAATCGATTGGCTGATCAGATCCATTGGAAATTGGTTCAAGGTTATCTTTTCCAGGACGATATGGTGTAGGACACTTCGAAAAAAGAGTTACAGTTTCTGGACCGATTTTTTCAATAGTTTTGTCGTGTTGCTTTTGCGGACAGTCACACATTTTTATCTCGCACACAAGTTACACTTTTTACAATTATTTCTATTGTGCTCGTTTACGTTTAAGAAAAAGATTTGATTAATTGGTATACAATCAATAAAATTTTCCTATTTGTGTCATTTATGTTTGCGAATATGAAAGGTTATATCAAACTCTTCGATATTTATTTGTTCTGCCACTGTCATGGTGTAAAAGCACTAACTTTTTAAAATTATTCCTGCAGTGATCTTTTTAATCTCCGATCGGCGTCGCTACTTCAATTATCGCCATGTTTTCTTAACGAGAGTTTGCTCTGCGATAAGTTAGCAAAGTTAAGAACATACTACTTGCGTAGGTACATTCATTTTTAATGCTAATGTCGTACGAATATTTATCCAGTGATAACAGCTTTGAATTATGCAAATTTAAAGATTATATTATTAACTGTTTAATATTATTTCTGCAAAATTAATTATTATTACGCTATGCTTTAAGGCGTGCTTGAGCATTTGTTAATTTAATAATTTTTATTCAATTATTCCTTTCGATTAATTTTCAGATTCTCCAGGCAAACCGAGCGATAATGCCGACATTGTTGTTAATGCAGCCAAGAAAGAGAATAACCAAGAAACTTCCAACGAGACGACGACGGTGAAAGTATTACCGGAAGTGACACCACTACGCACTACGAATATAAGAAAGACAAGCATATCCATGCCTAGCAAACTCAATGAAATGGACGATCTTCGAATAGACAGACAAAACGTAAGTTGAATTATATTAATATAAAGCGATTATATTAATATATAATTACTATTGCAATAATCTTTATTTTATAAAAATTCATATGTTTTATATATATATATGTGTCATTAATCCGAGGAATCTATTAAAACATATCGAGGAATTTTAACGACTATATAAGTTTATGTACAGTATGTTGCCGATTCTGTTAAGTTGATAATGATAAGCTAGAACTTGACAAAATTGGTAGCCAATCGCGCTTCACTCAGCGACGGTCACGTGAGCGCACTCAGTACCGTAGCATGAGTTTTTAGCGTTTCTTCCTTCAAATACTTATTCCTCTTTCAAATTTCATTCGTTGCCCTTTTGAAGGTATGTTTTTGCAAAGCCACTTCGATTGCTGATGTTGAAAATTGTTGAATTCTTTCCTTTCCTTTTTTAATTTTACTGACAGCTGGTTCCGTTATACCATAAGCTTCCGCTATTTCTCTTCCAGATAATTCTTTGTCAAGGTTTTCAATTACCTCCATCTTTGTTTTAATAGATAAATAATTCTTCGGCGATTTCTTTCCATTTGACTTCACATTTGTTTATTATATATTTTATTTTGGCATTGCTATTAATATCCCGCATCGCGTCGGCATTTTTGAAAATGTTCACGTACGCCGCTGCCGGTTCCAACTTCGCGAGTTTCCTCCATGCGTTTATCATTTATTAATAAAAAAAAGGTTAAAGGGAAAAAACTTGACAAAATCGGATTTGACAGAATCAGCACTGTAAATGTTAGAAAAGGACGCAAAATATACTGACAACAACAGAAATATTCCTCATATATCAAAAGAAAAAAGTGCTATTACATGTAAAATTTTTAGCTGTAATTGTAAGACCATAAAAAGCGATAAATTGAATGGCTACCGCGTCGAGATAAGTGATAAATCACGTGATTGTAATCATGAGTGAAACGTTATAACAATAATCAAAGCAGTGATCATCGTCGAAGATTCTGTTCCATGAAAGATTGCAAGCCTTATTATCAAGCAACGGGAAGACAATTACGTGATTTATCACTTGTCCAACGCGATAACCAATCAATTTATTACTTTTTATGGTCTTACGACTGAAACTTTTACGTGCAATGACCTTTACACTTTACACGCTCGCCTGAAAAAGGTGCCAAAAGTCATCAAACAATAACATTCCGCATATTTCTTATTCACTGACTAATCAGTATCAGTTCCTCTAATAACGAAGACAACATTATATTGCCTCTCTTCATTTTCATTTGTGAAAAGAAGCTCCATGATCAACTTAATTTCAAGTGATTAATACATCACGATTTTTCACTAAGGAAAAAATTCGATCTGTACTTCCGAGTTATAGTTGAAAATTCTCTTAATAATAATAATTGATGATTATACATAATCGGGGATCGTTATTTATAATTTTATGTTAACTTTATTATCGAGTTAAGCGTTTTACATTATATTGTATATCGCAAGAAAAAACGGAGAAAGAAGTCAATAAGTGGTATGGATCCGTATGAGTGGCACGAGACAGACGTCAAGGATCACAGTTTATATTTCTTGGAGAATGCCTTGGCTTTTGCTAGAAAAAGCAAATTGAATGTCATTCAGAAGGTGCGATTAAAAACAATTTGCAGAATGAAGGCCGATATTCATAGTTCATATCCTTATTTTAAAATAGTCTTAAGTAAGACTAATGTCTAAGATGTTAATATGATTCTGTGGCCGATATTCAGTCGATTCTTATAATATTTTAAAACTGTTTGTCTTACGTATAATTTTAAGATGTCATGAACCAAGCAGAGAATCATATATATAATTAGCATCTTAAAACATTATTTAAGACGATCTTAAAATAAGAACACACTATAAATACCGCCCTGTATTATTCCCTGGTTTATAACATTGATTTATAACATTTTAAGATTGTATTTAATTGTAAGATGATTTTAAATGTAAGAAAATCGACTATGAATACTGATCAAAGAATTCCAAAAATTCTATTGATTTAATAAATATCGCAGCAAATTAAAGAAAAAAAACTTTAGACAAACATTATATATGAATCTTGAATATTAAAAATAATAAAATCATAGTCATCTCTCTTTTTTATGATTTTTAATGATAGTCTTTTTTTATGATTTCTGACAAATCCAACGTTTCTTTCTATTAATCATCTATTACAATATTCATTCTTGTGTGTCACTTTAGAAAAAAACAAAAGATTTTTCAACAATATATGTGTTACATAACGTTTATCGTTTGCGAGTTACTCTGCAATATTCTACTTTGAAAAACAAGTAGTTTATTCGACATGAACGGTAATATTGTTTCGCAATATTATATTTCAGATTCAACTGTTTAAACTGTATTTTTTATAATTTTTTACATTTTCTTTGCCCTCTTTTTTTGAGATTTAATTATACATCTTTTATTTTAAATACACAAGATTTAAATAAAAGTGAAAAGGCAAAAATTTTTCATATTTATGAGATTTTTTTTAGTTTATCACAGATATTTGAGAAGAAACACAAACTTTCGGTAAGGTCAATAATCACGCGACGTATGATATCGATTATCAAGGCAATATATCAGCAATTTTTAATCGAACTAACGTAACGTATTAATACTTACATTCAAAGAGCACTACCATGCTATGTAATTAGCGTAACGTTAATATTTTTAGAACGGCGGTCGAAAAATGTCCTTGAGTAACGTTTTGCTACAAAGAGACGATACTGAGTGATACTGCCTAAAATATTCCATTTCTTGTTTGCTAAATTTTCTACTTGATATACGATGTGTAAACATTGCTGATAAAGAATGTATATGGTCGTTATACTTAATTAGTTATCGCATTTCATACGCTTAGCAATATTGTTTCAAATATTTCACATATTTCTGTTTGCAATTTTTCATTTGAAAAAAGAACATTTAAAACAAGTAGCATAAATTTAGATAAATATAAGATTCAATAAAATATTAATAGTAATGATGTCTTATCGGTAGTATTTCTTCGGGTCGAATGTCAATAAAAAATGAACACTACACATCGTTGCTCAATTTTAAATTAATTTAATGATCCATGTGGACGCAGATGAACCTTGCAACGACGTGATCGACAAAGATAATTTACAGTCTTAATCGACAATTGATCTGTTATATTTGATTTGTTTTATTGCACAGGACAAGTGGGTTAGTTATGCTTATTTACACCTGAATTTCGGATTGTGATGTTTCAGGGTACCGCTTCGAAATTTACGAGAGACGAGAGCGAGACCAGCAGCAGCGTGACTTTCAGTAACAGTGGCTCAACCCCGAATGGAAGTCCTCTGGGATCCGAAACTGAAGAGGAAGCAAATGATGAAGAATTGGCTAAGTGAGTGTTAGATTCAGATTGATTAAGATTAAGAGATGAATTGAGAAAAGAATAAAGTTAAAAACCGACTCTGTGTGTTTATGATTTTGATTAGTTTATGATTTATAAATTTGTATCGAAGATAATATGATTTCGATTAATTTAGTACTAGAATTTTAATTTGTTTAACGATAATTAAAGTTTTGTTAATGATTAATTGGCTTCAGTAGATTATTCACAGATGTGTGTGTGCAGTTCATATATAATTCAAGTGCTTTTTTATGAACTTTCAAGTCTTGAGTCGACGAATGATAATGTCGTAGCACAACATTGTTTACATGCTGCTAAGTTTGCCTTTCCAATAATGATCTGGTTTCGCACCTGTGTTAACTTGTTTCAACCGCTTAATAAATCTAAAAATGCTATCACCGAGTTTGAGATCGGAGAAACCGAATAGCTCCATGTAGCTTACTCGCAGGAGACGGATATTTCGCCTGCAATTTTCTCTCGGTGATATACGCTCTAAATGCGCAATTTGCATTGTAACACCCCACTAGACGCATACACGAGGTACTGTTTATCGTTCTCACTTGCGGTCGTCTTCTGACTGGGATAAAACAAACGTACCTATCTGACTGTATTCACGGTCATCGTAAGCATCATCGTCAGGTCCGACCTTCCTTCATATCGCTTCAGGGTTATCGCACTACAAGAGTTGGCTCCTCGTAATCGTTGGTTTCGGCTAACAGTCGCCGCTCGAACGCAATTATAGTTTCCTCGCTTTTTCGTATACATATAATTGTTCAAAATTTTCTATTTTTCGGACTTTTTGCGTCAATCATATGAGTGCATATGGAGTATTTAAAAATATTATGTTTGTAATTGTGGTTTTCGCATCGAAAAAATGTAGTTCAAAGATTATATAAAATATAAATTTAAAACCAATTAAAACATTAGCGAAGATTTTAGTTCAATAATTTAATTATCAATTTATTACATAATATTAATTCATTAATCTATCAAAATTCAATTCAAAATCACTAATAAAATATCAATATCTCTGCTAAGACGGTAAAATGATCCCCAGATACGATATTGGTAGCGCTGTATCATTGCAAAGGTACAATGATGTATATCGATATCTTCCGAAAAATCTGAAATAAAGAAACTTTATTTAAGCCCACTTTAGTTAAGCTATAATTTTTGCATCAGATTCCAAGAATAAAATTTTATTTATAATGTTATACACTGTATATTTTAATATTCGTGTATTTATGCATTTTTTTATATCTATATATTTTGATTCCTCGATATTTTTTGTATTATGTAGCAAAATTATAAATAGAATCTGATATAAGAGTAAGTTAGATCGTCTATATCTTTATATGTAATCGTTTGTCTTTATGATGTCACCCAGTCGGTATCAACTAAAAGTAACATAACATCGATAGATCTGTTCGCGTTGCATAACTTTTTGCGTTCAGTTCTTTATTTTCTTTATTTTCCATGTCTGAATGTATTATACAATATTTATCCCGTTATAAATGTAGAAGTTTTTAGGAATTTCAAGCAACGTGAACAAACCTAATGTTATTATATAATTTCGTACTCAATAATGTAACTGTTATGTAACAACATATGTTACATTACGTTTATATTGTTGAATGCGAAATTGTGTAACATTGATGTTATATTGCTTTTAGATTGTGTCGAATGAGTAATGTGAACTCGAAATTTTCTTTTGCAGAGTGCCACTGCAAGCTCCACCTCGAAGGAAAGGCAGAATCGTATCATCCTCGGTCAATGAAAAAATGGCAAACGACACTACGGAACTTTCGGGTGTGCAAAGCGCGACTTCCACGATAACCAGCGTGAACAGCATTAGCAGTCTTTTAAAGGAGAAATTGCAGTTATCATTACCACAAGCATTGCGTAGCAGTGCAAGACGTCAGAATGCTGATTATAGGTAAAGCGAAAGTTGCATAATTATTTATCATGTCGAAAGATCGAAGTCTTATAGAATTTAAATAATAGATATATTGAAATTTTTAATAAGAACTATACATTAATTATTTGTATCATAATGATTGTTTAAAAGCATTTAATAATTTTTTAAAATAATTTTTCTACAGGCTTAAAGCATTTGTTGGTATCTTGTTCCTCTGCATCGTTTTCCTTGTGGGTTTCGCTCACATTTATTACACTCAGCATGTCCTGCAACGAGCTTATTTTGAGAAATTTAGGTGAGCATCTATTGTGATCGATAAAATATTACACATTAAAATTATATATATTAGCGCATTATTGAAGAAGTGATATTTCGATAGTCGGCGGCATCGCTTGTCGTCTACTCTGAAATAACTTTCGGTCGTTTGCCTCTGCCAGGAAGCGCTTAATGGAATACATTAAGGCTCATTTATCGTGCTGATCTCGTGCCAGTCTCAAAATGCGTATTCAATTGGTAATCCAACGTGCATGCTTAACTTTTCAGGGGCTACATTATCTTAGAGTCGTGGGAGGGAGATCTCAGTACCGATTATATTTTACACAATAAATTTTTTTTATCACTGTACATAGAGCTTGATAAATATGATTATAAATATAATTTTCTTTAATTTTCTTCAGTATTTCTTACGAAGTTCAAGAAAGATTTCTCTTTAATAATTATTTATATCGATTTTCTTTTCAGATTCAATAAAAACGAAAGAGTGATGAGAGTCTACAGCAGTTCCGGAGCGGAGATCATTGCTGCTCGGCTTGGTGAAGGTATTTCACCGAACACAGGGGTGTATCCTTGCCTTCCTCATCATCAACGACAAGACTCAGTCTGCCTTGAGTGGCTACAGCAAACACGGCTTTACCTCGCGCACACGAAACGCGAGGGTATGTACTGCTATCACGTCACCTGGCAAAGTTTAAGTCCTTACTACAATCCCAAGGACTGCTTCGACTGGTCTTCGAAGAGAGGCCATTGGTATGGCGCCGGACAAATACAGAACATGGTGTATCCTCTGGAACGCGGTCGCCTAGAGCTGAGCCCGTTTATCACTGGCGACGTAAGGAAACATCCGTTTGGCAATGTGCTGAAAAGATACTTCCTGAATTCAAAGGGTGCTACAATCTTGGTGGATCCTGAAACACCACTTTATGTCTCAATTAACGCTAATCGTACCAACGACTTTTGTCTTCAGGCGAAACATGACGCCTTTGCTTATATTAATCATTTGACGCCGCTACCTCAGCTTAACTATACTATCTGCGCGACCGACAATATGAAGAGTTTGCACTCCTCGATGGCGGAGAAGTCTCTGTGGGACGGTTTGAAGCCCGATGAACTGCACGCCGTTCATTCTCTGCTGTCCGAACCAGTTTGGCAAATTTCGCCTATCAACGAAGCGGCTATTTACAACTATACAGAAGATGTGATCGCGCTGGGATTCCTTCGTCAAGGGCATGTCCTGTTGAGTGAGGAATGGCAGCCCAATCCAGGTGATTTCATCTTAGACGAGGAACGATTCCCTTCTATGGAGGAAACTATCAATATTATTCATCGCAGAGGATTTAGAATAGTCTTCAGCATCCAGCCGTTTATCTCTACAGAATCCATCAACTTCAAGGACGCTGTCGCTAATAGATTACTGATTTCCGAGAGAGGAAGCGATCCTAGGATTCCAGCGTTGACAAGGTTGTTAATCAAGAATTTATTTATAAAAATTATATATATTTTTTTATCGTGACATATTTTATAATCTGGCCGTGAGAAAATTTTTAAAAAAATTTATATTTAATTTCAGGTACAAGCAAAGTAACAGTGCCGGCGTGCTCGACATTACAAACAACAAGACCTTACCGTGGCTGCAGACTAAGCTCGAGAGCCTCATCATGAAATATCATGTCGACTCGTTCTACCTCGATCTGGGCACTGCTCAGGATATGCCGCATTACTACAAATGCGAGCAGCCTCTCACCAACCCTGACCATTACAAGACCATCTTTACCCGTTCGATACTAGGCACCATACCCGTAATCGGCGTTTCAAGCGCCATTTCCAGACCACGGGCACCTGTCTTCGTGTCTCTGCCTCCTTTCCCGTCATCCTGGAAAGCCATCAAGACCGTCATTCCCACCGTTCTCAGTTACGGCATGATCGGCTATCCGTTCATCATGCCAGGAGCGGTAGGCGGCGATGTGGCACTTCCGATGTCAGACAACAATCCAGATAATGACTACGAAGTAGATCTGCCAGATAAAGAACTCTACATCCGTTGGCTGCAGCTGTCCACCTTTTTGCCCGTGATTCGCTTCACTTATCTACCAAGCAAGTACTCAGATGAGTCGGTCCTGGAAATCGCCAAGAGACTGACTACTTTGCGGCAGAAAACGGTTACGCCATTACTGAAGAAGTACGCGAATGAAACTCTGGACACTGGTCTGCCTATTATCAGGCCACTCTGGATGCTGGATCCGGCTGATCCGGCATGCCACGTAGTGGTCGATGAATTTTCCGTAGGCGAAGAGTTGATCGTGGCGCCAGTGCTTTATTCCGGTAGTAGGCAGAGGGAGGTATATCTGCCGGCTGGAGTCTGGAGGGACGGTATCGACGGAAGCCTAAGGAAGGGCTCAAGATGGATTCACAATTACAGAGTAGCTGAGGATAAGATCGCATATTTCGTCAAAATGCCAGACAATACGAGATTCTGAAAGATACGATGTCATTTCACCTTTTTACATCATGCAGGATAATGTTGTCAAAGAATTTTGAGATCGATGATAAGATTTGTTCATATGCAAAATGAATCATCACGACGAACGATGTGCAATCGATTTGTTAGTATGACGAATACTGATCGCTTATCTACAAATTTTTATCGATTCGTCTTGAGCCTTTATTAAATGTACAAGATGAACTTGTTCCTCGGTAAGTCCCGAAAGTGCAGAAAAATAATCATGCATTAACAAATATATATCATTGAGTTTAAAACGACAAGAATTTTGCAAATGCGATGATGTATTAAATAAATGTATTTAAAAATTGCGATTATATTAAATAGATATGAAATCAATATTGTGATCTTTGGCAGAGTGCAACAGGATTATTATGTAGGGATAAATACTTAACGGCATGTAAAGCCATGAGAGATTTACACGTACATTAGAGATGCAATATTGCATTTGAAAATGCAATATTTAACAAGAATATATCGAAAGATTTGATAATAAAAGTATCCAATATTACTGTATTCTACGGATATGAAATTATTGTATCAACACTAGTATTACATTACAATGCATATCATAGGCCAAATATCGATACACATTTACATTAAAAAAACAAGAATCAATTGTAGATTTAACTTAAGCTGTCAATTATATTTATTTTACCTAACAATGTGGTTTTACATCTCTACTTTTCAATAATCCATTAGTAAAACTGATTTATATTATTTATAAAAAAAAAAGACATTTTTTAATGATATAAAAAAATAAAGAAGTGAATACAATTGATGAGAATGTATCTGAAGGCAGTTTTATAGAGCGCACGGGGCTATTTATTTTTCCTCCTTTTTTTCATTACAAACTTACACGACATATAAAACAAAATACGTGAGCATGCAGAAGCAGGATACGAAACTGGCGCGATTCCCGACTGATTTAACTTAACGATGCTGCAGTCACGAAAATATGTATCTCACGTCACGATCGTTGTAATTCGAACGTAGAGATTATTTTCGCGTGTTTGCAGCATCGAGTTCTGTACGCAGCGGGATCACGCCGGTTTTGATCCTTGTGCAAAAACATCTCAAACAGGCGGCTGATCTACGGTCGATCGACGAGGAGAAAATCAAGACGCGTGAGGCACACAGGCGACAAATTCTAAGGTATAGTGTATATTTATTATATTATCATTTTTATCATATAGCGTAACATCGTTATTTCTATAATAATAATAATAATAATAATCATAGCACCATGAACACTCCACAGTAAGTTTTTTTTCTTTTTTTTTTTTTTCTTTTAATTCGTTATTCGAAAAGAACGCGACGCGCCGATGCGCTGCGACGGGTGAGAACCGCGATCGTGTAATCGTATAATATATAAGGAACTCGAACAGCACTAAAATATCAGAGAATATCCAAGCAACGTTCGGCGGTACAATCACAGTTTCCTCGGAACGCTCCTTGAACGTTTCTCCGAGATCTTTATCGATCTCGCGAAGTCTCGCATTACTCTCATTGCGCAACAACGAGATTTTCGACTGGATCTTCCCTTTTATCTCTTTGCGCCAGGAAACGTGATTTCTGACTAGAGCTCATAGAATATCTGAGAAAATTTCACGGTAGAGGAAAGGCGCATCTTTTGATTTTTGTCGATTCGTGCCGTCTGTCCGGCTCGTGGGATAAGAAGCGATCGAGGGAAAAAAGCGCGAGCGAATCGAGAAACGTCGAGAGCGGAAGATCGCCATTTTCCTCCATTACCGGAACGACTGACAATTTTTCTCTTCTAATTAATAATATTATTATTAATTGTTCTTTAGAGGAAATCATCGATATCACCGTTCTCGCACCCGTCGAGCACCGCGATTTTAGGGGTTCGTAGAGGTGTTGAGACTCACGTTTTTCATATCTCTCTCTTTCTTTCTCTCTCTCTCTCTCTCTCTCTCTCTCCTCTGCTTTCTCTCTCTCCCTCTTTTTCTCTGTCTTTCTTTCTCACGCTCTCTATTATACTTCCTTTCTTATGTACTTTGTTCATATATTATATAGATATCTATATATATAATATATATATTCTTCTTCCCTCATATTTCCCGCTAATCTGTTTCGGTGAAAGCTCGTTCCTAATCATTTATTTGTTCTTTTTTTTGGTTATTTTTATACTTTTTATTTAAATTACTCCAATAAATTCATCGTTTATTTAATCTATCCTGCGCGCATCATCATCGATCGACAATAGCTTCTCATTTAATAGTTTATTAATTTATTTTGTTTTTGTTAAATTGAATTTCATAATTTTAACATCCTACCTAGATAACTGGTCATTATATTACTTGTCAATAAATAATACGTAAATACATAGGTACACATACTTCATCGTCATCATCTCTCTCCCTCCTTGTCTCTTTCTCTCTCTCTTTCTCTTTCTTTCTTTTACTCTTATCTTTCTTTCTACTTCTCTCTTAAATATTTTTCTCTTGCACATCAATTCTCTATCATACGTATGAAGGTATCGATAAATATAAAAATTCTCTATTCAAGTATATGATAGAAAGAGAACGATGATGATGATGATAATGACCCTCTCTCATGAACGTAATCGTAATATCAATAATATTAATAGTAATCGCAATAATAATAATAGTAGCACAATAATATTATATTATTCGCAAAAATAACAAGCATAATAGTCGTTAAAAATAATTGGTATGGTAATAATCGTATTTATAACAATATCGATCGTTCTGGTCTATCTTTTTCGATGTCCCTTACGCCTATTCTTTCTCTTTCTTCTATACGTTTCTTTCTATTACAAAATTCTCGCTCGTCTCTTACGCCGATCGGCGAAGTAAAATCTTGGTCGCGCATGTCTCCATAAAATGACATTGTTAGACTCTCGCTTTCTTGACGACTGATTTTCGAATGAACGCACCATTGCATCCGGTGAATGCGATAAAAAAAATGATTATGAAACGCAAACAAAGAATGAACAATAAATAATCGAACGAATGACAAAGATGAGCACGTAGGCGATAGATAAATATGTATGCGCATGGGAAAGTAAATCTCGCGATCGAAACAGAAAATCCTGTGTAACTTACAGGCGGTAAAAAACTTACGCACTAATCTATAGAAACTGGGCCCGAAGGCCACTCTATCGCTTCTCATTTGCAGCGACAAATCGCTTTCATCGCCGTCTCTTCCGATTTCACCGTATTTCAATATCGTCATCAACGATCGGTCTAATCGAGCACCATCGTTTTCGTGTAGGCACGAATGTGTCTCGTATAGAGGAGAGCTTTCTCCAACTTTCATTCGGCGAAATCCGCTTTTAATCATCAAGATCATGCTTCAACCAGATAACACAACGTACGAAAAACTTCCTGATCTTTTAGGCGTTCTCATTTTTCAAACATTACTTAGAATTCTCTCGATTCTCATAAATAAAATCATAGGATGTCTATTGACATGACAGTCTATCATTTTTGAGATATTAATTTAATTTCGTCAAAGTATTATTTGCGTCTGATCTCGCAAGAATGGTGAGTAAAGGTGTCCTCTATAAGTTACAGTTCGATATTGTGCTTAATCGCACTTGTCTCTCTGTTTTACTTCTTGTATATCAATTCTCCTTCTGACCTATATATTCTCCTGTAATTCCGGATAATCAACTTCTACGTACACGTTTGGTACATCCTTAAATCGCAGCTACAGTCACTTTCGCATCGAAACCGACACGTTTTGATTTCGATTCGAATTTAATTAATTCAAGGCGATACATCGACTCGACATGACACTGTCGGCATGCGACAATTGCGATCTAGGGGTACACACGCAGGGTCGGCACTAGATGGATTTTTTTAAGGTACAATTATAAGAATATTAAGAGTCAAGATATTTGGTACGACCCGGTTTTTCTTTCAATCTTTTAGAAAAGATGGGGAGTATTCCCAGACAGCATAAATGTCCAAAATTCATAAAAAAACATTCGAAAGGACTTAGTTTTCCAAAAGTTTTTTACATAGTACAGATAATTACTGTGTACATGCATTTTGGACTTTCGCACTGTTTGAGCAAAACTTAACCACCATCAACTGCCTCACGAAGACTCGCTGATAAACGCGTACTCCTGCATCAGGAAGTCACGGTATACAACTTTCGCTGTAAAATGAAAATGAATGGAAGGCCTGCCATCGACTTACTAAAAACAATCATACTTTATGTAGAATCTCAAATAAGCACGATGTTCGGCACATTTTCTTTCCACGTTATCATATCGTTGTAGTCATCTTCATCAGTTCATCATGCTCTGACTTAAAACATCTCAGTTAAAAAAATGTTAAGTACAAAAAGTTTGATCTTAGTCATTTCTCCGAATGTATAATATTTTCGCTGATTTCATAACCAAACCAGCGACAAACTGCGAAATTCATCTAGGAACGAATATTTATTTAAAGATCAACGATTGGCCTTCTTCAGACATTGTCGATACTTCAGAAAATAGCGATATTTCAGAGAACATCGGCCAAACGTTTCTCACGCAGCTGGGATTTAAGTACCGCAACAGATAGAACTTTGTTCGATCTGTCATTACGAAGACAATGACGTGATTTCTTATAGCGGAAATTTTAACCCGTTTCTTTTGATTACTTCTCTTCCTTAAGCCTTTCTTTTGACGTCACGGTTTAAGCGTCTCTAGCAACTCTTCCTTCAAGGTCCATCGGTCAGTTTTCTCTGCCATTATCGTTTTTCTTTTGAAGAATTCTTTTGGACAGGTTATTTTTCGCTTGATAGATCCTTTATCTTAGGAGTTTACAAATGTCTTCAGACATTTCCTCGAATCATATCTCGAGAAAACTTTCCTGCAATACCTAACTGTGAGATGGATGAACTGTAAAATTATTTGTGCGACGCTACAATTATTCGATTACTGTAAGATACTTTTTACTATATAGTTTTCATATATATAGTTTTCGTATCTGATACTTCTTTTAATAGGAATAGCGAGGCGATACGTAGCCGGGTGAAGATTTTGGATGCGGTTCACTTGACACTATAAATGTTTCGAAGCATTTGATTAATCAATCGGAAGAAAAAAATTTTATTAACTGATTTTATTAACCAATCAAAAAATGTTTCAAATTTGTAATATCAAATGAATCGCAGCCTTTATTTCTTTCATAAAACAATGTCATTATCCACCATGCAAATCTCGCACCAATATTATCAATGTCTGCAAAATCCATATCAAACTAAAGATCGAGATTAATCAAAAGAAAGAACTAATATCAAGTAATAACAAACTTTGCTTTCATTTGTCAAATCTTAATTCGAATCTTTAGTTTGATACAGAAATAAAAGATCGTCAGTGCTACGATCGCTGTTTTCTAAAGTATCATTCGTCTCACAATTTCAACAAGGCAATCAAAACAAAGGCCTTCAATCAAAGGTAATTTAAAGAAACGATCGAAGACGAATTGTTCGTCCGTCGGATGGACGTTTTTTTGAGACATGTCATCATCGCCCTGCACTCTCCTTACGACAACGAAACGCTCTACAGATCTCTTCCGGCATCATCCTCGTCGGACTCCTCGTCTAGCTTGGACCGCGTCGTCTGTATGATTGACGCAGCGAATCTATCAAGTAACCACCATTCCTCCGCGTATCTCTATTCTCTACGATATAGAAACACGACACACAGATAACTCCTACCCTAGTACTTCTCGATGGAATTTAGCTCCGTTTTACCTATGCACGAATAGACATTTATGACGAGAAAGGGGACCGTTAGTCACGTAACAACGAAGGATAATGTTTTTGCAGGTGAAACATGGATCGTTCTCCTCGTGCCTCATGTCTTTACGTATCCCGTTAAAGGATAATACGCAATCCATCGACGACACGAACGATAAATCCTCTTGATTCTTGCGCGTTCGTCAAACGCGCATTCTATCTTGTTCACGATAGCCACACTCAGTAGAATATTTATTTTACAACTGTTGGAAGTTTTCTTCGTTTGAAAAGGATTATTCCTTTAGACATAAAAGTATAATCCAAACTTGAAAATTTCTGACAATTGCAAGATAAATTCTGATAAACGTAGCCAATAGGTGTATTCTTTATCGATGAACTGATGCACATTGCAATAAATTGATGTGAAACAAATATAGTATGTTTCACTTCAACTTATTACATCATGTGCAGTTCAGAAAGTTCTTTGATAAAGAATAGACCTAATATATGCTTCCCCGCGTAAGTTAAAATGCGGTACTTCTCTTTTCTCTTTTTTTTTCTTTTTTTTTTTAACTGATACACTAAATACTACGCGGTGCTCTTGAAGCGGCAGCTGTGTCAAAGATATTAAAAGTTTTACTTTGATCTGCTGATCGAGGAGAGAATGCGGGCGAGGAGGTCTCGCATCGATTGTTCGATCCGTGTTCAGTGGATCGAAAATAGAAATATCCTAAAATCAATTTATAATTTTCGATAACTAGCACACAGATTGTCACAGAACCGCAGCGCTTATGGACCGTCGTCGCTTTGCGATCGATCGTCGCTCATGCAACGTCATAATCATCGCTTTGCTTTAGCTTCAGCGCAAAATCTTCGCAAAAATGTCTTTGACTTGAGCAGTGATCGATAAGATATTGCAGGCGGTATCAGCACACTACGGGCTGCGTACAGTGCAGAATGTGGAAATATAAATATCCGTTGATGAACGCCGCTGTTATCAGTTCAACATGAATCTTAATCAAATGTAAATTTCTCCCTATTAATAATCGGCTTCTTAGAAGTAAATAATTAATTTATACCTTGTATCCCCGTGCAAGAGAAGAAACCCTCGCGATCTCTCCCTTATTTTCTCTGTTTCTTTCTTCTCGTCGCCCGCATCGTCTCCTCGCGAAGGAATAAGGAGAACGTCCTAAATTAGATTAAACAATCCCAATTTGAGACCTGAGCGCGATTCACACAAAATCGGCCTCGCTTCCTCAGGATTGCCTCTACATTGTTCGACGGGA
The DNA here is from genome assembly GCF_024713525.1 of Acromyrmex echinatior. NCBI lineage: Eukaryota > Metazoa > Arthropoda > Insecta > Hymenoptera > Formicidae > Acromyrmex > Acromyrmex echinatior. Next base: position 15,991,541 of record NC_141852.1, on the reverse strand, counting down.
TTTCTACGATCCTGCTAGGCCGCGGAGCTATGACCGCGAGGGAATCTCGAAAATTCGAAATGCTGTTCGTCTTCGGGTCTCCTAGAAGGGGGGGTCAGGAATCACCTGACGGGACGGTAGGTCGGCCTGAGCGCTCGACTCTTTTTCTCTTCTTTTTTTTTTCTATTTTTTTTCTCTTGTAGAAATGGGTCCGAAAATGCAGAATGATAACGCATTCCGGACGCCGCTCAGAACTCGACTATTACGGCTGAGCAGGCTGCCAATCCCTAGAACTCGAGCCTGTAGGCGCTGCAACTAGTCTCATGATCCTGAAGATTGATAGTACACCTGGATGCGGACGGCGATAGATCTATGTGGTTCGCCGCGAGCGCTTCCTCGTTATCGGCGACCCAATAGCCCAAAGTATCGGTGTCGTAGGTCGGAATCATAGTTACCTCTGAAAAAAAAATAAAAATAATTATTAAAAATTAAATTGGCAAAGGTTATAAGAATGAATAAAAGAAATAGTCAATAAAAGCCAAATGCAGATGTCGAAGCGCAATATTCATACATTTATTATTAAACTATTACATGAAAAATATATCTACAATAAAATGTAATGGTATTGCAAAGGAGCATTGTTTTAATCCTCCTCAGTGTAAAAATTAAGCAGTAAATATTAAATTAAAAGAGTTTGAAGGTAAAAATAAAATTATATACAGACACTAACAATTATAGATTATTATCGCAAGTATAAATAAATTATATTTTGTAAATTCTAATTGAATATAAATGATATGAAAACATGAAAATTATATCAAAATACACTCGGAACATGCAGTATAATTAATGTAGATATTATTCTCATTTGAATTAACATTCGAATATAAATATATTTATGATAAATCTTAATTAAGATTTAAATCTAATTAATATTTTTTTTGTCATGATCAAGATAAGTTTTGACACAATGATAAAAAGAAGTAATGATAAAGAAATAAATAAATAGTTAATAAATATTAGGAATCTCAATTAAATTGTCAGTTATCAAGAAAAATATAAGTAATATTGATCATTGTAAAGTTTGAGTTACATTCTTTAATTTTAAATAAAAATAATGTATAAACATAACAACAATTTATCATGAAAAGAAATAAATCTATAATGTTTTCAACACAATCTTAATAAACTTACCGAGATCTTTGTCCTCCCAAGTCTTTTTAGCTTCCAATAGAGCGTCATAGACTTCCCGGCTGGGCTCGGTACCGCTAAAGACATAATATCTCGCTCGTACTCTCTTGAAGAATTCTAAGGATGTGTAGTATGAATTTCCGTGATGGGGCACGTACGCTAAATCCATGTAAACCGATTGAACCTTATTTTTCGAATCTTTCATCTTCTTCTCGTTCTTACCGGGGCTTTCTGAACGCTTTTTGTTCTTGATATTCTCTGACTGAATCTTCTTCGCTTGTTTCCGTTCTTTTTTCGGTGTACTGGGTGCTCCTTTGTTCGATATCTCATTGGTCACTGGTGCGGGAGAAGGCAGCCTAAGAGGTTCTCCCCAATTTTTTACATCGAAATTCAAAGTATCGGAGGTTGTCTCATTTGAGCACGATGGAGATTGAGCAGAGTTCTTCAGATTGAATTTTTTGGGCGGTTTAGGAGACGGCAGCCCAAGAGGGGTTCCCCATCCCTCCAAAGGATCTTTTTTCGAATCACCCTTTGAATCATCTTTATCATCCCGGAACGAAGACGATGGATGATCTTTTTCATCGGTTGCTTCATGACGAAGGCTACCATTCGTGTACCTGGGCGCTATTCCGCTGCTGAAGGCCCCTCCGACCTCCTTCATCTCTTTATCCATCAGAGCTTTATCAAAGTCGAGATCGGCCTCGTCGATGTATCTCTTTGCGTCCGGTTTTTCGCCGTAATCACCGGCGGGCTCCTTTTCTACTGTGAATCGACTGTGAATGGGATCACTGCTTTTCTGCATACCAGTCTCACCGTGGAAGGTTTTCATAGCAGATATCTGAGGCGGTACCGCTGGCAGCTCACCGTAGAAGCTGCTGCTCATCGCGGCCACCGAGAATTCCACTTGTTTCTGCTCCTCTTGTTTATCAGAAGATGATTCATAGCGATGCATTGTTTGCGGTGAATATCCGACTTGCGAGGTTGAAGAAAGAGACGAACTGGGTGGTTCATCGTCAGAATAAGTATGTCGCTCCTCGCTGCTACCCCATGGGTGTGTCATGACTTTACTATGTGTGCTACTATGTTCACTCGATGGACTGGCCGGACCATGATCCTTTTCACCGGTTACATCGTCGGACCCTGGACCACGTTGCAATTCCGAGGATTTGATGCTGCCGATAATGCTGCTGATCGCGCTTTCCGCGGCATCTTTACTTGGCAGACGTTCATCTACCTTCACATCAGTCTTTTCCGCCAACACAACTGTCTCGCCTTTTTCATTTGTCGTTTCTGTGACCTCCCTGGTGGTCGTTACTATTTCACCTTCGTCGGAGACCGTCTTTGTAGTCGTAACGATAGTTCGGATCATCTCGCCCGATCTGAATCCTTCCGGTGTGCTCGTAGAGGATCGACAATCGGATCTTTTATCGGGCGTCGATCTACCCGATACGTGAGGTTGAACTACAGCGCCGTCTCTGATCAACGGCGACGTAGGAACCTCTGGCGTAGATTTGCCACTGAAGACGATATCCTTAGGCAACGATATATCCGGTGAAGACTTACCCGAATAACTTTTGTCATCAGATATAAGTTCTCGTATCAAAGGAGACACCGGATGTTCAAATTTGTCTGTGTCTAAGCGTTCTTTTATTGTAGATTCAAGTTTAGCTTCATGTTTGAGGTCAGGTGTCGATTTACCGGAATCGGAATAGAAGGCTTTTACGTCGGGCGTTGTAGTGCCCGATGTCACAGTCGTAATCGTTTCCTTGATAATTTTTTCCGCAGGTTTGGTACTTTCTGTCAATTTTTCTAATAATTTCTCGCCGGCCAAAGTGTCCGTGCTCTCTTTGACGTCTGTCTTTGTGGTAACTTTTCCGTCCGGTCCAGTAATCGTGGTTACAGTCGTCACGATTCGCTTTATATCGGCGCTGGCTGCGTCAGATGCATCTTCGTCACTCATAACCTTGTAGGTTGAACCTGAAGTAGGATCTGTGTAAATTTTCGACGGATCAGCTTGTGCTAATTCGTCATCTGCTAATTCCTCTGTCACGATTGTTCGCGTTGTTTTCGTAATAGTCTTCATATATTCGTCAGAATCTTCCTTCGAATCACTGATTTCTTCATCAGGGATGACAATTTCGCGTCTAATCACTTTTGTGATAATTTCAGGCTCGTCTTGCTCGATAATTTCGCGTTTAACAACTTTAGTGACTACTTCCGGCTCGTCATGTTCCATAATTTCCTTCTTAATAATCTTGGTAATTGTTTCGGGCTCATCTTGTTGAATACTCGACTGTTTAATTTCTTTGACTATTTCTTGTGGTTCAATTCCTTTCATGACTTCAGTTGTCTTTCCAGATTCCTCCTCTTTAATCACTTCATGTTTGATTGTCGTCTTACTTATAATAACGTCGCCATCCGATTCAGCCGCATGATCATCGGATGTAATTGTTGCCGAAATCCCCGCAGTTTCTTCAGGTTTGTCTTTATCGACAGTTTCCGTAATCTTGCTTTCTCTCAATATCGTAACAGTTTGAGCAGATTGCACAGTCTTCGTGTCTTCCACATCTGTTCTCGTTATGTGAGTAGTGGTCAGAGTAGATTCCGATAACTTTTCAGGCACTTTACCGGTTGGTTCGATTTTGGAAGCAGCGTCATGTGTAAATTCCGGAGTCGATTTTCCAGACAATGTGGTTATATGTGTCGTTCGCATCTCCGTCATACCACCAACGAAGGCCTTGTGAAACTGGCTCTCGTAATCTGGTGGATAATCGGATTTGTCCAACTGTTGCTCACCCGATTCTGGATACATACCCCTGGCATCATGCGGCAGTTCGTAATCTACATCCGTTGTTCCCTCGTAGTGATACATTGCCTTATCGTAGTCTTCTGGTTCTTCCTCTTGATAAATTTCCACATCGATCACAGATTCTCTTGGGATCTTCCTCTTTAATATAATTTCCTCCAATATCTCGAGAATAATATACCTGGGTAGAGAAGTCATGATGATTATCTCTTCGAGTATCATTTCCGTAATTTTCTTTCCTTTTTTTATATATTCTTCCTCCAAGAGTTTTTCGATTTCCATTCGCTTCTCTTCCGATATCAGGATCTCCTCATCTATATGCGGCTCTGATCGAGCTGGACTATCCTGAGTTGATTTGTCGGAAGGAATAGGTTCCGGACTTAAGCTGGGGCTAGCAGAAAGCGCTGCTTTCGAATCCCTGCCATATCGATCGCTCCCTGCAGGAGATATTTTGCCGTCCAAACTTTCGCCCTTCGTAGTATCGCCTGGTTTTTCATGACCGTGAATGTCCTCTTGAGTAACATCTTGAGTTACTTTTCCAAAATCCACGCTAGTTGACATAACAGGTTCCTCTCTTTTTTCAGAAATACCCAGATCTTTTTCTTCCGGTTCTCCTAAGTCGCCTTCAATTACGGTATTCCTAGGTATCTTTTTCTTTACAATGATCTCTTCAATAATTGTAACGAGAATGTATCGCGGCACAGATTTAACGATGACCATTTCTTCCAAGGCTTTCGGCGTGATCTTCTTTTTTTTCATAATGAATTCTTCAATAATATATTCTTCTACTTTCGCTCTTTCTTGCGACGCCAGCGGTTCCGTTTCGGATTCTTTTCCGTATTGAGGTTCAGAGGAAGTTTCGTCGTCTACAAAATCGAAGACTGCACTCCTAGGCATATTGTGCCGATTAATAATGTCTTCTATTATTTCCATCACTATAAATTGGGGCACCGAATACATCATAACTAATCTCTCGATCACCGTCAGACTGATCTTTCTTTTTCTCACAATAAACTCATCTAAAATGTGCTTCTCGATCTCCGCCTTCTTCTCGGCTGTCACTTTAATAACATCTTCTTCTTCATCGTCTGATTTCTCTATTTTGCTCGGTTGTCCGACGTCCGGCTCTTTAAAATCGGCAAATCGTTTCTCGCGGATCTTCTGCATTTTTTTCTCAATTGTCTCAGGAGAAGTTATAGGACTCTTATTATCTTTCTTACATTCATCCTTCTCATCAAGTGGTTTCCCCATGTCGAAATGTTTTTCCTCTTGAGAAAGTGGCTTCTCTGATAATTTGTCATCGAATAAACTGGCTGTTCTAGATCTGACCGGTGTTTTCTCACCAGCATCGAAAACGCTTTGCGAACGTGATCTATCCATCGGAATTTTGTCCACTGGCGAACTAGCTCGCGACGATTTAGCAGATTCGTCTTTTGAGATCTTTCCGGTATCCAAACTAGGCGAAATTGATTGTTCTCCTTTTGCTTTTGGTATTTGTGAATCTTTAATATCATCAAGTTTCTCACTAGCAACACTGGATAATTTAGATTTGTCATCGGCTGAACTCGGCGAAATTGATCGTTCTCCTTTTGTTTCTGGTATTTGTGAAACTTTAATATCATCAAGCTTCTCACTGGCAACACTGGATGATTTAGATTTGTCTTTTTGATCATCGGCTGAACTCGGCGAAATTGATCGTTCTCCTTTTGTTTCTGGTATTTGCGAAACTTTATTATCATCAAGCTTCTCACTAGCAACACTGGATGATCTAGATTTGTCCTTTTGATCGTCAGTTGAACTCGGTGAAATTGATCGTTCTCCCTTTGCTTCTGGTATTTGCGAAACTTTAATATCATCAAGCCTCTCACTGACAACACTGGATGATTTAGATTTGTCCTTTTGATCATCGACTGAACTCGGCGAAATTGATCGTTCTCCTTTTATTTCTGATATTTGCGAAATTTTAATATCATCAAGCTTCTCACTAGCAACACTGGATGATCTAGATTTGTCCTTTTGATCGTCAGTTGAACTCGGCGAAATTGATCGTTCTCCCTTTGCTTCTGGTATTTGCGAAACTTTAATATCATCAAGCCTCTCACTGACAACACTGGATGATTTAGATTTGTCCTTTTGATCATCGGCTGAACTTGGCGAAATTGATCGTTCTCCTTTTGTTTCTGATATTTGCGAAACTTTAATATCATCAAGCTTCTCACTAGCAACACTGGATGATCTAGATTTGTCCTTTTGATCGTCAGTTGAACTCGGCGAAATTGATCGTTCTCCCTTTGCTTCTGGTATTTGCGAAACTTTAATATCATCAAGCCTCTCACTGACAACTCTGGATGATTTAGATTTGTCCTTTTGATCATCGGCTGAACTTGGCGAAATTGATCGTTCTCCTTTTGTTTCTGATATTTGCGAAACTTTAATATCATCAAGCTTCTCACTAGCAACACTGGATGATCTAGATTTGTCCTTTTGATCGTCAGTTGAACTCGGCGAAATTGATCGTTCTCCCTTTGCTTCTGATATTTGCGAAACTTTAATATCATCAAGTCTCTCACTGGCAACACTGGATGATTTAGATTTGTCCTTTTGATCATCGGCTGAGCTCGGCGAAATTGATCGTTCTGCCTTTGCTTCTGGTATTGCTTCTGGTATTTGAGAAACTTTAATATCATCAAGTCTCTCACTGGCAACACTGGATGATTTAGATTTGTCCTTTTGATCATCGGCTGAGCTCGGCGAAATTGATCGTTCTCCCTTTGCTTCTGATATTTGCGAAACTTTAATATCATCAAGCCTCTCACTGGCAACACTGGATGATTTAGATTTGTCCTTTTGATCGTCGGCTGAACTCGGCGAAATTGATCGTTCTCCCTTTGCTTCTGGTATTGCTTCTGGTATTTGAGAAACTTTAATATCATCAAGCCTCTCACTGGCAACACTGGATGATTTAGATTTGTCCTTTTGATCATCGGCTGAGCTCGGCGAAATTGATCGTTCTCCCTTTGCTTCTGATATTTGCGAAACTTTAATATCATCAAGCCTCTCACTGGCAACACTGGATGATCTAGATTTGTCCTTTTGATCGTCGGCTGAACTCGGCGAAATTAATCGTTCTCCCTTTGCTTCTGGTATTTGCGAAACTTTAATATCATCAAGCCTCTCACTGGCAACACTGGATGATCTAGATTTGTCCTTTTGATCGTCGGCTGAACTCGGCGAAATTAATCGTTCTTCCTTTGCTTCTGGTATTTGCGAAACTTTAATATCATCGAACCTCTCACTAACAACACTGGATGATTTAGATTTGTCCTTTTGATCATCGGCTGAACTCGGCGAAATTGATCGTTCTGCCTTTGCTTCTGGTATTTGCGAAACTTTAATATCATCAAGCCTCTCACTAGCAACACTGGATGATCTAGATTTGTCCTTTTGATCGTCGGCTGAACTCGGCGAAATTGATCGTTCTCCTTTTGCTTCTGGTATTTGAGAAACTTTAATATCATCAAGCTTCTCACTGGCAACACTGGATGGTCTAGATATGTCCTTTTGATCGTTGGCTGAACTTGGCGAAATTGATCGTTCTCCCTTTGCTTCTGGTATTTGCGAAACTTTATCATCAAGCCTCTCACTGGCAACACTGGATGATCTAGACTTATCTTTTTGATCGTCGGGTAAACTCGGTGACTTTGAAACATCGGATGGTGATTTCGGTTCTGTCTTATCACTGATAATGCTTAATGATCTTGTCTTATCAACAAAATCCGAATCGCCAATTATGCCAGACGTTTTTAATTCGTCAACATCTATTTTCTCTATTGACTGTTTATTGTCATCTATCGGCTTATCAAAAATAATGCTTGGAGATACCGGTCTGTCATGCGATATAATATCATCTGCCTTAACGTCCATTTTTTCAGAAACTGTTGAAGGTTTCTCCTCCATAGCTTTTTCGTGCGGTATTTTCACATCGACGAAATTCGGGGATTTATCACCAGCACTTTCATAATGTTCTTTAACACTATCCTTGTCATCCGATGTCTTCTCATCGGACTTATCGCTAGCAACACTGGGAGATTTGCTTCGATCAATAGGTGGTTCTAATTTGTCAGTAACAGGCGATGTCGATTTTTCAAATAATTCCGCTTTCTCACTCGCAACACTTGATGATGTGGATTTATCACCTGATGGTTCCATCACGTCTTTAAGATCTGGTTTTTCCTCCGTAACACTGGTCGCTTTCGAACCATCGACAGATTTCTTCTCATCAGACTTTTCACTTGTTATGCTTGGAGATTTGCTCCTGTCAGGTTCTTCCTTCTTATCCGGAATTGGCGATTTTGTTTTTTCTACTGATTCTTTCTGATCAGATGTAATACTCGTGACACTAGGTGACTTGGATTTATCCAGCGACGATTGTTCTGTAATATCCGTTAGATCAGTACTGCTCGGCGATTTCGATTGATCATCGAGTCCCTTCGAATCAATCGTAGTACTCATTGCGGTAGCTGATTTTGATTTTTCATCGGATAGTTCTATGACATCCTTTAAATCCGGTTTCTCTCCAGCAATACTCGGAGATTTAGAATGATCAAGCGATTCCTTTTGTTCTCCTGTAATACTAGAAGATCTCGATTGTTCTACAGTGACATCCTTCAAATCTGGTTTTTCTCCAGTTACGCTTGGCGATTTTGATCGATCTGCAGGTTCTGCAACATCTTTTAAGTCTATTTTTTCTCCTGCGATGCTCGGAGACTTGGAGTGATCAACTGGTTCTTTTTGCTCGCTCGTAACACTGATGACACTTGGAGATCTTGATTTCTCCACTGGTGTTTCCGTCACATCCTTTATATCAGGTTTTTCGCCGGCGATACTAGGTGATTTTGAGCGATCTGGTTCTTTAGATTCGCTAATGCCGCTTGTTACACTCGGTGATCGTGATTTGTCTAATGGAGGTTGCATTATATCTTTCAAATCCGATTTATCTTCTTCAAGTTTCGGAGATTTCAACACATCTTTTGATATTTCAGGTGATTTCGCTACTGGAAACTGTTCCAGTTTGTCGTCTTTAGCACTTGTGACACTAGGCGATCGGGTTCTCTCGAAATCTACTTTTTCTACAGAAACGCTTGGTGATCTAGAACGGTCACTTACTTTCTTGCTATCTGATTTATCACTAGCTACACTGGGAGATCTATCTTTATCATGTGATTCTTCAGTCTTATCAATAGCTTTAAGAGAATCTGGCCTATCAAAAATAGGAGATTTTGGTTTCTCTAAATAATGTTCCGTCACGTCTTGAAGGTCTGGCTTATCCGCAGCTATGCTCGGTGACTTGGAACGTTCGGCCTCTTTCTTCTCATCGGATTTATCGCTAATCGCGCTTGGAGATTTAGCTTCGTCAATTGGTCCCTTTTCATCATAACGTTCACTCTCTAAAATAGGCAACTTTTCACTTACTGTTTCTTTCTCCATAATACTAGGCGATTTCAACTTATCATTTTCTTTCTCATCGACTTTATCACTTAAAATACTAGGGGATTTATCGAGAGATTTAATATCTTGTTCGGATTTTTCTAAAGATATTGGTAATTCTTTGTCTACAATTGGTTTAATTTCTTTAATAGATTCAGGTAATTTTTTGATATCTTTTTCAATAGCAATGTCTTCTTCAGTAATAGGTTCCTTTGCAAAATACATTTCAGATTTATCTGTGGGTGACTTCGAGAAAATTGTCTCAGCTGGTGAAACATCCTCTGAATGGAGCGAATCAGGTGTCTTTGAAACACCAATCGTTCCTTCTTTCTTAGGTTCTGGAAGCATCTTCTCGATTGGAAGTTTTGGTTTTTCAGCTAATTCTATTGGAGATTTCTGCATTGTTGTATCAAGAGGTGAAGGAGATCGTGATTTGTCGATTTTTTCAACTGGAGAACTAGGTTTCTCGATCTTTTCTTCACCTGGAGATTTCACTTTTTCAATTTTTTCTACATCTTCCTTAGTCGGAGATTTCGGTTCCACTTGTTCCTCTTTAGGCGACTTTGGTATATCTTTTTCGGCAATTTTATCTGATACCTCCAAATCTTTTTCCACAGGAGACTTTGTAATATCTTTCAATTCCTCTGGTACCTTTGGCTTATGCAATTCTGATTTTTCCAAACTGTCTTCAAGATCCTGTGAATCACGAGGACCAGCAGGTGACTTTTCCAAGCTGTCTTCTGGAGTAATCTTATCTTTACCTTCTGGCGCAGATTTGTCGGAAATACTATCCTTTTCGGGAGTACTTATGTCCGAACGTGAGTCTTTATCTAAAAGTAATGAATCTTTATCTGGTGTAGATTTAACAGATACATCCTTAAGAGAATCATCTGGAGTGACGGTTTTCGTAAAAGTTATGCTGCCGCTTGGACAGATCTCAATTTCCTCTCTGCCATCCTCGCTACATGCTGTAACCAGCATCCTTTTGACAGTGCCATCGTCAAATGGTTTTGGTGCTAATGTTTCTTGGCTCTTCTCTTCCTTAATTATTGGAGCTTCTTTAATTTCTGTGGTCTCTAATGGTTTAGATTTCTTATCATCTTCAAGTAATTCTACTTTTGGCTCTTGTGTAAAGCCTGTTGCATCTGCGAGCTTTGTTTCTGCCTTCACTTCTTCAGCAACTTTTTTAAGTTGCAATTCTTCGACTTCTTCTTTAACCGCAGGTTCAATTTCTTTCATTTCAAGTTTCTCGTCAATTATCTTTGTGCTTGGTGTAATTGATTTAGAAATATCTAGTACATCAATTGATGGTCGCTTATCGGAGAAATCTTTGGGCGTTTCCTTACTTAAGTCTTCGATTGAAGGCTTTTCTGCTTTGTCGGAGATTGATGGTGTCAATATTGTAGCAGTCTCTTTCTGAAGAATGTCATCCGTCTTTTCCTTAGCCTCGTCTAAATATTTCTCAGTAGTATCGACAATTTCCGATATTTCGGATATATCCCGTTCTACAGGTTCTTGTTTCTCGTCAGTTGGTTTAATATCCTTTGCAATCTGAAACTCTTCTATTCCCACCTTCCCTTTGGTTTCTTGCACGAACTTCTCGTCTGCTTCGATCACTTCACTTGTAGTATCTTCCACAGATTCTTCAATGTCTTCTTTTTCTTTCATCTCGCTCGCTTTCTCGGGAGATTGTACATCACGTACTTTATATTCCTGCTCGACAGCTTCAAAGTCGTCAATCACGTCTTTCTCATGTTCCTTCGTAACTGAAGACGGAATCTCTGAAATCGCTTTCTTCTTTATATCAGCTGTATCGGATATCCTTCTGGGTATACTAACAAATCCATCCACTTCCTTCTCGACATCCTCCTCTTCGGATGTGGCCGATAACTCCTCTTCAGCGCTCATTTCTTGCTCAAGTACATCTTCTTTCTTGTCTTTTTTTAACTCAATTGGACTTTTCTTCTCTTCAGTGCTGAGCACTTCTGCGACCGGTTTCGTTTCAGTCACTTTCTCAGTCAGTACTTGCGACTCTGGAATCGCTTCATCCTTAATAATATGCGATAATTCTTCGTCGGTTATACCAAGTATTGTATGTCTCGGTAATTTTCTCTTAATAATAATTTCTTCGATAATCTCAATAATGATTCTCTTAGGCACCTTCTTTTTACCACATATTTCTTCAAGTTTTTTAATATTAATGTTATCTCCCTTGGTAATATATTCGTTAATAATATATTCTTCAACTTCTGCTCTTTCTTGCGAAGTTATCGATTCCGTTTCTGGAATCTCTATCTCTGGAACGCTAGGTGTCTCAGCGACTAATTTTTCTTTCTCGTCCTCAGGTGTCTTTTTAGAAATTGCTAATAATTCTTTCTCCGTAACATCAAGTACCATGTTCCTGGGAATCTTTTTTTTAATAATAATTTCTTCGATAATTTCAATAAGAATTTGCTTGGGCACTGTCTTTTGAATAGAAATGTCGTCGATTGTCGATGCGGTAATCTTTTTCCCTTTAGTAACGTATTCATTAACGATAAATTCCTCAATATAAGACTTAAACACGCCTTCATCGATTAGTTTTTTTTCTCCGGTTGGAGCATCAGGAACTTCAGCAGCGAATTCTTGTTTCACAGGTATGTCTATTTTCTGTTCCTCTGTTATCTGCTCCTCTGCCGATTGTTCTGGCGATTCTTCCGGTGATTTTTCTTGAATTATTTCCGATAATACTTCTTCAGGGACATTTAGTATCATATGCCTAGCAAGTTTTCTCTTAACAATAATCTCTTCAATAATTTCGATGACAATCTTTTTAGGCACAACTTTCTTAATCGAGATTTCTTGAACGATTTCTATGGTAATTCGTTTTCCTTTAACAATATATTCGTTAAGGATATATTCCTCGATTTCCATTCTTTTTTCAAGTGTGACAGATTCCTTCAACCTCAGAATCTCTGGATCATCTATCACACTTTCTCTAGGAAGTCCCTTCTTCGTGATAATCTCTTCGATAATGTAAATCACGCGTTCTCTCGGAATGCGCTTCATTACGATGATATATTCGATCACTTCGATAGTAACCTTCTTCTTCTTCGTGATAACCAATTCTTCGATTATTTCTTCAACTGGCACTTCCTTGTTGAGAATTTGCTTGATATCCTCTGGCAATTCACGATAACCAATTTCCAGTCCTTCGTCATATATCTTGTCCGTGACAAATTTCGGCGAAGTTGGCGTAGAACCGGGAGTCACCATCACTATCTCCGCCTTCGCCGGCGAAATCTTTTGCTCGAAGCCGATCACGGATTCTTCGATCTCGTCCTCCAGCTTCTTCTCGAAAGATGGCCGTTTTGCTACTTCCTTCACGCATACGTCTTCGATACCAGCTTGCATCACATCTACCCGAGATGTATCATCCGTTGATTTTTTATGTTGATCGCAAATATGTTGATCGTCCTTTAATATCTCCTCACAAATTTTTTGTGCATCTCGTTTATCTTTCGCCACATCTTTTATAGGCGACGTTACTATATCGTCTTTTTCTTTCACCACTTTTACACAAGGTTCTTCTTTTACCTCGAGAGCGTCAGATTTCTCGTATGGAAGTTTGTCGGACTTTTCAAATTTCTCAAGCTCTTTATGAACCGGAAGTACTTTAGTAACATCAACTTGCTTTAGCATCACAATATCTTCGTGAGCAAGTTTGAGTTCCTCTTCTTCTAATTTAGCAACCTTCTCTGGAGATATTTTTTCACTTGATATAGAAGGCTTTCTTTCCGTCAAAATTGGGGAGATTTCTTCTTTCGATGGTTTTCTGTCCGTCGAAATCGGTGAAATCTCTTCTTTTTTAGGAGCTTGCTCGAATAATGTTTTGTCAGAAAGAAAATCGTCTTCTCTGAGAACCTCGGCGACTTTCTTCACAATTTCTATGACATCCTTGGGTTTATCTTCGAGCTCGATACCAGCAGTGCCAGCAAGGACTTCTCCGACATCTCTAACAGCTTCTTTCATATCTCTATATGGACCCTCTATTTCTTCTTCGTATTCCTCTTCGAATTCTTCATCTTTTGGTATAGCAAACTTGACTTTCTCCGGTTCTTTTATGTCGGGTAAGTGGCTCTCGATATGTGGCTTTATCTCTTCCAATTTCTCAGCCACCCCTTCCAAAGTATCCTTTACTATATCTTTCAGGGCGGATGGCGTTTCATGTATCTCAGCTATCTCTTCTTTAATTTTATCTTCCAAAGATTCCAATGAATCTCTTAAACTATCTTTCACAGTTTTGAATTTTTTCGAAGCTTCTTCCAAAAGTGCCTTTACCTCTACATCTTCTCCGATATCTTCTTCCTTCAAAAGTTCAATCTCCTTCGCAATTTCCTTGTCTTCAATTAGTTTAGTTGGTGAAACGACGTCTGGTGATACGTCTTTTGCAAGAAATGATTCCTCGATTTTAGCTTCTATTTTTTTAATTTCATCTAACTTATCAGTAGGAAGCTTTTCTTCAATATCCGGCACACTCTTCTTCTGTGCGTCCAGTATCTCTTCCTGTATAAATGCCGCAGTTTCCTTGATGGCAGCTACTTTCACGTCAACAGTCGTAGGTTTCGCCTCTTCAAATGTCTCGGGTTTGTCAATGGGCTTGCCAATTTTAGGGAATACCTTCTCCATATCAACCTCTTCCAAGACCGTCTTCTCTTGCACTTTTGGTTCTTTTGGAGAACTTGATTTTGAGGAAGATTTTTCATCAGAATCCTTCTCAGAATCCTTCTTTTTCTTGGTCAATTTATCGATACCTTTTTCAAATTTATCCGCCACCTTGCCAAAGAAACTAAAAACACCCTTCTGCTCTTTTACGGGCGGAATGGGCGATTCTTTATCTTCTTGCGCAGTTGGCGATAATTTCTCCTCTTTTCCCTTCTCGAAATCTTCCATCCTGTAGAGTTTAGGATCGACTTCTTCATGAACCGGAAGATCGGCGACCTCGTCTGGTGTTTTAACAATGTCTCTTTGCAAATTCGGCATCGCCTGGCGAACATCAAATACTTTGACTTCCGGCTTAGCAGCCGCGATAACAGTTTCCGGAATAACTTCTTTTTTCAAGAGCTTTGCAGGAGCATCTTTCTCTTTTACTTCTTCAATAACATGTTTCTCGTCAATATCCTCTTTTATTTCATCCAGTGGTATTCGCTCGTCTTCTGGTAAAGTCGGAGCAGTTGTAGTGGCTCCCGATTCTAGTGTCGAGATTCGCTCCTGAGACTCTTCCATCTTTTCGAGAATATTCTCTTTCTGATCGACATCCGGTTTTATGTCCGTATCGGTTGTTTTTTTCTCGGATGAATCTAATTTGTCCGGACTTAAACTGGATGGTTCTTTCGTGATGTCCTCGCTGTCTTTTTTACCGGAATCATCCTTCTCTTCGGCTTTCTGTACGATTTCGGCTGCGGATGCTATTATCTCTTTTACTTCTTCCTGTAATTGTTCCTTATGTTCCGAAGATAACTCAGCGATTTCTTTCTCTTCTTTATCCAAAATCTTTTCTACTTTCTTTTCGGGACTGTCATCTTTTCCCTTCTCCTCAGGTTCCTCCTTTTCGCCCTTTTCCTTCATTGCCTCCACGTCTTTTAGTACTTTTGCCTTTTCCGATTGAGCTTCATCGAGAACGTGCTTTTGTTCGCCCTCGCCGCTCTGAGCAGAATCTTCGGTGTAAACTTCTTCTTTCTCCACAATAAGATATTCGTCCTCTTCAGTCAATTCCTGACTTTCTTTTCTAGAACCTTCCTTCTTAGGTACATCTTCAATCTCGGCAGTAACATCCTCTTCTGTAATATCCTCCTCTTTCTTATCAGTGGCTTCAGCCGTGATTTCATCATCACCTTCAAAACGATCGTCCTTTCGAATTTCTTCGATTCTTTCCGCCTTTTGTAAAACAGCTTCAATTTCTTCCACTACCTCTCGCTCTTCTTTAAGATCTGCCAATACCTTACTTTCTATTGAATCTAATGATATATCTTCAGATTGTTCAATTAAGCTCTTATCAATCGGTTTTACAACTTCTGGTTCTATGCCAGATGGAGTGGAGACCGTGGATGAATCGGTAGTACCTTTGTCGCCCTTCACTTTACGAATAACACCGTCTTTGTCTGATTTTACAGAAGCGGTCGGAGTACTGCGAGTAGATTTCGCCGGACTACCCGGCATACGGGCTTTATTGGGACTAACCGGTTTCGCGCGACGACTGATCGGCTTCCTGTCCATTGGTTTAGGTTTTGCGGTCACCTTGACAACTGGCGCTGCAGAATCCTTCACGGCAGACTTCTCGACTTCAGATTTCTTCTGTTCCACCACTTTCCTGTTGTTAGCTTCCTTAGCACTCTTGGCTGGAAGACTTGGAGCAACCTTGACCGCCGGTTTCACTTTTGGTACAGCTTTCGATATCTCTGTCTTGGTTGCAGCACCATTCAGAGTCTTCTTCGGAGTAGTCGGGGAGGATTTTACAGCGTCTCTTTTCTCTGCACCAGAAGGTTTGGCTTTTTTCTCAATCAACTTCGGCTTCGGAGTTACTTCGCTTTTCTTCAATTCAACTTTCACCTTGCTTTCTTTTGGTTCTTTCTTTTTTGGTTCGGATTTGGGTTTCGGTTCCTTAGGTTCCTTAGGTTCCTTAGGTTCCTTAGGTTCCTTGATTTTTTCGGGTTCCGGTTTGATTAAATCAATCTTTTTCACATCATCTTCTCGTTTTTCGGGCTTCTCCACTTTAATTGGTTCCTTCTTGGGTTCCTTTTTCACCTCTTTCAGTTCTTTTTCAATTTTCTTACTCTCTTTTGCTTCAGTCTCGATCTTCTTATTTTCTACAACTTTTTTCATCTTCATTTCGGTCTTAGGTTTACTAGCAGGTATAATCGGCGTCGATTGAGGGATACTCTTGGATACAGTCTCGTCTGCGGCCTTGATGGACTTGGGCTCCGATGGTTCTCTCTTCTCTTTCTTTGGCTCCAAAATTTTCTTGGGTTCCTTCTCGATAAGACTAAGTTTTTGCTTGGTTGGCTTATCTCTGAGTGTCGCTAAAGAAACTGACGGTGACAGAGTCTTCGCTGAACATACCGGATGCTTTAAAAAGTCCAGATGTTTTAATCGTTCGAAACCTTCGAAGATCTTGTGTTGCGGCGTACTGCCGGGAAAGAGAATCCGCGTGATGTTATCCTCAGGATTTGCCGGCTGCCAAACTAGAAGCGCGCATATCGACACGAGATTCTGTATCGGGAATGTGAGATTGTTCGAATCTTTCTTATGAGAACCTGCAAACAACTTCGAATCTGACGTGTGCCACTTCGCCAAGAATTCGCGAACTTCGCGACTGTCCTTGCTCGGGCTGAGCACGTACATATCCAGCGTGCCATGGCCCACCTTGTGATAGAGGTTAATCGGATCGGGATCTCTGTAGCAAGGATGGGCGCGAAGATTAATATGTCGAAGATTCACCACCATCTCTTGACCAATATCAGTGAGGTTGAAAATGAGCGGATCAATGTCCTTATCGCCGTCGGGTGAATTTGATTGTCTTCTTTCCTACATTATGTATATTTTTAATAAGAAAATATAGTGATTTAGCGATTATCATGAAGAATTTTAATTATTATTATAAAATATACTGAATTTTCTTTTTAAAAAATGAATTAAAAACAATGACTACTTACGACTAAGTTACAGAAGAAATGGCCGATCTGAGGATAGACATGCATCTCCTTCTTCTTGCGAAGAACGCTAAACATGCCGCCGATGTTACTATTATTTATCCTAGTGACTAGAACAGCATCCAATCGGTCGAGATGCCTGGTGAAATCCCAAAAACATGCTTTCCTAGCAAAGCCGCCGTCGACGAGCATGTTGAAGCCGTTTATACCGAAAAGCGCGGCGTCACCTTGCCCGCCGGGGAAGACGTATAAGGTTGGATGGCTAAATCTAATGTTTCCAACGACGTCGGACGGTTCCATGAGCTGGTCCAGTGTTTGTGACACGAGGTACTGTCCGATGTAATTCGTAAAACTCATGATAGCCGGCACGCCGGCTGTGAGAACATCGTCGGGGTTTACTCTGACTCTGCAAGATCTGTTAATGAAAAGGACATGAAATATTTAAGAAAGACGTATTATGCAATATATTATTTATATTTTTCATTTTTATTTTTTATTTTTTGTGTGCAATATCCTATTTGTGTTATACATGAAATAGCTTCTATTATGTGATACAAATTAGAATCGATCATGTAGAAAAATGTGCAAGAGAGATATACACCTGCAACAAGCTTCTTTCGACAATCGATTTGTCGTCCAATCACCGACACCCGCGCAATGTATATCTACGGTAACGCTATTCTCGTAGGCACGAAGGACTCTTTGCACTTCATGTTCACTGAACGCATCCAGAAAGTCTGAGAGACTGAAGGTTCCATCCTGAATAACAAGAATTGTTTGTCGTTTTGTAATTCTCTGCTAATATTTCGCATAATTATTAATTAACGTTTCATTTTTGGCAAATAACAATCGAATATATTCGTATGAAGTGTAAATACCTGCAATATCCAGGAACCATTACCACCGAATGTGTATCCAGCGTGTATGATGTGCCGATGTTTCGTGAAGCTTGCAAGAAGATTGCGAATACACTGTAATAATGTATTCGTCTGTGGATGAATGAGAACTTCCGTTACGAGGTTCTCGGTAGCATATTGGATCAACCTTTCGCCTGAAAATTTCATTTTCATTAATAACTTATGTGAGTAATAATTAATAATTTCTACGAATAATAATAATTAATAATAATCTATAATAATAATTAATTAATTGTATAATATAACATAAAACATTATGTATAATATAACGAATCAACATGTTTGTGACAATAAATTACCATTTCTGGCTTCTTCGCCTTCGGGGGCTTGCGCTACTAAGGCCAATAATTCCTTCTCCAGATCTACGTGACAACTGTCCTTGTCCCATGATAGAAAACCTGTAACAATCAAAGAAAAAAAACGGTGATCGCTAAATATAGCTAAACTTTTGAACGGAATCTTCTTACTCTATACATGTTAAGCAGGTACTGATATCGGAAAACTTATGGAATCTGCATATAAATCACTGTTCATTTTCAAGATTGAGTGTAACGTTAGGTATTCCGGTGACATGCTCTCTCATGAACTTGGCCAAGCTTTTCTGAGCTCTGATATTTTGAATGGAAACTAGGTTGTTCTCGTTTTAGATCATCACTGTGTATGCGCGATTATGTTGAACTTAAGAGAAGTTAGCTTACCAAAATTCGCTATAAGCAATTATCTATCTTGAAAATATATCAATAACAGAGAAAATAATCAGGGGATTATGAATGTTATTCAACTTTATAATTTTTCTAAAAAAGCCTTTTTAAATATTGAGAGAAAGAGAGAGAGAGAGAGAGAGAGAGAGAGAGAGAGAGAGAGAGAGATTAAGAGAGATATTTTAAATATTGCTTAAAGTATTTTTAAACACCGAGTATATGTTTATAAGTGAATGGAATAGTAGGTCATAACTGCGTATAAATGTGTAAAACTACAATGATTTGGCTTCATAGAATAGGGATAGTAGCCATCGAGTGATGTAAGGTTAAGGTTAAGATGTTAGAGACTGTCAAGACCAGTTATAGATTGATTGATGAGAAAAGTAAATTAAGTATTACATTATAACACGCAATTTTCTCTGATGTTTTATCAACAAATATGTCGGATGTAGATTGAAACGGATATAAATAATAATACATCTTCATTTATTTATATTTGCGCTGGTTTACAATTACAATTGTGATAAAGTGATTTCGCGTTATGTTTAAAATTAAAAAATACTGTTTGTATAAAAATTAATGAAATATTTTTATTCAAGGCAGTTCAGAAACACAAAAATTTATATTAGATATAATAAGATAATTAATATCTGGTAAAAAAATTAAATAATTATTTATTTATAATGTATTATTATTATATTATTTATTATTAAAATACTTGTAAATGTTTCATTTAAAATTTTAGAATAATTATATTTTTACCATACGAATATGAAATTACAAATATTAATTACAAATTACGTTAATTACAAATTACGCACAGTTAATGTAAGAAAAGAAAAGAGAAAGTGCATCTCAAAACTTAATTGAATAATTAGGATGAATGAATCAGCAGTTGCAGTTTGTCATAAGGGTTGCTTGGGGCGGTCGTTTTATGACGTCACCAACACCGCACCCCGTCACGTGGTTCCTCACCAGCTGGCAATCGATCGTCGCACATCCTGTACCCACCCTCTATTGCCAACTTTAACGCAGAGATACTCCACTTTTGATATCATACAAAAAATTTCCGACCCTGTCAGTCATTTCTCGTCGAGATAAAAAATTTTAAATTAATTATAATGAAAACGAAAAAGAAAAAAAATAAGAAGATTAAAAATAAAAGAAATTATTCTTAATATGGCTAATATGACTAATACATTATTATTGTGCTTTATAAATATATTGAATGTATCAAATATATATTTATTTATTAAATTATAAGATATTGATAGCACGCAACATCTTATATGTCTAAAATCAATTCTCTACAATTTCTGTAAATCGATTTTATCACTCAATATTTCACGATTCAATTCAAGTGCAAGGTTTTTCTTAGGCTCATTTTCACATGCGAAAATATTAAAAAAAATTTCACCTGAAATCTTGTATGAAATTAAAGGATTGATGATACAGCATAATGGAACGTAACTCGTTGCCAAGGGAGTTCGGACTCGCTCTCGCGTAATTCTATACTAGCGTGTACACAGACAAGTCTGGTTCGAGACGTTGCTTGGCAACGTCGTAGTATCAATCAATGCCGAGGATAGAGAGGAGCTGGGGAAAATTAACGAAAAAGAAGAAAAAAGGAGAGAAAACGCGCGAGCAGAAGGCGTTAGTCGGTGCAACAAATTCCACGCGGCTTCCTCCCTGCCTCCAATTTTATCCCGCAATAAGTAAATACGTGTTGCATACTTTCCAGTAAACGTGGACGCTATTATTAGCAGTAGTTCAACTGACGAAATATATATCGCATTTTCGTGAAATTACATTCGAAATAGCGAATACGCGGAATATGAATTATGCGAACACACACACACATTGCCAAAACGAATCGAACTCGTTAATTGATCAATCAATTACATTCCAAAGCTTTCTGTGTAATTTCGGCTGTATTATAGTTTTTTAACAGTTAAATTCTTCAGTCGATTAAATAGATTAATGTTAACAAAAAAAATGTTATATGCAATAAATTGAAAGGATCGCAAGTCCATTACATCGAATCTTATCTGACATCAAAAAGTTACATTGTAGAGTAGAACACACATCGAGCTCAACATGTCAAACTGATCGGAAGCCCCAAAGCTGATACGAGAGAAGCCGTTTCTTAATGCTCACAGCTGAGTGCCGTTACTTAATTCTCACTGACCCCTACAGGTTTTGACTGCAATATCTTTATCAGAGGCATCACAATCACAACCGAGTCCGAAAATTTGCATAGAACAAATCTTCTTGAGCGAAGAGTCACGTCAGACTCGATTTTTTAAGATCAAGATATAAAACGTATCGGTCAAGATTCGAAAACAATTTTTTAAATGCAGATTTCGTGCTGCGTGCATGCAAAAATAATCTTTGCATTTATTAGAAGAAATAAATTTATCAAAATTGCGATTTTTATTCATAATCGCATCATGACGCAACTTTGTGAATTCTTATTGATCTATTTAATATTGACGGATTAAAAGAGACGGATTAAAATTTAAATCACATCTTCGCCTGAAACATACTTTATATTTTATTTACATTTGTAGCTTTTGCTTTGGATGAATAATATTCTTGCGAGAGCAATGCAAGAGTCAGTCTCTTTTTTTCTGTTTATTTACTAGAATGAATCTTCGAACTTCTAATTGGTATCAACATGTGACATATTACCTTATTGTATCGGCTGCTAATTTACTTT
Organism: Acromyrmex echinatior; assembly: GCF_024713525.1. Lineage (NCBI taxonomy): Eukaryota > Metazoa > Arthropoda > Insecta > Hymenoptera > Formicidae > Acromyrmex > Acromyrmex echinatior. The sequence goes on along the minus strand of NC_141852.1, from coordinate 15,970,053 downwards.
ATTTTAATGATGACTATTTAATGAACTCGATTGTTCGAAATGGATAGTGTTAATCCATCGATGACTATCATGTCTAGTCATGGTAATCATTTAATCAATTAACAGAATCAAAATACCATTAATTAAACCGCATGAGAACATCATCAATGCGAATCGATTGTTCAATGATTCTTCAAGTACTAAGTAAAAATAGAATGAAAAACATCAAACAAATCAATTCTCGAGCATTCTCGGGCTTTAGAAATTCTTTTCCAATTTTCGAGACTTGTTTTTCAAGCTCACTAAATATTCACAGAGCGTTCACTTTTGTAAATTTATTTTATAAACAAACCGAAGATAAATATGGTTTACAACTGCAGTTAAAGGCAGCCTGGTCGTTAATTGAAACAGATGTTTTAATTAAATTGCCCACGGCTTATCTGCGAATTTCCGTTCGACAGAATGAGCCATCGCGCCAATCAAAGAAACCGTGCGGAATTTCAAGCTCTGAATCAAGTAAATCGTGCATTAAAAAAAAGCAAAAACATTTAGCTACGAGTTTCGATAAGTAAAACGGAAAAAAGTTGCGACGTTGAAGTGTGGCCCGAATGATATCTGCCGTCGAGTGGACGAAAAATGGCGCTGGATAATCCGTCAGCGATTTATCTCGCGAATACTAAAGGGCGCGTTCGTTCTACCGAAAATCTCCGGCTTTAATCCCATAATACGATATTTTGTCATCGTATCACGAGTACGCGAATACGTGTGAGCGCACATACACGCAGCACACATTTTCACGGAACAGTCCGCGGACGTCGACGTATCCAGCATATTCCACGGTTTCCTGCTTTAGAGCGTGACGTTCTGACACGCCACTTGTACCATACGCACAATGGGGATGTATCTAAATAGGCGATCGTCGTGTGAAAAGTGTAGGAGGACTATTCACGATCGACCGTGGTAATATATACGGCGCACGTCGCAATATATTACATTTACAAAAAGGGGAAAAAAATCCAAGGCCAGCTTTATCTAACAAGGTTTTCTCTTCGTAACCGCTAACTCGATCGTCCTCCCTGACCTATAATATTTCTGCTCCGAGCGATGTTTTTCTCCTTTCTAACTGGCGTCGCAAAAATAAAAATGTCGCAAATGAACGTGATTAGATGTAATTCGATGTAATCGTCGCTCGAGAAGTGTTCATCTCACCCTCATAAACTCACAAAGTATGTAGAAGAAATATTTGACACTCGATGTCCCTATGGATTAGCAACTTAAGCTAAGTATAGACAAAACTGCGTTTCCTCGCGGTAGCTCCCGCCTCGTGCATCCCTTAAAGCACTCGCGTTTCTCGATTTGCACTTTTCTTTTTTTTTTTTCTTGGGCCGACGACGGATGCCGCGAATGCTGGGTTTGTCCCGACTATGTTTAGAAATGGTTTCTCGTTGTCCTGCTCGCAATGTGCCTACATGTGTGTAATGAGTACACGTGCGACATAAAGTATCGCTTTAGCAGCCGGCAAAAGAGATCGTTACGCATGTAACCGTACAATTACATCAATCGATTCAAGTTTCTCTTCTAAAATGTAATAATATTTTTTTTTTTTTTTTAATAAAATACATCTAAATTTTTATTATAAAAATTTTAGATATGGAAAAGAAGCTATTTATATCAACGGCAAAAATAATTTTAATGGAACATCGCGCATCCATTATAAATATAAACATGCGCCAATGTTCCAATATCTTGAAAATATCGATTAAACTGAAATATAAGCGGACGTAAAGCGCCTTTGTAATGTAAGAGGGTCAAAAAGTTTTCTAGGCAAATCGCTGACATCGTTCTCGATTAATCTCTCAGGAAGAAATGTCAAAGAGGAGGTCGATAATGACCCATTATTTCGGTTTGGGTTTCGATAATATACGCATTATATAGATAATTCATACGCATTTCATTATATAGATATTACATGCCCAATTTCAGAAATAAATAATTATTTTGGAAATGATAAAGATGAAAATAACAAATTTTTCTTCGCGATAATTTTATTTTTATGTATACAGAGTAAATTTTGTTCGGATTTAATACGATAGAATAGTACGATACAGTTGTGTAGTACACGTCGATTTTGTCGATATCTAATATGTAAGTTCCGTGTACTACAAGGGCCTTTGATCGAGTGCGAAGTTTGACAGGCCGAAAGTAGATCCGGGAGGAGGAGGAAGAAGAGAAGAGAGGAAAATAGTAACGGATATTCAGAAATGCAGTGCACGACCTCGGCAGAGGGAGCATAGAGATCGACCTAGCTCACACACTCGTTGCTATTTATATTTCCAAGACAAGGGCGAAGACCTGGATCAAGGATTGAGAGTGGAAGTGACAGAGGTGTTTTTTTTACTCTGAAAGGTCGTCGTAAAAGAGGAGATGTAATGGAGGAGACATCATATCGAAAGAGACTATATTTGGTCGGAATTATGAAGTACATGAAATTTTTAAATTGACGATATGTCACTTTTGTAACACCCTTTCTCCTATTTTCTTCATTTTATTCGATCTTTTTTCTTCTCGAACGTTCTCATATCATGAAACGTTAGGAATGCAAATTACATTAATTTATAACATTTTCTCGCAATATTCTGCGTATCTCGAACGTGGCGCAGGTACAAAACAGTTTGTAGAATTGAAATAATAAACCAGCTAAATGTAGCAGGAATATGACGGATGCGCGGTATGAAAAATCGTGGTATTCTCCATCTCGGCCAATATTTTACGCAATACCGTGCACACGTGATATGTGAAATATTTAAAAATCATGCTTGATAACTCAGAGAGGAAAACATATTTTTATTCTGTTGACCTTTTGTATCACTGTAGCTCCACTGGTAAACATTTTCTATTGAGCATTTTGAATACGAAATTTTAATTAACAATACAATCATGCGGGAGAGACAAAACAAAAGATAAATAAAAAAATAACATCAAAATCACACACACACACACACACACACACACACACACATTTGTATGTCAAGTGTCAAATAAAATAATAATATTCACGCGATGAAACATCCACTTGTGGGACGCAAATTTGTACACCTGGACAATTCGAAATGCGTCGTCGCATTTAATAACTTTAAATTATAGAGATTGCGTCGCATTTGCAACATGACCGATTTATTCCGCGTTACATTATTCAGCAGAAATTGCCGTCCATCGGGATAAACGGTCGAGGCGCAAATGCGCTGGTACGCCAATCCAACCGACCCATAAACCAAACTGATAAAGCATGTACTTTGCGTCGACGATTTAATGCGCATGCCGATTATATCGCATTGCCAGCACCGGTCACCACTTCTTCGCCGGCCGACGTGTCTTCGAAATTGAATGCGATGACTCACAGGCGGGGTCAAAGCACGTGGATTTTCATAATTGCATCGAACAGAAATGGTGTGGCAAGCAGGCAAGTTTGCTTGTCTAGGCATGCATGACAGGATGTGTATCGCTATGCGAACGAGAGAGAGAGAGAGAGAAAGAGAGAGACTCGCCCACCGTTTGGATTATGCGTCTCTCATTGCGGAACTCGCTCGCGATGCCACTCCGTTCCCTCTCCTTTCGCAGTCTACCTTTCAAATCCTACTTAGCGGCAGGCTCGCGAGACGCACGAAAAATCCCGGTTCCGCCAGGATGATTAATGAAGGAAGCGGAAGAGAGCGAGACGCGTTGGCGTTGGTATTTTCCTCCAACAAATGTGACGGAGAACGCGGGGATCGTGTGCATTTATGACGACAGGAACGGCCGGAAACATGTCTGTACCGAGTGTACACCAGAACGCAATGTCATTCTACGAATAGGACCTCCCTTCAGTCGTTCCACGTGAGTTTTAAGACGTTCTCATTTTTCGAAGAATGTTTTAGGTCAGATATACCATAAGTCCAGATAAGAATCGAATTTCTACGTTGGAAACATTCTCACGAGTTGGAGAATTCAATGAATTTGTCGGAGTTTGAACGGAGACAATCATAATGGAGATATTTTGATGAAGAACGAATATACTTTCCCGAAATGGCATCGCCTTCGGATTTGTTCACTGATGTATGCCGAGTTCATTTCGCGCGAAGTCAACACTGTCGGAGAGCCAGGGTGGCAACGAGGGCGGAGAGATGAATGTGCGATGAACCGTGATTCCCAGGTAACATGACCCGTTTGTAGTTCAAGCGTATCTGAATTGCTTTGGCTTCACGAGGTCTGCACTTGTCCACACTTAGGGCACGACCACGTTGCGCAGATCGCTTATGTACGCACGTACGCACTGTTGCTCGCGATTAAACTTTACGACCTCGCAAGTGATCAGGGATTAAAGCTCTAATAATACATAATTTTGTTGAGTTCAACGTTCACTGCTGTACAAAAAAATATATTTATTTCAGGAATAATTACCTGATTTTTTTTACACAACTCTCTGATCATCTGGTGATCATCCTTTTATATTCTAATTAAAATCATTATTATTATACAAGATATTGTATATTATTGATTATTTTCTGATTTATTAGTATTTGAGAATTATGGACAGGGATTTAATTAATTTTCTGAAAAAAAAAGTAAATAGAAAATAGAAACCAAATAGATTTTAAACAAAATAAGCATGTTAAGTAGCTTATTATGACAGTAATTTTTAACAATTTCAATTAATATAAACTGTTTAAAAGATTTTAATTAATATAAAATTTTCGTATTACGGATTTCGATTTATTTGCATATTTAAAAGTTCGTAAAGAATATTCTCTAATTTTTCGGAATCTCATTCTTTACTCTCAAGAGAAAAATTGAACTAGTCTCGGAAAAAATAGCTCAATTTTCAATCTTTAAAAATGAGATTTTATTCTTCAGTGAAATTCACTCTAAAAGTTTTAGAGAATAGCTATATAAAAAATGAATATTAAATTATATGCATACAAAATAATATTCTATCACAAATCACATTTTTTTGCCACTGGAGTGTAAAAATATCTCAGATGATTTCATAATCAGAATATATACATATAAATATAAAGAGAAAATTTTCTCTTAATATCTATTGGCTACGAATAACCATTGTTGAAGTTCCAATTGGATAATCAAATTAGAATCTAATGAATTCTTTGCCTTTCTACAACAGAATTAGGAATAAGTTCAAGAACATTTATGTGTTAGACAAATGCTTTGGACAAATATTCTGAGGAATATAGACATCGAAAGAGAAGTTTGTACGTGCTATCGTAATTTACGAATTTGAAGGAGAATCATCAATCAAATGAAAGCTTAAAGAGATAGATTAATAATAATAGATCGACGTATTAAAAAAAGATTTATATATTTAAAACAATTTAATGGATAACAAAAAACGAATGTGAATATTCTTGATAAAATAATTCAGTTCACGGAACCAGTACTAAAAATGATGAAAAAAGAAAGAGATAAAGAAAAAGTTAATTTAATAATTAATCTAAAATTCAAGAAAGTGCCAAGCAAATGTCATATCAGTATGTGTAGAAAAAAATAAATTTCTAAATTTAATTAGACTTCCTAACTAAAATAAACGGCATCGCAGCTTGCAGTTAGAAATTGTCCTGTTACTATTAAGAGATCGTAAATCAATCAGAGGCGTTTCTCTGCTATCTTTCCGGCACTTATTGACACTGGTTGTACATGTATTGGTCTCGGGGTCAGGTTCAAGAACGAGGTAGTCGAGAGGCGAAGTCTCACGGCTGACTCGTAGAGTACGATAGTGAGAGAGCGAACTGCCGTGGCGAATGCCACGATAAAATTAGATACACTATATTCAGTTACATGCACGCACGCCGAAAGTGTAAAACGGTCGTTGTCGGCCAAATGTGCCTCTCGCTCTTATCTCGCGAAATAACGACCGGGTGCTTCATATGACACGCGAAATAAAAAAAATTAAACGAAAACGTGAATCCGAGAGCGAGAGTTTGCAACAAGATGGAATAACAAAATTTAATTTCGCTCGAACCGCGCTTGTGTCGGCTGATTGCGTTTTAATGAACGTCGTAATGGTTCGTAATTTATAACAGGTATTCCTTTAATGTAATTTCAAATTTAGAAATTTATGAGTATGCAAAATAGAGGTGGAATTTATCGTAATTTTGCCCGGGCGTATTATATCACATGGCAGTTTTCCGACATACACCCTCTATCTAGCTTCTCTCTAAACGTTAATTAACGTAGTCATGTATTAGGGTCGCAGATAATTATCATCGTACAAGCCACTTCGTAAATTATGCAGCCGTGATGCATCCGAGCTCTCAATTCTTTGAGTAGCTGGCTAAAAAAACTTCACTTATGTTCTTGCCTTGTGAGTAGGAGTATACCATTAAAATATCCAGTCCTTCCATATTCTTAACCTCATTTACTGCATATTATAAATTTCAGTAAAAAAAAATGTTATGCCTACACTGTAAAAAATAAAATTTCAATGAAGACAGTTAGTTAGAACTTTCTAAGACATGCAAAAATGTTAAAATTAACATTTTTGTGTTGATATCTACATCACTAAAAAAATTTAATTTCTTATATGTGTTTCTTATATGTATTCTTTGCTGATAAGCTTAGATGAAATTAGTCTTAAAATGTGATCTAGCTTAATCAATGAGAGTGAATATTTAATGTAACATTGTATTACTAAGTGTGATTTGATTGAGAAACTTAAATAAAGTTTAATAATTTTAATAATTAATTCTTAAGAAAGATTCATATATACATAAAGTTTATCTTTGATTTGATCAGAAAAATATCAATAAAAATTAATTCGTTATCACTATTTTCCTTTCATTTTTTTACATCTCGAAAATAATCAAACTGTATAATTTTTAATAAATCAATAAATTTAATTAAATCAATAAATAAATGTGCAATCTAAATTTATCAAAAAGTAAATTTAGATTGCGTATCATTTTTTAGGGGCAATTTAATTCAACTTTTTTGTTCATTAGAAGCACGAAACATTCATTAAATAAATTATCATATAAATTATCATTTTAACTAAAGCAACAATATTAAGTCTTAAAAATAACAATCGACCAAAACGTTATTTTAAACAGAAAATCAAGTACAAAATGTACGATAACAGCTTATTTATCAAAACTGATTTAAATAAAACGTTTACAACTGCTAAAAACACTAAAATCTGTCTATCGAACTTGAAAAACCTTAATTAGAGTAAACATTTCGCGCGATTTATTTTCTTAACATAAAAATATCAGAACGAAAAAAAAATATAAATTTCGTGTTGCTTGAAATCCCTAAAATTAAAAAAAATTAAATTTTTTATTTAAAACAAAATAAATATACGTTCGGAAGTTCGAAAGAAAGAAAGCGAAGAATGCGAAAAGTATAAACTATACAATAATTGATTATACAAATGTTGTTTCACGAATATTTAAGCAATTGAGCAATAATTATTCTTTATATAGAAAATTCTTTGTCTCTTGATTGACAATAACGTGATTTCTGAACATCAGTAGTAAATATTTTGAAGATGGCTCGAAGAATGAGTCAAAATGTAAATTAAATCTTATATCATTATACAGTTTTCTTACTTATATGTATGTATTTTTATATTAGGTGTTGGAATTAATTCGTAGCGTTTTACAAGTGATGGGAAGTACTTTCATTAATGTATTTTTTAATGCTCATGTGAAATAAATAACATTCTTTCATTAAAAACGCTACGAATTAATTCCAACACCTAATATTTGTGCTCTTTTATATTTATGCTCCATCATTCGTGCGTGAACTCGTACTTGTAGTTTCCAACATATTTTAAGTTTTTCGCGAATCCTTTCTATTTTATTATTTAATAATTATTTCTTTAAGGTCTTGTTAACTCATTACTACTTTCTCAGGTTGTGACATGAGAAAAGAAAATACATAATAAAAATTCTTACAAAACATATCAATGTGGAAATCTATTTCAATAAAACTTACAATCGATAGATTCGATTTGTATAATTATGTCAAAAATTTTCCTTTTGTTTCAATAATTAATAAATGACCAATTTTTGAAACTAAATTATGTATAATCAAAATTGAAATAAATTATGTTCATTATGACAGACTATCGAATTAATAATATATAGAAAAAATATGACTTAGTTTTTTCCCGAAATAAGAAAGTTTCAATATATTTTATAAATCTATTTTATCAATTACAAATGTATTATTTGATTAAAATATTTTATAAAAAGAAATATTTTACAAAAAGCATTCAAATATAATTGACAAAAGCTTTTATTGTATGTATTTTCTGTCACAATCTAAAATAGCAATGGTGAATGAACAGGAACTTTAATAACGCTTGCATTCAAATGTATCACGTATTGCATTTTTAAAGTTTCAATTTAAATGTAATTTGACCATCACTTTGAAATTGACAACGCGGGATGATACACGAATCATTCAAAATATTCGTCGAGGTATTCGTAATAAAAAACCTCGGTACAGATATCGTGTATTGAAAATTTATTTGTAATACAAGAAATGGAGTGTTCATTACGCGAACATTCATTACGCGATACGTTAAATATTTGTCGGGTGTAAATCTTTAAATAAAACTGACTCGTGTACAGCCTTGGTGTTTGTTGTGCCGCACGGACGTCCGTTACGCGTAAGTACACAAAAGGACGCTGCGCCGCACAGTATTGTCATTTGCACTGCGATGCTCGAGATACTCGAACGCGGCAGATCACATCGTGAGCGTCCATCGTGACCTGGCTCTGCATTATTCTTCTCTATAACTTCTCAAGACTTCCTTACGAGTCATTAGCAATTATTATCAACCCGCGAGATTAATCTTTAGCAAGATTGCAGAACAAGAGTCTATTTTTAAAGGCTACATTCCTTTTAGGCGAACTTTTAGCAGACACAGTCAACGTTTGTACTAATTGACATACGTCGCTTTCCATTTACAATTTTTTCAAACTCGATCAACACTTTCAATTAAATACGAAAATTCCTATATTCGGTTGAAGTAACCCAAATAGCACAGCAGCGCTTACAAAGCGTTGTATGCGTTTTTTTAATGCTTTGTTAATGTTTGTGAAAGCTGTGTGCTACTTGGGAGGATCTCAGTGCTTGTATATTTCTTGTGTGAATTTATATACATATCTATATATATGTATATAATATAGAAATTTTCGTATTTAATTAGATTTATTCTTATCGGTCTAAATTCGTATCACATACTATATCAACACTTTTCGATTCTACTCGGAAGGAAAGTCGCAGTGTGTTCAAATGTAATTTTTAAATGATATTACAACGCATCCATAATATAATATACATATATTTAAGCCAATTAAAATTTTGTAAAATTAAATATTAAAAAGTTGTACACACTGTCCATATATCATTTCACTTAATTAGCGAATCATGTTCAAATATGTTAATTTGTATCAATTCGTATTTCCTGAAAGGAAAGCAGCCAAAATCTTATAGCTTTTTCTGTGAGTAAGATTTGTTATAATTATTAATTTATTATTTTTTATTGTATTTCTTGCTTCAATTAATATGACACTATATCTGTTGACGTTGCTTGCACTTTTTATACTCAACATTTTTGTTTTCTCTCTTTTTTTCATCATGCGAATATGTACATACTTATTTTGTTTTAAATGCAAAAATTTTTTGAGATTTCAAGCAACGCAGATAAATTTACTATTTCAGCGTTATTATATGGCTTTCCGAATAGCTTTCCCATTTTGAAAAGGTTAATCGTTTCGCGATCAGAACGATGGAAATATCAGAACAGATATTTCGCGCGATTTAATTGTACGTATACAATAGAAACCAGAAGAAATAGAAAAAATTATAAATTATATATTAAAATTATATAATGATATACCGACATTCTTTTTCTGTACAATTTAACCAACAAGATGAAGATTTTTTTTTAATTATTGATACTAATGGCTAGATGGTTTGACATCGCGGAGTATACTTTTATTTTTCATCGACCGACCATATGTTAAGTTTTTATCATTTTGACAAATTTTAATGTATATATTGTAGTTATGTTCATTTTAATTAACAAGACGAAGATTCATCTCAATTATTGATACCAACAATTTTATAGTTATACAATGCGAAGTATTTTAATTTTTATCGTTCGACCTTATGTTATGTTTTTACCGTTTTTGACGAATTTTGTAAACATTGATAACGATCCGATCGTGATCGAAACGTCTGTTAGCATGTTATTAAAGTTCATAACAATTAATTAAGACATTTTACTACATTTTACCTTTTACGTTTTATGTTATTAAGATTTTTATCTTCCAATTTGTCTGTACGTAATAATTTCTGACTCGTAGCCCTTTTCTTTTAACTTTTTAAATTATACATATTTTTTATTTGCAACAGTTTTATTCTTTTCACGTTAAAATCGCATTGCGACTTGAATTTCTCTCTCGGTTTAAACACGATTTTCTCTATTTTCAGATTTAAAAATAGAATAATGCACCGGGATCAGAAAATTCGCGTAATAAAAAAAAAGCAGCGATATATCAATAGTGTATAAAATAATTCGAGTATTCCGCAAAATTTACACGTGTTCGATTCGAAATACGCACATATATTGCGTGCGATGTTAAATTTCATTTAACCGTGTGGTAGCGGAGTGAAGTTGTCACATATTCGCTAAAGTACTACCGTCAGTCCGTCAGTATTGTCGCGTCAGCGAAGAGCGAATCGTTGTCGCGTCAGGTTGATCGTCGACGGTATCGCGAGGCGGCTTTAATTAGTGAATACAGTCGTGATTAATCTCGTATCGTGAATTTATCAATCACGTAACAGATATTTATCTCTCACACGCCGGTAGCCTGTGGTAAACACGTATTGACGTATATATCGCGGGATATGTACGATCGGCGAAGCGATATGGTCGTCGCTCGATGATATCGAGCTTCGCAGATACCTATGTTCGATCTTAACTAGCATGTTTATTCACGAAAACCACGATGCGAGATAGCAATCGTTCTAAAACGCGAGCGCATCCCGTTTCTTATCCGAGGCGCGGAAAGCGAACATAGATTTAGGTTAGAATGGAAGATACATTGCCGCTGCGGGTGGTGCATGAAATTGGCAAGGCGCTATCTCTTTGATTTCCCGTTGCTATTCGTCCATTGTGATTCGGCGCCGCAGGTATCGGACGATATCGTAATGTTGATGATATGAGTTTCTTTCCATTTGGTGATGTAAATCGACATATATTTCGCGCGCTCGGTAAAATGATCCGTGTGAAGGTGCTGAATTATATTATTGTCAAAGGCATGAAGTTCTCGAAGAAGCATCTTCACACTAATCATCTTACCATTCTTCGAAATTCTATCCCTGTCATTCGTAATTTTTAAACTCTTTCCATTTGGAAAGTATTATAGCCTTGCATTTTCGTATTAGACTTTCTTAAATCTGTCTATAACATATTTATTTATCGTCAGTTTTGAAATATTGTATGTATAGTTCCTATACTTTTGTTACTCACTGAATGTCAAGAAAGATTGAACGATATTTGTATCGACGTGTGTCATTAATGTTCGTTTCTACGAATGTAGATTGAATTATTTAATCTTGGTTTAACTTATTTTTTTATCTTCTTTTAGTTCCAAGAATTATTAGAAAAAGATGAAGAATAAATTAAAACGAGATTAAAATTAATTCACATTGGATAATTTAAAAATAGAAAGCCATTAAATGGAAAGCCATTTGTGTGTTTTATCGTGTGTTTATTTTTTCGTCTCGGTATAATAAAATATGCATTGTTTGTCATTAAGGTCGAGAGTACCGTGTAAAATGCCGAGCGATCGTCGTTTTCTGCTTACTGTTACTTAGTGCTTTCGTGCGATCGTAATTATCCGTTTGTCGTGAGTGTATTGTCAAGTAAGAAAAAAACAAGAATGAAGGAGCTGGGAAGCATCGGGCAATGGCGGAGTAATCACAGGGTGAGAAATCTTGTTATCTATTTTATTATCTGGAGTTATTATACAGTAAAAAAACATTTTGTATTTGTATAAAAAAATGATTTACTCAAGTCCTTGTTTTATATTAAATTCTTAATGTATTTGTGAATGTTAATTTAATGTAATATTATTAAAATATTTTGTGTTATAAATTAATATTCAATATTTCTTAATGTTAAAATAATACAATTTATAAATAAGTGAACGAAAATATAAAAATAATATGTTTTAAAATGTACTCTAAATTTTTTGGAGAGAAAACTCATTTTCCAAGAGTAAAAATACTAACACTATTGAAAATATGTGAATTTGCACTCTCTTGAATAAGAGTGGAATAAAGATTCATTTCAAAGGAACGAAATTTTACTTCAAAAGTATAAAATCTCACTATTATATAAAAAGTAAAAATCTGCTGCTCTTATTCAAGAATGCAAATGTTTCACTCTTTTTCAATAGTGGCAGTATTTTAATTCTTTTGAAGTGAGATTTCACTCAAGAAATATATATTTAAAGAGTAAATTCTAAGATGAATAAATAAAATGAGTATTAATTTAAGGTATCATGACTAAATGTTGATTGAAAAATGTGCTTCTACATTTTACAAATTGTCAGTGTTACATTTTTGTATTAATTTTTTTACAAAATATTTGTGTTATCTTCTAATATATTCTTGTGTTATTAACACGAAAATTTGAATACCGTTGATAAATGAAATGTGTTAAATTTAACACAAATTTTCGAACTGCGTGTCTATTATCTATTTTATTCATTTATTATTTATTATAATATCTATTTTGTTTAAATTTGAATTATTTATAAAGAGAGAGAACTCTTGTATTTATAAAATAAAATTCCGAAAGAAAGAGAGAGAGAGAGAGAGAGAAAATGTATATACATAAATGTATATATATAATTATTTTATTAATTAAATATCTACCTGAAAGGCAAATAATTAAATGCATTCGATAATTATTTTACGACATATTAATTACAATATTTTTGGCACTGCTATAATTCAAATCTGTATTTTTCAGATTAACATTACAACGTTTGTGCAATGGTTACTACAACTCCGCTGCCACACATCGTACCGGTGAGTCAGTTGAAATATCGTTCATTTTAATATTCAGGATGTATAAAATTTGTATATAATTTATAAAAATTCCCAAAATCAATCCGCCTGAATATATAACATAGCATCATGTATAAATACAACTTTCTCGATGCTCCCCACGTTCTCGATCATGAATCATATCGACACAACTATGCCTCCCCATCATTTTGTCTCTATGTATATAATACACATATATACGCATGAATACATATGTCTATTGCCGTGTCGGAACACATAAAACGTTGATATACCGATCGGATCACGCTGCCGTGTGCTAAGCTCACGCATGTGCGTTCGCATGCGATATTTTCTCGCTCTCTCTTATATACAGACTCTTATATAGACTCCCGTCTATACGCCGCTCGCATATTTCCTCTGAGCCGCATTTAATAAAAGCGGAAAATGCACCTTTGCAACAAGAGGTTACGACTTATATCACTGAGAACAATCTCTGGTTGAATTAATTAAAATTTTGGTCGGAAGTAGACGAATCAGAATTTTCTGGAATAATTAATTCTTGAATAAATATAAAGTCTTTTTTTATGTACTTACCGTATCTTTTTTACCTTTATCTATATTACAAATTTTAGAAAAACTCATTGTTATGTATGTACTTGAAATAAGAATTTTTCTTTTGAAAAATATAAAATTCTTCGCACGCGCGAAGAAGAAACATTATATTATAATACATATATTATATTATAATATATATATTATAATATAATGTTTCTTTAAGCAAATCGAATTTATTTTAATTTAATAATCTTGATTAAATTTACTAGGATTCAGAATATATTATATTTTGAATAAATTTGATGCTTGTGACTTATGATAGATTTGTGACGGATATGTGAAATATTTTGAAATATTTGAAACAAGTAACTGTTATTTGCGTACAGTATGTATTTTTTTCTATGTGTGGGGATATGTTCGGACATTGCGACTCTTCAATATTTTGTGTCGCTCGTTTTCATCCTATATGAAAGGAAACAACATGACTCGCGCGCTCACAGGAAAACTCTGATTTAATCGCGTGAATATTATGTCACTTATCCTCACATACACTATGCTCGCAATCGAGACAGCGTAAAGTGCGCGTTAACCCTTTCGCTATTCCGAGCGTACACATGTTTAACCGTCTAGAATCGAGAGATACGGTCGATCAAGGTTCTCTTCGTCACGCCGGTTTTCGCGATGTAATTATTTCACGTTAGCTTACAACTTGCAACGTTGGAAATCAATGTCGCAACCGATTTTCGCCGGATTTATTTAATATTCTATATAAATTATAAAAGAGGGCGTACAACGCGCTAACGCTTTTTTAAGTCTTTAAAAAAATATCTGCGAAACTGTAACAACTATTATATAAATTATGTAACGTTTCTAAAAATATAAAGTGTATTTTACATATTGAATGAATGCAAAAATTTGTGTTCGATTTATTATTCAAAACTCCAGCAGCTGCAATTGTTACTCGTTAAAAATGAACAAAATTTAAATTTAAAAAAAAGTTTTAAAACTTAAAGTCTGTACTTTCGACAATTCACTTTTTCAGTTTTCGTGAGTTTGGTAATTTTTACATATAAAAAACTGAGCTGGATAAAATGAGAAATTTTCTTTTCATTTTATGGTCTCGTCACTTGTCAAAAAAATTACAAAAATTTTCAACTTCTTAATGTGAAAGCTTAAAGTTTTCCCTACAAAGTTATTTTTTTTTAATGTTTCTAAGATTTTTTTTATTATTAAGTTATCCGGATGAAATAAAAAGAACAATTTAACTTCGATTAAATTAAATATATAAATATAAATATAAATTCAGACAAGAGTCATACGCTGTTGTAGAAACGAAAAGATAGGAGAAGTAGATAATTCTCATATGTTGGTGATTATCTTCATTTTATTTCATTTCGAACGTTTCGGCTCACTTTGGAGTCTTCATCAGCGGTTACAAAACCTAAAAATACATCCATTGAGAGCACTTACAGATTGGCAGAAATGCAGCATTCATTACACTCAATGGGAAACGAAAAAAGAAGCTCAGAAATAACAATTCACAATCATATCAATAGTTAAAAAAGTTACACCGTATATTAGATATATATTGTTCTTCTGAATATGATTTCGTATGTACAACATGATGTGTCATTTAAAATTGAACGTTACAACTTGTCATGTCATATTGTAACGTTCAATTTTAAATGACACATCATGTTGTACACGAAATCATATTCAAACAATATATATCTAATATACAGTGTAACTTTTTTTAACTATTGGTATGATTGTGAATCGTTATTTCTGAGCTTCTTTTTTTCATTTTCCATTGAGTGTAATGAATGCTGCATTTCTGCCAATCTGCAAGTGACTTGCTTTCAATGGATAAATTTTTGGGTTTTGTAATCGCTGATGAAGACTCCAAAGTGAGCCAAAACGTTCGAAATAAAATAAAATAAAAACAACTACCATCTCAGGATTATTTACTTCTCTTATTTTTTCGCTTCTACAACAGCGTATGACTCTCATTAGCCTCATCTGAATTTTGCTCATAACTCGGTTATCGTATCGCAATTAAAAAAAACAGATTCTTAAACTTTTCTCTCGAATAGTATAATTGCCAATTTGAGTAAAATATTATATCCTTCCACAAAATTTTTTCTTTTAATCGGGCACTAACTTTTGCACTCACTCAATACATTGTCGTTAAATATATATAAAATATATTATAAAATACATTTTATAAAGATATGAAACGTAACAACAGTTTATAATATTTTTTTCATACTATTATTTATAGAAACAAAAATAGAAATGAGCAAAAAATAATTTTGAAATATATGAAATGAAACTTCATACGCTTGCTTGAACAATTTCACTGTCGTAAAACGAAGTAGAAACAGGCGTGTCCGACCAGATGATTCCTACTTCGATTTCGCCTCCTATTTACAAATGAGAGAGAAAGAAGAGAACGAATGAGAGCCACATAGAAAGAAAGAAGGCAGAAGAGCATCATCGAGGTGATGCAAAAGTGAGCTGTCGGGCTCGAAATAAACGCATGAATAAATTCGCGTCTCGCTTTCTTTCCGCTTGACCAAATCTAGTCGATGTGGGTGCCATATGAGTCAAACAAAATCTGCCGGTCAAGCCGACCAGTCAGCACGTTTGCACGTTTGTGCTCGTAGCATAGCAAGCGACTTACACACGCGAATAAACAAACAAACAAACGAATATATATGGAGAAATGTAGTCTGTGTACACGCGAAAATCTCTGATGGGGAGATCCCGCACGTGCGGGAACGGTAGGTCGTTAAGCCCACGCCCACGCGTTCGAAATCGAATTACGGACAGTTGTCATTCCATCGTGCCGTTGGGCAGCGAGGTAAACGTATTGTTCGTTGATCGGACTCGTGCGTACCAACGGAATTAAGAATCGCGCAAATCTAAAGTTAGATATATTATTCAGTTAACGCGATATTAAATGCATTATTCATCTCCGCCTCGACGACGAGTCATCTTCTGCACAAAGTCGCTAATACCGGATGACGTGCATCACGAATGCGCTCGGGCGAGACGTATCTCTCTGTACAGCGAAACGCGATCGTCGAGTATCGCATTGCCATTGTTGCCTCGTTCTCCTGTAGCGCGATATTCATCTCGAGATAAAATCACGCGGAGTATAGTATCGTGGGTGTGAGTGAGGAGCGAGAAAGCGTGTACTCTGCGGTACACGCCGTTCGCGTGTCATAAAGTGTGAACAAAGTGGAAAGCGATTATGATAGAATCTCAGTAGAAAACGCGCCAACGACGAGTCTACGTATACGGATTCTTTATTAACTCTTTATGTTTAAACGAAACGTCAGCCGAGACTTTGTCTCAGATGGTCAGATCAAGGTTACAATGTTATTACAAAGTGCAAACGTTAATGAAATTTCATTAGCATAGTAATGAATTTTTCTCTTTCTCTTTCCCCTTTTTTAACCCTCTACGTAATCCTGACTTTTTCTACATTTTTTGGAGTGAAATCTCACTCTAATAAAGTGAAAATACAGTCATTTTTGGAGAAGAGTAAATATACACATTTATTAAGAAAAATTAATCTCTTCTCTTTTGGAGTCAGATTTTACTCAAAAAGAATGAAAATTGTCTTTTTTAAGAAGTGAAATAATCTCACTCTCTTGGAGAAATTTAGAGAAGAAATTTAAAGAATCGGGTTTACAGACTTAACGCTACAAATGCTTTGAAGTATTTTTTGATTAGTTAATTAACGAAATTCTTTCTTCCAACTAAATACTTCGAAGCATTTGCAGTGCCAAGTGGTCTGCAATAGTAAAACAAAATTAGACTGGAAAAAATCCAAATTGCAGACGCAGGCAATAAAAATATGATTGCAGACGGAGGATTAAAAGTAATAGATATTATTAGTACGATAGAAATATAGGCGGCATCAATTTGTAAAACGTCTCATATTGCGTGATTTTTTAACTACATTCAAGATTTAATATAACTTTCCCATCTAAATCTTTCGCATATCGAAAAAAAAATGATACATTCAATACCACTGTCATTGGGTATCACAAATATGAACGAGAAAACATTTCCCTAATAATTTCTTCCTCTATAGGCCTCTTGACTTTGCAATTGAATAAATTCATTTATTTTAATATTTCACAATTTCATAACGGCGAGCACAAATTGAATACAAAAGGAATTTTTTTCTTTTTTTTTTTACCTCTTGGATGCTCGTCGAGCTATGAGAATCGTTCGCCCAATCGACGTTAGTGCATTCACGTAATAAATCTAATCGAATGAACATACAAGGAACAGATTTTATTTTGTGAAACCATATGAACGTAAATATAACACATCATGTGCGTGGATGCGTAATACAGTATACATATATAACAGTATCGTGTATAATGTTAGATAATATCAGGTGGAAAATAAACAATGTTATATAGTATTAAATAATATTAGAACGGTATATAATGTAATATACATAATGCAGCATTGAGAACTTTTTCTATACCGTTAGCCTTACCGATACTCACTAAAAATATACTTCATATGTAATAACATTATATCGGGTATTCTTAAGTAACGCCTCAAAGCTTTATCTCGGCACATTTTTCTCAATTAGATTTTATTATAAATATCCTTTTAATATAAAAGCAGTGTTGAAATTTTCGTTGGACAAAAGGTATCCTATATATTTATACACAA
The DNA here is from genome assembly GCF_024713525.1 of Acromyrmex echinatior. NCBI lineage: Eukaryota > Metazoa > Arthropoda > Insecta > Hymenoptera > Formicidae > Acromyrmex > Acromyrmex echinatior. Next base: position 15,951,729 of record NC_141852.1, on the reverse strand, counting down.
AACGAATTCATCTCCCCGATGCGTTTCAGAAATAATAGGTAACTGCATCTGATAACCGACAGTGGCAATTCTTAGTGATGACGAGTTCATTAATGTTCTCGCTGAATTGTGCCAACATGGAGAGTTTAAGTCAGTAATATAACCTAACGACCGTGAAAGACTATTTCGTCGGTTATATTATATTTTCCAGACAACATGTCTTCACGTATCCTTGCAAAGATTTCATCATCCCATGATTCACATCCATCTTGTTGCCAGTCTACGAATTAGCCGTGAAGACTGCTGAAGAAACAACAAAGGATCTCTGTTGCGTGCAATTGGTCGAACAATATTAAATCATCGCTAAAAGGATTAGACATTTTCCTCGTCGTTTTTCACAAAAGTATAGTTTCGTAGTTTGCTCAGCGCGGACGAGCGTGACGCGTTCGCTCTCGCACAGGATGCGAAATTAAAACTTTTAATTCTCATTAGGAACTCGAGACAGGATACACACCCTTCACTCCAATTATCCCTTGACCCGTGAACGACGACCTTGCTACCACTGCTCATTGAACGCGATGCTTTTATCTCATCTCATCTCATCTCATCGTTCTCTAAGTCTGTCACTGTAGACTGTGTCAGTAAATTATACCTTCTGTACATTACAGTATAATTTTCCATTTTGAATCGTCTGATAATTTAGCAAAGACCATTGCAAAGTGATATTCGCAAGTTTCTTATATTGGAACTTGCAGTAATGATACTTCTCACATTACTCTTCCACCTTTAAAAATTTAAGATTACCTTATCTCCTTAGATGTCAGTCTGTAACTGTTTTCATTAATTGTAACTTTATTGCGCGCGCCATGATCCATTTCGCCGATTAACTGGTCTTCATCATTCTCCCCTGTTTCTTCCCCGTTTCTTCATTTCTCAAGTACATTTGCACTCCCTGTACATTTGCACAATGCACTTTTCTTTATTCTCCTTCCTTCTCTCTCCCTGTTTCTTTCTTTCTGTGCTTTTATGTGCAGACGCTGACGCTCGGCTTCGATCGCACGTGGCGAGGAAGATAAAATGACATCGTTATTTCGGCTTAGCGACAATTTTCACTCAGAACCAGAGTGGATGGATTATTGATCGAAGTTCTGGGACTGCGGGGATGTGGCCGTAGGCAGGTACCAACATGCGCATGCCGCATCAACCTACAGCTACACTCTCGCCCTCTCTCGTTCACCCTCACTGCCGACGTTGCCCTATTCCTTTTTGCAACCTTGTTACCCTTTCGTCCTTTCACTGCCTCACGTTCCTTTCCTGCCTCCTCCTCTTTTACGTGTCTCCTTTTTTCCCTTTGCAAATCTTTCGCTCTGATATTGTACTACCTTTTGTCTTTCTTTCTGTCTCTTTCTTTCTTTCTGTTTGTTACCTTCTTCTCTTTTTTCCCTCTTTCTCAAACATTATTTATCTTCTTTTCTCTTCTCTCATTTTCTACACGATTTCAACTTCTGTCTTTTATTATTGAAAACTTACCTTTTCTTCGGACTTCTTAATTTTCTATCCGTATACTTTCATTATCTTTATAGGTATACACAATGCGACAGTAATTATATTATTACTGCAGTGGCACATTTATTTTAAACGAAAATGTTGTAAAGTCATTCTTTTGTATCGGTCCCTTTCTTAGCTGCCTCATGTCCTTTCTTTTCCATTCTTCTTTCTTCTGCCATTGTGCACTTTTTCGTTGATCTCATATCATCATTCTTGATATCCCACGTCCTTACTGAGAAAAATTTCTGTTGAAAATTTTGATTAAAAATGAACGAATTAGAAAATTCTGATCACATCAATCAAAATTCTGGTTATCTCATTAGAATTATAATAAATTTTACAAAATTCAGATTTGTTCATTTTTAACTAAAATTTCAATTAATGCAATCAGACTCTTTTTCCAGTGAGATACTATATTGTGTCTTTTTTTCATCCTCTTCTTTTTTGCGAAACTTTAATAACGTCATATTCCTTCGAATAAGAATATAATGTCACATTTTAAATCGAGATTGTTTTATTAACGATATAAATTTCATTCTGTTACTACCCACGATCCTTTCTTTATACGCGACAGACATAGAATATGCGTTAATACAAGTATAAGTTTGTATTTAATGAAATGCCGACGCGACGCGCATTCGCTAATTGCACGTGTTACCCATTAACATTGCGCAAATTTTATGGGAAATTCCAACTGGTGTTGAAATTTATCTGGCACGTTAATTTCTGCGAGTATCAATGATGGAAAATAGTTAACCTTTCTCATTTTACTTCTTTGCATTTTTAATATTACAAATATCATTTGAAGAATAATACGATTAATTGCTTTTAAAATGATCTCTTAAAGAGAAACTCGAATCTACATGCGCTTTTTATGACGTTAAAAATCCTTTTAATTTCGCAAATGCTTAGTTTATCGTTGTAAAATAACAGTATAGCGAATGAATAACAGTATAGCAGTATGAACGAATAATGTTCGATTACGTTGATTAGTATATACATGATTCAACACATTTAGAATACAAAAGCCACGCATCGATTTTTCTATACTTTACTGTCGATAATAAATCATACTTATTTATTAAAATATTTATGAAGCAGAAAATAGAAATTAAAAATTATACGAGCGATTTTTCTTGTTGAATATTTCACTGAGAAAAAGTTCTTTAATTTAAATATACTTGCTTATTTCAAAAGAAATATATGAATTTTCGTGACGTATAACAAAATAATGAATCTTATTTTTGTATTATAATTTTGACAATTTATTGTTTTACTTTGTAATTTCATAGATGATAGGAGACTTCATTCATTTTATCTAATACGATAGCATATGTAACTTATTTATACATTACATAATACATGCTTTAAGTACAGAAATTATTATTATTACGGAAACTACTTACATAATGTACTATGTACCGAGCAATTTAACTGAGAACAGTACACAATTGAAACTAATTTCACATTGTTCCGTATGTACATGTCTTGAGCTTCCTCCAGATCGATATCTTCTATAGATAATAAGATTTCCATATAAACTGTCCTAAATTTTAATGTTTAACAGCAAAAATTTACAGAGCCTTTAATTAAAACGACAGATTCTGATTTGAGATCGAGATATTTCACGTGTTAAGAGATATTTAACAAACAGTGCAGTCACGATGTGCTGTACATAAACACAACACACACAACACAGTTTAACTGATCATTATTTCGGAAAGCCGACGTAATCCAAACATTGTCGAGTATCATGCAGTGCACATAAGAGTCGTACGTACCAGGATACTGTTTTGCGTGTACATACTTATATGTGATTATCGCCAGACACGATCGATCATTCGACGTGTGAACTTTTGACATACAGGTATATACCGATGATAATTACGTGGATACTTAGAGGCGATGACCCGAATCTATATCTGACGAAAATATACGCGATGATTGATCGAGCATATGTGCAAAAAAAGGCTTCGTATATTCACCCCGGTTCTAAATTGGTATCGGCGATCGAAACTACTTTTCGTGAACTCAATTCTGAATGATTCAGTTTCGAAAAAACATGTCTCACGTATCGCAGTTTTAAATACGGTTCATATGTGTGAATATCATCGAAATTTCATCAGTTTTTCCTTGTCCCGAGAAGATTGATTGTATTATTTACGGCGAGCTATCACCATGTATTCACTTGACGTTCATAATAGATACTGTTCCCTAATAAAATATGCATCTCAGTCTGGTACAAGGTGCGTCACGCACGCCATAGAAACGAGTTGCGTGCGTGCAAAATTTCGCATGACACAATCGAAGTTCCACGAAATATTCGGACCCCTCGATTCACATTACTGTCATAAATTACTGTCATAAATAACGAATCGGCGTATCGATTGGCGAAATTATACGAGTAATTGAATCCAGCGCGCGCTTGGTCGACGAAACTTCTATCGCAAAAAAAAACTTTTTAACATGGAAATATATTTATAAAAAATGATAACAAACAGAGAGGAAGAGAGAAAAAGAGAACAGACAGAATGAGAGATAATGTATACATTATGAGTCGCTCTCTTCGTCTTTTATACGTATATTAAATTTGTAAGCTTTTATTAAGACGAAGGTTACATGTAAGAAAATTTATTATTAATTTGCGTAATCTTCACGGCTGCTTTGTTAACAGACATTAATATTAACATTTTTTGTTATTGATATTTCCTAGGTTAACGCGGTTATATATAAAACTATCAATAGCCAGAAAAAAAGCTATCGGTACAAGAAGTCGTGTACATAACGCTGAACCTTCATAACGATATGGTCAATGGCTCCGAGGACACGTTCTTATCCATTTTCAGTGTTAATAAATTCAAGGCAATCCATATTTAGATCGCAATTAGCCATAATAATCACTATATTATGTTAAATATACATCTATACATAAAATTATCATCAAATTATCAAATTTATGTAAGCATAAATATATTTGAAAATATATTTTTTTATTCGAGAATTTTTAAACCTATCAACATTGTATTAAAAAAATACATTAAAACTGAATATATCTCAACAGGATCAATAAAAGTGCGTTTCTTCGTTTTATTTTGAGTACTGTCTGATATCTATTTCTGTTATCCGCCATGACTAATGCCGATCTGTGAGAAACGATAAGAAAGAATATAAGGGAACGCCGTGGTGTCTTTTCATTTGTTCATAGAACGAATTCCGGTTCGCGAATAAAGAGGCTGACTAAGAGGCAACGCGACATCGGGGGCGCCTATCGTCCTCGAAGATCGGCGAAAGGAGAGGTTCCCCGAAATGCATGTCGTAGCTCTATAAATACAAACAGACATTTAAGGCCTGTAACCCTCGTCCGTCGAGCAGAGAATAGACGTACAACATGAGGTGGTGTGCACACGTGTGCACACTTTTACGCGCTTATATGAACAAGGATCGATCGAAAAGATCCCACGAATGTGATACTTTGAAAAAATAAAACGATATGCAGGTATCGTAGGAATGCTAACTTTTATTTTAGACTAGACAATCACCTACATTTAAAGATAAGTATTCTTTTTATTTAAAAAATATTATCTTATTAAATAAAATTTATAGTTTTACAAAATTTGACTATATATACACACATTAAATGTATATATCTTTTAAATCACAATGTACTGTAATAATTGTTGTAAGTATACTTATCAAAATCTATCGATATGTTTCCAATAGACAGCTCCGTAACATGGCCATTTATCAACTACTCGCTCAACTATAAATAGAATAAGTGTGTAGCATCACGCTATCAACAAAGTAAAAATATGAGCAAGATATACGTGTAACATAAGCATATTGAATTAATCATACTGATATTGTAGAGATATTTAATAGAATTTAATTAACAGAGAGTAATGGGAAAGAATGTAGAATTTGCATAGAACATGTTGTTTCTTACTATTCATATTCATAAAAACTTTTTATACGAGCACGCCTAAATCATCGGACGAACGGAAAAGTCCTTTCAGAAAGGTGAAGCGTTTGTCCCTTGAAAATAAATTGCTATTATTATTTCCACATGCATAGCACGTGGACCTAGCAATTCACGCTCAATGGCGGCTAGGACTAAATGGAATATGCGTCGCAAAGGATAATACCGGGCAGGAAATATCCCTTTCAAAACGCCACGCCGTACCCCCGCAATCTAATACCACGTATCCCGCGATATATTTCGTGATCCACGAACTCTGTGAACGCGTAAAAGCGGTCGCAATTTGCCTTTGAAAGGCTCGCTGGGGCGTACAAAATTTCTTCTTTGTCGAAACCAGAGATTCTCAGGACCTTCGACCTTTCCGAAAAATGGAATAATCCATAAGGATATCATAAAGCAGTTACAACTGCAAAAGCTTTGTTTTATGGTAGGTTATACTCTAAGTCATTAGCTTCAGTAAGCAATATAAATCTGTAAAGATAAAAGTTCGATCTTGTGTAAAATATCCTATTTCCGCCTTTGCACTTGTAAAGCTCCTTGAACGTGCAATTAGAATCTTGCCGAAGAACAAGAAAATAGTAGTGGATAAGCGTAGGTAGTAAAGCAAAATAAAAATTAGAAATATACTCGCGTGACGAGGGCTCAACGATCTTGAACCAGAGGATTCGTAAAAGCGTACGCGCGAGTTTTTGAGTGTATTTAAGGACACGGCGAGCACGCGGTAACGCCCGCAACATGCGGCAAATGGCGCGGCAAATGTCTCACAGGCTCGAAATCTACCGCTAAATTTACGCGAAGCAGGAGAGGAGGTCCATACGAAGATCCACGCGAAGAGAACGAAGTAAGAACAGCTCCTGCACTTCTTGATGAAGAAAAGAGCAAATCATATTGAAGCACGAAGCGCGGAGAATGTTTTTGCGTGGCTATTTTCCCGTGTAAGTCTAAAGTAAAGCGAATCTTAATGATCGTACGCGACTGCACAAGTAATCTCGAAGATCTGAATGTTGAACTTCGAAACATAAAGAAATTGGCAAAATGAAAAAAAGAAGAAGAAAAAAAAAGAGAATTAGATATGAGAGACATGTAATGATTATGATCATTATTATAAATATAATAATTTAAAGCTCCTGAATATAAGTATAATAATTTAAAGCTTCATCAGAAGCAAAGAAAACACAATGAAAATTATTGCACAATACATTAAAATAGAAATATTTTTTAATAAAATAATATTTGCATTTGATAGAGTACATTCGTAAAATATACTAAAATATGTATACTGAATTCTCTTTTTGTTTCAAAATAAAATCATATTTATCTTGATTCGACAGCTGTCATGTAGCTTGTTTCTTTTTTTAGTTAGACATAATTTAATTTCAAATATATTTGTTAACTACCGAAACACAAAAGGAATTTTCGGTATACATTTTACAAATAATACTATTCTATTCAATTGCAAATATTATTTTGTTAAAAAAATATGTTTTAATGTGATTTGCCAGAATTTTCTTTATGTATTTTTCTCGTTTCACACGTCACAATCCAAGATGGCTGCAGTGAGTAGAAGCTTTAATAATATAGGACCACAAAGAAAATTTTTTGAGAGCCAACTCAAAATAGATGTTTCTTATAGATTTCGAGTCGCTGAATCCCAATTCGTAAACCGTTTTGCTCTATCATGTCAGTTTTTCAGATAATCAAGAAAAATGATGGAAAAATCTATGAAAATTAAAACATTTGAGGAAAGAGCAAAAGTAAATTTAACATTAAAATACAGTCACAGAATTGATTTAAATATATTTTAGTAAATTTGACAAGTATAAGAAACAAAAAAATTTTGATTTATTAATAATGTTAGATATTATAGCCAAACATGTATAGAAAACAAATCGGTGTAAAACATATTATGTAACAAATAACCGATCTGCGTGAGCTATGAAAAATTTTTTCATCTCCAGAAATAATTATATCGTTGTTACTTTTGGAAGGTATATTAGTCACAGAGTTGAGCACAAAGTACATCAGTACGAATTTACGCGACTTGTATATAGACTATAATGTCTATAAACAGCGAAGCAAAATTTTTGCTTCTTAAACTTTATTAAACTTGCTAAAATATATTTAAATCGATTCTGTAAGTAACCGCATTTTAATGTTATTTACTTTTGTTGCAATTTCCTTAAATGTTTCAATTTTCACAGATTTTCCATCTTTTTTCTTGATTATATCTAAAAAAATAAACGTGATGGAACAAAACGGTTTACGAACTCGGATACAGTGATCCAAAATCTATAAAAAAAAATTTACTCTGATTTGAGCTTTTCTCCAAAAAATTTTTTTGTGCTCCTGTGTAACTAATTTTTCAAAAGAACAGATTAAATAAGTCTAGTTTTATATATATATATATATATATATATATATATATATATAATATATATATTATATATATTATAAATATAGCGAGTTTCGAAATTAAACCGCAGATTGATGATTTTGATTTCGTTATATTTACAGAATAAACGTACACTTTACGTTTATATGATGGAACACTTTAATACATAATTGGAGTACAATATTTAATCGCACGTTAAATTCCATGTATGTACGCTATATAAATATGGTTCGCTATTAACAGCGAAGTTACGGCGCTCACGTACATACACGCACACAGCGATGTTATTATCGGATGGCTTTTCGCGAAATCATCGTCGCAAATGCAAACGACCGCGGTGAGGCAGACTATAGAATTTGCGTGCGAAAGGATTGAAAAATTGTCAAATAAACGTTAAACGAAGTCGACAAGCGCGTCGTTAAAAATCATCACTGGCGCAATGCGGAAAACACGGAGTTCGTGCGTCGGCTTCCCCTCTCTCTCTCTCTCTCTCTTTCTCTCTCTCTCTCTCTCTCTCTCTTTCTCTTTCTCTTTCTCTTTCTCTTTCTCTCTCTTTCTCCTCTCTTTAAAAACGCAGTGTTAATACATTAATTTTGTTTTCTGAAAAGCTCTAGAAAAGCAATATATTACAGAATTCCATTATTTCAACTGCAGGGAACATAATGTTATACCAGTACCTTAGAAACGTGCATAAATAGAAATACATATTCCGAAGAAAAATTCTAATTAACAAATTAGTTGCACGTAATAAAAGATATATTGATATAAATTTTTCATTAACAGATCCTTTGATCAATTTGAAATCGATGTCCCTGCTATTATTGAAATTCCACAATGTACTATATTTATCTTTATCGAAAGGACATAACGTATGACATATTTTCTTTTTATTGGTCCTTTTATGCTTCCTTTTTATCACTTCTAATTTAATATGTGGACCACGTTGGCGTCGCTAATTATGAATCCCAAGCACATATTCGTATATAGCGATTGTAACGACAATTTCGTGACGATAATAATAATAATAGTAAAGCGATATAATATAAGAGATTACATAGTATTTCCTCTTAATTTTTTAATGCACTTAAAAAATTGTTATTGTAGAAAATATATTTTTTATTTAAAGTTAACGATATATATATAAGAACATTTCTTTACGTAAATTTTTTTTTCTTGATATTATGAATTTTTATAAGAATACATGACTTCTCTTGATGTATAATATTCGAAAAGATTGTATGATGCGGACTTTCGAAATTAAAAATTAAACACATCTATATAAGGAACTATATATATATATTGACTAATTAGAGTATAGCACTGTTAAAATTGCGCAAATAATATTGTAAAAAATTGTTTGAAATATTCAATTCTTACGTTTTGTGCGAGTGTAAAGGACTCCGCATAATAAAAGGAACAGAAAACAGAGAATAAAAATTTCAACTTATCAGAAATCATGTATTGTGGAATACACAGTTTCTAGGTTGAAATTTGTATTCTCTGTTCTCTGTTTCCTGTTCCTTTTATTGTGCGGAGCCCCTAAAGGTTCGTCCTTACTGAAATGGATCAGCGTACTGGCTTCTTCTTCTATTTAAAAAAAAAAAAAAAAGAAACTAGTATCGGCATGATTGACTTGAGTGAGAACGAGCCTTAAGGAAATGGAATTGTCTTATCGATCATGCATTACTGCCGTATAATTACGGTAAACCACAAACAAACGAATGTTCGCCATAAAAGCCAATTAATATCATAGTGCCACTTACAAACACATACCTTTCTCGAGCGATTGAAAGAAGCTTTATATCGGCACTGCCGACCATCATTCATACATGCCTGTGAGAAAAACGTATACGAACGCGGAGGAATTAGCAGCTCGATATCGAACATCTAATTGGCAGATGATTAGGAATAAACGAGTTGTGCGCCATGACGATTTTCTTCTCATATAAGAGAGAAAGAAAAAGAGAATACGCGTGTCCGTTTTACTATCCGCCTAGCAACCAACTGCTCGTCGAGCCTGTCCGATATCTCGAAAGGAATATAATCGGATGACGAGCACCGTTAGACAGACACAGTTGTATACACACATCAGGAAGTAAGCAATGCGACGGATATACGCGATCTTAATCCGGAAACGCGACGTTGTGATACGACCGCTGAAATGAAAGATGATTACGATCGCGAATCACTGCACTATTAACAGGATTTCCACAAAACTGGAAATCGAGGAAATCACGGAAATGTCAGGGAAATTGAAAACGAAATCAGAGAAAAGTAAGGGAATTTTGCAAAATTTTCTGGAAAATTAAAATTCTTGGTTTTAAAGAAATTTGACATACACAGTTTTGGAATACTATCAACTTAATAATTAAATGCAAATATTGCTATGTTAAATTGCTCTGCTGAATATTTAATCGTTTCCACAAATTAGGAAAATATAAAAAATTTCAAAGTATTATTGAAAACCAGGAAATTTTGTCTGTAAATCAAAGAAAAATTATGGAATTTTAGAATGAAGAATTTTTTACAACTCTGATTAAATTCATAATGTCGAATTTTTATAATTCGACATTATCAATTTTTCCTTGATTTATAGACAAAATTTCCTGGTTTTCAATAATATTTTGAAATTTTTTATATTTTCCTAATTTGTGGAAACGATTATATATATATATATGTCATTAATTTAATTAGAACAATTTAATTTAAAAAATATATTAAATTTGTTTCAAATGTAGTTTATTATTTATTAAATGCATACATTAATATACGTTAATATTTAAACTAATCAATTTGAAACTAACCACAGAAATGGATTGATTTTAACACACATGGAAATTGAAGATAACAAAATGTTATTTAACTCAAAGCATTGGATTATGTTTGTTCCTTTGATATCTAACAATGCAATACAATTACAAAATGCATTCTCAACCAAGCTTAGCATGCCATTTGTATCGTCGACGAACTATTGTATCCGATACATGATTAAATCTCGATATTTTCACAGAGATATAATAATTATTACAATATAATTATAACAATAAACACGTGTCTATCAGCTATAGTCGTACGCATTAATGCCGTTAGACTGATAACGCGTACCGAAGTATGAAGCCATATTTTGCGTATAGAAAGCTAAAAGGGGATTTTTTTTCATTATATGTCCCCACATATGTATGACTCATGTCTTTTTCTGTTACTAAGAATGATCACAGCAAAAAGCGTATATGGTTGCAAAATTTTAATTATAATTGCATAAAATAAACATCTTACCTTTTGCGAGGCGATTCAGGATGAGGTCCTTATGTTGTGCGGTATGAGGCTCAGGAAGCACCACGAGAAGGTAGCAGCCACTCAAGGGCGACGGTGGCGGATGTTGTTGCGGTTGCTGTTGCTGTTGAGCGGCCGCCTGCACGTAAAATCATTAGATTTATAAAGTACCGCAAATTCGCCTTCATTTTGATGCGAAATGCGGTCATTTCAAATTTATGCATTTGTATATATGTACTTTATTTAAGAAAATGAAGACGTCAAGTAAATAAATGTTTTTTAATTGTAATTAGTTTATTTATGACAAAAAAATATATGAATGCTTAATTTATGTATATTATTTAGTTTAATGCGGGTTTATTTGTTGTAGAACTTTAGTGCATGAAAGTACACGAAGGGAAACGTAAGTACAGTTTAAAAGATGAACCACCATGCATGAAATCGTGTACTATGTGCACTTCCGCCATATTGACGCAACATTTTAGAAATCATTTGCGATACTTTATAAATTCAATTACTTTACCTGCATCGGTACGGAGGTGCCAGTGATCGGCGTGCTTGGGGATGGAGACTGCTCGACGTTAGTCATTGTGGCGCTTTCTCCTTCTCCTCCTCCTCCACCCTCCCCGGTAGGCTCCGTGGTATTCATTGCTGTAACATCATACATCATGAGAGAGTCTTGAGAAATAATCTTTTTTTCTTTAGTAATTTTCTGCGTGCTATTTGTTAATCAATATATCTCTTAGGTAGTTATATCCATGATGTAAAAATGCCAAGTATTTCATTTCCGTGGATGCCAAGATTGCACAGTTGATGATCAATCAGAAATTAGCCAAAAATGTTATAAGCTAATATAAAAACGTTATTAGAAATTTATCCCAATAAAAAATTTATCCTAAAATTATATTCGACTGCCATTATGCGCAATGTTTTATCCTGATATATTTTTTTCATAAGTATGTCATATATCATCAACGATCAATGATTAATCTTAGAAACCCTGTAATTATAACAAGGAATCTGGCAGAGCCAATAATTTATCTTACAATTAGAGATCCTTTAATCAGAGTCTAATTATAACAAGATCTGGCGCCATTTCTCGTTAAAATCGTGCGAGTGAGAGAAGATATGTTATATCTCACTCTGCAGCAGTGCGAGAGAAAAAAAGATATATGCTATCTTAAAAAATGTCAAATCAATAAGTTATTATGTTATGTCCAAACTTTGATTTTGGATATCTCTATAATTGATCTTAAAAGAATTTATTTTTGAATCAATTTGAACATCCAGATATGGTAATTTTGATTGAACCGGTGAACACGCAATAAGAGAAATAATAGTTATAGATAATCTGGTTATCGACTGTCTGCTGATCGCTTGATAGGTGAGAAGTTATTTCACCATTAGATTGTAGCTACTTTCTCATTTAAATCTAATCGGCCTTTTAAGCGCCGCCACTTAATCTTCTTTTCACGACGGCTATTCAATCATTGACGCGATATACTCAGCTTTTAAATCTTAAGCCAAGATCATAATACTAAGAGTAAACGAAAAGAAAATTACGTTATCATGGTGAGTCTTGCGCGAAAGAAAATATAAAATAAAAAATGACTCTAATATCTTCGTGAGATTTAAATTTTCATATCCCGTTAGGGCAAAGCTCCGGCTTAACGTTATCATGGCTACCACTATTCTTTATTAGTGTAGATATTACACTACACGCTACACGCATGCTGCTAATTGCAATTAACATATCCAATGCGGTCAGTCGAGACGAAGAACGAAAGCTCCAGCCAGTCGATTCGTGTTCCACTATTGCTCTGATTAAATTTACTTTTGTCGCGCCATCGTACTGTCCGTCTAACAAATGGCTCCGTACGCTCATATGGATGCTCCATCTGCACTGCGTACGAAAGATGAGAGATGAAATGGAGTCGGAGCCGAAATAGAAGTGGCAAGGGTCGAGGAGAAACTTAATGCCAAGAGGGTTGACGGTACACAAAGTGCCGTTCTGCCTCCTGCCTCGCTCCTCTTCCTTATGTCGAAATGCGGCCGTAATTCCTCCTCCATACAAACTGCTAGTCTCGATATTACCCTTTAATGCTCGCTTTATGATCGACGAACATATGCACTGGGGAAACTTTATGATGGATGGTCAAATCGTTGAAAATTCTCGGCAAACTTCTCCAGTCGTGGTAACACAATACAGAATTCAATAACGATTCTATTCGTTTTCATAAACCTGCGACTACAAATTTGAGAAGGAGGACCGATTCCACTTCAGTTCCAAGAAACCTGTACGATGTTTATTGTTAATACAAACTTTTGAATAATTCCCAAGAATAGCTCTTGGAGTTTATTTCTCAATGAAATTCAAGTATTCGTAAGTCTATTCTTCTAACATCTACAACAATTCTCATAGCAATATATGTCGTATCTGGATTCAAAAATATGTATATATACGTACAAGAATTCAAATGGAAATCAAATATTACTAGCCGGTCGCCAAATCGAAGATCTCAAGGCAAAGGCTGCACACGGGCGGCCCTGCGCACTTTTCTGCAGTTAAGCCGAACGTCGATGAGATTCCCGTCGAAACCCTACGAGAGGCCGAGCTTTTTCCGTAGAAAGGGAAATCAGTTTTCCAGGAAGGGGGAGTCTGGGAAGCCTCATGTATTCACTGTGGAATTTGCAGGTCCGCGGAATTTCCAATATTTTACGATCGCGGGTAGAGGATCGTTGGGAAACGATCCAACGAGGAGATTGCTGCCTCCTCGACGAGTCGGCGCCGTGGTCGTACCGCACGCACGCACGTCGACGAAGCCGGTATTGCGCAGGAATTACACGAGCCCTCCGTATAACGTTATTACATCCTAACGGGCTTAATGCGCAGGACGGGCACAATGCCGGGTGCTCCGCATAGTCCTTAGATCATTGATCCAAATTCGACTGAAGTCAAGACGAGGGGAACAACCGAAAGTCTTACGTGGCCGAATCACGATCGATCCATGCGAAATGTACTGTGGTCATGAGGGGATGATGCCGGTACCTTCTGTTAGACATCAGGATAGATAGCACTGTCGATATGATTTTTCTGTTCGTTTGCTTTTAACCAAAAGATCGAGAAGATATCGAGTTACGAGTTATTCCCATACCAGAAGTAATGAAGATGACCGGCGAACGAGAATTGATTGCATCCCGGTGAAACTTTCGGGACGAAACCACCCCACCACGTACCGTACACTGCAGTGCAACCCCTTAGTAACAGATCACCCCCTCTCGCGAGACACCCAGCGATAGCAGTGACGGCGGTAGTGGCGGCGGGCGGTGTGCCGACCGATAAAATCCATACGTCATATGGCAGGCGAGGAAATCGTCAGCAGAAATTTCGTCAGGATTGCATACGCCTCAACCGTCCGTCTGTCCGTCCGTCCGTCCGTCGTTGCTATCGTGACCCGGTTAAATGGTAGGTCGCCGACACGGCGGCGAATAGCGGATTTCGATCGGTTCGAGTCTATCGAGCCCTCGGCCTTTCTATATAGTAGTACTCACCTGGTTACTCGTTACACTCCCCCAGCAGTATTCCTGTGTACCACGAGCCGGGGTAGCCTCGAACGAACCGAATTCCAAGTTCCGGAAATATCCTGGAGGGCTGTTACCACTGCGGTAATAATAGGCGAACGATGACGTCGTGACTAACGGGATGTCCCTCGATGGAAAGGGATGTCGCGCCTTGGAGACTGTCCGTCTCCAAGTTGTCAATCCCTTCGTCTGCTTTCTCGAGGCCCAATGGGAGATGGAGCGGGGCACACCTCTCTCGCTCCTTTCGCGCACCGCGAAAAGTACTGTACCAGATGCAGAGATCGGAACGATTGAGAATGGAGATTAAAGCGAGAGGGGAGGGGGGGGGGGGGAAGCAACGTAGAGAAAAGTAGTAGGCAAAGAAAGAAGGTAGGAAAGAAATAGGAAAGATAAGAGGGAACAGAAGGTAAAACAGAAAAAAAGAGAGCGATGAGGAATGATAGAACTCGTGTGAAGCACAATGACGTACGTTTGACGTTATACGTGTCTCTATGTATCGAGGCGAGTACAGCGGTGCTACAACACCGGGCGTCCCGAAGACGACGGGGGTTGCGAGCGGACGGGCGAGAGACCGAACGAGAGAGAGGAGGGTATCCGAGAGATAGAGAACTACACGGAGACCGGCGTAGAGAAGATCGACGGATGGCCTCCGGCGGCGAACGACGTTTCGTTGTTCAATACGGAAGCCTCTCCGTCGAGTGCACGTCGGAAAACGTATACGGACGCGAAATCCTCCTCTCCTCGACGGGCCCTGTCCCCTGCTGTCGACGGCGGCGAGAGCGAGGGCGACGGCGACGACGAAGGCGACGGCGACGGCGACGAATCTCACAGTGCTCGTTGCGGCCTCTCGATTATCAAAGCTCGGCAGCAACACTCGCGTTGCGGGCTGCCGGCTCTCTGACGGGAGAACTCGCGGCGCTGCGGCCCCCTGCGTCGGCGGCGGCGGTGACGGCGGCGTTGGCGGTGGAAAACCCTCTCACCCCCCTGTCGCGACGCACCTACCGACATCCCCACTAGTCGTGCGGCGCGATTGGTCGTCCGCGCAGCCGGGCCTACTATCGCCGCCGTCGTCGCGCCGGTCTATACACCGTCAGGGACGATCACCACGTATAGAACGCTTCTGGGTATATCGTACGTGACTGGAGTTTGTCTGGGTGTCGCGTGAACCGAGTGGCAAGGGCTGTTGCGGGGAGACCTGGGAGGAAAGGCGACTATCAGACTAGCCGGTAGGAACCGGTGAAATGACGACTAGACATAACGGAAGTGACGTAATGACCGTCAGATCAAAGAATTCCCGAAGCGATCGTAAGGTCTGGGCTTTCTCTCCTTCGATGGTGGTCGTCGCCAAGATATAAGAGCAGAGATAATGAGGATCAGGACTTACGTGCGCTTTGTACACACGCGCACGGAATCGGTAGACTCGCGCGTTGGGGATGACGGTGAAGATCAATCGACAAACGGGCGTGCCCGGGATTGTAATATTCGCGGATATTGTAACGCCTTGGAAGTTGGCTTAACGTAATGGTAATGGAGTCAGGAACGTGTGATAGATAGAGGCAATTAGCGGTCTTCGTTTTGGTTCCATTCTCATGATTAGAATGCGGCCGAAGATTATCCCGCGATTATCCCCCACAGATTTCGTGGGAGGTTCGGACAAACTGAATTACCTACTGTGTCTAATAGCGGATATTTATATTCTTAAATGCGATTCTGTTAGTCGATAACTTGCAAATTGACTGAAATGATCTTGTTAAATGGTCAAACTGAGTGACCTTGCTGGATTGTGAAAGACGGCATCCAACAGAACAAATGCAATTATGACAAGTGGAGACCGGGTGATGCATTACTCCAATAGATTACTGGACAAAAATAGGTTTTTGCCTTTGGCCATTTTATTTCCGTAAAACTAATTCATCAATCAACTTGGCATCCTTTACAAGCTGTACAACAAGAGGAACATGAAGTACGACTAAATGCAACATATAATAGCGAAAAATATAAATATCTATTTTAAAAGATAAAATATAAGCTGAATGATTTGTTCTTAAAATCTCATTGTTTACTTTTGTTACTTTATGCGGTTATCGAGGAATATTATTTTATCACAGATAAATAATTATACATATCTAATATAAATAACTCATATGATAAATCGATATGTTTATCATTATTTTTAAATGACAATTTTGGCTAATGTTTTTTTCTAATATTTATCGCAACATCAATGATTCAAGACATCAACAATTTTATGAGACACTTATGATTATGTAACTAACTTATCTTTGTTCATTCGCTGATTAGGAGTCACGAATTTTATCGTTCTGAAAGAAATATCTCTCTCCGCATGGATGACAAGCCCACGTAGTCATTTGGGCTTAATGAACATCCTCGAGCTCAATACACTTTCATACATTAACACATCATATAGATGGATTAATAGATAAAACGTTTATTGTGTCGTTCTAAGGCGAGCTCTCTAAGAACACATAAATAATCATAATACAAAGAACAAAGAAAATAATTTATAGAAAGAAGTAATGTACAGACGAAGAAAATAATGTAAAAGCAAAAGAAAGAAAATACACAACAAAGAAAATGAAATATAAAAAAATAATTTAAAAAATAGAGAGGAACTAAATAAAATATAAAAAACGATAAAAAAGTAAACAAAGAAAAATTCATATGTTTATATACTTTTAAATATATAAAAAATAATAACAGACAACTAAGTTGAAAAGAATAAAAATAAAACTAATAAGTGTCATATCGTATTTTATTGAAACAAAATAAGTTAGAATTTATTTGGCTTTATATATTTAAAAAAAATCGCTTTTCTCTCTCTCTCCCTCTCTCCCTCTCTCTTTCTTCCTCACAATCAGACAGAAATGTAGAAAGTCGATATTCTTTGTGTTATGTGCCGGGTGACAAGATGGTGACTGTCGAAAATATGGGAAAAGTATAGGATATTGGCGGAAGAGGTGAGTTTGGGGTTGCCATTCTTGTATCTGAAGAATTTCCTTCCGACTTGATTCCGTACGACAGCTAGAATAATAGTATCTGGAAAGTACTGCTGTAGGGGCGAAACTTCGAAAAGCGGATTCCGCTTTTCACGAGCGAGACTCGCATCGCCCTAAAGTCGGATAGGAACTCCTGCAAAAAAGAAAAGTATCGCTTCTCAAACTTTCCTTCGTTTCTCTCGCGTTACAATATTAAATTTAAAAATTATTGCCTTCACGTTCACATCTCATTCGCACCTTTCCTGATCTCCTTTCATCTAACGAGTGCCGCGTGTCCCGAATTCTAGATTTTACTTCGTTTCTCGATAAATACCATTCAGGTAATACGCCTAAGTGTGTCAATATAAGTCGAAACGGGTCGACGTAGATGAACGATGAGTTAAAACCGACTCGTAACATACGATAATTAATTACACGTTCGCGTTAGTTGACTAATGGAAGATTTCGCGGTACACCGAGTTCGCTAAATGGCAAATATTGAAGGTGCAACATCGACAGATTCATGATTCTACGTGACGATATCGATTTTGGAAGAACGCAGGAACAAGTTCTCGTCCGATACAAGTTTAATACCCCGGCCCTAATGGCGCACGAACATTGTTTATGCGAACAGCTCGATGATCATGGGTGCGCAGAAACGATGGTAGTTAAATATCAAGGGACAATTCGATAACGGTACAAGAACGTGAGATATAAGTCTGTTATAAGAAGCGATTTATCGCAGTCATGCTCATTTGTCGCATTGCAGTGAGGAAACGTACATTGTGCAATTCTTCGACTCTCGCACTAAAGGCGTCCTGACGGAATCTCTTAATGAACAAGCACGCACGTCAACTTCAACGCTTTGAAAAGCGCCCAACTATGTGATAAAACAAAAACATCACCTCGTTATTATTCGTAAAAATATAATACCGCAATGTTGCCCGTAATAACACGTTAGCAACTAAATAATTTTACATGCTGAGAGTATTTTTCTCTTCCTCTCTATTTAATTTATTTTAAAGATCTCGTTAGTTAATTCAAGTTCTTCTTTCTCAAATAGTTGCTAACATTATTAACTGTTTCCTCTCGACGTTTTCATAGTATATATTCTCAATTTTATGCAATTTTCGTAAAAGGATTTCTTTTGTTTGATCTCTACGCTCGCAAGAGCAAGATAAATTACTAGCTAAAAATTTTTTTCGACGTGACGTGCGAGTAAAACTGAATGTCTAAGTCCTCACAGGATCAGTCCTCTTTCGAGTAATTTTGCAGGGACGTAAACGTGACTATGAGACCAATGCATCTATTCATTCAGGTACGTTCATTATACTTTGCAACGCAACCGAAACATCGTCTTTCGCACGGTTCGTCAAAGATATTCTAACGTAATATCCGAAGATGAAGCTACTGTGTATAATTGACTGTAATAGCTCTTCAATCATCTGTTATATTCTTCCTCAATGTGATTCTCGCGTACGAAATGTAACCGCAATGACGTTTGATTTAAAGTTGCAGGGTATCGTGACTGCGTGAGATTACATAATCACGGAAATGAAAAATGAGAGATTCAAAATACAAATAAAGTAACATATACTAGAGCGATTAAAAAATATATGTAAAGGCTAATAGTCTATTTTTATTTTAAAATCATCTTAAGTAATGTCTTAAAATGCTAATTTGATTCTCTGATTGATATTCATGATATGATGTAGATGACATGTTAAGATTATACTTAAGACAGTCTTAAATGTAAGAATCGACTACGAATATGACCGATATTTTCACTAAAAAAAAAAAGGACGTTATTAAAGAACAAAAGTCGAATGGAAAATTTATGCACTAAAAGATACAGAGACAATCCGTATCTTCCGATACGCCCGCGCTTATTGGAAAACTCGTTTGCGCTGCCTCTTACTTATAACGCAAAGACAAAGTTAAATTTACGCTTTTCGAGAATGGTTGTTCTTAAAATCGTCCATTAAACTTCTCTTTAGCATTTAAGTTTCAAGTGATGTGCGCGATGCTCGTAGCTGCTTGAGTACGTGTCTCGCTTTTAAAGGGGATTGATACATTTTTTATCAAGTCGTATACGATCGGTAGCGAGCTTTTACTCTGTGCTATAGATAGAGAACTACGGCAGATATGCTTTTAATCTTTTTCTCAGAAATATGATTTGGTAAGTTGTGCATTATATGCGCGAGATCGAGAATGTGAATTAGATTAAGAACGCGAACGAGCTCTCAAGTTAGTTTTCAAATTTGGAGATGCACTAAGCGTAATTATACTTTAATAAGACCCCTTTCAAGGGATGATATATTTACGTAATCTATGCACACGCATTGCGGAAGTTTCCTAGCTCTTCGAAGTTTGTCGAGGTGAAATTGAAGACAAAGTCGAGACTCTTGAAAGGAGAATCTGCAACACGGTATCTGTTTATTATTTTATTATAGTTTTACAATATAATTTATTCATTGACATAATTTCCTTAAAATTACATTCTCTCGGTTTAAAAAATTATGAATTAAAGATTAAATATCTAACGATTTTTTTTCGATTATCTATTAAGCTGTAAACGATATTTGGACCTGGAGGCAATAAACGAGCGACGGTGGTCACGTATGCGCAATCTATGCGTTACTAATTGTGTCTGTGCTACTCAGTTAACTGTACTTTCGGGCGGTATCAACATGGTATTCGCAATAGCGGTTTGCGAGAGATTGCAATTCTGCAACCAGGGACGAGAGAAGATCTCCGGAACGAATGCAGTTTGCATCTGCTTTTCTGTTATCTCTTTCTTTCTCTCGTCCTCCGATTCTGCAGGCTCTTCTTTCAAATCCCAATGCGATACATTTACATACATCGTGCTGACACTGATGTGATGTGACTTACGATTAAGAGATTCTCCGCGACGTGTGATCGCGGTCGCTACCGATTTATCGATCCGTCGAATAATATCGATTGCCGCAATGTATCTTACATTTTCGATGCTGTAACGCGAGATTGCGTGCGAAAGTCGAAATGTAAATCAATCAATGTTTATCCATAGACTTTGCAAAAATTCGTTGCTCTGAAATTTCTATCATTTGCAGAAAATTATTTTAATTTTAAAATAGTTTTTCTAATAAATCTTACTTTTTCAGGCAGTTTTTTTACATTATTTTTAATACGACAACAGGGATAAATAATAAATTTCTAATATTTAGTGACGGTAATTCATATTCATAAGTATGTCGGATCAAACATATGGCATACAGGTTTGTCTTGTTATATAATTTACGACATAACTCGTAAATACAAAAGAATTTTACAAAAAGAATTTTTTAATAATTATTGGATGCAATAATATAAATATATTTATATACTTAAACTCGCTGTATAAATTTCACTGTTTGTTTTGGATTATGTAGATTTAAAATGTATTTTTTAAATATTTTTATACTACATTCACTATAAGAAAAAAAATGCGGAAATTCGCGTCTTGAATTTTCTTGAACATGTTTCAAGCAATCTCACTTTGTAAATGAGATTCTTGGCTTAAGCGTAGCTCCCGCGATACCATATTTCTTGAGAATTCCCGTAGTAATGGTCGCTTACAAGATGAAGTAGTAGTCAGGGCGTGGGACGCGCTTTTTACAGCCCTGGTTATACTGCGCGGTGCTAGTATTGACCGGCGCCTCTTACTAACCGTGTTGAGAACATCAGAAACCGAAGTATAGCAACCCCCTTTGCGCCTTTCTGCTCTTCCCGAAAGTTCGATCTTCCTTCGCGCTGCTTCCCTCTTTTACATGCAATATATCTACGCACCTGCGTTCTCTCCAACTGTAATCCGATAGTTTAGTTTAACAGGATATCTCTTTACGATTATTAGAGTCGATATCGAAATAATCGGACCCCTTTCTCTTCCTCCCCCCCCCCCCTATCATATATATATTTTTGCCTAATAAAAATATCAAGGCACTATTAATCTTTGAATAATCATAATTCCTCGAGAGGAAGAATTCCAAAGTTTTTCTCTTCGGAAATAATGAACTTGTAAATGGTCGTCTCTTCAATTGAATTTTAATTCAAGATCGATTTCCCTATATATCCAGTGACGAAAATTAAAAATTTGCGAGAACAAAGACAGTAGATACCGGATGGCAAACAAAATCTCGCTGAGGAAAAAAATCTATTTCGGTTTTCCGCCGGGAATAGAGAGACTACGGTCTATATTATTAAATAGCCACTGGCGTTGCCACTGGTCGCACCTGCATGTCACATGTACGGAATATTATCGCAGCGAGGCCGCTGCATCCGTGACGCATCTGCGAAATTGATTGCAGTCGGTCGCGCGGAAAGCGGACTGTTCTCTCCGACAAAGTAATGACGAGGCTGCGCCGTTAACGACATCGATTTTGCGAGGTAATCAGAGCAGATGATTTTAATTAATACACGATAACGAAATCCCTCCCACGGGATATCTGCATAATAAGCCTTCCGTCTTACGCGGGGCGAACACGGGAAGCGGGAAATGAGTCGGCGCGCTCGTTGCGCACCAAAATTTATCACGATTGCGTGATTACAAGGCGGTCCAGGCGTTAATTGCGTACACCGAATATCCCGTAATTTCCAGTTCACCGACGAGGAATGAGTTGTGTTACGTCGGGCGTTACGTGAAAAAAAAAGGATTAAGCCGATTCTTTGGAAGGAGGGAAAACGAAATTGATTTGTACCCTCGCGTGCCGCGGTTTATTTCATTTATTTTCTCGAATTATTCTTCCCTCGTCGGTTTCTTATTCAGAAAATCACCGTCTTAAAGATTTACCGCAATACTCCTCCACGATTTCGTAGCAATTCAGATTAGTAGAGTGCGCCTCATGTAAGAGATCGAACACCGTTTAGATAATTTTTAATTGGTATATTTAGGATGGAATGAAAGATATGTAGACGCATAGAAAATAGAATGAGACATGCACAGAAAAAAATGATTTTGTTAAAATATCTAAAAATTGTTTAGCTAAATACAGAATTGTCTAACTAAATATTAATTTTGATGAACTATCAAAATAATTTCGTTGAACTACCAAAATAATTATGTACAAGATGCTCAAACTGTTAGTATATCAAAATTTTTGTAGCATTGCTCATCGTGCTCGAGTTTTTTTACATAATTTTAATGATTAAATTATTTTCAAACTTATCTAGCTTTAATTTTTTAATACTCTATTATTAAGCATATTTATATTTAGCTAAATTTTTTATTTTGACAAAATCGTTCTTTTCATATGGATATCCATCTCATTCTATCGTAAACAAATCCCGAAAAATATTATCAAAATTGTTCAGTATCTTATTTGAAGACCTCTAGAGACTAGATCTGAGATTCATATGGCGCACCTGATTGCTGTAAAAACAACTATGAGCTCACATCGTGCTTATCATGCGCGACTTCTGGACGAATTAATTCGCGGATTAGTGTAACCGCCCGACCGAGTCCACTCAATAATTATCGTTTATACCTGGCGGCAATCATTACCAATTTCTAGCATGTATCTCTGGAATAGATTCATTTTCAGTGCACATACAATCTCTCACACAAATCTCGTTGCTCTTATTATTAAGCAGATTATTCGCAATGCTTCGAATATGAAATATTTACCGTTAATCCATCGTGAAGGTCCATATTGTTATTGAAGTTCGATGTCAGATTTGATGCGAATTTGAGTAATTGATGTAAAACTTTAGCAATTAATTCTTATCAACACTACCATGTTTGTACACTAAAAAAGATACTTAAAAATTTATTTGTAAGAAATATAGTTACTTCACTGAAATAAATCTTTATTTAAATACAACGAAATAAAATTGTATTCTTAGCAAGCAAATAAGCCTACTTTATTTTTTAAGTCTATTCTATTTTATTATCTTTTAATGAGATATATTTCACAGAAATGTATATTTCGTCATCGAAATCATTAAATTTTTTTATAACTAATAAATTATATTTCGATATTAAACGTCATAATATCTACTTCGCAATACTTATATATTTTTTCCTCAGTGTATAATAAAAAAATTGATCAAAATCGTTGTTACATAAATATAAATTATACACAGGTTACTAATTTTTCTATTTTAATCCGTAATTCCTTACAACTTCTTTCTGTTCGTGACGTTAAATAATTTTCAACGTAACGCGGATAAGTGTCAGGAAGGCTAATCTCTAGGAGAGTTATCACTCGCTTTGCTAATCTCGGTGCTAATTGCGACACGATCATCGCAGCACTGCGATGACCGCCGTCAGAGGCAGTAGGACAACTCGGTCGTCAGACAAAAGCCGCATTAAGCACGGTAGACTCTGCTGCATTCGTGTGATACGGGTCTGCATAGGTTTGTATTATCTAGAAACGGAAAATGGGGCACTTTCAGTAATAATTAATCACCACTGATACGCTTATGGCGGCACCACGATTCGAGAATGCACCTGTGCACGCAATTTAACATTATTTGAACGTCGCTAAGGAATTCCGCGATGGAGAATCAATATAATTCCGGTGCAATCGGACGCACGTTATACATAGCGTCTCGGGATCTCTTTCCGTATACAGATTTACTCGAGGCATTCGAGATCGGAAGAGAAAGAGAGAGAGACGCAAAAATTAAAATTCCAATTAAAGGAGTCCGTGACGGACGGCCGTGCCTGGCGAAGTGTAACAAGACACGAGAACAGCTTCATCGTTCGGCAGTTCGCCGTTAATACGTGTATGTTTATTGAGAGCGCGACGAAGGAGAGATATTATATTTGCATGGCGGAGGTCATTATCGCGCAGCTTGAGTCGCTCCTCCGTTTCGCGTCTCGTGTCGCAGACACCTTGGAGTCACCGAGCGACGCGATGCCTCCATTAATCGCGATTCATCCTTCCTTCCTTCCTTCCTTTTCTCCTTTGCTTCCTCCTCGCGCTTCCTCGGCTCTGTATTTAACTTGCCTTGCGATAAGGCACATTCGCAGTCTATTATTCCTTGAATAATTCGCGATCGGTTTGACTTGCAATCGAATGCGAAAATGAACGAATATGGTGACATCGTGTACAAGATGTTTCCGGCACACGTACGATTTAGCAATCAGGAAAAACATATCGCCGTTTGAGAAACCATATATCAAGGCTTGGTATGCGGTGCACTTCTCGGCCGAAAGTGCATTGCATGCCGAGCCCTGATCTATATTAATAACAAGGTATTTAAAAAAAAAATAGGTAGGTCACAAATTTCTAAAATTCTATATCTTTTCCCTAATTTACGAACATAATTTCCTGTCTTTCAATAATATTTTGAAATATTTGTATTTTCGTCTCGAGAAACCGTTAAATATTTCGTTGAGCGATTTAACATAGCAATGTAAATTATTTTAATGTTGCTGGCACAATTTTTTAATTGTTAAATTAGTACTTTAATATTCAAAAATGCGTATGTACGTATATTAAATTTCTTTAAAGTCAAGAATTTTTATTTTCTAGAAAATGTTGTAAAATTTGTTGACTTTACTTGATTTTCCTGACATTTTCAATTTCTCTAACAATGATTTCCCTGATTTCCAATTTTGTTCCAATCTGATAGATATAATATATAGTTTTGTACCAATCTATGTTTTAAAGCGAATCTCAAAAGCTCAAATTACTGAGATATCAAAGTTAGAGTTCTTTAAACAAGATATCGCGATTTAAATATACAATTATTAACTATTAATTAGCGAATCGCATTCTCACTTTCGTGTTATTTTTCATCCATCGAGTTTCTCCAACTGTAATAATTGACTTACAAACTTCCACAGTTTGTAATCTAATATTCAGCTTGAAAATAGAAATTTATTTTACTGATTAAAATGCATGTACGACAGCGTATAAAATTATCGGTTTGCGTCGTGCCCAACCGATTTAGTGTTGAATATGACTATTCATTCGAATTTCAATCTCACATGTTACACACGTATTCAGCGCTAATAGATTTGCGAATGAAAACTCGAGCGAGATCAAACGAGTGTGTTTGTGGTATTAAGAGAGAAACGTGAATCGACTATCGATACGTAAGTGATTCGTAGTAAATAAGGTAGAAAATTGAAAATTCATATTTCCCACGCAGGATATAAAATATTCAGACAACGTTGACAAGATCGGCAATAAAAATATTGTCCTACGTTAAATTACAACGCCGCGACCTGATAAAAATGCGCGTCGAGGTTTGAAAATAAAAAATATACGAGGCTTACAAAAAATAAAAAATTGCTAAACAATTTATAACGTAACGAACGTCGTAAATTTCTCACAGATATTTTAACGTGCACGTCGCGTTGCATGAATAATATCACGAGCGTAGCAGATTTCCGCGAACTCGAAAAATTTTTTCTATCAATCATCGTGAAATCTCGAAAAATTAATGGTGAAAGGATTGAACCGGGCAACGAGTTGAGAAAAATATCGTAACGCAAGACAACTGCCAGGAACAAAACGGGACGAGGATTTACCGAAGAGGGCAGAAGCTGGGCGTTTACGAGGCGCCACGACGACGGCGTCTCATCGATCTGACCAGCCGAATACCGCAGCCACTTACGATATATACCAATTGTGTACCACCGTTACAGAGGATCTACATATCTGCAGAGAGAGAAAACAAGAGAGGAAGAACTGCCAATCATCACTGCAAAAAAAAAAACATATCACAATCGATTTGTACGTTTTTTGATATCTACGCGTGGTTAAATCCTTTAAGCCCTGAACTATCGGTCTGTCAACTGTTAAATGGCAAAGACAAACGGATTTTCACCATATATCGGCTAATATATAGATATAATGTACTATATACATATCGCTTTTATATCGATTTACCAAAATACTCGAGCGAACCTTCCAAATGCTTTTTACTTTCAAAATCAAGATAGAAGACGCGATTACACACATCGCGTGACAAAAGTAAATTAGAACACATACCTTTGAACTCAAAGCTATTATTAAATTTATTGAATTTATTATTAAGTTTATTATCTCATTATATTTGTGTTATTTATTAAACTCGGAGCACTTTAGTAACATATATATTCTACATACATTCTCGGCCGCACCCGTCTGTTAAACTAAAAGGATGTCATTTTTAAACATGAAAACTGACACGCGGTATCAGTTAAATAAAATTGATATATCGATCGTTCTTGTACGACAAGTCGAAATACATCGAGAGTGCCATGCAGCCACATTCGCGTGTTTCGATAGGATGTTCGATAAAAAATAGCAAAATAGCCGGCATTTGCGTGATTCGCATAATATTACAGAAAAAAAATCCAAACACGATAAGCATATTATAATGAAACCCAGGAATTGCAACATAAAAATATCGCGATAAGATATTTTCGAGAGAAATATTCTGATACTGGTAGCAAAAATAAGCTGTTGATATGAATAACGATTAATGAGTTGTACATAAATTGCCTGAAAAAATGAGACACAGATTTGTTTCCTATTTGTTCATTCTACAATATAATATCATCTTAAATATCTCCGAAGATGGATGATTATTGTAAATAAATCAAATAGATAAAGGAGGATCAAATACGGTCCTCTGCTTTTTTTTTACGGTTAAGACTATATCTTGGTGCCTAATTTATATGTAAATTTTAATACGTTATAACATAATAATTATTATAAATACATTTTCCAGCTATATAAACTGCGTGCTGATTTCTATCAGACTTGAAACGCAAAACTGAAGCTGAAATAATATCATAAATTAAATAGATCGTCAATTTAGTAGTGGTGTAAATATAAGCATCTTAGGACACGGCAAAGAACTTATTGATGATTATATTAGGTGTACAAATAAGTTTCTGCCGTTTGACAAAAGACGGTGCTACTAGCAAGCTATGGTTAAAATTGTCTGATGTAAAACATTATATCGTAAGGTTGGACATCTGTCAACAACATAACCTTGAAATACTAGCGATTTTGTATCATCAGCATCATATATTTTTTTTTGTGCGAAAATGCCGAGTTTTGAGCCGAATAAGCGTCATTTGCGGGAACTTTTGATTCACTTCTTTAATTTGAAGAAATCTGCAGCTGAGGCTCATCGATTGCTTGTAGAAGCATATGATGAGGCTGCCTTAAGTGAGAGAAGTTGTCGTGAATGGTTTCAAAAATTTAAGAACGGTGAATTTGACGTCGAAGACAAAGAACGTAACGGAAGGCCGAAAGTGTACGAAGACGCGGAATTGGAAGTATTATTGAATGAAGGTTCATGCCAAACGCAAAAAGAACTTGCACTTACATTTTGACTTACATAAAACATTATGTATCGTTCTTTCACAATAAATGCTTAATTTTTGATAAAAAACGACGGAAACTTATTTGTACACCTAATAAATATAATAATTATTGTAAATGCAAATTGGAATTATCAGCAAAATTATTTTATAACAATGAAGTAACATTTTGTTTATATTTATACGCGAACGTCGCGAAAAAATGCTGCTTGCACGTTCGGTATGAGAACCGCAGCTTAGCTCAGACAGTTGGAGGATACATTCACGGCGATCCACCAACGCCCGTTTACGTTCTCCTGGTAGATTGCTTTACTTGATGGAAACTTGGGCACTCTCTCTCCATGATTCCCCGCCGAAGAAACCGGCGCGCTTCCTCTTTGTCTTGCGCAGGAATAACCTTATCGAGATTAATTGCGAGATCCACCCGACCGGTTTGGACCGGCGTGTACCAAATAAGAGCCCTTCGTATGAATCACTTATTTCATCGAAATCTTGTCCCTCGCGTTCTTCAAAGCGCAGTGGTTGGCCCAATCCGAAAATTTCGATCAAATTTTTTTTTCTTTTCTTTTTTTCTTCAATCGCATCACGATAACATTGTTATACGTCCATTCTTATCACGGCGATCTTGACACAAGACCGCTTGTATAAATGCTTATCATTAGATCGTACGATAATAATCACAAAGTCCACTCTTTGGAGTCTGGATTTCGATCACGAAGGAATTATGCAAATGATGATTTAACTGCACTGATCATTTTCACGCGTAATTCATAATTATAGCGTTTAATAAAAATCGTTGAACCCTAATTTATTTCATTTTTGTCACGTAATGTGCATTTGGGTTTTGTCTCAATTCCCTTCTCGTCTTTCCCCTCCCCCTTCCCCTCTCCCAGCCATAGATATGTATATATTTGCAAAGTGAGCGAAGTAAGAATGCGCTATTGCGACTTGTGCAAAGTGTGCATTGTGTTAGCACAGTCACAGCGTGATTCGCCCAGTCGATGTGCCTAGATCTGTCACTAGCGCGAAATGTCAACGTGACCGGGGAACCACTGCCGGTAATAAGCGGAATCAGACGTACGCCAACTCGTTCTCCTGACCGCCGGGTTCTGAACAGGCTGATATTGCTCAACAGGTTATTCCCTACGTGGCTTTCTAAACGCGTCGTGTCGTTGACGTCACTTAGCTAGTTACCACGAGTGACGGTTCTCAAGTCATAACACTCATCGCGACAGCATCTGTGTCAACTGGACACAATTCGATTACAGAGTCTGTCATCTTCTCGATCATATTTTCTCTCGAATCATGTCTGTATTGTTCGCTGCTGTATTATTCTTATGCTCTCTTTCGTCATCTCTTAATGATACCTGAAAATTTTCCTTAATCTGCAAAGACGAGGCGTATGAGAAGTACTGTGTTGGTGAAGTGTCCACTTCATGCTCGCCTAGTAATATCTCGGCGTTGTCGAACATTGCGCACATCCCTCAGATCCGCGCGCGCATATCACTACGTTGAAGCTACTCGCCTCAAGAGCGTCTGATCACATTCCTTTTTGAATCTACTGCATTGCGACTATCGGAGATTTTAATGCGATTGTTCGAAACGCAGCTGAAATTTTTGTAACGAGAGATCAATTGTGTTATAAATATATAGCTGTTGAAAAAATGAAATTAATTAATTTTAATTGCCGCCGTATGAGAGTAGAATAATCCATATAGGATTTTACAATCTCCAGTACTGGCCCAGTACTGACTGTCATAGTTCAGGTATTGGAGGCTAAGTACTGGATAATAACTTGAACCCAGCACTGGTTAAGTACTGGATGATAATTGAGCTCAGTACTGGCAGATGATACTAGCTCGGTCATTTACTGTTAATAACAACAAATTTAACTTAACTTTACTTTACTTTACTTTACTTAACTTTTGCTGTTAGTTGATAATCGTAGCGCTGACAAAGCGTTGGTTTAATTGTAACTACTGTGTATGGGAAAACTTTTTTTAACGATTAAGTAATTTTGTATATATATATATATAATTATGTATATATAATATATATATAATATATATATATATATATGTGCGTGTGCGTGTGCGTGCGTGTATAGTGAATGAATAAAATTTTATATATTAAAATCTTCACTATTAGATATCAAAAGAGTAATGATAACCCAATCCCTTAAATTAAATAATATTTTGTTATTTTTAATTTCCAAAATGTAAATCAATTTATTTGTACGATTAGTTTCAAAGTAAACGACGTCCAATTAATTATATAATTAATTATATATTTAGTAAATAATAACTAATAACGAATTTGAACTCATTAGTGTGCAGTACGCATATTATTGAAGTAGTGCATATTAAAATCACCATACATCGTATATTTAATCTAAGTGTAAAAGTAAAATGCCAAATTATAAAATACATATTTTACTTGAAACAATAAAATATATTTCACCCGGATTTAGTCCGGTGTTTTATATTAAACACATATTTTTATAGCAATTTGTGTACGACTGTTTTAACGCACCGAATATGTCCAGTCGAATTTATAATAAGTTTGAATAAAATTGAATATATATTCTTGAGTTAAATTATCTAACCTCATTATTTTACTTAAATATTGAATAGGAACAGTGACGATAGAAACAATTTAAAATAAACAATTAAAAATAACTCAAATTTATGAATATAATTTGAATTATGAATTTAACATTATAAGATGAACATAAATCTTATATATTTCTAATTTACGATCCTCAATACGCGATTCTCTTCAATTCTCGATGTAGAGAACAGATTATCTTTCACAGATAGCAGTTCGATACACCTAATCAACCATAAAACCGTGAATTAGCCACGAGCGAGTAATCCGTGACGAATCGCATGAAAGGAGATTATAAAGGAGATCCTACGATAACGTCTTTGCGTTGAAAGTTTGATCGGCATGACTCGACTCTAAATCAGACCGACGAACGGGATTTCGGTGTACGGTATTCCATCAAGATTGGACATACTCTCATGTGTACATATATGCAGACGTGTGTAAGCGAACGGTGCGCCGACGCGTCATGGGAAGACGACCGCACAAGCGCCGCGAATTTGCGAATCACTTCCTCGGTGGAGATGCTGCCTTGCTACGAGGTTCGCCAATTCGAAGGCCTGACTGTATTTCTGAGCCCTTCCTTCGTACATTGTCCGTGTGCATACAAACGAGTTGTTACACACAACGACCGCGCCGCCGCATCGCGCTGCGTCGATATCTTATCGCGAAAATGACGACGATGCGACGACAGGGACGATCGCGTGACCGATTAAGGGGATGGAAATAATTTCACACAATGTACAAAAATAATGTGTGAAAAAATGAGAAGCGACTCCCATGGTCTTGTTAGACCGATTAGACACGGCCAAGAACTTCCTTCATGAAACATGGCTCGCACGTCTGGTGCTTTCATTTATATATTCAATATCAGAATGAAGCAATTTTTACTGCTTAGTTGACCTTTACAGGTATCTCATAAATTCCATTGTTCGTTATCAGCTAAAAGTAATAATTATATTATATAGCTATAATAATAACAGATATAGAAACGTAGATTATAAGAATTTTAACAAGAGAGAGAGAGAGAGACTATATTTTAGAGAGAATATGCTTGATGTTACTGTTTAGAGCTCTATATATAAAAGAATGCAATCTTCTTATCTGAGCTGAATGCCAACAACTTTCCTATTGGCTATTTCGATTACCACTTTTGACCTGATGATCTTTCATCAAATAAGCACTTATATGATACAGTTATTAGAGCAAACATGGCAGATCTAACACTATTTTTATATATACAGCTGTAATTATTCTCCCCTTCAATTTCTTCAACGAGAATAGATCAATAGAGACATTGGTAGCGTTCAGCAGAGAAAATTGCTTTGCAACTGTTGTAAAATTCTGTAATTAATATATTACTGATTGCTCTTACTCTTAGTTCCTCCCTGGATCTGGACGTATAAATTAATCATATTAAAGAATTTTACAACAGTTGCAAAACTGCTTTTTCTGCTGAAAACGCAGCCATTATTGAACGAAAGACGCTTTAATGCCAGCGACACACGCGACGCGCGTGAGCGAACGATATCCGTTGTGTCGCGGTAAGAAGGCGCGTGGTAATGCGAATTTGCGAATCACTTCCTCGCCGAAGATGCTGCCTTGCTAAGCGGTTCGCCAATTCGAAGGCCTGACGGTATTCCCATGCCCTTCCTTCGCATACCGTCCGCGTGCATACACGTGAATGTCGCACGTGACGTTAATGTCGCCGCTGCGCCGCTCGTCAATATCTCATCACGAGGACAACGATGACGACGGCGATGTGGACAATTACACGTTCGGTTAGAAGGTAAAAATGATTACCCGATTAACATCAATTAACAATAACATAACATCAGTGTTATAATTTTATACTCAATATATTAAGGCTCGATTGCACCAACTTTGATTTTAAGCGAGGCTTAAAACTCTTTCTGTCTCTTTTTAGCTATAAAACGAGACAGATAAAGTGACATTGGTGCAACTAGGCCTAAGTGACTATAGTTTATAAGGTATCCTTAATCAGGTTTAATAACATCCGTAGTTATGAAGCAGGCCAATCATAGATCCTTTGAAGAAAGGAATAATTGTGATTGGTCAGTTTCATAACTATGGATGTTATTAAACCCAATTAAGAGTGCCGTTAAATATAACAGTTACATTACATCAATATTGTTGAGTGTGAAATTATAACGTTAATGTTACGTTACTGTTAGTTGATGTTTACTGGGTATGGTTTCGCATGGCACACATGATGTGTAAAAATAATATGCGAGAAAAACGAGGAGTGTAGATACGCGTTGGTCGACCGATCAGACATGGCCAAGAACTTCCTCCGCATGAGACACGGTATGCATGAGACATGTCTGGCGCCTCTGTCTCATTATTACACTTATAGTCGGCATAAGAATAGAACAGTTTTTACCGCTTGGTTGACCTTTACGAGTTTACGTAAATTCCTTCTTTCGTTATCAGCTAAAGTAATAATTTCTATACGTTACATAAAACGTTATATAAAAAATCTATATATTTTTAACGAGAGAAATAAAATAGAGAGTTTATTACTTTTCTAAAACTGTATCCTCTAAGAACAAACAAGTCAAAGCACGATATAAGGAACAAAGAAAATTGTTTATAAAAATTTACAAAAAAGAAAAAATAAATTTACAAAAAAACAAAAAAAACAATATATAGTCAAAGCACGATATAAAGAACAAAGGAAATGGTTTATAAAAATTTACAAAAAAGAAAAAATAAATTTACAAAAAAACAAAAAAACAATATATAAACATAGAGAATAATACGTAAAAGAATGACACGTTCGAAAATGATACGAAAAGAGCAAAGCATAAAGAATTGAATAGAAAGAGAGAGAGAGAGAGAGAGAGAGAGAGAGAGAGAGAGAGAGAGAAAAGGATATTTAATGCACTCCATGGATATTATTGCTGTGATTGTGATTACTACGAGAGCGAACCTATGGAAATGCTAGCGATTGAACGAGAAACGGTGTAATACGAGACGCGAGAGCGCAAGACGCCAAGTTGAAGCTGCGCGGGATTAATTAGCGAGTATGCGTCGCTAATGACAACGTGAGGCGTGTGTGATGCAGCGCGTCACTTGCGAGCGTGGTGTCACGCGACGCGCACGGTAAGTTTGTTCATCAGGAGAACAGATTCGCGCGGAAGGCTTGGAGGCGGTAGTACCCTTATCTCTCCCTGTCGGCAACGTTAGATAACTGCAATAGCGTAATAATGGCGTATTCCCTTTCGCCAACCATTATTGTTTAGAGAAATAATATACGAGTATAAAATCATCCGTGTATATATAGGAAACAATACAAATGGAAAGGATGAAACTTATGGAAATAATAAGGCACGGTAGTTTCGAAAGAAAATTAAGAAAGTTAAGAAAGAAAATGAATCCGACATTATTTAGGACATTTAAATATGTACCTATATCTATTAATATTTCTTTTGTATCTTACTTATTATTCTTTAATTCTTTTTAAATGTAACATTACATTGACATGCGTTTATTTGTTACACGATAAATGATTACTCTTGTAGCAACAAAACTGTATCTATGCGATGCATTTCCATTTTCGAAGGATGCAAATGTTCTACATAATAATTTAATTTTTTTTTTTTATATACATTAAATTTTACTGCCGAACGTGATAAAGAGATACTGCTATTTCGAGAGTAGTGAAATAGTCGGAGCGAGGCGTTGCGAGACAGCGCGAAAAATTACATATCTCGCTGTACACACCATCGCGTTTCCGTCGACAAGACAATCCCGCGATTCTCGCGTTCCGATGACAAAGGTGTACTTTTATTAACACCGATTTCTGGCCCTGTTTTTGTAACACAACGACTTCTCGGTGAATCTGATCTCCTAGTGATGTCGACTGGGTAACTTCAGTCAAGTGTGACCATCTTGTATAAAACGTGCCACTTAGAACATCCCGCGCGGATCATCGAAAACGTAATCCATTCTTCTATCATTTCACGAATCTCGAAGCAGTTTCCATCGAATAAAGTTGTAAAATTACGCGACATCGAATGTGACATTCGTGACGACTGCAATCTGCTAAATGCGTTTGCCGAACAATCGTCGCTCGTAATTTCTGTTACATTTATCTTGCAAGAGAAGCGACATCTTTTAGGCATTACGTAAGTCGTTTCCCTGTATAATGCAAGATTCAAAAATATATTAAAATATATTAAAATATAAAATATGCAATATTCCTCGATGTATCGCAAAGAACAACAGCGATTATTTCGTTTTGAACATGTAATCTAACATATTTAATAAATATAATATATTGCGCTCATATATATATATATATATATATATATATATATATATATATATATAATATTTATATAAGCGAAATATAATAAATCTGTAAATTTAATTTGAGTGTAGTTTTTACAGTTATAAAGTAAGTTTCTCGTTTCTAGTTTGTTACACACGCACACATAGAGACATTGCGTACAATATAATGTCTACTAAAACATATTTATTATAGTAATTTTATGAACAACTAGAATTATATAACTCGATTCGCTGTTTTTTACATCACGTCTGTTTGAACATTTCGTTAAATCTACCAAAATTACAAGCTTTTCCCTGAAAAATTTTATATATCGAAGCAGGAGAACAGAAACTCACTAAAGTCGCGTGACATCGATCCAAATAATTTCGCGGTTGCGACCTCCCGGTTAAAAAAGGAAGAGAATTTCATAATTATAAATAAAATATTGTCCAAATTTACATCCCCTCCGATCATCACGAGTCATCGCGGCTTAACAAACTCTAAAAAAATAGACAAAGGTATTAGACATACGACTAATGCGCTAATTTAAATTCACAAATTGATTAACGTGCTATGTTGAATTCAATAAATAAATGTCCGCACGCTTAACGTCCCCAACGCAGCACCTGAATCGCGAAATAACCGATGCGTATATATAAATATTATTACAACTAATATTTTTCAGACAAATGGTCGCCATTGTGATTTTCATGACGATTTCTTGTAAAATCCGCGTGTAAAATCCGCGAAGGTGAACGCCGGTCCACAGAGTAGATCTCGCCACATAGCGCGAATTGACGATTATTTCCTGGGACCACGTTCTAGATCCAAGTCTCTCTCTCTCTACGATATACAACGGCCATAATAAGAGTACGCGGTGTTAATAACGGACTCGGTAAAAAGCCGATTGACAATCAAGTGACAATACATTTCGTCGGCGATCAGGCCGGCATGCCGTCGGCGGAGCTCCATCGACTACGCGGCCGCTGAAAGATTCAGCAGTCGGCCCAACTTCAGAGCTATCAGGTAGTAGGATAGCATAAAACGCGATGCCTCTTGCCCAGGCCACTGCCGACGAGGCCGACGAGGCCGACGAGGGACTCCCACCTCCGAGAGAAGGAGTATCTCTCCTCCCCGCTGTGTAATATAATTTATCGTGCGTCATGAACGCAACAAGAACTCGGTAAGACCGGCAAGTCCAACGGGCGCACGAAACGCTTCGCAAGAAAAGTAATTGTGATAATAAATTAGGGGTAAGATAATAATAAAGACTGTTAGAGGAAATTTAGCATTAAGATGAGGAAGATGTTAACAGAATCTTAATTTCGAACTTAATTATTCGTAGCTCGTTGAAGACTTCGTAAAGATGACACGATCTCTCTCGACAATCTTGCCAAGGAAAGATGACTTCCGACTTCATCAGAGCGACATTATATCCATTTCCTGCTGATTGTAAACCGTAATTTGAATTTTACCGTCTCAATTTTATCAAGGTTTGACTCGAGTCGATGAATAATGCATCTTTGCGCTCGTGGAACTAGCTCGCGATAGTTTGCAATCTCGAAAGGGCGTAACGTAGGAGTGTCCAGAAAGATCGGCGGTACCAAAGAATTGCGGCCGAGCCGCAATGGATTTCGCGCGCACCTCGTTACTTAAGGAGGAAGCGGCCGCCGCGAAACCGCGTACCGGTCTGGGTGGAGTTACCCGCGGCGTTGTACCGCCTTTGACAAATACTTGGAAACAGGATAGCAGGAGCAGAACCGGAGAAAGAGAGAGGGTGAATCGCCGTTAGGAAGCGAGGAATCACGCAGTGATTACGATGACTCAATAAGCCTTGATATAATTACCGTATCAACGATCACCTTAATATTATTTCAAGTTTATTTCAAGTTTCACTTGGATTTATCACGAAGTGTTAAAGAATTCGTCTTTAAATTTTGATATTAAATTTATACTAGGTTTAATTATATTAAAATGAAAAATATTTTAAATAGCTCTCATATTTACTGTATATATGTTGTTATATATTCATATATATATTAATATATCCACGTGTCATTTTATTAATATTTATAAAATAGTATTAATAATCCTAGTCCGTGTTAGTAATTATTATTAATATATAAAAAACAGGGACAATAAGAAGCAAATTTTTACGTACTTATGTGAATAATACTTAGACAAGAAGAAAATACTGCTTTATAAATTCTAAAGAAGAGACTAATATCCATAGCTTGTGAACGAATGAAGCGGAGAATCTTAATTTCTAAATGTGACTGTATAAAAATGACAATAGAAAGTGACAATTTTTCGCAAGTAGATTCAGTTTCCACATTTCAAAATATATAAAATACGAATCTCAAAAATTTAGTGAGATTATCCCAACATGTCGAAAATTTGTTAGAATTAATTAATTAATAATTTAACGAAATTAATTTCTAAGATTTATCGAACTTATTTTTAAGTATTTAAACGGTAAATATCGTTTATAAACAGAATTGTCACAAAATTGGAAATCAGAGAAATAGGAGAAATGAAGAAAAAATACAGGATTTTACAAAAATTTTCTGTAAAATTAAAATTCTTGATTTTAAACATAATAATTAACATTTCTGAGTTAAATTGTTCTTTCAAAATATTTGACGATTTTCAAATCAGGACGAATATAAAAAAAAATTCGAAACATTATTGAAAGCTTGAAAAAAAAAATCATGAAATTTTGTCAGAAATCAGGGAAAAGTTATAGAATTTTAGAATGAAAAATTTGTGACAACCCTGATAAGGGATACGAGGCACGTCGATCCATCACTGCGAAGGCAGTGAAAAGAGAAGGAGTATGCACAGCCCACTTCCTTTCCACCGAGGAGTGTTCATCGAACGCGGTCGCTGGCGGTCGCCACGTGCCCGGTCTGATCCCGCTCGAACATGTTCCCCTGCGAATGCAAGTTTCGAGTGTGACCCGGCCTGGGGACATGGGCACGTTCTCGGCGAAGGTCAACGGACTCTTCCGTTGCTCCACTACGCCGTCCGCGGGACATACGTGGGTGTGTACACGTGCGTACTTACGTACGTATATACGTACGAGCGTGCGTGTGCCCGACGCCCGACGTCCGACGCCCGACGGCCGACGGGTGTCCGCCAGTTCGCTCAGCGTCGCATCGCGTCGCTCCCATGGAGTGCACTCGTTATCGATATGACCCACCACCACGTCATTGCGGGCGAACGCGCGTCGAGGGGATACCGACCAACGAACGGATCATGCTTCCCTACTACGTTGCGCGGCAGCTCGACATCTTGCGGTCCGCGCGGATTCCTTGCCGCGCGACGACGAGGTGAGCGCGATACCGCGGAATGCACGCGCGCACGCTCGGCGTCCCGAATATGAAACGCGCTGCTGCGAATATCATGGACGATGTATTTCGGCAGCTACCTTATTTGCCGCGTTATTGTCCACGATGGAACGATTTACCACAGCTTGCTTTCAGATCGCATCTTCTGCACGTAAAATAAAATCAGTCGCATCGATCCGCAGCGAGGAAGAAGAGAGAGGAGAAAAAAAGATTGCAAGGAGATTTAAAGCAGAGAAGAGATGAGTCTTATCGCACTCTCG
The DNA here is from genome assembly GCF_024713525.1 of Acromyrmex echinatior. Taxonomy (NCBI): domain Eukaryota; kingdom Metazoa; phylum Arthropoda; class Insecta; order Hymenoptera; family Formicidae; genus Acromyrmex; species Acromyrmex echinatior. The sequence continues at coordinate 15,913,184 of NC_141852.1, read as the reverse complement.
TGTGCGCGATCAATCAGCATGATTAATCGGCGATCGATGACTTTAGGAGTCAGTTCACCGCGAGATAAAATGTATAAAAATTATGTAAGGAGGGAGAATAAAACGAAAAACAAAATTAATGGCTGATCTAAAGAGTAAAAGAGTAAGAGTTGAGTTTTTGAAAGATAGTTGTTCTTCTTTTATATCAGTTATTTAATTTTTATTGTGTAATTTGTTTATTAATTCGATGAATCTATTTTCTAAGATTATTGCTTTCCCCTCATTAAATATTTCATGTAATTTAATTGTGTATTTTTTGTGAAGTAAAAAATATGAGCCATTTTTTTCTCTTTTTTCTTCCCAATTTTATTCAAATAATAAAATGTTCGTGAAATACGTCATAATTAAAAAAATTCGCAAACTAATTCGTATCGAGTAAATATTTACAAAATTGCGAAATTGCAAAATTGAAGTTTCAACGATATTTAATATTAAACTAAATTTTTCGGTTATTTTTATCTCTTTTAACTTTTGAACTTTTCATTCAAACATTGACACGCTTTTTATTTTAAAAAATGGCGTAATTTTAATAATGTTATAGCTAAATAATATAAAAATGATAAAAATATTTCTATTTAAAAAAAAAATCTTCATAAGATTCAAAGTTTTATATAAAAATGCAAGAATAATTTATCTTAAAAATATTTTGTAAATAACTAATCTTATAAAAAAGACCTTACGAAGATAAAAAAGATGTACTTGACATCGCGCCATTGTATCACTTTATATTATAAATATTATAAATAATCATGCTTTGTGAAGGGGTACCTTGATGTTTTTGCAGTTAAATTCGAAAAAACGTATTTTGAAATTTTCTCTTTCAATATTGAACTATCCGATCAATTAGATCTCATTTTCTGCCTACAAAGAAGACTACTTTCTATTGGGTCATCTAAAAACCGCGGATACTTTTTAGATGACCCAATATTTTATAATAAATAGTAGATATTTTTATTCAAATTTTCTTCAATGCATCTTTGACTGGATTATAACTAAATTAACAAATCATTAGAGCTTCGTCTGAACCTAAACATTTCTACTTAGAACTGTCCGAATAATTATTTGATTAATTTTTCGGACTGATTAATCTCCTATCTTAAACGAAATGTCTCAAAAATCAAACAACTTCATAAAATAAAAAGTATAGAAAAAAATCAAAGAAATTGAAATCTGAGTTGTCTTGATACTAAATTGACAAAATTGATATCGTTAATTAGTTCGACTTTTGACTCGAATGAGACGACAATTTCGCGCCGATGGACAAGATCGACATCTCGTGGCGACGACTTTGCGGCGGAGTGCAGACACGTGACTGCTTCAGTGCGCAGGGGCGGCCGGGGATGGTCGTCGATGTTGCGGGCGCAGTGTTTTCACGACGTCGATTTTCACGTGACAGCCCGCGGAAGTGCGCGGGAACCCGGTCGTGTAATGGTGTGAGACCTGAAGCGGCATTAAGTACGCATACCTTACGACGCACGATAAACACATTTCCCGACGTTCCCTTATCACCCCGTCGAAATGCCGGAGGAGGAGAATTTTTGCAAGAAAATGTCAAAAGCCACCAGGGGAATACACGCAATCAGCGATGCCCTGGTGAACGCGAAACTGGCATTCGGTAAGGATCGCGAGATACCGTGAAGCTCTCTCGAGATATCGTAAATATCGGCCGTTTTATTTGAGTTTCGCAATACAAGCTTGGTTGCATACTGCAGCAGAGACAAAGATGTATCAACAAGATAACAAAAGCATGATAAACATTGCGTTATTTTTTCATGTTCTATATATAGCATTCATTGTTTGTGCTTTTAATGGTCACTGTTTGTCAATTTTTTAAGGCCAGTATTAATAGTCCTTATTTTAAGATCGTCTTAAGTAATGTCTTAAGATGCTAATATGGTTCATTATATTTTAAGACTGAGACAGTCTTAAATATAAGATAATATAATATGACTATGAATATTGATTATAAATCTTCTAGTATTATACTTGACAAGTATATTAATGTCTGAAGAATAAGTACTTGACTTGACGTTGAATGCTTTGAATATCTAAATGCTACATACGATTTTATTAACCTGTTCCATGCAACAAAAAGTCTGGTTCCAATGTAATGATTACAATACTCTACAATTAGGGTTCCTCGACGATTCTGTATGGGGTGACGGGCTTCTGGTTTTCTACGAGGTCTTTCGCTACCTGGAGGGTGCAATGATTAGATTAAGAAACACCAAAATTGGATTGCTTCCACTCAGTGAGCTTCAACGTACAGAGGCTTTCGAGCGCGATCTTGATCATTATTTGGGAAAAGGATGGAGAAAAAACTACAGTCCTAGGTACAAAAAAGCTGCATACAGTAACCATATGATAATGTTGTGAAAATAAAATCGTTTTATTTTCCTACGATTACAATGAGTAATAAAGATGTCAGTCTTTTACGATAGTATAATTAATATAATTTGTAATAGTAATTATTACAGAAAAGAAATCTTAATCCTACAAGTCTGTTTTACAAACTTCAGGGATAGCGTCACCAAATATCTGATGCGTTTGAGAGAAGTGGAAGACACGGATCCCACTTTATTAATGGCATATATTTATCATCTTTACATGGGTCTCCTCAGCGGCGGTATCATTCTACGTAAAAAAAGGCAGATCGTACAAAAGATTTCGCCTTTCAAAGCGCAACCATCGAGCGATGGTAATAACGTCACAGACTTTGGGCAGAACAGTATATTTCAATTAAAGCGTGAATTACGTGAATCGATGAACAGAATCGCGGAGACGTTGGATGAGGACACGAAAAATAAACTTATCGAAGAAAGTAAAATAGTCTTTGAATTGAATAATGAAATTATCAAAAGTGTGCAGACGGGCAGTCATGTTTTTGAAAAAATATTCTATTTTATTGGCCCAGTTTTATTGGTTCTTTTCGTCCTGATAATCGTCCTCAATATCCTTTACAAATACATTATACGTTAATAAAAATTAATTCAATTAACGCTAATTTAACGTCAATTTACTTAAAAAAAAAAGATGATAAATTTTTGTTCGGCCGAAAAGTGCTAATATCAAAATCGAAATGTATAATACTATGTTACTTACGCGCTGTATCTCTCGCCTTTCTATAATAATATATAAATGAATTATTACTATTATTTGTACAACATAATTTAAGAATATTCTGTTTCATACAGTTTATAATGTCGAAAATATTGAATTACCAAGATTTGGTAAAATTGACAAATTTTATCTAATATGTTTCAAATTTGCTTTTTAAATTTTATTTGCAATTTGCCTACAGCTTCCACGAAAAAGCGACTTAATATTTCTCTTTCTACCAGATCTTCCTCTATAATCAGTAACAACAAATTCAAAGTGTTGAATCTTCTTTAAATTTATCGTTATCATCACGTTAAGAATAGATATGTATATTAGATGACATATAAACAATACAATAAAGATATAGTACTTCGAGACTATTAAACTAAAACTAATTTAAACTTAAGGCTCCTGTTCATTTATCACTACTATTTCAGAATAAAAATTCTTGCAAAATATCTGGAACTTCCCTGCTTGCGAATGTTAAGTAAAACGCACTCTTAATAAATAATTTTATATGTGAAAATGAATTATGCAAAAAACGAAATAAGCTATTACAATTATGACAAACTATCAAATTAATAAATGATTTAATTTCTCTTTGAAACAAAAGTTTTTGTATTTTAAGTCTATTCTATCGATTAAATGTTTTATTGAAAAATATTTCTATTTAAATATAATATTTTTTGCAAACTTTTTATAAGTCTTGCTTCTGATGTCATAATCTGAATAGTAGTGATGAATGAATTAAAGCTTTAAATTTATCAATATCAATTTTATCAATATTATTTAGTAATATGTATGATAATGCATAAAGGTACATTATCGTACATGTAACAATTACATGCGCATTATTATTGACCAGCAAAGATAAAAGATAGAAAAAGTAACACAGATGAAGTTAATAGCTATCGAATTTAATTCGATATCTGTACTTCTCTTACGTTGGTAATCCATTTTTCCAAATTATTATATACATGACTACTTTAGAACTTTTAGTATCGCCTGAATATCAAAAGAGAAATTATCCCAAGTCTTTACGCGAAAATCAAAAGTAGAATAATTTTGTTTGTAATTCTTTGTTAAAAGTGGCGAACTATCATGTCCCAGACTTACGAAAGGAATCGGTGGAATAGTTTTAAAATCTTTTTGTAATTTACGCGCAGCTTCTCCGAACAGCATCGACTTGATATTTCCTTCTGGCAGACTTTTTTTGCGAAAATCTAAAAGAGAAAAATCAATTTCGAAATAGTATCATAACAATATTGGATTATATTATTAACGTTTATATTAAAAGATATAACATCCTTTACATAATTTAGATATCTTGTTAAATATATTATTTGTGATATGTTTTAAGCGAGATCTCAAATTAAGTAGAAGTAAGAGTTAGATTATAAGCAAACATAGTGTACCTTTTACTTCTTTTTCCAATGATTGCGCTTTGTAACTAAAGTCATTATATTTGATCGACTGAATCGCAGGATCAATTAGAAATGAGCACGATTGAGCAGGGCTGTCTATTAGTTGCTTAACAAGAGGTGATTGAGTCTCCTCCTGGTCTCCAAATAGATTTCGTTTAAATGCTGTCTTCGACGCGTCTTTCTTATTGTCATTTACACCACGGCGATTGCGAGCCGGAGAAGTGTTTGATTGACGGCCAACTTTAAAATCAGGAACTACATTCTATAAATGGAGCACATGATAATGTATATGAAAGTTTAGATTATAACATAAAAAGAATTACACATAACATATGATATTTACTTGTGGTGGACAAGTAGAAAAGTGATGGAAAAGCGACGCTGTGGTAGAAAAGTGCTGTTGTCGTTTGCTCTTTGAAACTGTTTCAACATCTCCCAACGATTTATGCCTTTGTCTTCGTACAGTTGCAATGGTGGTTCTCTCACGTTGCTGTTTCTCTTGAATCCACCGCTTTATCCGTCTGGACAAAAGAGTGACATACATGTAATACAATTTTTCATTAAATATATGGATTTTATAGAAAATAGCAAATAATTACTTGACGAACGGTACCACCATAAAAAATGCTTTTGGACTAACACCCATTTTCATTTTAGGGGTCATATCTTTTTTCGTGTTGGGCAAATCCGCTACGGCAAACCATTCAACATTCTTTATTTCTTTCCGCGTTTTTGGTTGAAACTTTGTATCCTTTTGCACACCCGAAATAATGTATAATCTCACAGTTTGATCGTTTATTGTAGATTCAATGTACTCGTTTTTATCTATCAAATTAGATATATCAAAACCAGTTTCTTCCAACACTTCTCGAATAGCACAATGGAACGGCTCCTCATCTTCATTTACTTTTCCTTTAGGAAAGCCCCAACTATTCTTTGCCCAGTAGCTTTGCACCAGAAGCACCTTAGTCATATCTTCATTTAACACAATCGCCCCAAACGTCGGCACATTCTGTTTGTACTCTCTCCATTGCTCGAGCACAGCATCAATGTGCTGCACGTGTGGTTTCAAAAATGGTATGTGTTGAAATATATGAGTAGCGAATTCTTTCATGCCGCATGATCTTAATTTAGGATATTCCTCTGTGCAGTAGAAGTCGAGATAAAACCAATGTGCCAATTCGACTTGAAAGCAAATTCTTACCAAATCTTTCCTCTCCTCCTCGGGTACATTGATAATGAATCGACTGCAGAATAATAATATAAAAATATTGTATAAAAATAACAAAAATGATTATGCTAAAATAATGCTAATTTATGGAATTTAACTATGTTATTGTTTTTTGTTAAATGTGTTATTATTCTCATTATATTGGGTCATCTAAAAAGTATTCGCGGTTTTTTGTCACTAGATGTGTGTTGATGGTCATATATCTAGTGACAAAGTACCGCGGATACTTTTTAGATGACCCAATATTTAGTATAATTAAATAGAAACCGACCTGCTGAGATCGTCGAGGATACCAGATGGAATTTTATGTTCCATTATTCTATTCGATAATCTTTAGAGTGGTAACCGATTTCCATCGAGACCCTTGAGGCACTTGTTATTACTGACAATCGTGTATGGATGGCAGCAAAAAGTACACTATATAAAAATTGACCCCAAAAATTTAGCGTAAAAAATAAAAATTAATAAAATTAGTAAAAATGTAAATTTGTACAAATGTAATATGTGATCATGACAAATAATACACAAAACAAATAGTAATTACTTACATTGACTTAACCTCAAAAGTTGTAGTACATTCGTGGTATGTATTCCGTCTTGATTGACACGATGTACGTGCTTGATTTAAAATCATTCTGCAAAATCGATAAATATCGTTTACATAATATTTGTAACTTACATAACTTCAAAAATTACATTCTAAGAGGTTAACCTTACTTACCGTACATATCAGCTGATTTTTATGTAGTCGCAAGTCGATCGCATAAACTACGCATGTATGATTATAAGAATTGGCCAATCACTGTTGAATATTCTCCTCATATTCAACTATGATTGGTCAATTCTTATACTACCCACACAAACGACGCTCACGCATTGTAGAATAACATAATAAAAGAATTCGTCTTCTAAAAACAACACTCCTGCCGATTTGTTTTTATCTATTTTTAGTATACACTTTTCGTGAGATGATGATCTCTACTACATACACACACAGTTCAGCTTAAACAAAAATAAAGATGCCACTTTCTCGAATTACTTTTTTATAAGACAGCGCATATTTTTGCATTATATTTTATTGGATTAGATCTTCAGTTCTTTTTTATGTTTATTTTTATAATTCCACAATTTTTATAATCGCCTTAATTTTTATAATTCTAAAGTCTCTAGCTTCTAAAAAAATGTATGTGCATAGAGCGAACCGTGCAGATAAGAAACAATTCATAAGAAACAAAACGTAAAATTTGCTGTCAAGTGAGACTTTCCATATTAGAATATTCTTGCATAAAAATTGTCATCAAATTATGATGCATTTTTTTTTTTTCAAGAAAAGAACAAAATTGCGAAACTGCACATTTATTGCACATTTGACAGGATAGAAAAAAATTTTTGCTAACTAATGAGGCCTAACAACTGCTGCAATATAGCTTCTATGTTGTTATCATCGTTATTCTCTAGCACGATGTCCCAATTACTTATGTCATCCAAGTCACACTCTGTTTCTGAATCGTCTATGCCTACAATGATTAAATTATTCTGAAGATCGAGTTTTTGCGGTTCCTTAAAATTATGATTATGTTATAATGTTATTATTACCTGGTGTATAAACCCAGCCACGTTTCTGCCTAACTTCTTGGGAGCAAACTATACGTACAATTCTACATGCATCCTCGAAGTTTTCTGTAAACCATTTAATGTCAGTTTTTCTTCTAATGTCACTTATTATCCACACTGGCTTGTCCCATGCTGAAAAATATATATGTATATTTATATATACTATAGAAATTAATATCTCTAGAAATTAACACACTTTTATGACTTAGTCACAATAAAAGAAATAAGAAACAAGAGAAATATATATATATATATATATATATATATATTTTAATAAAAAAAATATATTTTTTTTTTCTTTATTTTGTATATGTATACATATAACAGATTTCAACCCATCAGAATTCCAGTGTACCCGATTTCTAATAAGTTGAAATCTGTTAATCCTTATTCTTTTCATTACGATTGAGTCTATACAGGCATAAACCAGTATTCATAGGCTGCGTTCAGTTTGGACGCTTTCAGCATTTTTATTCTGTATCTAATGAACTATAAAGACAGAATGATAATTATAAGTGCTTAAAGAACAAATCAAATGTAGCCATAATCAGTTCTTATTTCAAGATTGTCTTAGGTAATATCCTAAGATACTAATACAGTTCTGTAATTGATTTATGATGTACTTAAGATCATAAAAAGATGTTAAATATATTTAATATCGCTTAAAACGATATTAAATATAAGAATTAAATATGAACATCAACTGTAATCTTTAATGAAAGATTCTTCAGTTTTGTTGTACCATTATACATGTCAATAGCAGCGCGACAGAAGTATCCATAGTCCTTCCTTCTTATATCCTCACTCCACTTGACCATTTCCAATCGATACTTCTCCTTATATTCCCCATGTCCCAGTAATTGATTGATGTCGAGACCCAGAGATTTTGACCAGTGTGTTTTTATAGGTCCTGATAAGCGTATAATTGTACTCCTTTGTGCACCTAATCTAAAAATCATGTAAACAAATATTATGTTAAGAAAAAAATTATATTAATAAATTATATTATTATTTAAGAAAAACATTAACTATATCAGATTAATAATAATTAATTCTTCAATTATTAAGCATAGAAATGTGTCTCTAATATAGCTTCATTTTATTTGACATTTTCATATGTTAATGTTCAGTTTTCTGCTGAGTAATGCCATTCTGCATTATCTTACTATAAATAACTTTAAAATATCGATATAGTACCTGTTGTACAAGATATCAGTAATGTAATCCTTTCCAGATTTCCTTTTACCGCTAAACAGTAAAATCCTCTCTGGTTTCATCGAATTATTCACGATTTTCATGATGTCGCGCGCCTCCAGCGCCTGCTCTGTGGCCATATTGACATAGGATATAATCATACACTATGGTAAAAATAGGTACAAGCTATGCAAGCACCGTAATTCAGAAACACCGAAAAAGAAACACCGAATGTACGATAACGAGTTCATTTGAGTTTTTACTCCTATCACACTTATCCACACTTATTGCTTTACAAAAAATTCACGTTTTATCTATTGAGATACATCAATATTGTAAAACTAGAGATGGGTAAAAAACTGACTTCTGACCTCAAATGTTTTTTTATTTATTTTAATAAAGTCATTCGTTTACACTAAATTTATTTTTTATTTTTAGCTTCACGAAGAGCTTTTCGTTGTGCTGCCTTCTTTAACTGGGCTTTCGGTTTCAGGTTATGTTTCTTCGCAAAGCGTTGGTTTCTCAAGAATTTCAGGTCCATCTATAAAGTGCATATAAAAATACATACATATAAAAGATACTTGTAGAATCAATAAAGTATGAATGGATGTCATTAAAACTTTAAATATTTTTCATTATTTTAAATATCGAAGATACATGTTGAGTGTATTATCTACTAAACATTTCGTTGCACATAATATTTTACATATTTTTTCTTTTACTTCTTAAAGATTACAGAAAATAAAATAATGAAATGAATGTAATATAAACAATAGGCTATATTGATAAAACTTACACCAAGTGTGCTTTCATGCCTATATCTCTTAGGCTTTTTAATACCATTTCGATGCGCCTTCCTGTCTGAAAAAAATACAAAAAATTAATAGTTCAGCAACAATAATTTACATGTTCATTTATAAGAGATTTTAGATTAAATATATTTACTACATATATATATAGATATTATATATTTATACATGTAAAATACTATCTAAAAAACATTAAAATTGCTTACTATTTAAAAATCCAATTTAGATAGATTAGATTTTCTGACAATTTATTTATAAAATATACTTACTCTGATTATGATTTGTGTGATTCTTGGACTTGGCCATCTTTTGGATTTATTTATTTCTACCTGTAACAATATTTGATTACTTCAAGACACTGTTATACATGCATATTTGTTGAGGTTAGGTGACTCGTGAAGAAAACTATTATCTCTCAAGACTTTTATGCATATAATATTCATAAGAAAGTGTAATTTTATATAATAATAGATTAAAAAAGTTGCAATTTTTTAAATGTATTTCTCGACTTTAATAGATTAAATGGATTTATATTGAAAATTACAAAATCTATAAAAACTCGTACACAGCTTTCGGAAACGGAAGCGGGAAGAAAACGTGATCGACATCGAATTGAAATGGTCGCATAATGAAAACGAACCATATAGCGATATCAGCGCCAAATGCCTTTTGCAATGTTTTGTAGTTTGTACAAGACTGCATATACACTTAAAAGTTTTTAAAATAATACCAATAATTTTGGAATAATATAGAATATAAAAGATAAAATGTAAAATAATTGTAAAACATAATTTCGGCAACAACAGGAGCAATAAGGAATATCGATTCCAACCTATGAGAAACCATGTATTCCGGTGTATTCAAAATTTGATAGGTTGAAATAATCTTTATTCGTAATTTTCCTTATTTCTTCTATTATTGTGGCTGCACTATTATTTTTTACAATTATTTTGTACTTTATTTTTTATCATCTCAGTCCTATTTTGCTGATGGCCAAGGCGTGCACTGTTAAAAATGTTCTTAAATTTCATTAAATTTTAAATTACACAATTTGAACTTAATTCCGTGATATTACATTATAAATTTAATTATTTATAACTAAAAAGTATATTTGTGTACATATACATAAAATTTAATGCATTTTTCATGAAAATTTATGAAATTTAATGTACTTTTCATAAAATTTTATTAAAAGTACATTAAATTTCATAAATTTAATGTACACGTTCATTATATTTAAGTAATTACTGTAACTTAATTTTCAGTTAAATCATTCATTACTTTTAATTTCTTTCATTTACATGTAAAGGAAGCTCGTGGTTACATTTCTAACAGTGTAACTTCTATTTCATATGCCTGTGGTGTACACGATGATTGTACAATCAGTCCACCTGATGTTTAAAACGTCGATTCCGATTTTTATTAGATTGCCTGTTGAGAGAATCTACGAGCGTTCGAAAAATTTTTCAGTGGAATTTATGGCATAGCAATCTTGTGCGCTATCGCTACGCCATTCTTGTCTTTTATATTCTACATTCTTTTAAATAGTATTATTTTAAAAACTGATTGTATAGACAGCTTGTTCAAACTGCAAAACATTGCAAAGAACATTTGATGCTGGCATCACGCCGCTATATGATTAATTTTCATTACTCGATCATTTCAATTCAATTCCAAGGGATAAAAAGAATAAAGATATTTTTGAAAAAATATTACTAAACATTTTCTGTATTTAAAAGAAAACATGTATTCATAAAATAACATGTATATTAGAATTTATCTCAAAATTTCTGAAATAAGATTAAACTTAAAATAATACAATCAAATTCTTATTCAAATTAATTTTTATTTTTATTTAATTTTTCACATACTTAATATGTGAAAATTAATTTTTATTTTAAATTTTGCATGCAAGCATACACATGTTTACAGTAAAAAAAAATATATATGAAATATTTAATACTCAGCACATTTATAAATTAATGATATTTTGAAGATACATTACTCTTATCTTATAATATACAATTTTACACATCTCAGGTTAATATATATGACAAACAAAGCAGAATTATATTAATCTTAAATTTTTGCACTACAAAGTATATCACAGTCAAACTCTGTACTAATAATGATGTACCTACATTAATCTAAAATAAATTTTTCATTTATAGATGTCATTATTAGAATAGATATTTTATTTTACAACAGTTAATTACTTTAAACAAAAAGTTAAAAAATATAAGATAATATGAACAAAAAAATATAACGAGACATTTAAAAATACGTATCTGTTATATTATTTCCTATTGTGTCATCCAAAAAACATTGTTAAGAAAGTATTATTTGAAAAATTTTAAATTGATAGCCACTGCTTATTAAAAAATTATACTATAGTAGATGTCTATGTGATTTGCAAACATAGATTGTACTATGGAATGTATATCGATATTTGAAGAGTCGCTCTTTATAAACCGGATAATTGTCTTTGCAATATAATCCAATCTACAATTTTTTGCTGGATCTGTCGCTTCTCCAGTAAAGCCGTAGCAGCCTTTTGAAATTTCTCCTCATTTCGACGTATGTACATTCTTGCGTCTTGTTCCATTTGGCTGATCTTGTCGGGTCGGATTTCAACCATCGATAACATTTCCGTTAAATAAGGATTAAATCTGAAGTAAATGTGATCAGGTAGCAGGTCATTGAGCATCGTATGCACAGCTGAAAAAATTGAGATCAATTTTTAATCATTGTCAATTATAATCTTTCTCTAATTTATTTCCAAATTTCTGCAGTAAAATTAGTTATATTAGGTGTTGGAATTAATTCGTAGCGTTTTTTAATGAAAGAATGTTATTTATTTCACATGAGCATTAAAAAATACATTAATGAAAATACTTCCCATCACTTGTAAAACGCTACGAATTAATTCCAACACCTAATACTTTATTATACCTATTAGTATTACCTTCTGTATCGGTGGCGCTATCCAAAATTTTATAAAACTTCTCTTTCCAGCTCGAGATAGCTACTTCCAAAGATTCGTTTCCACTGATATGATGTGGGATTCGACCTGTTCCGAATGATACGACACACTGGATTGGATTATTCGGCCACAACTGTTTGGCTTCGTGTATCGCCACGGCGCACGGATTATTTACCAAAATACCTAAAGCATTGTTGCAATCATTCTCGATAACGTTATGAAAATTTTTATATGATTCATGCATTCAGAATGTCGCGTAGCTTACCGCCATCCTGATGAAGATAGTCGCCGTATTTAAATTCCTCAAAGTAACTCGGTGCAGCAGCTGACGCTCTTACGGCTTCCCACAATTTATACTTGTGGGACCCCATATACTGGCTTTCCACTCTGTGCGGTAATGTGTAATTTCTAAACACGTAAGCCATGACGCGTTCGTGATTTACTACGGCGGATATTGCTGCAAACTAAAAATGCAAATGTCGTTAAAGGTCTTCCTACATTTAAATCACTCGTCTGTGAGATATGCATCATACATTTTATGTTCCGAGTTTCATCGACGATACATATTAAAATCTACACACCTTCGGTGCGTTTGGATCACGCGTAGTTTTGATAAGAATTTTGTCGCCTAAATGCTCCGTTAATAATTTTTCCCACAATGCAGTATCGTAATATGCATGACTCCATACTAGACTGCTCGTGCCTTTTATAGCACTCTGTGTAAACACTTTGGTACTCAAATCCTTATATAATGCTGAAACTTCATCCAATGATTTTCTCTTGTGTCCTCCTGCAATAATGAGTGAACGATAAGTTCGCGGTAAACAGAAACTTTACAAGACATTCCTTTTATTGATGGAATAACGTGCAGAACATGCTGTAAATCCACTTGAAAATTTACCTTCCGAAATATCCTTTGGCAATACTGCATGTAGATAACATAAATTAATTCACAAATGCATGTTACAAACAAAAAATTATAATCCTTTCTAATGTTATCTTATAATAATTATTAATAATCAATGAATATTTCTAGACTCATATATTGAGCAATTACCTAATACGGCAGCAAGAATAGCTCCTGTGCTCACGCCACATATGTAATCGAACATTTCATACGTCTTCTTTCCGGTGAGTTCTTCCAATTTCTTCAGCATCTCTATAACCAATACTCCACGAATACCGCCACCATCAATTGATAGGATTCTAATACCCCGACCGGGCAGAGGATCGATGTAACCCATTACAGCGAGTGCTTCTCTAATAGATGCTGTAAGAAATACATTGTTTGCATTCAGTAGAATGTTTATTTTGCATAATTTTGTTGAAAATTTTCTCCGCTATTCCTCTAAAAGTATAATCCAGTACAAAGGAAAGAAAAATGTAAATTTTGAATGATATAATTGATACGTCATCTTCTGTTATCATTGATAATTTTAGATGAATTTATTGTTCTGTTAAACGCGGTCATTGAAACTATACTAGAAAACAGAAAGGGACATATTATCGTTTAAAATTTATGTTTTTTTCTATACCTTTAATCTGTTCATCTTTCGCCTTCTGACGAGTCTGTAATAAAATTCTAATTGCTCCCTCTTTAATCGCGTAATGCCTCGCATCTGGATACTGATCGACATGCAACAATAATTCCTCTAATCTACGCAACTTCGAAGCATTTGACTCGGCCGATATGATGCTGTTCAAGACGTGACGTGTGCGAGAGACGATGCTGTGCTTCGGAATATTGCTGTGGATGTTCACTTTCCACTTTGGTATGACGACGGCACTTTGCGTAGCTTTAGGAGATAACTTGAAGAGCAATGTAGAAAGAATTTGCGGCATAGTCATGCCATCTTTCGATTCTACTTTATTATCGGGCGTGCCTTGCTCACGGATTTGCTGCAAAAAAATTACTTTTGTACTAAAAGCACATAAATACTGCTATTGCCTTTAGACTATGTTCCATTGCACGCATAGTACACATGAGATATTATTTTAGTATATTTTAGTATATTCTTGTTATTCGCAAAGTATTAAACAAAGACAAAATAATATATTATATACATTATATGTGCAACAGAACACAACTTAATTTATGAATAATTACCTGTTGTGTTTTTCGTTGCACAGTTGTTGAATCAGGATCGGTGAGTGATTCTGTTTGTTCAGGCGTTAGCTTTACATTATCTAAATCATTGCTGTCTTTATGTTTTGTATTTAAGATTTTGCTTGTAGTAGTACTGATAGATTCTGATGACAATTTTCGTATTGTTTCAAGCTGCGAATAAGTTAATTTCTGCAGGTTATCTAGCCAATCTTTGGAGATAATAATTTGATTCTTGTCACAGTTGGCCTTGTTCAGATAATCTTTCAATTGCGATAGAAGCTTCCACTGATTCTGCATGGACATTTTTGCTTTCTTTAGATCATTCACAGAACGCAGAAATCTATCAGCAATGCTCGTTACATTTCCACTAGCATCCTTGCCAGTTGCACTATCCGTAAGTTGTCTACAATTAAAACATTTCTTTTTCTTTATTTCTGACAAGTATAATTCCTAAGAATGACTCGAATTGCATTTATACTGATTTTGGCCATTTTCCAACAAGAGACACATGGGGTCTGTTTTTTATTCTTATACCAGACTGCACTAAAACTTTGTTTTAATTTAAAAATATTAAACACATACCTTTAAATTCCAAAAGTATACATTAGTTCAGCTGTAGAAAACAGATCTGTATTTGCAGAAATTAAACAAGAAATGATGAATTCATTGTGTTATACTATGTGTCTTTTACTGGAAAACATCCTTTCTGTATCTACAAAACATGAACGTACAAACTGTTGCAAATTAGAATTAATTTTAGAGTGACTTCGGCTTAAACTGGTCTTAAAATAAAAACAAAACTGAATGAATATTGGCCTAAGAAATACCAAAGTCGAAAATAACCTCCTTATTATTCCAGAACGTTTAGATAACACATACGTTTCTCGTCGCCTTTCATTTTGCGACCGCAATTATTATGCATATTTAGCTTTTTTACGAGATTCTGTATTAACTGATTCAGATTCTAAATGAAAATAAACGAAAACAGAATTCGGTTGCTGATGACACATTTATACCTGTCAAAATCAGCTGGTCATACGAGATATCGAACGTCTGTTTTTCTTTCGATCCTAACCTGACTCATGACTCACTTCGCTTAGTTTATACGAATTTTTTTATTCTGGAAATTATCTACTATAATAATTCAATTATCGTGTCACTATTTTGGTAACATCAAGAATAATTATATTGCACGTCACACGCATAAATGACTTGTAATGACAGTAGATCTATTCTTTTTAACTGAATTTCTCTTGTATGATTCATCTTTCTATTTTTTTTCACATTAGAAAGAAAAAGAGAAACTGTTGCAAGTTCAACTAAAAAAATTACTGTGCAAGAAGTTCAACTAAAAAAAAAAATTGACCCAGTATAATTTAAGGTGATGACGTAATATGCATTTCCGTATAATTTTACTGCGAAATGATGCAATTACAACTGGCGATGACGCATGCGACTTAAATCAATAATTTAAGCTAACTTCGATCAAGCTTTGATATAACGTATACCTAGTTCCATTGGATTAACTTATTTAATCTCAGTTCAATTTATTCTATCTTTTATCATTTTTAGGATTATCAAAAGATAAACAATAAGTTAAACCAAGATTAAAATTAATCTACATTAATTATTAAAAACAGGTATTATTAATTGACATGCCCATTATTTCTACAAAAGTAGATTAATTTTCATCTCGATTAAATTTAATTTTACTTTATTTTTTTTTAATTCTAAGAATTAAGAAAAAAAACAAATTAAACCAAAATTAAAATTAATAAACGTTAAATAGTTATAAATCAACCAGAAAAATTTACAACAAAATTTCGAGTTGTATATAATTTGTTATTCCTATCTGAATTTTTTTCATGTTACCAAATAAATATTAATATTATTTTTATTATTTCTATTCATGTTTATTCAATAAATCACAGGACTTGGACGAAATCATTCCAGAATCATTTCAATAGAATTAAATTTTCAATAATAAAATTAAAACAAATTTCTAACAAATTTATTATTCATTGTAAATCAAAGCATATGCAAATATATATATATACACACACACACACCTAGTTAATTCTAATAATTAACATCAAATATAATTATCTCACTTACCTAGTTAACAAAACACACTTTTGGCAGTGCTTTGCATGTCTATTAAAAGCCATTGTGAAGACTGCAAATTGCGATACTTTTATATCGACACCACACACTCTCTCTATATCCCTTCTTCCTCAGAGATATTTAAATCAAATGCCACGAGGTACAATTAAATCACATAATTCATTTAACGTTGTTTTACCACATTCTTCTCCGTAAATATTTCAGTAGAGCCAGTAGAAGCTCAAAATAATCAAAATTACAATTCGATTACAGAATTGAATCGTTTGATTGTCGATGATCAAAGAAATTAACAGATTCAATCAAATCAATTTTTACAATGACAGAAGAAGAAAGAAATATATATATATATATATATATATATATATATATATACTGATATAATATATGTCAGCGATATAATCAGTATTGATCGTAACGTCTCTTCGTTTGATACTAAACGCGGCCTGCACTCTCTCGATTCTTATATTACACGTGAAAGCAACACGTGATGTCTCGGTGAGTTGGCTTGAGTGGGCTCGTTTGCTATGTAAAATCGTAAATAGGATCGTACGACGCTGGCGGGCCAACCAGAGGTAGTCGCGTGACGCATTTAATAGCCTCCAGGTATCTCGCGGTGCAACGACACCGAGCAAAAAGGAGGATGGAGGGCAAAGAGTCAACAGGTTCTCGGTATCTAGTTGAGAGATGATCTCGTTACGATACGACCACGTTTGTTTACATCCGGTCTTCTGTTTGTATCCGATAGCCACTTCATAATCTCGTGACATGCGCTTCTCTCACGCAAGAAGACCAATCGCGTAAACATTGACACGTGCATCCGCTATTACGTGCGTCTCAATTATTTCGACAGCTCGGAAATGCTCTCTATTAATTTATTTAGTCTGACTCTTCGATTTGCTTTTTTTTAAAAAAGCTTAACTTGAACCGAAATGATTAACACGAAAATTAAATGATTAAATTGATTATTATTTGTTGTTGCAATTATTATTTTTTGCTATTATATTATTATTTGCGCTTTGACATTTGTGTGTTGATTCTCTTTGTTCTTGTTTTCTTGTCTGATGATTCATTTTCGTATCAATAGTGATGCTCTAATGTCCAAACATGTAAGCATCGAATTTTTCTTGTTCTGTTAAACGTCACAGAAAACATTATTGTATTTATTAGCAAAATATCAAGAAATAAAACTTTACTTTAAAGTAGCACAACTAAATGCGTACTCATACTTTCATTTATTAATAAAAAAAATAATTGGCATGAATGAAAAATTGTTTCAGTTTGCTAAATTTACTTTATATTTTTATTATAAATATTTAATATCGATATATCACAATGATGTCATATTGTGTAATGATTTTTCGAAAATACTACGATTTTGGCTATGATTCACTAGAATAACTGGCTATAAATGCTTTGAAGCATTCTTTTTGATTGGTCAATTAGTAACATTTTTTCTTCTGATTGGTTAATCAAATGCTTCAAAGTATTTATAGTGCTGAGTGGACTGCATTCATCAGGATATAGACATTGAAATAATTACAAAATCTTCAACTTTTTTATTTGGCGAAAAATGTTTACAAAATAAATATTGAAATTCCTTTAATCTTTAAGACATCGCTTAAAAGAGAACAAATATTGTTAAATAAGCTGCCAAAATTCTTGATAGAAAGAGTTACTGAAATAACAATTGCGTGATTGTTATTGACGTTTTTAAAAAACAAGTCAATGTATGCAGGACATAAAATAAAAAACAGCACACAATACTTATAAAATATTTACAAAATATTTTTAAATATTTATAAGATTTGTTTAAAAATATTTTGACGGTCTTAGATTGCACAGATTATAAACATTTATTATAGATATTATAAAATATTCATTGAAATGTTGTAGTAAATATTATGAAAAGTTTAAAATATTTATATAACATTTCAAAGAATAAATAGTAATAATATTTATGATAAATATTTATGATAAATATTTTGTGCTGTCTGGGACAAATTATATTGTATATCACGAGATTTATCTTGCCTAATATAAATTGCTCGACAATACTTATACGTATGTCATTTTTCAAATGAACAAACATGTCTCGGAAAACCATGATTTGGCTCGCACGTGTATCAAATGATGTACGTCATATCGTAAATCGAGAAGACTCGCTACGAAAAAGCTTGTCCGATTGGCTCGTGTCCAGATGACCTTGTTGGTCGATTGGCTGAGTTGTGAAGGCTCGTCGTATTGCGCTGTTTTTCTTTGACAGAAATGGCTCGCTACCTGCGACACCGTTATTTGTAAAGCCGCATCATTCACGTATTAAGCATCTGTCTTTTGATGAAAACTGAATCGGGGGAGAGGAGGGGGGGGGGATTTCGTGATACGCAATTACGTGATGTATCTTTCGAATTGTCAATATTAATATATAGTTCGATATTATGATATTCTATTTTATTTTGAGAATCATACGATTAAAATTAAACGATAATTACAAGATAATATAATGATATTAATAATAATGATATAATAATAAAAATGTTAAAACATGTATTAATAACAATGATATAATAATAAGAAATTTATTGTGTACTTATAATATTGAAATTGATAAATCGGATAATTACAAACAGTATGAAAGGAAAAGATGCAGCAAAAAAATAAGGCGCTAATAAAAGGTGCTGGCCACCTGTAGTAGATAAATAGAACACTAGATAGTAAAATCTTAACAAAATAAAAAATATGAAAATAGATATATATAATAGATATAAATAGATATATAAAAAATATAATAGATATGTAATAGATATATATAAAGAGTGAGAATCGAGTCTCAAAAAGAGACAATTCACTCTAAAAGTTTTAGAGAGTAACACGATTTTATATTAAATTATATATATTTTTTACATTTAATTTTATTTTAATACATATATAATTTAATATAAAATATTATATTAAATTATATATATTAATATATATAATTCTCTCTATACAATATAATAAATCTAATTTTTAGTTATTTAACAAATTATACAAAAGTGTATAATTAATGTTATAAGATTAATTATAATTAATTTATAATTTCATATCTGGAATATTCTCTAATATCATTTAATACTTTGCAATTAACCTTTCAAATATTACTCGCTTGAGATCTCTAAGCTTTATTTAAATTTGTTAAATGTATGCATGCTATTTATATACATTATTTTATTTAGCGCAAATTGTTTCACAATTAAACATTTTTTACATTTACTTTTATTTAAAGAATATATAGAATATGATCAATCATTATTTAATTATAAATCATCAAAAAGAACAATACAAAGATATAATGTAGGATACCAGAAACATTCTACGCACATTATTACGTTAAAAAAATCAAGCGAATAATGTAGGCTTAATAGATCTATTATATATATTATGTATCGTATATTAAGTTTCTCAAATATATTGTGTATTTTATGTATATCAATTTTCTTCCGATGATATCTGCAAAAACTCCGAAGAATCATAGATACATTCTTGATTCAATCCGACATAACTTTACATTATCCTCGCTATCAGACACGCTGTAGAACTTCGCGTACCTCTATATACCTGACAGAAGTATCATTACATCCTGAAAATCCCTCGGGGGTTTAACGCAGGCTCGTGCCATAATGCAACTTCATTCTGCTGAAAGGCTCTTGCGAAGCCACCGCTATCTCGAATCGATGCACTTCGACATGGATTCGCGTCTTGGATTTTCCAGACACGCGTACGCGTACAGAATGCTTTAGATCTAACGAGAATCGCCTTCGATATATCTTGGATCATACAATTGCATTTGTAAGGAAAAAATCACATTTGAGTCTAAGAAATCTATGGCCAATATTTATAATCGGTTCTTATATTTATAAGATTGTGTAAAGTACAGTCTTAATTAAGATGTTATGAACTAATTAGAAAGCCGCATTAGCATTTTAAAACATACTTAAGACGATTTTAAAATAAGAACCGACTATGAATGCATGGTTTATAAAGAAACAGGTGATTTTGTTACGATCCGCAACACCATGAGTGCAATCGGTACAATAAAATTGCTGTCAGGAATTGGAAGCGTGGCTCGGATTCGCTTCATTTATTTTCACGAGAATTGACACGAGATCCTTTCACACGTGTTCGCTAGAGAACGAAACCCGGAAATAACTGCAAGGCATTTTTCTTTTGTTTGAGAGGAAATCGGTTGAGAGGAAATCTTGATTGCTGTACAATCGATTGCTGCGAATCCACCCTTCACGGCTGCTGAATAAAATTCGAGGATTGAGAGAATTTATTTATTTTCATCTCGTAAGTTGTATCTGTACGAAGCATAATTAACGCACGTAATAACATTTTTTTTCTCTTTCTTTTTTTCCATTCGCAGGTGCCTCCGAGGGGCGCGTTTGGATTGCGCATTGCTCCGTGGGACTGTATCAACCCCTATATAAGGCTGAATCCTTCCTCGCGAAAGTTTAGATGTGGCTCAACGGGCGATCTGACGTGTGATCTCTTTTCCGTTTTCTTTTTTTATTTTCAACTTGACACAACTTGCACCATCACTCACGTGTGCAGATTATCTCTTCCTCTCTCCCCCCAATTCAAGAGAATTTTTCATCGTTATGTTCACGAAGCTTAGGTTATTCGTGCTGTCGGTTGTTGTTGCTTCGCAAGTGTCGTGGCTCGTGAGTGTACCGCGCGGTAAGATGTTTGTTCATTCCCCAAAGATATTTTTCATCGGGATAAGTAAAATCAAAGTACTATGTATTTTGTTGCTGCGCAAACTTTTCTGAAATTTGCAATTTTATTGCAATTTTTATTTAGTTAATTTTACTTAACTTAAGATGAGAAATTCGATGCGCGTGGATGCCTTTTAATAATTATATAGACAATAAATAATAATTATAGTATAATAATTTTGTTTTAATTTGTGTTTGCGCTATTTTTTCTTTACCGTTGCAATATACTGGTAACAGAAAAGAAAAGGATAATTTTCCTTAAAAAAAATTACTCAAGTGCAATTAAAATGCTTATAAATATTAACGAATTATAACAATCTATTACTTACATTTAAATGAGGTACTTCAAGAAATATGTATTCCACTGGCAAGATTTTATTTTTTGAAAAATATCTATGTCCATCGATTTTCTTTTATCAAAAGTTTACCGACATATTATTCAAAAGTGCTGATAAACATTTCAATATACAACCTGTATATCAATATTTTATTCTACTATTTAATAAACGCATTTGTTAAGAATATTTTGCACGATTTTATCGACGTGTTTCTTTCGAAATTTCTATCCCGATGGCGGGAATAAGCTCATTGAGTATGCATGGCTTGTAGTTTCAGTATTCTACGTCCCTTCTTGCTTTTCACTCTGTGTAATCGCGCGTATGAATAAAACGAATGTATTTTCTATGTGATTTCTCCAACAAATAGCGACACTTCAATGGTATTTTTGATGCGTAATCGCGCGAATTAACGTCTTGGCCTCATTTCAATTTCGAGTCTTAAGTTATTCCAGCAGTCGTAACTTTTTAATTATAAAACTTCCATTGTTTAATTTACAGAATATTTTATTTTATTTAATTTAAGCGCCTATAAAAAATATATCTAATATTTTTCTAATATATTATAGTATTTTATTTCAAGGAATATCTTGATAAGTAATATCTATAAGCAGCTTTGAAATAAATTTGCAGGGACTTTCAAAGTAATAGGTAGATCTCTCGTATAAATACTAAAAATAAAAGGGTATTATTCTCCATTACGTTCATCTTCAGTTTCAAGCCCTCGTTCAAACAGCATTACTTTTAATTAAGCGTTTGAATGGTTGTCGATATCTGCATTCGCGACTCGACGAATTCACGTCTTTTGATCCACTTCGCAGTGGATTACGGAAATCCTCTGCGGGTGTATAACGTGGGCGTACTTATGGCATCCCATCTTGACAGCCCGTTTGATCTTGAGCGATGTGGTCCAGCTGTCGATCTGGCTTTGGAAGAAGTGAACGAATTCCTGAAAGTTCACAACGTGCAGCTGCGCAAAGTCCAAGGAAGGTATACAATAACTTTATGCTCAATATTGATTACACGTTTACTTGGCTCGATTTATGCCGAAGTTATAACATCGATGTTATAACTTCGACATAAATCGAAACGTAGTATAAATTGTTATTATCGGAAAACAAAAGAAAGAAGATCATCTATCATTTCAGATGTTATCAATCAAAGCTGAAAAAACAACAAAGACAATTATCGAATTCATCTATCGAATTAATTTAACAATCGCGATCTATAATTTCCTCATTGCACGATAATAAAAAATATGTATCGGATGAAAGCTGCATAAAAGTTTCTCGTCGTAATTTTCTCTTATGAAATGTCCTTTTAATGGACCGTTTATTCGTAATACGTGGTTCTGCCATTTTTATTTGGCCATTTTATATTTTCTGCTGTTTTGTCGTCGTTGCTCACACATCAGGGGAAAAAATACGGTCGAAGAAGAATCGGGAAAAAATATAAAAATATATATATTATAAAAATATTTGAAATCAAGTCTAGAAATAGTCACATATAATGTCGACGTAAATAAAAAAAGAAGATATTTCATTACATCAGATAAAATATAATATAAAATGTCGTTATTTTCTGCATTGTGATATGTTATATCTCAGTTTCAGTCGTCTCGTTATATTTCATGCGTTATAATCCATTTCGCTGCTCACCTCTTTTGCGTCATTACATTGATACAATTGAACAGGCATTTGCATGGAAAGACGCGTTCACGATATTGACCATACAACTGCTCAATCCTCTCGAGGTCAGCGGGAAAGAAGAACGAATTATCTACAAGTGAAAATTATTTTTTACGTACGACACTTGTTATATCGATCATCCATTTCTCTTCATATAAACATCGTATAAAAAATGTATTCACGTGCATACAGAATATGTACCGCCGCGCCTATTACTCGTAGTTAAGCTTTATATTTAAGACTTTCTTAAATTTATCTTTAGATACTCTACGAATTATTTCATTGGCTGCTACGTATCTAAAGATAAATTTAAGGAAGCCTTAAATACAAGATGACTATGAATACGGGCATAAGTCTACGTTACGTGGTGTATATCATCTGTTGCGCGTGGATTACACATAGTTGTAATCACTATTTCAGCAACAGCATCGAAATGCCGCGTCTTTATAATGGCATTTAATTAACTGCAACATAAAATGATTAGATAGTCTTCTAATGAATTAATTTTCAATAAAAATTTTGACAATTTATTAATATTTACCTATATATTGTTTCTTGAATGTGAATTACACACGTTGTTCATTGAGAAGAAAATTTTTGGGATAATGTAACTTTAATTATATGTATTATAATTATAATTACTACTGCTATAATGTTAATATAATCTATTTACTATATAATGTATATCTATTTGCTATAATGTAAGTATCTTTATTAAGCATTTTATTAAATGTGATGTAAATTTACATGTAAAAAACACAATCGTTCTTTGAAAAATCTAATGAACTAAAAAATTCGTAAAAATTTCAACAATTTATTGACAATTATATATTATCTAGTGAATGAGGATTACACGTGTTAATCCACATTCAACAGATATTATTCATAATCACCATTTCACCAAAGAATTGCGTCTTTATAAGGACATTTAATTAATTGTAAAACGGCCATTCTTTTAATCTTTACAGGACAAGAAAGTCACTATAATGTAGAAATAATAATGCTATATTTTGGGGAAAGGAATAATGAAATAATAAATTATAACAAATTTTATTCAAGAAAAAATTGTAAGATTTTAAAAATAATTCTCTGCTCTCTTTAAAAGTTAATAATTAATTTTCTATAAAATTTCAACAAAGTTAATAATTAATTTTCTACAAAATTTCAACAATTCATTTACAATCATATATTATTTGTTGCTCGTGAATTAAACATTATAATCACGTTATAATTACCATTTCAGTAATAACATCGAAATGTCGCGCTTTTACACAACGGCGTTTAATTATGCAATGTAAAACAGTCATTCTTTTAATAAATTAATCCCCAACGAAAATTCTAACAATTGACAATTATCATCTGTTGTACGAGAATTCTCAAGTAGCGCCTGCAAAGTGTTAAAAAAAAGCGCTTAAATACACTTTTTTAACTCTTTGGAAGCGCTTTGTGCTACTTAAAGCTACGCAAAAGAGTAAGGCATCAATAAGATGTAAGCAATAGCAAATCTAAAATATTTATTTGCTTATTACTTACGTATTATTGCTTAAATTTTGTATGTGCCATAATCTTTATACACAGAAAGAATTTTTTCTTAGAATTTACCCTGAAAATATGACAGGCATGGGACAACATTGTACTTCGAAGAATTTTAATGTAAATCTCTTTCATTCATTAATAAGACTACAATAAAGTATAAAATAAGTTTGATCAATTTTATTGAAGTGCAAATCTTGGTAAAAATCTTTAAAATATTATATTGTACCACAACTACCATATTTTCAGGATAAATTTTAAAAGAATTCTCTCCGTGTATGTTATAAGCATTATTTCAGTAAAGAATTAACTTTCGACAAAAATCCCAACATTCATTTTGGTTGACGATAACATTTCGTACGCGGCGATGGTGACGCAATAATTAAATTCTTTTCTCGCAAATCAAAATTCCCCAATCTGCATTGTCATTGCAAACATTTACGAGAGATGCAGCAGGACCGCGACATTTCTGCGCGCCGCGCCGCATTCCCAACATTTTCAATTAGCGCAGATCGATGGGAATTCAATCATTGGCCATTCATCGGGTACAATTAATGCGCCATTATCTCGAGCTGTTGCTCGCGCAACGCGTCCCTATCCCGGTGTGTCGAATGCATCGTGATTATTGTTGCCATTCGTAGCTAATTGCTCGTACGCGCGTATACAGAATATTCACACCGAAATGCGCATTTCGCTCCTCAAGGACGCAGATATCAGCGAATACTGTATGTACGTCACGTGTAACTGCACAAGAGAGCGGGAGAATATGTATTCAAGCGAACCCCTGTATCGCATCCACCCCCAGTAATCCGATCGTATTATGTTTGCGCTTTAATACATGATGTATACGATCCATCATATACGTCCACTTTGTGCGTTTTCACAGATTGATATTAACCATGCACGCATATATTTCCATATCAATGCAGGATTGTACATTTCTATTAACGAAAATTGAATCGTTGTCGAAGGATAAGCACATGGTTTTTATTTAGCTAAAGAAATGAGTATTCTCATGTTTCAAAATTTATATCATTGACTACTTGTAAATATATATATATTATGCATCTTGTAAATATATTTAAAAAATATTAAAGTTATGTTGTTTTTCGAAAAATGAAATAATATCTCTGAAAATAATACACTTTCACTTTGCGAGAATAAAATTTCATAGGAAAAAACGATTTTTTATCTTATCAATAAAGGGCTAAATGTTCTATCAAAAATTCACTCCATGAGAATGTATATCAAATTTGAAATAATCTGATTTAAAAATGTGTTAATTTCATCGTTTTGAGATAACAGTTCACTCGTTAATTTAATTTATTTTCCTAATTAAAATTCATAATATAATAATAGGAAAAAATATAGAATACATTAAGTAAGAAAAAAATCCTCTTTTCAACCGAAATGAATCTTATTGCTTGTTAATATTCATATGCAAATTTACAAGTACATGTTTAAATTCTATAAATTGCGTTCCAATTCAATTTGTCGGACTTGAAACGCAATGATAAGCTGGAACTGGAAATAACATCACAAATTACATCAATTAATTTAATAATGCTAATAGGCAGCATAAATCACTACAAAGAATTTATTGCAAAAAATATATTTGCAAATTTGCAAAGAATTTATTGCAAAAAATGTATTTGCAATATCAAGCTCCAATTAAATTAATCCGCTTTGATCAAAAATAAAATTCCTCCTCTTATTTGATTTTATCGGTTTAAAATTTCATTTATAATTGTACACATATATATAATTTTTCAAAGAGTGCACAAAATTCTATTTCTTCAAACCTATACAATAATTTAATTCCTTAATATACAATCAGAATTTTTTGCTAAGTAGCCATAAATCAATTAAAAGTATAAGAGAAGCGGTATTTACGATTAAATCGTTAAACAATAAATAGCTATAATTTTATATTATAATTAAATAAAAAAAAACTTGTTGGAAAAAAATAATAAAAATCTTTTGCATCGTACTTGACAACATCGAGATTTAATAATTATTGTGTTAATTTTAATCACAAAATGTGAGATACGGATAGATATTCGTCAACGACGAATGTTCGAATTTCTCAGCTATCCGACCTGCAGCGGAGCGAGGGCACCCGGTTTAGCAGCGGACATGCATTTTCGTGACAACGTCATCGCATTCGTTGGACCGGCTTGCGCCTTCGCCCTGGAACCTGTGGCACGTCTCGCAGCCTACTGGAACAGTCCAATTATCACCGGCATGGGTGATCAAGTAAGTCGCACTTACTTTCGCGCTGCTGATACACGTGTCAACGTTTGATTACTAGCAGTAAATACCCAGTAAATTTTCGTCCAGTCAATTAACTTAGACCTTTGCATTTGCATAACTCAGCATTTAACATTAATTAATCTCGCAACAATGATGACTATTCTCTGAAGTCTATTCGATTAGAGAAACTCTATTGCGCCAATAATTGTAATTACAAAATTGCGTAAAATTGTGTTAAATTAGATTGATCCCCCATTTTTGCTTCCCCTACTTTGTACTAATGTTTTTGATGTCGCATTGTACGCTCTGATATTAAGACGAATCGCCACGTATTGTGTGTTAATACTCATTTATGTGATACTCATTACGTGATTATCGCTTTCTTGCGAACCAAGCCTCCCTCGGAAGGCGAACTGTCGGTCACGTCCGGTATCCTTGGAAGGATCCATAAATGGAAGAATGAAACGTCGGTAAGAAGCTGCGAAAGAGTCTTTTCGAATCTTTTTTTTTCTTTCTGTTGTTCCAATTGCTGCATTGTTTTATTGAGAAAAATTTCTGGTTAAAAGTAAACGAACCAGAAGATTCTGATCAATCAAAATTTGTTCATTTTAAATCAGAATTCCAATTAATGCAACCAGACTCTTTTTCCAGTGTAAGCATTCATGATAGTTAATGTTGCAGTTCATCTGATATTTTATTTTTTAAACGTAATATTATTAATATCCTAATTAGCTACGCGCTAATTACAACAGAGAACGGTATAAGAAATATAAATTCTCCGCATAATGTTACTTTAGCCCTCGTAAAATTCATTAAGCTCAGAATTATGATAATGATATCAAAGGTTTCTTCAATTTTTCATAATAATTACCACCATATTCTACTTAATTATTTATATATATCTAATATATTATCACAAATTATATAATAATTGATATGAATTTTTGACATATTGTTTTGACTATAGAAATAAACTCTTACATACTCAATAGAGTCTAGATATTTTTTCTCGTCGCGATCTCTTCCTATCGTCACAGGATGGATTTTTTGTCATAACATATTTTTCATCTTCTTAATTCTCGAAGGGAATTTTTAAAGACAAAAGCAAGTATCCCACTTTAACGAGGATGTCGTACTGTCAGTGCCGATTGCGGCTCGTCTTCGCTAGCGTGTTCAAGGAGTTTGGTTGGTCCCACGTCGCGCTTATACTGGACAGGTCGGACTTGTTTTCGCTGACGGTAGGGAAGAATCTGGAGTACGGTCTGCATAAGGATGGACTTTTAAAATTCGTAAGGGAGTTAGACGGAAACTCCGAGGACGAGTCATATCACCTTTACCTGCGCGACGCGAGCATGTACGCTAGAAGTGAGTGATCGCTTTTGTCTTATACTTGCAGGGTGTCCTGTGAAAGACTTAAATTAACTCTGAATTTTTTCTTAAATTAGATAAATCTCTCTTTTATGTCATTAAAGATATATCAAATGTACAGTCTCTAAAAAGTGCCTAAAATTGGAAAACTTTTCGAAAAAAATGAATGTTATATACATATTAAACGATTCAATAATTCAATATTTATATTTGACAATACAATTTTATAATTTAAATAAACATTTTCTCATTTTATCTTAATTATTGTTTAAGAATATGTTTATTTTTTACTGAAATAATTTTTTATTTAGATTTTAAATCGTCAAACATTTGTATTAAATATAACATAGAAAAATTGATAATTTTTTAATATTTTTTTTAGTTCATATTTTGTTAAGAAATACATATAATTGTAATATATCTTTAATCGAATTCTGAAACATTCAGTGTAAAAATATTTCCACGTGATGACGAAAAATCGCGATGCTAAGATGCTGTGTTTTTAACAGCAACTTAAAAGATAATAATTTTGAACAGTTGTGATACTCAGCGTTCGCGGAACGCTCGTCAGAAGATTTATGCTGGCTGCCCACGAATTAGGAATGACAAGAGGGGATTGGGCTTTTTTCGATGTCGAGATATTTCACGTAAGGCGCTATAATAAATGAGAAAAGACTATTCTAAATCCGTCATACATCAACGTGACAGCAACTGATTATCACAGTTGACACTCATTAGTGTTAAATCAATTTAAATAAATTTTAAGGGTTCGTACTGGGGCGATCATGACTGGGAGGTTGGGGATGAGGACGATGCCACTGCCAGGAAGGCTTACGAGGCTTTACTGAGGGTGTCTCTTCTTCAACCGACTAGCCCACGATTTCAAGATTTCGCCGATAACGTCAAGCATCGTGCGCAAACCAATTACAATTATTCATTTTTAGAGGACGAAGAAGTGAGTTTATTAAAATAATAATTCTATAATATAGAGTCCTAAGGACATAATAAAGTTGCTTTTTTAGACAAAGCATTTAAGGGTACAATATTATCAATCAAGAAAATTAATCCAAGCGGGTGAAATGAATTTCTTGCTTTTTTTCACAGGTGAATTTCTTCGTCGGAGCATTTTACGATGGTGTTTACTTGTTAGGAATCGCGTTGAACGAGACCTTGGCCGAAGATGGAGATATAAGGGACGGCATATCTATAACGAGAAAAATGTGGGACCGAAACTTTATGGGCATTACAGGTCACGTCAGGATAGATGACAATGGGGATCGTGACGCGGATTACAGCATTCTTGATTTAGATCCCATTACCGGAAGGTCACTTAAAATTCATGCCATTCGTTCCACGCGATTTTATCATTTATATCTATCAAGATGCATCTCGCAAATTCACAATTAGACGGTTTAGGAACTAGAATGTTTTTCTAAATTAAATGTCACAGATTATCTTGTTATTAAGGAAGACAAATTTGTTTATATATGTTAAAGGAAAAAATTCTATAAAGATATGAAGAGAGAATCAATTAATATAAAATTATCATTGATGTTGCATTTTTATAAAAAGAACACCACATAACAAAAATGCCAAAGATAAGATATTGACATCTTACAGATTCGAAGTAGTTGCTCATTATTTAGGATTAAATCGAGAATATAGCCCTATGACTGGCAAGAAGATCCATTGGCCAGGTGGAAGGGAAGGACCCCCGCTAGATATTCCAGAGTGTGGTTTTTTAGGAAATGATCCGGATTGCACGTCAAGAAGAGAAGCTTATACGTTTGTAGCTTACACAGGCATAGCGCTCGCTGTGTTTCTACTAATTGCGATTACAGCCGCGTGTCTATTATACAGGTATGCTTCATGTGATTCATCAAATTTTATATTTGTGCGATCCAGGAGTTTTGAATAATAATATGTAAAGAAATAAAAAAAAGATGTCGATACTAAAAAGTTCTGGCATAACAATAGAACGTAGAATTTTTTAATGTAAATATTTGTGAAGAATATAAAATTATAATAGAATATAAAATTTATCGACGTGAAAACATTTCTTTGCATAGACATTTGCGGTTATCTGCCGATCTCAATAATATGTCCTGGCGTGTGAGACCTGAGGAATTGCTTCTAGAAGTTGGGAAGCAATTCTCATCGAAGATAAATCTACACCAAGCGATATCCGACGCAAACGTGAGCGATAAATTATGAATATAACGTGCGCAGAACAATAAGAGATTGCTTAATTTTATTTATTATAAAGTAAAAATAAAATTATATATGATTTATAAATCGTAAAACTTAACTGATTCTTTTATTTAATCATAGAATTACGGATTGGAACAGAGGATACGTCGCGGTTCGCAGATTAGTTGCGAATCATTGCCGCCAACGACGGTTTTTACCACTATTGGGATATACAAGGGTGAGAGAGTAGCTATCAAGAAGGTCACGAAGAAGAAAGTAGTCGATGTGACAAAGAAATTGCTTTGGGAAATCAAACAGGTCAGGGACGTCACGTCAGAAAACACCGTGAGGTTTGTCTTTTAACAGTAGAAACAATTTTTCTCCGTGTTTTTCTTTCTCGTAGATAATAAAAGGATGACCATTCACAAGATTTCTTTGATAGCATAAATATTCAACAATGTAACGTTGCTGTTTTAAACTCAATTTCTTGCTATTTATTAATAAATTTAATTGCTCGCTAGATTTATCGGGGCTTGCCTCTGTTCGCCATCACCGACTGTCTTAATTCTTACCGAATATTGTCCTCGAGGATCGTTGAAGGATGTTCTGGAAAATGAAGCAATTAAGTTGGATTGGAATTTTCGAATGTCCCTGATCCACGATATCGTCAAGGTAGATGCAGGTGCAGAAGTTGTGTTTTTCGTTAAATTATTGAATGTATCTCAACATATTTAACTATTTTTATAATTTAATTGCATCTTAATTAATATTACATTAATTTATAATAGAGCGTTGTAATTAAATGGAACATCATGAATAAGCATGATGAAGCGAAAACGATAAAGAGATTGCTTCCTCGCAGGGAATGTCTTATCTTCATGCCAGCGAGGTTTCCGCCCATGGAAAATTACGATCATGTAATTGCCTAATCGACGGTCGTTTCGTATTAAAAATTTCGGATTTCGGTCTCAAAACTCTCACCACACCTTCCGAATTGATTATGGACGAGAGTTATTACATCAGTAAGTTGCAAAAAAATATAAACGATTTAAACTTTTTAAAACTTTTGAAAAGTGAATTGTCATTCTGAAGAGTGAAATCTCACTCTTAAAAATTAAAAATCGTTTCCACTCTTTTTCAAGACTGATTCAATTTTTATTCTTTAAGGTGAGATTCCACACATAAAGAATTTAAAAAGAATATATGAGTGATGTATTAAAAGTTGACAATAGAATCTTTATTTGCAGAATTACTTTGGATCGCTCCGGAACTCCTGCCATTAACGATAACACCCGGAAGCGCCGCGACGCAGAAGGGCGACGTTTACAGTTTCGCAATTATCCTGGAGGAGATAGTGGTCCGCGGTGGTCCGTACGAGATAACTAGGACTTTTATGACGGCGCAAGAGGTGTGATCCATTTCATTCTTTTTTTTTAACTCTAATTTTAACGCGATTTCTTTATTATTTTGATGCCTTTGCTACGAAGATCGTGAACAGAGTATCAGCGTCGGAGAATCCTCCTTTAAGGCCGGAAGTCACGCCGAAGGACTGTCCGCCGGATATACTCTCATTGATGGAGAAGTGTTGGCACGAAGTTCCTGACGAACGACCCAGCTTTCACACCATTCGCGGCATAATACGAGGAATCATGAAGTACTTTTATTTCAAATCAGGAGAACGATAGTGTATTTTCAATTAACTGCAATGACGACTCATTCACGTCATATCATGCTTTGTCTTTTAAATATATTTATATTATTATATATCTTGTTATCCTCTCTCCACGATTGAGTCGCTCGTATACCATTACCTTAAATTATATTATAGAAAATATAAATGTAAAAATATATAAACAAATATATTATACAAAAAATTGCATTCGCTTTTCAGAGGATATTGCGAGAATTTAATGGACGATCTACTACGGCGAATGGAGCAATACGCCAACAACTTGGAGGCGCTCGTCGAGGAGAAGACCGAACAATTGAGTTTGGAGAAGCGTCGCAGCGAGGAATTGCTATACCAGGTGCTTCCGAGGTATCGAAATCGTTCATCGTTGCTTTGTCTAGTTTCTCGGCATTTCACCCTTTTTAATAGTATTTTTTTTTTTTTAAGACAAGTCGCCGGTCAGTTAATGGCTGGGGAGATGGTGCAACCAGAGCAGTTTGAATGCGTCACTATCTATTTCAGCGATATCGTTGGTTTCACGGCGCTATGCGCGCAGAGTACACCTATGGAGGTCGTGGATTTCCTGAATGATTTGTACAGTACCTTCGACAGTATTATTGGATTCTACGACGTTTATAAGGTAGACATATAACAAAATAAAAAATAAGAGCATAAAAAACCACAGCACAAGTTATAGTTTGTGATATTTAATTATTATTACATTAATTAAAACATTAAACGTTTCGGCTACAATCTGGCCATCTTCAGTAATTCAATAATATTCTTAAAACGCAGAGTTACATCTAGTTGACATTAAATTCAACAGTCGAGAGTTGTAATTAAATAAACATGTTCTTTTATATGTGAAGATGCTTCATACAGTAATGTTACAACGCCAATTGTCATATCAAGAAAAGTTTTGATAATAAAATATTTAAACAGATTTTTGGCATGCCAATGGGTTCTCCTTTGTCCCCCATACTGGCGAACATTGTTTTACAAGATTTTGAACAAGAAATTATTACCAAGAATAACATTAATTCATCTTTTTATTTTCGTTATGTGGACGATATTGTATTAGCTATACACAAAGAAAAAGTTGAAGGAGTTCTAGAATTGTTTAACTCATATCATGAAAGGCTTAAATTTACTGTGGACTTTGGCGATGATAATGGCATACATTTCCTAGATGTTAAATTAATGAGACAGGAAGGAAATATCATCTTCGATATTTATAAGAAACCTACCAATTCTGGGAGATATCTTAATTATTTTTCGAATCATCCGTTAGAACACAAAAGGGGAGTTATTATTGGGCAATTTAATAGAATTCTATTCTTATCCCATCCTAAATTTCATGAAAAAAACATCTCTGAATTAATTCACACGTTTCTAAGTAATGGTTATCCTTTAAAGTTTATATTTTCTACAATAAATAATAGAATTAAAACTTTGGAAAACAGAACTAATTTAGATCAAAATCGTAAAGAAATTAATAATGAATGTGACTCTAATGTTACTTCAAAAAAATTTTTCACGATATCATATTTGCAAAGTTTCGGAAAAATTTAAAAAACTTTCACATGTGTACGGTTTTAATATAGCTTATAAACCTATGAATAAATTGAATACATTTATTAAGACAGGAAAGGATTCTTTGCCTAAGGATGACCAATGCGGAGTAGTTTATAAAATTAATTGCTTAAACTGTGAATCGTCTTATGTTGGCCAAACTAAAAGGAAATTAAAAACTCGGATTCGGGAAAACTCGGAAAGAACATAAGGCCGACATAAGAAAACCTTCTTCCGAAATTTCTGTGGTTTCACGTCACCGTATGAATGAGATGCATGAATTAGATTGGGATAATATAAGAATTTTAGATATAGAACAATCTTTAGCGAAAAGAAGAATTTCGGAAATGATACATATAAAAAGACAAACAAGTGGTATCAATAAGCAAAGTGACACGGAAGGTTTGCCTGAGGTTTATTTTCCTCTTCTAAAGAAGGATGTCTCTTTCCTTTAATAAACAATTCTAGAACTTTCTAAAATTTTTGACTCAGATATATAAATAGTGGTAAAATATATGATAGGACAAATAACAACACATAATGTTACGACAAAATTCTAATTGTGTAAAAGAAATACTCGAGATTCATCGTTTGGTTTTTTTGCTGTAAAACAGGTAATGATTCTATTTCTTTATATTCCGACTAGAAGATTTTAATATATACAATTTTATTTAAATTAGAATCTAGAAATTCTTGTTCTACACTTTTCTTGATATGACAATTGGCGTTGTAACATTACTGTATGAAGCATCTTCACATATAAAAGAACATGTTTATTTAATTACAACTCTCGACTGTTGAATTTAATGTCAACTAGATGTAACTCTGCGTTTTAAGAATATTATTGAATTACTGAAGATGGCCAGATTGTGGCCGAAACGTTTAATGTTTTAATTAATGTAATAATAATTAAATATCACAAACTATAAACTTGTGCTGTGGTTTTTTATGCTCTTATTTTTTATATGTGTTAATATTAGAACCACGTTAGTTTCAAGATATATAATATAACAAAATAAATTATAAATAAAGACACATAAATGATTCATTTTAGAAGAAAGAAACGCATTTGCACCAGAGTCATTCAATCTCCAAACTTGAACTCTAATAACAAATTCTGAAATGACTTTGAGAAAAGAAATGATCTTGAAATTGATTTTGAGATTGATTCACAGGTGGAAACAATAGGAGACGCATATATGGTAGCGTCTGGTCTTCCAGAGAGAAATGGTGACGAACATGCGAGGGAGATTGGACTGATGGCTTTGGCGATTTTAGACGCCGTCAGATCGTTCACCATAATACACAAGCAAAATACTCAATTGAGCGTACGGATCGGCGTACACAGTGGTCCAGTTTGCGCTGGAGTGGTGGGTCAGAAGATGCCGCATTATTGCCTCTTCGGCGACACCGTGAACACGGCGTCTCGAATGGAATCCTCCGGTCTTCGTAAGAAATAAATCCTGTATATTAGATAATAACAAAAAAAATACAATGTTTTAAAAATTGAAAGATTTTCCGTTAAAGTTTTTAATCCTATGTAGAAAATTAAATATAGAAATTAAATATAAGCTTAACTTATATAATTTGTTTCACAGCTTTGAGAATACACGTCTCCAAAACGACGAAGAATATCTTGGACAAGTTCGGGACATTCGATCTTGAGCTTAGAGGAGAGGTGGAGTTGAAGGGAAAGGGTAGAGTGACATCTTACTGGTTGACCGGTTGTTCGGAACCTGATTCTAGATTGGTCGTGCCGAAATATCGCAGGCTTAGTAGCAGCCAACTTGAGAACAATCTCAATCCATTAATCTTTCCACCGAATAATACAAATGGCTCAAAAACAAGCAACAACACCTTCATCAACTTGGCGGAATTATCATAATTAATATTTAGCTCTTTTTTAGGATAAAAAGATAAAAAGATTGCAATTGAAAATTATAGAGAAAAAAATATCCAATGTGGTACACGCGTCACAAATTAGAAAAGTAAGAATGATCATAGAGACACTACTTTTTGTTCGATACTGTTTTTCGATGTATAAAAACGATATAACACTACATTAATGTGAATTGGATGTAATAAAGTAGTTTTAGTCATATTACAATTATAACTTTTATTCGGAATTTTACATCAATAGCATTTTATTTATTTAAATAAAAGAAATACGATAGGCTCTTCATGGACAGGGGTATGTATAGTAAATTAATTAGCTAAGATACTGATCATTTAGCTTTTAACCTTGGGGTATAACACAATTAGTACGTACAATAATACAATAATTTATCTTTTAAGAATGATCTACATAAACTACTCTCTAATCTTTAGTTTATTCTTTTTCTTTTTAATGTAAAAGTTTGATGTAAAAGGGAAATATAAAGTAATTCAACCTCAAATACTTATATTACCTTTTTAGTGCTTTTTATATATGTCACATTGTATTAATTTTATACATATTTGTTTTCGTCAACATACTCAACATATATTTTTAAACATTACAGTGATATTAGCACTTCTCTTTTCGTCATCATTATCATTATCATGATCAATATTTCTCTCTCGCTACTGTAAACGATTATAAATCTCTGTGATCTCTATAATTGTTATTTGTCATTACGTCTAGAAGATCTCGTCGAAGATCGATTCCATTTGTGACAAAATCTTGACAATAGATACATCGTTGTAAGCTACTTAGACGCCAGGAACATTATTAGTCTGCAAACGAAAAATTACACGCTGTACATATGAATTACACTCTATTGTGTATTATATTGTAATAAAGTAACTCTACAGTAGCTCTTCTCTAGGATCAATCTTTTACCTAAAACTGATGGCTTTAGCTGCAAGAAGTCTATTGCATTCCGCCGTGTCCGGTAGAGGTAACGTAAAATACGGACTCTCGTTTTCTTGCTCGGTGAATTCGAATCTGTGAATTCTCGGATGGACCTTCATATCGCCGAACGGGCCTTTCAAGATCAAGTAATAAACTGGTAGCGGATAAGTAGTTTTTGTCTTTAATATCAGCTACGAAACATATTTTCATACTTAGATCACAATATCTATATCATTATCGGATTTATATTTCAATAATCTCTTTTACTCTTAACTCATATACACGCGCACGTATATGAATAACGATACTTAAAGTTTTCTATGAAATTATAAAGACATGCGGTTTTTCGTACTTGGTAAGTTATGTCTCGCTCTGAACTTTGAGTAGGATCGCGTTGATTACTGTTGATTCTGGCCTTTACTACCCATTGATTGTTGAAAGCGCCAAATCGAGAGGTTTCGTAAAATAGTTTGTGAATAAATTCATCAGTGCGATATGGCTTCATCTGTAAATCTACAAATGATAAAATTTTACAGATAATTGATAAATCTTCGAGCATCTGTAGCTACAAAAGAAAGAGAAGATACGATAAAAAAGTAAATCAAGAGAGTAAAATTAATATCATGATACAAAAAAGTTATTTATGCAATTGTAGTTTCCGTTGCTGCTAGGAAAAAAAATACATTTTCTATCTAATAATCTACAGATTATTTTAACATATTTTGTCTAACGTTATATAATAATGCTCAAGAATTGATACAGACCGTTGAACGTGATTTTCTCGTAGGACAAAAGATCAAAGACATTGTCATAGAGCCTACGTTCTTCCAAGGTACGAGCATCGATCTCACACAAAGCCTCCATCACGTCCGCACCCGTACGATGAGGATGAACGCAGTGGCTTTCATGTTCCGGAATCTCGTGATTCGGGCCTCGCCACGGACAACCGATTCTACTATATTTGCAACTAGATATCCTGTACAAGTAATTAGACATTGGATATGAGCATACACGTACACAAATATGTTGTACAACAGGAGAACATAGAAGGTTGAGAGACAACTTTTATGTAGGATTTTGGGATTTTTACATGCATTTCTAATGCAAGGCATATATTAAATTTTAGGAAACTTAGAGAAGTTATGTACACATAAATAAATTGCCTATGTATTTGCGCAGTTCACCTGTAATTATATTATAAAGAGATCAGTTGCATTACAGTTAGAGACGTCAATGAGAAATCCTCGTAAAATTGTAAATTTTGCCTTACGAATTTACCTTTCCTCACACATAGCCTCTTCATGGTGTTCTAAGGAATTTCGTGGGAATTCCTTCGCGCAATATTGACATTCAGCAGGTAACTCAGACACGGCTTTTTCGACTGCTAGATTTCGTGACGCGGTGGTTTTGCTGATTTCGATTCTGCAGTTGGGACATGTTGCCATCTCATCCCGCAGCCTGGCATCTGCGAGGACATGAGTGAAGCAACCAGCACACATCAAGTGTCCATTAGCACACTGTGAACATCATTGCAGCATGTATTATTAACGTTCTTGCTGTATTATTATTATATGCTGTGTTATTAATATTCTTTTGTTAAACTTTCTTTTTTTATATGTTAGAAGATTAAACACCTAATTCTCTCATATATGTACATTATATGCTCATAAACGAATGTATGTTATTTAAGATATATAACTTTCTAAATTACAAACTTTAATGACTTTTCATAAGAAACATATAGCCAACATTATTCAATGTATACATTAACAACAAATCGATTTTTTTTCTACTCAACATTTTGTTATGCATATTCATTTTCTGCTTCGCATTCTTATTTGCGTATACTACAGAACTCCCAGAATTAAACCCAAATAGAACCAAAAAATTAATGCTATGTATATTACCATCACTTTGAAGTTTAAACCTGAAACACAAAATCGTACGGATACTCATTAATCACAACTATCAACATGTATTTATCAAAATGGTCTGTTTAAGTTATCACGAGTACTCTCTAA
This sequence comes from Acromyrmex echinatior, assembly GCF_024713525.1. Classification (NCBI taxonomy): domain Eukaryota; kingdom Metazoa; phylum Arthropoda; class Insecta; order Hymenoptera; family Formicidae; genus Acromyrmex; species Acromyrmex echinatior. The sequence goes on along the minus strand of NC_141852.1, from coordinate 15,874,344 downwards.
GAAATTACTTTAAACAATATCAATATATCAATGACAGAAAGGAAGAAACAAGGATGATGACACAGTGGGACAAGTGAAAAGGGGTGTTTTATGCGAAATAACTAACTAATAACCTTTAAGAATATTTATTTTTGTTTTGCACTATACAGTTTGTACAGATCTTTGTCTTGTTTCTCTGTATTCGCTTTCTCTCCCTCACTCTCACTCTCTCGCTGTTGACTATAACTGATGGACATCGGTTTCGCATTAATTTAACAATAAGCCTTTATATTCTCATTTGCTCTCTCTGAATATGTTCCCTGCCTCTCGATAGTTTCTTATATTAAACATAGCGTTTCGTAAGATTCAAATATCATTTATTATATACGTTTCATAAGATTCAAATATCAAATATATTATATACTAAAGAACTACAAAGATCTAAAATCTTAAGTACTTCACTATTTTATCTAACCGTTTTAATAGAGATATAAGTGAAACACGGGGCTTCCAACCCCCGCTATTCTGTGAATCACAGAAACATCGTTTTTTATAAATGCGATAGATTCTATGTAAAAAGAAAAGGGGCAGAGTGTGTGTGGAGTGTTTGTAGAAATTTACAACTGAAAGAATACAATGAATATAAGTCTTCAGTGTTATAAATGAAAACGTCTACGTGCATCTGCATAAGGGACTTTACACTATGAGTTTACACACATGTCCGTTTAACATTAATTAAGAATATGAGAATAGCTGATACAACCTCTCGTATTACGTTACAATAGTTATTATAAATCCCTTTACGCCATATATTTCGCGTCGGTATTCTAAAGAAAAATGTATCGAGATGAAAAATTAACGGAACGGGTTCTAGGGAATATCAACAAACAGTTCACCGTGTATCCCTCTTGCGATCAACGTTCTAAACAAGTATGAGTAGCTGCATGCATACACACAACAACTCGAGAATGCTGCTTTACATTCTCTTTAAAGTAGCTCCTAGACAACTCATATTATTATACAACATGATACTGCACAATATTATTGATTATCTGATGGCTATATTGAGCTTCCAGTTTTGAACTGTTCAAAGAGAGTATCAATAATATTGTCAAAATAACTGTATAATAATATTAAGCGTCCTGACGTTGTTTAAGGTACCTATTTAGGGATTCCAAGAGGTATTACCTATATCTCTCTCTTCAGTAGTTGAAATTAATTATGAATACCGCGTTATACGCAGGCACAGTTATAATGAGGGAACCAATATAATTAACTGCGAAAATATAGCAAATGCGCACATAGAAAATTTTACGTGTAACTATTCATATTAGGAAAAAATGTTCTTTCTTAAATAAGTGAAATATTTGATCTCTCAAAGCAAAGATATGCGTATACGTGTCTTAGCTTTAATATTTCAAATCTGTGAATATATTGCAAAAGAGAAAATTTCTTTCGTACATCACACAAGTTTGCCACACAGCGATTCACTGATAAATATATCAGCAGCCATGTCTTTTGCTGCGTTTAGCAGCCTCAGCAGTTGAGAACACTCGCTGTTATTAATGTATTCTTCCGGATCATCCCCAATCAGACTTTAGATCTAGAAGAATACATCAATAGTAATGAGTGCTCACTCAACTGTTGAGTTTGCTGAACTCAATCATTTTTTTTTAATATAAAGAAAAAAATATAAAGTCACCTACCTGCGGAAAACTTAACATGTCTTGTCTTGTCTCAATAGACAAACTCATTATTCAACCTGTGTATAAAGCTCAGTTTATGAAAAACAGGGGACTGTATGATTATATTACGGCTATACTTTCGGGTTTTCGGCGTGTATTTTAGTATTGTCAACAAAAAATACATAAAGAGAGATCCATGTTTGGCACTGATCAGCTCAGTATCGAGATCCATGTTACGATTGTCACATTTAGACTGCCAATAACAAAATAGAAAAAAAATGTAACTATTCAACAGAGACGATTCATTAGTTCCATACCTAGATTGCAAACCACTTCGACTTGTCACAGCGAAAAAAAAATAAGGAAAAGTAAAAGATGGAATCGGAGAGAGAGAAAAAAAAGAATGTTTAGTAGAGGGATAAAGTTGAAAAAGGAAGAGGAGGAGGAGGAGGAGAAGAAACGCAGTTTGCTGTGAATAGTAAAGTAGCAATATAATAACGCGATGAAAGATTCTGCTTTTGCATGGCGTATATACAAACTTTCTCAGAATTAAAAGCGTACGTTCCAATACGAGATATTTGCAGCTTATAATCGATTCGGTCGCACTTCTTTCGGAAGGATCATCGACGCGGTATGAATAGGATGCAACTTGGGCGATGTAAGACAGAGCCTTCTCTTAGATGGACGACCACACTTGTACCTGGCGAGTATCTAGCAGGTTGTGTCCACGACAAACGACCTGGACTGATCTTCCGCAGAGGAAACGAGGCTCGTGGATCAGATCGCGCGACCATCTCGTCTCTACGTAATGTCGCTCTAAAAATCGACCTCAAACGGGTCGATGGACTGCCACACGAGTAGGACGACGCGGGATGTGAGGGGAAAGGTGGTATCGCACATTGCGATTGTCTGGCGCGTCTCGACTCGCGAATTTCAGACGTCATAAATTTGAGGACAGGTTTTTTTTCTATTTATCTTTCCGATAACGACACGAGCTGCTCGTTACATGCCAGACCTCCCAGGCAGAGGAGGTGGAAAAGGAGAAGGGAGGACCGACCTACCTGATAGACGGCCGCGCGAGGCAAATCGAGGCATACTGCGCAGCAGAGGATGCCGCCCAGACGGTGCTCCAGCTTCTGCTCCGTTTTCGCGGCGTCTTCGGCGCGAACTGTCCTGCGCCGCTTCTTGTCAGGCTCGTGGAAGTCCTCGGGCTTGTCGTGTTCCTCGCGTAGCGGGGCCGCAACGACGGCGGCCGCCGCTGTCGCGGCTACCTGCTCCACGACGCCGCTCGACGATGCGGGCTCGTTGCTCGGATCCGCCATGTTGCTTGTTTTGGAGTTTTCCCCTGAGCGAACGCGAGAAATGCGCAGATGTAAAGAGACGCCGTTCCTCCACCTCCTACACTTCTCTTTCTCTCTCTCTCTCTCTCTCTCTCTCTCTCTCTCTCTCTTTCGCTGTCACTCGTCCTGACCTGACGTAATGCAATGCGCGCACTGTTCCTTTCCGTCTCTCTTTCCCTTCCCTGCGTTTTTTCTCACCCTTTCGGATTTCGAATTTCGGGTTTCGGGATGTATTAGCAGCACCCGAAACCCGGAACTCTAGCGTGCCGGATGCTCTAGCGTGCTGAGTGCTGACTGTACCGCGACGGGAGCTAACAATTTTTTTTTCTTTTAGAATAACCCTGACATAAGTGCGAGTAACCTCGTACATATAAACACTGTACACAAAATATATGTACATAATATATACGTGTGTATATATATATATATATATATATATATATATATATATATATATATATACATACGTACATATATACATACGTGTGTATATATATATATATATATATATATCTGTATATATATATATATATATATATAGAGTATTCAAAATTAATTTAACTTAATAAATTGTGCAGATTTCGAGATATAATCCTTGATCTTCTTTCCAATCGTGCCTTCATACGGACGTTTCACGCGATCGCATGATGTATATACGTGGGGACTGAGGACAGATATCTCAGAATGAGGTTATGTCGCCCAAAAATTCTTCGCGATCGAGGTCCTGAAGTTCGGCGAATGTCGATCGAGGAGAACAATCGATTCTTATCTTATCGATCGAGCATTGGAACGTCGGCACGGGAATTCGCGGCTGGGAATTGATTATGCGAACGAGGCGGATGGATCATGGAGGATGAAGCAAAACTCGGATCCACGAAAGCTCGAAACGGGACGTACATCGCATATTGGTTGATGAAGGTCAGTGAACGCTACGTCGCTTTGTTTACGCGTGCCAAGGGATTTAAAACTGGGCTCAACCTGAATGTAAAACTACGTTGGGGAGTTGTCGGAGGGTTGGCCTCGAGAATGAAAAATTCGAAAAGTCAGAAGAACCGTATAAAATAAATAAATAAATAAATATATACATATATTTATATCACATTTGTATATATGTAGTGTATATGTGTGTGTTATGTAATATAATAATAAATGTATATATACACATGCACAATATATAATGTATAATATATATATTGTGTATGTTATGTGTATATAATTGGCCTAGTTTCCACCGAGGGTTTAATCCGGATCAGAATGTAAGAACCAACCAACTACAGTCGAGCATTCCTTTGCCGTTCGACTATAACAGTGGTTGGTTGGTTCTTACATTCTAATCCGGATTAAACCCTCGCTGGAAACTACGCCATTGATATGACTTATTTAAAATAAAAAATATAAAAAAGATTCCAAAAATTTATTTAAAATATATATTTTAAATATGACGGAGTCTCCGTATACACATACACGCACGCACACACACACACACACGCGCGCGCGCGCATGTACACGCACATACATACACATGCATGCACGCACGTACGCACAATACACAGATATGTGTATATAATAATATGTATTCATATATTTATTTATTATCATAAAATAAAACAACATTATTGAAACATAATTTTAGTTTGATAATAAGTTACTAATTAATTCTTAGTTCGCGCTTTAGAAAGCAAAGAGAATGATTTTTGAAAATATAAAGAACGTGGGTGAGATAAATATAGGCATGCAGCAACCCTTTCCCCTTTCCATATAAATAAAAGTGATCTCCAGACAGGAAACGAGATAAACTAAAAAGAGTTACAATAACGAAAAACACATATGTACATAAAAATCAAAATATACATACTGTACGCCAAGATGGAATAATTCGATCGAATAACTATTATTAGAATGAAGTCTCAATCGTGTAATAAAATCACGGACCAATCGATCGCTCGGGGCTATCGGAAGCACGACGGGGTCAGTGATCGAGCGAACGCTTTGTTTACATCTAAACGCGCCGTATTTTCGATAATCTCCTTCCCGGATTTCGTCTCTCTTTTGATTCACTTCGGTCTACATGAAGACGCAATACTAATTTCGCACAACAAATCGCGATGATAACGATAACGTGCCAACTAACTGATGACTCATTTCAGAAAGTCGCGACTTTTGTCATCAGTATCAAGATGTTCAAGATAGGATAAGAATGCTGGTTTTCAAGTGAAATGAAAAGAACAATCACTTGCGGATTTTGAAAAAATTCTATCGATGAATGGCTCAGACATTTTATCCTCCTTTATCCAATAACATGACCTTCAAGCTTGACTTCCCGAACAATAGTAATGCGTAGTATACGATCGGAACAAAGCGACTGTTAGACGCCCGCGTGGGATATACGAATAAAAGTATCGATCTACCTAGAAACAGCCAGCAGAAATCAGAGAAATGCATTAAAAAATTTTCTATTCAAAATTATGTTTAACAAATATATAAATTTGGCGGTGCATAAAATTATGAAACACATGAGCAACTTGCTCTAAATTAAATCAACAAGAAAAAAGTACGAGGCTCACGTTCAAGATAAAATCACAATAAAATGTGATAAAATGGGTGTCAACTTTAACTTTAACTGAATCTTTAACGTAATCTCGTACTTACCTGTAGCACTCTCGTATCCGGGCACCAAATTTTCGTCAAATTACACGGCCACTCAACGGCGATAACAGTGACTACACGATCAGAAGAATCCAGTCGCGATCGAATCGTCCACAAGTGAGATGAGAAGCTTGGATTATGGGGACACGCCGCATCTGCTGCACCAGATGCACCGTACAGAATTACGAGTCTCGACCAATCGCGCGAGGCTCAACGGCATGCGAGCGGGGCATACCGAGATGCATGGTGAGCCCGTGAGGGAGTCCATGAGGGCGTCAAGAAGGCTGCGTTCCTTGGAGAAACGCAAATCAATGACAAAGAAAATTCGCATCTGTCCTCAAACAAAAAGAAAATTAATGCTGAGATTACGCATTTAATTCCTAAATCAACGTTGTTTAGGAAATAGAAAATTGATGAGGGCATGAATATGGAATATTGAACATTCGCAAAATAAAAGACTTGCACTAATTACATAAAAAATTAGATCCTGAAAATGAGTTAGTTTTCATGTATAATGTAACCTATAATATGTATAATATAACTAACAAAAAATATCATAGTTGAGATATTCATAGTTGGTTCTTATTTCAAGATTATCTTAAGTAATATCTTAAAATGCTAATACGGCTCTGTGATTAACTTATGACACTTTGAGACTGTATTTAAGATAGTTTCAAATATCTATAAGAACTAATTATGAATATCAGTATATAGACACAAGACTCAAACATGAATAGTTTCTAAGCTAAATGATGCTTTCCAGCAAGAGAGATATAGTATATTAGTATAACATAGATTACTTGAGCTTTAACATTGAAAAACAACAAGGATGTAATGATTCACTCTATTATATTGTATTATCTGTGTTTTTTGTTGGAAAATGCACATAGTGTATTAAAGATGCTCTGCAAGCACAAGTTTTACACCACTGATACATTATAGCAAAAATTATTCATTATCGAACATTATGTCTATATCTTCTATTTATCACATTATAAGCTGTATTATATATGAAAGCTAACTTATTTCATCGGAATTAATTTTCTACACACACACGCGCGTGCGCGCACGCATTAACACACGCATGCACACATACAGTACACGCAACACACATACGGGATCCTTTATATAAAAATTATGATCAGGTTTCTTCCGCTTGACTTAGCATTTCAGAATTTCATTAAACAATAAATGATGGCTCGCACAATAAATCAACAATAAATCAGACTCGCATGCTCGATAATGCTGAGGATCAAGAAATAATCTTAACTTCGTCAAATACCTTCTTCCTTTTTTTTTTTTATTAATTCACTTCGGTATTGTTGTAGCCGATTTATGTCACATACTCGCACGTAATTATCTTCTTAAATTCACAAACAAATGCATAGTCAAAACTATATTTCAAAAAATTGGTCTTCAGTAACTTCTCGCATGCTGTTGTGAGAAATATTGGGACACATTCTAGATTTTTCTATATAACTGTAAGCGAAATAATTACATGCGAATACTGTCTAATTCTCTGTACATTCTGCCTATAGTTATTTAAAGATTCGCTGAAAAACAATTCGTATGTACCAAAGAGCCGAGACGCAACAAGCTTTTGGAAAACTCACTTCGCTTTATCCCTTTTCGCAAATATTATCCTCGATACATATAAAAATAATGCTCGTTCTTTGTTAAACAAATTTGATTAAGCTACTACAATACTATCTGTAACGGTGAAAGTTATTTGTCGCAGAAAGACTAACATCTTTAACCATCACATTTAACTGTACATTCGACTGTACGCTGCATGTGTCGCTAAACTGAAAGTCGAAAATATATATCGCCAATAAATTAGTTTTGTTAACCGTGCAAACCAAACTTAATTAATTTCGCAATTAGAATGTGTAGTTACTTCTCTATCATTTTATCACACTGTTTGTTATTCGTTAAATAATATTGTATTGTATTTACATAGACATCCTGAATCACGGTATTTATATATAGTTTTTTTCTATATATAGTCTTCTCTACGATCTAAAGAACACTATTATTTCACGCTGAAAAATTTGGAGAAATGTACAATAGCGTATCACGCTACAAAATGTAGAAGAGTAGAAAACTTTCGGTATACGCTGCTGTTACTTAAATATAAACATTTTCCTAGACATTACAACCGAGAATTCATTTTCCAGGCGGCTGTCGACTTTGTACTTTCCATAGTATTTCTGAACTATCTTTCGCTACATTGCGTTTAGTATTATTAGGAATTGACATATCTAATCTAGGTCGAATACAGAACGTTCGTTTCTCGCTAACAACAATGTTAATACGCTTTGAGTTATTGCTCGACATAAGTAGCTTCATTCAGGCCACGGCACGCTCACGATAGTCTCTTCTCAGTGCAATTGCAAGTCAATCGAGGATCACGATGGATTATTGTTCCATTGGATACCGTGCGGTATCATAAATATTTTTCTATGTACATGCATAACGTGTACTTAATTTATTAATATTTACAAATACACAGCTTCTTAGATTGCAATTTTCACCAATATGAAAGTCTCTTTTTAAATGCGAGTTTCTTCTAGGTTCGTTTACTGCTCGCTGAAACTGCGCTTCTGCCACATTTGAGATTTGTCATTCTTTCTCTGAGCAATAGTATTTACATCTGTAAATGAGACGGTATGGTTATGAATTTACAAGTAGAAACTTTATATAAGAAGTCTTACATATGACTTTACCTGTCGCATCGCGATTCATTTCCGTTGTCATATCACCACTTAATGATTCCGGTAACTTGATTTTATTGATTTGTTGCTGATTCTGCATCTCAGACACAGTCGTGAATATTATGTTAGTAAAGTTCTTCAGTCCGTTATATGATTGTTCCAACTGCTTTAACTTGCCAATTAATTCTACGTCGGTTGTGCGTACCTCGTTCATCTATAATAATTAGAAATATTGATGATTAAAATGCCGATCAGTAGAGTTTTGTTTTAATGTGCACCTTTTTTGTCAATTGTTGAATCGATGCTAGAACGGAAGCCTGCTCAGACATTTTAACGCACTCCCCTTGCAAAGACATCATTGTTGTATTAATGGCCGCCGTTGCTTCTTGAAGTGAAACTAATTTTTTCTGCAACGATAAAAAATGAGATGTAACAATTTGATATTCCAAACATGAATTTATTATAAAATCTACATATCACATGATACTTACGCGATCCTTATCTTGGTCATCGGCGACCCATTGCAATTTGCTCGACAGGGTTTCATTAACATGCGTTAAATTATTTATTAAATGAGATATCGTGAGGTTTAGTTTGTCAGTCTTAACTTGCGTTTCGTCAGTGCTCAATATTTGAGGCTTTTGAGTAATGTTCGACAATTCTAACATAGTATGCTACAAAAACACGGCGATGAACAAGTTAATTTCATTTCTACTATTTTCATTTCTGCTTCTATATAATATTGATCGTATTTACCTTAATACTGCTAATGTTTTGTTGCATAGTAGTCTGTGCATCCTGTACCCTCATGTTCGTCTCTTTTAGGGTATTCACTGTGGCCCCGAGATCCCTTATTTGACTACCAAATGTTGCAACGCTAGTTGACAACTCGTCCAAGCGTTTCGGCAAATTGGCCATCTCAGGCGCAGCTTGAAAGTATTCTTGTACTTTATGCAAGTCCTGCTGAATATGCGCCAACTGTAAAAGTATCGATCCAGAAGGGTATGAGTCATCCCGGTCAGTAACCGATCGCAATTGAATTATCGATGTTACTTGTGCGGTTTTACCTGTACCGTAAAATTATTTATCTGCTGTTTAAGATCGGACAGTCTGGAGAAAATTATTGTTTGGTTGTTTTGGAGATCTCTCGACAACGAGTGGCATTTCTGTAAAGCGTCTGGGACACCTTCGCTGCCCGCTATCACTGTAATGTAAAAGAGATTAAGCACAAAAGTGCAAAAAAATATAGAATTATGTGATATCATAATGATACTAAGTTCTGAAAGGTTCTAATTAAAAATATTTACAGAAATCGATTTTTCATTCGCATTGAAAAAATCTACTAAATTTTAATAAATATTTATTGGAAGTACTAATTAAATATTTCCTAAATGTAAACATTTATTACTTTAACTATTATTTTTTTATTAAATAAATATTTATTGTAAGTAAATGTTTAATTACTGTTTATGAAAAAAATATATATTAGAAGCTTTTTCATCCATTTCTTACGATACTATTTATGTTTCTGAACAGCGTATACTGAAAACATCATTTCAACATCATATTTGTGTTTTCAAGAATGCAATCATGATTATATAAGATAGTTATTAAGCACGTTACTGTAAAAAGATATTTGCTATCGTAAATTCTATATTTTAAGATTGAAACTGACGGAATAGCTCTACCCTAAGATTTAATAAATTTTTTATCTCAATGTAAATTAGATATTTAGATATAAAAACAATTATATTGCATATTAATTATATTGCATAAAACAATTATTGCATATAATTCAAGTTAAGTACACATATTTTCTTCTCTAATTATTAACTTGATTTAACCGCTTAATGTTGAACTTTGCAGATGCCTGACCAATACCTTGGTCTAACTCGGTTCGCAGAGCAGTAAGCTGTTGACGAACGTCGATGAATAACCATATCAGACTGGCGGTCGCTAATACTGAGGCACATGCTAAAAAAGCGTTACAAGCCTTAAGGAATCCGGGACAAACACGTCCCCTTCTGCCTCTGCATTTGCGTCCGTTTCTGGTAGAGACATTCCAATATTCCGAACGATCGTCGCTGCTGTCAGTCAACAATTCCTATAAAAATGTAAGAAAAACAAATGTATTTTCTATTAATCAGTATTGAAAAAATAATAACATAATCTTCATTTATATTACAGTCATCATTTCTTTTTATAACTCATATATCATTTCTTATTTTCCTTCTTCGCACTGAATTTTGTTTTAGATTTTTTAAGCACATTAGCGGAATATTTTCCATCAACGAGTCTGTCAGTATTCATATTTTGATTCACACTTTTATCTTATTTTCGGGGAACAGTGCAAACATTGACACAAATGGTTTCGAAAAAATAATTTGTTTTCGCGTCTTTGGTGTAAAATCTATGCTAATGCCAAATATATTTTTCATTATCTATGCATTACATATTTAAGGAGAATCTTATTTTATCTATCATTTATTTTTCATCGTTCGCCTCGAGAACTGCCTCGACGTTGTTCTTCGCGAAGAAAAAATCGATACCGAATTTGCGAAGAAGTATTTAGAAAGTAAAGATACAAATTTTTTAATTTGTACCTTTACTTTCGAAACATTCCTTCTTTACTTTCTAAATACACTATTTACAAATCTTTCGCTGAGAATTATTGACACACATACATCTTTATTTTTCGATATAGTTACCGCCATTCAAACTTTTATTAAGTCTGGAAATCTGCTTTTGTATTCCTATATCATAGAATTCTGCTAGCCCTTTGAACGTCATAATCTCTTCTTTGATCTTTATTACTCTATTATTGTCAAACTTCTTTCCGGCTAGATATTTCTTAAGACCGGGCATTCAAAAAAATTCATAAATAAATCATAATCTTTTTATAGTATAATATGCTTGTAACTCAATATGTTTATAACAAAATGTCATGAGATGATGTCGTAAATTCTCGGAAGGTCTGATGTTCATTGATGTTCACGGTAATCTATATTTTGGATTTTTACCTGACTGGGAAAAAGTTTGACGACGTTGAGATGAAAGAAGAGGTCATGACGTGATTCAAAAGACTGGCAGCAGATCTTTGACGCAGGAATAAAAAAATTTATATTTTCTTACAAAAACACTTATTAACTATCAATAAGTATTTTGGAAAATTATGGCGATAACTATGTCGAAAAAGAAAAATATATGTATATAAATAATCTCACCAAAACATGGAAAAAATAATTTTGCTGAAGTATTTAAAAATTTATAGATATAACGGAATAAACCTGAGAATAATTTTATTGGACCATCAAAATAATTACGTAGAAAACTGAAGCATGACGAGTAATATTGCAAAAAGTTTTAACATTATATAACAACAGTTTGAGCGTCCTACATAATTATCTTGATCTAACAAAATTATTTTCAGATTTGTATCCAGTTAAAATTTTAGATACTTCAGTAAAACCGTTCTTGCCGTAAAGATGTGAACAGATTTTTTAATAAATTTAAGAACTTTTGTATCTTTATTTTTCGGACATCCCTTGTAATTATTTTACTCACCTGTGAGCTGCGTTTCCCGGAATTCCGGCGGGAGATAGCGTGCGCCGGTGCCAAGGCGTCAAGTTCCTTCCTCTTCTTCATCTTCTTCGTCGGCTGACGAAGTGGCACCGTCACCGCTACCGAGTCCATCTCAAGCAAAACTGCGCCGCCTATTTTTTAGGATATTCTTGGCGAATTCCCGATTAATACACTTCACTTTCAATGTTTTTCGACAGACACTGCACGATCGCCGTGAATTTGGAGAATCGTTCCGTTATCATTTCTTAATTATTAGTTAACAATATTGCTTGACCGCTGACACAAAATTTGCACGACTTTTCGATACTTATATGAGCTCAAACGGTGCGACTGTTCGGAATTAATCGGCATAAAAATCTTTACTTCAGTCTACATCTTTGTCTGTGAAAATATCGAAAAATATTTAATTTAAAAAATATCGCTTTCTCGTTGTGCTTTCGAGGTCGTCCAGAGAGCCGATACACTTTAATTAATTCGCAATTCTCGTTCAAATATTAATTGTATCTCGTATATCTATGCATATTCGTTAATTGATCACTGCTTCTAAAATTAATTATATTTCACGGATAAGTGACTATATTACAAAATGTGTAATAATTGAACGATATAACGACCAAAATTATTGTTCCAATTAGCGTCAAAGCAAAGTTTCATAATACTAATAGTAATTTAAAATTGATTAACACAAATATTAATTAAAAACAACTGATATAAAGCTCATTAATGCAAACAAACATGTCAATGTAAGTGCTAAGATTTCAAACAATTTTTTCTGATAAAGAAATTAATTTTGAATTAAACGCTCTGTTAAATAAATTGTTAGATAAAAATAGGATTATAAATCATTACATTTAAATGTAATATTTTAATGTAATATTAGGCAAAAAATATAAGAATGAAAATTCTTGGTGGAAAATTGTATAATAATATTATAATTTTAATCAACGTTTCTCAACAACCTCAGCACTATTTTTTAATCTCATTGACATTTTCAATTCAGAAACGTCGATATTTTTATTAAATAATTTATTAAATAAAGATGTCCCACATATATCTATTATTACACTTCGTTATATCACGTTCGTGATAGTTGTGTATCTAAAGATCCAGATTTAAAACTCTCGATTAAAGTTTAATTAGCAGTCTATTATCGCAATGAAGCGATAATCGTAGCACATGATAAACAACGATACATTACAAACAGTGCAAACAAATCAACTGTCCAGAAACTCTTCACAATTTCATAAACAAAGTGAAGTATAATTTGGACGAGAGACGAATTTTATAAGCGGATAAAAAAAATCCTACACGTGATTGCGATAGAAATCAGGAGATTAAGCTTCAGATTTCAAGAAACTAAGTGGACGAACGAACTTTATGTACCGAACGTTACAACGACGCGTTTGTCACTGAGGCAAGAAGTTCTTATCAGTCGGCCGGTACCTGATCACCTTTGCATTCACACACGTATGTACATATATATACCGATCGAAAAGCTGGATTTGAATTGAACACGCGTGACATGCAACGATGTACAATGACTATTACATCTTAAATGAAAGAATGACCGCATCAAAATTGCTCAACGGCGAGAAAAAGGCAAAGAGCTGGCTTTGATAAGAGCAATCGTTGTCGTAACGTTAATCTTTCCAAGGCTCTCTTTATATTTGTACGGCGGTAGAATTATTTGATAAACGCGATAACGAACACGAGATGTACTTTAAATGTCATCACGCTCGTAAGAATCTGATATACATAGGTATTTTTCAAACGAAATTTAATTGTTAATCCTAGTTACGGCAATTTGATGATCCAATTTGATAATAGAAAAGTTAACCTCGCTTCGCGAGCGAAGAATTGGAATCGTTTATATCGTTTTCTGTTTTAAACATAGTCGTCCAGAACGGATCGAAGAAAAACGGAATATATAGTATCGAAATTAATTTTAGATAATGAAATCGATTAGATAAGAGAGAGGGATAAATCCGCGATTAACTATATTGATTAGAGTTATTTTTTGACAACTTCGAAAATTCAAATTCTTTCAAAGCTTCAAAGAATTTAAACCTTCAAAGTTAATTTCTAACTTCCGAAGTTTAAGATGCCTTTAAAACTTCGAAAAATTTATTTGTAGAGAAAAAATTAAAATATATTTGTATATTTTTTATGAAAATATATACATATATGCGTTACTGTTAGCTATATTAAATTAATAATTATATAATTTTGATTCTTCGTTTTTAATACTGAAATTTCAAAGTTCGATGTTCGAATGTCGAAACCTTCAAAATAAAGTACCAACCTTACTATTGATACTCTTCTTGCAAACAAAATATACAAGTACGAATGTCAACCGTATTGAACTTTTTGTATTTTTGTTTCGTAACTGAATTGATTATTTAACTACGTAAAATCAGCGTGACGATAATATTATCACGACATTTAACCTATTGACAACTCAATTGATATTACTATAATTATGTAGTTATTGAATGACGGAATTATTATAGCTAAAACGAAGCAGCGAAAATTCATTTGTTCAAAAATTCTTTCATTTAGTCTCCTCTTATTTTATGTCCGTTCTTATTTTAACGCGATTTTAAATTCAATTTAAAGAGTTTCGGGTGCGAAACCATTAATTCTATATGATGTGGGTCGGTCGCGCGATCGTCTGGATGGAAATACGTCGCGACACAATTACTTGCTCGCGGCCCTGAACTCGATAAGATACCGATGTGCGAGGAAAAAAGGCCATTTTGTCGTTCACATTTAAATACTGTTTCAAAGTAGCTATATATATATTATATATTATTCATCTACTATTAGATTATCTATGAAATAAACTCTTATTAGACTATCGATAAAGTAAAGTTTAAAGACTAAAAAAATATCACAGCTCTTCATTAAGGATACATCCAAGAAGGAAGATAAAAAAAAAGCAATGTCGAGGGAGAAACCGTTGCAAAACAGAATTGAAAAGTCTTGGAATTTTATATGAACGTATAAAATTTTAATGCACTGAAACTCCAAGAAGGCCTCCGGAATTTTGGCAAATTTACGATAAATACGGAAAGACGTCTACTGAGTATCTCGCGAGTCGACGACCACAAGCAATGTTGCATGCATACTCAATTAACGATAAGTAAGACGACTCGATTACTGTAATAATCGATTCCGCTTAATCGCCACGGCTGAAATCCTCTTTTCATTGATACCTAATTAAATCGCGTGATTGCATTACGTTATCGTGGACGCATTTTTTGCTGAATCATGTATCTTCAAATCTTCGTTTTATGCACGACGTTGCGTGTCACTTGAATTATATGTTTCACGACGAAGTTGCGATAACGTACAATGAGGACGAAAGAAAGGAAGCAACTGCGTATATCGGCAATGCTAACGACAAATATTAGATACCTTGCTAATTAAGCGGATGTTGGTTAGCCGTCTGTCCTCGCGCCGATATACGCAGAACTTTCGTGCGTAATAGCTGTATGACTAATTCTGTCGATTAATTAACATTTAATACCACATGAAGCATCAAGCCTTTCATCATCGGTATCTCTTACATACACTCTGCAGACTACTCGCATTTTAAAAGTCTATACGGAATGAACGGTTTTGCTAAAGCATCTAAAAATTTAATTAGATACAGATCTAAAATAATTTTATTATTTTAGACCATCAAAATAATTATGTAGGACGCACAAACTGGTTGCTGGAATGTCAAAATTTTTGCAACATTGCCCATTATGCTTGAGCGTCCTCTATATAATTATTTTAATATTCCAACAAAATTATTTTCAGATATGTAAATATCTAGCTAAATTTTTAGCTGGATACTTTATTAGAATTATTCTTTCTGTACATATAGATAGTCAGCTATCTTATCGAAGTACACTCGGTATTCAAAAGTATATATTGATCATTCTGATAAATATATCCAATTCAGTAAATAATAAATACGAAATCGATTATTGAATTGATAAACGAAAACGAAGTAGCTGATACAATACGTCATTACACGCGCAATCTGCACTTCATTATCTGAAGTAAATGTATTTAAAATAAATTACATACACTAAAAAAAATTCTAAATTTTAATGAATCATTTATTTGAATACCAACTAAATATTATATAAAGATATATTTATTTGATGCAAGAACCATAAATTTAATAATCATTTTTTTTATTGAGTAAATATTTATTTATTATAAATAAAGTTAGCAATTCAAATAAATATTTATTAAAATTCAGTACGTTAGTTTCTCAATGTACAGAATTACCATGCCAACATTTAAGTTTGATTGGCGCTTCTTCTTACTTAACAATATCCTACGTTTGTTAAATTCTGAAGAAAGAGAAAAATGCAATATTGCGGAAGTAAGTGTCGACGATATATCGACTCAACATCAGGGTTTCCGCGTGTCTGCTTAAATATTCATTGCATTTGCGTCAGTAAGGGAAATAGAGTCGCGATCGCGCGACAATACGCGTGCAAGCTCATGCCAATGGCACGCCTCTTTTTCCATTCATTTCTTAATCAGGAAAAGCATCTCTTCTCATATGAATAAATAAAAATCAGTCGAGAAAAAAAGAAAAAAAACGACGAGCCAATTCTCTCATGGTCAGCGCCAATGTTAAGTGATGATTCTATGACAAATAAATTAATAACGAAAATCGGAAACTATTTCTCGTATGCTCTCATAGAAGCTAATCTTTTAAATGTAAATCTATGTAAATGCCAGGGACAATTTTACGCTCCTCGTATATGCTCTTTGCATTCGTATATGCAAATCAATTTTATCTCGCTCGCTTTTGACATCATCTAATTTACCACTTCCAGTTTATTTTGCATTTGTGCTTTCTGCCTTTAATTTCCTCTTCTTTTTTCATTACTTAAGAAATTAATCTCCTACATTAATTTCATTCAAATATAAAAAATATTTTTCCAATCGTTTTTCTGTTCCAATTTCCATCTATTTATATTTATTTGTATATGCATTCTCTCGTGTTTCTAATTTTTTACCTACGAGACATTCAATCCATTATTAACGTGAGATATACAATATGGTTACATTTAATTTCATATTTAATAAAAAATACTAAGAATTAATATCTTATATTAATAATGGATTAAATATTTTATAGGTAAAAAGTTAAAAATCAGAAAAATATTGTATATCTTTTATTAATCCCCCGTTAATATATCCCTTATTAATTTCATTCATATTTGAATATCTTCGATCGCTCCATATCCGATTTCCGAAACCTATAATACCTTCCTAACATTTATATTTTATCGCATTCGAGTTCCACATTTAATAATCGAAGGATGCAAAATATTCGAACAAGAAGAAGACGAAGCAGAGGAATAAGACGAGAAACAGGAAGAATGAATATTAGATAGCAAGCTCTCACACAGAACACGCAGAACTTGACCTACGAGGGGGATGAATTATAGAAGCGATTCCTAATCGATTACCGCGCGGCGGACGGAAACGGGTGGACGGCACAAGCAGCGACGGCGACGTCGTCTCGTTTTTCTCAGGCAAAAATTCTCAAGGAATGATCTGCGAATTGTGAAGAAACACAACGGAGTCCTGGATGACACACTCACGAAGTGTCGTCGACAAATACCGGTAATATCGCGAAACGACGCGCGGCGTCGCGACGCGGCACTCTCTCGCCAGCTGCGCCGTCCGATATCGACTCGTTGAGGGTTGGTGGGCGACTGAAGCCCCACTGGAGGGATTTTCCTGATAACAACCGTACTGCGGAATATAGGGAATTTTGAACAGTGCCGCTGAGCGACGTCGAGCGCTAATTTGATAAGACCATGAATTGGATTTGATTTTTATTATTTTTATCACGACTGTGTTTAAATACATGTTCTAGGATTTCATTCGGGATAGTTAAAAAAAACATGAATAGTGATTGTGAATTTATATATCAAAAAAATGATACATACTTAATTATACTGAAAACAAATATTGTTCATTTGATTAAATTAATTTAGTCGTCATTATTTCTTTCATTGGAAAATGTATATATTTAAATCAAATATATAATATGTTTGACTTAAATACATACATTATACATACATTATATTAGGTGTTGGAATTAATTCGTAGCGTTTTTTAATGAAAGAATGTTATTTATTTCACATGAGCATTAAAAAATACATTAATGAAAGTACTTCCCATCACTTGTAAAACGCTACGAATTAATTCCAACACCTAATACTTTATCGAAAGAAAGGCAAATTAAATTACTTTAAATGAACAAATTTTCTTCTCAGTGTGAAAAAGCAATAATAATGAATTCTGTATTAAGGAAATGTATGCAGAAAATAACAAATTACAGACTGCAAATTACTACTTGAAACTTGAAAATACATAATAAAGAGTATTTATTAATGTTAACATTAAGAGTATTTAATGTTAATTTAATGTTAACATTAAATTAGTGTATATAATAAATAAATTTGTTTCTTCATTAATCAGATTTATATTAGATATTTAGAAAATACAGAAATATATAGCACATAAATTTATAATAATTTATATGAGATAATTTTAATAAATATCAAGACATTCTTAATTTATGTAATAAAGTTATTAAAATGCTTGTCTACATACTGTTAAAACATACACAAATTATTATATTATCTTTTGCATAAATTTTATTTTAATTATTCAATTATTAGAAACAGTGCTTAAAGTTTACAATTTCTCATGAGAGAAAGAGAGATTATAATAAATAATGAAACGTTATATACATCAACAGATACAAATAGATTTAATTAGAACCTTTCCTATTTTAATTCTGATAGCCAAATGCTATTTATCAAAAGATAAAGAAATTATAGTTCTCAAGTAAACAAAAATGACATTTACCTGATTTTATAGACATATCCATTTTCTTAATCTCGCCATACAGTATAGTTGCTAGCCAGGATAAAGCGATCAGCCAGAACGTGATCAATACAGCTGCTAACCACAAGGATATAATCCTTATATCCGACTTGTTACAGCCACAAGAATTGCTATGTCGGTTTCTAGACAAGATCCGTGATTTGTGCCGTCTGCAATTAAAAGATACCATCATACAATGTTGTAGTTATCTTAGCCCATATTAGATTAGAGATTAAGATTCGAATTTACCTATTCGGAACAGAGAAAACCAATATCAGTTTAATGAACTTTGCTCTGATTAGTCAAATTCCAATCTCAACTTCAATCGCAAACTCTAGTATGATATGATATATAAAATGTCATTTGTAGTAATATTCCTATTAAGCTCACTTTAGATGTACATAAAATTATATAAATGGAATTCTGTTTCAAATTCTGTCATGAATTACATTGTAGATCGTGTAAAGTAGGCTTTAAATATAAATATAAGTAACGTATTACCGCTTGACTTTCTTCTTTTTCTGAGGGGCAAGAATCAGGTCAGTGCTGTCGGAATCGCTTTCCGACAGCATATCGAGCAAGCTGATGGATTCTTTCGAATTCATCTTCTTCGGGGGCTTCTCCATCTTCGTCGGGAGCGTGTCACGAATCTCCGAGACCGTCGGATGATCGTGGCCGAACGCAACGTAACGTCATAACCTCCGTAAGATCCTTATTATCGTAACAGTCTCTTTTTTTTACAACAATGTATTTTCAATTAAGCTACTTTGGTTGATATTCTACCGCACTAATTCCTCAAGTATTTTGCAAATTAGGACGAAACAAAACACAGCAAGATACAACTCACGCACTCTAACTCGTCATAACCTATGAAGCATATCTGTTCCTTTTACGTGCACCTTCTACACTTTTCTTCGAATTTTTTCTTTAATTTTTTTGCCTCTTCCTTTTTGATTTTGAATAGCTAATTTAGACAATTCGTGTAGAAACCCATTTACCTTTTCGAATTTTTCCTATACCATGTAAACGTTTAGTAACTGTTGTACGATCAGCATTTAATTTTCTGGCAAGTTTTGAAATGGATTGTGCTGGATTTTCAACAATGCCTGCAATTCGATGTCTTCGAACTTTTTTGGTTGACCTGAACGTTCTTTGTCTTTCAAATCAAAATTATCACTTTTAAATCGTCGATACCAGTACTCACACGTGCTACTTGATAGAGCAAACTCGGAATAAGTTTCTTGCGATAAAACGATGAACTTCGGCAACCGTTTTTTTCGAATCAAAGCAATAAAGTAGTAGATGACGAAAATGCTCTTTATCACGTTCCATTTTCGATCACACTAAAAAGTATGGTTATGTTTTTCCATCATGGTGAGATCGAATATATTTTCTATCTGCGACGATATGAATGAATTTACTGTACTACGTTTTCTCCTCCTCTCGCTAGTTACTTCGAATTCTATAAATTACAGATTTACAAGTTCGAACTTGTGTTCGCACTATATATCGAATCGCTTCAAGTCCTTTGTAATTACTATCTAAACAAATATATAAAATGAGGCTCGAAAGAATCTATCAGTGAAAAATGTAAAAAGCCCATCGTGAAAATGTAAAGAGCCTACATCAGTTGTTCGGATGCACAGAAAATTCTTTATTTTCGTGAATGTAACAAAACGAATAAAATATATGTTTCGATTCAGGTCCTTATCAATATAAAATATAAATCGAAATTACATAAATAACGCAAATTCCAAGTTGATGATTCTCGAATTTAGTTCGTTCTTCTTTATTCAAATGTCAAATTAGTTATGTAATGAATAGCCCAATGATTATCAAAAATATTAATTTATACAATAATAATATAAAAACTTATAAAGTATGTAAAGTATACTTATAAATATATAAAGTAAAACCGAAGTCATATACATGCGTCACTAAGTAGAATCACATCGCTCATCAAATTGTCAGATTTGCTGTGTAGTCATTAAAAAAAAAAAACACAAAAACGAAAAATTAGAGAATTATTAAAATCATTTGTCTGAATTTTAATTATATCAACTTACATATAAGTGTTTTCTCGCGACTCGACGTAAAGGTCTTGTGGTGTCGACCAGTCTTTAAATAAGTACCTTTTCCTCTCGTCTAATATCTTGACATTTTCCCAATCAAAATCATGTTGATGACTAATTCTGTATTCTGTTATTACGGAATGCTGTGTAGTGTTCCAATTTATGTGATTTCTATGTTCATTTATGCGTCTTCAAACATCTACCTGTTTGGCCCACATATGATGCTTCACAATCTCGACAATCAATTTTATATACAATGTCTGTGTAAAATAGCTTAGGACGAACGTTTTTATAAACTGATGAATCCCCTATTAATCCCTTTATATGCTAAGTGTTAAGTCTTCTTTTAAAAAATTTTTGATCTTTTCTGATAAAAGTGCTATAAAGGGTATTATAAAAAACTTGTGATTAATTTTATCTTCATTATTGTCCGTTGTCTTATCTGTAGATGTGTTACCCTGGTTATTCCATTGTTTAAATTTTTTTGACAACCTATTTTTGATTTCAGAGAGTATGAGTTTCATACGTATATTGATAAGGAATTGAAGGAAACGTATATTTTATTCATTTTGTTACATTCACACAAGAAAGAATTTTCTGTGCATCCAAATAATTGTGGGCTTTTTTACATTAATTACTATAAGTTATGCTGCTTCGATTACACACAATTTGTTCCGAAATATTTTACGTGAACTACTCCGATTTCTACTTCGAGAATTTTACAACTCGAGCTGTGTTTAGATTCCGAATGCCACCCAGGTGTTATTTTATCCTTATTGTGTCTCTATCATGCCCTAGAGAACAGCAAAAAATCATTCATTTTACACTGTAAATACTTTGAAACATTCTTTGATTGGTCAATTCGCAAAATTCTTTTTACTGATTGATCAACGAAGTATTTGCAGCGCTAAGTGAATCGCATCCCGTATAAAGCCCAATTTTTCATTATCTGATTAACTTGTGGTTAAGCTTAATCTGATGTTTCACCTAATAGACTTCACTATAACATCGTTACAGTTGAAATTCATTGGATAAAATATCAGGTGAAGCTTAACCATAAGTTAATCAGAAAATAAAAATTGAGTCCTAACTTATGTAATTTAAGTTAACGCCGTGAGATGTCTCTGCATGCTATTTTTGACCCGTTTCTGCACACAGAATGTGGCAACACGCGGTGGTAATTGACCCGAGAGCGATGCATTCAGTATTACACCGCTCACTGAGCTCTTGCACTTGATTGGCATATATATTCTATTAGATAAAAAAATATAGACCAAGCACAGGTGCAAGAGCTCACTGAGCACTCAGTGAGCAGTTGTAATACTGAATACACTCATTTAGTTTATCGCTTTTCCTAAAAGCGAAAGAACTTCCGTTACACGCCAAGCGTTACCATCCTGTCTGCAAGAGTCATTTGATGTCGTGTGCGTTTAAAGCTCTAGAGTCTAGATATATCAAAGGCGCAAAGGTTCTCCATTTTTTACCTAATAATCACATCATATTTAAAAAATTATCATATGACAACAATAAGCACTTATTTGACCACTAAATAAAAAAAATGGCGATCGAAATAGCCAATAAGAAAGTTGTCGGCATTTCGGCTTAGGTAAAAGGCTACTTTGGTATATCTATAGAATTTTAACGCGTTCAGAAAATTATAAAAGCGCCAAAAATTATTAAAATCTAAAAAATAATTTATCAATAAGTCAGTGCGTATAATTTCGCATAACGCATAAAACTGATTCTTCATTAGATTCTTCATTACCGTAGAATCACAAGCGTTGTTGTCCAATCAGAATCAAATAACTTGACGTTGATTGGACGGCAATGCTTGCGATACTGCGATTAATGTAGAACCAGCATAACGCATAGAGCGTAAGAAAATTAATCAATTAGAGTCTTTTATTTCATGAAAAATAAAAAAATTAAGCACTTTGATTGGTTCATTATTTTCGCACGATTCTTATGCTCCTGTCCTTACTAATTCGCAGAAATTAAATTATTGTGTAGGGGTTTTCGTTGTTACCATACAGCTAGCACAGAATTTATAGCAATATCGCTGCAAAATCTCTACAATATTGCTGTAACACGCAATGTTGCAGAGTATTGCTGCAACTTTTGTGCAACTTTATGCTGTACGTATCAACATTATCCCCTTTTTTTATGCTCAATAATTGAGAATGGATTAAAATGGATTGAAATTATCCGTATTTTAAGTTTAATTGAATCTAATTGAATAAAAAAATTTTTCATTTTAATGGATCCAATTGAAAATTACATTTTTTATTCGGAATTTCGAATAGAACAGTATTTCCTATGTGCATAGAAAAAGCTGATATTATTTTTAGATTGAAAGGCATAGAAATATATATTATGTATTTTCATGCAATTCTTATAAATAAATAAAAATGCATTCGGATTGAAAAGGATTTATTTTAACCTTGCGTGTTTTTGAAAATCTGAATTCATTTCAATCCATTTTTATTTACTGAGGAAATTGTCGTGTAACCGGAACATCTAATATATATAATTATATTGAGCCTTATATTTGGCCAGTATTCATGACTGTTCTTATTTTAAAATTGTCTTAAGATGTTAATACGTGACCGTTTACGACATCTCAAGACTATATTTAAATTAGTCTAAAATATAAGAATCAACTATGAATACCGAGTTAAGACATCTTTTATCACATTATAAATTCCATTATATATGAAAACTCATTTTGTGCCCTAATTTTCCAGGTACTTTGTAGTGTTTAATTTGTACATTAAAAGATACTACTTACAATTCAACAAAACGCGATTCGGATACGACACAATATTATTATTTATTTTAATATTATATAATTATTTTCAATATAGATTCATGCTAAAGAAAATCAAAATCTGACGAGTCCTCTGTGTTTTTTCCTTGTTGAACTTTTTATGTTTTTTTCCTTTTCTCTTTCTTATCCCAATATCGTGTGTCACATCTATTTCCTTCCAAATGTATAGAAGATATAATATGAGTCACAAAAACTCTTATTTCGTTCTCCTCCTTCAAGAAAAAAGAATAATCGTCATTAGAAGCACAATTGTCTTTTAGAGAATCTATACTTTTCTGGCAAAAAGCATTATAGATAGTCCGAAAATAGAAATAAAGTGCAAAATAATAAACAATATTAAGTGAAAAAATAAAAAAATATTCCAATAATTATATTAGCGACGAGAAAATCTCTTTGTTTTTATTTTTCTTCTTGGTAAGATTTTTCAATGTTGCAAAAATATATTTGCCCTTTATTGAACATTTTTATTTTTATTCATTAAATATGAATGTTTGTGGAAACATTACGCGTTGTCGTCTGGCCGTTTGGTTGGCTGGATGTGACACAGCCGAATTTCAAACAACATCAGCTATGCCGACATCTTGCCTTCTAGACGTCCAGTTAAAGAAGAAATGAAAAATTAAAAAAATATGTATTAAATTATAATTTATAAATCTTGGGTCTATAATTTGCGTTAAATTGCGCAGAATTCCATTTATAATTTTACATATTGTCTTTATTTTTACGTAATCAAAAAATAATGTATCTAAATGAAAAAAAAGTGCTTGTAAAAGATGCGGCTGTCAAACTTTATATTACAAAATTTTAAAAGATTATTTTAATTTTAAAAAATTATATTAGATCATTAAATGAGAAATGTCCGTTTTTCGTATTACTATTAATAGCAACCTTCCTTTGTTAAAAATTAACTTAAATTTTAAAAAAGATTTTAAAGAGCTTAACATCTCTACTTTCTAAGGATCACTATGTTTTGAGTTTCTGTGAGTTTGGTAATTTTTATATGTATAAAACTATAAGCTGGATAAAATAGGAAAATTTTTTTGTCACTTGAGCTTCACACGTGCTCAAAAAAATTTTAGAAAATTTTCTATTTTTTGATCGTAAAAACTCAAAATCGCTACAAAATTGTTTTTTAAAATTATTCCTGATTTGTTGTTACTGAGTTATCGCGGTTTAAATAAAAGGAGCATTTTGACTTTAATTGCTCATAACTCAGTTACAAATCGTCGTATCACAATTGAAAAAAACAGATTTTTTTAACTGAAACTTTACTTTGTCGAACAGTGATTAATTGTCAAATTTTGTTTGAAAACATGCAGACACTTCGTATTAATAATAATACGAAAAATAGACATTGTTTATTTAATGACCTAATATTTAAGAATAAATAAATAAAAGTCTAAACAGGATTCTAGAAAACGTTAATTAACGTTCTGTGTTCGTACTTACTTGATTGATGACTATTTATGCTTCACATTGGAATTATATATTCACCAATCTTAATATTTAACAAAGAGAAAACATAATTGCGCGTAACACTGAAGAATATTAACAGTCAAAACTATAGTTTGATTAGTGATATCACGTGTATAATTCCGAACTCACTATAAAAAATTACAATCATAAAATTTTTCTATGAACTGCGAGCAGTATTAATCACTACTTGTACGAATTTTTATTGATATAGTTCGTCATGTTCCTGAATTTGTAATTCCGATTTTCTAGGAAACTCTCGGTGGATGGAGAATTAGTTTGCGAAAATTAAAAAATATAATATCTAAGTTTCTGGAAAGTCGGAGGTCGAATTGTTTGTCCACCGGCATTCGTCGATCCTTTAAACTTTATTGATTGATTTCGCACTACGACGTCGTTTTAAGCAGGTATGATTGCGCTATGTTTCCTAAACACTTTCTTAAATTCCATTCTCATTTTCTTAAATTCCAAAAAGATAGGAAAGAGAATGTCTAAAGAATGAAAGGTAAACAGCGGGGAGTTTCTAGTCGAGAAACATGAATTCATAATTCGATATACGGTGAAAAATTCGATAGTGACGACGATGGGACATCCGAGATCTAATCGAACACAAATATCGAAGGCACTTGCACCTTGCACGAGGTCGGAGATTCACCGAAGAACTGATAGCGAGGGCGTTCGATACCTTCAAGGAGACATGAACATAAGGACGCGGCGTGTACCTGTCTACACCAGGAGCGATCTTTAAGGAGGGGTTTAAAGTCTTCCGCCATTCCAACTCCATTGGCTGGAGTCGAGGTGTTTAGGGGCCGGCTTCTTTTCACGTCTCTCTCCATCGCAGATCTTCGCTTTCTATTGTCTCGCGGGGGCTAGAAGGCGTTAATGAAACTCGCTACATTCTGGTGCATCTACACCTATGATATTCCTTTAAGTTCACTTGACGATATTTTTCACGTAATTATTAATCACGATTAATTAATAACATCAATCCTATTTTTCGTAGAAACCGCGAAAGATGAAGAGGATTAGACTATTTGTGATTGAAAGTATTTTAAAGTTTACAAGCGTATCGTTGACGAAAGGATTAAAGTAAATCTCATAATAAAATCGATATAAAACAATAAATTAATGGACTCCTTATATTAAATATAACAATAAATAGTAATAACGAGGCGATAGGAGTCATCGCTAGAAGTAATTACACAAAGTATCAAATATTAAAATTCACTACATTAAACACTATGTTATATTAACTTAAAAAAATCTGATTCGAACGTTTCAGCTCATATTTGGGTTATTTCCCTGATGAAAATGAAAATCGAAGCGTAAGTCGAATGTAACGGGAGAGTAACAGAACCATAAACGAAACTTCTAGGAAGCGAAAATTGAAACGTCAAAATGTAAAAGAATGCTTCTTTTACATTTTATTGTTTCAATTTTCACCTTCTAGAAGTTTCGTTCACGCTTCTATTATTCTTCCATTACATCCAATTTACACTCCGATTTTTATTTTCATCAGAGAGTTTTAGCAGAAATGATGACAGAAAATATATTGCATTGTTGCATGTTTTCGTGATCACGTCTGTAATAAGATGAGTCTTTCTTGACAAAAACGTTCAGACCAAAGTATCTATCATGAAACATGTTGGAACGAATTCCTATTTCGGAATTATTTCGTTTTCCCTAGAAAACACAATAGAAATTTAGAGAATAATTCCGATCGAAATCCATTCCGACTTGTTCCATGAGTGCTCTGATTTTTTAGTTAATGTAACATAGTTTAATGTACACGGAAAGAATTTTCTTTTAAAATTTAAATGTGGTAATTGTAGTACAATACAATATTTTCAAGATTTTTACCATGCACTTCAATAAAATTAATCAACTTATTATATACTTTATTGTAGTTTATTAATAAATGACAGAGATTTAAATTAAAATTCTTCGAAATACAATCTTCATTTTATTTTTAGAAAAATATTTATAAGATTATGTATTTATAAAAAAAAAAGAATAGAGACCATTATTTGATCAGGTGCTTCTAATCTAATTGTATCTAATTGTAAGAAAAGTATGTGCAGGACATAAGTAACTATCATGTGTACTAAATATTAATTTATATTAATTATTCATTCGTCAAACTTGAACGATTTGACTTATTAAAAGAATGAAAAAGATTTACTTTAGCAATATAAAATACAATGAACTGTAATTCCTGAGAAATATTTCATTCAGATTACATTGAACGATTGTTTGTGATCCATGCGTAATGCAAACTTCCGCCAACGCGATAATTTCGGTGCCGATCATCGATACCTTCAACCGGAAGTGCGTCCAAAACGCGCTTTTCGATGAACCCCACCAGAATGAGAATCTCACTTGCGTTGCGTAAAACACCACTCACGTTCACGGGATCCTAATACTCTTCGTGACTTCCGGTACTGGGACGGACTCGCGCGCCACCGAAGGAGTCACGTGTTGCTGTCGGTGACCGGATATGGTGAAGAAATGGACGGCCAAATCGGCTCGGCTCAGCTCGGTGTTTCTCTCCTCATGCGAAACACGCGTAATCCGTGTACCAAATACCGAGCATCAGCCGGTGACATCATACCTATTGTGTACATAGTCGAGCGTTCACGTCCGTGGCTTATTTTACCGCGCATCTTCGCTTAGACTGTCGGTCATTATCATTCCACCATGGTGGCATCATGAACGGAGATATTGAAACCGGTATGGTTTCGGATTTCGACGCTTCAGGCACGCGAAAACCACGCTTACTCGCGACGAGTTCCTTTATCAAATTCAGCTCACATAATTGACTCGCGAAAACCGCAAAATTCGCTGAGATCATTAATTTATTACGCGATTTCAATCTTCGATTAATTATTTACCAAAAGACATTCTGAATTTCCTTGAAATGAATATAGATAATAGAAGTCTGTTTATAACTGAACTAATATATACTGTACTTAAAGAAATGAAATACTTAATGAAATAGATACACGAAAAGAACAGTTTTGCTGAAGTATCTAAAAATTTACCTACGCGTACAAGTCTGAAAATATTTTTAGTTGGTGTACCATCAAAATAATTATATAAGAAGCTTAAATTAACTACTACAATGTTAAAAATTTTGTAGTATTGTTATCAATATTTAAACATTATAATTATTTTGATACTCCAATAACATTATTTTTAGATCTGTATCTACCCAAATTTTTAAATACTTTAGTAAAATAAGTCTTTCCGTGTAAACGTTTGATATTTGGCAAAAGAGAGAAGGAAAATACTAGTATAATCCAATGCAACAATAAGAAACAAACCTTCTAATTCAAGATTGATCAGAAAACGCGATTGTTCAATACTGGTAGAAGCCAAGAATCATTGTAAATTCCAGTTTCTTTCACTTTTCCTTCTGGCAAGAAGTGAGCTTCTCTCTCTTTTAGTCTCTCGATTAGCAATAAAAAAATTCTTCGTCTCTGACATCGGCGGTGATATCGAGTCATTGCATCGTGCATTGATCATTCTTCGCACATCGCGAGGAATCGACGAATTTACATCGTATACGATCTCTCATGGAATCTTTTCACATAATGATGAATTAAATATCCAAAATTTCTACGTTTACGTTGATTTTTTGAGTACTGTAAAATGAAACCCAACTTGGTTCTGAATCCCATCGACTAAAGATCTGGCTAAAATCGATTGGGAGTCGACTGTTCCGCGATAAGTTTTCACGAGACTATCTGAGATGCGAGAAAAATGTTTTTGTGGGAAATGAGATACCGTAACATCTTTTTCCGATAGGTATATGTATGCTCGCCCAGGTCTCAGGTAGCGGAGGTATTCGACGTTATCAAACACCTGTATAAACTTAACACTCGTTGCAGAAGGTTTTGGTTTGGCACGCTCGTTACACGTATACACGGAAACAATGATTTTACTGAAGTGTCTAATAGAACACAAACTAACATTATATCAATATTATAATTTCCTATTAAACAATATAATTGTAATATAACACATATTATACATAACAGTTACTTTGTTGAGTAGAAAATTTGTAATATTCATATAATATTATTGTTAATTTGTGTTTTACGAATAAAAATTTAGCTAAATACAGGGAGCCTATTACAGCTCTTGAAACGAGAGAAAATTAGTGAGCGAATTTATTGAATATATATATTTATAACTTCATTAGTTGACACTGAATAAATATATTCACTTTTGTAATTTTCATCTCGTTACAAGAACGTCATAAAGCTCTCAGAAAATAATTTTACTTTGGCCATCAAAATAATTTTATGGGACGCTTAAACTGATTGTTAGAATGTTTTTGAAACACTGTTATTAATATTTAGGTATTCTACAGAATTACTTGACGATCCAACAAAATTATTTTTAGATACTATATATATCTATAAGCAATGTAAGCTAAATTTTTTAATACAGCAAAATCGTTCTTTATGTTCTATACACATACATACACACACATGTACTTTACTGCGCTTTATCGATGTGTGTGACGAGACATCATGTCTGTATGTACTGATATTTATATTCCAGTCGGCGAAGATTATTTTAAAACAGCAATAAAGATTCGAACAATCAGCTATTGCGATTAATTGTGCGTAAAACTCTACGCTGAAACAAATTTCGAATATTAAATTATCATTATTGTGCATAAATGTAAACCTTTTATTTCGGTTTTCAGGACAGATATATATTATCATTGGGAAAATATTCAATGGAATTTAAAGGCTGACAGTTTCATATATGAAGAATTTTGACATTGAGTAACCTGATAAAATTCTTCTTAAGTCGTCACAGTAATTGTGTGATTGATAAGTTTCTTTCCGAATCTTATCATCTATTTTGATTCTACTTATTTTTATTACTTCTTCTTTTCGCAGGCCAAGTATCTTAACTGGAAGAGTTTCACTCACCTCGCGGGATTCACGTCACCGGAACAAGAACTGCCTCGAGATATCTTTGAGATGGACATCTCGACACACGAGGCCTGTTCTTTTTAACTAAACTTCTTACACGGTTCTTCATCTTTCCTCTTTTTCTTTTCACTTTTCACAAGAGAAAAAGAGAAAAAAGAAACTGTGCAAGAAGTGAACTTTGATTAAAAAGAACAAACCTTCGACCTTCCATTTAAAAGAGAGGAAATCAAATGCTTTGATCAGATACTTTGCGAAATAGTAAACTCTTCGCTCGCGGATCAAGGTATAAACTTCGTCGTTCGGTGCAAGCGATTAGCAGGCACGACGAGGAGCCGACACGGTGTTCCGTCACGGAGAAAGTCATCGCTGGCAACAATGACGACGGCTGCCATCGCCGTCGCCACCACCACCACCACCACCAACCGTCATCGTCGTCGTTTGGTACCGTATTCACCGGTATGGCAGAAGAGAGGAAACGAAGAAAAAGGAGGGAAAAAAAGCGCCACTGGAAGAACAATTAATTTGTACGCGAAACACGTACGCGCGGACACGCACACGCGAATGACCGCCGCGATGGAACGCGCCTACGCGTTCTCCACCTTCTCCATCCGGTATATGGAATATTCGGCTGCCAATCTGCGGCGCGCGCGGATATAAATACATGTCGGGTGTACTCATCTCCTACCGACCGGGCTGTTTAATTAGAAAAATTCGTCGATAGATTTTCGCGAGTCCGGTCGCGGTCGAGACGAACCCCCCGCAAGATGAACGAGAAAACGCCGCCAGCGCGAGCTTGAACAGCTTTTGGCGTATTTTTAGGCTGCAGAAGGTGTTCCACGTACTACTCGCGTCGATATATCTTTATCGCTTTCATAGAAACAACGCACCGCGGGAAACGATAAAGATTAGGCGGAAATAATCGAAATAGGTTGCTTCTATTGCAAACGGCGGCACGAACAGTATCATGAAAATATAGAGTCTATTCTTTTTTCATATCCCAGAATTGAACTTCTTGAACGGTTTATCCTTTTTCTTTTTACATTAGAGAGAAAAAGCTAAAAGATGAGTCATGCAAGAGGTTTAGTCCTGGAATATGGAAAAAAATTTAGTATATACGTGAAACTCGAAAGATAAAAAATGGGAGTAGTTGGCGTTTAAGTATAGTCTTCAAAGCGAGACTTCTTAAAGATACCCCAGATAACAAAATATTTGTAATATGTCAACAAATTCTTATCCATTGTATTCTTTTTAAATTTGTTTTATACTATTATAGAAATACAGCAAGGAAGTATTTATCTTGTTATCACGATGTTATAATTATAAACTTGCTTTCTGATATATTTATGTCGATATTAGAGAAATAGCAGCTATGCTCGACTATTGTTGAAGGTTCATTAACGTTTTCCAGCAGGTGGAACCAGTCACAAAAATTATCATTATGATATTATAGAATACGTGATTATGATTTTATTTGTACAAATGAACATATAAGTGACAAATAAGGTGATGATTTCTTTATGATATTATTATGACTTTTGTGTTCTATCTGAGAAGAGATATAGATGAAACAGTGTAAGACAGTAAATTATTTCATCCTTGTTTAGCATTGACAAATGACAAGGAAGTAATGATTCACAGTATTACATTATGTCAACTGTGTCTTTTTATTAGAAAACGTCCATAATCTACAACACATATTTTGTAATACATGTTTTTAGCATGTTTGGCTATCCGGAATGCTATGATGACTCTCGCGAAATGTAGAACCCGATTCCTCTGTCTAACACCGTTCTTGCCAATCAATGGAACGCAACATTAATATAGAGTGAGAGAAAAAGGATTCACCGTCATTTCTCACACCGGAACAATGCTCAACATTGACGGGCGAAAAGGAACGACGTAGCAGAGCAAAGATCTCGGTAGAAGTAGGTCGTGCAAATGAGGTGGACTCTGTGGAAACGCATTTACTATAACTGAAGCAACCAGTCACGTGTTAATTACAGAACAAACGGCCACAGTTTTGTAGGGCGCAACGAACGCATCGAAGATTCGATGTGAGTGAGGAAGACGTGGAATAACAAAGGGAGGTTTTTCGCGACGATCGGACGAACGGAATCTAGGATTGAGAACGGGGACGTCGCGAAATATAGAAGTGCCCCAATTTTCCTTGAGATTGGAGTCAATTGTTGCTCGGATGGAAAGGAACATCCCAGCCGGCCATTATTAGCGTGTTAATAATTAAGAGGGGCGGTAATTAACTCCAGTTGAGACTTAAGTGATAACACGGCACACCTGCAGTCAACAAGTCATTTTACAGGGCACTCATAATTGCGTGGTGTTTCTAATTAGCGAAACGCTGATGGAAAAACTTCCACACCAGTTCGATCGGTTTGGCTTTTATCCAACCAGAGCAAAAGATTACGTCGAAATAACGTTAAAATGAATTATGTGACTGATCAAGAGACTTTTAATCCTTTATTGGAGCTATAAAGATTGAGTAGAACTATGTTCTACTCAAAGATGTTAAACAAGAATAAAATGATGCCTGCAGAGCATTTGAGCAGAAATCTGAATGTTCTATTTGAAGTACAAAATGCAAATGAGTGAATCATCACCTTATGGCGATGCAAATGAACGCTTTATGTTGATAATTCATAGTTCAACGTTTTTTACCTACAATTTAGAACCTAATCGTACAAATTGTACAATCTAAAATGTTTTGATTCAAATGACTCGTTATTGTAATAAAAAATTAATAACAATTTTGGAACCATTTTAATACTATTTTGATGTCTTCATGATTTTTTCGTTCTGCTTACATAGAATACAAAGTCACAATGATATCATAGACCATTACATTATCACGACTTATTATTTATCGCTTATAAGTAAACTTGCAAGTGAAATAAGATCATATAATGATATCCATGTGATATCATTATGACTTCTGTCCTGACGAAAGTAAAAATCGGAGCATAAGTCGAATGTAAGGAGAGAGTAACAAAAATGTAAATGAAACTTTTATAGAAAGCGAATATTGAGACAACAAAACATAAACACCTTTTTTTATATTTCATTATCTCAAGTGGGAGCACTGACACTTGTATAACGCATAATGTATAAGAAAATATCAATTAAAAATCCTTAATTTCCTTCTTTTTCATGAAATAAAAGATTCTGATTGGTTAATTTCTTTTTCTTATATTTTATACGTGATGCAAGAAGCTCTTATCCTTACATTCGACTTAGGGTCATCACACAAAAAATGACATAAACTACATAACTATTATAGGCATATATAAGGCTGGCTGTTGGATCAATAAACATCCGACATAAAAACGTCATATTGATTTATATAAGATTCTTAGTCTAGCGGCTTTATGCTATATGGTTATACAATTTACGTCATTTTGTACATCATAGCCCTTACATTTCGATTTTTCGCCAAGGTGTGTTCTGAATATCATTTTTGCACATCCATTCTTTTAGTTTTTATAATGTACTTATGAACAAAATCTAGAAATCTTACTCTGTTCACGTTACGACGAATGTAGATCCAAATTAAATGATCCGAGGGAACACGGCCTCTTCATCGACAACATCGAATCATCAGATGGGATACAGCATAACAATGAGGAAAACACGAAACATTCACAAAGTCACTCCGTGATTTGCGCGAATCATTTTATGGATCTTCAGAAGTGTTGAAGTGACACCTCGTTTAATAAAACGTTTAAATTAACGAAATAATTATCGGCCAATTTCGATCGTTCTTCTCTAATTAGCGACTTGATATTCATTGAGTACCACGAGTGCACGGCGATACCAATTGACACCTCGCGTTTAATTCGCGCACGTGAATCAAGTGTGCGATCAGTTGCGATAAGCTGACGCCGATTACGAAGCACCGGGTACGAGTGCGCTTATGTAACATTTTTATCGTTTTGCCGGAACATTCAAAACAGCTTGTCGCCTCCGCGAGAATCATTCCACGGTCGACCGTCGAGGTCAAGAGTGGCCTTTGAAATTTCCCGACTCAAGTCTATTCCGATCACGAATGTGGTATTATAATTAAGTAAAACTCATTGTCAATTACAAAAGATTGAAAAACAGCTCGCATGTGTGTATCAAGACAAATTTCTTTTTACGTTTCATTGTCGATAGGGCTTTTTAGTGGCTTTTTTATTCGCGCGAGGGACTCGGTATTTAAAAAAAACTCTTCTTTATCGCGACGATACCACGCCCGAAGCCGCGCGCCTTATCACGATCGAGCATACGTGAGGAAATCAAATGTCCCATGATACTGCAATAACACTGTCAGCGTGTTTATAAATCCGTATGAAAGGTACTCCTCTCGAGGTCTGACTTGTTCATAGGAATGCGTTGAATGTCGATTGAAAACGGCCGGACTAAGACATAAATTCAAAACAGTGAACAAGAATGGATCCAAGTGGATGCCACATTATAAATCCGTTTTGAGTTTGAATACTCTTCAAAGAGTAATCTCGATTACTCTTTGAAAGAGAGATAGGGGTATAGATATAGATATATAGATAGTTTAATTTTTATTACGCGTTCTAGGAAAACGTCCTTTCAAGAGTTGATCAGAAACAAAACTCAATAAATCATATAAATGTTATATCAAATCATCTACATAACATTTATATATTATAGTATGACCTGAGCTCTAGGTGTTTATATATCGAAAAACATGAAGAAAAGTCTATATCGTGTAATTTAATTAAATTATAATATATTTTTATTTTAAAAATATATTATATATAATTTAATTAAATTATGCGAGCAGAACAAAAAAGAAAGAGAGAGTGGAAGAATATAGAAAATAGTTATTTATTAGGCGTTCTGAGATTATGGTCAGTATTCATTGATGATTCTTATTTTAAGACTTTAATTGGTTCGTGAAGAACTTAAAATCTTGATTCTTGAAAAAAGAATTGACTATGAATATCGACCTATGTCTCCTCATCAAGTGCCAAGCATAACACAGTTAGGAGAGAAAGAAAAAGAATACATAAAGTTAAAAGAAAGAGAGAGAAAGAGAAATGAAGATCTCATATAGAAAGAATATTTTACTTACTCGAAGATTTGAAAGAGGCTCGGCTTTTCTAGATAATCACTCAATTGCACACAAATTTCCCGAGTTAAGTTCTTCCTCCTTACGAATACTCTTCTAATAATATTTTTCTAACGTGATTGATAGTGATTCACATAAAATCCATTTTTGTGAAAATGCACAGGGCAGCACGCAAAATCACAATCGTGTCTCAAGCACGACACGGAGATCAGTGTGATGGCATGACGGCCAACGATCGTTTTAACTAGGAAATCGTTCTCGCCTTACAGGATGCCGATGCGTCAATATTGACACATTTCTTACGAAACATAAAAGAACCGGGCTTTCGCCCGTCTATCTCCAATCCTTCTGTATCTGGAGAATGCCGAAAAATCCCCACAGATATATACTTCCGACGAATAAATTCTTCTTTCACAATTTTTAGGATATTTTAAATGTATCTCTATAATTATATTAAATATAATATATATAATTAAATATGTAGTCTCTTCAAAAATATCTCAGAAATATTTCAACTAAAAAGTGAAACATTTCATAAAAATTGCGAAATATGTCTGCAACGGTTCTTGCACATAAAACCTTATTGAAAGGTTGATAAAATATTATAGAAAGAATCTGCAATCTTTTTGAAATATTACCAAAAAGGGAACTTGCGTCTTACTTTTGTAACTACTGACTCCATAACGGTAACAAAATGACCCTAGATATATGTTTCATACTCTTGTATTTTAAATTGTGACAAATCGATTTTAATATTATGTATTCCGCAATTTATAATATATAATATAATCTATTTAATTAATTAATGTTTTCACATTCAGAAGAACAAAACATTGATTGAAACGTATGCGGGTTAATTTTGAATAAACAAATAACTTTGCGCACCAACAATCACATAGACTCTTAATTGACTATTTTATCCTCTTTTAGTTTAGAATTATCAAAAATGTTTCAGCTATTTCTAGTACTACAAAAATGATACTTAAATATATACTTGATTGATACTTAAATAATATTTAAATTTATTATGTCGACATAATAGAGTATCAATTATCATATATTTAAATATCATTTCTGAAGTACTTAAAATTTATTAAGAGTTTTTGTGATCTGTTTACAAAACTTATTGAAAGAAATAAACTTAAAATATTTCTCAAAAATAGTGATTATATCGTCAATTATTTTGATTAATTAATTATATAGTATAAGCACATATACAATCACTATTAAAAAATTACATTTGCAGTTTCCACACAGCATCATCATTCATGTACAAAAGGTTTTCGCAATTAAAGTCATAATAACATCAAAATGACTGATAAAGTTAAACTAAATCGATTGATTAAAAAAAAATCGCTTTTAGTAAACATTTTCGAATCATTTTAACATCATGATGCTTTTTTGATCTATTCAAATATGTTTTTCAATTTTTTGTATGTAATAGATTTTAGAAACATTTCTGTTAAAACATTTCATATGACATAATGCAGAATCCTTTCAGAATTGTTACACATGAGATATGATAGATTGAAACATTTCTAAAAATTTTCCGTAATAGTCGGTATTGTAATATTATACATTTAATAAATTATTAAATATTGACAATAAAACAATCTTATTTAGACCGTACATGTGAGAACACAACTAATAAATAGCGTGGTGACTTCTCTCATATGCCTGTGATGGCTGTGATACGCTGATTGTATGTACATAGTTCTACTATTTAACGTCAATTCCGAACGACGATTTTTATTAGAGAAGTTCTCTTGACAAAAATACTCTCTCTCGATGGTTTGCCATTGCCTGCCGAGAAGAGCTACGAGCGTTCGAAAAATTTTTTGGTTCTGCCTGGGAATCGAACGCGGGATCTCTGGCATAGCAGATGTCTCGTGCGCTGCCACGCATACACTTATATGTTTATAAATACGTATTAAACACATTTAAAAAAGATTAATAATTTATTCATTAAATATAATATTTATAAAATAAATAGCAATTAAAATATTAAATAGATTTTATAAATTAAATATTACTGACATTACATTAATTATTTCGATGTAATAATATATGTATTAATCATTAATAATATTCATTAATTAACATCATATACGTATTAATTAATATCAATTATTCATACTCAAATCGTACTCAATTCTTTCTTTTGGATTACTGGAAAAGTAACATGTCCTGTATAAGCATTATTGTCCATGTGACCTACGTTACGCGAGTGAAACTTAAATAACGTAACAAAGGTAGAAGAGTGTTGCTCAGGAAACAGGAAATTGATTCGGTGAACAAAAGATTTGTTGGATAACGAAGACAATCCTGTATTGATTAAACGCAATAAGTCGCGTAACAGTAACAAACATCAATGAGACTTGTTTGTGTAATAAAATCGAGAGAAGAAAAAAAATTTATTGAACATCAGTAAGACTGTATAAAAAAATTGAAGAAGAAGCAATTATTAATACGTCAGTAAGTATGAACTCGTATAAATACGTCAATTTATTAATATTTAATAAGCGACATATTAACCGGATTTAACTTTATTGCTACTGTACTTTACGGAAAATGATAAAATATAATTAAGGAAAATGAAGGAAATAGCTAGCATAATATGTATGTTAATTTTTTATTTCCTCTCTCATACAATATAATCTCTTAATCATGTAACAACAACATGTTACTGCAGTAACAATGTCGCAATATATATATATATATATATATATATATATATATATATATATATATATATATATAATTGAATATAATGCAAGCAGGAACATACGCCTGTGTACAAATAAATTAGCAGGGGAACAAAAAATAATGTACATTATTGTATCAATATGATCCACTTATCGAACGTTAAATTCCTCGAATAGAATTCCGCGAGTCATTCGTGATATTTTATCATTAAAGTGTCACCCTGCACGTAGAATAACGGAAACGATTATTAGGCAACTACAATTGTACACTTGTCACGCAATGGATGGATCCTTTTCCTTTGGCCGGTACTTGGCGTAAAACGAAGTTACCAAAGTACAGATATTCTGTATGAGTCAGGATGTGATGACGTACAAAGATACGTCTTTCATTTAGGGAACGATTACACTTGATAATCTAGAATTCTTGTTTTCATCGTAATAGCAAAGATTGAGATAAAGAACTTCGTTTTACTCCTAACAACAAAATAAAGATCCTGTTAACAAGCGCTCTACATTTCTCGCATTATAGTAATAACGCTTTGAGTACGCTTTGAATACCCAGGTGATTGCCTAAGAAATTATTTTACGGAACACATACTATCTTCGTAAAAATAAGATATAATAACGTGGAAATTAAAAAAAAAAACAAAACGATTTAGTGATTCAGTTATTCTCAGGTCATAATAAATGACTTGAGGTGCTAAAAATTGTCAAATATCGCTTAATTATAACTTTGTGTATAAGAATTAAGTATTACTTATTAATAGAATTGCGATCGTAAATTTGTGCAATTGAGATTAACGTTATTATTGGTAACGTTTGCTTTGTGCTGTAAGCTGATTAAAACGAACAAATTAATGAACAATTAGATAAAACAATCATAGTCTAGCACAGACATAATTCATTAAATATTATAAATATAAACATAAAAATGTAACAAAAAAAAAATAATTTGAATCACATACAAAAATACATATAACATAAACGTTTTTCAATACGCTTTAAAAATGTTTAATCCTTCATTAAAATTATATTTTGTTACTGCCTCTTTCCACTATATTATACATATAAAACTATTTTTTTTTATGATTAATTTTTTTTATAACATTGTATTATTTAATACTATTTTATACAACTTCCCTCCCGAGAAAGATTTTAGTGAAATCACGGAATTTAGCTATATTCGTATATCATGTCAAGCATTAATAAAATGAACAATTCGGTAAATTACGTGAAGTAGGCGTTTATTAAACTCAGCGATATGTCTATCGACTCGTAGAAAAAAATTTTATTACGCGTAAGCAATATTTTCTATTATTTTAAATTGTTAAATAGATACTATGCGATCTGTTACGTATTTAGTTTAGAGATAAAACTTTTGTGTTCACTAAATGACAAAAGGTGCTCGATTGTACGTTGAGAAAACTTGATGTTAATTGCGAATATTTTGAAAGAGATGTGAAGAAGAACTGTCTTTCAAAATTCCTATTAGAAGAATTAGAATAATAATTATTCTTAATGTGTGACAAAGATTTTCATTTAAAATATTATTAGTGCTTTATTGTGAATTCTTATTAAAAATATTTTTAATGTAGGCGAAAGAAAAGAAACATTTTCATTGAGAAAAAACATGTACAGAGAAACGGAAAAGTTAATTAAAGACAAGCTTGATACCTTTACTATAGTAAAAAGGTAGTAAAAAAAATAGGTCCTAAGTTACTAAAAATTGTTAATTCGTATATACAGGAATATTTATGTCAAGTCTCAACTTGTTTGATATGCTATTAAAAATATTATTTTTTATTTAGAACTAGAAAAAAAGAGGAATGATTCATAGATTGTGCAAGAATACAAATAATGAGCTCTTCTACAAAATGCTAATATTCATGGAGACATTCATTGGCATGTAAGATGTAAATAAAATATTCAAATTAAAGAATAGAATGCAACTTATTAGGCATATTCTACATACATGTGTGCGTATGTATCTGCATATATTTAAAATTTATTCTATTGTATTAGCCGAAATATAAAATTTCTTTGAAACGCATATTTGATTATCTTATATCTCGAGCAACTTTTATTCATTGTGATATAAACTATCACGACGTAAATATAAAGTACTATTATGTACTATGCACGTGCTGTCACTTAGTGACTGTCTATTATTATGGCTATGTTCCGATATACTCTGCCAGAACTGAAAAACTAACTATAGTACGCGTACATATAACTATAGTATACGTAATGCACTATAGATTTTCAGTACTGGTAGTGTATATTGAAACATTGCCTAGAGATTTTGGCATGGATGACAGCATTAAATCTGTATTTTAGACCAAATAGTAGATCAAACCGTGAATTTTTGCATTTATGTAAGAGCTCTCAAGCATTAAAGCACGTATTATAGTCTACAAACGTCTTAGACAGCACTTGCGTCATTTTTATAAAACATGTCGATAATACACACTAATGTGTGCGCGCTAATTATGTAATTATTCATCTAGTTATCTCATGTGAGATGGTACTTTGAACTAGTACTGATATTTTGATATTTTCAGTAAATTTGAAGCGTACTAAGAGAGCGTACGTCATGCAATCACAGAGTTTCTATATATCATAATAAAATTCGAGTTTTTAGATTTTAATGAAATTTCTCCTTTATCGGGCGATTTGTTTTCTTCGTAAAAATTATCAAATCGAAAGATAACGCATGGAATCAGTCTAAAGCTTATGATATGCAATATTATCGTACGCTTCTATGAAAAATAATTGTAGTTATCACCTTTGAAAGCGCCCAGGCAATATATTTTAATATCTCTCTCTCTCTCTCTCTATATATATATATATGAGTTTTTTTAGATATCTCTTTAGGATTTAAATCCGAATCAACGTCTTAGACTAGTTCGAAATCGTCTCTATTAATGATAATATATGCAAGTAAAAAAATTCATATATAAATTCGAATGGTAACGTTT
Organism: Acromyrmex echinatior; assembly: GCF_024713525.1. NCBI lineage: Eukaryota > Metazoa > Arthropoda > Insecta > Hymenoptera > Formicidae > Acromyrmex > Acromyrmex echinatior. Next base: position 15,833,378 of record NC_141852.1, on the reverse strand, counting down.
TTATTCGTCCCATTTTCTATCGCATTTAACGTTTGTCGATATTCAAATTGTAATATCTTAGGAAGTATTTGAAGACTAAATCTAAGTATTTTCAAACGATATTACATCGTTATGGCATTAAACAATATTATATGGCATTAGGTTTCATATCTCATCATACGCCAAAAGCGTAGTACCATTTTATTGGACTACTTTGTTAATTCGCGAGAGACGATTTGCTATAGGACAATATTGCTTTGTTCACGTTTACCATATCAATTGTCCTCTCAGTAGTTTTTACATCTTATAATTCCCATGACTTATACGATGCCGTCCAGGGAGCGATGACAGTCCATGACGGGAACTGTGCCAGAAATTTTTTAAATCTCAAGGATTTTTGGTGTTCGCCATGTAAGAAGTGTCCAGCTAATGCGATGGATAAACACGGTCCTTTTTGTTCTGTAGATACCTGAACACAAAATTTTGTAATTTTTCGCGAGTAAAGCCCATATCTGATTAAAGATTGAAATTGAGATTGAGATTAAAATTAATCAATTAAAAACAAAATTATATCAAGTTTTAATAAATCATGCCTGATGATTGATCAAATTTAATCTCATTATCAATCTCAATTTCTCTAATCTGATACGGGTATAATGTGATATAACAAAGGAAAAAACATATATTTGTCTTGCAAACTTACATTCAGTTCAATAGAAAATGTAAATGGCACGCAGTCTGAGGCACATGCATAATAAATAAAGTAAGTCTCTCTATTGTTCCATCTTGGACCTTGCAATGGTTTCCCGTCAAGTATAGACCATTTTTCTAGATGAACACCTTTGTATGGAGACAAAATTATACCTATGTGGTCAGGACCTAAATAATTCAGAAGATATTTAATTTTTTTTATTATATCAAGAGAGAGAGAAAGAGAGAGAGAGAGAGAGAGAGAGAGAGAGAGAGAGAGAGAGAAAGAGATACATGAAATTTAAATTATTTAAACTTTTGAATATCTTACCTGTAACATTAAAGGTAAAATTAACAACATGCTGTTTCGTAGTCTTCGAAATTACCTCGAGATTTGTAGGAATACTTATGAGCGGAGCGGGTCCTGGTATCCAGGTAGTTTTCCTATAAAATGAGCCCTCTCAATTCGTGTCAAGTTTTATATTCGAATAATGTACTACTAATTCTGATATACCACAAGAAAGTTGTAACCGGCATTAAATATGGAAAACCGCAGTATAATTCCTTCTCGCAATCCTTGACTGTTGGCGTCGCAGCAGCTATTTCAGGTACTATCGATTCTATACTGTAAGGACTATTCATATCTAAATCCACTAACCAGTATCCCGTACCAAAATACCTATCACTACCATCTACATTGTAATACTGACGTTGACTATGCTGTAAATCAAAGATATAAGATGAATAATATATGCATACGATGAACCTATGCTATGTTCTATTAAACAAAAAGTTTCAGGAATGTTAAGATAACTGTACCGCAATCATAAATCGTTGTGGAGCAGGCGACAACCGATCACCACTGTAAGGGAATCCAAGTGGTGTTAGAATTAATACAGCAATAGCAATTAAGAAAATTCCAACAATCACACTTATAATTCGTTCGGCATTCTTTATTAGAAGCACTATTGGCAACTGAAAATATTGTGAGTTATATTTTACAACAGATTAAGAGACGATTGTACAAATTAAAGATACAAAATTATGTCGTGAAAATAAAATTAAAGCTATTAATATTTTACCGTGAAGCATAATAGATGGCAGAATGATAGTGACAGCATATTAGCTATTACAACTTCAGAATTAATACTGCCACCGGACCGTCCCATTATTGGAATGAAGAGATAGAGAGCACCGAGCGTTAAATAAAATACCTGTATATAAGATAAACTTAACGATCCCACTTGGTAACAAAGCCATTTCCAGTCTACAAAATTCATAAAAGTACATTCAATCAAATATTAGAATACTTTTAAAATAATTGACATAGAAGATTAACATAAAAAAATGTTAGTGTGTAAAAAAAAATTTATAGAAAGCTTTGAATGTCCTCACCTCTCCATTTGCTGAAGAAATTGTGTCGCGCAATATTTCCAAGTGATGGGAATAAAACCCAGTGGAGCGGTATAAAGCCCGATCGTATTCCAAATAAAACGCATATGAAGAGAATCAACATCCATATCAGGGAATACGCGTCATAGTACATATGATACAAAATCCATGCAGAACCAACTTCCTACAATCATTAGTATTACTTGTATGTGTTGCAATAAATCTTCAAACAAACTTTTAATCTAATTTTATCGATAACATTTGACATTCAGCCCAAACACGTAATTATTTAAGAATCGAGATTCAAGCAAAACTTATTTCTATTACTTACTTTTTTCTGCCTCGATCCGATCTGTAGGAATACGATCATCGATATAAAAACAGTTGGACAAACATATAAGAAAAACAGCCACGCCGGTCTTGCGTACCAACTCATCACTTTTCCCAGCTTGGTCAGGATCAGGCCGATTAATGTACAAGAAAATATAGATGCTAACCACGAAGCCATGATCACTCCGACACACATCAGCACATATTTCATGTACATCCATTTTTTAATATCTGTATCCGATAACGCAGAATTCGATATTACTCAGATTTCGAGAAAACGAGAACCGATTTGAGGTCTATTGGCGCAGCCGGATCTAAATAATAATTATATATTCTTACTTCTACGTGCACTCTGCATATTCAAATGGATAGAGTACCCAGCTATAATCATACTGGCGATATTAACTGTACTGGCAATGTATTGTGGCCATCTAATAACGAATGCACCCAAGAAGTCGAAGAACACGAGATTACCCCGTGTCTCTTGCACATCCACGTCCGATAAATAATCTCCGAATATTATTCCTTGCGTCAATGCAAGAATATTATCGCCGGTTCGTTGTAAAGCTCCCAGCGGTATTTGATCAACGTTATCAAATCTAGAATGGTATACATAGCCATTTTTTGACCATGCAAAGTCCAGCCCTGTATAAAAATTTTAGATATACTAGTAAAGATTTTTTCTAGCAATAAATTATCAATCATGTTATAATCGAATCTTTTTTACCAGAAATTTTTCCAAAGTCTCTAAATATTCGAAAGTCTGTATCACCAGGTACTATACCACTCTCAAATATTTCCTGAGCTAACGATGATGCATAAGGATATGGTACGGATTTGGCGTAAACCTGACAAAGTCATAATAAAAAAATTAAGTTTAATGCTAACAAATAGCAGAGAAAACAATAATAAAATACCTCAAGAATCCAAGGATTGTGAGGTCCAGCTTGAAACAATAATTCGCGACCACCAGCGCCACATGCCTCCAAATTTATGAATGTTCGTACATCCTTTGCCCAAAGATGTTGCGTTATGAAACCATGAGATGCCTACAAATAAATTGTGTACAGAATATGTTATTACGATTTTAGAACTAATCAATAAATCAGAACCCATCAAGATTAGATAGCGAATTAATATACCTGCAATAAATTTTCCTCTGCCCCATTAAATAAAAATATAACGCTGTGCTTCAATATTCTCGGACTTTGAGTTATTATCCGTAAAGTTTCTAGCATTACAGCACAACCAGCGGCGTCATCAGAACCACCTATTTTTTTACATAAATAATAATTATTTATGCAGATGAGACGTCGCTTATTGTGCATAGAGACGCTTATTACCTGGGCTTTCTAAAAACGTATCAAAATGACAATTAAGCAATAAGCTATGCATTGTAGGCCTGTGGGGTCCGACTTTGACAATAACGTTTTGTACATTTCTATAGACATTAGTCATGCCATCAAGAAACTTAAGTGGAAACGCGCTGCTGTGCTTTGTAATGTTAAGGAGGATCCTGTGATTCTCGTGCGCCGTTCTCATCACATTATTGATCGTTGTTGTTAGATATTTTACAGCTAGGACTTCGTTCTCGTAACTGCCGGCGATACGAGGTCCAATCGACGTAAGATTCACGATATGATTACGAGCTCGCTCGGCAACGAATTTTCCAGGATGTAATCCTTCCGTGTCAATAGTAATTGGATCAGGCAAATTCCTCTCTAAGACGATTATAATGAAGGACAAGAAGAGAAAGTACGTAAGAACAAAGAGAAGATGTTGGGTATCATTTGGCAGTATATCTTGTTTCCTCGAAGCAATTCTGTTTTCGTAAGGTAACTCAGTCAACGTTCTCTTCGACGTGTGCTGTCTGAGTCTCACTCCGTCTCTCTGAAACTGAAATATGATAATCACACTATATTTGTGTATACACCTATGCATAACAGATACACGGCGTGTTCCATTTTCTTTAACAAATTAGTGGAGAAAAAGAGGAAAAAAAGGAGGCAAATACGCTGTTAAGCTTTATGTCCACAATGCTAGGCTCCGAGATCTTGGATGGAGAAAAATTAACAAATCACATTTAAACATTTTGAGCAATTGGGTCATTTGACCTATGAGAGATTGTTCAATTCACTCCCCGTCTCGAAGATCTCGGAATGATTTCTAGCCTTCTAGCATCGCGGACATCAGGATTTCAGACTCACCATTTTAGCGAAGACCCTAATAACAGAAAAGGCACTTTATGCCGCCTGACTTTATGAGCGGGCTACTGCGTAAACGGAAACTCCACCGCGTTGCGTTCACTCGATCTCGATCTTGTTCGCCGCATCGGAAAACGTACAGTACGCGTCGCACCGTACCGGGCACTGCACTGACCACTAGCACTGACGCTACTGACTGTACAATGCACACATATAGGACGCAGACCGTCTTTGTGACAAATCGTAACTTCGTGCCTCTCGTTCGCGCAACAGAAACGGAACAACGTGGCCCGTACGATACATCATATACCCCCTCCCTTTCACTCTATCTTTTTCTTTCTCTCTCTCTCTCTCTCTCTCTCTTTCTCTCTCTCTTATCTTTTGTCAGCTTATTTTATTTTTGTATATCATTCTTTTATTTTACTTACTTTTTGTATTGTCATTCTTCACTGTAGCATGCATGTGTGAAACAACACTAAAAAAAAAAAATACTTTTTTTTTCTTAGAGGACACAGACCTATAAAAAACAAATTAAATTCTATTCTATTCTGTTCTCTTCCCTGCATCGATCTCTTTCCTTTTCTCTTTTATGCTCCTAATTCACACCAATTGCAATCGCGTCTTCAACGTTGCGCCGGCGATCGATCAATCATTCTTCACCGCGCTGAAATATTTACTCGCGCGAATAATTCATACGTTGTATCGCCGTAATGAATTCGCCTAGAAATTTCGTCCTATGGATATTTATCAAAAGCGGGTCTTCCATTCTTTCAGGATTTTTTTTCGCGCAATCTTATCAAGTGATTTTTATCAGCATATTTACGTTGTAGCCTTGCTCGTAAATAAGTACTTCACTGATATCACATCATACTACTCGTACTAATCAGTTTCATTTATACGATTATGACATGAATACAGCACTAACTTACGAAGCTCGTTGTAAATTGAGAGCGGCAATTCCTGCCTACGCTTAAGATTTTTTATCCCGCCGATTAGAAAAACAATTACACGTAATTGTCGAACGCGTACATGATGACTAATCATTCTTGATAGTGATATCCATTCTCGCATTTAAAATTCTGATCAGTAGAATTATGCAGGAACAAGTTACAAACATCAAAAAAGAAAAAATACTGTAATGAATCTTCTACAATAAGCCATTGACCATGAATCAGAGGTCAGAAGTTAAAAAGTAACAATTGTGATTGGTCAATTTGTAACTTCTGATTTATGACATTATTGTAGAATCTCATAAAATAAAATTTTAGATCTGTTGATTATTAACGTAGTAAATATAAATCAAAATCAATTTAGGATCTTATTATTATCTAATTATATATTCTTGAAAACGTAGAATATATTATATTGGGTCATCTAAAAAGTATCCGCCATCAACACCATCTAGTGACAAAAAACCGCGGATACTTTTTAGATGACCCAATATAATGACAATTAAGATATAGAACAATAGAGATAAGAAATAATCTGGAATTAAAATATAGATAAGTGAGATAACTCATTGTTACAGAGAAAACTCTTATTTCTAAATTCTACGGAACTACCAAATTAGTTGATGCCGTCAAATCTATAATCTATTATAAACTCCTTCAATGTTATGAAAGGTACCTGTTTTTTTATTCTTTTGCATTTAGGAAATACATATTAATAATTAATAGATGTTATAGAAAAAAAATTAATGAATAAAAAGCAGCTAGTAATTTGAATAAAAAACAAATGTATTAGCAATTACACGTCCATCATAATTATGGATTTTGTATTAGCAATTACATGTTCATAATTATGGATTTTTTAAAATTCGTTTAATGTTTAAAATTTTATAGAAAAAGGAAATAATACTGACGTTTAAAGACAAAAAAGATTTTAATTTATAAAAATCAAATTTGCAAATTAAAATAACGTTTTACAAAATATAGTTGCAATTAGTAATTAACTCATTTGAAAAAAATTAATTAAATTAAGTTAAAAGTTATTAATTTGTTGATTTATTTTTTATAGATAATTGTGTAGATAATTGTATTAATTATAATGAATTAATTATTATTCAAGCTTGATCTTATTTCAATCCTTTGTGACTATTTATATACACTTATTGTATTATATACTTAAAATGAAATAGATACATATTCATTATTTGATAAAAGCGAGATATCAAAGTTAAACATAGTTGAGCGCACCGATAGGTCTGTCATTTCAAGTGCAGAAAGTGCAGCTCAGTGCAGCTACTAAAACGGAAAGCAGCTGAGCGAAGTTGGCTGGAAATCAAATGATAAGCGCGATCTAGCATTCGCCACGAGAGACACAGACACTTCGGGCAAACGTCAAAGCGTCGCGTGTGTGTATGCATCTTCTTTTTTATTCAAAGACCAATTTCAGGTTATTTTCGTCGCACAGCTGATTTGCGTGTATATTCATTGATATCCTACACGCATTGATATATTTATTCTCATTTCTGTAAAATTCACTTCATTTAACGGTGGACACCAAACGATGGCGAGTTCGGACGACAAATCGCAGAGGTTACAGTCCAACGAAGAGGTCATAGAAGAACTCACCAGAGATCTAGAAAGTTCCTGCATCCGAGTAGACGATTCTTCCGATGCGAACGCGCGAGCGAAAGGCGATCCATGGGACGTCGTAGATAAGGAATGCAATGAGGATAGTAATGATAATGCACAAAATATAGAAGAGGATGTAAACGAGGAACTTCTTAAGGATAGAGATCTGTTACTTACAGAAAGTGAGCAAGAAGTATGTCTATGATATTTTTAAAGACATCTCTCTTGCAATCCTCCTTTACTTTTTAACAAGAGACAGTGTAATACAGTGATCATCTTCATCAAATACTTTTCATTTAGTAACACAAGTCGACACGAATATTATTTCATCTTGGCATTCTAATGAATAACAAAGATAGATATTTGTATGTCGATTTGTGTCATTAAATGGAAAGCATCTTTGTTTAACCCATCTTTGTTTAACTTTTCAATGGCATACATGGGTATTTGTATTCATGCCACTTCAAACAGTTTTTATTTTTCATATACTTGCGTGATATTTATAACTTTTTCAAACTTTTTTTCAATGTTTACATAACAGAATAATGTAATGGAGACCTTAAGAAACATGTTTGAATTTTTACAGAATTTTTCGAGCACTTTAAAAGCTTCAAAATCAGATCTGACAAAAGCTCAATTTTTACTTGATTCATGTGTGTTGCTCTAAGATGCTGAAAATAAGTATGCTGTTGTAGGATTAATATTGACAAGTGCATATAATGTGATTCATTGTATTACATCTGTGTTTCTGGAAAGAGTTGTAGTCCTATTTTCTATGTATGCAATTCATCTACTTTTGCAGGCATTGAAAAGTGAAGCAGAGACTCTAAAACAGGCAGGCAACGAGCTTTTCAAAAATGGTGAATATGTACAGGCGATATCGCAATACACACAAGGATTGCAAACTTGTCCTTTAGCATATAGCAAAGAAAGATCTATATTGTATGCAAATAGAGCAGCAGCAAAAGCAAAATGTCAGGTGATTGTCAAAGATGCATTCATTGATTAATACTGTGTGTTGTAGCTCTTATTAAGAAGTAATTGTTTTCAGACAGAGAAGGATTCGGCGATATCTGATTGTACTAAAGCCATTGAATTAAATTCAAGTTATGTAAAGGCATATATAAGAAGAGCACAATTGTATGAAGAGACAGAAAAATTGGATGAAGCGTTAGAAGACTACAAGAAAATATTAACATTTGATTCTAATCACACAGAAGCTAATCATGCTGTCAGGGTAATATATAATTATTATTTATTCAAAGTATGAATTTTTTTCTATAACGTGGCTTATAATAAAGATCAATTTTTTAAGAAAACGTGTTTAGAGTTTTGATTAATATATTTAAGTGATAATTACAAAAAAAGAGTAACTGTGTATTTTATATATAATACATATAACAATTTTTTATTTAATTTGTCTTTATTTTGCAATAAATTAATTTTATTTCTTTATCTCTTAAAAAATTAGATAAGTAAATTTCTTTTCTCTGAAGCTCAATTTTTACTTAAATTTTTACTTAAATTTTAAAAATAGCAACTTCAATGGTAAATATAGTGGATTACTTGTGAATATTAGAATTGTGCGCCAAAATCTAAAAGTTAAGAATACATTTAAAAAGCAAAATTATATTTTTATATTATAATTTATTAATATTACAATTTCTTGTTTTTTTCAGAGGTTACCTCCATTAATTAACGAAAGAAACGAGAAACTGAAAGCAGAAATGTTGGGTAAACTGAAAGATCTAGGAAACATGGTCTTAAAACCTTTCGGCCTTTCTACGAATAACTTTGAATTGGAGAAGGATCCCAACAGTGGTGGTTATTCCGTAAAGTTTCATCAGAACCCCATGTAACAAGCTAATTATATGTTTCTTATTCATAAAAAAAATTATGGATAAAATTTGTCCTTTACCTGTAAGAAATTAAGATATATTTGTATATTCTGCACGAATCCTATTATGGATTTTATCCCTCACTCTATAATTAAATATATATATAGACATTAATGAAGTTGATAGGATAAAGTAAAAATGATTTAAATCGTGAAAATTTCATCAGATTTTACACAAAAAGTTATTTTGATAATTTTAAAATATATTTATGTATCTTACATGGATCCTACCATGAATTTCATAGCTTTAATAATTAAATATAAATATTGGAATATCGACAGGATAAAATTATCCAAATCGTGAAAATCTGATCAAATTTTACATAAAATCGTTTTGACAATTCGCCACGCGAAGCGAGTTTTACTCAAAATATTTCTTTGTCGAGTTAATCGAAGCTCCAACAAGCAACATATATATCGCAAGTCGCAATGTCGGATATCTCGCTATATTTGGCACCAATGCTAGACCGGATATAGTCTATGGTTCAATAATACCGAGCTATATCGTCATCCCTGATAATTTTAGCCGCGGCTCTTCCACGAAGAGGTTGAACGACTTTGCAATCTCGAGGGCAACGAACGTCCTCGGTCACAGATTATAAATTATTGATATTAATTCAAAATTCAAAAGTGTGAATCACATAATTTAATAATGAAAATAAAAACATGCAATCGCTGTCTTTTCTTTCCGATGATAATCGTTGAAGAATGCCAAAATATCAAATATGTATCAATCTAATAGCGAATTCGATTGAGCCGCACTAGTACATATTAAAGCCATCGTACACAAATTGATATAAAAATGTGCATTTAATATAAATATAAGAATGGATTAAATCATGAAATCCTCAATATATTTTATTATATTATTAAATAAAATCTATTTTACAATTCGAAATATTTGCATTTTACTTTTACAAATTAAATTAGTGTATAACTATATTATGTACTAGTGCGTTTAATTCGTTTATTAATTACGAGGAAAATTTAGTACATCGAAATTATAGCAATTTTTTTATTCTATAGATATCTAAAAAATAGCATCGATTCCATCTCTGCTCCCCCACTTCCTCTCCCAAGTGAGCAAGTGCAATGAACGATCAGGAGAGTGCGGAGGGATGAACCAGTGACGTATCACGCGCAAGCGTCCGACGTCACCGTCGACGATACATTATCGGGATGTACGAAGAGGGAACGAAAGTGTGCGCGTAGGTGCGGATCAAAATCGGGGGCGCGATTTCCCGAATCTTCTTCCAAGCGCCAACGAATCGCTCTCAAACAATGTTATGATATCATCTCAATATGAATGAGCAATTTGAATATTAAATTAAATTAATTAGTAAAATTCATTCAAGATTGTAATAACGATTGAGCTGTACGCGGTCACTAATTGATGTGCCTGAAAAATATCAATAAAAGACAATGGGATCAATGGTGACATTTAATCGCGCGATGGTGAGCAGCCATCCCGGGCAAGCGCTAATACAGTAAAGGGACAAAAGGGTTGCGGGGCAGGAGGAAGGGCGAGGGCAAGGGCGAGGATGCGGCGCCACGACGTGTTGTTCGCGTTAAAGGAACGAGGAGGGGGTGCAAAGTAGGAAGAACAGGGAGGAGGAGAGAGCGAGCTCGGTGCATGTGAGGGAGAGGGAGCGGAAGCAAGCGAGAGAAGCGAGAGGGAGAGAGATACGTAGGTGATACACACACGCACGATGGCCGTGCGCCGAGACGGCGAGGCCAGGTCGCGACGGCGACAGTGAGGGGGACGGCCGAGTCGCAGCCGCGGGGCGTAAATACGTGTGCGCGGCACCGGGATGCCCGGTTGATCCCGGTGGGACACGCGCGATCGTATGCGGACACGAGGGATCGACGGAACATCGCTGTGGTGACGACGACGACGACGACGACGACGACGACGACGACGACGACGACGAAAACGAAGACGGCGCCGGCGGGCGGGTTTTCACGTTCGAATCGATAATTCGAGCGCGATCGTGGGCAGCGTGGCGGACAAGAGACTCCCTCAAATAAGGAGGACTTCGGACGAGTCTCGCGGGTCCACCCTCGCCCGCTCATCTTCTTCCTCTATCTTCGCCTCCTCTTTCCGTGGGATACGAATTACGTGACGAAGTGATAAGGGAGCTCACGGCGGCAGCGGACGCATCGTCGCTACCCTAGTTTTAATATCAGTGCCGCGCTACCTATATCCGGCGGTACACCCTCGGGTCTTCCGGCTGGAGTACGGTACTCGTGACACATAACAGCAGACGGCGACGATGCACGGCGATAAAGGGGTAAGCCGGATAACACCAAGTGCGGAATCCTTCCTGTCGGAAAATCGAGTCACCAGTTCGTTATCGGTTCCATTATCGGAGCAAGTGATAGCCTATCGCCTGACCCCCCCCTGCCCCCCTCGTCTCATCGATGTACCGAGGAAGGACAGATTGCTCCGGAAAGATCAAAAACGCGCGGAACGTACTCTCGGTTTCTTGGCGAACGACGATTTTCGGCGCGTATACGCGCAAACGACAGTTTTTCCTACGAGAGTTTCTCCTGTTTGAGCTGGAAATTGTAACATTCATTAAAATATCAAGTACTGCTTTGAGCGAATATAGTCTCTTTTACTTAATTTGTCTTAAGTTTCTTCAATAAGAAGTATGACTTATGAATATTGCTCTTAGATTCGCTCGATTTCGCGATCCTCCTCTCACACTTTCCGCGTCTAAAACGGGGCGGTTGCATTTTGCAGGCGCAAGTACTTGTAAATATTTATATTGCAAATGGATTAAAGAAAGAAGAAGGTGAGAAATGTAACTGGATCGAACAGGTCTATTCCTTGTGGATTTTCTCTTAAGTTGTTTGATGTAAAATGCAAAACAGAACGGATGATGTATAAATAATCTTGATTTTTTTCATAAACTAGAGAATTGTATTAGCAATTTTTTAACAATAATATTAAACTCGCGCGAATAGTAAGACTATAATGAAATGTTTTATGAAATGAATTATATTTTGATTCGCTTATAAAACAGAAGGAAAATTTTGATTATAGCGATTCTTCGAGTAAAATTTATGAAAAAGATTCTGAGAAATCGCTGATTCAATAATATTTTTTTTAACATACAAAAAAAATGAAAGGGCAGCCTCGTGTTACAATAAAAGAGTTTCTCATATTGAGATGAGCTCATATTGCTATTTGACAATCATGAAAATTTCCGTAAGTTGAATTTAATGACTGTATAGCGTGCAAACTTCACGCAAATAGAGTGTACAAATATCTAGTAAAGATTGATAACGCAACTTCTGTGCGAAAAAGCGGCCGCAAAGCGAGGACTTCCGGTATTTGACCAACATCGTATTCCTCGATCAGGATATTTATGGAATAAGTCAGAATTGATCGGAATTATTCTGTTTTCCCTAAAAATACGTAATAAAAATTTAGGAAATAATTGAATAATTCTGATCGGAAATCCATTCCGAATAATTCTATAATACGTATTCTATAATACGCAATTTCAAAGAGTCGATTGTATATCTTGAAATGAGATTAAAAACCTACAAAAATGAACAAATTCACTAGAATATTTATAATTTCATTAGCCAACTTCTAGTGAATTTGCTCTTTTGTTATTTTTATCTCATTCGAACATAATCGATCCCGTGGGGTGCGTTCGAAAACACTGCTCATATACCTTTGAGTATCATTTTATTCTTGTTTTTCATTTCGAATGCATAAATAAAACAAGAATAAAATGAAATTCAAAGGTATTCGAGTAGTATTCGAATAGTGTTTTTGAACGCAGCTCTGAAAACGAAATGAAAAAAAATTACAAAAGTGAGCAAAATTCATTTGATCAATACAATTGTAAATATTTTAGTAAATTCGTTCTTTTGTAATCTCCTACTTTGAAGAGATAAATAATCGACTCCCTGTATATATTGCGTCCAATTTGTAAAAGGATACGTGAATATGTCATTAATTAACGCATTTTCGTTCTTGAATCTCGATAAGTATATCGATTCCACAAATCATACACGTGCGGTCTTTATTGCGATATAGGTAGCATCGCACTCTTTCATCTCGATCAGATATTTTTATATATAAAAGAGAGATTTATATACGTATAAAAGAGAGATTTTTATAGCAAAAAGAGAAAGAGAGAGGTACAGGGGAATTATTGAATTTTTATATATTTCTCTGCGTGGGAGTTACTACATTTCATTAAAATATATTAATTGTCGTACGACATTTTTATCTCAACGCAATTTTTTTTATTACAATTTTTTATTGGAATTTACTCTTATATAAAAGAATCACTTGAAGAATTGAATGTACTGTTAGAATTGAATACCTGTCTGTCTTATAATTAATATCAATAGTGTATAGTAGTATCCACTTTGTCAGATTTTCTATTGACGCGCATTTTCTATTGACATGTAATGTTATTGACAGAATCGTCGAAATACGAGACACACTTTATTGTGGTTACGATTATTTACGGAGTGCGGTGTAATAATTTTAGCGTCGACATAAATTTCATGAAATTGATAATCGACGCAAATGTTAATCGCGTAACCAGCGTCGGGGAAAAGGGATTAATTTAACAGCTTATTCTTTCACATTGAAGAGAAAAGCTGATATAACGCCACTTTCCAGATTAATCTGAAAGTGATATTTACATAGAGAGCGCGTCGAGTGTGCGAGTCGCATTGCGAAAATTGTTTGTTATTCCATCACCCTATATATACAGGGTGTATCGAAAAGCCGAGCGGGGAAGATTGAAGACTTTCCAGCGACGAGATTTTAAAACGGCGAATAAGCTGACTCGGAAAGCCCGTTAACAAGTTTTATTGTGACAGAATTTTATTTACGAGAAGCTCGTAAGAAAATAAAAATCATGTTGAAAATCACGAAGCCAATAGCGAACCACCCTCACTCTCTGACCTCTTCCATGGAGAGAGTTTGCCCTTTCACAAGCACGAGTAGGACACCTCGTATATGTGGGTGTAAATTAATTTTGCCGACGGCAATTAGACAATCCGATATATACCGTAACGACTCTCGAATACGCTTGTCACTTTTACATTGTATGAATATTATTGCATGTACGCATTTGTAGGATTACACGTGTCCCACTATCGCGTCTGACTTTCATCCCGATTCGCATCTATACCGGATGTCCGTGTATATGTGTCTTTGATCACTAATGAATCATGCTCGTAGCGATTACGTAATGCGGCGAATTATCTCCGTGCGCGGCACGCCAATGGAAATCCTCTCGAGGGCTCTTATAACCATGGGACTCCAGGGCGGTTTTAATTATACCCACGGAAAACGTTAATGTAATGATTTTTCCGCGAATATTTCTCATTTACTTGTATATCTCGCATAATTTATTGCGTAGCATATGTATCCATTATATCGCGAATATCGAAAATTTCAAATTCGCGATAAAATTACGACAAATAGAGGATATACTGTGTACGGAAAAAAATATTTGGTTGAATTAACTGGAATTCTAGTGGAAGATGAACGATCCAGAATTCTGGTTAAGTCTACTAGATTTCTGGTTAAATCTACCAAAATTCTGGTTGAAATAATTAATTCCAAATCTACCAGAATTCTGTTTGAAATAATCAGAAATCTAGTAAACTTAATTACAATTCTGGATCGTTCATTTTCCATCACAATTAATTCAACCAATTATTTTTTTTTGTGTGGCTACTGAAAGTTTCCGACCACATATTTACATTGAGTAATTTTGTTGTATTGTTCAAATAAAAAATCTTTACAAATAGAGATCTACCTATTTAAGAATGTAGTATTTAAAAAAAATAAAAAATAAAAAAATTATGGAAAGATTACAGATTTTTTTATATTTAAACACAATATATAAGATAATAAGGCTTCAAAGAAATAAATCATAAAATTAATAAAAATGTGAACTGACATAAAATCATAGTATGTGAAATTATATTATATATATTAATGACAATAATGAATAACAATATTTCCATCCCAATTTGGGCTCTCTTTAGTGTAAAGCAAAAAGATTTACAAATAATTATTGAGCATTATGACGCAATAAATATAATCGGAGTGCGGAAATATGTTGTATGTTGAATAATTATCTGTAAATCTTTTTAATAAAACATTATTATTCATTATTATCATTATATGTAATTATAACACATAATGTGTAATTATAACATATACTATACAATTATAACATTATTATCTTGTGTCGATTTACATTGATTCATATTTTTATTAATTTTATGATTTTTTCCTATATTATAATATATTTGAAAATGATACAAAAAGTTTCGCAATAATTTTGAATTCGAGCTATAAATTATTTCAATAAAAAGTAGACATGTTTAAAAAAAAAATAATTAAAATAGAATGAGATTTTTATTTAAACTATAAAATTATGTTGTTAAATATAAACATTGTCGTGTATAAATATTTGACAGTATTTAATACAATTTTATAGTTTAAATGACGTTATTGAATTGTTTCATATGTATAAAACATTAATTTTTATACAGATATAAAATTCTATATTTGTATAATATAATAAATAATCATTTATATATATATATATATATATATATATATTATATTTTATAAATTTCTAATTCTAGTAATTTTTTTGCAGAGACTATACACCTGATACATTCTTAATATACGCGTACATAATATATTTAAGTTTGATTATAAAAATTGAAAAACAGATTGACAAAAATTATCGTAAAATCACATATCGGCATAAAATTTCCGATATCCATACGAGCAATTTCGCATTTGAAAGGTCATATTTTTATTTCAGTAAAAATGCCGGCGACCATTCGAAAGATTAGAGAGATTGTATGGCGTTATTGGGAATTCGCTTAAGCGCGATCAAAACGAACGCTCTGTTTGACAGGTTTACTTTTCTTAGAGGAACATAGTTTATGCATGCGAGAGAGACAAGTATCATCGATTTACCCAGTCGCGTTGTATTTAATGACAATACATACGGACGATAGTTTTGTTACTTAGAGGCCATATGTGTACATCTACACACGGCATATATATGTCTGAATAGTACGTGGGTGCCGTGTCATATGACGTCCATGATTTCCCTGAGCTGAGACACGCAACATCGATAATCATAACGAATGTGGCACAGGTGGAACTGTTTCTAAACACAGCCAGATTGGAGCTAGCAAACATGCCACTTAAGAAAAACGTCAATAAAGCGGGCTGGGACGATGTAAAGACTTATGGTCGAGATATGAAACGCCGGGATAAAGTCGGTCTTAAAGACGGGCGCTTTCGTGGGAGGGTTGCTGTCTAGCCGTTTCAAAGACGACGGGATATCGCGTCACCGAAGGTCGTTCGTGTCCTCGTAACGGGTGCGAGCTAACTCGATGTGACTTGATATAAAACTTACGACCGATACGAAATTGCTTCCATTTCCGCGTTTGTGTATAGAGCTCACTTTTCCCCTATAATTAGTTCGAGGATCTCAGCTCTTCGAACTGTATAAGAAAAAAAAAATTAAAAAGTAGAATCTTCTCGATATCGAAGAGACGTACTCGAATTATCCCGATTGAAGTTGCTTATTTTTAGGAAAGAGAAAGAGAAAGAGAGAGAAAAAGAGAGAATCGCTGTTTATTTTGCGTCCTGGAATTTATGCCCGAATTCATAACAGTCTATAGTATGAATTGTCAGATCTTATACTTAAGGCTTCCTTAAATTTATTTTGAGATACTCAGTAACCAATGAAATAAAGTATCTGAAGATAAATTTAAGGAAGCTTTAAATATGGGCCTGACTATGAACACGGGCATTAGTCCCTTCAAGAGCGAGACACATTATTGTATAGTTATACTATTAGACACAGAAATGCACGATCTAAAAGCCTTACAGTAATAAAGAAATAAATTTAAAACAATTTCAAATAAAAATAAAATAACAATATAAAATTTAAATAAATAGAGGCTTCTCAGATAAACAATATAAATATGATGAAACAAGAGAAAAACCGATTTGAGCCGACACAAGTTATTCGATGTAAATATTAGGTGTAGTAAAAAGAAATCCATTATTTTTACTACACATAATATATATTATAATTTAATTAAATACAGACGAACGTCCCTGGATTCTTTTCAGTATAATTGAATATGATGATAGCAGTTCATAGTGTTGCAAAATTAAGTTGTATAATAATCGAGTTCTCCTTTGTTTCGTCATATCTATATTGAAAAATAAAATAAAACAAAAATAACAGAGTACATATAGGTGTGACAGGGCAGTGTGTATATGTAGTCTGTGTAAGCAGACGAATCTAAACGAAAAGTATATATTTTATAAAAGTCGAAAATTTAATAACATAAAGCGAGAGGGGGGGGGGGGAGGAATAAAGCTAGAGAGAGAGAAATGCTAATCTACAATTACTGAACGTTAATTCGTTCCAGTTGCAGACAATGAGATGCAGATCGCGTAATCTGCAGGCGCGTCGCAGGAGGTGGCCTTTACGATTGGGCCTTTTCCTGATTTACGTCCTCATACAGTATGTTTCCTCCACGAAAGTTCCTTCTTCGACCGAGACGACAGTAATGCCGTCATCGAGTTCTGCGAAATGGACATCGGAGCCACCGGTATCTCCGATCATCTCCACCGAGGAGGAAGAACCGATAGAAGAAGACTCGACGGTCACCGAGGAAGAATCGAGGAAGACAGGCCATACGGAAAGATCTAAAACCGAAACGTCAAAGGGTCTTGGGCGCGCGAAAACCGAGACGGGCGTGAGAGATCTGTCTAAGGAAACCAAGATCAAGGAAAAGGAAACCGAGACACTACCGCCGAAACATGATCAAAACAACATCACCACGGTGAGTGCCACAATTTAAGTTTCTGTCGTGAAATACGAACAGTTTTCTTTTTCTTCTTCTTTTGATTAACAACTGACCGACCACACGAGGACGAAACGGATAGTAGATAAAATATACCTTCAACAGATAATTACAAAGAAGCAAAAATGCGAAGTCAAGGCATGAGTGTACAAAACACACTCGGTTAGCCAAACGGCTAAATGGAAAAATGGTAAATTTCACGAAACACGTGACAGTTTTTCAAATAAGAGAAAGGAAGGATCCTATTTTCGGTTGATGCGGATCTTGATGTTTACATAATAATAATATAATATTTATATATAAATTTACAAATACATTTTCTACATGCGCTCCAAATTGGTTTGTCGGATTTGTCGAAACGTAATTATATAAAAGGAACTTGGAAATAACATCACAAATTGCATTGATCAATTTAATGTTAGAATAAGCACTTTAAAATACTGTAAATAATTTATTGCGAAAAATATCACTTTTTCTTTATAGGACTGAAAAATGTATTGTAAATATACTTACATATGAATATTATTAAGCATCAAGATCTGCTTCGAAAATAGAATTCTTTCTCTTATTTGATTTATTCTTATTTAATTTTTACTTATTATTGATTACAGTTTTTGTTTGCAGAAAGTCTTATAAAATTTAATGTAGAACTTGTGATGCACAATAAACTTTATTGTATTTCTATCAGTACTTTATTGACAGAAATACAATAAAATAAAATAAAAATCTGCGAGATATAATTTTGACAAATTCTATTTGACTCTTGCCGTTGACATAACGTATTACGCTCTCATGCTCTATGAGAGGAACATGAGCTTAACATATCGCAATCAATGCTAATCGACAGCTATCTATCGTGATCTCTACTCGATTCTGCCGACGACGCGACAATTCGCTTGTTGGTGGTTTGCATACACCATAGATATCCTTGTCTCGCGGCGCAGATGGATGGATTTCGAGGAAACAAGATTAGAGATTGTCGCATAGATCAGAATTGAGATATGCAATACACAATGTGTAGTTGCGTAACACTGTCAAGCGTTATGCATCATATACTATTGTGGATTAACATGCATTACGAGGGTTTTATATTTTTATAAGGTTTTATAATTTTCTTCGAAGATACAGCTCGAATTATAAACGCATGATTAAGCGACATTAAATTATGACCTAAGTTACATTAACCCTGGAGTACTACTATGATTTTTTTTGCCTTCTAAAATCACACTGGGGTACAAAAATAAATTCTTTAGCATAGCATAGAATGCTTTGTATACATGTAGAAGGATTCAGTGATAGCTCAATCAATACGTTTTTTGATAAGGAAGAGAATGACGTTAATTAAATTCAATTTGCTTAACGCCATTCTTTTCCTTATCAAAGTTGAAAATTGGTTCCGAAAATTGGTTGTGCAAAGAAAGATTCTGTACGAACTTCATAGTTGAGTCTTACATTTAAGACTGTCTTAAATACAATCTTAAGATGTCGTAAGTCAATCCGAAGACTGTATTAATATCTTAAGATTATTTAAGACGATTTTAAAATAAGAATGGACTATGAGATTTAGAAAGAGACGCTATCCAACTGCACACACTATGTTATCTTTTCATCATGATTGAGTCTCGAACCAAAAATGTCGTCTGCTATCTCAGCAGTGTTTGAAATTTCTTTGGGGTTCATTTTTATTCCGGTATGGTACTGTAAGGTTAATAATGAACGATAATAATGACTTGAATGCTGAAAGACTTTAATCCTCCGAAGCTAACGTCAAAATCTGATATAGTTACTGATGATGGGTCTGTGAGAGCCATTTAATTTATGTTAACTAAAAGACATTTTAAATAATCAAAATGACATAATTACTAAGTTTACTTTAATAACAATAATTCAATTTTTTTACGAATGCATTTAATATAAAAAAATATAATTGAGTAAATTCAATAGACTCATTGTTAGCTTCGAAAGAATATAATTGAGTGGATTCAATAGGCTCACTTAGTTAGTTTCGGAGAATTAATTTGTTTTATCTTCTTTCGTTTTGATGTCGTTTTAAATGGAGCAGGTTGCTCCAACCACTCAAATGACTACGAGATATCCGTATCCCACGGTGAGACCGCGAAGAACCAATTGTTCGGCACCCGCCATAGAGCAGTTTCCACGACCGTTGATGGGCCCCGAAGCCAGAAAACACGGCGGGCTTATAATACACATTCTGGCTGCTATCTACACGTTCCTAGGTCTCGCAATCGTCTGCGACGATTACTTCGTTTCGAGTCTAGATAGGATCTGCGAAGGTAAGGCGAGTGAAAATCGCCCCTCACTTCCCCCAGGGATCACATTGAAATCAATAATTCCGTAACTCGCATTGAGCGAAATACAATCCTCTTGCAAACTTACAGCGTTACGCGTAACTTTGCAAGAGGATTGTATTTCACTGCGGAGATCTACCGCGTGGTTTGTTATTAAGAGTGTCTCGATTCTCGGTTTTTTTTTTGTTGGAAATAGAAGTTACTTTTAGATTTCCGAATATGTTTTCGATTTTGAAATAATTCAAGATGTGCGATCCTTGCGATTTTATTTTAAATAATTTATTTTTATATTTATATTATTTATAAATATTATAAATTCATATCTTTTATCTTTATCAGAACTGAGATTGTCTCCCGATGTCGCCGGTGCCACTTTTATGGCGGCAGGCTCTTCTGCGCCCGAACTGGCGACAGTTATCATCGGCGTGTTCTTCGCCAAGGACGACATCGGAGTAAGTATTACAGTCGTCTAATCGCGCCTTGCACGCTTCGCCGCGTTCATTAAACATCATGAAACGTAAACCACATAAATAACATTACGCAAGCCAGTACGCGAACAAATTATTTGTTTTAATCACAAGGGAAACTATTTTCATTATCGCGTCACATGAATCTGGCTGACACTCAACAGTAAGCCGGACATTCCCGTCTCGTTAGTTAACAATATAGAATTTGTCAATTAAATGCTTCCGTTTCAGGTCAGCGGCGTTATCGGCAGCGCTGTCTTCAATATAATGTTCGTTATATCGATCTGCGGCCTATGTTCCGCGACGGCCGCAAAGTTGAATTGGTGGCCTCTCTGTCGAGACTGTTTTTTCTACGCTATTTCGATCCTCGTGATGCTCGGTACGATTTACAACGAGTCTATATCTTGGTAAGCATCACCATATATTCAATTATGTCCGATTACGAAACGTCCGACGTTAAATCTCATAGTTGAAATAAAAATGTCTTTCAGGATGGAATCCCTCTTCATGTTAATCATGTACGCAGTTTATTGCGTGGCGCTCTCGTTCAATGTTAAATTGGAACGTTGGGCGAAATCGTACAATATTCCGTTCCTGCCGAAAGACGATGAACCCGCTGAGGAAAGCGCTCTAGTGAGCTACAGATCCTTACAGGAGGATCGATTATCCTACACTGGTCCTAACTCGCCGGTCACCGAGCAAATGAAGAATCAAGAAGGTAATTGAATAAAAATCTTGCCTATTCATATCTTCCGTTCTCTAAAGATCTGAATGTATCTTTCATCCTCTTTCAGGAAATGGCATTCAAGAAACGATTGAACAACAGCAGCAGCAACAACAGCAGCAACAGCAACAGCAGCCGCCGGCACCGAGGCAGCCTGAGTATTACAAAGCAAAAGAGCCCAATCCTAACGAAGTATCGCCCCTTGTGATGCCAACGGATGGTAGCAAATGGACCTTGTTCACTTGGGGCCTCGTGTACCCCATCCACTTCATGTGCCGGGCGACAATGCCAGATTGCCGGCAAGAAAAGTGGCGGAGCTGGTACCCTTTCACGTTTTGTATATCGATGATCTGGATCAGTTTCTATAGCTACATAATGGTGTGGATGATCACGATTATAGGTAACACTATCATTTGATCCGCGATTGAATCATTTTTCAGCAAATAGAATCTTCTTAGTAAAGTGATTGATTTTGCAGGCAGTACTCTAGGCATTCCCGACACCGTGATGGGATTGACTTTCGTTGCCGCTGGTGTGAGTGTGCCGGACGCCCTTTCCTCATTGGCGGTCATTAAAGAGGGTCTTGGTGACATGGCGGTCAGTAACGCCGTAGGTAGCAATGTTTTCGACATCTTGGTATGCCTCGGTCTTCCGTGGTTCATACAGACCGCTATGATACAGCCCGGCTCACACGTTAATGTTACCAGCAGAGGTACACGGATTTATCTATATATTTTTTAATCTCTTTATCTCTGCAAAACATACATATTTGTATTCTATATCGCTTATATCTCGTTCTTATCAGGTTTAACATATTCGACCCTTTCTCTACTGTCGACGGTATTATTCCTGGTACTGGCAACACACTTTAATGGCTGGAAGTTGGACCGACGATACGGCGTGGTCTTAATGATCTGGTACTTAATATTTATCGTGTTCGCGTCGCTCTACGAGCTCAACGTCTTCGGCGAGATGAATCCGCCAGTATGCCCTAGCATGTTTTAATGTAAAGACGCCTCGTTCGTTTCCGACCTTTGCTTTGCTCAAACGTGGAATGATCGTCCGGAGCAAGAATCGTTCCGGCCGATTGGTCCACGAACGATGACGCACGCACGGTCGTAGATCATCGTAAATGCTCAGCGACCTCATTCGTATGTCCCTTTCCCCTTCTTCCTACTTAATAACGAAGACAGCGAGAGACAGATGAGCTTAGAAGGTAGCTGCATGTCGAAAAGAAGCACGATTTTTAGCTTGCTGCGAAATTGTTGAAGCGACCGTTTGAGATTTTTAGATAAGAGCAAACGGCTTATGTCGTTGAGCTTTTTTTCTTTTTAGGCTGTTGTAGAGAATCTAGACAATATGTGCTCGCGCGTGAGTACACAGGCATTGTATTCCATTGGTGCTATTGAAAGCGATAAAAAAAAAGAGTATTTTGCTTGCTTCCGTTCGACTAACGAGTCTCGATTTCTTACAATTAATTGAAAGTACGGGAAACATGAATTTTTCCAAGCAACTAAGTTTTCGGACAGGCAATACGGCTGTTAAGTTGTAATTATTATCAGATGACGTATTGACAGTATCGGCAGTTGTTTGCTAAAATCAGAAAATCGGCATTAAATCGACCGTCGCAAAGTTCCAAACTTCTCCAATCTTAACTCTTAGCCACAGACCTCATTGTACGTCGCGCGAGATTTGTCCGAATTGATATAGAAAAGAAAATGTGATACGTTTTATATCATCCATATCGCGCAAATGCCTGAGTACCATGGAAGGGAAATGCGTCTTGACAATTAATCGTTTTATATCCTAAACATTAGAGTAAAAAGAATCCAGTAGAAGTACGCCTTGTTAGAATAGATCTTAGAAGCGTCATATCTGCGGCTAAATGTTAAGACTGTTAACGGTACTGTGCGAGTTGTCGAAAGTCGATATCATTGTGGAATTGTTACGAACATGAAATAATCGACAAAACGGGCGAGAGAACTCTCTCTGTAACTGTCGTCGCAACGTTAAGCGCGATCCTTATCCTATTATCCGACATGATTTCAGAATATAACACCTACTCGTATATTTTTAAAATATATTTTCTATCACGGAGCGCGACGTACTGCGTAAAATATGAGATAAAAGAAAATATCTTCGCGCATTTTTCAAGATGCGAAAGATTGGGATGTATCGATCTGTATATCGATGTATACAGGTTGTAGGCTAATGTTATATTTTGTTATATGACACATGTTTCAAATTTTGATTGTCTATAGAATAGAGAGATCTGAGAATCTCTCTCTATCCTGTAGCCAATTAACACGCTTGAAATAGTCGTACGACAAAAAAAAAGGAACAAATGTAATATTAGCTGTACAAGTCAGTTATGATTTAATTCTTGTTTAATTGAAATGTGCTTTTGTCCGCCATTCAAATGACCAGAAGAGACGAGACTTCGCGAGATCAAAGGAGATCCCGCGTTAGCGCGAGTGTAAACGTAAAATCACTTTTTTTCTAAAAGGGAAGCAAACAAAAAAGAAAGAGAAAGATAATGTTTTGAAGCGCAACGCAAAGAATAAATCGAGCGTATTATTCCCGAGTGACCGAGACTTAATTCGAATTCTTTGACATCGACGATATGCGGAAACTTCGCGAGAATGATGGAGC
Source organism: Acromyrmex echinatior (assembly GCF_024713525.1). Lineage (NCBI taxonomy): Eukaryota > Metazoa > Arthropoda > Insecta > Hymenoptera > Formicidae > Acromyrmex > Acromyrmex echinatior. Next base: position 15,809,254 of record NC_141852.1, on the reverse strand, counting down.
AAGCGAAATTTTATTCGTGACCAAAAGAGACGGAGGAAGAAAGGGGGAGGGTGCGAGAGAATTGGTTCTCCATGAGGGCGAATGAGCGCTGAAAGTGACAATAATTAACGCAGCCTTATCCGATGAAAGTATCTACAACCAGCACTATTATACTGCGCGTTCCTTGAGACTGATTCGCGAAGGGGTCACTTGTAAATGGGTGGACGGGTACAAGAGAAACATCCACCTACAGTGTAATCAGCATACCTCCGCTTCCGGGATCCTTTGATCTTTCGAGCGCGCTGGAATCGACGATATCGATGACGAGCTGCGGAATCGCATGACGGAATTCCCGCAGGAATTGCAAGAGATGGATATCGAAATTAAGAAAAAAATTGACTCCTTTCGCATTCCTTGTATTCTAAATTCGTTGTGATTGGCCGGGAAGCAATAAAAAAATCACAATAATATAAATTAAAATTTCAACAACATTAAATATACGAAGGCAGTTTGATAAATCAATGATTTCGTTTTAACTTTTTTTTATCAAAATTTGACTTATTTTTTTAATATAGTCTCCTTTTCAAAAAATCAGAATCGAATTATCGAACTGCCTATGCACGCGTACAGTGAAGATACTAAAGATAAAAATATTGCCCAAGAGATATTCGAATTGTATTCAAATTGTATTCAAATTACTTAACGAATAACTTGGATTAATACGAATGGATAGTCAATGTTCCTAAAAAACAAAATTATTTTATATATAGTACAATTATTGGCCCAAAATTGATCCAATATATCCCCAACATTTAACGAATGTATCCAATAAATTGTTAGAATTATATTTAAGAATCCTGCGAGCATTCTGTCGATACAGCTCGTTGGGCTGCATCTTTAATAAATCGGCTGTTTCCTCAATCGGATGATCGCGAGTACACAAGGATCGCGCAGACGCTTTAGTGTGATTATATAAATTTAGCGTACGTATAATATATATATATATATAATATAACGCGAAGAGAGGCTTAGATCGCGTAATGACTATTGACCGTTCAACGTGTTTGTTCACTACGTTTGTCCGTTATTGTTAGCGCGTTAGAGCGATTTATGCATATGAATATTATTATTATTATTATTATATATATATATATTCGCGTTGCGATGCGTTTGATGCCGATGGCGAAGGGACCGAAATGTATCTCGAGACTCTAAGTATATTCTGCGATCAAGGCGAAGATGAAAGTGTAGCCGAAAACGAGTGCCTCAGCATCGGACGCATCGACGCACGGCTTCCAGAATTTAGGAAGCGCCGCGCCGACCGAGTAAAAAGGCGCCTTAGATCTTCATTAAAAGCGGACCAGTCTCACCGTCGATTTCGTGGGCTCCGTACCGCGGCGTCGACCGCATAATTCGAGGAGGATACATCGAACCTGGCGAACGATTTCGTTCGCGCGTACGAAGAAACGAGGGGAGAATCGTTAGGGGCACGCACCATTAGGGGTTTCTTCGGCCTCCACCTCGAGAGCGCCCGCAAGTCGAAGGCTTTACGTGCGGTTAGCTACAACGATTCGTGGAAACGCGTTTATTGGACGGGATTGTCACAAAATTGGAAATTAAGGAAATCAAAGAAATGTCAAGGAAATTGAAAACAATCAAGGAAATCAGGGAAAATCTGGAAAATTAAAACTTTTGTAAAAAAGTTTAATATGCATATACAATTTTGGAAAACTGTATACTGTATTTTTACTACTGACTTAACAATTAAATGCAAGCAGTGTCAGCAACATTAATGGTAATTTACATTGCTATGCTAAATTGCAACAAAATATTTGACGATTTCCAAATCAGGATGAAAATACAAAAAAATTTCAAAATATTATTGAAGGCATCAGAGAAAATCATAATATTTTGTCTGGAAATCAGAGAAGTTATTTTAGGATAAGGAGTTTGTGACAATCCTGTTGAAGGTTTAATTCATTCTGGGAAAATCTTTAGGAAGCAAAGACTCGTAGCCGCCCCTGACGAGGAAAGCCGCGCAAGGGCCCCACGGGTCCGCACTTCGAGCATCAACGAATGGAACGTTAAGGACTTACAATTAGAGTTTATTAGAGGGTCTACTCGTCTAATTTCCGTCGATTTTTTTTTTTACCGTGCAGCCCGAAACCGTCGGCCGAAACGTCGACGATCGCTCGGGGAACCGGTGTCGTTTAGAGTCAATTCACCTGTGGCAATTATTAACAGTAATTAGGAGGGTTCGCGGGGTGATCTAGAGGATTGGGGGAATAGGAAATGCACGCGTCCCTCGTCTCCCGTTTCTCAGGACGCTGTCCGAACGTCGATCAATTCGAGGGTGTCCTTAATAGTGTAATCGAAGTCAATAATGTACCTTTTTAGACGTTCTCTCTTATAATTATAAATATTATAATTCCGTGAATTGCCCGTCCTTTTATGATGTTCCCATCACCTCCAGCGGTTCCCAGAGGATCGCATTCGGGGAAGCCGACGACGATATATCTATCTCACCTACATCGAGTACACTTGTACAAAATACAGCAGAATGCTTGCACAAAATGCAGGAGAACGTGAAGCAGTGTTTAACGTTAACGCAAAATAATGAAGGTAGAACCGAAGGGCGTCGGGCGTAGCGGAGATCAGATGTAATCGTGTTGTTGATCTACCGGAATATAATACGTAGATTTTATATCACGACATTATGTACTTAGGTTATATACATATTACCGTATATATACATATATATATATTACCTGATTAATTAAGTTTATACAGCCGTCTCTCCTCTACTTGCAGTATTATCCCAGTCTTCGTCGCGTATATACGTTTGAATACGTTCGTACCTGTTAAATCGTGAAGGAGAGAGCCCTTCCCCGTCCTCTGTTGTACGATAAGTAATTAGTTTCTCTTTTTCGGGATCTCCTCAACGTCTCGCTTCGCATTTTAATCCCGCTTTCTTCTTTGTAATGGCAGACGCAGTCGCGGTCGATGACAGCTTCGAAAGTATCATAATTATAACAAACACACTATTATATAACGTAAGACATATTAAAAAAAAAATAAAAGAACTGTATACAGCATAAAGAAAGTAGACATACAACGAATACAATTACATCGGCTGCCGCTGTAATAGCCACGCTATTTTGTCCATACCGCTTTCGCAGCAATCAGCCGTTGAGCGAAGTTCCATGATTCCTTTCCCTTTTTTGCGCCGTTCGTCGTACAAAGTGCAAAAAAAGCATGCGAATCCGGGATCTCTCCAACCTATGTCTCTTTCCATCGTTATTCAAATTTCCAGAAGTATATCCTAACGCGTCAATATATATATAATATATATATACATATATCTAGTCATAGCTTATTACAGCGTTATGTAAATAAATAATTGTTCTAACACTGTCGCATATATAAATATAAATATATATATATATATATATATATATATATAAGTATTATATATATATTTATAGATTTAAATATATATTATATATATACATATAACACATTTGGCAAATATATATACATATATATATGTATGTATATTGAGAGTATACGTGCGTAGTAAATACAAAGAGTTAGAAAGAGCCTAACGTACATATATCTATATATATATAGTAATAATAAATTTATGCGCCACGTTTCATCGCAAGGAGAGCTATGTACCGAGTGGAAACAATTTAATATTACACATACCTTGTTTAGCTTGAAAGCGGGAAAAAAGTAGATTAGTTATGTACTCTAATGTACTTAAAAAGTTTCAACAATAAAGCTATTGCTACCAATTGATCTCGATCTGAAGGAAACGACTAGTCTTGGTTTTAATTTTGAAAATCATGAGTAAGTAATAACACTAGAGGTTTTACGAATTAATATTTGTTTATAAAATTTCATATGTTTAAATTAAGTTACATTAGACATAGATATTTCAATAATATATATTTCTACGGTCTGTGCTCTTAACGCGCGATGATATTTGCGTTCGCAATTAGTTCCCAGCACTCTGTACATATCCATGATGTATAAAAATATATATATATATATATATAATCTATACAGATTTTACATATTTTATCGTTTGCACAATCAATGCATCATGGATCTTCAGAATTTATGATGGTGCTTAAATATATATTTAAAAAAATATGTGTACAAACTTCCAGCACATTTAAGAATCCGCAGTTTTCTGTTCCAATTGATGCTGCGACTGTTGACGTTCCTCATTGCGCGGCATATCGCAGCTCGACAGAGACTGCAGCTTAGGCGGACAATTGTCCAAAGTCGATTCGAGAGCGTACAGTTTGTCAAGTTGCTGGCGAATATGATTCAGACAATCCAGACGAACGATCCGTCTACTAGTGGAATCTCTATGGATCGTTAGACCGTTGAACAATAACTGCCAACCATTCTCCTGAAGTTCTCGAGTTATCTTCTCGAGGCTCTCTGGTTCCGTTTGTTCCTGCTGCACAGGCACATCATTCTGACAATACAAAAAACATTTATCGCAACGATGCAGGAATATTCGACCTAATAATATTCTCTTTTTGTAAAATTAAAAAAGATATTATTTAATAAAATTAAAAAGATATCTTTCTTGCTTCAAAAGTGACACAACTAAAAAAAATTAATTTTCTCAAAAAAGGGAAAAAGCTATTTTTCAACAATTTCAACTTGAGAGAAAATTCTTATTTATTAATAATTATATTAGGTGCGCAACTAAGTTCTCGCTGTTATTTTGATAAAAATTGCATCAAAATAACAGCGAGAACTTAGTTGCGCACCTAATATTTGTTAATAACTTTTGAACAAACAATAACCGTCATCTAAAATGTTTTAAAGGTCACTCAAAGCCATGACTTTGACAACATATATGAAGGTCAAGATTATCGGAGTGGTGTCCATTAATCCGAATGATTACCGAAAATTCTTGACTAATCAAATAATATCGGCAAAAAGAATATATTTTTAACATGATCAAATGCCATTTTTGTCATTTGATCATGTTAATATATTTTTCATCGACATTTGAGAGAAAGGGAAATATCAAAATTTTTTAAATTAAAAAATAGTTTTTCTCCTTTCACAACTCTAAAAAATTATTCTTTTATAACGATTTTGACGATTTTTTAAAAATAAAATTGAGTTAGTTTACTTTTAATCATTAATAGGATAATATTCAGTTAATAATTATATTCATTCATAATATTATCATTCGAAAATCATTTTTTTAATTATATCACTTTTGAAGTAAGGGACATAGAAAATCAAGGGGAAACCAAGAAAATTTCTTTTTTTATATGTTCTAAAACATATAAAAAAAGAAATACATATTTTACACGCATGTATGAGATTAACGAATAAATTAAGATGCATAAATTTGCATCTTAATGCATTATAATGCGTTATGTACTTTTGTGTCATCCTTGGTACCAAGCATACGGTCAATCGATTCCAGAATGCGAGTTTTAGTAGCGTGGAGATCCAGCTTTGCTAGACGCTCGGGTTCCCTGAGTCTATTAATTGACTGATCGATCAAGGTGGATGACTTGCTCGTTGCATCTCCAGTCTTTCTCGATTTCATCATTCTCGCGACATTTTCAGGTCTCCGTCTCTCGAGTCTCTTGTCATCCTCACTTATCGTTGCCTCGCCGTCTCCTCGCTTCAATTTTTCCAAGTCTTCGAGATTCAAAACGAGGTTCCTCATCTCCTGAGACTCGACATCACTTTCGTTTCTCGTTTCCGCGACATATTCACCGTCACCGATGCCAACATAGCGACGCCTCAGTTCAGGATCCAGCACGCGCGACTTCCTCGACTGAACAGCACGTGGGATATATTTCATCGACACCTCACTCTCAGCATCGGAACATTCTCGCTCGTCTGGCGATCTCTAGAAGATATCAGATAAATTCGAAAATAATCAGGATGATAGAAGATCCTCTTTGACGATTTTTTATGTAATAAATTACGCTAATTCTTCAAAGAAGCGTAGCTTTGCATCTCCATGTTTTGATAAATCTTTAAATGCTAACTTTTCTAGAATATTGCAGTTCATCAGGACGAGAAGCAACCTGATACCCAGTATCAATATCAAATTGCTTTTCTCGCTCTAATGAAGTGAGCTGCAATATTCTTGAAACGTTAGCATTTAACAATGTATCAAAATACGGAGATAATCTGCAAACCATGTAGCTTCTTTGAAGAAGCGTAATTATATAAAAAAATCATCAAAGGGGATCTTCTATCATCCCTATCATTTTAACAATGTATCAAGCTACAGAGATAACCCGCAAACTGCGTAGCTTCTTTGAAGAAAATAGTAAAAGCCTCCAAAAGTATTATCAAATTACGCCGCTTCCCTTTTTATTGTAGAGTATGGACAATTTTTCATTGAAGAGTGAGTATTAATACCTCAAGCTGTTTGCAATGATGGTGTTTTTTTAGTGAGCTCTTGATGGGTATCGCTCGTGCATACTTGCAGCAAGCCACGATATCTTCGTTGGTCAGTTCTGAGTTCGCAGCGTCTCCCTTCGTTCTAAACAAATATTTATCATGCTCGAATCTCCGCTGACGACGAGTCTGCAACGGTCTTTTGGTGCAACGAGGATGAGCATCTGTTTGATAATCGTGCCAATATAGTTTCTGCGTCAAGGGACTACTCTGTGATTTCTTGATGGCCGAGCTAATCGGTTCCGCGAAAACATGTTCACATTGATCTATCATCGCTTCAACGTTTTCCAAAGTCCTTGAAGGTAATCCCGATTCGATTAGAGAAGTTATTTATTTTTTCATTGAAAGTTAATAATCAGAAAGAAATATTATTTTGTTAACTATTAATGAAGCTTAATTATATCTGTGAGTACCTTCAACCTTTCAATGGAAAATAAAAAAAAAAGATAAAAATACCGTGGTGATTACAATTAAAAAATGAGTGAGAATTCTTGATTGATATGAAAAAGAGTATTTTCGTGTTCAGAAAATTTCATTCAGGGTCACCAATGGATGAAGATCTTGATAAAGAAATCGATATCGAGGAATTAGAAATCTACTATGTACAGTCCCGACCAAAAGTTTAGAATTACGATTATTTCACATTTTATGAAAAATTAGATATCTCGGCGAAAAAAAGAAGACTTCTCTACGAGACCATGCATTTTTAAAGACAAAGATAGAGCTTTAAATCCGCGTTTGAAATCTTCGTTACGACATTTTGTTCCTACATTACATGAAATTAAAAAAAATTGATATTTTTATCTTAACTTTAAACTACTGCAGTTTCATGAAACATCATCAAACATAATTTAATACAAAAGTATCTCAAAAAAGTATTTCAAAATAGATCTTCGTTTTGGAAAAATTTGATACGATCATTTTTATCAAAGATATCGAATTTTTTATGTAAAAACTCATTTTTTATAAAATATTTTTTAAGTTAAAAACTAAAGTTTACGGAAAAAAAGAGGAAAGAAGAAAAATGTTTGGTATAAAGTCCCGAACTCAGACAAATTTAAAAAAAAATTATTAAAACTTTTTTTCTTACTGTATACGACTTTTATTAAAAAGAATAAATTTTATTTACTTTATCACTTTCTGCAGACCAAAAGTTTCGAAACATTAACAAAAACATAAACTGACTTGCAAATTGCAACTGTTGCAAGTCAATTTTTATTAATAAATAATCTTTCTCTCTCTCTCTCTCTCTCTCTCTCTCTCTCTCTCTCTCTCACTCTTTCTGAGAGAAGATGTAAACTTTCTGAATATTTCTGAATATTTCTGAAAAATTTTTCAATTCGTATAAAAATTATGAGAAAAATTTTCATCAAGAGTAGGTATATAATGCATAATTGAGGGAATGGGCGGAATAAAGGCCTAATTACAAAATCTTGATATTAATAAAATTAAAATAACTTGCTATTTTTTTATTATACATAAATTGATACAATATTAAATAAATTTATATAATTAGGAAGTTACATGTTATAAATCTTCTCTATTACGATCAATATTACATGAAAAAGCTAATTGGAAAAAGGATTCAAGTAGAATTATGCCCTTATTCCGCCCATTCCCTCAATTATATTATACATATAATATAATTATATTATATTATATTGTAGGTACATTATATAATATACATATTTGACGAAGAAAACTTATCAATTTTTCTACGCACATCATTTATTAGTTATTTTAATAAGTAATTTTCAATTTTTTTCTAATAATTATATATTTTATTTTCGATTCCTTAAACGCGAAAAATCGCGTATGTTGACGTATAGGTGGAATCGAATTTATAGATCGTGAGTCAATCGCACCGCGTGATAAGCCACTCGACGACCCAAATAACTTATTGATTAAATAATTTGTTCACTTGTAAATAACTTTTTTTTTTTTAGACAATGGCCAATATTCATAGTCGGTCAGAAGATTGATCGCATTTTAAGATTGTCCTATAAGGTCCGATCATGAATATAACCCAAGTCTGAGTTTTTAAGATAACTTTTGTTTTGATGTGAGAAAGCATCATGTGAAAGCATGATACTAGACTACTACTGAAAACACAGTTTAATATTGTATTATTTTGAATCTGTTAAACTGAATAAAGATTTTGATAATTAAACCTAATTAATCTAACTTACCAAATTAATACATATAATGTCAAACACTATTGGTGTTTCGAAACTTTTGGTCTGAGATATTTAACTTTTTGTAAAATATGAAAAAATCGTAAGTGTTTTACAATTTTCAGCCTATACGTAAAGAATTAAAATAAAAATAAACAATATTTTAATGTTAAATTGTCAAGACTAAGAAAGCTAAGTAAAGAATTAAATTTATAAATACATAGATAAGAAAAGAAAAAAATAGTTTTTGATGGATACATCCGCATATAGATCTTAGATAGAATAAAAGGAATAAAAAGAGAACAGGGAATAATAGATTTTAATGAAAACTGTGTATCAATGTAGCAATTTTTGATAGGTTAAAATCTATTGCCTGTGTGTTTATTCCTTATTCCTTAGTTCCTATCCCTTATTCTTTTTGTTGTGTTCGAGCCTTTAATTAGCTGGAAATGTCTTTGTTTACCTTGGTTTACCAGGCGAAGAGAACCTTCGTCTCTCAGGCGGGCAGTGACACGAAGGACAATGCTTCTCATAGGTTCTCGTTCTCCTTTTATGCATCACAACATTGCGCGGCAAATCCTCGGATTCGTTTTGTCCACAATTAGAGCAGAACTCACCGTGACGATACAATCCGGTGTTTCTATACGCGTTCGCGGGTATTCTCTTGTACAGTTCCATAATTTCCTAAATCGTAGCCAAGACGGGGTGTAAAAGCTATCGGAAACTTAATCCTTTTTCAATTTATCCGCACCGTATTCAGTAGTTGTAATCAAAGTTCAGACAAGAATTCTTGTATCTGATGATAGTAAAATTCCACCAAGAAGATCGAACTGAACTCATGATATTACTAATACATAACTTCCATTTCTCAAAGAGTATACAATTTCGTTCAATTAATAATATCTTCGTGAGTTTAAAATCGTAAGCACAAAGAAATATAAAAAAAGTATATAGGTAATATGAAAAATTTGATACCATACATACTGCGTATAGAAAAAAAGAAACTCAAGGAACTTTGACGCGACTCATGCTTGTCCAAGTTCGATGCGAACGTGTTTCGATTCGAGTTCGTCGCAAAATTTGATGCAATCCGAGGAAATTCATTTACTGGAGCTGCATATTAAATCTATTTGGAAAAGTGAAACGTTATTATTTATAGCACGTGTAAAATCCTTAGAATTAATTAAAATTCCTTGTAACCTCTGAAATATTAACATTAGGATATCATATCAATTTTAAATTCTCACTGTATATAAACAATCGATTTATTGCACTGATAAAAATATCACAGACTTTAAAAATATAACATAGAAATATTTAAATTATGTGTGTGTGTGTGTGTGTGTGTGTGTGTGTGTGTGTGTGTGTACATATGTGTATTTCTGTTATCTAATGAATAACAATCGTAATAACTCAATACAATTACGAGTTGATAATTATATAATTTCGAGATAATTTCGAGTAATTAGAAAAATAACAGCAATTTAGGAAAAAAATAATATTATTTAGTATTACTTATAGGAAAAAGCATTTTAAGAATAATTTGAAAAAATTTTAGAATTTAAAGGGAGTTATTTCTACTTTCAATAATTTTACGAAATTAATGTATAGACAAAGATAAAGACTCAGAGACTTCTAATTTGTCAAAATACAAAATGACGCTGGATGATTATTGAAAGGGTCATATTTATGTGAACATTTGTGCCACACATTTTTATTTAAAAAATACTATTTATTGCAAAACAATTTGCGTATCTCTCTTCTGACGGGACATAATGTAAAATAAATATCATCATACATACAAATATACACGCGTGACGTAGCGTCAACGCATCAGAGATTGTACATCGTTTTTTACAGTCTGAGTTTAATATTCCGTAGGATGTTTTTCTTTTGAATTCTTCCGACTATGGGCAGTATTATCTAAAAGGAGGCTAGAATATCGCTAAATGGAGTTCCAGGTTCTTTCGCAGCAGCTTCGAAAGTTTCGACAAATGCCTTCTTTTGAGATTCTTTAGATAGCTAAAATCAATAAACCATCCATCAAAATAGATGTTAAAAATAGTTAAGAATTAAGTAACATTGACCTACTTTATGATAGAAATCCGAAGCAGCTATACACAATATTTTCTTGTCTTCATATTCATATTTTCCTATTCTCGACTGGATGTACGGAAATCTACCATGTTATAGCTAAGGAAAGATTACTTCTCCAAAGAAAATTACAAAGTTACGCCGGTGAGAAAAGGATACAAAGCTCTCAACCAATGATTTGTCGACGCACTTATGAAGAAACAGGACAAGCACCAAGTCGACATTGCCATCGGCAAGCTTTGAATGAAATTCGGTAAACTGAAGACCACCCAGTCTTGAAGGAGTTCCATTTCCGTGCAGGTGCACGCTTTCTCACAGACCTGGAGTAAAATCAGACCAAATTATACATTTGCATATTTTTTTATCTCGCATTTTAGTCGCGATATAATTCGAGAACTTCGATTAATTTACAAACTTTAAAAACAACAGCAGAGAGTAATCTCGGGTGCGGTTGTTGCGGGGACAAGAATTCTCCTATAACTTTAGTGAGGATCTCCGAAGGTGGGAAGAAGTCCCCGAGAAGGTACGACAGAACTGTGCATAGCACCTCCACCTCCATGGAATGTCCTTTGCGGATTTTGTCGAATATCGCGGAAATGCGTTCGATAGATCGAACCAACGTCTCTGGCTCCACATCTGGCAACGGTTCTTCGATATTAGGCTGATTCAGTCGATCAGCTGCTTCCGTATACATGCACGTCAGCAGAAGTTGTAATGCTGGTAATGCGAGCAAGGGACTGGGTTGCTTCAGCCGGTCTATCGCGACTTTAACGATCTGCTCGGCGACCTTGCCAATAACGCTTTTTGTCGCTACAAGCCTCTCAAGACCCTATCAAGATAAATGAGCAGTTTGCGTATTTGTATTACTTATGTATCAATCAAAAATGAAAAACATCGATATACCTGCAAAAGAGTTTGATGTAAACCGTATGAGATATTTTGAGATGTGACTAGAGAAAGAACTAATTTCAACACGGCCGGCGCTTCCGTGTCTGGTGGTGTGTCCTCGGCATGTTCCAATAAGAAAAACACTAGAGCCCACATTATTCCCTGATGCTCTTCACTCTGGCTTAAAATACTGTATCAGAGCAAAAACGAATTAGACAATGTTACAAAACGGCATCTAACAAATTAATAGATATCTTCAATACTTCTTTATCAAATAAAATTAAATTATTTTGAATTATCACCTATTTGAATCCTGCGAATCAATGTGCTTCTGTATATATTCAATAGCCAGAGGATGGATAATATTCATTGTTTCTTCGCATTTAGCCAGTACCGCGCTTTGCAACAAGTACAGAGAGCCATGAAGCGCGGACACTCTGGAAGCCAGGAATACCGACTTTAAATTAACATCCAATATGCGCTTTACTTTATCTAATGTGTCCAAATCCTATAAAGTGATATTGGTTAAAAAGAAGGATCTTTATTTCTTTATTATATGTATGAAATTCCTAGCGCGTACCAAAGGCGTTAGAACGGCGGCGGCTTTACATGCAGAGACAGCCAGATACTGATGCAAGACCGCGTTCTCCATTGGATGAACTCTCGAGACTTCCAGGCACACGTCCAGCATCCACTGATATTGAGATCTCTCGAGGAAGAGTTCTGAGATCGCCAGAATAGACTTTATGATCTCCGTCAACAATTGTACAGGCGTGCTAGCCTGCGGTGACGTCCAAATGGTGTAGTGCTCTATCAGAAAGCGCAGGCAGGAATCTAGATCAAGGGAGGCGGACATCAGCGCGTCGTTCCGCCTGTTCTTCAAATCGAGAACGGAAGCGTTCAACTTGTCCTCGTATAGATTGCACAACGACCATAAGTACGAGACCGACAGTTGGCTATACATATATTTATCGGAAACCGCAGTTCTCTCCACATTGCCTCGCTGAAATATATGATCCAATTTCAAACCGTTCTTGCTTTCCGTATCGTTCATGTATTCGTACTTCCACAGGAGCAGTTCCTGTATCGCAAATAGTTTCTGAGAGCTGATTTTATACACGGAAAGTTGGGGATCTCTCGGATGGTGGATCAGAGTGCTAGCACCAGGATTGCCAGGACATGGCAGTAGCAATGTTTGCAGCAATAATCTCGTTATCGCCTGAATCGCCAGGCTGCTCGCTTGTATCAAAGCCGCGACTTCATCCAAGGGCGTGTTTTCATTTTGCAGGAAATTGAGAACACTCAGGAACGCCATCCAAATCTCCTCGAATTGTGACCTGGACGTCCAACCCAATAAGTTTACTCGATAGATAAACTGTTCCAGGACATCCACCTCCTGCAGAAGATTAGATTCTGATGACATAAGCGGAAAGTAGCATTTGGTAGGACCTGAGCCGATGACGTGACAACCGCGTTTCCACATCAATGGAGGCGTTAAGATGTAAGAGTTTACTAATGGCTGACGACTTATACTGATGATCAGCGACTTTATCATATTGAATAGATATGGTGGTATGTTCCTCGTAGTGCCATCCGCCTGACACTTTTCGAGCCAGGCCACTATCGACGCCATTTGAATGCATGCCCGAGCGTAATCTTTCGTATTCTCATCCTGGAGAGCTGGCTCCAGCGCTTGGCAATCCATTGTCGGCAAGGGATCCACCGTCGTTAGTATACTTTCCACGATTTTCGTTAAAGAGATCGCCGCGGAACAAACCCAAGTGTAACGCGCATTGTCACCAAAAATCTTATTTGGGGCGGCATGCCGCAGAATTTCGGCCGCGCAACTTAGCGCGAGGTCCATGTCATGCGGTCTCAATTTATGGACATCTTTCCTATCCGAATAGATCATCCAATGTGCCAGTTCAAGGCATAGCATAGAAAATTTGGCGATATCCTCCTCAAATTTCATATCGATCTTTGCCACATTGTATTTAGCTAGTTTCGGTAATGTCTTCATGTAAACCTTGACAGTTGGAATTATTGTGAAGAGAATCTCCCAATACAGAGCGTCACTTAGCAACTCGGAGAATCTAATAGCATACTTTAGTTCCTTCCCACTACTGTTGTCCGCTTCCGGATTATAAATCTGATGGGGTTTCGGTACGAGATCGCAAATATAATGAATATGCTCCAACAAACACTGCTTGGCAGCAACATACAAAGGACTAGCATCGAAATAAAAATCCTTTTCGCTCTGTGCTTTTCCAAATTCCAACTTTTGGCACTTCTCGACAGTAAGGCGGGCTCCCAATATTACACAGTGTTTCAAGATCTTCAAATTGAATTCTTTACAAGAAAGAATGTTGAGACAATCATCAAAGTCCAAGTCCTTCAATAATTGAGCTAATTCCATAGGATTGTTACTGGCGCTTGCGTGGCAGCAACGTAATCTCACTTGAGACAAGAACCAATTTCGATCCAACTGAATGCTCTTCACAGTGGACGGATTGAACGGTCTACATTGATCAAGTTCTAGTGGTGACAGATCGTAATATTGTACCGCCAGCTTGTTCAATAAACTGACTAAGCCGCCGTGTTTTCTTGCCAATTTGGTGATTTGCAATATGTCCATGATCTTCACGATATCATCCTTCGACAACTGATCCTTCACATCCTCCGCGCTAGTAGTTAACAGTATTTCCACCCGTCGGCTGGCAATCTTCGCAGCCATTCTCGACAAAGCGAGATATTTGGTAGACAACAGCCGTGGTATTAAAGTCATTATAACCGCACCACTTTGCGAATGATGTGCACCCTCGATACACTGTAACAGGCGCTTTATAAAACTAGGTTGCGGTAAATCCGTACATTTCGTTGCCACAGCCTGCACCAATAGCCCACTAGCCGCCGGATTCCTGTGTATCGCCGTAGTCAAGAGATCCCTCACCGGAGATTCGGTAGCGACATTTATTGCCTCCTCTATGTGATTTACTAACAGCCACGTTAGCGGCTCTACATCGTTGAGATTCTCGCATATGTAGTCGCAGAATAATATGATGCCTCCTCTTCTAATAATTTGGATGTTCGTATTGCTGTTAATACAATCGCGTGTTTTCTTCTCGTTCGATCGAACATGATCGGACTTGCTGGTACCCAATACTTTCGACCAGAAGGACATTTCGTTGTATCCCAACAGGATCATCAGATATGCCCACTGGCACGTCACTGTTGGGCACACGTTCCCAATGCTAAGCATCAAGTGGTTTAATTCGTCGATAAGCAACTTTTCTTCGTCGGATACGTTGCGCCCCTGAATCATCTGCATTGTTGCGTTTGCCACTTTGCAATGACTGCCAGATTCAAACATATGAATGCACAATTGTAGAAAGAATGCAAACTGATGGACGAGATAGTTATCATCTGCTATGTAATCGGAGAAATCAATAAAGGGGTCCGTAGACTTGTGATTTATCAGACCAAGTAGACTAAACACCTTCGTGCTTATCAGATTGATCACTTTGAATATGAATCTAGCAAATACTTGCTCAGGTGGCATTTGGCGTGATTGGATGCTCGAAGCGTTTAATGGATCTGCACATTCGCGGGAAAAGGAACTCCGAAGTGGCGATAACAGATGCGACACGTCTGAAACGCATATGTTGAGATCCGACAGGCGCGCCAGCATTGCTTCTTCCTTCGCGCAGGAGATTAGGGACAGCAGTACGACGTTGATCATACCTAGCCAACGTTTCAATTTGAGGATTGGAGCGGTCGTAGGTATCGATGCGGTGAACAATATTTTCAGAAGTGGATCCACTGGCCGAAAGACTGTGGGCGAAATTGCTGCGAATAGTTTCACTAATGCGACGTGAGCCCTCTCGGATTCTATTCTGAGTTTTCCGGCAGCCAGTATCGGAAGCACGGTGTCCATTGTGAGTCTGGACCATCTTCGCCATTTCTCCTCGCCGTTACCATCCCCGCTAAATCTGGACTCGGCCAGACACAGTGCTAAAAGTTCGACTACTTCGTGATACTCCACCAAACGTAGTAGCATGGCTATTAACACATCTCTTGTCGTTTCTAACTCCCGTTGCTCGACCACGCTTGAACTTCCATTACGGATGAGAAATATATCCTCAATGACAGGCGCGAGCGCGGGTATACAATGGGAGATCGCCGGTTGCCCGCTCGCCATTAGACCATCGCATAATTGAATTATCTTTGGTATGCCTATTATCGCCTTGGAGTGATTTTTCTCATACGATAAGTGCACTAAGAAATTGAACATTCTCGGTAAGAGATCCTCAGTTTGTTGTACGTGGCCCTCCTCGATAAATTCAAACTGTTTTAATACGAATCCGATAAATATTTTGTCGGAGTCCAGCAGGCAATAATTAACCTTCAGTTGAACCAGCTGACTCAGCAACATTAGAACCTGGCACTGCAGCGCAATGTTACTTGTAACAGTGTACTGTTTCAGAGACTTTATAACCATTGGTTCGAAGAGTCGGATGAAGGATGCGACGGATGTTTTCTGATCTGAAGATCGTGCCAAAGTCTTAAACACTGAAGAAAATTTACGGTCACTCTTTCTACGCAGCAATCCTATCCATCTGGAAGCAAAAGAGAAGGCATCAGTGTGTCAGCCTGCATCAAGGTATCACTATCAAACTATTAGAATACTTACCCATTATCTGGCTCGTTTTCGCCTCTGCAATTATTCCCAATGCATTTTATCGTATTCGCCATTTGTCTGGCGGGATGTTGAAAGCACTGATTATAAAAACCTCTGACATCATCTTGTAATGCGTTGCATCGATCCACATTCTTCTGCATGTCCAGCTCGCTCCACTGCGCGCACATGTTCGTACCAAATAAGCATTTCAGCAGTTGCTGCACACATTGAACCGTTGCCGTTGGTGACAATACGACAGTGGTTTTTAGATAACATAACACTTCTTCTGCAATTCTACCTGCTTCGTTGACAGATGCAATTTCAAGGATCTGCGAGAGAACGTCCAATGTCGCGTTCAGCAAGGAAAGATACATTTCGCTGGCTTCATGTTGCAGAGTGACTGAATAATTGGAATGTGCTGCCTTCAGAATGTCGTATATCTTCATGTAATGCGGCATACCGACGAACGTTCCCATTTGCTCCTTCCCACCCTTCAAGACACCGATTTTTTCTCCCTTTTCTTTTGACTTTTGCTCCGACAGGATCTTCTTCCTAGGCGACAACGTTTGCGTGGACAAAGATGGCAATACGGGCTTAGCACTTGCCTGCATTAACTGCACTTCGTCGATGACGTGGACGAAGATATTGAGAACTCTCGTAATGTGTGTCAATAGTAGTTCCATGTACTTGTCCTTACACATACTCCAAAGTTTCATCGGGTCACTGCCAGTCTTAAAATTGCAAACGGCTAATCCAGAAGCCAAATTACCGGCGAGGAGGATCAAGTGTCGATGTGTGGATAAATCTAAGCTAATGGTCGATGACGTTAACAGTGGCAATGCCAATGATAAGAGACTGCTGCACACCGGAGAGGAAATCATCTCATTTACGAAACTAATATCATTGGCATCCGATCGATCGCTATTCTTCTTAGATTTTTTCAACAATGTCTTTGGTAAAATACAATCCCATCCTCTGACATAAACCGTAGTGGGATAAGTCTCGCTCAAACAAAAAAGAGTCTCGCAACAGCCATATATTAAATATTTTGAAGAATGCACCGTTAATATTTCTGTTAGAATGTTAACTATACGGGATAAAGAATATTCCAGACTAGAATCGTAATTCATCTCGTTATGATGATTCAAAAATACAAAGGGCTTGATAGACGTGTTTACGAACGGCTTATGTTTATCTTGGTAGGACGACAGTTCCGAGATACTTGATGTTATCGCACTTAAAAACTGTTGAGTATATTGTGTAGCCTTCCTTGTAACAGTATCTTCTTGAGGGTGTCGAAAATACAAACATGGGATACTCCTATAATAAAAGATATAATAAAAGAAATATAAAATGATATTATAATTCGAGTAAATAATAAAATTGCACAATTAGAAATGTATCTTACTTAACAATCGCATCTGACGCAGCGTGTCTCACTCTTTGGTCCTGATCACCTAATAACGCTATTATAACATCGATAAAGTGCTCTTGGAATAACGATTGTCTCGTTATGTGTTCTATTGTAATATACGATAATTTGCTCAATAAGTCAGCTAATTTTACTTTCACAAGAAAATATGGATTTTTCACAAGTTTTGGCAACGCAGTTAAGATGGTAAGACCGTATTCGTTGTTGATGGAATCTAGTAACTCTGGCAAGCAGAGGTTCAACGCGTCCAACGTTTGGCGGCAAGTTGTCGCGGAATCATCGTTCAAGCCCTATACATTCGACAGAAACAGATGTAAGTTAAAAACTCTCGAGACTGGTGTCGTCCTTTATAAAACGTATAAACTCACTTTTAAAAGTAACTTTATTGCATCTTCCAATAATATATTTCCACGTCCTTGTTGAGCCACACACTCCGTTTCAAAGTTCCGGAAGGAGCCACCATACTGAACAAATATAGACTTTAAAAAGATTCCAATTACCATCGTTATATTACCCCTGATCTGAGGATCTGGGTGATTGGCAAATAGCAAAATGTCTGCAATCAATTGGTTTGTTTCATTGCAGCTTGACTCTTTGGCTACGGTCATTGTAAACAAGTGTGGATAAAGTTTGAGAATGTAACCCACGCATGTCAGAGCGAGAGCTTTTACACTAACACGAAATAACTTGTCCGATATCAATTGCCCGGGTTTCCCAGCCAATAAAAAGGACGACACCAAGTAACGGCAGCAAAACTTAACGGGCATATCCGAGTCTGTGAAACTTCCAACGTCCACTTCGTACAATGCGAAATCCAGAGAGGACTTCTTAGGGGAAGCAAACGATATAGTGTTTTCTTCTGAGTAATCTTCCTCCTTTGAATGTTCACTTTGCAGGCTTGGATAAGGTGTTTTCTCGGATTTTTCCATCTCGCTTTCGATATCACTGCATTCCTCCGCAATCGAATCTAAAAAAACATTGAGCTAATAAATTGAAAGCTAATAAGCAAGATTGTTATGCAAGTTATCGAATTCATATGTTCGTTCTTACTGTCAGTAGTTTCAATTTTCAAATGGCAATAACTTTCTAATATCCTTTCTTTCGCCTCCGTAATGTTGGTCATACATTCATTCTGTGTTTGTGGATTACACGTGACTGGTAATGTTGTTTCCGTATCTGCGATCCACTCTGCATTTGGAGTAATCTCCGGAATATCAGGCTCGTGCAAGTTTAAAATAGAATCCGAATTTGCACCATAAGCAGTACTCGCGCTGGAAAGACTTGTGTGACCCAGCGAGGGAACGCAGGCATTTTGATTTAATATTATTCTGCTTTGTGTTATGCCTTCTGAAGACAATAAAACAGACACTAGTGGTTTTGGAGGCATTTTTAGAAGTTGTGTCAAAGTCTCTAAAGCTGCGTTTACAATATTATGATCAGAATGCCATTTTGCATAGTGCAAACACAATTCATAAATGTGTAACAGACTATCTATCTGTTGTATTTCAACATCTTGAGGTTCCGAGGGTTTACATACGTAAGGTAAAATCACTCTGAGGCATCCAAAGACGCCTATAACAGTAGAGGAATGATCCTCGACGTTTCTTCCTAATGTTGTTATATCTGATAAGATAAATACTATTAATAAACGAATGTTTTTGCATTACGAATGTTACGCAGCGCATCGTAATTATTTAATGTACCTAATATATAATCCAACACATAATTAAAAAAAAACTGTGGTTTTCTGCAATTTATACACGTTGTCAGAATCATACTAGCTGCTGCCCTACGAAAAACTGCCTGAGGAGAGGAAATATTTTCAAAGAACGCTCTCAACAAATTCTGAAACAAGATTTAATTTTTCCCAAGTTTGGAAATAGCTTTTAATGTGTATAATTGCGATAATATCAAAATGCTTACCTTGACGTCCTTGTCTGTCATAAATGGTCCTAATACTTTAAAAATTAATGGTAATGATTGCGATAACGTTTCAATTACAGTATCCTCTGATCGATGTGCAATAATCACTATACATGGGATTAGATTTGATACGTAAGCTTTGCCCCTTGAAGGACGTATCATGTGACTTAGCAAACCAAATCTCCAAAGAGCAGCCCTCAATATGCGTGCAGGTCCGTTTCTTTTTATTTCATTATAAAGCTCTATTTGAATTTTAACGATATTACTGTCGACCATTGCCTAGCAAAAAACATTAATTGAATTGCTTTTAAATATTGATTTTCTTAATGTATGCTTTTTTTGTTTTATTTATGAATACCTACAACTTTTCTGACTAATGATAAATTCAGTCATTTGTACTATATGTGAATGTACACTAAAGGCTACTTTATATAAAGTATCTAAATACAGTAGCATGATGTAATTAATTTTGACAATAAAATAATATATTCTGTTAAATAACGGAACAATATTATTTTTAAGCATTTAATCGTATCAAACATTTATATGCTCTTAATATTTAACTTTGCTAATTTAATAACTTCTAGTAAAATAGCTTCTAATATATGCTAATCCAATCCACATCAATTAAATCTAACATAATATTAATATTATAATTTTGCTCAACAACTGTTATATAACATCATGTGTTACATTTATATTGTTGAATGTAAAATTATAATATTAATGTTATATTACTTTTTATTACTATTAGTTTGTGTCGACTAGAAATTTAATGTAATACAAGGGATTAAATTTGCTATAATAATAGGGCTAAAGTATAATTGTACCCTGATAATTTTATTAAGAGATTCATCTGCAATCATCCTGACATCAGACTCATCGTCGTTACAGAGTGCTAACAAGGTTTCAATTGTGGCACTGAGAATCTGTGGAAATTTGGTGTTCTGCCTGACAGTCGGCGAACATATTCCTTCGACGATGATGGCACAGCATGACACCTTCTCCTTCCTACTGTTGAAATATTAGCGTTTATTAAGAAGCAAATCGTCTGTCGTCGCTAGAGAAGTATTTACCGTTCATACCTTGCTCCAGGATCCGACGGAGTGTCCAACTCCAGTAACCCATTCAGCGTTTCCACGGCCTTCAACACGCCGTTTAGGTGAGCCATGCTGGATCTTTGAATGACCTTCCTCGGCTTCTTCGAAGGACTACCTTAAATAATCGTGCGACTGGTGAATGACATCCTGCCGCTTCCTGACCGAAAATCTGATAGATCGTGACACACTCACATCACAAACTACATCGCTACATGCTGGCCAATGCTGGCTGATCGTCAATCCATTGAACCATGAATGTGGAAGTGCAGATTGGTGTAGATGCAGAGTGTAGATTGTGCATTTTTAGAGTAGTATTCTTAGAATACATAGAGTCTGTGTTCGAAAATACATCATTAATTTATCTTTATTCAATGAATAACAAGGACAAAATGATACTTGGAGGGCTTAGAGACACTCGATGTGCATTCCCGAACGCAGCTATGATGGTATTGGGCGCGTTCAAGTCTGCCAACTCTGTTGTGGGGGACAAGAATGCCACCTGTTGGCTGAGATTCTGCCGCGAATCGTTAACGTTACTTGTTATTGTAGCGCCGAGAAAACAGCATAATCAAAATTTGTCAATTATCGGCAATAAAATGTAATTGTATTCAAAACGAAACAATCACATGAATGTCACAAAGAAATAAAGTAGCTCAGTTAAGAACAAATCTATTAATATTTCTAAATTAAACTTTACTTCGAATGCTTGGAATAAGAATCTTTTTTTTATAATTAGACTGCTTTCATTTTTAACGTTACTTCTAAAGTCACATAAATTAATTTATCTTTGTTGTCTCTGTCGTCTAAGCTACAACAATTACGCTCGTTAAGTAATATATACTCATAATATTGAGAATGATCGCTGCTTCTCGAGAATGGAGAGGAAAAATTCTTTCCAAATAATTAATTAGAGAATAAAAGTATCCATATATTCTTCGTGTACATGACGACGATCAAACTGAACGTGCACTCGCCGTTGAATTAATATAAACAATAATAAAACTTTATTTGCCACAATCAATACTATCTAACCATGTTAAGTTATATACACCATTTTTTCCAGTAACTAGCACAACGCGTGATATACAATAAATATTTTTCTTGTCATTTTAAATGCTAACAAGAAAAATACAATTTGACTTATATCGTAGTTTTAAATTATACACAGGAAGTGCATACAAACTTTTCACTTGTATGTAGAAATATAGATATATGTATATATTACGTAACTCTAATATTAATCTTTATTCTTAAACTTATTTTCAAATATAACTATTTACCAAAACCATATTTTATTGAATAAAGCCATTATTTTGTTTAATAAATAGCATTAATAAATCGATGCGCCGCAATGTCAAAGAGACAATGCTACGCGAAAGTACGCGAATATTGAAATTTCATATACTTGTTATTTTCATCTGTGTAAAATAAACTATTAAAAACGCACGCGTTATGCTGAGTTTTCCGGTACTACTTCAGCAATTAAAACTTTTACATGAAAAAAAAATGCAATTTGCCTCATCGAGATAATCGCGAGTGAGAGAAAGATCTCTGAATCGGTATACCATATTTTCCATCATTTGATAATAATTACATTTCTGATACAATTACATATTAAAAGTGTAATATTAATATAACTCTATCTTTAGCGCTTGGTCAGAATTAACGAGCGCCATTCGGATCATTCGCAAGCTTATTATTCCAAAGTATATGTCTTTGTATGATCTTTCTCTCTCCCATCTCTCTCCTTCTCTCTCCCACAATTCAACGACTTTCTTAATTCGCGATTCTGCATGAACATGAGAGGATTTAAATTCCATAAAGCAGACTTAAAACTAAACTTCAAATGCAACGTCAGCTTTATCATATCGCCGTACTCGTGCGGGTACAGGCGCGTACAGTCATCGCGTGTTGTACAGCGAAATACAAGTAATTCAACAAGAATCTACAATGGAATATGTTTGTTACATGTCACTGATTCGGCTTAGCGTTTTTTGGTAGAAAATCTTTTGTACATATATAAAAACATTAAAAGACACAAGCATCAGCACGCTGATCGGCGAACTGGACGCCCAAATAAAGTCTTCACGTAGTATAATCACCAGCTTTTTTGGAAATGTGTTTTATGTATTTCCAATGCAATATTAAAAGCCGGCATTTCGCCTCTTTATTCGGTTACCGTTACCAAGTAATAAAATATTCGGCCGAACGTCCAGAAATATATTCATGAGCGACAATTTCAAAGATTTCTGTAACAACAGCGTGTGCGTAGTGTGCTCCTGTAACAGTTCTGCCTCCAACATACGATCATGCGGTCAATCGCTCTTTGTCTTTTCGGTGGCCTCGTTATGATCCGCTTTTTTCTCTGCATCATAGCTTTCCGATTTTGTTTCAGTCTCCCGTTGGCTACCCTCGTCCTCTTCGTCGGAATAATTTGTCGGTGCTTCGCCAGGCTTTAATAATTTTCCAACGTAATCATATCTCTCTGTAATTAAAACAAACGTCGTATTTGTAATATTATCATTCTTCTAAATAATTTATTTATGTGTCTCTATTTATTTTAAACATCTGTAAATTAAAACGGACATACGGGACAAAAAAAAGCCTTAAACCGTGCTCTCATTCATTATTCATGAAAAAGCTTTAATATTGACTTAAAAATAGAATACATTATTTCATTAAGAGCGAAGAAAATATCACACTAAAAAGAATATTACATAGAGTTTCAAGTTTGTATCCTATAATAAGATGTTGCAATATATGGTTATATTTGGTTTGAATGCTCATCCGCTTATCATCATTCTGCCTTTAACATTCATTAAATACAAAATAAGAATGGAAGTGCTGAAAGTGCTGAAGAAGTGCGAACCGAACGCAGCCTATATCATTTTAGAATGTGTGCTCTACATAGATAACACTTCCAAAAGAAAGTGTTTTACTACTGAGAATTAATATTAAAATCGAGTTTTATATTTACTCCTTACATATATAAAATATGTAAATATATCAGTGCAGTGTTGCGAAATAGCGCTTTATCTCTTATTTATTACTATTGAAAGAACTATCGCTTATTTAACATATTACGCACGAATTTGTTTACCTTTAAATTGTTCTTCCCACTCCTTGATAGAATTCATTTCTGTAGTGTTGAGGTCACTTAGATCGTCATATTTATCCGTCGCAGAGGCCACTTCAAACCTTGCGAGTGCTCTACTGGCATCTCGACCACCAAACGCTTCATAGGGTCCACCTATAGGAATAGCAATATTTAATCTGTTGGAGTTTTGAGACATTAAGTAATAGAAAGTATAGATGGATTTGTGGATTGAAATTTGTAAATCAAGTTTCCTCCTTCTACTAACAATAACTAATTTAAAAATAGAATTCCATACTCATTTCTTACATGTATTAGGTGTTGGAATTAATTCGTAGCGTTTTTTAATGAAAGAATGTTATTTATTTCACATGAGCATTAAAAAATACATTAATGAAAGTACTTCCCATCACTTGTAAAACGCTACGAATTAATTTCAACACCTAATATAAATTATACAATCAGTGCATTGTTACAAAGTAGCTCCATCTCGCATTTCTTTTTCTGTTGGAAGAACTATTATTGAAAACGCATAATTTGAATTGTGCATAAAAACTGAAGTAAATAAACTTTTCTTCATAAGAATCCCCATCTATATCTATATAGAAAATGTATATTAAGCATAAGATTTTCGAAGGATGTTTACGCACATCACGTACAATCCCTTTTGACTAAAGGCACGTAACTGATTGGATCTTTACATATCGTTTGCGTTCAGCGGAAAAAAAGCAGCTTCGCAAGTATTGTAAAATTCATTAATATGATAATACTGCATTTAGCAAATTATTTATTTTACAACTGGTGAAAGTTTTCTTCGTTTCAATTGGATTATATTTTTATATCGAGAGGAATATATTCTATCTAATGAAAAAAACTGCCAATAATTGTAGAATATACATTCTGCTGAACATGAGCAATGGCTCAGTTAAAAAAAAAACAGTTTTGTAAATGTAGTAAAATTCTTTAATGCAATTGATTCCTGCCTTTGGTTCCTTATGGATCTAAATGTACAAAATAATCATATTAAAGAATTTTACAACAATTGCAAAGCTGTTTTCTCTGCTGAATGCAGCTATTAGTTCATACATCTAAATCCAGTAACGAACCAAGGATCTATCATATCATGAAGAATTTATAAGCCGAGCTGTTTTTCTGCTGAAACACAGCCTTATCTTTATTAGAAATTAAAGAGGATGTAAAACAAGTGTGGGACACTCTTTCGTGTGCTAATTCAAATGATCTCAGCTGCAATCGCTTATCAACTTTATGACTTTGCTCGGTGGGCTTATAGATTCCGAAAATAATTTTCCAGTTCTGGAGTTTCGCCAACCATAGGCCCTGTTCTTTCAACTGAACTCTTTCACGTTCACCTTTCTTCCTTTTTCTTCATAATAGTAGAAAGATGAACCGTGAAAAGAACAGGCTTCTTACATCCGTTCGTGCTACATACTTAGACGCGAGACCTCTCACCAGGCTATACGTCACGGAACGTGATAAACCGCTATCGTTAGCTTAGTATCGCGGCGCAATTGGAGAGGCACAATTGGTCGTGACGATCGCGAGACTTTCGCGATTTTATTTCTGCTCGTGTGGAGTATGATATCATCGGACACTCCTTCTAGAGATTAATAAAAAAAACGAAGTCCAATGAAGTCTGAGAGAAAAAGAAATATAGATTGAAAAAAATGAGAATGAGAGAGAAGGGAAGAGGAAGAGACGGAGAATTAAATCATGATCAGGAGGAGGGGGAAGGAGAGGGGGAAAAAAAACATCGTTCGATCGCCAACAAGCGCGATAGAGATCGGCGGGTGAAGGAGAATTGATCCGCTGATGCGGAATGCCCCGGCGACGACTCACCAGGGCCGTAGAACCTGACGCCTCTGGCGACATCGTACACGCTGCCGTTGACGGCGACGAGTATCCGGCCGTCCGAGCCCTTGCCGTCGTATTTGGTCAGCTCCTCGATCGTAAAATCGCGGCGTAGCTTCGGCAGCTTCTTCACTTCCTGCACAGGCTCCTCGGGCCGGGTGCGGCTCTTCACGATCTTATACACCAGAATAGCGATCACGCCCACGAGGGCGAGATTCAATGGGTTCTTGACGATCTCGGCAATAAAGTCCGACAGGAACTGCGACTGTTGTTGCTGCTGCTGCTGCTGTTCCGGAGCCGTGGCGGCCGGCGAGCCGCTCTTCTCGGCCATCTTGACCAAAACCAAACTGAGTCTATCAGTGAGCGAGCGAGGAGTGTAGAGGAGTGCCGTCGAGGAAGACGAGAGGTTACGATCAACCGCGCCGGGTAAGAGACCGAAACGCGGTATGCGCGCTCCCGAGATTCCGAACTTCTCTACGTGTGCCGTACGTGCGTGCACGCGCAATGATGCGTATACGTGCGACGCGTGCTTGCCGACCGATGTACAATAGAACAGAGGGCGACTGAGAGAGAGGGAGAGAGTACACAGGGAAGCGGGGTGGCGGGAAAACAGAGACGATCGTCGGAAATCCGCGGACTAATATCGGCCGACTAGGCGCCGCTCGCCGACGAGAATGACGACGACTCGAACGTCTCGAACTCGAACTCGGCGCGCGCGATGATAATCATACGATACGAATGATGCGTACCGGTGCGCCGTACGCGCATTACGTAGTTTTCTTGCCCCTCCCACCTTCCCGTTTCTCTCCTTTCCCCCGCTCATGTGGCATGTGGCATCAGGCATGTGGCGTATGCGGTATGAACGGCGTGACGAGAGAGGCGTGAGAGAGACGAGACGAGAGAGGCGTGAGAGAGACGAGACGAGAGAGGCGTGAGAGAGACGAGACGAGAGTCGCCTTTACTCGCCTTCTACGTGGCTGCATCGCGATGGTGCGTTGCAGGGCCGTACGCAATGGAGACTATAGGTTTGTTTCTCTTTTAGCTCAACTTCCTACACGGTTCATCTTTCCACTCCAACGTGGAGAGAAAAGGAAGAAAGGTGAATCGTGCAAGAACTCCAGTTAAAAAGAACAGGCCTTATAGTGGAGATTTTGTCAAAATCTCACGAGAAAGAAAAAGATGCTTTCTAAATGAATTAAATTTCTGAAGAGTGAAATCTACTCGCACTTAAAATTAAAAATTGAGCGATTCTTTTTCAAGACCGGCTCAATTTTCACTCTAAGTGTGAGATTCTACTCTAAAGATTTTAGAGTATATATAATTTTTCGCTGTATATATATATATATTGTATATATTACCTATTATTCTAACTAGTACTCTGTTTCACTCTGTAATTTTAATTAAGATAATAAAATAAGTTAAAGTGAAATAGTATATTATACAGGGTGATCTACTTAAATCAATCATCTGAAATATCTCGTTTATTTTTCATGATATAAAAAAATTTTTCAAATGAAAGTGGAAGAGTTTCGAGGGATATTTTGGTCATATTGATTTCTTTTTTAAGTGGAGGTGTCAAAAAGATATGAAGGTATTTCCACTTTTTTAAATGAAATTGTATGATTTTTTTTTTACACAATATGATTCTTCTAATTATTCTGTATATAAAAATATTAAGGTAATATCAAAAAATCAATGACGAGATATTTTACATTTTATTCTGATACATAAAAAATGTTAAATAACTCGTAAATTATTAACTTTTTGATAATCGTACCTTAATACTTTTACGAACAGAATAATGAGATGAATCAGTTGATGGAAAGAAAACACATAGTTGCTTATTTAAAAAATTATCCATTTTGCATACATATTTTTTTAAAGCAACGATAAGTTTTTTTTTACACTAACTGATTCATCTCATTATTCTGTTCATAAAAGTATTAAGGTATGATTATCAAAAAGTTAATAGTTTACGAGTTATTTATAACATATTTATTATTTTATATCAATATGTGTCAGAATAAAATGTAAAATATCTCGTAAACTATTGGTTTTTTTTATATTACTACCTTAATACTTTTATATGCAGAATAATTAGAGGAATTATAAAAAAAATCATACAATACGTTCCCCTCGAAACCGTTCCACTTTCGTTTAAAATATTTGTTTGTATCATCAAAAATAAGCAAAATATTCAAGATGTTTGATTTAAATGGAGATTAACCCTATATATAAGGAGAAATTATATGTATCTTTTTATAGTAGGATTTTGACAAAATTGTTTGTGGCCGAATTCTGATACGGTTCCAAGTTCCAAGGATCGCGAGGGATAGCAAGGCTGAAAAGATTTGTTCATGTTGCGCTTCCTAAGCAGAACACAAGTCATCATGACAGCAAAATGACGTGACAATGTACTTCAAAATACTAAAAGTCACTTTTCAATCATTTACGATTTACGATTCATTTTAACGTTATTTTTTGTGACTTGTTCTGGTTGGGTTCTTACACTCGGAATTTTCTTTTTCAATGTTAAAATATAAAATTTATCTCATTTCAGATACAAATATTTTTAAAGATTTCAAAAGTAACGCCAATGAATTTACTTTTGTATGTCCCAGTCCGACTTGTCGATTTATATAAAAATTACTTTTTCTAATTAGACCATAAATGAGCTTATAAATTAATAAAGCTTATAATAAAGCTTATAAATTAATTTATGAAATATAAATTAGTTTGCCGATTAATTCTTTGATTTATTAATTAGTTATATTTCACTAATTTGTTAATCAGTTCTAATTCCTTCTTTTCGTCTCTTTCTATCTTCATCTATTCGTTTTTTTAATTACATTTTTTAATTTTCAAATCTGATAAACCGTGTAGCTCGTAACCGTAAGTTTCGCGATTCCTGCTTAGAGAATCATTGTTATTAACGATTATTAATTATTAATGCTGAGTATATTAATATGATACTAGTAATATATGGTATAATGTAGCAAAAAACTGAAACTTTGCATCCTCGTCATTGACGTAACTGACGTCAACGTACACGTAGATCATAACATGAAACGATGAATCTTCACAGCTCCATAATTCAGCTTTTTGAGCATTTATTTCGACATTTCGCTGACATTTTTTTTCATTTAAAGTTTAAACTTCAAAATGTTTCCAGTCGACAAACTGAAACATCTACGTTATAATTTCGCACTCAACGATATAATAATACCCGTTTTCATTAATGTAGATTAACTTCAATCTTGATTCAATTACTCTTCATTCTTTTAATTACACCTGGAAAAATATAAAGACTAAATTGAGTTGAAATTTACATTGGTGAGACCATGTGAATGTGAGTATATTATTTAAAAAATGAAAAGTAAATTGAACTGAGATTAAAATTAATCTACATTGATAGAAATAATAATCTATATTAATATAAATATAACTATATGTAATACAAATATATGATGTTACATAATAGTTATATTGTTGAATGTTGTACTCTGGCAAAAATAAAAATCGGTGCGTCAAATGTAAGAAAAGAGTAACAGAAAAGTAAATTAAATTTTTAAGGCCCAATTCCACAATTCACAGTTAACTCTTAACCAAGGTTCAACTTATTCATTGTCTCTTTCCAATTCTATAATTGGGAAAAGATGAAAAACAAGTCGAACCTCGATTAAGAGTTAACCGTGAGTTGTGAAAATGAGCCTAAGAAGCGAAAATTGAAACAACGAAAAATAAAAGAACGTTCAAGTTTATGCTTCTTTTATTCTGTCTCCTTAATTATATTCGACATTTAACTTACACTTCGATTTTTATTTTCGCTAGGGGAATTATAACATTGATGTTATCTTTAGTTGATATCGACTGGGTTAATCATATCAAAGTACAGGGTTGGCCATATTCGACGGAAAGACCTTGAACCCTATTAAATGATTTTTAAAATGAACAGCAAAAAATGTTTTTTCCCATGATTGAAAAAAAAACATCTTTCCGTCGAATATGGCCAACCCTGTATATATAATCTATATTTCTGTATACTCATTTTCTACGAAGCCTAAAATGTCGAAGCCTAACGAAGCCTAAATGAGTGTACCGTTTCTCATTTCCTCTCTCCTTGTCGAGTGAGAAACAGTTATGTCACGACAGGAGAAAAAAACCTTGAGAAATTATCGTTTCTTGTGAAATTTTCTTATATAAAATTTCATGATAAAATTATACGAGGATCGTTTTCTCGCCTTGTTATCACACGTGAGCTTCGTTTCAGGGTCTCGATGTATTGTCAGATGTCTATATCCAGTAATTTACGAGAAGAAAAACGTATATAATTATGCGCATCGATTCTTCAAAGTCATGCTACGCAAAGTCACGTGCTCTAGATATTTCCCATGCATACATCTGCGCCGTCGCGATTAGGTTAGCCCCACCGCAATTATGACGGTCACGAGACCGAACGAATACTATTATGATTATAATAGTATCCTCGTTACTTTTACTCTCTTTTTTTTACTTTACGTAACGCAAAACAACTCGCGAAACGATAACTTTATCCATCCTAAAATTCCTATACTCGCTGTAGATCGTTCATACACAGCATAAAATATTTTATGTAAATCATTTTTTGGAATATTTCCATGAGATATTACAGAAATATTTTGTAAAATATTTTAAAATATTGCACTAAAACATTTAAAAAAAAAGTATTTTAAAAATATTGTACAAATATTATAAAAACAAGAATATTTTAAAACTTAAATTTCCTAGATATACTTGTATTTAAAAAATTTTTGAAATATTTCTAATCTTGTAATAAAATATTTTGAAAATATTTATAAAATATTTCATGCTTTGTGAGCAGTAATCACAATTGTTCTCTAGCAAAACAAATCACGAAAATGTTCAAAATGATATTAAAATGAATCGTAAATGAAAGTGATTATTGGTAATCATTTTGGCGCCAGTTTGATATTATGATTTGTGTTCTGCTTGGGTTGACGCAATTGTCTCAATTTTATTCAAAATATTATTCATTCGTATCAATAGTTGCTTTCCATTTACACCACTTCTTAGATATGATAATTCTCACTTGTGATGTCATAACTCAGTTGAATGCGCGTTCCTTTTACATTCTAACAAGTGAGATTTAATTGAGTTTTTACCTATAATCTGCACAAGATCGAGATTGTATGTGAGTCTCGTAAATTCTTTAAAAGTCAGGTTCGAATTTGTGTTGTAATGTGATAACTTTTTATCAAACTAAGCAAATAATAACGTCATTAATCTCTGAGTATGAAATATCAGCTCACTTCAGACTCAGTTTCACTTGTGTGTAAATGGAAAGCAATTAATGTCTATCTAAGCAGACTATTTACGTTTAACAAACATTTAGCTAAAACGTTTTTAATGTTTCTATGGTATATAAAAATATTAAATGTTAACGTTATTAACGTGTTAAATATACATTTGTTATAAATCTAATAATAGTTCAGCGTGCGCGCGTTTAAAAACAGCATTTTGAATTATTTTTATAGTTAAAAAAAATGTTAAATAGACATTACAAATGCTCTAAGCCTGTAGGCTTATCTTCAGACTTATCAATTTTTATACTTCCAATTCTTAGAATTAGAAAAAAAATAAAAAACAAAATTGAGATTAAAGTTAACTTACACACACACGCACGCACACGCACACATTAGTAGAAATTATACATATAAACAATTTCTTCCTTTAATTCTTTTCAAAATGATAAGTTTTTCTTAGCGCTGCACTGCAGAACTTTTCCTTTTGCCTTCGCCAAATTCCAAACAAATACCTTTTTTATTTTAAGTACAGAGAGTATACATCAAATTTAATTTGACTATAAATATAGTTTTCGCTTATAAAGATATAAACAAGCTATAAACAAATAAAACTGGGTTGTTCTTTACAAGTTCCTTTTGTCTTTCATTTTTTCCTACAGCATCCATTTGTATTTATCTTGTTTCAAATGAAAAAACTACGAACAACAAATCTAATATTTTGTTCATACAGATTTGTTCGATATATTATGTATTAGAATCAGTCATTTTATTTATGGCAATCATCTACATTAAAACGCAGTTGCGTAGCAAATGACAATAAGTTTTTTTATACATGTAATATATATATAATATAATCTACTTATACTCAGATAAATTGTACTTATAGTGGACGGCACTGTTGTATCGAGAATACTGACGCTTTGTCAATCGCTTCTAAGTCGATAGAAATAGCCTATTTACTACCGTTACTGTTTGTAGATAAAGCCGCTGTCTCCTAATTACATTGCGTTTACCTGAGATAATGCAATAATAACAAGACAGCTCTGATTCGCGCAACACATGTGCAAATGTCTATATAAACTCTGTCTCTCTATTGTACCCTTAGTTTGTGTGAGCTATAGTTGCCTCTTGTACACTTAAGTACTTTATATATTTAAAAGTACATTTATGTACTTTTAAATATATAAAAAGTTTATACATGTTTGAACTTTTATAATCTTACATGTTAAGCCTTTATAATCACTTTCTCCTCTTGGTAATCGAGGTATGGACGGATATCGGTGACGGACGATACGGCTTCGGAATTAACTCTCTCTGAGCACATTGGACAAGTCTCTTCGGATTCCACAATTCTAGATGTAACAAATTATATTGTAATAGATAATCTAAGTATTTACACTCTTTTGTGATATCTTGGTGAAATATTTTTTTAATTTTTATAATAAATTTCATAATTTTTCAGAATAATTTTATAACCTTTTAAAAAATTGTTCTTCTAAACACTTTTTAAAAGTGTCTAAAATCCTTCATAAACATAATTTCTAAAATGTTCTGAGATTTCTCCAATTTCTATAATTTTTGATAAAATTTGAAAAAATTTAAAGGATATTTTTTTCAGAAATTATAAAATGGGAAATTCTAGAATATTTTAGAATTCATATATATAAATTCTAAAAAAAGATTTTCTCAAAAAGATATAGTACTTCTCTGAAAAATGTTTCAACTCACATAAAAATTCTGAGAAAAGTTTTGATTAGAATATTTACCTTAGAAATTCACTTCTGATGGCTGGGAAATCACACTGGGGGCATACTGTAAAATCATCCTCCACAATGTGTCGTCCCTGCAAACAATAACGATAGAAACTTCACTGGTATTCTTTTATTTTACTTTTATTTTCGTTAATAAGTGACAATTAAAGAGCTTTACCGTTGCAATGCAAAAAGGTATGGTGTTTTTACACTTATCACAGGTTACTTCAGTCTCGGGAAGTCTACTTTTGCAGTATGGACATGGAGTAAGAGGCTCATCCTCATTCTCGATATCCTTCGTTCTCGGCGGTTTCCTAACGATTGCCTCGATCTTCTTACTATACTTCGCGTCGATTTGTCCCCGATATTCAGGGCGCATCAGCATCGCGGCAAAATTGAAAGCTGCGTTTTTTAAGCCCGCCCGATGGCATTCTATTACAGTCGAAGTTAATATCGGTACAATATCTGAAATATATAATGTATTTGTGTCATAAATTGAACATTTTCCGAGTATTTTCATTCGTATTAATTACCGCATTGCGGACAGCGATTCTTGTTATACTAACGTGAAGGAAATTTTGATATATTATTGGCAACCCTTATAAGCATTCGGGCGCCTCGTAAATGATCGCTCCTCTTCACGTGCAATCTCACCAGAATGTAGGAATGAAGGAGTCTTAAATTGGTTTGCATTTCCAAGGGTATCGTAATTTTATTTCTCTTCAATTCTTGGTACATACCGAACAAAACGTCGTGAGCGTTTCTGTAGTTTCCTGCAATAAAAAATCCATAATTGCAGCGCTACGCGTTTTCGATATGGACATAAATACATACCATTAACTTGCTCCTCATTTGCAATTATAATCGCCGTTTTAGCCGCTTCTTTATATTGCTTCCTAGCCATATACAATCGAAATAAATATTTCGGATCCTAAATAAGGGATACAAACATATTAGAATTCATTGTATAATACTAAAAGTAATATTTTTTACTTAAAAGGAATAAATTATTATAAAAATAAAGAAAATATTGAAAAACTAAAGATTTCGTCAATATAAAAAACATAATTATTGAAAAGTTAAAAAAATTCAGAATTCTATCTTTGTACAAAAATATAATATTTATCTAAAAAAAAATAGAAATGATCAATAATGGCCACTCGATACTTCTTGTGTTTTAAGCAACATTTACATGTAAATATAACAACCTTTGGTACTCCATCGCCA
Organism: Acromyrmex echinatior; assembly: GCF_024713525.1. Classification (NCBI taxonomy): domain Eukaryota; kingdom Metazoa; phylum Arthropoda; class Insecta; order Hymenoptera; family Formicidae; genus Acromyrmex; species Acromyrmex echinatior. The sequence goes on along the minus strand of NC_141852.1, from coordinate 15,775,280 downwards.
CCTAATAAGAAATCTATCAATTGATTAGCTAATTTATCATCCTTAGAAGATGCGATAGCATCTATGGCGTAAGTAATTGCTCTATCGTCGTCTGGAACTAGTTGAGCAGCTTTTAATAAATGTCGCAAAGCCTAAAAAAAGAAATCCGTCAAAATATTGTATAAATTGATACTGTATAAATAAAATTGATGTATATAAATAAAATTTGATATTGCAAATTTACCTTCTGATATTCTTTAGCGTGGAAATAGTATTTCCCAGCTAAAAGATTATTTTTCTGAGACTCGAAATGCATTGCGAGGCTTCTAAAATCTTCTTTCCGGACATTAGTGTCATCGATCGTGTTTACCAAGATTTCTCCGTACAATTCCATTTTGCCGTGCTGATTGGCCAATTGAAAGGCTTCATCGTGACAGTTTGATAGAATTAAGAATTTAATAGCTGAATTATAGTCATTCATCTTTTGGAAATATTTTGCAATCATTTTTGCACCTTCTATGCTTTTAGTTTGTTGAACAACTTCAACACTACGAGCTGTGGAATAAATAATATAATTAAGCATGTCATCGAATATTACTAATATATCTTATGAGACAGTAAAATATATTTACCAGGATTATTTAAATATTCCAAATTAATTCTGATTATATTATCGTAATCCTTGGCGGTTTCATATGCTTTGGCAGCTTCTTCATATTTACCCTCAGATTCTTTGGCTTTTGCGTATTGTATATTAATTTTTGCCGATGATATTTGCGGTAGGAGCTGTCCCACTTTGTGCCAATTTTTTAATTTTATATATGCAGAGGCAGCTTTGTCGAAGTATTCTGACTTTTCGTATAATTGCGCAGCTTCGCTGAATTGCTTCATTGATTCTAAAATCTCCGCACATTCTTTCCGTAGTAGCCTCGAGCTTTCGTTATCCATAGCTATTCCAACGCCTTTTCTGCTGTCACCACATCTTATAGACATTCTCGCTATTCCCGCTAAACATTGAGTTCGATGATGAGGATTTTGCGCAGCCAAAGTGGACGTATTGTAGTCGACTAGACCGCGTTCGTAATTTGTTAAAGCTTTTGGATAGTTTCCTCTACACAAAGAGATATATTTAGTAATTATTATATATTTGTAATATATATTTGTAATATGACAAATTTGTTATACATATTTTTATGAAATATTTTATTAAAGATAAATAATTGGCTAATAATAAGTTGTAATCATTATATATTATCATCACATATAATCTAACTTTATTTTTAATGAAGTACTTAATGGTATTAATTTAAAAAATCTTACGTGAACTCCAATTGTTGGGCGTATTCTCTGGCGATAAAAGGGATTTCGTCGGGTTTTAATTTTTGTGCCAAACTTAATGCTTGTTCCCACTGCATTAAATCTCTCCTTAGATATAAGGCCTGTACAGGCTCAGAAGATTGCAGAAAGTATTTTTCGGCTTCATTATAATTTCCTAGTAATATACATGCATGACCGCACAACAAAGCCAATTCATCTATATTCTCCATAGTTTGTAATGTCCACACCATTGCTGCATCTTCCATTTGCCGATATACGCGAATAGCTATAACATACGATCAATTCAATTAACATATTTCAATAATACAATATATTATATAATATATAATATATTATGTAATATATAAAATTAATGATTATATAACATTATACAATATCATAATCATATAACAATAACATTACACTTACCAAATTCGACATTTAAATTTGCAATAGCGCTTCGTCCCAGTTTTAGCCATGTATCTTTGTCGTTCAATTTTTCGCAACTACTCCATGCTTGCTGAAATCTAAAAAATAATTCGAAAGCATTCTTTTAAATATTTTATATACATTTCTCTACTTTCAAATTGGATTATGTAAAGCTTACCGTCTGCATAAAATTTGATTCTCAAAAATCTCATTAATTTTTTTCGATTCCACGATATTCCCTACTTCTTCGTGAGATGTTAATGTTAATTGTATTAATTTACTACCCATTGTACTCAGCGTTACTTCGCCAGAGTACATTAGTAAAGGCACTGAGTCTGATGGCAACTTGGTCGTATTTATTTTTATTATTTTGGTACCTGTTCATGGCATAATCAGGTATGAGACTTCATAGTAATAATGTATAACGCTCATTCAGGTTTACTTGCCTTCAATAAAGTATTTTACGAAAATGTACGTTACAATAATGCTTTTGTTATACACTGCAAATATAGTACGTTCAAATATGTTCTGATCCCAGAGAATATCATCAATGTTATCAGGACAATCAGGCACAGCAATGGCCGCTTCGTTTATCGGATCAAATACATAAGCATCCAACTTATTATCAATAAAACACAATTGTACTCCATTCGCATCTAGATATAGCTCCTTTATTCCATTGTTATGTATAAATTCAGTACATTGATGAAATGTTTCCAAGCAAAAATATATAATGTGACCCATCTAAAAATTAAAAATAGTATAGTCTTCTAATTTATAACATTATTCAAAATTATCGCATGATTCTAACTTACATCATTACCATAAACTAGAAAATCAGAGCAAAGTGCGTGACACGTTATTCTACTGTGAGAAGAATTTGAATCTGGAAACATCTTTGTATCCTTCCCGCTATTTATTAGAGCCTGATCGGATTTAATCTGTACATAAAGAATTAATAAGCCTGCCTTGTTTTTGAAATTTTTACTATTAATTAAAAATTTCTAATTACCGAATGCAACTGCAGTTTCCCATCGAATAGTGCCGATACATATGTCTCGTTCAAGCGTATACTATCTATCGTAGCTAAATAGTCCCTTTCGAAATGTATTTGATCATAATGGCTTATAGACAAATCCCAAAAGAGCGCTCTATTATTTAATCCTACTGCTAAATGTATTGGTCCCACTGCTAATATTGCCGGTTCTATTATAGTATTGATTATTTGCGGACTCGGTTTGTCCTGAAAATATAATTTGTCCTGATAAAAAATGTCTACTCTATTATTATGCATTAACGAAGATACCTTATCTAAAGTATAAAGATGTACAGCCACTTCCATCAGACTCGTTAGTAATGCTATTCTATTGCCGCAGACGCTGGTTAATTTTGGAATCTCTATCAAATAAATTAAAATATTGCCGACGTAAGTTACAACTGCCAGCATCGTTCCGTCCGTCGACCATTCGATATTGCTAATTCCATTCTCATTGGTCACCGTGACCAACGTCTCGGTTTCCTCCAGATTCTGCAAACTATGTACTTTCAACATACTGTCGCCACAAGTAGCCACTTTACCAACTGCTTGACTCAGCGCAATATCTGACAGAGAATCTCTGTGATTCTTGATTTGAAATAATTCTTGACCAACTTCCTTTATATGTGTAGATATCGCTATAAAGAAACCAGCTTCGAATCCTACTAATATGTAACCGTCGCCATACCTATAAAGTGGAAGTGCATGTACATCATAATTGATATAATAAATCAGAGTTTATTAAAATTATTTGTTAATACTAGCAAATAATTACCACTTGTAAGTTACAATTAATCCATAACGTTTCTGAAATGCCAATTCAATAGGGTTTTCTGGGTCCAGAATATTGTACAAGAATAATGTCGTTTTACTAACAATAAGGGATACCTAAACATATTTTTGAATATATAAAAGTAACAACTGTATATATTTTATAGATGTTTTTCATAACGAGTGTTATAAAATCATGTACCGTGTTTTCACCGCCTATTCTGTGATCCATTTTCATCTCGCTAAATTGTATATGAGACGGATCGCCTTGAAGAGTTATCTCTCGACGAGTGTTTCCTTCGCTCGTACTGATAGTCAAAACCTTGTCCTCACTTGCCAAGGCAAGAAGACCATCCATCGACCATGCGCCACATAAAATACGCTTTCTATGTTTTCCCAAAATAGGTATCCGCCTGTGTAACACAAAACAATTAAATGAAACAATTTTAAAATATTTTACACATTGTGAATGCTTTCTAGCAAGAGATACAAATAACACAGTATAATACAGTGAATTAGAGATCCTATAACAAAGTCTGGCCATGAATGATTTTGTTAAAAATTCTAAGAGAAAAAAGTATGTATACTGTTCCTGTGTAGATATAGGGTGTTTGAACGATAAATCTTTCGCATAGGGGCAGAATGGACTAAACTGAGAAGAAAAGTCCTCTATCATTTTACAATTTCCACGATAATTAATGAGTTATTAACTTATGAAAATAGTCAAATTCGTCCTACCAAATGCAAACGCGCGACAGGATAGGATCGTCCAGCGCGGTGAAACGCGTGTTCGTCGTCGCTAGACATGTTGTTTACAAGCGGCAGTTGCCATCGCACATTATGTCTAGCGTTTTTCAAATACTTTGTATTATTTTATTTTAACTGTCTCACTTTGTAACTTAAGATTATAAAGTGAGACAGTATAGAGTAAGTAAATGAATTAGGGTCATTCATACACTACACTAGATTAATATGAATTAAAGGCTGCTTTATATATGTAAAATATGTATTATAAACACAATGACATAATCAACTTCAGACTCTATTATATGCTGTTTATAATAAATCATTACATTCTTGTTGCTAATGTTAAGTAAAGATGAAATGATTACTATATTATAATGTCTCTTGCTAGGAAACATTATTTATAATTTGTTTGTTATGGTTGATATCATACTTGGCATTTATGTGATCGTAAAGCACCAGATTTCCTTTCTGTGTCCCTATAGCCAGTAGACAACTCTTTTTTGCCCACATCATACAAGTAAGCCCATCCCTCACACCCGCATCTATCTGGGCCTTTTTCCCAGTTGTGGCGTCCCATAGAATTATAGTTGACGAATTCTGCGATATTATTGCTAGTAGATCCCCATCTGAATCCCAGCCAAAGCCAGTGCATAATCCGGAAATTTGTATTCGTTCCTGAATATCTCCTTGTCTATCAAAAATAGCAACGGTGGAATCGCAACCTGTCGTGGCCAAATGTGTACTATTACCAGGGCGCCAAGAAATATAAACGTTACCACTGCCATGGGGTTGGTCTAGTCGATAAAGGACCTGTTATTAAATGTATACAATTAAATAAACATTTCTTTATAGATTTGTTTTTTTTTATAGTTGAATTAGTTGAACTATACTTTTGAAAGTTACTGAAATAAGAATATGTGCTTGATACTTGATTAAAATGAGAAAAAAAATTGTTTACTGCAGAAATAAAAAATATATCCCATATACAAATAGTAGAAAACCAAAGCATAAAATTTGTGTAGCAGATCAAATAAGACGAACAGGGATATAAATTTGATGGTCAAAATAGAATATATTTTTCCCTTTTTATATCGTTAATTTTTTTTTTTTTTTTTGTATCATTAACATTTTTATTAAATAACTTCATATAGAGTACAGCTGTCGATGCTACATAACCTACCTTCTCCGACGACATCATAACGCGGAGAATATGTCTCTCACGGAGAAATTAGTCGATTGGCGCATTTAAATGATAGGTCTATATGGCATCAGAATGTACATAGCTTAAATATTGATTTATTAAACAGTGTCGCTTTCGCGTGCCGATATATCTCATACGTCGGCCATATTGTTTATATTTCTGTGCATTTGTATTCTATATCGCTTTTGATTGATTTGTGTTAAAGTCACTAGATTTCTAAAGTACCGCGAACTCATATCCATTTTGACGCGAAACGCGACCATTTCGAATTTATGTATTTATATATGTACTTTATTTTGGAAAATAAACCTGTTAAGTACGTAAATAAATGTTTTTTGATTGTAATTAATTTATTTATAATAAAAAAATATGTATAAATGCTTAATTTTTATTATTTAGTTTAATATAGGTTTATTTGTAGAAGTTTAATGCATGTGTGTGAAAATGCACGAAGGATCTGATTGATGTCGGTGGTTCTGATTTTTTTTTAGTAAAAGAAGTAATTTAAATTCGACTTTGTTAGGAATAGGTCATATCATAGCTAAATATAAATGTTAACTAAATAATAACAATATAATTACATCACCTAATTAATATAATTATATCAGCTTCTTATATTTCTTCAGTAATATTCAGAACTGTTAGAACTATCTAGTTTTACTATTATTCAAATATAACACGTTATTCAACTGGAGAAAGGAAATTATATTGTAAAAAAAAAAAGCGTACACATGCACTTTTTTTAAAAAAATGCATTTTATTGGTTTATTTAAAGGAAGGTTTATTTAAATATTATCTCACTTTACGAATTATGGCATTAATTTACCATCCAATATCTTAGAATTCATCATCATTTCAATTCAGATTCTTGTGCAAAGATAAATAAACAAATAATACACAAATATTATGTCAAAACATACTTCGTAGTATCAATTCTTTATGTCACACTATACAAAGAAAAAACCAATAATTACTATTTTAACTGTATTTTATATTACACGCATGTTAACAGTTGTAAGTAAAAAGGAAGTATCAATAGTATACTTTTTGAATGAAAATATATGAATGTTATAATAATACACCTTGTAATACACCTAAATTCACACACTGTTTCGCTCGAATGTCATCAGCTTAAGGCGTAGCCTTCGGTTTCAGTTCATCGTAACATGGTCTCAGGAAGATCTGATTTTTCTTCGCTGGATTATAGTACTCATGGCCCTGAAACATTTGTAAATTAATAACGTTGCACACAGACCTTTCAATGATTATCGTACTTCAAACGACAACGATACCTTTGACCAATCGTAAGAAACAGCATAGGCGAATATCTGCCCATTGTGATTAAAACAGCAACGTGTGATGGGTTGCTCCATCGTTTCGGAGGATTTAAGCTTAGTACGTGCATCTTTATCCCAAAATCCAAAAGTACCATCGCCGCCTACAGTCGCTACGGTGCCATGTACCGGGTGGAATGCTATATCGTTTACCTGTCCACGAATCGAAATTATTGGGCATTTGTTTAACAATAAGATAAAAAATGTAAAGCTTGTATTAGACTACAAATTAGAATTGAGAATAGATTGAAATTTGATGAAAGCAGAACTTTGTTTCACTAATATTGATATTAGACTTGTTCTTTTTAGCTTTCTTGTATGTTCAGCTTTTCTCTTTTTCAAAAAACACAGAGAAAAAGAGGAGAGATAAATTGTACAATAAGTTCAACTAAAAACGATCTATACATTTTTTTCTTTGTTCTAATTGGTTAAATCCAATTTCAGTCTTAATCTGATACAGGCTTAACATGATCTTAATTTAATTTCATTTTAATGGAAAGTCTAAATAAAACCAAAATTCTAAATCTAAACAAACCGCGTAGATATCTTGATATCCATTAGGTGTGCCATTGGTCCTGTGGCACTTAAACGTAAAGTTCTCCTTTGTACTGAGATTCAGATGATGAATCGCAACACGTCCTTCTGTGCTTCCTATTGCGAAACCGGTTGGCACTTTTTTCTTGTCCCTAAAGATCGCCACACAACGGTACTGATACTTTAGGCTCAACTCGACGGGTTTAAATTCACGTGGAGTGGTCTCCAGATGATAAACTATTAAACCACGTCCAGCTGTTCCCACAACCGCCATAGGATAGTCCTGTGATATTATTAATATCAATAATGCTACATGTCAGCATAATGTGTTTTATTATATGGTTTGTGTGTACTTACAACATCCGAACAATAGCATCTTTCAGGCAGATTGATGATCAATCCAGGTTTAGGACTGCGCAGATCCCAAAACTGGAAATTTTACATTGTGATAGAAGAATTAAGTAATATCAAAAAATATTTTAATAATAGTGACTAATATTTAATTATGAATTCCATCACACATTTCACACATTCCATTCACTCACACTATACTAAATTAGTGCACATAAAGGCAGCTTTAGACTGCTTTCTTTTTATAATCAATACATTTTGTTAATTTCATGTATAACAGCTTTTAATACGTATCAGCATAATGTAATTAAGACAAATGATTGAATTTGCTATAAGAAAACTGACGGACTGATAAACAAAAAAAAATTAATTAATAAACAAATAACCTGTAAAATATAACAAAAATAAAAATGAAAATTGAATATTACCTTTAGCGTCTTATCCCAGGAACCAGTCATTAAACAGGAATATGAAGACGCCTTTATCCAGTGACATGTTCTAATAGGCGCATCATGAGCTGCCACTTGTACGCTCTGATTTGTAGCCAAATCCCAGCACTTTGCTGTCTTGTCACAACCTGCCATGAATACTTTGGTTCCATCCTAACAATTATTAAATAACTTATTACATATTATAAGATAGCTTATTATTATTATAAATGTGTAATATTTAACGTCATTTAGTCATCCAGGTAGTATGGAACATTTCAGCAATATTGTAGCAACCTTGCAACACAGCTACGTGTATTACGAGAACGTCCATACTATCTGGATAGTCATGTTCACCATATATAAGATCTATTATATATATATAAGATCTATTTCTTCAACTGAACTTCTTATATAAATCATTTTTCCTTTTTTTCATTCCATTAGAGATAAAAAGAAGAGAGATAAAATATCTTGAAAAATATTACATGCAAATATAATAAAAAAATCTATAATAGTTGCTTTTTCCTTTTGCAAAAGTGATATTAAGTTTAAAGTTATGCGAGTATTTTATACTTAACAACATTAAATTTACTTTTTGTCATAACAGGTTTGTAATTTCCATTTTTTAATATAAGTTAGTAAGACTTAGACATGATCTTAAACAGTTGAATCTCATTTGTCAAAATGAAAAGAAATATATATTCAATTGAGTCACAATATCACAAATGTAAATGACTTAGGTTTTGATAAAAATGAAAAGCAATCAATATGTATAAGCAATCAGTAACATATACTATAGTATTTTATACATTTTCATATTTTTTGAGAATACGATGATCTATAATTGCAGGTAAATGTTGAGAATATCCCGTCTACCTCAAATCTTAATAAAAATACATTCAATCAATCTAATTGTATAATTATCGAAGGGCTTACATCACTCCAGCATACAGCTAAGACTGGCGCTGCCATACTCTGCATGGATTTTGGAACAGTCTTGCCCGATTGCTCTACCTCCCAGCAACGAACATTACAATCCCAGGAGCCGGCCACTAAAAAGTTTTGTTGTATGGACGCCGGACTAAACGCCAGGCTCGAGACCGAGTCGTCCGGCGGTGAGACAACTTCGAAGTCTTGCATCGGATTCGATGTATTCGATGTTCCTGTCCTCAACGAGTTGCTTTGATTGAACATTGTTACTTGATTAAATCTCACTTGTTTCTCGAAATGCTTGCGAATTTCACGATTTCTATTAGAAAAATATCAGTGATAACAGATTAGCTCTACGCAAATCGTTTGAAATGCAAAATGTCTGCGATTATTTACTTCTTGTTTATGCTACGCAGGTAAGAACGGGCCCTCTACATCGTCCACACTCGGAAAGAATCCAATCTGAATAATTCGAATGAAAGAGGCTGGAAATATGGAGTGAACGCTCTAACTTGCTCTAGCTAGCTGACTCTGGACTTAAATTGGACTGGATGAACTGGATCTCGCAAGATCGCAAACAGTCGCAAATGACGAATTTAACCAAACAAAAAGCCGATCAGTCTCCAATAGTTTGCTCTCCATTATTTGTTCTTGATTATTGCGCGCATGCGCTGCAATATGGCAAGAAATACAGGTATCAAGATAGGAAACAACCTAAGTTAGCCTGCTCGCCAAGCAAATAAATATAGGCTGCGTTCCGTTTCATGAATGAAATCGTGCATCATTTATCCTTGTTTAATATTCGGTAAATAAAAAAGATAAATAATGCAGCATGCATTGTTGTTATTTAATTGCATTGGTTGTTACTTAAAGATTTAACCAATTATATTCAATACCACAAGATTTAACCAATTATATTCACTCGATAAGCATGCCTAGTCGCTTTGACGTCTTGAACTCGCCCAATTGACAAAGCGGCTAGTCTGTCCGCCGAGTAATTAGTTGTTACTTACAGATCACTTACATCTAACCAATCATATACAATCGCTCGATAAGAACGCCTATCCGTTTTACCCAATTACCAACGAAGATTCACATTGCATGCGATATTTTGTTACGATTTCATTTATCATATTAGATACAATATATTTCGTTTCACGCATGATGCGCATGAGGCATTATTTAGGGCCGGTTGTTCCATTTTTTGGTAAATTTAATTGTGAGATAAATCTGGTAATCCGCGTATGTGATTGGGTAATCGTATTGCTACTTACCCAATAGGTAAAATTTATCAAAAAATGGAACAACCGACTTATCCTTGTTGTTCACCAAATGTTAAACAAGGATAAATGATGCATCTTCCCAAATGTTTAAATAATTCACTGTAAATTATTTAGGCATTGAGAAGATCTAGTTTTGATCGTTATAGACTTGAATATGCTTATACTTAATATTTAATTTCATGTTGATTTTAATAAAACCTTATTATTGATAAATGATGCGTGGAACAGAATGCACCCACTATACATGTAACAAAAATTTTTAAATGATAATACGGCTAGAATAAAGTTCGAGTTTTTAGAAATGTTCTATTCTGTAGCCAATTATATTTGAAAAACTTGTTATTTATTTGAAATTCTACTAATTTAATTTTAATAATTTTTTATATTATTTTGTATTACTATAACATTATATGTATATTACAAAATAATATAAATATTATTATTCATGATTATAATGTAAAGATTATATTCATTTATATTTATTTTAATGAATCTATAAAATAATTATATAATATAAAGAATACAATTTATATAATATATTAATATATTATACCGCTTTTATACTATAATTATAATATATATACCGCTTTTAAAATTACACAATATACAGAATTTTATAATGGTAAATTTGAATGATTAGCAAATGATTGAATTTGCTATAAATTAATTGCAGATTAGTCACAAAGCAGACCGTTTGTCTGCTTTGACAAATATTTAATTAATAACTAATATTTTAATCATGATGTAATAATTAGAAACGAATTACAATTCTAAAAAGAGAATACTAAAAAGAGAATTTATTTTTGCAAAAAATAATGTATTTATTAGAAAACTTGAAGTTACAAAAATAACACGAGAGAATTTCTTTTTGGTAATTTATAACATTATTATTTATAAATATTATTAAGATAAAAAATATAATTAAGTTATTTGCACATATTGCATTAGGTTTTATAACTTTGAGCAGTGCCAGAACCATAAATACGATCCCATTCGATATAAATCTTTAAATCCGACTGAGACACACTGGGTCGCACGTTGATTAATGCCTGTTCAAAATCACTGTTTGTTATGTGTCTCACTTCCTCCATTTTTATATCTTCAAGTTGACTGAAGGGAATGCTCCGGATTGGTTCCATACTTGCTTCTTTACAGAGATTAGTCATATCGGCGCCGGAATATCCCGCCGATTTCTCCGCGATTTTCATGATAGCTTCCTCATTAAGATCGTGATTCACCGACATCAATAAATTATTTATTATCTGTTTACGCGCTTCGAGTTCTGGCAGAGGAACATACAACCTCTTGACGAGACGTCTTCTTGCCGCCTCGTCCAGTTCTTGCGGTCGATTGGTTGCACCAACGATTAAAATACGATCTTCCTCAGATGTTGCCGCGCCGTCTAACTGCACCAGGAATTCCGTCTTTAGCCTCCTGGAGGACTCGTGCTCCGTCTCCGAACGCTGTGTCAACAACGAATCAATCTCATCAATGAAGACGACGGACGGCTGGTGAACCTTGGCCACTGCAAATAACGCGCGTACCATCTTCTCGCCGTCGCCGATCCATTTGGAAGTCAGAGAGCTCGCTGAAATTGAAAAAAATGTAGACTTGCTCTGCGAAGCTATGCATTTGCCGATGAGAGTCTTTCCTGTTCCGGGTGGGCCGAACAGCAAAATCCCCTTGGGCGGGCGACGGAGACCCGTGAAGATATCCGGTCTTAACATAGGGAACACTACTACCTCCTTGATAATTTTTTTTATGTACTCGAGTCCTGCGATGTCGTCCCACGTTATCATTTTACCTGAATCCATGATCTCATTTTTGATCAACTCGATCATATTTGGATCAATGTTCTTCAGCCTTTCATCCTCTACTTCTTCGTTCGCTTTACCTTGTGGCGTATTGTAACTTTGCGCCGACTCTTCCTTATCGCGTTTGAAAGGACAGACGAATTGGGAATTAGCCGCCCCTCGGCCGCCCAAAGTCTTCTTTGGCACAGACTTGTTCTTCTTCATCTCTTGGATGTATAATTCGTCCCTGGCGCTTCTAAAGGAATCAAAATCGATTTTTTGCATATTGGCGCTTTCACTGATAGTCTGTGGAGGAGCAGTTGGTTTTAATTGTAGTACATGAGGATTTATTGGTCTGTACGAGCTTTTATCATTCATATTATTATTGCTTAACTTAGGAGACACTTTTTGCACAAATCTATCCAAATTCTGATAAGAAGATTGACCATTTGTTTGTACTTTGGAAACATTCTGTTTGGCGGAACTTACATGCTTATTAAAATTTCTAGGAATGTTTGTGAAATATGTAGATATATTTTGTTCACTGTGTGTGTTATTAGACTTCAATGAAAGTTTTTGACTTGAATTCTGACTAGAAGCTGCTTGTAACTGCGAACAGATTTTTCTATTTCTTTCTATGTCTTTCTTCTTTGAGTTATTCATTAGTTTCTCTATATCCCTATCATTGTAAGATCTTTCTTTACAAGGTAGAGTACTGAGCTTCTGACAAGTCAAAGGTTTTATAAAATTCAATGTAGCGTCCACATCTTCTAATTCTGACTTCCACTTTAATGGATCATTTTTTGGGTCCAATATTTGAGATTTAATTTGTTTCCAGTAATTGTTTACTCCGTTCTTATCCTTTATCAGGCTGTGATAATCTTTAAGACTCTTTCGAAGCAGCACAGCTGCCATATCTTCTGAATTGCTGTACAATAATAAGAAGATAAAAATGTATGATAAATTTAACATAACAGAAAACTATGGATGTATGAATGTATTTTACTTACGACAATTTTGTTGTCATATACTTCACAGCAAGAGACTTGCGTTCAATATCTGCGACATCGAAACAGTCCTTGTCTTTTTTTGAAAATATCAGAGAATGATAAGCAGCTAAAACATTATTTTTCTCGTCTTTCGAATTTGATGGAGTACACTGTGCATTTGCACTGACAGAATCTGTATGTCTATTCATACTTGATGATCGATTCAAAATTGAAGAGGAGAAATAATTATCAAGATATAATAATGTATCTAAAGGTAGCTTTCAAGAATTATCGTGATATAAGCATCACCACGTCTCAACAAGTTCATTTGGCTAAGATTGAATATCTCTACATATGTCAATAGAACACCTGTTGCAGCATAAAATATTGCATGTAGAGAGTACACTCTCGAAGGCAGTTTGACGTGTGTCGAGTTGCCACTGTGTGGTTGGCTGTTCAAACCTGTTAACTAAAGACGATTACGAATAACTTGTAAAGATTCAAAAATGCCGATATAATATCGTTCAATTTCTGGTATCAATTTGTATATGCGAAAAAGAACTGGTTTTTCGTTTCATTTATCCGTAAATAAACGATGTTGATAAGTTTAATATCTAACTACTTAGAACACAATAAGCCTGAAAGAAATATGCCCTCGTTTGGTTTTCGTCTATTAGCGCCTCTACAAAATATGGACATGAACTATGTAATTATGTGCACGAATATTTCTGATGGTAACATGATTAATTGTAAGACTTGATATCCTCTTATATTTTCTAAAATCATTCATATATGTGTAAGCTGACTGCTAAACATCGACATTTAATCAATGTCTTATCGATATTTTTTGTCTACGACGACGAACGATCCGAGTTTCCAAGAAGAAATGAGCTTTTTTCCAGCGCAACGGTTCTTTATATATCTTATTGGAAAGCTAGTGGTCACAAATGAGCGTTTAGATAGAATAAGCGTAGTGAGATACCGTGCTCATTGGTCGGTATGCGAGTGGTGGGGATAAAGGCTTGCGAGGTAGTATAAATTAATAGCCGTACTTTCGCACTTTTGCATTGCAACATTTCACTGACTGCGGAACCTCACGTTGCGCGGAGTAACGCAACCTTCGTTTCGTATGATTCTTTTATCAATACGGAATTATTTAATTCCTATTGAAAAACGAAACAAAATTAGACTAGTTAATTAACAAGATTAGTTAATTAATGGAAAATGACTCGAAAGGATCATCGGAATTTGTCGAGATATTATTATTGTATATTCAAATTATTAAATTATTTGCTTTAAGAACTATTGATGCTCTCGAATGATTTTTTAATATCTTATATATTCTAAAAAATACAATATTTTCATTATGTTATTATTAATATTTGTATGCTACGTGCGCGTGAAACTTATTGGCATTTATTTCCCATAATATTTAAACATTGCGTAAATGTAAATTCGACACTAGAGTATGTATATATATATATATATATATATATATATTAGGTGTTGGAATTAATTCGTAGCGTTTTACAAGTGATGGGAAGTACTTTCATTAATGTATTTTTTAATGCTCATGTGAAATAAATAACATTCTTTCATTAAAAAACGCTACGAATTAATTCCAACACCTAATATATATAAAATATATATATGTGTGTGTGTGTGCATATTATGTGTACAACTTCGCTAACGCCTTTTTTTTCCGAAATTGGAGGCTTGTAAAAAACTGGTTATACATTTATGATTCAAAGTATTGTCGCTGGCCACTACTTTCTCCCATTTTTCGGGCAGGGTACGAATCCCGCGTCGAAAAAACAGGTCATCTTTTGAGGCGATCCACGAATCGATCCAATTTTTTACTTCTTCATAAGACCGGAAGTGCTGGTCAGCCAGGCCGTGTGCCATTGATCGAAACAAATGATAGTCAGAGCAACGTCTGGAGAATACGGTGGGCGGGGTAAGACTTCCCATTTCAACGTTCCCAAATATGTCTTGACTACTTTCGCAACATGGGTTCGAGCATTGTCATGCCGCAAAATCACTTTATCGTGTCTTTCGTTGGATTGCGATTATCTTTCAATGCTCGGCTCAAACGCATCAATTGCGTTCGATATTAATCGCCTGTGATTGTCAATTTTAACAGCTCATAATACATTACGCCGAGCTGGTCCCAAAAAATACAGAGCATGACTTGGAACCGTGAATATTCGTTTTGGCCGTCGATGTGGAAGCATGGCCGGCGACTCCCCATGTTTTTCTGCGCTTGGGATTATCGTAATGAACCCATTTTTCGTCCCCAGTCACAATGCAGAAATCCCTTCCGTCTTTGCCTTTCAAGTAGCTGTTCAGAAGCAAACAATTCCGTTCAACATCTCTCGGCTTCAACTCGTACGGCATCCAATTTCCTTGCTTCTGAATTATTACCATGTCTTTGAGGCGTATTGAAATAGCTTGTTGAGTCACTCCCAATGATCGTGTCATTTCTTCTTGATTTTAACACGAGTCTTGATCAGTTAGTGCCTTCAATTCTGCATCTTCGAAAATCTTCTCTCTTCCACCGCTATGCCGGTCTTCGACGTCAAAATCATTGTTCTTGAAGCGTTGAAACCACTCACGACATGTCCTTTCACTAATAGCGGCCTCACCATAAGTATTTGAGAGCTTTCGATGAGCCTCAATAGATTTCTTCATATTGAAACAGAAAATTAAAACCTCCCGCAAATGACGAGAATTTGACTCGTATACTGACATTTTCAATCGAGAATAACTTTATGATGCAGACACAAATGGTCTAACATTTCAATGGGGGACGACTTACCTTTCTTATGTTGACAGATGCTCAAATTGTATGACGTCTATGATCTATTTATTTTGACCACTACTTACCACTAAAGCCATCTAAGGAAAACGGCGGAAGCCAAGTTATACACCTAATACATATATACAGTATTTACATACATATAGTATTTACATACATTGATAATTTGACCGAATGCGTATTTCGCAAAACTCATTCGGCCGAAAATCAAGAATAATGCGACGCGTCACTTTTAACGCGTGAAGTTTACCGCACGCGAGAGACGTGGAACTGCTTCGCTGTCTTGATCTCATTTTATGCTTCATTTGCAAACCGCGGCGGACACAGGACTGACGTCGCGACGGACCGACGGCTCCGGAACGACACTTTTCAATTGGTAAAGAAACTTATATTAACTTTATACTTTCCATTTATTGGAACATTCAATTGACACAAACATCGATTTGGTTCTTGTATATTAGATTTTAATAATTCATTAAAATGCGTATCTCATAATACTTGTAGTGTATTCTGCCGACAAAAAGCCAAAAATATATATCGCGCGAATAATTGCAACGATGACATTACGAGTCGTGGGAATTTAATTATAATATTAATGTGTCTATTCTATTATAATGTAATGTCCGCGTGTAGTATTTATTTGTAGTATATACAATATTTGTAGCTGAAAAGTGCATAAACGCGAAATTAAGACCACGACGTAGTGTCGCGCAGTGTCGCGTCGTTGCGTCGCCGCGCTGCGTTACCGGCGCGGCGACGCGTCGTCACTTTTAGCACTTGAAGTTAACCGCGTATGAGAGATGAAGTCACTTCACTATGATGCTATGTTAATTTATGTTTTGTTTGCAGATCGCTGCGGGAGTAGGACAGCTAAATGATTGTGGATCAAGTAGCGTCGTTTTAGTAAGTAAACGAAACTTGCATCTAACTTATTTATATTCATTTCCTATAATATTTAAATATCGCATAATATAAATTTCGGTATTGATATTGATAATTCGGTTGAAAGCGTATTGTACAAAATACTTATTCGGTTGACACATATAGTCGCTATTGGCATGAAATTGACTACGTGAAGATATATGTAATATGTTATTATTCTAATGACTAATTGTATAATTGCTTAATTGTAACTAATAATTTACTTGTTTTTCCAAAACAGATGTTACAGCGCGAAGAAATAATAATAAATGAAAGAACAAAGGAAATAGAAGCCTAAGCGATAATCAAAGATGATGGATAGGTAAACATTTTACTATTTTATTATTTGCTACTGCAATGGAAATAATTATTTATATGTCTAGTGTAATACAATATTTTAAATTTATGTAATATATTAAGTACTGCATATAATACTATTTAATAAATAAAATTTTTATATTATATTTTAAGATCTTGAAATATTTAGCAAAATATTTATAATTAAATATGAACAAATATGTATAAAATATTTCAAAATATTATAAATATTTATAATTCATATAAGATTCATTTTTTATTAAATTTTATATAAATTAAAATCACATATAAGATTACTTTCGTACATAAATTTAAAATTTTATTATTGCATTACACTCTTCGATGTTGTATATCGTGCAAGCGTTGATAGAGATTTGATAACTTGTGAAGAAGTAAAGAAAATAATTTGATAATCTGAGAAAAGGAGGAAGCTTAGGAGATGCATCGCACGCCGAGAACTTTGCTGTAAGGATTATTGCTTTATTAAATTAACCTTTTTTTCCTATTTATTCGGATTATTTGAATTCGATGATTTAAAAATAATAATTAGAGAAAATAATTAATCTGAAACAATAAAAAAGTTTATTTTTGTAAAGATATTTTTTTAATAATGTACAATTATTTTAATACATAATTAATTGAAAAGTGATTAAAAAATTCTATGCGTGTATAAAAAGTATCTTAAAATTTTTAAATAATTAATTATTTTGAGCGTTATTTTAATTTGTAGTTTGTTTGTTTGTTACAGAATCATTGTAATTACATGGCCGATAATTCCATTCTTGCGCATCGATCGGTGAGTAGTAAAACACTTTATGAATGAAATAATGAATTTGTGAAAATTATGTCAGATATACATTTATAATTAAGTCAGATATATTTATACATTTATGTCAGATATATATTTATATATCGACGTTGTTGTAATATACTACAAGTGAATATACAAAACTTCATAGATCTATTGCCTTAATTGAATGAGTTATGAAACATTATGATAGATATTTAATCTTGGATCTTTTTTTAATATTTGTGTCTTTGATATGCAAAAATGATTTTGTTGAAATATTCAAAAATTTAATTAGATATTTACAGACCTGAAAATAATTTTATTTCACGATCAAAATAATTAATTATGTAGGAAATTCAAACATAATGAACAAAACTAATAAATGTATATTAGATATAAAGGTATATTAGATATAAATCATCTAGAGCATTCTATATAATTATTCTGATATTTCAATAAAATTATTTTCAGACTTGTATTTAGTTTAATTCTTAGATATTTCATCAAAACCGATTTTTTCGTGTACTGTGCTACTGTGCTTAAAGCTACTTGTACAGATATGAACATAAAAAGAAAACGGGAAATAAAAATTATTGCTTATTCAAAAGAAATAATTTTAACAGATACAAAATAAAGACTAAAAATATGTACTCTTAACATTATAGAAAACTATTGTTGATTTTCAATAAATTAAAAACACATCCATCAAAAAATGAAACCATAAGTATTGGTATATATTAAACAATAAAATATCATAATATATCAATATCTATTAATTTTTATTAAAATTTCTTATAACTTTTTCGATTTTATATTAATATTTTTAATTTCTTATTTGATACGCGATTAAGAGAAATATCATTAAGAAATATTCCCGGACATTATAATAAACCGACGGAAATTAAATTAAGCAAATTACAGAGAAAATTTCGAATACATATACCATAGATCTACTTTGTAGTTGAAAGAAAAATTAAAAACTATAATACAACTTACTAAAGTATATATAATGTACTGAAGTACATATAACATGTTTTTTTAAATTTATCACTTGCTTTTTTTTCAGTGAGAAATGACAATCGATGTTGAATCGACGTCGATTCGACGTCAATTTGATGCTTTTGACGTCGAATCGATATCGATTCCATTATCATTTCTCATTAAGTTCAGAGGCTTATAATGGCGAGTGAAGGACTTGACTTTTTTAAGGTACCCGAATAATTTTATAGAGTTGCTATAGATCTAGAAAACTGGCAAAAATCAGGAAAATTGAAATTGGTTATAGAAAACTGGGAAAAGTCAGAGGAAAATGTTCAAAAGGAATTTTGAAATTTGCTTACAATTTTTTTAAACTAATCCTATTCCAGATAATTGTTATAATTTTTTAATATTATCTCTAACATTTATAGTGAAATACGTTCAACACTTGCAAAACTTTTTAAATAAAATAATTAAATAAAATTTTAATAAAATAATTAAAACTTATACTTTAATCAGTATTTTTATTTGTTCGCCTTTTTCGTAACTGCATTCTTTTTTCCAATACTAATTTATTTTTTGTTGGCTTGAATTTGCACTCAAAATTTTAATATGTTACTAAAACTTTTTTGCGTTGTTTTTAATAATATATGTTGGTTCTTTTCTACAACTTTTCGCTAACTCTTTCTTGATTATTTAATTTTTCTATTGCAGCTCTTTTACGGTACGTGCAAAAGACAAGGCGATTTTTTCGAGGATTCTTTTCGGGTTTAAATCGAAATTTGCTTACGAGATACGGTCCAATATGTGAGATCCTTGCAATACGTACCCAATTCCCGTCACGTTTACCGGTCGAGCTTGTCTCGTAAGACTAGCGTCTAACAAGCCGATAAGCCGAATTAATCACGATTAACGCACGAGGGATGTCAAATTCAAACATGTCATTAATTTTATATGTTTTATTTAATGCGCTTTGAAAATGCGAATGATATTATCATGTATTTTTATATTGCATGCGATCGATTTTGCGTCGAAATTCGTCCATTATTTTACTATATATTATTTTTTTTGCTTAGAATTTTATTAATTTTATAAATTTAAATTTTTTCTAGTAACACATATAACACATTGCAAAAAATTAAAATTTCTAATGTATATAATATTTAATCTCTATAAACAGGGTGTACGTTTTCCCATAAGTTTTGACCAATCGCTTTTGTGTAGATAGGACGGAAAACTAAATGACTAAACTGAGTCGAAAAGTTCTTTACTATTTTGCAATTTTCGCAATGGTTAACGAGATATTAATTACTAAAAGTCTCTAAATATTGTTCTTCAATAATTTTTCACTTAAATATTATCAACTTCACAGAAAATTTGCAAGAGGCAAAAATCGTTTATTTTCTTCTCATAGAACTCTAAGAATTTTTTTTTCAGAATTTTTTATCAACTTTTTAATACTGCATTTTCTTATTTTTAACATCATGAGTATTAAAAAATTCTGAAAAACTTCTCAGAACTTTATAAGAAGAAAATAAACAATTTTTATCTCTTGCTATTTTTCTATAAAGTTAATAACATTTGAGTAAAAAATTAATAAAGATCAATATTTAACGATTTTTAGTAATTAATATCTCGTTAATTGTTGCGAAAATTGCAAAATGTGGTACAGGACTTTTCGACTCAGTTTAGTCTGCTCTTTTATATAAAAGCGATTGGTCAAAACTTACGAGACATCCTGTATATACATATATATTGAAACCTTTTGATCAGAACGAGAACATGTAAGTAGAATGCAATAAATATATTTTTTCTAAACTTAAATATAATTCCAAATTTAAATAA
The DNA here is from genome assembly GCF_024713525.1 of Acromyrmex echinatior. NCBI lineage: Eukaryota > Metazoa > Arthropoda > Insecta > Hymenoptera > Formicidae > Acromyrmex > Acromyrmex echinatior. The sequence continues at coordinate 15,754,485 of NC_141852.1, read as the reverse complement.
TGCGTCGGAGACATTTTGTGCAATTTTTATAATTTGTATTAATTTTTTTGAATGTTATTTTTCTTTATCTCATTTTTCGATATGATCTCTATTTTTCTATACGATCGACTTGCATATTAATTCGAATCAAACGAAATATTGTCGACGATGATAATAAACCGACTGTAGGAGAAGTTTTTCTCCTTATTGATTTCTAGTTAAAATACAATCAAAGTACAGTCAGGTTTAACCAAGATAAGTTCAATCTGGTCCGAAGAAAGAAGAAGGAATACAATATAAGGAATAAGGTAAATAGTTATTGACCATGTATAAGGTTCAAAGTGATTTGTTTATTTGCTTAATTTAACACTAGTATCTTAGATGTTACAAAGTGACAAGTAAATTTAATATATTTTTGCGAAATTGTAAATTTTATATTATAACTGACTATAGAATTTGCGAAACGTCTTATTTTATCTCGCTCTTACGATAAAACATATTTACAAAGTATATAATTAAATATTTATTAAACGAATTTTTAAATTATGTTTCGTATTAAATATATTAAATTATTAAAAAATAATTAGACGCGTTATTTTGATGTTTATATGTGTCATTTCTGCCTCAACAATGGGACTTCGTTGCTATATTATCTCTTGCGTCAAATGGACGTTAATAAATATTGTGATTCATACCGATGGACAGTCGTAGTGATTCAATGTGGAAAGTTATTTTCCGTCAGTTTCCTTAGGATCTGTCCGAAATCTACTTCGGTGTCTCGATGAATCTGGGGATTTCCGTTACAGGACTGAAATTGATTTTCTTTACAGTCCTTGGAAGCAGTGATTTCAGAAAGAAATAACAATGACAACGATGTAAATTAATTAATTTTTTTTAAGTTGAATCGCGAAGTCGTTTAAATAATATATTCTGAGAGAAGAGTTCTTCTCTTTAAATATTCTTTCATTAATTAATATTAATGCTGTTTTGATTAAAAAGGCTTAGCAGATTGATGTAGCTGATAGCAGTTGTTTATAAAGACTGAATTACACTCAGTTGTGAATAAATCACAATTTGGTCACGACTTCTTTGAGAAAAATATTGTTACAAATGAATATATCTTTTATTTTAATTTTTAGTTTCTTTTAAGAAACTATTTTCAGGCACTGGTCATCCCTCTAATCAACAACAATCTAATGAACATTAATTAATTTTTAAATATTCCAGAACATTTGTTATAACACACACATAATTATATTTTAAATATTTTTAATTGTTTTATATAATAAAATATATACGCAGTGTATACATTATATAAGAAATTTTTAGCTTTTATTTACTTGATAAAATTGTATCAAAGAGATTTATACTTATTTGAATTAATTATGATGATGAACATAATTAAAAATGTGTGGGCACTTATTAAATTCGAGACGAATCGATTGGATATCCCGATATCAGTAAGATTTTGATAACTTTAATTATTTAAATATTACATTTAATATAAATAATTTATTAGATTAATTCTATTAATTCATTGAATACATTTAATGAAATTATAGAAGAATAGAAAACGATGTGAATCTTATTCATTAAATATTTGATTATGAAATTAATTGAAATGTTATTGTTATCGGTTCGATTCGCCTCGAACAGTTGGTACCTGAGAATTTTTGTACTCACACATTTAATAAATTATAATAAAAACGTATGTATTTTATTATTTTAAAGTATAATCATTTGTAACCACTTTTTAGTAGAAATCATTCTATCCGTATCCTTTGATAATAAAAATATATATTTGTAATAGTGAAAGATATATTTTCTCGCGAATCTTGATCGCACGTATTAAAGAACTGAGATGAATATCAATTAAATTACCATTGAAATATTTGAAAATTGCATTACACTTGCATTATGCAAAGATTTAGAAAAAGTGACAGTTGTTAACTCACTACTGAAATAGCTGCTATCGGGAGCAATTCAGAAAATCCGGGATTTATTTCCTTCTGTAGTGGAGTTCTTGATGTTCATCAGATCACTTAACTTTCCTTTGCGGATTAATCCCATGGAACTCGACAGAAGTAGAGCACAGCTTGTTCTCTAACATGTAGATCGTTCTTCTTTGTGTCGGACTACTCAATGAATCACTCGGCGGAAAGACTTGATCTAGTCGAATTGTTAGATTATCCTCTATTGAACGCGGTGATAAAGTCACTTAAATTTTGAAAAACGCCTTGATGATGCGCATATTTAAAATCAGAACGTCTTTAAGACGATTTTCAAACTTTATTTCTAGATTTTGACATGTGTTGTTTGATTATTGTTAAAATTTGTGTCAACGTTATCTCGTTTTAAGCCTATCTCATTTTACAGTATGTTATGTAAATCCTGTATAAAAACATAGGTGAAATAAGTCTTAAATTTTAATTAATTGTAGTTGAAAAGAATATTCGACTATGATCGGTCAATTTCTTAAGACTTAAGATTTACTACACCTATTGTATTTCGAGACTGAAGAAAAAAAGGTCCGCCGAAAAAAACGGGAGTGGTGGAGGGCCTTTACAAGGTTGATCCGCTTTTATCGGAAATTTCTGTTTTAATTTAAAGATATTACTTCATTTATAAAGGAAATTGTAAAATCTATTATAGTTTAGATAGAATGCATAATAACTGCAATGATATTTGATAAAAGAGCAGAGTAGCCTTATAAAAAGATTTATATATATATATATATATATATATATATATATATATATATATAAATCTTTATATATATATATATAAAGATTTATATATATATATATATAATATATGTATAAAGAGACTATAAAAAATAAAATTACAATATATGTAATTTATACATATGTGTATATATATATATATAAAATGAGATTTATATATACATTGAGATTTATTATAGATATAATCTGAATGTTTTATTAATTTTCATTATCATATATTGTATTTTTTTTATTAAAAAAATTATAATAGAAAATAAATTATATAATAAACATTAAATTAAAAAAATATAAAAGTATGATAAAAGTATTCAAAGCAGGAATGGGAAGTATATTTGTAACGACGTTACAAGTATATTTCCCATTTCTGGTTCAAGAAAAGAGGATCGCCGATTACAATCGGTGAGGGTAGTGGAGAGCCTCTATAGTCGATTCAATTTTGTTTGTTTAAATTGTTGAACTTTAAATTATTACACTTAAAAATATTTTATGTTTAGTTAGTGGCTTGATAATTTCAAACATATTCAGTAAAAACGAAGCAATTTACATAAAAATATTATGTTGCTTATACAATATAATAGCTGTAATGTTATAATGTTATAATTTTGTAAAATTGTTTTATTTAATGTTTTATGAATCTATATTATATTATAATAATATTTCTATTATATTGTATTCTATACATTGCATTAAATTATTCATTCTTAATACATTTTTTCTATTAGGTGTTGGAATTAATTCGTAGCGTTTTTTAATGAAAGAATGTTATTTATTTCACATGAGCATTAAAAAATACATTAATGAAAGTACTTCCCATCACTTGTAAAACGCTACGAATTAATTCCAACACCTAATATATTATATTTCGAAAAAATAAAAAAAATTAAATGTAAAAGAATAAAAAATAAAAAATTCTATGCAACAAAAAGGTGATGACTAATTAAAATCAGCGAAGATGGTGAATGGCCTCTATTTAATAATTCGTTTTTACTGAATTTTATTTGAATATTTTAATTGAAAGTATATAATTTTAGGAAAATTTCAAATTTAGTCAAGGTTTCTCTCATAATAAGATCATAATTACATTTGATTAAATACATTTGATCATAATTACATTTAAAATTAAAGCTGTTTATATGTTATTCTATAATAAATGTTAAGCAATGGCATTATTCTTGATTTTTTTCATTTTTACATTCTTTTCATAAAAACACTGTTAAATAGAAAATTTTGGCTGTTTTTATATTACATTTTGAACATTTTTTAAAATTATTTTAATTTTTAATTATTATTTATATAATGTATTATTATATTTGATTATATTTTGTAGCACGGAATAAAATATAATAATGAAACAAAATCGATCTCAGATGTGTTACCCACCGGAAATATCCATGACTACGTAGTTCTGTGTGCATATTTTGTACACATTGAGGCGTCAGTAGATTCTATTTGTAACACAGATATGTCCTCTTTCAAATTTCTCTCTGTTAATATCTCGATTTAAAAAATATCCTATTAAACTGAAAAAATATGTATATTTTTTATATACTTGTGAAAAGTTTAAATTTCATAGTTTATAATTTATATTATACTTTTTTCTTTCTAAAATTTTAATTAAAATAATTTATATAAGTGAGTTTTTTTTTTATTTATTATTCGTCATGATTATCAATTCGCAAAATTTAGTATATCTAATAATTTAATTTTTCATTCTCAATTTGTAATTAAAAATATTTTTTTTACAATTACTTATATATTTATCAATTGCAATTTTCAACTTTTTTTATACAATTTCTTCGACAGATGTTATCTAATTAATTCATTTTTAATTTCTCGAAAACGAATTAAAAATATAATTTCTGTTCCCAAAAAACGCATGATCCTTCTAAGAAGAAATATAGCTTTTTGACATTTAATATATTATATACCTTATCTTTTGGAGCTTAACATTCATTCAATCGTTCGAAGGTAGTGACGCAACACATTTATTATGGTGGGAGTCGAGATTACATAAACGGCACGTATAATCACGCTATTACGGTCTTCCACGTCAAGCTAAGTAAAGTCATGTTGCGTTGTGTTGTGTGGAGGAATGTAGCTGTAATCTAACCCGACTTCAGATCGTACAGCCCTTCCTCTAGAACTCGAAATATCCTAATCTCTATCGAGAGATCGGAAGACAGAGCGAAATTTGATCAATAGCCAAGATGTTTGAAAGGATTGTTAGAATTTACCAATGCGCGAAGTATTAAATTATTGATTATTGTTAAATTAACATTTTTATATACGCGCGGCGCTATAAATACATGAGAAATTTTTCAAGAATTGCTTCAAGAACTATTGAAGCTCTCGAACGGTTTTGAAATATACAGATTATAAAAATATTTAATGTTTATTAATATTTATTATAAAAATATTTATCTTTATTAATTTATACATATATATTATGTACGTGAAACTAAAGATTATCGTAGTAATTTTCACTCTCGATTCATGTCATAAAATTAAAGAAATTATAAGTTACAGAATTTGAACATTTCATAAGTATAGATATATGCTGTTAATTCTTTATTTTACGATCAAATTAGATTAATTTGATTTTACTTTGACCTTAATAAGATTTATACTTTTAATAAATTTATTCATTATTATTAATATATGTAAAGCTTATTTGAATACTTGAAAACTAAAATATCCAAAAGAATTAAAAAAACATCCGAAAAAGTAAAATATCCGAAAGAAAGTTTCTGCTTTTTTTCTTTCTTATATAAAGGAGTACAATGTTATTAAAAAAATCATATTATAATCATGCCTGCTTTCGCTTTGAATTGTTTCTCGGTAATGTATGCATTTCCGAACTTTTTAACGCCGTCGAAACTCACATAATTTGCGCGTCTGTTATAATAATAATAATAGATACATAATGCTATTCTACTCATATAGTTATCTGTTCATAACAACTATAATTCATACAGTGTGAGCAACGCAGTTTGCATCAGAATAGTACCTGCGGCGCGTACTAGTTTCGAAACATTTAATTATTAGCTGTATAAACTTTGTAACACGTTTATGCCGTTTATCCCTGTTCCCTCGGTAAAGCCGTATTAACCATGGTAAACCTAGTTCGCACCTCTTCAATAGATTCCACTTACATATGATAGCGAAATGTCAAAAGTGATGTAATCGGATAGTATCGCGAATGGAAATCAGGTTTGTTCTATGAAAATGTAATTAAATGATGACGAACAAGGAGAAAAATATAAAATTACTCCAAATTAATCTTTAAAAATAGTGAAACAATATGAAATAACGATCAATAATACGAAGGAGAAAATAAAATAAAATTTTTTGTTTCATAAATTATATATATCACTTTTTGCTTTAATGTAAGAACAAATTTCTTAATGCATTCTTGTATAAACAAAAAATTATCCGAACAAAATCGAGGATTGTTTTATCAAACTGTAATTAAATGTCATTCATGCAAAAAAATAGGAAAACGTGATGTTAAAAATGTTAAAATAAAACAAGACAAGATAATCATGAGAAATAAAAGGAGGAGAAGAGTAAAATGAAATTTTTTTTATTTTATAGATCAAACATCGTTTCTACGCATTGGAATAAATTTTCTCTCCAATATATTTCCGTTTATCCGTCCTTACGACGTACGAGCTGTCTCAAACAGAATTCTCTGCATGACCAGCCACAATTGTTCGCCATCTCGTTATAGATCGTGATGATGACAGGTACGAACGTCGTGGAAACTGCTACGTAGTGAGTATAGTTGTATTGTTTCATTGGGATTACATCCGATCGCCACCGTGATCTCATTTGTGCTCGGAGATTGTAAGACTATCTACATGTACAGTGTGTGTTTCAAACTTTACGTTTATTTCTTATAAATTATCGTTAATCTAAAATCAGTCTTTTGATAGCATCTCTTAAAGCCGCGAGCACTGCTATTTTGACTAGCAAATTTGTTTTCGAACCAATGAAGAAGTTTGTGAAGTTAAAAAATCCGGAGCTTTCAAAACATCCTGTGAAAATATGATATACGATCTGAAAATGTCAGCAACACATTATTGTGACGAGCAAAAATATAAGAAAAAAAAGAGTTATTTTTTTATCCATGCTTTCTATATAATACTTAAAAATAAATTCCGCCTCTCATTTTCTTTTCTTATTTAGAGAAATAATGACACCTTATGTAATCAATTATTAAAATCATTATTATTTTAGTTAACCCGTTCTATTGTACTTATTTTTATTTGAGAAATAGGAAAATGGATATACGATGCAAAATTAATTTGTCACATTTATTTATTTTGTATATATTTTGATATATTTTATTTGTTATAAAGTGTACATTCGTATTTCAAAATATGATTTGCAAGACGAACGGTGATATTGTTATCGAATCACGTGAAACCAATAAATAACCAAAGATTTATATAAGTCCCTCTTAGTACAGGAAGGAAAAGTCCACAAGTTCTCGGAAAAAGTAAATGCTTAATGATTACATGAAGATTTTTCACGGTTGAGTCAGTTACATTAAAGTTGAAATTTCAATCGTAATAAGAGCTTACCGTAAAACTCGTGAGAATTTCGCAGACCGTGCATTCGCGTTTACAATGGTAACACGATAAGACAAACTTGACGTATCGAACGTCAATAACGTTCTCGCGACAGTAACTTCCATAACATGCTTATGCAAAAAAGAATGACATCTCCCTTTCAGACGTCACAAGTGTGCTTCTAAAGTATTGAATTTGCGAAGCGAACAGAATGGAAATTTTTCAAAAATATTAAAGATATTAAACATGACAATTTATCATTTACTTATTGAAATTTCTTTGCAAATAGAATGTCATATTTTGATTCTTATTAAAAAAATTAATCATTTAATTATTTTTACAATATTAATTAAATAATTAGAAAGACGTAAAAAAATAATTTAACTAATAATCTTTCGAAATTTCGAATGTCTATGTTGACTTCTAAAACAAATAAAAATTGTTGTTAAAAAATAAAATTTTTTAAATTAAAAAGTAAATGATTTACTTTTGTAACAAACAGGAAAATTAATCTTTTTATAAAAAATAATCTGGAGTGAAGAGACGTTCTTTAGAAAAAGGAATGCAAGAAATATAATAGTAATTAATTTTTTGAAAACCCTGAATATAATATTTTAATTATTGTTTAGGCTTAATTTAAGCTAAAAATAAAGAGACAGATATAAAAAGATATAAAAAAATGTTGAACTAATTGTTTTCTAAAGTCGGCAAATAGGATTGAAGAGTAAATTAACTAGATTGGTAGAAGTTAAAAGCTAAAAAAGAAAGAGAGAGTTGTGCTAAAAGAATTTTCTGATTCACGCTACTTTCTCGAAAGAAAGTTGTCGTGTCCAATACCAATTGACCTGATTGGCTTGAGCTTACTCGACTCCATGGGATTTAACGGTTGCTATACACGCAACGATATATATACTTAAATTAGCAATAGTGATTTCTATGACTTAGTAGCAATCAAACATCGACAATAATGATATTTAGATTTGATCTTTAATAAACGATCAAACATCGACAATAATGACATTTAAATTATACAAGTTTGGAAATTTACGCCATTGTTCCAAAATTGGCTTAATTTCCGATGATTAATTTTATCTCCGATTAATTTTCTACCTGTCAATCTATAATGTTTTGTATATGTAGTTGTAGAAGATAAACAGTGCTTATTGGCCACTATATAGTTGCCGCTTTAATTACGAACTTCTGTAATTGGAGTAATTTCAGTAGAAATGAATGTGTAAGGAAACTAATAAAAGTTTAAGATAAGGAAATATATCAAGAAATAACCTGCAAAATCAATTTGTAATAATATATAGCAATAATTTTATACACTAAAAAAAAGGATTGGCTGCTGCAGCAAATTAGATGGTAAAAAGGCATATCATTTTTAATTAGCTGCAGCAACCAATTTTTGCTTGCAGCAGTCAATTTTTGATTAGTCTATCTGCAATGTCAGTATAGGATTTCGATGGTCTAACGCAATCAAAAATTAATTGCTGCAATCAATTAAATATGCTATGCCATATTCAGCCAATCTTTTTTTTCAATATGTAAATGGAAAAAAGCTTCTTTTTAATATCTTTCTGTCTAATCATATTACTCGGATATTAAAAAAAAATATTTATAATTTTACTGAAAGTTTCTATTTGCTTCTGAATTTTATATCGATTTTCTAGTTTCTATGATAAAAAAATATAATTTACTGTGAACTGAATTAATTTATGAACTATAAATCTATTCTGTTATATTGAGCGTGTATTATACTGAACTTTTCTGTGATGAATGACCTGTTGATTCGGAAATATCGAAGTGGATAAGTACTTATTAGAGTGTGTACGAGATCCTGTCTACGAGTGATCCTCTTTAAGAAATGAATGATAATTTTTATTCTCTGAGTAATATGTATTGTTAAAATTGATAAATATTTGTAAATAATTGATAAAAATGTCAGAATGATTTAGATAAAAAAAAGAAGTATTTTTAGAATGTGCAACTTATTTTCATTGCAAATTAATATTTTATATAATCATGCTAAAAAAGTATATGTATATTAGTATATGTATATTAATATGAGATATTAATACGAAAAAGATATCTCTAAAAGTTTAATATAAAACATTTATAAATTTTAAAACGCGGATATACGTGCTATAAAAATTTTTTCACTTTTCCTATTTCTCCCATCTGTGCACAATTTAATTTTTGCATGTAATAGACTTTTTTGTGTCCTCGATATCAACTTTGATTAAGGTTTTTTATTAATCATTAATAAGTTAACTAAAAAAACCTTGTTTTTCGTTCGAAGGTTCAACCATTAAATTCGAAATTCCAACACGCTTTTAGGATATTTTACATTTCTCTTTACATTCGTGATTTATTAACCTACTTACATTTCTCACATTCGATTCGCTCGAACGTTTTCACGAAAACAAGTGTTAACACAACTATTAAATGTCGAGGTCTTAATTAGAGAAGGCACGGGTGATCGATAGCCGACCTTTTCGACAGTTGGCGATTGGTCGGTGGCAACATGGAAGTTATTTAGAACTTCGTAAATTAACGAGCAATGAAGTTGTTGCTGTAGTACTTCGACTCGACGCAACGTTCCAAAGTCTCGATTCCCGCGGGAAGTAATGATTGCGCAATTAAATCTTTTGGGACAGATGCGACATGCCGACTGGTTTAATTTGCTTAACGATGAGAGCTGTTAGGGCTTCGAAGGCTCTTACATTTGCACCTTATTATGTTCCACTGTTAAGTAGCGATTGGTTTACGAGTGGGCATGAATACGGCACGGAATAGAAACGCAGTACTTGCAATTGCAGTGAATTATACACACACACACATTTTGTTCGTGAACTGCTATATGTTAGAAATTTATATTACCAATGTTCTCCAATTATTTTTATTGGCATATTGATTGTTAAGGATTGTATCAGATATATAATCTCTACAAAAGTGACTGAAATTGGAAAATAAATGTCATATATCTACGTAATAAACAGATATATTTTAAAAAATCAATATTAATATTTAATTATACTATTTCATAGTTTAAATGAAAATTTTTTTATTTCACATTAATTATTTTTTAAGAATATGTCTACTTTTTATTGAAATATTAGGTGTTGGAATTAATTCGTAGCGTTTTACAAGTGATGGGAAGTACTTTCATTAATGTATTTTTTAATGCTCATGTGAAATAAATAACATTCTTTCATTAAAAAACGCTACGAATTAATTCCAACACCTAATATAATTTTTGATGCAAGTTATAAATAGTAATTTTTTAAAATTTTTAAATACATTATAGAAAAATCTGTAATTATTTTATAATTTTTTCATTTTATTAAAATACATGTAATACGTTCTTAATATTAGAATGATACAACATTTTTAATGTTTCTTACCTCTTTTATTTTGAAGTTCGCACACATAATTCTCTTTTGAAAGAGAGAGAGAGAGGCATAATTACGATAATAAACATAAAATAACGATTTTATCTTAGAATTTTAGTGAATGAATTTTCTATGATTTGTTTGAGAAAGATACGCAAGGGAAGTATATAATTAAACTTGCTTTAATTAAACAGACGGAAATAATGCGCGAAGCAGCGAGCGCAGAATGATCTCTTGAGGAAATTCCTTGCCCTTAATGCATATCCTTTACATGCGTCCCGTCTAGGGCGTTAAATTTAATACCTCTGTGAGATAATATTACCAGTTTCCTAGAAGATTCTTTTGGGGAAATTAATATAAAACATTGGACACACTCATTAAAGCATAATTATTTGAGATTAAAAAACATCATAATTATATATACATGTAAATCTAATATAAATATATATATAACATATATATATATACATACTATTTAGAACATCTATTTAAAAATTTATCGATTATTTGCGAAATAAAATTATTTAATACTATATGTTAAATTCGTAATGTCAGATTATATCCAGTTTGAATTATTTTTAATCATTTAATCACGTTTCTATACTCAAAATGTTGTTAATTTAACTAAAACAATGGAATTAAACAATTTAATTTAAAAAATTTATCAAATTTATTTACTCAAATCTAATATATTAAAATACATGTATTAACAATATGCAAATGGACGTTGTTTATATTGAAACTAATCACAGAAATGGATTATTTACCACATATGGAAGTTATTTTGCCATATATGGAAGTTAAAATTAACGAAATATTATTAACTCAAGAGTTTGAATTGTTCCTTTGATAAACATCTAACAGTGCCCATTCAATTAGACGTTCCTACAAAATAGTTTTAGGAATAATGCCATCACGATGCTTGCGTAATAACCGTCGCATAATAGGTCTTACTAACACGCTTTTCGTTGAAATGTTATTTGTGAAAACTGAACAAGCAACACAAGTACAGCCTGGCTTTTAACTTGACGTTCTGTTACGGTACACTTATCTTAGAATTGTCTTGTACTTCTGATAAATCTGATAATTTAAAAAACTTAAAATTCGAAAGAATATTTTCTAGCATATATTGGTACATAATAAAAAAACATTTAAAATTAATTCTTTTGAGGATGCATAAGTCACAGTTTTTGATTTAAAAAAATAGTTCTCATGGTCTACGATTTTTATAATTTTTTTATTGGTAAATGACATTACCGAATGATAAATTCTAGTTGCATTTTCAAATCTTCAATTTTGCGTTTCTATCATTTACTGCCGGATTTGCCATGTTACGTTATTATTAAAACGTAATTATTGAAATTTCACTTTGTTACAATAAATAACGTTTATAGCGCAGAATTAATGGATAAACAGCAATTACTAGAAAGCAAAATTTTATTTGTCATAATGCATCGTTACATTCACGATGTACAGATTTTTAAATCTTGAACGAAGCCGCAGCGATTGGTCCAGTGCAGAAGCCGGGCTAATTTTTTCACGCAAGAACAGGGTTGCCATAAAACTGGAAATCCGAAAAATGTCAGAGAAATTAAAAACAATCAGGGAAATAAAAAAATAGTCAGGAAATTTTGTAAAATTTTCTAGAAAATTAAAATTTTTGATTTTAAAGAAACTTAATATGCTTACATTCACGCAGTTTTAGAATGCTACCAACTTAACAATTAAATTGAAGTGGACGTCAACAACGTTAATAATGATTTGCTACGTTAAATTATTCTCTTAATAATTGAGAATAAATTGCTTTCTTAATACTCTCTAAAATAATTGATGGTTTCTAAATCAAGATAAAAATACAAAAAATTTCAAAATATTATTGAAAGCATTAGGGAATTTCAAGAAATTTTAGGATGAGGAATTTGTGACAACCCTGAAAAATTGATCGAAATTTTGTGTTCGCAGCATGCGGATGAGCAGAGAGCTAAAAAACATTCCACGACCAGACTGTCCGTATGCAGATTAGTGAGCGTTCATCCCCGATAATCGATACATCTCAGCGATAGTTCATTTTACTCGGGAACGTTCTGAAAATGAAAATCGCCCGATCACAATGAAGTCCCCGGCGGCGTGTGGATACGAACTCTGGTGAGTTTGATTTTATTTCTTTCCCTTTCTCCCCAACTGTCTCTCTGCCTGTTCTCTCGTTCGACCGCATTTGAATTCTTTACGCACCACTCATTTTGTACCTGAGGCACGAAAAGTAATTTCTCTACCAGCATTCCCTCAAGATTACGTACTGTGAGCAATCTTCTGTACCGAATACATTATAAATTCTCTTTTCTCTGATTCCTTTTATCCACCTCGTACGCGTATACATACACAAATACAATACACATTCGCTCAAATATTTTTTCCTCTCATGAGGATAAGCGCGAGACAATGAAGTTCTCGTTTTCAAAAAACACAATACGATCTTATGTAAACCGCACCTTAATCGTGAGACTTCGTTTATCCTGTAAAAGCTTTGTTCTAATCGAGACGTAGTCTCTTTTGAGCATTACACATACACAAGGCGCTTATCGAACGCGTGTTGGCTAAGTCCACAGAAACTGTCCGAGACGTCTTATCTGTCTCGGTGGGATATATATTGAGAATCCGATAAGTATCAGCCCTTTTCCGACAGAACTCGAAATCGAGGATTTCCGAGAGGAATTTACTTCCCTCCATCTTCGCTTTCCATATATCGAGTGTTTATTCCTCAAGAGTCCGGGCGATTCTTGAATTCATTTGAAAGTAGATATGTAGTTCTCTGTCGATATGTCGCTCGTGTCATTTTGTTCTTTTAGATATCATCTGTATTTCACGTACTCTTATAATATTTTCGCATTTGTGAATTTATAATAATCGTCAAACAAATTTATAATAATCTGCAGGCAAAGTGTCAATAGAATTTTCAACGATCTCGTAGAGAAGTTTTATGAATGACAAAATAGAGTTACAAGACGAGAATAACTTTAATAGATCATGCAAATACTTGATATACTGTATAGTCGCAGAGAATCTAAACATAAAAAGTGATCGTATAATATTGTACTATATGATAAGAATAGCTGAAGGATCTAAAAGTTTAATTCTATAAATAGAGATCTGAAAATAATTTTGTTGAACATTAAAATAATTATGTAGAAAAATGGTTGTACAATGTCGAGATATGACGTTGCTCATCATGCTTGAGCCCAATATAATTATTTTGGTAGTCCAAGAGAATTATTTTAAATCAGTATTTAGTTAAAATTTTAGGTGTTTTAAACAAAATCCATGTTTTTTCCATGTTAGATATATAAATAAGTTCCCATTGTTTTTTTTCTCAAAAATGTACAAACATTTCAATCAAATTTATTTTTCGAATCACTTTTCGCTATTTTACAAACAGCATACGGATGCCGCAACGAAAGAATTTATGTGATTTATCATTCACATTCTTTATCTTTTTTAATTCTGTCTTTTCGATACAAATTATCTATCAATCTTATATACAACATTGTCTATAAATTATTCTGAGTATCACAAATTATTCTGGTTGCTTCAGTAATGGTTTTATCATGATAAAAATAGTGAAATGTACAATGACTACGTTTACACAGCTCGATTTACGCCGAAGTTATAACATTCATGTTATGAAACTGACCAATCACAGTCATTCTATTCTTCAAAGGAATAGCTATGATTGATCAGCTTCATGACATCGATATTATAACTTTGACGTAAATCGAGCCGTGTAAACGTAATAACAGACACACTGAAAAAAATTTCTGTTTAAAAATGAACATTCTGATTACATCAATTAGAATTTTTATTATCTCAATTAAAATTATAATAGACTCAAATAGAAAATTCCTATTTACTCACTTTTAACCAGAATTCGAATTAATGTAAATTTTTTTCTTAGTGCGAATATATATCTTTTCAAAGTTTATTTATTTATTTTCAATTAAACTAAAAATATAATTAATTGTCTAATTGTAAATTATTATATAACTTTCGAAATATAGGTTGGTTAATCTTATTAATAGAAAAATAATTGGACGCGGAAATGTAAATACACTGTTGTTTGGACTATCTAAAATTGACTATAGAAACTTATTTATATAATTGAAATAATTAAAAAGAATTTTTTTCAGCAAAATTATTTGCGCGGCTATTTTATTCGCGAAATTTGATTCTTTATTACTACATAAAAATAAAAAAATATTATAGATATATTATATAAATTAAAGTTATAATCTAGATACTACTGATAAAATAATTATTGATATTAGAAACATCTAAAAATATGATTTTATTAATTTTTGTTGAATTATATTTAAAAGTTTGAAAGGCTATATAATAATATTAGATAATTTATGAATTACTATTGTGATTAATGTGAAATATATCAATTAGTATTGCTTAAATTCTGAAGCATCTAAATTCCTTCTGCACTCAGAATTGCACACACTAATTGTAAAATTTATTTGTTTCCACATCAGATTAAATTTCGTCATGTAACTGGATTTTGCCATTTGTATATATATTTTCTCTATTATCTCTCTCTCTATTAACGCGAATTTACTAATAATTTTGTGTCGTATTAATTAATTTATTTAATTACTCACAGAATTTGTTTAATTTCGTAAAATCTTTACTGGAGATTGCGACTTTACGACATTCAATATTGTAATAAATTATAAATGTAATATAACTTACTGATATTGCTAAATTTTTCTTGAACATATTCGCCACGAACACTTCACAATTTTGTTTGTGAGATTTGAAAGCGTCATTCAAACACAACTTTCTACAAAACTCGATTTCTTGTCCCGGTTACAAACACGCTCCTCAGGGAAGATATCGCGACACGTTTGCCTCTGGAAGTTGTCCTTCAATGTAGGATAATACGCAGCGTCCGGTGTGTCAATCTCATCATATACGCGAAAACGACATGGCTGCTTTTTGTCGAGGTCACAAGTGGTCCTTATAATCCTTGTGCTGCAATATTTCTTCCTTTTTCCGTCGGAGTAAGCCAGAGATCAGATACACGTCTCATTTGCTACTATCGGTGAGATGCCGTCTCTTGTTTCCTCTCCCGACCTAAATTTGGTCCTGCCGTTACTTGAATGCGCGACGAAAGGAGATTTTGTATCTTGTGGCTGCATATCAGGAGTAAGAACGTCGCACGGAATCCTCTCCATGTCGCAATGACTTACGTCGTCATCTTCGTCGTCGTAACGCAATCTTATCGGTGAACGAAGCATCGCGCTTGTGTGCGACACGTTACATCTGAAAATGAACAAAAATTACACTTGTCTTAATTATAATTGTGGATTTCGATTCTGGTATTTTTTAACGTTTGGAACAAAATTACTGATTGAGCTTTGAAATAACAAGAAAATGAGCTGTAGTAAATATTAATTCACTGACAGAAAACAATGATTACATAATTGTCATAATTTAACTTAATTTATAATTATTTTCGGTACAAATATATATTTTTGTATAGAATTATATATACAATATATTAGGTGTTGGAATTAATTCGTAGCGTTTTACAAGTGATGAGAAGTACTTTCATTAATGTATTTTTTAATGCTCATGTGAAATAAATAACATTCTTTCATTAAAAAACGCTACGAATTAATTCCAACACCTAATATATATATATATATATATATATATATATGTAAAATTAAATTATATACAATATATAATTATTATAAATTAAATAATTACTATTAACATTAAAGCAATAACAAATAATAACCATAAAAGAACAAAACTCTTTATCATAATTATTTTACTATACAATTATCAAGTCATAAATATCAATCACTTTTCTCTCAGTGTTTTGTATTTCGAAACTAAGTTAACTATTGAAAATTGTTACATACAGTTGGAAAATTTATATTTAATTCATTTATCGAATTTAATACTTTCACGTATTTTAATCGATTTACTCAAATTTTGTATTAATTTAATATAAGAAGAATATATTAGAAAGTAACACAAATATTATGTAAAAAATGAACACAAAATGTAATTAATACAATTTGCAAGCAAATTGTGAAAGCATATTTTTTTAGTAAAATTAATATTTATGATATGTTAAATTAATACGTATTTTATTCATTTTTGTAGAATTTATGTTTTAAAATACATTATTTTTGTATTACTTATTATTTATTTATAAATTGTTATTTTGACACTAGAAAATGTTGAATATCAATTTAACACAAAATCTTTAAATAACGTAATCACATTATTTTAAGTTAACACTTAAATATGATAAAAATTTAATACAAAATTTTAACAAGAACTTGAGTAGATTGCTTTGAACACAAATACAAAATGCTTTATTACTGTGTATTTTCTATAAGTAAATAATCTCGATATTGATAAGACTGACGGGAGGATAATTAATTGCGCGAGTGCTTACTTGATGCTACGTTGATAATGCACACTTCTTACGCGAATTAGCTGGGATCCTCTTCTGGATCCACATCTGCACACCGTGCTATCTTTCATACTGCTGAGATCATCCCTGGTGATAATGGGGCTCGTTGGTGTGCAGTACAATGTCTTTTTAAATGCCAGTCTGTACTTAGCACTCATCACGTTATACAGGATCGGGTTCACGGTGGTGCTGAAGTAATATAGGCAACCACCGAGTGGATACAGCCAATCATTAATGTCACTGAAGGCCGACATCTGATACACGTACAATAAGCGCTGAGCGTGAAAGGGCGCCCAGCAGATAAAAAATGTTACCACGACCGCACCTGTGAAATGAAGCCATCGGTATCTTTCATACAGCCATAGCGTTGTTTTCACTTCTCGAGGATAAGAGAGAATGCACGAGGAATGCCACGTGGAAAGGATTCAAAAATAATATAAACGTTTTTTTTACTTCCCATGTAACTATTGATTTTCTAAAAAAACTTAATTTCCAAAAATAATTACATAATTCTCTAATAAGATTTTAAATTAAATGTTTCCTAAAATAAGATCTTCTTTAAACATAATTAATGATTAAATAAGATGTTTAAGTTTAAAATTAATGGGAAAGTAAAGATATCTTCAAACGTTTTTATTTGCTGGAATCATCAATTTTTCATGAATCTAAAAGTACTTCGAGAACGTAAAAATCTGTAATATCAATTTATCGATTTTTCGTACTATTCCGACTATTCCGTACATCCATAACGAATGCAGACATGGAAATATTGTTTTATTTATTTCTTGTCTCAATTATGGAAATGTATTCACGTAATAAAAAAAAAATATATGCGTTCTCTGTTTCTGTTTTTTGAGATAGCGAAATATTTATGGAAATAACAGAAATGGAAAGGATACAATGTTTACTATCAGCGAGTATTTTCAATTGCTTTAGAATGAAAAAGGATACGAGATTTGAAACTGTACATCAAATAAGAGAATTTATGCGCGATACTGAGAAATATATTGGAACAATAGAACACAGATATTCATGGAAATTTAAATGATATTCGTACTTCTGTTATATCGTGCGGTATGCTTTTACGTATTGCTGTAATTTATTATATCATCACGCTTGAATAGTTTACGAGCTATACTTTGCTTTCGTGAATCAGCAAATTTATGTCAACGCAAACTGCTTTATAGATTTTACTCAGTCCTGTTATCTTCGTGGCCATGGAAATAGGAAACCTAAGCAGCTTGATGATTAATTGATGCTGCAAACGACTTCCTCTTTATCTTCTCGGAAATATGCTGCACGGCAGTTTACAAGCGCAACAACACAGACATAGAGGAATGACATTCATTGTTAGGAAGTTGACCTTACGCAAAAGAAAAATTATTTTCAGTAGTAATAAAAAACTAGAAAATAATTTATTAAGCATTTAAACCCTATTTAATTTGAATTACTGCTTAAAAATTGTATCAAAAGAATATTTATTGTTAGTAATAATCAAGTGCAATTTAAGTAAAATTTAATTATACTAAATTTTATCAAAAGAATTCTATTTATTCTATATTTTATACACGAATTTAGAAGATATACACTGAAAAAAAATTTATTAAATCTTAATACATATTTTTTCAATAATACTAAACATTTACTATGAATTATTCTAAGTAAATGTTTAGTTCGTATATTATTGAAAAAATAAATATTTACTCAATAAAAAGAATAATAAATTCTTTTAATACAAATTAATGACCATATAAATTTTTATACCATATAAATATGTTTACCATATAAATATGTTTACATTTAGTAAATATTTAGTTAGTATGATCAAAATAAATATTATAATTTAGCATTTTTTTCAGTGTATGTATGTGCAGAAACTCCGAATGTTTTCTTAACATTTAAATTTATTCTTCCGACGTAAGTCATATTTTCTTTCTGAACGTATTCAATGAAAAATTGAGAATACCGGAAATTTGAAAAGTCTCTTATACTGTATGGTTGTACCGCGATTGGTGCACTTTCATCTCTTTTTAAAGACCTGTTTTTTTAAGAATAACATTTTTCTTACGAGGAATTATACTTGAAGCATTGTTAGTTATTATACAACGTCGTATCTCTAATAAAACCAAATCAAGGAATTTGTAGCATTATTTTTCCTAGCGATGTATAGCGCGATGTATGTATGTAGCGATGTCGGATAAATATTTTATTGCTATAATTATCCATAAACTTCAAGTAAATTTTAAGATTGCATCAACTGAGGAATCGAGTGGAAATGCACAGATATTTCTTAAAAAAAAAAAAAAAAAAAAAACAAATAAATATTAGAATTATAGGAGAATAAAAGGTATCTCGTTACAAAGTTGATATGAGAATGGGATAACTTTGGGCCGACACCGGTTACCGGACTAGAAAAGCATCCGATATTACGTCAGTATGTTATAGAATTTTAATATCCGCCGTCATGAAATGCACGCGTGAGAATGAAAATCATGTGGAAAATCATAAATCATGTTACCGCATGGAATTTTGACACCTCTGTAATAAGTTTTTGAAAACGCAACGTTCGCTATACAACTTCTTACAGTTTATCGTATGTTGGAAATATTGAAGCACTCTGATAGAAGCTTGGACAAGACGTATGTTGGAAAAAATATAAAGGAACGACATACTTTTTGTCGAATTTTTTTGCCTTGCTTAAATAAAATTTCTCGTTATATTTCACGCGCAGTTATGAAAATTTTATAACTTTAATATGATATTATAAGGTGACTCCGATATTTACACTTCAGAATTTACGTAACAAAGTATGCTATATAAGATATATGAGATATACAGCAAAAATGCCAGGAGATTTTAAAAAGTTTTTTAAATATAAAAAATAAATATTTTATGTTTTTAATTTTTTTATAGTAGCAAACAATATAAAATTTTTATTGGTATAGTTAATGGATGGTTTATTTAACTTAAATATAAAAATTGAATACTTGATAAATTAAGTTTGCAATACAGTGTGGTATAATGGAAATAAAAAAATTTGAAATTAATGAGAAAAATATTAGATACCTATATTTTTCTCATCTTATATCATCATATTTATCTCATCATATTTAAAATTATTTTTTTCTGTATTGTTACCTATTGATAACAACGCAGGTAAAAGAATTCTAAATCTATAGATGAGATCTTACCGGCATTATACAAGTTTAAAGGGCTCAAAGAGGTTAAAACAAAGAAATAATTATAGCAAATGCCATAAATTAATGTTTATATTAAAATTTTAAATGATGATCAACAACGTGCATAAAAGATTTTTAGTCAAGGTTGTATATATCGAAGTTACCTCAATATCATTCAGAAATATACATGCGATATCTTTTAGAGCATTAATTTATAAACAAATTACGTCCACTTTGTGTCGAGCTCAATCAATTCATTTGATTTCATTCCTCTTAACAAAAGAAATTGATAAAACGGCAATGATACGAAATTCTATTGCGAATGATTTATAAAACATATGAAATAATGCCTAGTAGTCTCAGGGATGAAAAATAAATGCGATCGAAATAAAACGCGGGGTTAGTCCGGTGCTATAAATTCGATAGGCCACATTGCACAAATTCTATGTGTGTCTTGTGATACGAATGTGACGTTGTGGTGTTCCGGAAAAGACGGAAATTTACTGAGCATTCGGATGATGGCTTTTCGTGATTGAGCCTGCCTCGTTTCTCCGTGAACGGAACCCTCGATGCTGCGTCCGAGACCGTTGCTTTGTATTCGTAGGCCCATCCTCACGTACAGCACCGCTATGGACAACATTGGTACGAAGAAGAATATGAGACAGCTGAGTTCATAAAGCGGGAATTTCGGCATGTTAGGCAGTAACATGGCACACATTGCCGACTCCTCAGAATGACGACCAGACCCTGCAAATAAATGTGAGAAACACATTTTTCTTCTATTTTTCTGTTATTATTATTTCCTTCATTTTCGCTCTATAGATAAACTCTACGAAACAGGTGAAGCTTTATTAATCTTTTTATATTAATGAAAAAATTAATAATTAATTATTACTTGGTAATATTAAGTTAAAAAAGATTTATAATCTTTTCAATGAAATTATAAAATCTATAATTTTTGAAACGGGATCAGAATTATGTCGCGTACATAAATGAAAATCTTATAGTATATGTATATATAATCGTTAGTAATTATAAAACTGCTGGATTATGATGTTTTTTTTAAAGTTTATTTATAATTACGTGAATGGTAAAAATCTGTACATAGTAATCGCAGACAACCATAAATTATTATTGAACATTTTAATTCAATGAATTTTAGAGAATACGCCGGTTTTGTTAATAATCAGGAATATAAATTCTCTTGTAAATGGCATTTCGTTATAATCTTTCAACTACGTATTGCAACTGTCGGATTAAAAGCTTTAAATTATATCAGTACAGAAGCATATATGCAACATATTATAATATGTTCTGACTAATTAATTCGCGATTGAATAATCACTTATCTGTGCAATGCAGAATAAAACGCATTTAAATAGTTTAAACGGAGTTTTGAATATATAATTTGAAATAATCATTCACATGTTTTATTATAAACTATTATAGATACAAGAGTAGGATAAAAAATTGATCTTTGCAAATAAATTTATAAAATACATAAATATATACATTCTTAAAATATTAATATATAAATTGATTTAAATATCAATTTAAATTTAACTTAAATATTTTTAGAACAAAATTATAAAAATTTAAAAATTATAATATAATATCGTATATATGTATACTTTAAATTATCTAGAAATAAAAAAAATTTAATTAACTTACTTTAAATTATACATATCGTAGATAAGAAATTAATTGTATCTTATTTTATTTTGCATATAAAAATTACTTAAAATTCGTAATTCGTAAGTAGAAACTAGAATTCTATTTATTAATTTACGTGCGGTGTAAAAATATTCAAGAATTAAAAAGATCTTCAAAATCATTATGTAAGTTTAAATTTACTATGCTAATATTAATTTTACGTAATCTATTTTATGGCACTTCAAGTTTTAAAAATAAAAATAATTTGCTCATTATCATTTTTAGATTTTGAAATCTTAGTGTAATTAATACACGAATTATCGAGATAAGTAATTTAAATATAATAAAAAATTATATGTAATATTATAATTCGTTTATCAACAATGTTTTCAGTATTTTTTATGAGATTCCTTAATTAAATATTTTTTTAACAAAATTTTTTGCAAAATATATTTTGTGCTGACTGCCTTCTTTGCTTGACTAAAGTGCAATTTATTCGTTACTATTTTTGATAGAGAGTGCGAAATAATATGCAAATTGTCGGGTCGAAAGATTTAAGGGTGCGTTCCGAGTTACGCATGAAGCACGTGACGTATCTTTTATCTTTCTTTATTACTTGATGAACAACAAGGGCAAATGATGCATCATGCGTTTCATGCGTAACTTGGAACGTACCCTAGATATTAAAAAATATATATCATATATAATTTTTATTAATAGTATTTTATACGTTTCGCAAGAATACACATCTCATTTGATCGGATGTGTAAAAATTATGTAATCCGTATTTCGATCGTGATTAATATATTGTGATTCTAATTAGGTGTAAATGTGATAAATGAATCTGTAAGAAGGAAAAGGATAAGAGGAATGAGAAAAAGCAGACCGAAGAAAAGATCTATGAGATATCGCCGATTTAATTAAGACACTGTTGGTACATTGTATTTATGAATGTCAAATTATCTTTTCTTTTAATTTAAGATAATGGATCTATGAATAATATTATAGATTTATCTTTTATAGATTTTGTCTTGAACATTTTATAGATTTAGCTTTTATAGATTTTGTCTTGAAATAGAATAGGCTACGATAGATTAATGATGTTATTTAATCCTGTAATATATATAATCGTTAATTTATGAGATACATACTTGAATGTATTTAAAATAGAATTTATTAATAATCAGTAAGCTATCTACTTGATCATTTATTGGCATTTTAATGCAAAGAGTTATATTTAACAGAATATATTTTAACAGAATATTGGGAATACAAATTAGTTCGGTCCGTTTTTTTGTGTTCAAAAATGCATTTATTTCAAAACAAAATGAATGAACAAATTAAAGTATCGTTCATCACTGGCTATTACTTTTTCCCATCTCTCAGGCAATTTTCGAATTCCATCTCGAAAAAATGACTCGTCTTTAGAGGCGATCCAATTTTGGAGCCAATTTTCGATTTCTGCGAAAGAAGTGAACCGATGACTTGCCAAATCGTGCTGCATCCTTTGGAACAACCAATAATCAGAAGGAGCAATACGGCTATAAAACATCCCATTTGAGCGTTTCCAAATATTTTTTTACGACTTTTGCGACATGAGGCCGAGCCTTGTCATGAAGAAAAATAACTAAAAACTTTATCATGCCTTTGCTCGTATGGCTTCCGGGCGTTTTTCTCGCAATGCACGATTCAAACGAATCAATTGTAGCCGATACCGATCGCCCGTAATGGAATCGCCAGGTTTCAGCAGCTCATAGTAAACAACACCCTTTTGGTCCTATCAGATACAGAGCATGATCTTCGAACCATGAATGTTCGGCTTTGGTGTTGATGTTGAGGTCGATGGCAACGATTGACCGGGCTTAGCGTAGCGTTTTTTCTTCTTGGGGTTGTCGTAGAATATCCACTTCTCATCTCCAGTCACAATCCGATGCAAAAAAACCTTTTCTTTGTTGTCTTTGAATCAGCTATTCGCAAATGAAAAATTGCCTTTCAACGTCTCTCGGTTTCAATTCATAAGGCACCCAATTTCCTTGTTTTTGAATTATTCCCATGGCTCTCAATCGTGCAAAAACGGCTTGTTGAATTACTCCCAATGATTCTGCAAGCTCCTCTTGCATTTGACTCTGATCTTCTTCGAGTAATGCCTCTAATTCTTTGTCTTTGAATTTTTTTGGCTGTCCAGAGCGAGGTTTGTCTTCAACACTGAAATCTCCTTGAAACGTCGAAACCATTCCCTACATGATTTATCAATTGGAGCAGTGTCACTATAAACTTCGACAAGCATTCGATGGGCTTCAACTGCACTTTTCTTCCAATTAAATCAGAAAATTAGAACCTCCCGCAAATGCTGCTTGGTTAACACAAAATTCGATATTTCAAACACAGTAAAAATCAAAGTTTTTGTATGAAACTCAAAGCGATATGAACTGAATATTACTAGCAGATGTCTAACCTCTCTGAAAATGCCAAAATCAGCTGTCACTATGAACTATTCACAACAGTCGGAGCCATCTTTTGGAAAACGGACCGAACTAATTTGTACTCCTTGTATATGATAATTATATAACAACTCCTTGTATATAACAGTTATATAACAACCCTACTTGTATACAATTGTTATATACAATTATATACAAGATCAGTTGTTTGAAATTAAAAAAATATTAATTCTTTAGCGTAAATAATAAAAAAAAATATTTTACAATAGAATATATTAAAGTAAAAGAAACAAATTAAAATGGAATTATATTTGTGAACAATAAATTATCGTCAAATCTGATAAAATTAACTGTTATATATAAATATTTTTTACAAATATTTATTACCCAGACAAGAATTTCAGAAAATGCAATCGAAAATAAATCATGATACAATAATGATATTAATAATATAATATTTGGAGAATTTTATCAAATACAAACTGTAATTGAATTAATTTTATTACTTAAAAAATGTTATAACAAAAAATATGTTTAAGAAACAGTATAAGAAACAGTTTAAGAAACGTTTGATATGGCGTCTCCCGACTGCTTTTTTATAATTTTAGATTAATATAGCACAAATAGAAAAGTATCTATTTTTATACTTTTATCTTTTGTTACATGCGCACGCTACATATATATCTTCCTTTTCTATATTACATACGCGTCTATAACGTTTATTAACGGTTTATATTAATTCTTTATAATTAATATTATTTGAATCTTTTTTTAAGCTTTTAATTTAAAAGGCTCTTTTTTTGCCTTTAAAATGTTTTTATTTAATATTTAATTTTTAATTTTTATTTTTGCTTGTTTTACTTCATACTTTTAAAAGCAAAGTGTGTATATTTGTGAATTTCTATATCTCATGCAAAAACATTTTATATTTTAAAAAGTTTAATTTTTTATCTTTAATCTTCATTTTTTAAAATTTTTTACTTTTTAAGTTACTTGTTTTTATTGATTTTCGTTTTTGAGTTTTAAAATTATATTTTTTTATTTTACTTTTAATTATATATATTTTTAATAAAAAAATTTTTTTAAATTTGTTTTAAGATTTCCGTCTATATTGTAATTAACTTCTGGTAGCAATCGAGAGTATATTTTAAAAAAGAAACCAGATTTTTAAGCTTTTTTTAAGTTTCTTCTTTAAATTTTTTAAAATTCCTTTTTTTTCTAAACTCAATTTATGACCAGAAAGAAACCGACAGAGGACATGACGGCCCAAAACCTGCACGACTTATAATCACAAAATGCTGCCGCGCACTACCGCCCTTTGAAGAAGTGGATGTTAACTACACAACACAATATTCACTTTTTTGCAGTGCTCTGATGGAAATAAATCGCTGAAATCGTTGAAATTTTAATAATAATTTAATAAATTTTAGTTATTTTACCGATTTTAATTATCTATTTCCATCAGGAGCAGCGCAAAAAGGTGAATATTATTGTGTGTGTGTGTGAGTATAGTTAGTAACATTCACTTCTTCAGAGGGCGGCAGTGCGCGGCAACATTTTGCGGTTAGATTTGAGCCATCATGTCCTCTCTCAGGTTTCTCTCTGCTTATGATGTGTGCTATAATACCATAACTGAGAATTATTAAAATTCCTTACTGACAATACATCTCATTGGTTAATCGATTTAGTTCTTAGATTCAGCCGACATCCAAAGAACGTGCATACAATGAGAACTCATTCCTAATTAATAAAAAACTCATGTGAATGAAAAAATACTTTTATTTACTAATAATTATTGATAATTATATACTATAAATCAAGCTTGGTCAATAAGCCAAAAGTTGATAAGAATATACATTGTAGTTATGGAAATATGCGATAATAACCGATCGTCTCGGTAAAACGTATACTCCGTTTGTTTTCGCCAACCTTCAGCAACAGTCGGTTGTCGTAAAAAGTAATAAATAGTCGGGAAAATAAAAATAAAATAAAATTATAATAAATAAAGGATATTAGTAAATATATATTTAAGATATATAAAAATTTTTCTTGAATTTTTTTTAGATCTAAATAGTATTTTCATGCAGATACACATTTTAAGGATGATAGATTGACAATGCGTGTAATACATATTAAAGGAAAGACCCCTATGAGATACTGAGTTCATTTTGGGTAAATACTAGAAGTCTATAGGCAAAATTTAAAATAATAATAGGTCATTTTGAGGGGAATTTAATAAGCTTTAAGATAATGTTATGTAAAATTTAATTGAAATTTTATTTTTTTTTAAATTAAAGAAATGTAAAAAGTGAGCAAATTGCAAAGTCAAAAATTGTTTTCCTAATTGAGATGCTCCGAGAAATCGATAATAAAACGCAAAAGTCAGTATTGCAATTCAAAAACTTTATTTAATGTTTCTAAAATGTAAACAAACAGCGTGAAAAATAATCATGCGGTGGATTATGTTCAGAACTCGTTTTCAGGTAGTCAGAACAAAGCATTGCAGAAATAGGCACTTGATGTTCATTCTGATGTCGGTTCCTTTGTTCGGTTGTCCTTTTTATTGTTGTACAATAACATTAGAGAAAACATTGTATATAATGAAAAATAAAAATAAATATCTAATAAATATGATAGGGAAAAATTGTTATAATTTATATTTAAATAAAATAGCATTATTTTCTTCTAAATAAAAAATAATTAAAAATTATTTTTTAAATAGAATTTAAAGTCTGCGTTTGGCTTTTTTATATTCTCTCTGTTTCTATTTTCTTTTAGAGTTAAATACTTATTACCTATTGTTTTTTTTATATACTTGACATCGCAACACTACCATGTCGCTTAACATAAATAACAATACAAGAAAATACTAAAAATTTTTATTTATTTAATCTTAATTTAAAATAGAAGATAAACAAGAAATATTTCACAATATTATATTAAGTGTACAACTTTGCTTCCGCCTTTTTTTTTCGAAATTCGAGACTTTATTGTAAAAAATTGGTTATACATTTATGATTCAAAGTATTGTCCATCGTTGGCCACTACTTTCTCCCATCTTTCGGGCAGCGTACGAATCCCGCGTTGAAAAAACTGGTCATCTTTTGAGGCGATCCACGAATCGATCCAATTTTTTATTTCTTCATAAGATCGGAAGTGCTGGTCAGCCAGGCCGTGTGCGAAACAAGTGATAGTCAGAGGGAGCAACGTCTGGAGAACGGCGGGTGGAGTAGGACTTCCATTTCAACGTTTCCAAGTATGTCTTGACCACATGGGGTCTTCGCAACATGGGGTCGAGCATTGTCATGCCGTAAAATCACTTTATCGTGTCTCTCGTTGTATTGCGGCCATTTGTCTTTCAATGCTCGGCTCAAACGCATCAATTGTTCGATACTGATCACCTGTGATTGTTTCAATCAGTTTTAACAACTCATAATACACTACGCCGAGCTGGTCTCACCAAATACAGAACATGACCTTGGAGCCGTGAATATTCGATTTGGCCGTCGACGTGGAAGCATGGCTGGCGACTCCCCATGATTTTCTGCGCTTGGGGTTATCGTAATGAACCCATTTTTCGTCCCCAATCACAATGCGATACAGAAATCCCTTCCGTCTTTGCCTTTCAAGCAGCTGTTGTCAAGAAGCAAATAATTCCGTTCAACATCTCTCGGCTTCAACTCGGCACCCAATTTCCTTGCTTCTGAATCATTCCCATGACTTTGAGGCGTTTTGAAATGGCTTGTTGAGTTACTCCCAATGATCATGCCAATTCTTCTTGATTTTGACACGAGTCTTGATCAAGTAATGCCTCCAATTCTGCATCTTCGAAAACCTTCTCTCTTCCACTATGCCGGTCTTCGACGTCAAAATCATCGTTCTTGAAGCGTTGAAACCACTCACGACACATTCTTTCACTAATAGCGGCCTCACCATAATATTTGAGAGCATTCGATGAGCCTCAGCCGCAGATTTCTTCATATTGAAGCAGAAAATTAAAATCTCCCGCAAATCACGAGAATTTGGCTCGTAACTGATTTTCAATTAGAATAATTTTATGATGCAGACACAAATCAACTAATGTTTCTATGGGGTTATGTTGACAGATGTCCAAGTTTATTGACGTCTATGATCTATTTATTTCACCACTCACCGCTAAAGCCATCTATAGGAAAACGGCGAAAGCAAAGTTGTACACCTAATAGTATAATATGTACACCTAATAGTATAATTCAAATAATTTATTTATCGAAGCATGTGATGTGATCGTATTTTCTGTATAATCTATCAATTTTTTCTAGTCTTTCTTAGCCTATCCATTCATATTTATTAATAATTCGATATAGGTATATTATTTCGAATGATATGATAATAATGTGAAATGAAATCTAATAATATCTAATAAATAAATTTATTGTGAAAAATGTTTTATATAGAATATATTAAAATAATTTACATATTAGTTATATTAAAATACTTGACATATTACAATATTACAAGAGCACTTAAGATCCAGCTAGATCAAAGATATTTATTCCCTATTGATTATATTTACACGTGTACGATCCTATGAGATTTAATATTGTTCAAAACATTACTTTTTAAATCTTTTTTATATTAAAAAGTTATTTTGACATTATAATAACGAGATATATATTTTGACGTAAAAAGTAAAATTCAAGTATATCAAAAATGTAAAAGATTCATACTAATATACTGATTGTGCGGAAAGTCCGGTTCAAAGATGGACATGTTTTGTCTCGGAAAAACAAAAATTTGTAATGTAGGATATCCTGAAATATAACATCTCTGAAATTTTTAAAAGTAGATGAAGTTACGAGAGCTCACATTATCGAAAGTATAATATTCTAAAATTACGCATCGACCTTATTTTTACGATTACATAAAAGAAAAAAGATATAAGAATTGTAAATTGAAAATAGAAACTTGATCTGAATTATATCGAATTATATTGTTTAAAATGGGGCATACGTACTATCTGTTATTTATAGTTACATAAAATATAATATTAGGTAACAATAATAGCAACTTGTAATTTTTAACAATGTAACATCAAGGAATCACAAGGATTATAAATTACTACACCTAAGGCGAGATATATCAGCAAATTAGTGAAGTTCACGATAAAAATTAAATTCTGTACAGATATGTTTTTGTATATATATTGCTGCCATTATAATTAATTTTCTACTCTTTTGACGCTGTAAGAGTAACATATATGAGACATATATTTTTTAGACGTTATCATAACTTATTTTTTTTTAGCAACATTTTATTAAGGATATATTTTTTAACAAAATGAAACTATTATAAAAAAATACAGATTTTTCTATATTGTATTTGTGTGAAAATAATACAAAAAGTTTGGCGGCGATTTGAAATTTGAATTATTTCAATAAGAAGTAGACATGTTTTTAAAAAATAATTAAGATAAAATGAGAAAATTTTTATTTAAATTATAAAATTGTATTGTTAGACATGAATATTGACATTATTGAATTGTTTCATATGTTACATATAACATTCATTTTTATACGGAAAATATTCCAATTTCTGTCATTTTTTACGGAAAAAAGTTATATACATAATGCATTCTTAAACACAGTGGTCAACTTGTACATTGAGACAAAGTCACATGTATATTTATTTGTTTTATTATAACACGAATATTATATAATCATGAAAATACGATTGCAAAATTGATTACGTTAACACGTGTGAAGCGTTTCTCGATATTACCAGATTTATGTACTTGTTGCCCACGACTGGACGATAAATTTCTCGCGTGATGTAAATTTATCAATAACCACGATTTTCGCCGATCGTCATTATCGTTCATATAACAAACGTTGATGCATGCCATGAAAGGCTTCTCTTTGTACAATATAATTGCACGCGCTTAGTATAATCGCCATTAAACGCGACGCTGGTTTCTCATCGAATTTCTGAACGACCCCGTTCGATATTATCATGTCTACTGCATATAGTGTGCCTAAAGCTTTTATATTTCACAAAAATTAAAAATCTATCTCAATTTTCTTTCTCGATTCACCTATATTTTCTGGAAGGCGATGCGACCGAACGCAAAGAATTTTTCACGATATATTTTTTATCTAATTTCTGTAAAGGATCAAATTTCATTAATTCGCTGATGCCTTTGATGAAACTCACAATAAATAGATATGCACGAAAAGAATATAGAATTTTGCTGAAGTATCTAAAAATTTAGTTAAATCTGAAAATTTTGTTGGATTATTAAAATAATTATGTAGAGTAATCTTAGTTAATCTTAGTTACTCTAAACTGGTCGCTACAGTGTCAAAACTTTTTTGAATTGCTTATCATATTTGAGTTTTTTAATTATTTTAATGGTCCGATCAAATTATTTTCTGATCTGTATTTATTCAAATTTTTAAATACTTCAATAAAGAAACTAATTTATACTGTGATGCATAGCTTCGTGTAAAAGCTACGAGTAATAAACGGATCAGAAGTTCGATTTTCACGTAAGCTACGTCCTGCAAAGTAATAAAGGATTGGGCTATCAACTTATCCTGTAATAAACCTTAAATTCTAGTTACAGTTATTTCTCAGGTATTTCCGATCGAAAACCGAGATACAGTTATCTCGGTTTTTGATCGAAGATTCTGACTTTTTTAACAAATCTCTAGCAGATAGAAAAAATCTCCGATTAACCACTCAAAATTTTGATGCATTTAAAAAAATGTATAAATGACCATGGTCAATTTTCCTCTGATTTCGAAAAGAAATCTTCGATAGGCCAGATTTGATGACATTTTTTAAGAAAAAAAAACATTAGTTAGAAAGTAATAATGTTGATTGATCTTCAGTAAGATAATGATAATTTACGAATTTAAAAATGTAAAATTTGATGATCTTTTCTTTAGAAAGAATATAATAAATTGAATAATATACTTAATCTTGAGTAGTAGATCGATGAATATGTGTAACATTAAGAGAAAGGTATAATAACCGTGATTCTAATTCTAAAAAGTCAAGACTCAAGATTAGGCTCAAAATTAGACTTAAAATTAGACCTCAGTTTTGTTTATTAATATCAAATTCAATTAAGTGCATTAGTACGCACTATTAAAGTCATTGCATATTGATTTAATTTGGAGATAAAAATAAAATGTAAATATCTTAAATAATAAAACGCAATATGTATTTACGAAATAACACAACAAAATGTATCGTTGTTAATCGTCGTAAATCATCGTTAAAATCATAACACAAAAACAATAATAAATAATAATTCCATTTTCAAGTGAAAACTTTTTATGTTTGTTTTTGTCTAGTGGGGTTTATATATATATATTTAAATTAAACATATATTTTTACGTTGATTTATGTACGACTTTAATGGCATCAGTATGGACTGTTATCTCCAATCGAATTCATTATAATTAAAACTCATTTAAAAAGATAGAGGCAATGGAAGAGAATTCTAATGGCATTCTTTAATTTTGAGTTTGAAAAGCTCGTATTATAAAATGATTTTTATTGATTTTTAAATTCAGCTCTTTACAATTTATATCGAGTAGAACTTGCAATATGGTGTTGCGATCAAAAGGCCAAAGATAATTGTCGTGCTGATTCGCCGTAAATCTGCGGTGAAACGATTTATATGATATATTCAGTTCATATGGTATATAACTCTGTGTGACCACAGAAGTGGTTCATGTCACAACATGTTGCAGTTTGGACAGCTATAATAGGATAGCTGATATATAATTCAATACCTACTTACACGGATCAAAATCTCGGCAGTACGTAATGAGTATTTCGAGATTGAAACAAATGCTCACAAATTCTCTGTAAAGAGAACACTTATCTTTTTCTTCTATTGTTACTTTCTATTTCCTTTTTTTATGTAAATAATTGATTTGTCGCAAAATTTTTATAATCTATAGTTAATTTTTAATTAATCTTCCTTTTTTTGATCAAATGAAATTATTGGACTTTATCTAAGTCTTTCTCACTACTTACACAATATCGGTTTTAATTATTTTGTTTCTTAATTATGGAGCTCCATGATAACTTCAGTAATTATTTGCAATAATAAAGAATCTCATAGCAGCGCAAAAGTAGTTTGGATATTGATTATTAAAATTAAGAGATAACTCGATGGTGTCATTTTAATATATTGTTTTATTATTATTTAAAATTTAAATGAATGACATATTTAATTTCCACTTATTTATTTTAATTTTTCTAGATAGGAAAAATTAGAATACATATTATAGGATATTTCTTGTAATTTTTCTTCGCGCTCTCATTTTTTATGCGTTCAAACATGCTTATATTAAAAACATTTCTTATCGAAAAAGTCATTCTTAGTTTATAATTATTTACTTCACCGTATCTATGATCATTGAAATTGGAAAAGCAATGAAAAATGTGCACGAATAATTGGACGAGCATTTGCTTGAAACGAGTTTACTCGTCGATATCCCGCAAGTGTACTCACGGTAAGCAAATAGACCAGCCATAATTATACGTAGATTGCAAACTCGCTACATACTCGCTTCATGCATCTATTCTTCTTGTATTCTTCCTCAAATGAGGATCTGTCTTTAAAAGATTAATAAAAACAGTAGATTTCTTTGAAGAAAGCCTGAGATAAAAATAGAATTGATATGAATTGAAAAAGATTGAAGAACAAAGATCGGACAGAGTGAAAGAATTGCAAGGAAATAGGAAGAAAAAGAAAAGGAATGAAGAAAGTTCAAAGGATTGAAGAAAGTGGATTGTAAATAGTAGATTATAAAATTAGAACGCAGGTATTTAGAAAGATGAAAAGAAAAATTAACAAGGAAATTCAAGTGAGAAGAGTGTAACTAGTAAAAATACAGATGAAAAAAAAAGGAAGACAAAGAAAGATGAGACGGAGATGAAAGAAGACTTAACGAAGTAATTATTTCCTTAATAAAAAAAATTAAAGAGACAGGATCAACGAAGAAGAATTACAGGAAAATTACAAAAAGAGATTCGAAGTTAGAGGGGAGCACAGGATAATTAACGAAAGAAGATCAAAACAGACAATTAAAGCAGAATTGCAATATTATTCTATGTTTATCTAACCTCTGCATTTTACCTTTAACATGCAATGATTTTTTTTTATTACTACATATGATGGGTCGTTCATGTTTGAATTAACTTTTATCATCTTTTAATATACAATATAAAAATTATTGGGTGAGTGTTATATATACTTTAACTTGTATTATATATATTGGGTCATTTAAAAAGTATCCGCGGTTTTTTCATTCAAAAATTGAACAAAAAACCGCGGATACTTTTTAAATGACCTAATACTTCAATTTTCAGAAAGTATTTGTACGGTTATAAATTTAAAAAATAGAACAAGAGATTATTATTAACTAGACTATTATTTAACTAAGTGCTCTTACTATTTTAAAGAAATATAATTATTTTAAAGGAATAATATAATATTTTAAAGGATTAATATATCCATGAAAGTTTTTGGTTTTTGGTTCCTCTTTCAAAAACTGGCATTTATGAGTACAAATTAATTTGACAATTTCGAAGTGCGCGAGTCGTCTAACTTGGTCATGTAACTAGATCATTTTCTATTTTAGACAATCTTCAATTTCTCAGAATTCAGAACAGAAGATTTTATTTTATAGACTTTTTTAAATGCTTTTTATATTTTATGCTTATAAAATTATAAAAATATTTACAATAAAATTATGAAAATATATAATTTTATATTTTACGCGTATATAAATAAATGTATTACATATATAGAAATTGAAACTACTAAAATCTTTTTTACTATATATCTTTTTGTAATTCTCTTTTATACTTCGCGCATACATGAAATCAAAGAGAATCAGAAACTATTACAAATTCTTTCAGATCTATAATTTTCTTTTATATATTTGTGCTCTTGGAAGTACTTATATCAATTCTTGTGAAAAATCTTAAAACTTTTATTTACGGTACTTATATCGCTGGTAGAAGCACTCAACTAAATAATAGATAAGTTATTAACACAAGAAGTACTCACTTGGCGGATACTCGATGTAATTGACGGTGGTATAAGCGGCGAAGGGTAGAGCGAAGATGAGAGCCAGTAACCAAGCACCTAAGATGAATCGTACAGGTCGTTTCAGCCCGCTCATGGCATACAAGTGCAAGGGATGGCATATAGCCAGATACCTCTCCAATGAGAATACCACTATTGTTAACACCGACACGTAAGATGACCTTAAAAAACGTACGAACTAATTTTGTAGTTGCATTATTATGTGAATTCTTTTAAATTCTTATCTTTAACCCTCGACTATATACAGCAACTGGTTATTTGAACCACCGAAATTTTTGAACGATTGTGCGATTTGTACGATTAGTACTATTTTAAATTAGTCGATAATTAATAGATAAGAAAACTTTGAACCTTCCTCTATCAGTCGCCGTAAAACAAAGGTCTACTTGCGTTCTATATTTGAAACAGCTAGATATTTTAACTTAGATATAGTTTCCATAGCTGTAGTTGTGAGGGTTAAAAAAGAATGTTATTAATATATGACTTTGTAATATATTCTATAATAAATATATGCATGTCTCTGTTCTTACTTTTGTATCTAAATTTTCAAATATTTTACAATTTTCTTGTAATTAAAGCTATTTTTTTTTAATTATGAAGCTAATAATTAAAAAAATATGAAACTGAACTCTAAAACACAAATCATAAAATATTTTTAAATTTTATTGATATATATATTTACATATATAATTTCTTCTAATAAAAATATATCTATAAAGGAAATGTGTAACGATGTTTTTGAAAAGGAAGATTATTTCAAAATAAGTTTATATTTCGTATGTTTGTAATTGCTACAAGATCTCAGTAGTTTCTGTGCTTCTCCTTTGTGCATTTCTTGAAGTTGTATATAGGAGACCTCATATATAACTTAAATGTAAAATAATCAAATGCTTTGAATAACTACTAATGGTTTTGAAACTTCGTGTAGTAATTTGCTCTACAGCTATATACTTTAGCACATGCATTCCTCTTGCATCAGTTATATATTTCTAAGCTCAATTGTCTGCAATCTATTTTGGAATACAATTTATTATGTAACTAAGAAAATTAACATGTCCATGCACTTGCTGTTTAAATTTGTTATTTGTGGTCTTTTTTATTATTCTTATTTATATATAATAAAAATATGAACTATCAATTGCGTTGCATTTAAAAACCATAATTTGGATTATAGATAGATAGAAAATTATTATTTATTTCTGATTAAATTTGCCTCAATATGTTTTTTAATTTTATTTTTATTTGATAGCTTTTTATCTGAACTTACATTTCTGAAACGTACGCTCGTATTTTGCACAAACCCACTCCAAGTGTCCATGGATATTGCTGCCAAAATACGCTTAATTCATTAGGCAATCCTGGAAGCAAAAAAAATATTTTATCTTATATAAATCGATTATTATATCATGTGTACAAGTTCATAAAGATTGGACCCAAACTAGAAATAATTAATCGATCAACGTCGAATTGATGATGATTTATCCTCGATCGACATCAAATCGATGTTGATTCAACGTCGATCGACGTTTATTCGATGTCGATCGACCAATCATTCCTGGCTGGGAGAAGACTGGCATTGGAAAGAGCGATTGTGTGGTGTATAATTTGTTTGTTATTCCTATGTCACTATTTTGAGAGACGTAGTTTAAAAACTTTATTTTTACACGGAAATAAAACTACAAAAGGTCTACAAAATAATTGCTTACGTAACGTTGCTTTATGCACTTCTCTCTGGGATCATTAATTACCTTCATTGATATACAAAGGACGTGAAATGTCCACAATTTTCAAATAGAAAAGTGCCATATACATAAAAGTAAAGCTTCAGAGTAATATTAGATCCTTTGTTAAAAACTAGCACAGATATAATTGTAAATGAATCATAACGAACACGCGTAAGTGAAAAGATACAAGAACAGGGTAAATCAGAGATTCAATTGTCGTGATTATAATTTATGCATAGAACTCGAATCACTAATTACAAAACAGAGCACAACTCGCGTTACAATTTTTCGCTTCGGTGAATTTAATAAATAAATTTTCTGTTAAAATTTGTTAAAATTGTTCTCATAGTATGAAAGACACTAAATAGAGAATCTAGATATACAATTTAAAGTTGAGCAAATTTTTTTTAATAGGTATATGAATAATATTTAGTTGCAATAAAAAGTAATTAAAAATGGTATCCTACATAAAGGATAAAAACCTTGAATTACAATTTTTCTTGTAATAACCGAACGAGATTCCGATATTAATTGTGTTTACAAGCGATGCATCAAGTGATGATATTACCTGTCATCGCAAATATTTCATGATTCACTAAGCGTTATTTGTGTCCGAGGACACTGCGCATGTTTCTTACATTTTTTTACGCTTGGCAACCATAGAGCATATCTATGTAATTCACGCTTTTATATTGGGTCGTATGCATACGAAATGTTGGATTTAAAATGAAAAAAAAATTTTCCCTTGCATTTGTTTGTTACACACAACATGTTATATTAGAATATCATAATTCTCTTACATTTTGTAAAAAATACTTCAGTGTTTGCAATTTTTCCAGTCACAGTAAATAAAATGACACACTAATATCATTTTATTATTTTATTGTTGAGTATGATGTCATAAAATTAGTTTAAAATATAAATATTGTAATTATGAAGATCATTACTTTATGAAGAACATGAATCTTTTGAAGTTATCATTCTTATATTTCTGTGTCTTTATGTTTACGATTTGATTAATCGATAGAATTTCTGTAACAATATGAGATGATTCTATTTTATTTCTAAAAAAACGTTAAAATTATCAGAAAATAAATATCATGTAATGTACTTCATATATTATATGTATATGTATATATATATATATATATATATATTTACACACACACACACACACACACACACACACAAAAGACTAAAATATGTAATATATGTTGTAAAATCTCAATTTTTGTGATCTCAAGATCTGAATATTTTTGCAAAATAATGAAAAGAATTTATTTACATAAAAATATAATGAAGCTATAATGAAAAACCACTAGTAGATAGTAATTCTACTTATTCTTTAAAAGATATAAGTAAATTTCAAATAGCAAGTAGTATTATTGACTAAAAAGGAACATTATCATGATAGATACAATAGATATTTGTAATAATTGCCGAAAAAGACAAATTCTGTCTAATACTTTAGGTCATTTTATATTCTGTTTTCTTGAAGATCACAGATAATTTTTGATATAAAACCGACATTTCTATGTAACGATCTGATATGACAAATTAATACGCAGGTAATACTTATATATGACAAAATAAAAGCAATAATCTAGTCGCTCGTTTAGCAAAATTGGCCTTTATGGCAAAGAATAAATTTTATATTGATCACATTGTGGATCACAAGAGAAAACTGACAATTTCTGTGAACTGACAGTATCATAAAGTATTACCTATTTAATATGCATCACTAGACACTGTTTGCTCCATTCTTACTCGTCTTTAGCGTTGATGTTGAAGTTTTCGATTTCAAAGATATATTAAGTTCATGAATCATGCAACAAACACGTGACGTTTCATTCAACGATTTATCGCGATGCCTTGTATCGGATATTATTAAAACGTAACTATATCATGAAATAACGATATGATTCAATGATGAAGTTTTAGCTTTTCGCGGACAGCATTAATGCTATGTCATTAAAACTTTGATCAAATCCCAGTGCATTAGTTACTTTCCATTTACAATTCTCACTTATGATGTCATAATTCAGTTGAATGCGCGGTCCTTTTGTATTCTGATAAGTGAGAGTCAACTAAGTTTATACCTACAATCTGCACAAGATCGAGACCGTGTGCTTTACTAAATATCTCATAAACTTATTTTAAAAGTAAGATTATAAACCTGTGTTGTCATGTAATAACTTGTTACCAAAATAAACAAGTAGTGACGTTATTAATCTGTATTAGTATGAAATATATACTCAGTTCAGTTTCACTTGTGTGTAAATGGAAAACAATTTTGTATTCGTCCGATACTAACAATATACATATTAATAAATATTAAGAGTTATCAAAAATATTACGAAACTTCTGTTTCTTAATAAATATATTTTTAAATGTATTTATATTCTATAAAGCAAATTGCATGAATTACAATATTTAAAGATTCTAAAATTATTATTAGAAAGTTTTAATTTTAAAACTTTAAACTCTAAAAATTTTTAATTCAGCAATTTGTGTGCTAAAACCATTCCTTCTTAATTAATTCCAAACCTTCAAACTATCTTCAGTCTTGCAAATATTTACTTGCGCATCGCTTATTTTTCATTATTTTTATAGTTTGGAATGCTCATTTTTTTTTATATTAACATTACTCTAGATAGAAAAATTCATCCATATAATTAAAATTTTTTTACACTTTTTTATGTCTATTTTAATTCTCATTATTTTATTATAAAAAAAAATATGAATATTAATATTAAATTTTATTAAACGTTA
The DNA here is from genome assembly GCF_024713525.1 of Acromyrmex echinatior. Lineage (NCBI taxonomy): Eukaryota > Metazoa > Arthropoda > Insecta > Hymenoptera > Formicidae > Acromyrmex > Acromyrmex echinatior. Next base: position 15,715,420 of record NC_141852.1, on the reverse strand, counting down.
TTTTAAGCTATCAAAATTTTAATAACAAACTGTAACTAAACTCAAAAAGCACTTGGATGAAAATTCATCCACAGTAATATTTTAGGATTAAAGATTCGCAATATACATTTTATCCAGGGATTTTATTAAATTTATGTTATTGAAAAATAAAGAAATAGCACACAAACAAGAAAAATACATAATAAACGTAATAAAGCTTGATGCATATTGTTACGTGAATCTTTTACGAAAGTGTTGCTTTTATCAGGTTTTATTTAATGACTTGGGATACTTGTGCGCGTAATCGAATATCGATATAAGATCGCTGCAAATTGCAATTAATCGAAGATGATGGAATTGTATTAATCGCATTGTGCAGAGTCGTCCATTTTATCCGACTTCAGAGATCACAAAATCCATTAACTAGCGGTTAATATCGAGTACGTGACAAATCCTCAAATCACGTGATAGAACGTGTTTCCGCATAGACGTTGGCTTTCACTAGGCTCAATGAAGGGCCCTTATTAGCGCATCATTAACGAAGATATCAGGAGATTCGTATTTGAGAAGTTTAAAGTTCACAATTGAAAGCTCAAGGCTCATATAAGTAACGTAACTCTTCACCACAATATAAACCCGAAACTTTCCACATAAATTGAATATCTTCACGTCGAATTTCATAAAAATTCCTGACTTACGAGTTCCTTTTTACATTAATTTTATTGAAAAGTTTAAAAACAATATTTTTCCGTGAAAAATATTGAGAAAGGAATGATAACAAAAACTATAGACTCGTTTATCGTGTTTGTGCGATTTCATGTACTCAAGATAAATATCGTACATTTTTACTGTTTAATTAAATTTCCAATTAATTTCTTTAATTCTAACTATTCTCGTATTACGTAAGATATAATGTAATGTTGTAGTAATCGGAGAGATCTGTGAAATCATCCTTCCGTCGTAAAAGTGAAATTTTTTTCTCACTGGAGAATACTTTATTAGATACGAAGTTCTCGTATTTTCTTAGCAATCTGATATGTGGTCGATCAAGGAGAACGTTGAAATGTAATATATAATATATAGGGCATAGTATACATATATATATCTGGATTTGACGGAAATTCTTTTAACTATAGATATCGAAATGCAACACAATTATTTGAACTAATTCTTAACTTATGAGCAACTGAAATAAAGTGACTTTTGTGAACTAAGCTTCAATGAATCAACCAGAAATTCTTATATTATTATTCCTGCGAAACATACGCGAGTCACTTGAAACATTTCATACCTCTTGCCAAATATCACGTTACAGGAAACAGAGTTATCCGCTAGATTATATAAATATTCAGAACACATGTGGAAACTTTCTACGTTTATATGAGAAATGAAACTTTTCTAAGATATCATTTTTCATTCGCCGTTTTTCTTTGCTGCGTTACGACTTTCGCGACACTTTCTTGAAGTTTCTAAAAGGTACTGATATATAAATTGAGCGGATTCTTAAACTCCGCAATAGTGAACTCATCTGAAGATATCACTCTAATTTTGTAATCGCTGGAGAGTCATTAAGAAAGTTTTGCTATTTTACTTGTAGTTTGTGCAAAGAATTATTTGGTCATTAAGTATGAAATATCCGTTTTTCGTATTATTATTAATACGAAATGTCTATACGTTTTTAAAAATAAATTTGATAGTTATCCATTCGATAGAGCAAAATTTCTGCTTTAAGAATCTGTTTTTTAAATTTTTAACGGAGTTATAAATATAATTAAAGTTAAAATGCTTTTTTTGTTTAAAATGCTTTTTTGTTTAATAATTAATAATTTTGATAACTCAGTAATAAAAAATCTTAGGAACAATTTAAAAAATGGTTTTAGGGAAAGTTTTGAGCTTTTTCGTTAGAAAGACGAAATTCACAAATTTTTTTTAAGCACGTGACAAGCGCACAAAGTAAATAAAAAATTTTTTATTTTATCCAACTCAAAGTTTTTTACATATAAAAATTACTAAATCCACAGAAACTCAAAAACATAGCGGCCTTTTGAAAATATAGATTTTAAAACTCTTTTCTTAAATTTAGATTTCGCATTTATTTTTAATAAAGTTACCACTGCTATTAATAATAATATGGAAACCGAACATTTTATACTTAGGACTGATTACAACATTACTTTAACTTTAAGCAAGACTTACAACTCTCTCTGTCTCATTTTAAAGCGAGTTTTAAGCCTTGCTTAAAGTTAAAGTAACGTCATGATACAACTAGACTTTAATAATCTATATAATATGAAACGTATTTTTGTGCAAACGTACTCTTGTATTTAACATAAATTTCAATTGCCTTGTCACGTGTATGAAAGTAATTAAAAAAAAAGAGAAATGGCATAAGCCAGTCCAAAATAATATATAGTTACAACTGCGATGAATGTTAAACTGCGATGATTAATTTTCTACTAGATTTTTACTTAATATACGTAAAAGTGATTTTAAGGATAAATATATAACACTTTTATAAACTCTTTATTATATTTCTCCTTAAAATCTCCTTATTATATTATTATATTATATTATTATTTCTTTTTAAAATTTCTCTTTTTTTAATAAATTCATCACGTAACAAGACAATTGAAATTTATATTGAATACAAGAATACGTTTGCACAAAAATACGTTTCAGAATAGATCGATAGCAAATTAGAATATTATAAAACGGGATTAGAATTATAAATATTCTTTAGTATTTAATATAAATTTCAACTGCCTTATTATATACGTATGAGTCTTTTTTAAGAGAGAAATATGATTTTAAAGAAAAGTGTATGGAATTTTTACGAATTTCATATATTTCTCTTTAAATTTTTTTTTAGAAAAAAAAACTCATACGTAATAGAAATTTTGAGAGAAAAAGCGATTTTAAAAAAAATACAGTCTGTTCAATAAGAAAGTGTCTGCCATAATCAAAAAACTATAAACATTTAGACAGTTTTTTATTTTTTTTTTTGAAGTACACATTATTAGCTATTGCGCAATTACCTACCCTAGTATTTTGTCCAATCACCTCCATTACTGATTATTGCATGACACCTTTTTTCCATACTTTCGACGAAATTATCTGCATATTTCTTTGGCAAAGATCGCCATATCTTCTTAATTTGAAATGACAGCTGCTCCACCGTGTACACTGGCTTTCCTTTGAGTTTCATCTTCATGTACGACCACACATTTTCAATGGGATTAGCATCTGGGGACATTGCCGGCCATTCCATTCACTAAAAACACTGCCTCGTACCGCTTCAAGAATTTGGCACTCATTGTAAAAATAATAAATTCGCTGACGTAAACTACACAATGTGCTGGTAGGATATATTGCGCAAAAGAGCACGAAATAAAGGTTCAAACGAGTTCAGGAAGATATCGCTACGGTCGCTCTTTGTAGAATAATGAGTATCACGTTCTTATTGAACATAATGAGCATCACGTTCTTATTGAACAGACTGTATATAAAATTTATAAAAGTACCATATATAAGTAGCTTTCTTTTTTTAAGAAAAGATTATATATTATAACAAGACAGTTGAAATTTATTTGAATATTGCACAAGAATATGCTGTTATAATTCTCACGATTTGCTAACGTTTTGACAAAAGTCAAATAATATACAGTTACAAAGAATGTTAAATTAATTTTCTGTCCAATTTTCACTCAATTCAGGACATCTATAACGCGCGAAAATGTTCACATTCACTAATGCTTGCATTAATCTCATAGTTGAGAAATTCATACAAAGACGTACAAAGGTACATACATAAGTGACATATAAAATAAGGCCGAACAAACGCGAAATATACAGATTGCATTAAGGGCGAACAGTATTTGAAACTTCGGACACAACTATCATGAGAGAATATACGGCAATCGAAGAATGATAAAGAAAAAACATGAGAAGGACAGGATAGAATCAAAGTAATCTCAGTATCGACTACGTGACTTTAATTGCAAAGTGCTCAATTATTTATGTTTCTTATTTACAAGTTTTTATCGTATTTTAATGACGATCCTGACGTTACGGCATTGCTAATTACGAAGCAAAACGTATCAATGTTGATTGCACGTTAGAAAAAGAATCGTTTTTCTATTTTAAGAAGCGGAAGTCGACAATAATATTATTCATTGCACTGGAATATTCATTAAGCAACGAGTCTGCATGTTCGTTTATCTTCACCTTTGTTAATTGAAGTCTGCATGTTCGTTTATCTTCACCTTTGTTTTTTTCTAAACCTGACAAATAGAATCTCCATTCATGTTGATCTCTGAAGGATATTGCAAAAAAATTAGACTTTATAAAGTGAAATCTTTCTGGAAGACAATCTTTTACCGTGTACCTACTCTTCAAAAATTGGATTTGCGAGAATAGAAAATAAAATCGATCAAACAATATTTGATGTGTATAGGTATCTATATAATATAAAATAATAGTTCTGCAATATCCGAGTACATTGATCGTCAATCACTTTTGTAAAATTGACAAATACAAGATCCGTTCAGAAATACTATATCCAAGTTTATAAAGTAAAAGTATCGAATTATATGGTAGAGTATAATACCAACAATGTATTAAATCAGAAATGATAGGAAATAATTTAATGCTATTATGTATTTCTATATTGTATTCATTTTGTGTTAAGTACAATTGTTCCATAATCAGAAGATGCTTTTAAAATCAACATATCATCTTTATAAAGTTAATGAATGTTTTTTATTCCATTTTTCATTCCAACAATTAATACGATGGCACAAGCGTTAGGCATAGGCGATTAGTTCAAAAGAAAAATAAAAATAGAAAACAAAATGTTTTTTTATCTACTGTATTCAAACGAGAATATTTTCATTTACGTTTATTTTAGAGATCAATAATAATTGTGGGAATGAAAAATATTTTCTTTAATGAATATTTACTTTAGAATATTAATAATGGATTATGATTATTTATTCATTGAGAGACGACATTATGTAAATCAATATCCCAGCTATCAATCATTGGCAGATACTGCTCGTAATCCTGACAGATGAACTGTTTAAGACAGCACTCAGAGAAATATCAGAGGAAACTTTATTCTAAAGATTGGGGGCATAATTTATTTATTTATCACGTGAAGGAAAAGTTGACGATTGATGTCGATGCCTGAGATCGTCTGTAAAAGTTTCGTATGCGCTTTCTCTTTAATATACGCGAGGGAAATGTTTGCACTGCAAAAAAAAATGTCTCCGGAGAAATCAGTAATAAAGAAATACGATTATCGTTGATTCTCTAATAGCTACTGTTCGATGATTATCCTCGATAAATTTCTGCGGTTCGTCACGTTTATTGTAGGAATGTAAGTAATAGATAGTCTGTTCGCTCGCGCGCGAGGGAAGCGTGATATTAAATCCGAAAAATATAAACAGCGTCGAATAGAGAATTTGAGAAAAATGAGAAAAAGCGTTATGAAACCTAATATATCACTTTTGAATTTTTAAAAATATCTTAGAATTTTTTAAAACATGGATCATGTTCGATTTAAATTAGCGTAGTCTATTAATCCTTTATTACTCGCGTGGGGAGTCTAGCACGGCCCACGTGAGTTTATAAGGTATCTCTCCATTTATAAGATCTAACCTTATAAATTCGCTAAATGTTACAATATATACATTATATACATTATTATATTTAAAAAACAAATTATATGTTTTACAATTAAAAAATGTTTTTTCTTGCATTCATCTTTATTTAAAGAACGATTTTATCTAAAGGATCTATAGAATATTATAAATTTTTATTTAATTCTAAATCATGAAAAAGTACAATGAAAATTGAAATGTAGTATTGGGGTATGCCCTAATTACACAGGTAATTATATTGATAATTATGTAAAAGGTAATTACGTAAAAAAATTGTGCAAGTAATATAGAGTTGATGCAAAAATGTCGAAGATAAAAAGTGGCGCGTTAAATTTTTATGTTGATTTGCAACACCACAACGAAAATATCGAAATTAATCCTTGGTACGTAATTCTCAACCGTATAATTAACACGTAATGAATAGGACGCGGTGCTGTGTATACCTTCATTATCGCATACATGGTGAGATTCATTATGATGATTATCGCCCGCGCGAAGAGACAATGCAATAGTTAGGTTACAGTAACTTTGTTTCAGAGAGAGCAGCGCCTATTCTTCAGTCGCTCAAGGTGCGGCGGTTTTGACTGCGACAATATCAATAGCTGATTAAATGAATCGTCGCGAGCTAAAATTCATTACGTGTATAATAATCACGATCAAAGCGACGATAAACAAAAGTGGATGAATTCTTAATGGGTCGCGGTGAAGTGATGTTTACAGGATAAACCATTGTTGTCGTTAACAATTTAACATAAATGTACGTGTTTTTTTTCTGCCACATTATAAGTCATTATCGTGAAAGCCCGGTATAAATGATTACCTACAACTTAATGCGATTACTACTAATTGGATGAACAGAATAATTATTGCATCCTAGGGTGAAGCTTATGGCTAATTAATTAGAAATGTCAACAAAATGCGCTTAATAAAATATAAAGCCGAATTACAAACACTACACGAACTCTTGCAACGTGAACGAAATGACAGGTATGGAGCAGTTGATAGGAAAAGTCAAATAGGAAAACTTTAAAGCTGAGACTGGCACATAACTGTGTATCGGATCGAAATACCAAACGAGTCACACTTCCACAGATATTATTCTAGCTGCGTGTATGATGTCAAGTAGAACGAGACGAGATAAATCAGACGCCGCGCGAAGTGGCGATCTTCTGACGAATCGAGTGTATTGAATAATGTAAACCTATGCTGCGAGCACAGAAAATTTTCAAGCAGAAAGAAATTTCTGTAATAAATCTGAGAAAATATAATTTAACGGATTACAAGCATTACATTTTAAAGAATTGGAAACAATTTTTCGAGTAAGCAACTATACTAATTTATTTATTTATACTAATTTATTTACTTATTTTAAGTGACTTAAGTTATGCAGAAAATTTTATGCTATAAATGATAATAATGAAAATTTTATATTCTATATACTTCAATAATCCAAATCGATAACTTGCATTTTGTTGATTTTAAATAGAAAAGAAATTAAAATTTTCTATAATTTATGTAAATAGCTTGTATTAATCAACTTATTGTGTAACTTGATAATTTATTGCGATAAGAAAATTAAATCAAGAAATATAAAAGTATATTACAAAAATAATGTGTAAAAAATATTTTAATAACTCAGTAAATATTTGTTACATCTAAAGCGACGTTCACTCTTTATTAGTAAAATTAATATTATACAATTTTCAAATATATTAAAGCTTTACACATTACAGAATAAATTAAAATTTTAATCATACAATTATAACTTTTAAATGAAACATGACTGAAACTTCAAATAATTTAATTTGCATGTTGAAAATGTAAAGGTACTAAGAAATGAATTTTTATTGTAATATAATTTCATAAAAATTTATTAAAGGCATTTAAAATTTTTAAACATCTTCGAGATCCAGCAACAATTTATTAAGTAATTTAATATATTATATTAATTTCGCATTTATTTATCTTCCTAAATTATGAATTAAGTAATAAAATAAATTTTGAATAATATACGCGCGTATTATTATTGTAGAAATCATAAAAGAATAAAAAAATGAAAGATCTTAAGAACTGTATTTTCCAATTCAAATCGACTTTTTAAATTATTATTATCTTTATTATTGATTATTAAGAAGTCTCTATTATTTACTATTCAATTTAGCATATAGAAATTTATAATTAAAGACAGAAAATAATTTTGACAATAACTGCCGACTTACCGAGAATCAAGAGAAGCAAGTCGGATATCGCCAGATTGAATAGATAATAATTAGTGGCGGTTTGCATGACGGGATTTCGCCTGATGACAATGCAAGTGACCACGTTGCCGAACACGCCGGTGACAAAGATCGCTACGTAGACGAAAGTAATCGGCAACACGAGCTTCAATGGTAGATGCTTCGGTCCCCAGATTGATCTTACATATTCGGACTCGCTTAGGTTCATCAGTTCCGAAATGTTGTCGATCCTTAAAAGATATCGGCCCGAAAATTCCATACTTCGCGCGTTTCATTAGCTCGGTCGATCGCTTTTCCCCATCAGTAGTATCACTGATCAGATCGTTCGTTCACCGTACGCTGATTCTATCTCGGATAAGGAGGATTTTATCTCGTTTCTTCTTCTCTTGACAATCATGATTCTACACTATATTAAATTCTCATCGAACAACGCACAGAAACTTAACGATATTGTTCTCTCGGTTTTTAGCACATTAAATCGAACATCGCGAATTGTTAATCGACTCATTGTTTCTCAAAAATGATAGTTCTCACTAATCAATTTCAATCGCTCGGTTTCGTGGATATTTTCGAGAAAGAGTCTGTTTATTTTTTTTTTTTTTTTCCGGGGATGAATAGCCGCGATACGCGCGAGAAATATATAACGGGGTGGAAAAGTGCTCCATTCGACTGACTGTGAACAAGTGACGACCGCGGAGCGCTCTGGTCTTCGCTATCGGACCACGCGCCCATCTACCACGCATCCAGCCCTTAACTTCAACCCCCTCGAGAGAGCACGCTGCGCCACCCGTCCAATAGAATCCCGCTGATCGCCGCGTGCAAAATATTCCAGATATTCGACGCATATTGTTCTAAACGACATCCCAGTGAGAAATAACTCATCGAATTGATGTCGAATCGACATCGATACGATGATTTCGACGACAATTCGATATCGATTCAACGTCTAATTGACGTTATTTCTCTTTGAGATGGTGAAACTCTGAAGCAATTCTGGTTAAATGATATTGAACGATTGATTTTAATCAAACGGTCGATCAGATCCGAAGGATTTTATACGATGTTATTGACAGTACAATTAAGAAATTCTTCTACGTAAAACAATAAGTTGAGAACGAGTAATAAAATTTTTGTATATTGAAAGTTTGTTCACCAAAAAAAGATAAATTTAAAACTCTAATTGTAAGTTAACGATTCATTAAATGAGGTATATAATATTTTTTATAATAAAATTATTTACAGATCTTAAGATGCTTAGCATTAGAATATCCTTCTAAGACGCCAATAAATATGTTATTAAATTACTTGTCAATTTAATTTGCGATATTACTACACTAAGAAAAATGTTTTGTTCTATGAATCAAAATTTTGTTGTAACAATAAAAATTTTTTGAAATACAAAATTCGAATACAAATTTTTAGTTAAAATATACCTAACAAGACTGTAATCTTATATGAATTAAATTTTTAGTTATGAACTAAGTTTAGTTGGTATAAACAAATATTTTTGATATTTACGAAACAGAGAAATTATTTTGCAACTGAATTTTATATTTTTTGTTATATAAACAAAATATTCAGTTGCTATTAAACAGTTCTTTAACTAAACAGTTTTGCTAAAAGCACTACATTTTTTTCCTAATGTACTCTAGTTCTGTTAGAATTGTTTATTTCAAGATTAAAAATTAAATTTGGTACGCAGTTTACGGGATTAGATAGATATATAAATTTACACTGAATGATTTAAGCATTAAAAAAATCCAGCTTGACTGTTTAAAGTTTTTATTCCATTTAATTTTTGTTCACATTAGGATCTTAAAAGATATTTAATTTAAAAATTGTTCATTAAATGTATCATAAATAAACCGATTTATATTAATCCTCATAAAATAAACTTTCCTGGCAATCTTATGTGAAATTGCATTGAGCTTTATTTCTAGCTTGTCGCACAATCTTTATTTGAGCAAAAGTGATTCGAGACCGTTAAATGAGATTTTAAAAAAAGAAAAATTCGTCTTTTTAGGATAGAGTTTTTTTAAATCCATTTCGTGTATTTTAGAATGAAATTCATTTCTTTAGATTTAATGTATCAATCTTTGCGTTTCCTAAAGATATTAAAAATAGTTCGGTTATACTATTTTTGCCTTTTAACGTCTGCAATTCCCATTCTATTTATTATCAAAATTCAAAGTTTTAACTTTCGACAACAACTGATACACGTGATCAATTATTATTTTGTTCGTCATTTAGAAAAAAGAAAATCTAATAATTGTGATAATACTTTTTTACACATAAAGTAATGAAAAAGTAAAAGGCTTTTTGATAAGATATAATTTTATATACCATATATGGGAGGGGGGGGGGGGGGAAGGTATTCTTTTAATTGGCGATTGTATGACAAAACGTGTATCCAATGAAATAGAATTGGATCTGTTTTTCCGTGAATGTTTCTCATTTTGTGCAACAAACTTCTGCTTTCGGTATTGCTCCGCTTTATTTACTGAATTGTTTAAATCGCTCCGCTGCACGTACCGTTCATTTGTCATATTATTCATTTCACAGTGTTGTTTTCTTGTATTATTACCGTTATTTTAGCACATGAAAATAACATATCGTAAACATACTACATGTATATATTATTATTATTATTGTTAATTTACTTTATCTATATATGAAGATTATATTCATGATTTTATTGAATATGGTTTAAATGTAATTTATCGAGAATTATGCACGCCTATCATGTGCTATGTTACGTGATATTTATTACCAAAATCACTTCACAGATGACGTTTTAATTCTCATACGAGCAACTGTGTATAATGTGCATATTGCGGATCGTTAATGAGCATGTAGATGTGTAATATGAAGTACAGAACTGTTTACAACACTAAGGGCCTCTTTCATCAACTCTAATTAACTCTAACATCAATGGTTAATTGCTGTTGCCAATGTGAGAACAAACACAATTTATTTCAGAAGTGGAAAAGAGAGAAGTTCTAATATATTAAACTGTTGTAAATATTTTTACAAATTAAGCTTTGTTTTCCATTTCTAAAATTAAAAAGAAATGTGGAGTAAGTTGAACCTCGATTAAAAAGTTAACCGCCAATTGTAAAATCGAATTTTAATCGTCGATTAATTTAATCAAAGATTGGTAAAAGAGACTAATGCCCAATTTCTCCAATATATGATTAATTAATGTCGTTTCTTATTCTTTATTTTTTCTAATTCTAAGAAAAAGATAAACGGTTAAGTAAACAAAAATTAAAGTTAATATTATACAATTTACATTGGTAGAACTGAGCTTAAGACTATTTTCAGACTTGACTTACCTCAGATATGTCACCTTAGACGTGTTTGCAACGAGAAACTCCCGTTCGTGATACATCAGACGCACGCGTTAATTATGGAAATGTGTTGAATGTGTATCGTAACCCGCAATCATTTTTCGATATATGAAATTTCCTGAATACATTTCACAGAAAGTTGTAGCAGTATTTGTAACATACAGAAATGTAAAAATACTAACTAAAGTTGAGAGTTATGCATTTTTTTATTAATTATAATCGGAAATTGTTAACGCTTTAGGTTGACAATTAAAAATATTACTTTTGACGCTAATTTTACGTATCGTTATTAAAATGTTCCGTTATTTTACCGCGTTGAAAGAAACTATACCTCGGTTTTTTAAATATATTTATTTTTATTTTTTAATTTATTCTTATTTTATTATTTTTTAATTATAAGTTTATGTATAATGACAAATAATATATACTGCACTATTCTCGATGCTGCTTTACGTCAAACTTCTATTTAAAAGTCCTAAAATGAATAAAACTTTATTTTGTAAAATGATATTATTTTTTGTATCTAAATAAACATTTTGAGAAAAACATTTTATGTATTTCGCACGAGTTATTTCTCGTGTACGTAATGACTAACTCTCGTGGTAACTAAAAATGTCAAATAGAATTTAAAAAAACAGATATTCTAAAATTCGAAGAGAGAAGGATTCATATGTGCCTTATATAGTTTTATTCAACGTTTGAAACAATTGTTAGCTAAATGTAATACAATCGTTTTTCTTTTTCTAAAATGATGTTAATGTCTCTTATGAGTAAAAGCGCATTTTAACGTCATGCTTTTTAACTCACATAAACGGATATTTTTCAATAATGGATATATATATATATATTATTTGCGAGACTCATAGATTATGCATTCTAAGATTAAATAAGTTTACAAAACTCGGCAAAGCTACGTTGAATCTCGATCAAAATGAATTTCCGGTTGACACATCGCGAATTCGCGAAACGTAGCCGGGCGTGGATGAGAGAAGTTATGCGGAAATATTAATTTATGTGCCAATATTTATGACGGCCGAACGCGCCGCGAATATTCAACTCGATAAATTTACTCAGACAAGTCTCCGTTCTCCGCTCGTGCATATCGTATATCATTAATTACATAATAAGGATACTTTAATTAACTCAAAGAACGTTCAAAATCAAGTTATCAGTGGCATCTCTACTATATAGAGATCTCTGTACAGAGATGGGATTTATTTTTTAATCACCTCTTTCACTCAATCAATTCTTTGTCACTTATTTTTAGGAAATTCTGTTCACACGAATTATATTCGCTTAGACGTCTATTTAGAAGGATAAAAGCAATGAAACCGAAATGGTTTCGGCGAATTAAATTTTCCATGCAACAGACGCAAAAAGTGTTCCATTGTTTTTAATTATTGCTCTTTTATCGCTATTAATAAATGAGACGCTTGCCGCATGGCTCATATTAATGAAGACTTATTTTAAGAAAAAGATTTATATCATCTTTTAAGTAATTTTATTTTCTATTTATTGGGAGATATAATAAGAAAATGATTTATGTATCTTTGTGAGTTTTAATATAAAGCTTTGCTATAAATTTAAAACTGTATTGCATTCTTGTTTTTGCATATTATAATATTATTACGGTGACAGCTTTTATATAAAAATTTTTGCGTGTTTATGACATCGAGATTTAAGCTAGTTGAAATTACGTCGGTTTCAACAATTGCTGTCGCGTCGAGAAGTGATCTCATTGAGGTCGACACGGGGATTTCAGTGAGTTTCAACTGCTGGCATAAAATTATCATCCGCGCGTCGATCAAAGTAGCTGGTCGCGATAGGTCGTCGTGATTTTGTTTGTCGGACAATACGCTTGTAGCAGTTTTTATCCTTTGAAAAAGCCTGAGTGAAGTTTCTCGTCGGTTTAAATGGCATTCCGCACCCTCAGAGAAACCCTGTACGACACGCACGAACGATTTTTCCATTCCTCTTTTCATTGTTCAGTACATTCGAGCGAATCTCTTCTTGAACTATATGTCCGCAAACATTACACACTTCAAGAACTTCCATAAGATTGTCGATAAACCATGAATATCATTCTCCATCCGCTACATATTGCTGCAAGTTATAATTCTTTTATAAGCAAAATTATAAAATCATAAAACCTAAATTGTAAAATTATGGATTTTAGACAAAATGCCTAAAATCGATAATTTTATAGAATTTATAAGTAACAAAGAGGAAACAGGAAAAATTAATATTGCATCAATTAAGAGAGTTAATTGATATTTTTATATCTTGTTCTTCAATTTTTTAATTTACAACTTTAACTCTTAGATAATCTTAATTTTTATAATTAAAATAGGATAGACATATATATATATATATATATATATATACAAAGATTCGAAATGTTTTTTTTTCTTGTAACATATACAATTTTAAGGATAAGCTTAGTAAAAATTGAATAAAAGATACTAGTTCAATAATGGTTCACCTTTAATTGAGTCATATATATAATATCAGAAGATCGCTTTATAAATTTCGTCGCACGTGTTTGGAATCTCTGTTATAATATTTAAATATTTTATGCCAAGAAGTTGTTTCTATTGATTAATAATAAAAATCCCTTGAACATGAGGGATGTCCTAATTTTTTTGACATCAGTCGAAAAATGTTGAACTTTATTTAGGAGCTTTTAGTCTGAAAGCATACGAAGATCGGCGTTGACGGTGTATTCATATTGCGATCGTTACGTAAAATACCGAAGTAAAAAGATAACTAACGACGCTAACATTATTTTTCCATTATTACTGCCGAACTATGAAATGAATCACGTTCTTCCGGTGATGTCTTTCAACGCCTTCCAAGAGATAGAACATTTCTCTGTTGCGTGTCTGCAATGCCATCGCTTCCTCCGGTAAATATACTTGATGGTAATGGCAAGTACGTATATCTCTATACGTATATCTCTCTGGAGGCAATTTTGTTGCTTCGGCGTATGAGTCCAGCAGCAGAAATATCGTACCGAATAAGTAAAAATAAAACGCAAACTGCAAAAGATCAATAACATTTTATTGCTATATTGCATTTTATTGCTATATCATACTTTGACTGGTGAAACAAATAAATCAGATCGGCAATTTTCAGACAAGATAGAAGGGTAAAAAGAGGTAACAGACACGCAGCATGTGAATATGATATCGTAAAAATATAACGGAAATATTGAACTCTATAAAAACTGCAGAACCAGTGAAAAATAGTGTTTTAATACATAGTCTGTTCGCTTTGCACTTTTTGTATTCAGCAATTTCGCTTTCTTTCTTTTCAATGCTCGATCATATATTTATCTTGTTTTAAATGCAAATATTTTAAGTAACGTGTACAAATCTACAGATTTCTCTTCCAAAATGACCGAAATAATATTTTTAATTGTCGTAAATGTTTTATGAGATTTATCATATTTAATTGTGATTGCATACGTTAATTATACATCAGTTCGGTTTTAAATTGTTTTTAAATTTTAAAGATCAAAGACTAAAAATAATTTTGGCGCTCAGTTATACGAATATGGATATATATATAAATCACACCAAAATATTATTTAAGATCCATCTCAATCAAGGTTTCTTCATTACTTATTGTATATTCATATTACGATCTCGTAATATGAATATAACTTTATATAACTTTGTTTATAAATGTTTAATGTCAAAAAGGTATAACTTTTATTTATTATTAATAATTGCTTTTCACGCAGATTAATATTAAGTTTAAAAGAAATGAGTGCAATTTAATGTGCAAAACGGATATTATCTTGTCATGAAAACTAAATCGTCATATAAAAAGAAAGAGGCAGAAATGTGCAAACTTTTTAAAAAGTCATTTACGAAGAATTGTCTAAGAGAGGAAGCAGCTTTATGCTGCGCATTTATTTATTAATTTTTATTTATGTGAATAACGCATTTGCAGTGCAGCATTTCCTTGTGCAGTGGTAAAGTCTAAGAACTATCGCGTATAAAATAAGTTTTATATGCATAGCATGAGACCGTCTGAACCAATGAATATATGTTATGTAAATCAATATAGCAATTTTATGCTGGATGCTCATTGGTCCACACAATTTTATGCATATGCAACTATATCATTTTATGTGCAATATCTCTTATGATCAATAAAATTTAATGTAATATGCAAGTCAATAGAATACTGTATACATGGTGTACCTTTAATGACAGATTCTTGAAATTATTTTGAGATAAAAATCTTAATATTAAGATACCAAAATATTGAGGCTATAGTAGTTTTTAAATGAGAATGATTTAAAGTTAATTACTAAAATTGAAAATGCTCGCTTAAGCATGGCACATTACACAGAAATGAAGATGTTTAATCGAACAGAACAACGCTGGAATTTACTTACAATTTTCAGCTAGATTTCATGATTCACGCCCACTATCTCCTCCTTTTATTGCTTGAGCAATGAGTCGCAACTAATTTTCGTAAGAAGCGCGGTAAACAATTTCAAGAACGCATATATTGCAAATGTAATGATACTGACGGTACTATTCCTTCCATTTGAATAGCATCAAAAAAATTTCATTAAAATTTTTTCTTTGATATATTTTTTCTTTGATATTTCGCATATAATTATAATTACATTGTACTATGGTTTACTATGGGCGCGTTTCACTTAACGTTCGCAACGCTTGCGAGCATTATTTCGTTCTTATCGTTTTCAAATATTAAACAAGGATAAAATTATGTAGCAGAGACATGCGGGACTCGCATTTAAAAAGTCTGTATATTATAGACATCGATCAAGTTCGGTCGCTCCAGCACTCTTCTTAATTTTGTAATAAAAATTTTGTAATCCATAAAGCTAGTTTGAAAATTTTTATTGCACTAATTTGTGATAATTGCACTACAGCATCCCGTAACTTTAAACTTTTTAAAAACTACGATAATTAAATAAAATTAAATAAATAAAACCTCAATTTTGGTATAAGAATTTTCATCTCGAAATGATCCCAGTCCAAAGAGAACAAAAAAATCAATAATGCTAATAACTGATGCATATTGACTGATTATTGATCGAATTTGTCATTTTTTGTCATAATTCAGTCAATATGATATTATTTTGATTTTTTTATTTTCTTTAGACTGGGATTATTTCAAGATGAAAATCCTAATACCAAAATATTGAAGCTTCTGTTAATTTTTAAATGAGCAAGTTTAAAGTTAACTAATTATAGAGATGATGAAACAATGGCAAATTACCACAAATTACAGTGTAATCAAAATTGTTGAACTGACTTTACGGATTGCAAAATTTTTTTGGAAAGTGTTTATTATTAACAATTATCATGGTAAATCTAGGATGTATAATATCATGTATGTTATAAAAAATTAATGTCCGCCAATGTTCCAATGTTACTCTTCGATTAAGTTCAACGCAATATGGAATTTCAATTTTTATAATTTAATGGTGCGCCTGCATGCAAAATTCTATTTTTCAATGCGAGATTATATTACCGATAGACGAGACGTATCTCATCGATCTACTTTATTTTATACAGGTTGACGTACCATTAACCATTAACTATTATCAGCGATAACTTGTCACAATTGGATCCATAATTTCCTTAAAGGTTGCATATATGTTCATGCATGTCACACACAGGATGAATGCGGGCAAAAACGGGAATCGTTAAGTGTACTGGAATATAATGCGAGCGATTATAGTACCTCTTCATCAGGCGTTTTCCGCCATTCCTTTTTCCTTTTTCTCATACAATTAATGCTTACCGCAATAATGATAATGAAAGTGTCGAGTTAACGTTTCTTCATTTTTGTCCTTATTCATGCCATGCACATAGAGGATTTCACACGAAATAGGATAGCGAGACTAAAGAACATTTCGCGCCTGTAAGGAAAAGGCGGGATCGATCAAATAGGTCAGTCTTGTTTCATTATAAATCATCGAGGCTTTACCCATCGTAAATATCTTGGTCCCGTTAGTTGCGCTATTAGCATCGGCAGTACGCATTTTACGATCGTCTTAAGGAATTGCGCTATAACAAGGATCAATTCTTTCAGGCAGATGAGAAATTTTACGAAAGTCAAATTTATCATTTCACCGCACCGGCCGAGATTATTCGCGCAACATTTCGGCACGCGCAATCAGAAAACTGTGATTTGAAAGACATTTGTCACGAATGTTGCAAACATAGGTTACATTTTTGTACGAGAGAAATTTATCGCGTTGTATGAACATTGTAATAATCTGAAATCTGTCACGCGTACTACGAAACAAAAAACAATTTCTGTGAAAATTATGAAAAAAATGTACGTTTTTAAATAACTGTTCTTGTCTTATCTTAGCTCATACATTTTCTTCTGTATTTAGAATAAAATTGTTAAGAACGAAAAGAGGATAAAAATTTTAATAGAATACAACGCGTATATAGATTTTCTTTAAATTTTATTTAAATTTATTTAATTTTGTTTCAAATATATGTGCAATTTTATGTTTATGATCTATATATTGAATTATTCTTATTATTACTAATATATTTTTGAGAAATTATGTTTTGTTTAGTTAATTCCATAAGTATATTTGCGATTATGATGCGATGGTAATTTATGATAAAATTAAAATAAATTTACTGTAAGAATACATCATCCTACTATAATCGGTTTCTTTGCAAATATATAAAGAACTTTGTAGAATTTGTCAAAAGACAATGAATTTGAAAAGTAAACTTAGAATTCAAAATAGTCCTTAAAAAAATTAAATTTTTTTTAGTCTCTCTCTTCCTCTATTTGTTAATTATAAGAAAGAAGTTAATAAGGGTTTTATACGAGATATAAAATAATGCGAAATATATATAAAATAATAAGAAATAATTCATTTAAAAAAAATCTTCTTAAAATAAGAGAAAGATTAATTTTTTCACTAAAGAAATCACGAATTTCTTTAGAACATGTTCAGAATATGTTTAAAACTTATTTTTCTGAATATTTTTCGTTTGTTGCTTATATTTTCAGGACGGAAAAAATAGACGAAAGATTTTCTCAAATTGACCTTCTAAATAGGACCTAAATAGACCTTTCTATAATTTTCTTGAAATATCTGAAATATTTGAAGGAATCGCCGCTTGCAACACTGCATCAAATTTATGTGACAATCCTATTTGGGAAATCCAAACATCCGATAATCGTATAGAATAAATGAACTTTGAGGTTTCTATCAAAATATGTAAATACGTAAATATTGTATTAATAGCGCTTTGTCATGCTCTTTATTATTTTCGAGGCACTTCTAAATTTTCATAGTAAAATCACCTTCAAATTTCTTAATCCATATAAAATAGTTCATAACAAGTTTAATTTAAGTTTGCATTTAGTCGAATTTGCGTAATATGCTAAGTTCAATGAAAGTTTCAAACGTACAAACATACGAAGCTTGTTTGTAACTATTCCAGTCGAACTTTCAGTCAACACAATTCAGAATAAATCTTTATTGATCAACGTTTACGAAACGTTGGCGTATTCTCCGGTGATAGTATCTAATAGCACTTTTGCAATTTTCGGTAAAGCTTTCTTTGTGGGAATTTATAGACATTTATTTGTATTTGAATGTTAGATGTAGTGAAAGGAAGCATCGCGAAAAAGATAAATCTTCATTTCGGCTTGCTAGTGCGAATCCTGCAGTTGAATCATTTCATAATGACAATTGTGATGGAAACAATTTTATACATAATTTGACATTTTTATTGTCATATTATAGCTCAATGAAAATTAAATCTTGTAGCTGCGTATTCGAGAAATTTGCTTGAAATAAAAAACGTGAATTTTCCGTGAATTTTTACTTTTAACATAGCATTTTTGGAAGTGAATTTTGAGATATGTTTATAACAATTTTCTTAATCTTTATTTTAATTTTCCTAAAGAAATATACGTATGAAATCTTAAATTAAACTTTTACAAAATTAAAATACTTATAATGCCACTTTTTCCGGCTACAGCTTCTAGAAAAGAACACATGGAAGTTGTTTTATTATATTTCGTGAAGAGACATCAAAGGTACATTAGAATACGAAGATGTTATAAAATATTTACTAGTATGAGAAAAGTAATGTAAGATCACAACGCGTGCTTCGCTCTTTGTTGAAAAATTCTTTTGAGATTTGATACATCTTCTTTCAAACTTTCGTAATTTAATATGAAAATATTTCATATTCTTATACTGTATACTGTATATTATTGTAACTTATTAATTTATTTTATCCTATATTAAAACATAAATAACCGCATCATTTAAATTATTTTAACTTTCATGATGTAAGAAAACTTTTGGCACGTTAGTGCTAAAGACGTGTAAATATTGTAGCTCTTCACGAAATTTAATAAGCACTCCCGTGCGTGCGTGCGTACGTGTGCGTGCGTGCGTACGTGTGCGTGCATTTCCAGCAACTATGGAAACACTGGCAAAAGTGATGTTATAAGAATTTAAATTAAATTTTGCAAAAATTTAATTTAAGATTTCTTGTCTATATTTAAAATTAAGATTAACTGCATATTTTAAATTAAAGAATTGTTGAACATTTAACAAGATTTGCTGAATATTTTTAAAATTGATAGTTTAAAAAGATTCTACATCCCACGAAGTT
The DNA here is from genome assembly GCF_024713525.1 of Acromyrmex echinatior. Classification (NCBI taxonomy): domain Eukaryota; kingdom Metazoa; phylum Arthropoda; class Insecta; order Hymenoptera; family Formicidae; genus Acromyrmex; species Acromyrmex echinatior. The sequence goes on along the minus strand of NC_141852.1, from coordinate 15,695,534 downwards.
TTTGATAAAGCATATATCAATTTAATATTATATTAGTCAAAATTATATCAAGAGCAAAACGCCACGTGTATACCTTATTTATAATTAATAATATAAAGAAAGTGAAGGGGCATGTAAGAGTCAATTTTAAAAACTTAACTTGTGAAAAAACATAATTTAATACATTACAGTTCATAAATTAAATATGAGCTATAAATTCAGTAATATTATATGTTTCGACTTCTTGATTGAGTTATCTTCATATAGATATTCAAATAGATGCAGTAATACAATACTTGGATGAATAAAAAATAACGCAGAGAAGAACATGAAGTGTATGAGTTAGATAAGACTCGATGAATAATATGTAAAGAGACAGAAATTGCTCACAAACGGTTGGAAGACCGATTGTTGGAAATTTCCGGATGTTAGAAATGGCCATATAATTATTCTTCGCACCGTATGGTCATTTGGAATATCCGGAAATTTCCAACAATCGGTCTTACAACCGTTTACGAGTAATTTCTGTCTCTCTACATATTATTCATCGGACCTTATCTAACTCATATACTTTACGTTTTTTTCTGCGTTATTGTTGATTCATCTAAGTATTATTACTTTTTTTATTTGAATATCTAAAAATAGTTCAATCAAGAAGTTGAAATGTAATATTACAGAATATATACATAGCTTATATTTAATTTATGAACTATAATGTATTAAACGTTGTGTTCTTCATATGTTAAGTTTTTAAAATTGAATTTTTCATGTTTTTTACTTTTTTTATATTATTAAGTGTTCTTTAATTTTACTAATTTATTTATAATTAACGCGTTAGTGGTTTGTTACTTCAAACAGAACCAGACTTCTCTATGGTCTATGCATCAGTAATTAATGGTTTAAAATATAGCCGATGATTGTAGTAAATGGAGATTCATTAAAGGTTTAGTTAAGTGCAGAAAATCGATCGATTCAACTCTTTCGATTTCAAAGTAGAAATTAATCTACATAAAAACTCAATGCGCGGTAACAAAAATAAACAGTATATTTTTTAATAATAGACTAAAATTACTACAGTGAGTGCAAAAAGTATTCGTACAGAGAAAATATTTAAAAAAAAAATTTATTCTTAAAAAGTGCATTATCTAGCGAGAAATGAGTCATCGAATTGATGTTGAATCGATGATTTCAACACCAATTTGACGTCGATTCGACGTTTAATTGACAATCATTTCTTGCTGGGTAATTAATAATTTATTCATAATAAAATACATAAAGAATAAAATACACTACTGTAAGTTTCTTAAAATTATATATTCCAAAAAGATGTGTATTGATTACAGAAAAGATATCATTTGAAAAATAAGCGAAAAATTTTATTGTTTACATGCTTAAAAAATTCGTACAATCGAGAAATTTAGCTTCTAAAATCAGAAATACATGCGAAGCTCTTTGTTTATGTTAGAACAGAATATATTCATTGTATAATATTGCTAATTAATGTTTATTTTTTACAAATAAGACTTTTTTTATATAAAAAATTTCTACGAATACTTTTTGCTCTCACTATATATTTTATAAGTACGTTAACATATTTTTCTTAGCATCGAATCTAATTTTAATCTTAAAAGAACTTTCAAATTTTGACCTATTTTATGCATTATCGAATTATTTAAAACTTATTTTGTTTATTCAGTATAGATATTAAGTGGATTCTAAAGCCGTATTATCGATTAAATCATACTGTTTGTATGATGACAAAAAAATTCGAAATTGAAATCTTAAGAAAAATTTTTTGTCATTCTTGACATAAACTCCATTTCACAGACACGTATTAATGCGTATAGTTTAGTCCTGGAAAAAGATTTTCGAATTACTAAAAGAGAAAAAAGTATAATAATTGTTATATAAAAACTATACAGATGGCTTTAGGATCCCCTTAAACGAAATAAGAGTTCTAAATAAAATTAATTCTAACGAACCTACTTAAATTAAATTCAATGAAAAATATTAAGCGGAAATATTAAGTAATCCTGGAAAATATTAATTCAGCGAATGATCTTTTGGTTAAGAATTTCTGCATGAATTATCTTTGAGACAAGAACTGTCTTTTGACGTAAATGTATAAAATAAATGTATAGATTATACCGGTTTTTCATTTAAGTTGCATTATTTAACAAAAAGTCATCGTTTTTTCGAATACATGACTTTAAAGCTACGGACGTGTAAATAATTACACAGTATTAAATATTCTCTTGGTTCTTATTAGAGTAGGTATTGAGAAGCAAAGGGGAGTGTACATTATGCATATAATACGCATTGTTTAAATTGGAACAAATGCGTGGGCTATGTCACTTGAATACAGTGCAGGAAAATTATTGTCAATATTTGAGTACATTTATCTGCTATGTAAAACTTGAATAATTTATAGGTAAAGCAAATTATTGTAAATTGAAGCAAATATATGAAAGTTGTATATATATATATATGAGAATATTGTTTTATATCGAAAGATAATAATTGTTACATATAACATTTTATTTGCGCAAAAAAATGTATATTACAAATTGATAATTGACTGATTAGAAACTAGCTGATAATACCGCTGCTGAAACAAGTTAAAGCTTAGGAAGGATTTTTATTCAAAACTCACTTGAATGATTTATTACTGCAAATTTATCTTTATTAAAGTACTTGCTGACGTAAAGCATATTTCATGATTCGTGTGGAAAATATCAGCATTTTGTGTGTATAAAAGTATTATTCTTGTGTCAGAATTTCAACTTTTGCCTTCTGAAACTGCATAAATTCACGAACGTATAAAATAAACATTAGGTATAATATGTAAAATTTATTCTGAAATAAATAGTATAAAATAAATTTTGGCGCGTTATTATAATCAATAAAAAATAATTCAGGCTATCTATCTACTTATTTACAATATGATAAAACCTTTCAGACGCACTTATAATCAATCATTCGAATATGTCTATATGTCTACATGTCTTTATTTACACGCGCATTATAACTGTATATCTAAATAAAAGCGAATGAAAATAGATCACAGATTGCTTTTAGCTTATACGGAAACACTCTCTTCTGATCTTTTCGTGGACGTTGTGCTTCCGATGCTAGGCTGCTGATGAGCAAGGAGATGTCCTCGTTCAAAGAGAAATGTCGAGGATGAATCCTCCTTTTGTAACGAGTAAGCATTTTGAGGAAAATTGCTTGCATTTCCATTATTTCTATTGCTATCCTTGATATTTTCTTGTCGGTTCGACGTAAAACAAAATATATCTTTGACTTGAGCAATCGTATGCCTAAAAAAAAAATGTAAAATTACTGCAATATATAGAGTTTGATTAAAAAAAAGGATCACGTTTCGAGAAACATGTTTTATAGAATATAAAATTATTATATATCTAATATTAAAATTACATTTATCTGGTATGAAAATTTTATACTTTCGTACCTAACAGAGCATACATTTCGATCATGAGGTTCATTCAAGGAATCGCATCTGTGCGGATGAGATTTCTTAACTTTCAAAATTTTGTTCGTCGGCTTTCTCGTGCAGCCTATTGTTCGTTTGAATGCATGGCGGTATTTGATGCTCATCAAATTGTAAAGAATCGGATTAACAGTTGTACTGAAGTAATATAGACAGCCGCTCGAAATGTAAAGCCATTCGTTTAAATCTGGATAATAATCGGAATCCTGTGCGTAGATGTAAAGCAAACGCTGGGCATGAAACGGGGCCCAGCAAAGGAAAAACATGATAACAACCGCACCTGAAAGAAATCACATCTGGAATTTTAAAACTTAAAATTTAATTATTAAGATTGTTAATTAATAAATGTCTCAAAGAGATATAAACGGCTAAAAACTAAGAATACAATTAAGGTAATGAAAGTAATAAAATATAATTAATAAATTAGGTGTTACATAAGAATTCCCAACAAAACTAATTTCAACATTATTATGTCTTCATTGCAGTCACAAATAAATTGACAAAACGCAATTAGAAAAAATTTAATTAAAAAAATTATTTTATTTAAAAAATTTAAATTATATTACAAAAACATTTATAATCACAAATATAAAAAGGCGAAAAACGAAGTAATCAGAATATAGTTATGTCCACTTTATTTTTAATTGATCGACAAAGCATCATGGATGCATCGCAGGAATGCTAGCAAACATTGATTACTCAATCTTTTTTACTAAGATTGTTAATATCGAAAATAAAAAACAAAAAAAGTATAATGGATCAAATCACCGCCAACAAGAATTACAATACGATTATTGTGATTAGATTTATTATTCAGTACTCGGCAATTTTTCAATTATCGCTACAATTAAATTATTAGAGAAGAAAATAAATTGACCATGATTAAAAACCACGATTACGATTAAAGAGACTAAAGATCATGATTATCATACTTAACATCCTGATGACAGATTTTCTGGATTGAATCTGTCGATGATCGCCATGAACGGAGGCTTGTATTGGGCCAAGTGCTTCCTTGGTACTCCTTTTAATTTTCAATCCCATCCTCGCATATACTACAAGGATTATGAGCATCGGTATCAAAAAGAATACGATGCAACTGAGCTCATAAAGAGGGAATTTTGGCATATCAGGCAGAAGCATTGCGCAAATCGCCGAATCAGCTGAGTAATTTCCTGATCCTGAAAAGAGTACTTGATATTTTAACGTAGAACAGTTATTTTAAATAAATTTGTGTACTGAAACTGTAGTTTAAATAATTAGATTTTGAATATATTCGGAATTAAATTTTAAATATTTCGCATACAAAAGAAAATTTTGAGAAAGAAACGGTCAATGCAATGATAAGCTTTTAATACAAGTTTAAGACTTAAGATTACAGAAGATTTAAATTAATTAATTATCAAATATTGATTTACGATAATCGTAAGGAATTAATGTGTCGGCTTAACCTGGCGGATATTCGACGAAATTGACCTTGGCATAAATTGCGAATGGTATGGCCGAGACAATTGCAATCGACCAGGCTGTAAGGATAAAACGTGTCGGTCTTTTGAGACCGCTCATCGAATAGAGGTGCAATGGATGACAGATGGCCAAATACCTTTCCATAGAGAAAGCCACAATTGTGAGAACCGATACGTAAGATGACCTGTGAAAATTGATGCCCAGATTTAGAAGATTGTCAGATTTCTTCGTGAGATACAAAGAACCAGACGAGGTATTTCTTACATTTCTGACACATATGCCCGAATTTTACATAATCCTGTGCCAAGGACCCACGGATACTGCTGCCAAAACACACTTAGTTCATTAGGGAGACCTAGAATAATTAATTAACATTAGGGATTTCGATTAATAAATTATTTTAACTCTCGAAAACTTTTACTCTCTCTAAAGCTTTTTTATTCTGAAGAGTGAAATCTTACGAAAGATAAAAAATTAAGTCACTCTTTTTCAAGATTGGCTTTTCAAAATTTTCACTCTTTAGAGCGAGATCTTGAGTTAGATCGAATTTCACTTTAACTCAAAAAACACACAAAAGTCAATAAAAAATCAAAATGATTTATTTTGATTTTTAACGTCAATGAACAGTTAAATTTCGTATTAAAAAAAATCATCATTTTGACTTTTATGACATCATAAATAAATCATTATTTTGACTTTCTCTTGAGTTGGTGTGTTCCTTGGGAAAGAGTTTAAAGAGTATACATGCTTCATTAAATTTTCTATGAGGCAAACTGAAAATACTCAAAAGGTTCTATAACGTAAAAGAAAAAATAAAAAGAAAATATGACTAATTTGGAGCATCCTGTAATGTATTTTAAAAATACTCATTGGAAGAATATAAGAGTGATTAAATTTATGCGAATATATAATACTCTCCATCTGTGTAATCTGAGTCTTTTTTTATATAATTTTAGCAGCAATATTTCCGTTCAACTTGAATTTCCATTCAACTATGATTCAAGTTTGTCTAATATAAAGGAGGACGCAGAGACTGATTCATCCTTCTACATCTTATTAAAAACTTTGGATCTATGACAGAGATTATTAACTATTTGGTACTATAATATAGAAATATTAAAAAATAATCCTGAATTTTTTCACATTTTCTGAAAGCTCTTAGAACAGTAAAAAAAAACTTGACCTGGACAAAGAGAGTAAAAATATAGTATAATTGCAGACGGAAAGTTAAATATATTTTCCGTAATGGAGGGGCAAGAAAATTATAAGAATGTTATCACTTTTTAAAATTTAGCTCTTCTTTCTCGCAAAATTTGAAACACGGTTCTTGCCTTCTGCTTCAATCTCTTATTCTTTTTACATTTTCAATTACTTTAATGTAAGGTATCCCGATCCAATATGGTGTGTACTCAAAATGCCCTATTCGTTTGTAATTAATTCCATAGATAGCAGTAGTAGCTCGTGATTATCTATCTATCTATCTTATGATTATCTATCTGACTAGATTGCATCAATTTATCGGTCAATTTGTTCATTTTGTTATCGTCGGTAAAGCAAAATGCAGAATATCGTGATGTAATATTTTGTAAGTAAATAATTTCTTTCTATAACTACCAAAAAAAAGATTATTAATTTTAATATATTACTGTAAATCTGTATTCATATTTTATAACTTTATATATTTAGTTAATATTTTTATCACAATGTTCTGTTTATAATTAAAGAGAAGAGATAATAGGACCGGCCAATTTAGGCGTGCCTAAGCATGCTGAGTATATACGCATCGATTGTTTTTTTTTTATATGTTTGTTATTTCATATCGTGAATTCTAATTTACCTAATATCGTGAAAATAAATAAATTAATAGATAAATGTGTGTTGTGTAAATAAGCAGATAAGTCTATTGTCCGGAAAAAATAATATTTTTATAATATTTCTTTGTGCGCTCTTATCTCTCAATAAACATATATCAATATATTAATAAGCTTATAATCATACTCGTATAAAAATAATATTGCATGTATCACTTTATTTTCCATTTTTCTAACATTTTTACAAAAAAGAGGGAAACATACTTAGGTCATATTGAATATATATATATTAGGTGTTGGAATTAATTCGTAGCGTTTTACAAGTGATGGGAAGTACTTTCATTAATGTATTTTTTAATGCTCATGTGAAATAAATAACATTCTTTCATTAAAAAACGCTACGAATTAATTCCAACACCTAATATACCTAGCGTGGAACGTTACTTTTTTATAATCTTTACACTGCACTTATATAAATATTTGAATATGTCTCATATTTTTCACATTCAGAAATATTTCTTCTTTTGAATGTCACTGCTAATCTTCAACTTTGGACTCAGCAAAAAATTATAAAAAAATTACAAAGCTTAGGACATACAAGTTAGGAATATACAAGATTTACATCAGCATTAAAGTTTCGACATGCTCTGGGATAAACACTTGTCTAGCCTCCTTCCTCTCTCCTTCCTTTATATGAGTGTAAATTAATTTTCCGAAAAACAGATTTTCGACTTAATTACCGACTGGTAATTAGCGCGAAGCATCACCGTATCATGACAATATTAACGAGGTTGCGCGCGCGCGCGCCTTTCCTGTGCAAATTAAAATAACTTTCATTATATACCTTTGCCGTAGAAATAACTGAACATTCGCTGCATATCATTGTAAGTCGAATAAACTCCATTCAAGCACCATTCAAATGTTCTTGTTTTAATTAATGAATTATAATATTACGTGAAGCGTTTATACAACAAGACGAATCTTTGTGTCTTTCAGCGCAATCTAATATCTTTTTATTCTACTGTTTGTCCATTAATGGAACGTCTGTTTTTTTTTACTGCTTTTGTATTAACTTTTCGTTTATTTTTTGTATTAACCTTTCTTTCTTTCTTTCTTTCTTCATTAATTTTTTTGTTAGCACGTGGTTCTAAGATGATTCTTTTAACAATAATTTAGCAAAAATAAAGATCTAAATGAAAATGTTAGAAATATTTATGTACATCTCTTATAGAAATGAATTAAAAAACAAGCATCATATTATTAATAGTTATGAGTGTACCCAGAATTTCAGTCTCAAGAAGGAGAAAATTTATTTTCATACAAAATATATTAAAATAGTATAAGTATATTAAATATATATATGTATATATATATGTATATAACATATATTATTAAATACAGCATAATTTTCTTTGTGTGCGTGCGTGTGTATGTGACTAATTAAATATATATCTATTATATACTCGATGAGAAGTTTTATTCCTTTCTTCGCAGAATTTCTTACGAACGCGTGTCACAAATTGTGCAATGACCGTTTAACTTTTCACCTTAAATTGATGTTCATAATTTAATTGTTTTCCTCTATCAAATTTAAGGGAAATTCCTCCTTGTCATATTAAAAGTATATCTCCATTTTTTCTTAGATTTTTATGCTAGATTCTAGATCAATCATCTCCCAAAGCATAAAAGCTATCCGGTATAGTCACTCAATATATAGTCTTCGTTTTTTTTTTATAAAGCTTCACAATAAGCACCGAAACCCTCATAAGGTCTGATTCCTACTGGAAGTTGGAATACGTGTCATGAATAGTATAGTCAAAGGTCTCCTTAAGTGGAAGCCTTTCGGTCGTTGCTATTGTGCCTAACATTTTTTTAAAGTGGCGCTTGTGTTATACAACAACATTCGTCATCTGGCGAAGTCTTTTATTGCATATTATAAAACTGCTGTTTTACTCGTCATGGACGCGATTGTTTCAGTTTCTCTTTTTTTTGTTGTTTCTTTTGATCTCTCTCATGTCAGAACCGATAACTGATTTATAATTAAAGCCTTCGTAAAGTGGCGCGTCCCTCTCGATTCCGATCGGTATGTTTGAATAATTTTCACATGTTGCTGACTTTTCACATTTTTTTCTATATAAAGAATTTGTATTTTAAATTTGGCGAACCGCCAATTTTAATTTATTTACGACATCCACATACATACATAAATTATATGTTCTGTCTGCTTCAATACAAGAAATTTGGATCTTTATTTAATTCATTACTCTTATTTAGTTTATTAAATGCTCTGCTCTGATATTATTCAAATACTATTCAAATTATTTCATTTATTGCATTATATATATATACACACACACACACACACACACACACACACACACAATTTATTGTACGGGCATTGACTTCCTTGCATTGATGCATATTAAAATAGCTCCTTGAAAATAACAAAGAGAATAATAAAGAATGTGGAATTATGTGAAACACGAAATAACTTAAACTCCGATGTTTTTATATTTATATATTTTGTATCTTCTGCTATTTTTGAGAATGAATAAAGGGAAAAGAAAAATAAAACAATTAAGACTTCTAAAGAATAAGGAGTAGATCTTAATGTCTAATAAAATTTTTATGTACATTTTTTAATATAAGTTTTTTCAATTCTTTATACTATTTATGGATCTTTTTCCTTAATTGTTTGATTTATTTATATAAAACGGTCTAGATGTCTAGATGAATTTATTAAAAGAAAAAAAATTTTCCAAACCAAAGAAGAGATTTCGCTTAGATAAAAACTGTACCTACATATAAGACTCGTATTTTGTTTAAATAGCCTATCTCAGATTTTTCATGTAGAATTGTTATCATGTCCAAGTCTTCAGTCTCACGAATTCCTCGCAATGACGTAAATACGAATGCCATTGTTACCATCGGCAAACAAACCACTGTGCAGATAACAATCGCAATTGTACATATAAAACGGAGATTAATTTCATGCTTTTATCTACGTGCGTCAATGCTAGGAAAGCAGGAGAGTATCAAAAGTGTATGTGATCGCGATAATACAGATAACATACAATAACTGATTTTATTTATCCGATGAAAGATCGTGTCGCGTTTTGAAATGCTCGTGTTGTCAAGCGTTACTAATGATATGTACTGATTTAAATTTAGCTTTGATTAAATTTAATTAAAGCTACAAATTACTTAAATAAAAAATATATTAGCGATTGAATATAGCGACAGTATTAACGAAAATAATTTTAATTGCATCTTTGAACATTTTCAGTTACAATCTCTCTCTGTGGTATTTTATAAATACCTCAATAAAAGGGAAGGCTTGTATTTATTTGATATTTTGTTTTTATTGTAAATGTGATGAATAATATATTCTTCAAATTTTCAATAAAAGGGATGCTTGTATTTATCTAATATTTCTTATTGTTTATCTTTTAAATGATAAAAATGTGCGAATAATATTTTTGAAACGTTACAGATTACAATATTTTTTATTGATCGATATTATTTGTTAAAATTACGTAAAAAAGAACTTATTAGAAAAGAAGCGCGAAGAAATGCATTAGATACGCTAAGGATTCTCAATTTAATTTGTCACCATGTCAAAAGGATTGGCTTCGTTCTACTGTTCCCTTTGATTTTTAAATCCAAACCAATTTGTTCCTTCGACGAGAATTTGACCTCATTCATTATTCAGATTTTTTTGATCTTACTCAGTCCGATATTGGAAATAACCCGATGGAATTTATACATATTGCAAACAGGTTCTCGACTAAATCGACACCGCAACATATCTATTATTTCGCGTTATCCAAATGAGAACGGTTTAAGCGAGCCGACTATCGTTATCAATTGCTTTATCAATTATCAAAATCGCAATATCAACGAGCGAAGAGCCATCGGCAGTTAACGAATCGTTGATTTACCAGCCAGAAGCGATTCAGTCGTCAACGTTGCTTTATATCGACCCCTGATTGAAACGAGAGTGATAAGGGAGGCGAATTTTCAGCTTGCAAATAATTGTAATTCACGTTATAAACATAAAATTCTACGCATTACGAGAGATAAAGAAACATGAACCAAGAATGTGGAAAGCGCGAAACAGTTTCCTGATATCTCGTTTTTTACATTTATATTTTATATTTTTTGCTATTTTCGAGAATGATAAAAAGGAAAAAAATTTCAAGCCAAGGCAGAGATTTCGCTTAGGCAGACGTACGTAAGACTCATATTTTATTTAAATATGCAGCAAGCATGCAGTATTCAAACTTATATTCTTATTTCTTTCATTTTACATTATAGGAACATTCTTTTATTAAAATCGTCTGCGAGCACCTTGTATTTTGTTAGAGTCCAAACTATTTAAAGATAGATTCTGCAACGAGTATTAACCTATCAAGTTAGGTCTGTTTCTTACTGCGTAGTCTGAGAAGATCCATCCTAACTGAAATGACGTGACTTCTTTTTACACAGTAAAAAACATTTTGTATTTAATTTTGTATTATGTTAAAAATGTTAAAATCAATCGACTCAAGTCCTTGTTAAAATTTTGAGTTGAATTTATAACATAATGTAAGTACATTATTTAAATAATTTGTTTTTGACTTAATATTCAACATTTCAAAATAATACAATTTATGAATAACTGAACAAGTAACATGAAAATGTGTTCTAATTTTAAAACGTAAATTTTAAGACGAATGAATAGGTTAATTTAACGTATCATGTAAATGTTAATTTTACTGAAAAAATCTGTTTCCACAATTAACTTACAGATTGTGTTAATTACTTTCTAATATATTCATCTTGTATTAAATTAACACAAAAATTTAAGTGGATTGTTTGAAATGTGTTAAATTTAATAAAAATTTTCTGTGTACATTCTCACCGATGAGTAAGTGAAGAGGAAAGTACAAAAGAAAAAGCAATTAATACCTAAATGTGAGAAATGTTCGCCTATAAAAAAAAACGCTCAAAGACAACATCGAGAAACAATTTCGATGTTTGTTTTGTTCGCTCACCTAATAAAAGTAGAGTGAGGTCGGATATGGCTAGACTAAAGAGGTAGTAGTTGGTGGCGGTCTGCATGGACGAATTTCGAACGATGACTGTGCACGTGGCGACATTGCCGAAAATTCCGGTGATGAAGATCACCACGTACGTGATCGTGAGCGGTATTACCAGCTTGAGAGTCAGATACTTCGGTCCCAGCACTTTGCTCAGATACTCATCCTCGGTCAACTCATTCAGATCCCAGTCCCGCCAGAAATCGAGCGTGTCGTTTTCGATGTCCCCGTCCTGACTCGACGTCCCCATGCTCGGAACCTTCGTGAGGATGTCACACGCTAGTTCGGTTCATCATGACAATACCTTCACGCGTATGCACATTCTGATATCACTCGGTATCGCGCACGCAAACAAAGAAACGCGTCAGGATCCTCGATAAATGTTCTTCTGTTGATTGTTAATGGGTCACTCACTTACGACGATATAATCTTGTTGCAGAATCTTTCTGAGACAATAAAGGAAAACTAACGCGAAGCAGATGGGATAAGAGTCATTTATGCATCCTTGGCTTTTCTGACTAAATTCCAAGGCAACATAGAAAGCAATTCGTGCTGATAAAAGCGTGGATACGTTTATTATTATTTGACAAAATAAACGTTCCCCGTTTTCGTTTCCGCACTGTGAATAACTGGTTCACGTTTATAGCTTCGCTGCCAAGCAAAATTATAATTATAATTTAATTGAAATTAGATTGCAATTATAAATCGTATTCAAAGAATCAATATCACGTTTTTAATTGTTCTTTGAATATTTGCGCAGTGTTACAATCCGCGATCGTCATAACATAATTGTCACACATCACAGTTATCACTTTTGTCTTTTAAAATTTTTTTTTATTTTTACGTACTCGAATTTTTCGACGATGAAACCGCAATATAACCGAAAAGTCTGCAATATCGTAGTGATCGAATTTCAATCGATATAAACGAAATTACGAGCTCCGTGCTGAAAGACGCGCTGTTTACAATTTAGCACTCGCGAGATGTCAGAATAACGTAGATTGTGTTCGAAAGCATACAAGTGTTTGTAATTTCAAGAAACATGTGTCTTCGTAGGTTATGCAAGGTCACCTATCGACTACTTTGACTCGTCAATTGACGCTAATGATCCAAGACCACCGAACGTCTATCGCGACAAAGATGTTAGAACAGGTCTATCATCCGCAATAGAACGTCGCTGAATATGAACTGAGCGCGATGATCTTGATAATACCATTAAGAACACCTGTCGACTGCTTCGTCGCTGATAGCGAATTTCCTTCACAACGTAGCATCAAATTAATCAAATCTCTTTCTGAAGATTGTTAGAATTTTGCAGATAATTTAGGTTGGTCAGTTTTAATGTTCGATATAGTGGTTTCGAAGCTCAAAAGAAATTTCTTTTATAAGATTTAAATAAGATTCAAGAAATTCCTATATCGAGGTAACGATGAAAAGTTTAAGAGCAATTTTCTCCGCAGAAATGCGCAAATTTATAATAACTAGCGTTATTACCTTTCTTAAGAGGAAACTTTCTTCAAAACATTTTTCTCACTTAGTGTTAATGTTTGAAATCTTCTTGGAGAATATTAATACGAAAGTGTTGTTAGAAAGATTTTTTTTACGCATCTTTGATAGTTTTCAAAAATATTTTTTCTTGATCAAAGTTGTGTTCCGAAATTTTCTTGAAATCACTTTAAATTTTTAGAAGCATCTTAAGTCTGCAGCAGGCAGCAATTTTTCTTAATAAATTTAATAAATTACTACAATTTATACCATAGAACATAGAATTTTTAGTAATTTACTAAATCGCAAGCAATTCAGCGAGAAAAATCGCATCGTCTGCCGCAAGCTTTAAATTAGGTTCTTATAAATTACTCGACTTATCAAACGTGATAAAGTTTTAAGCGAACAAATTAACTTTTCTTTTAAATTTGTATAATATTCCGGCTTTTCTACTCCGATAATTTTGTGTAAGAAATCATTATCAACATTAATATTAATAAGTTATATAAATTATTATATAAATAAAATTATAATAGAAAGCTATATAGCTTCATCTTTTTGATATTGGAAAGCAATGTTTAAATACTGCACGATATTAATTTAACAAAGAAAGGAATTCATAATAACATTATAAAGAATATATACTCGTATACTTTGTTAAAAAAGAAATATAACTAAATTCAATAATTTGTTACAAAATAAACTTTTATAGTTTTGTGAATGTTCGGCTATTGTAATAACGCTTGTGTAACGTCTCTCTCTCTCTCTCTCTCTCTCTCTCTCTCTCTCTCTCTACCCGCGCGCGCGCACGTGTGTGTGTGTGTGTGTGTGCGCGTGCGTATATGTATTTTTCAAAATGTGCATTGAACAAAAGCTCTGTCAAATCATGACACAATCATGATTTCTCATCATGAAACACGTAAAAACTTTTATTCCAATTTAAACAAAAAAAAAAAGAAAATAATAAAATCAATATAAACATTATAAAAAATTATTTATTACACAGAAAATTAAACTTACTTTATTCCTTAAAAAGATATGTAAAATTGCATCTTTTTTCCATAATAGTCTCAATATATATAATCAGAAATTAAATTTTAAAAATTAAAAAATTTATAATATTAAAATTATCAAAGTTTTATAATTTTAAATTTCTAAAGTTTAAAAAAATTTAATTTTTAAATTACAAAAATTTCAAGTTAAATTTGAATATTTTTAATGTTAAAAATTTTCAAAACTAAAAAATGTGAAATTAAAAATTTTTTAATTTTAAAATTAAGAAATTTTGAAACTGGAAGTTTAATTTTTATGGTGTCTTATGTTGAAATAATATTATATTATAATATTCGTTGTATTATGATATTCGATTCGTTATTGCTGTCTCTCATTAAATTTCTTTTTATATATTAAAATATAAGACACCAACTTCTTTCATGCCAGCAACATTTGTGTATTTTTCACGTTTGTTTATGTCAAAAGGATTCAGTCGAGCTGAAGCCAGTAAATCATCTCTTATCTGTACAGAAATGACTTCTTAAGTCAAAATAAATCGTTTCTGCTAACGTCACTAACATCTTTTTAATGCGAGCCGTAACGCAATTTACTTCTATGTAGCAAATCAGGACATTTGTCGCATATATATTGCATTCAATATTGTATATTTTTGTCCTCTTCTAAACGTAAGTGAAAAATAAGAGAAAGATGCCGTCGCTTTATCTCGCTAAGATATTCTCGAAAAAGAAAAAGAACATTTTTCAAAAAGAAAAGAATTGCGGAAGTTTTATCAATGATTGTATCCTATTGTGTCTCTGAAAACATTTTTAAATTGAATATAGTTTTCATTAAAAATCGGCAAAAATTGATCTGTATGTTATTCATACATTTTATTCATACATTGTTGTTGTTTAATTTAAAAATCTTATGTCCGGTTGTATTAAATTTGTAGAAAATGACAAGATAAAATTAAATAATTTAAATTGATTTAGATTTAGCTTTCATAAATAATAAATTTTATAAATAATAATAAATAAAAAAATCTAAATTATTATTCAAAACGAAAGAGAAATATAATTCTTTTTCGTTTTGTATAATAGAGAAAATAAGATAGAAATTGGAATTGATTTCGAAAATCAATCCTTAATTTCGAAACTTATTTTCACAAAATCAGTCTCCATTAGAATATTCTTTTTATTCATTTATTCATTGAAAGATCTGTATAAATTTTCTCGCGCGATAAGAAAAATTGGAGGCGATTTTTCATTATTAAGGAAACTTAGATATTCTTCCCGCATAAATACAAAACTGACAGTTTCGTAAGTTTGTTACAGCTGAAGTGGATGAGTATGTTATTTTATCGAAACTTTTAAAAAAGAGTGACAAAAAGAGTAACTTTTCTGAAATCGTGGAAATAGAATTTAGCGAGTGAGTATACTGCGAAGTTGCGAGTTACGCCAAGACAATATCAATTATGTGCATCAAATATAGGAAATTTGATAAAAAACTGGGTCAAATATACAAGTGCACGCTTCAGATTTTTCAGATTTCCTTTTTCTGCGACTAGTAACTGACCTTCTTGACTTCAATTTCCTCTTCGTAAATTCTCCAAAATAGCAATCAAATAATCTTCTTGGCGAAGAAATAAGCAGCTTTAAAATTGCTCAAGAAGCATCAAACCATTGGATTGAAAATAATAAACGAAATTTATTAGCTATAGGAAATACAAGTAAGTACAGTGAAGTAAATTCCATTTATATTACAAAAAATTTAAGTAGAGAATTTGGAGAATATAACTGAAAAAAATTTTCAAGTTCTTTGCAAGAAGTTTAAATTAAATTTTATAATAATTCTAAGATATAAGATGAAGTTCGATATTATATGAAAAATACTTTTATTATTTAAATATACAAAACAATTTGCTTTTAAAATTATGTATCAAAGATATAAAATTATGTATATATATTTCTGCATCATATGCAAAATGGCAAGTTCTGAGTTAACGAGAATCAGATTCGCTGGAATCTGTATCACTTTCACTGTCGTCTATTGTCTGATTAGGAGCACATCTATTCGTATTTACGAAAAGCTCTTCATCATCGCACGTAGTATAATTCGTTGCTATCAAACATCCGTTCCTTTTTGGATCCTCATCGAATTCTGGCGGCCAACAATTCTGTTCACGATACCATTTTATATGATCCTGCACATATTTATATATATATATATATACATATATATATATATATATATACATACACACATTATATTTTAATATAAATAAACAAGCTTTGCATGTATTTCTAATTTTAGAAGCTAAATTTCTCGACTGTACGAATACTTTTTGAGCATTCAAACAATACAATTTTTAATTTTCACTAATTTTTTGATATATTTTCTATAATTAATACACATCTGTTTGGTATATATAATTTTAAGAAATATACAGTCTATTTTATTTTTTATGAATAAATTGTTAATTACCCAGCAAGAAATGATCGTCAATTAAACATCAAATCGACGTCAAATTAGTATTGAAATTATCAATATTGATTTGACATCAATTTGATGACATTTCTCGTTGGATAAAATTTACTTTCTAAAAATAAAGTTTTTTTTAAAAAATATTTTCTCTGTACGAATACTTTTTGCACTGTATATATCGTATACATAAAGATAAGTTTTTGTAAAATTTTGTAATACTTATAAAAGAATTAATTTAAATTTAATTATTTTTCATAATTATGTTGATTAGAGAATATTTCTCTGAGACGATAAGCAAATGATATCGCTAACAATTGTAAATATAAATTGTTATAAGATAGTGAATTACCTTTGTGAGTATCTTAACAATTTCGCCCTTGACTTTCTTGCCTTCCACGATTGGCTCGATAACAATGTAGTCACCTCTCTTTATCCAGATGTTTTGTCTAAACTTAGTAGGCATCGAGACAATGTACTGCTCTCCGGCGGGAGTGACGATTTCATGGAGATTGTGGCCGCGCGCCTGCACAATTTGTACGATGCTTTGTGAATCCGTAGGGAGGCTCATATCGTCGAGCTCTTGAAAAACGTATTTACGCTTCGTTGTTACAGATGACATTATAATCTATAAAATTAAATTAAAAATACATAACTTATTCTCTCGCCTCTATTTATTTTCCTTTATTGTGAGACAAAGTTATCTCGAAAATAGCGATACAAAAATAGTTTCATAACATCTGTTTAAATAGCTTTTTATGAGATTGTAACAATTTTTTTAACGGATGGAATCCGCGTCTCATTTAACTTTGCGATTTTTTGCATCATGCCAATAGCCTAGCGAGCCGCCAGATTTTTTCAAGGCAGCCCAGACATCTAAACTTTCGCCGGGCGGTATTTCATATCCATTTTGTAAGCCGTGAGGATTTGATGGAGTCTTACAATCGTGAGTGGACTCTTTGCGAAGAACAGTATCAACTTCTACGGCGGTAAAAAACGCTACCGACATCGGCAGATCTCTCATTCCTAGTCTAGAAGCGCAGAATGATCTCGTCATCAAATTGGTCACGTGCATGGCCAACGCAGCGTTGTACTTATACTTAAACGGGATCAGATATCTCACTTCATCATGAAACGATAAGCAGAATCTAGCGTTATCTCTCATCAGCCATCTCATGGAAACCAGCATCAGATGAAGGAAATCTACCGCGCCACTCTGCACAACCCAATTAATTTTGGTGGGTAAGAATTTGTCATCATCGTCGGTATTAGTGATCTCCAGAGCGCGGCTCAATCTGGCGTCAAGGAACGGCGTGACTGGATATTCACTGCCAGCGATCTGTTCTAATCGGTTGAACATGGCTGATTCTGAGCCGCCCATCCATTCACTCTTCAGGAAGATGTCCTGTAACGCTTTGCCATGCAACTTCGCTATCTTATATGCTTGAGAGGATGTGTAGGCAATGTCTTGTAAGTCATCATTGACGAATTCAGGCTTCAACCAAAATACTTTTTTACCCTTTGTAAGATCAAACATCTTGCGTGATTTAGAGGTAGCTTCGGCATCCGTCATAGATGGATTGAATTGTTTCAGCAGCCGTTGAGCGAACTTCTGACCGGCACCGTAGATTCGGGCGTAGTTGATGACTTTGGCGTGGTCACGCGAAATGCCGATAGCCTTGGCAGTAACGCTGTGCATGTCGGTGCCATTAGACTTAGTGCCAATGAGGGTCATCCAGCCGAAAGGCGTCGCTCCGTGGACACGTTTATAATGTGCATCTCCGATGATCGAGGCAATCCACAACTCCTGGCTGTCTACGTCAGCACCGACAATGTTGTATCCTGGCGGCGCTTGCACCATACATCTGAGCTCGGAACCAATTCGTTCAACATGTGCATTTGATGCTGTCATCCACGTGGGCTCTACAGCGCGACGTGTTAAAGTACCGGAAACGACTACCTGAGGTATTATCGCGCCATAACGCATGTATCGCTTCGTTCTCTTGACGTTACCGGGCAGAGAGTGATTGTCCAGCCATATCACTAGTTGCGACATGATCCTATCACGATTATTCCGCCAGTAAGACAGCATACGAGCGATCTTCAGCACCTCCGCGGCACTGACATCCAATCCGGCGAGTACATTCTCGGAAAACTTGTTAAGGAAGTCCTTAGCGAGCGGATTTCCGACGTTGAAATTGACACCATCCTTGTGCGGCAGCTTGAAGAAGTAGCAACAGTTGTCAATATCGACGTTGCACCACACGCCAGTGCCCTCATATATTTCATCGTATAACTTATCCTGCTTCTTTTTAAATCGCCAGAATTCCATCTTGTGAAGATCGTTTTGTACGTCGATGCTCAAGGTGGCCATCGCGTCATTGGAACTATCTCTGGACGGACTGGGCGCTGGCAAAGGACACTGCACCAAAAGATTTTCCAATGGCACTTTGGTGTCAATGTCGGGATCGTTCCTGTAAGGTACCAGAATTCCCCAACCGTGATCTTTTATATAATGCAACGGATATTTCTCCCATGTCAGATTCAACAGCTTCGGAACTACTTGCATGGAAGTGCTAATATTCTGTGGACCTGGTTCCCAGTCTTCATCTTCACTTTGCTTAGGACAGAGTTTCCTGTACCACGCTGGATATCCTGGCATGTGCGGCATTCTAGCTGGCAATAAATATTTGGTTTTCTCTAAATACGCAAATTCCTTTACTAGAGGATCCTCTTCTTCTTCCTCATCATCTGATAAATATTTAGTGTCTGACTGCTCTTTTGTTTTTTCTGTTATATTTGTCTCTATGCTAGCAGCCTTTACTTTTGAAATTTTGCTTTTCATCTTAATGTTCTGTGTACTCCAATCTTGGTCCCACATCCACAAGTCTTTTTTATATTTCTCATCGTGCATGAGATGACAAACAGCATCGGCTCTCTTGGCGAGAGTGAATTTCGCTTCGTAATTTAAGTCGTCAAAGGTCGATTCTGATTCCTCCAAGTATCTTTGCCAATTGGAATTCACTGGCAAGTATGCTGAACTGAGTTCCAGCATTCCTGCCAAAGTAACTGGATGAGGGAACCTTTCTTGAAAGAGTGGGAATAGTTTGCGTAGTATATTGTGAGTAGCAACTACATCAGAAGCACAGTAAGACATCAACATACTGAAATTATCTTTAATATCTTTAATAGTACCTTCGATAAATAAATTTCTTCCCTCTTTACTTATCTCGTAGCCACAATACAGTTTATGCACTTCTATCAAACTGTTCAATGAAGTGGTAGACTGCCAGATCTCTTTCTCCATGTCTGCTTTCTTAGATACTAATAGCGCTCTTTGGTAACTGTTGAGACCACTGACACATACATGTAATGACATAGTGTCAAGGAAACGAGTTCCTGTGGAATTTAACCAATACTGCTCCTTAATTCTACTTCTGTCATACGATACATTGTGACCCACAATAATTTTTGGTTTCTTCTGATGCTGGTTCAGTCTATGTCCATATTCCTCTTTGCTACTTTCTATAGGAATAAGCATATTTGGCGTAAACAACTGTGTGTCAAATGTTGACTGACTAATACTTTGTACCAAGGAATTTGATACCCAACTGTACCAAGCTTTATCACTGACCGCAGTGGCTAGAGTAGGCAAAGGACCCTGTTTCATGCAGACTTCAACGTCGAAAATTAGACCATCTTCTAAAGGGTAATCTATGCTTTCTGCTGTACCATCTGCTGTATATCTAGTCCAGCCTTCTTTGAAGAGCCATTGTGTTGGCGTTTTGGGAATATCGTTCATAATATCACTTATGATTTTTAAATACGGCTTAGCTTGTACCTTTCCAATATTATAAAAATGTTCCTCTATATCTTTTCCTTCCAAAGCTGGTAGTTTCAAGTTCACGTCTGGCAACCTGGTTGCATCCTCCACGTTTATACCATATGTGATTAAATTTGTCTTTATGCTATCGATTTCCTCTTCAGACAGAGAATTTTCTTTATCATTTTTTCTGAACAATTGCTGGTGCAATGCTTCGGGTAACATTTGCATATTTATTTCGTTAACTCGAACATTATTCTTCGAATTCGCATTTGAATCAATATTTGTACTATTTTCTGATTTCCTTAATTCTTGAGACTTATTTTGTTGTAATTGTTGATCCGATTCAGTTATTTGTCTGTTTATATCGTGAATTTTTGTACTTTTATTGTTAGATTCTATATCTGAATATATATTCTGCTCTGTTGTCGATTTCTTTGATATTTGTATATTAACATTCAACTTGCTTGGCACGACTTTCTCAGACTTTGCGAATAATTTGTGGTAGCCCATCTCAAAATTAACTGGTATCACAGGAGAATTACGAAGAAAGTTTGTGGTTGATTTGTCGTTCTTAGAGGTTAGATTCTCTTGGTTGGATTCTTGGGAGTTTTTCAGACGAATCCTCTTCCACTGAATCCTGGAAAGATGAATGCCGTCCTGCGCGTTGTTGTATTTGTGTCGAATACAAATGTTAATCAAGCGAGTCCTCAGTCTCATCTTTACCATCTCTCCGTTCAATATCACACGGCTATAATGAGACACGTGCTTCGACAGCCGGGGCTGTCGAAACACCGTGTACATTACGAAGGTATCTCTGAATTTTCAATTAAAAAATAACGAAATCTTACCTGATCACACTGAATTAAACAAATTGCGTTTTCTTTGGGAGAATAATAGTTCGATGAATCTCGTAAAATTGTACTTTGGCGAAGTAAACATTACATACATTTGAGAGATTTGATGCTTCTGAAATTAAGCGTTGTTAGGCAGGTTTGCCATCCTAATTCCTATTTGTCATCATAGCTATCCTGTTTCATTTCTTCGAATGTAGCCTAACTTCAAATGAAAAATACGTCTCATCATTTAATTTATCTAATAACTTCGATTTTCCCCCTACAGAAAGAAATTATAAATTCTATAAAATTGTAATATTTCGATAAAACAAGTATCGAGAAACTAGTGTATGTACCACGTGCACTGAAGTGTACCTTGTGTCTAAAGATAGGCACTTTTAGGCGGCGTCCTTAGATTGGCCATCCTGTTCCAGTTCCTATTCCTAACTTCAGACGCAAAGCCGCCATATTACACTCTTGATCACGCGATTTTGAAAATCAATAGCGGATGTGCTTCTTGCTTTCTATTTTTAATTACAACTTTCTCTGCGATAATTGTACAAATAATGAAATGAATACATAACACATTAATTGGCTAATTAATAGTATCCATAATTCGTTGAGAAAAACCAGTCGCGATCCAAGTATAAAAGCTTTCACGGTTTATAATAAATTCGAAAGATATAATTCACACAAATATATATGAATTTATTTTTTCTATATATATATAAAACTTTATATATATGTATGTATAGGCACCTATATTTTTCATTTATCTGTATATAATATTTTTATTTGCATTGTTATCTATTAGTTATCATACATTATTAAGTTTAAAAAGTTCTTTAAAAACAAAGAATAATTTATAAATGCGGTAAATTAATTTTTAGCTAAATCTTTAAATAATGGTTAAGAAAGTGTCTAATAATATTATATATTATTGGCGTTTTAACTTTTGTATTTTCTATAGTTTGATTTATTATTTCTATCTTTAATTGTACTTATGTTAAACGAATAATGGAGTTTATTAAGGTTTTTTTTACTCTTATTAGTCTTTTATATCACGCTGTTGAATTCTAATAACATTTTTGGCCAAGACTATAAATATTAATATTAATCTATATATATTATATACATATAATATAAAATAAATATAATATAAAAATAAATTATAATATAAGTTATATATGAAAAAATATACAGATATACATATGTATGTACGTATATAAAGATTCTTGTTCGAAAATCTAACGCGTATACGTCGATTCTCGTATCGTGACCGCGACGACATCTCGGCGTTCGTCAGTTTATTGTGTTCATCATGGCTTCGACGGGTTAGTAATCGTCGCGAGAATGCTGCTTAATTTTACGTTTTAATTTATTTACAGCGTGACAAGACGACGAAATGTGTTACAGACGAGAAATCGTTTGTCTCGCGCTTCACGAGATTGTAGTCACTTGTCGTACCGGCGTGATTTACTCTCACGTTTCTGCTCGCGTTTGTCACTCTGGCTTTGCCCGTCGCCGCTGTTTACATACATCGCGAATGTTTCAGGATGTGTTCGCGAGTTACTGACGGCTCTTTTCTTGTTTCCAGAATCTCTGGTATGCGACACCCTCGATTTGAGCGGCCAAGGCCTCAAGAAGCTCAGTCGGTGTCCCTCGGACGCTGATATTAGTACGTTGATCATTGACGACAATGACTTACAACGGCTCGATAATTTGGATTCTTATCACAGAATTACGAAGGTAATAGAATTATTAAAGTAATGCACAGTTTCTGTCCATTTTTATCAATAGGTTAGCTTTAATCCTGATTTAAACTTACTCTTTATTTTTTCCCCAATTCTACGAATTAGAAAAAGGTAAAGAATAAATTAAATTGAGATTAAAGCTTATCTTATATTGATAGAAATGGATATTTAAGTCAAAATTATTATTAGAAGATTACTAGTAAAATTATTAATTTGTTTCTGTAATCATAGTTTCGGAGCACAATGATATTTCTTAGTTTTATGCTCTATCCCTATACTAAGTTATCTTTTTATCATTATTTCTTTATTTAAGATATTTTAAAACTAGATTTTATAATAATAAAAAGATAAATAATATAAGATTACAACAATAATTTGCAGAATTATAACTTGAAGTTATTTTGTGAATGTGATGTAAAGACAGTTTATTGTGTTCAAATACATTGCATTCTATAGTTTTATTGCTTTCAGCTTTCGATAATCAGAAATCAATTACTACGAATGTATGGTGTGTCAAAGTTACATAATCTTGTTACCCTTAATTTGGCAAACAATGGTATACTCACAATAGAAGGTATCAAGGACATGATTAATTTGCAGACTCTCTGTTTAGCGGGTAATAATATCAAGGTACGATATATATATTACATTATGTAAGATTACTTGATTATATAATTGTAATATTACTATTATATAATAACAATATGTTATAGTCTATTGAACATTTACATACAAATACCAAATTGGAGCACCTGGATTTGTCTGAAAACAGTATCAGCCATATTTCAGATATATCTTATCTACGAAATTTAAAGGTATTATTTGTTTAATTTTTATTTTTATATAAAATTGTAATGCGTCAATTATTAAATGCTTTATTAATTCGTTGCTTTATTTGATAGATTGAGTTTACAATTGATATATATTTTTCATATTTTTGTAAAATAAATTACATTTTAGGAACTGTTTCTGCATAATAATCGCATAATAACACTGCGTCAGTGCGAGCGCTACTTGCCCACATCCTTAGAAACATTCACATTAGCGAATAACAATATTACTGACTTGAATGAAATGTCACATTTGGCTAATCTAAAAAATCTGATCAATTTCTCGATTGCTAACAATCCATGTGTCAGTATAACAGGTAACAGTATGTATCCTTTTTGCAAATCATAATATGCGTTATTATTCCATTTAGAAATTAGCAGACCTTTCTCTTGATGTTATTTTTTAATATTAATTATAGTGCAAAGAATTTTATTGTTACTGATATGTTATTATAGTATTTAATCTTTTTAATTATCAAGCATTATTTTTTGCCGGTTAAATATTGCTTTCATGGTTACTAGACATAAGAAAATTAGTTTATATTAATCGTAGCATTGTTACAATAGCATATTATTCTTAACAAATGGTCTATAGTGGATTTGACTATCGGCCTTTTGTTATTAATTGGTGTATGAGCTTAAAATCAATCGACGGTTATGCAGTCGATCCTATTGAAAGGTGGGTTTTCTTAAAAATACATTTTCTTAGTAGTTAATATTGTATGAAAATTAATCCGTTAATATTGTATGAAAATTAATTTTGACAAGATCGAAACTGATTGGCAATGACTCACTTTACTTAGCTTGAAAGCAGAGTGGCTGTATTCTCAGGGACGAGGTAGACAATTCCGCGTTGGTGAACATGCCTTACTTGCTCAATATCTTGCGTCCGTCTGTCCGCTTTCGGGCGAGTCTTTAGAGAACGAGACGGACCGGAAACTTAGACTTATACTGAGCAAAGCTCAACATCACCAACAGCAGCTGAATCAACAGAGCGATACCGGGAGCGTGCACAGCTTGAGTAGCGTGACTATGAGTCCTTCCCCAGCTGCTAGACGTAGACTTAGCCATAACAGGACAAATTCTCCCAGACGACCTAGTGAGTCCAAATAAATCCATGTTTTTTTTTGCATAGTGCCATACCAAAGACTCTGGAATGAATTCGTTTTTTTCGAGGATTCTTAGAACTAGGTTTATACTCGTTAGTTGCGACAAGTGGACTAGTAGTAATTTAGATTGTCCAGTCGTCAAGTTCTTTAGTACATACACCCTAGTTATGATCTGTTTTCTCTAGTGCCAATGTTGACATACTATGAAGATAAATACTTACAATCACCAAAATTTTATGAGGCAAAATACTGTGTCTGCCATATTCCTTGCAAAGGTATCCAAGGTCTCATATTGAGGATTTATCATATACTGAATAAAACTACATTTACATATGATAGGAATGTGTAAGAATCTGAGGAAAAAATTTTTTGTGTGTTAAGACTCATATTTTTTATAGTACAATTATATATTCAATACAGTAAATTAAATGGAATAAGTGAAACTTGTATAATTTATTTTTAATAATCTTTTACATAAATTTTATATATATATATATATAAAATATATATAAAATATATATAAAATATATATATCTATCTATATATTAGGTGTTGGAATTAATTCGTAGCGTTTTTTAATGAAAGAATGTTATTTATTTCACATGAGCATTAAAAAATACATTAATGAAAGTACTTCCCATCACTTGTAAAACGCTACGAATTAATTCCAACACCTAATATATATATATATATATACATACATATATATGTATATTAATATCGCATTATTAGTAAATGTGTATATAAATATTTTTATATTTTTATTATATTTTATTTTTCCTATATATCACTTTTAACAAATCTATTATTTAATTATTTATTATACGATTGAAACATACAAGAATTAATTGGTCTGGATTCATGCACATGCCTATAGTTATCTCATGCATAGTACTTTTTAAGCAATTGCTTCCTTAAGCTTATAGTGCAAACGACGTTGGCCAATGAAGCAGTAAAAATACCAACACGAAGGCGCTATATTTAGAAGATTTAGCATATTAGTATAGGACGATTTGAAAAGATGTTCACGTTTTTTTTTAAATAGCATTTAATTTCGATTAGTAGACTATATGTATATTATTTGTGCATGTTTTTGCTAGCAGTGCTAGCATCAGAAATTATCCAAACACGAATAAATTTTACAAATATAATAAAATTCATTTATTGCACAATAAGCGTTGATTATAGTGTCAAACAATACTTTGTCAGCTTCCTCAAGGAACTCCTTGAAAATGAAATCGCCAGACCGAATGGTATCCAGCTGTCATACTGATGCTATGGTTTCTTCGTGTCATGGTTTATTGAGCGGCGATCATGAGTCGAATCTGATGACTCAAAGTTTAGATCCTAATATGCTAACTGGTATGGCATTGAATAACAAAATATCGAACAATAATTTGCAAGATATGGAAGGTAAGACAGTTATACAATTGATTGAGTTAGATTAAACGGAATTAGATTACGACAAAAGATATTTTGTCTAGAGACATCAAGTCCTCTGCAAGCGGCTACGAAACTAGTACCAGTACCAGAGTCTCTGATGAGTCCAGATTTTCGTCCACCGTCTGGCCTTTCACGGATTTTACCAAAAACTCCCACATCAAGTAAATTAAGCTCTCCCTGTCAAGTCACAATACCTAGTAAACCATCCATGGACGGCGATGGAAAGGCAATTCCAATCATAAACACTGTAAATCCAATGGCAAAAACGAATCTAAGCTGTATAAAGGCGAACGCGCTCGTGAAAAGTAGTTCCGCGACAAATTGCAGCATCATGAGACCAAATATAGCGAAACCGATCGTGACATATGCTAATAGTAAGTGTCCATACAGTGTGAAGATTAATAATTACGTTCAAAGCAAAACTTTGCCCGCGAAAAGAAGCACGAAGAGTCCTAATTTAGCTAGAAATATACAGCGACCGAAGAGTGCGAATGAGAGACTCAAGAGCAATTTGAACAAAGATGAGAGAGACGGCGATGCTGGAATTCAGAGCAGCGACGAGGATAGTGAAGTCTGTCAAGCGAAATTGGATAGCATTCGTCATAGAGCTATTCAAAGAAGACAAGAAGACAGTAACAAAGGTAAAACATTTAAAATATTAAGTGCAAGTATATTGATGAAACATTTCATCTATATTGAATGGATATATTCTTGCAGATCAAGATCAAACAGAAAAGGCTGCTATCTGTATTCAAAGAATGTGGAGGGGCTACCATACAAGAAATCTTAATAATAAAGCTACTAATATATTAAAAACGATTGACATGATAAGAACGAATAAATACATCCAGTAAGATTTCATTTCTTTTGTGCATAATTTATTTACCGAATAAAAAAAAATGTACACGTATAAAATATTTACAGGAAATTGTCGACAGATATGGAAGCCACGAGAACCGCTCTCGAAAGCGAACATAAGTTACAATTATTGCAAATGCAAGCGATTAATGCATTGTGGAAGAAAGTAGTCAGTTTACAACCGGGTGGCAATCGAGAAAACACTTTCAGTGATACGGACAATACTCTGCAACCAAATGCGGATGTAGTAAATAATCTCGCGCAAACGTGCAATCTACTTCATACCCAGGTAAATTTTAGGAAAGATTTCTGTATTTTGTCAAACAAAAGTAAAATTTTTTTATTAAAAAATTTTTTTTTTATTAGGTTCAACAATTGCAAGACTCGATGACCGAGATAAAGCGTTGCATGTCCAGCATGAAGCCAAAACCCGCTCTTGTCGATAATGGCGTCGCCACTCAAACAGAGATATCTGCCGTGCATACGCCAGCAGGTGAAGAAAATACGTTTCCCTATGGACGTCCTAGTAGACCGCAAAGTCTGCCGATACATCAAACGATACACGAGGGAAACGAGAATAAGAGTTTTGCATCGAATTTAGTGGATAGCGTGCTGAAGAAAGTGTCGCAGTCTACTGACACGACGGATGACGAAGTCAATACAGATATTTTGAATTCAAATGAAAATCCTGAAGTATTAACTTTAAACGAGAATCCCGAGATGTTCAAGAGTTGCGAAGAGATAATAGAATCCGACCTCAAACAAGCGGTTGAGAACGAAACGGACAACTATGAAAATATAATCGAGAATGCGACAATTGATGGTGAAGTATGCGAGGAAACGCTGTGTAAGGAGCTGCATAATTTGATTGAAACGGAAAATGGAAAAGATGCTTACGAAAACTGCGCGGATAATGCGGTTAATGGGGACGACAAGGAAGTCTGCTAGATTTGATATTGTCGAATTGAAATTCCGCCATATGCCTTGTGAGTAACGGTACGAAGCAAGAAAAAACGAAAAAAATGCTCACTGTAAATAACAAAAAATAATTCTATTTGTAACAATATTATAAAACGGGATTTAATTTTAATTATGAACCGTTTTATTACAAAAAAGATACTTCGATCACGAACAACAAGCTGCCATTCTGACCGAACAAAGTATCTATGTAGCTTAAGTAAAACAGATTAATTGATATGAGCAGTACAGTATAAATGATAGGTGAAATTATATTATTGAATATACAACGTTTATCAGCTTGTGCAACATTTGTTTAGATTATACATATATTCTGTGAAAAACATGCGCATTATATATTTGTGTATATCATAAGGAATCTCAGAAATTTTCCGTCCGACTATTGACGGTAATATATAATGATTGCATAAAACATACATCATAAGTACATCATACAAACATACATACAGCATAAAATATACATCATACAAACATACATACATCATAAAGTTTACCGAACTGGCCATTCGTTGATTCGGAGAATCGTTCCCGTAAAAAAGCATTCCACTAATTATTCATTAGCATTATATATTCAATAGCATTCCTTAATTTATTTGTTACTTTCTTACCTCAGTAGAATAATTTTATATTATTCCAGGAAATTATATTTCATATTTTAAGAAAAATTATTTTTTTTTTTAAATTAAAATATGCACCAAATTATATTTATGATTATATTATATATATATAATGAAATATAGCTCTCTCTACTTTATCAGTTTCTAGCTCTCTTTCGAGTAAAATTTTGTATTTATTCATTTATTTATTCATTTATATGTAAAGAAGCATTACTTTTAATATACAATAGATATATTAAAGTATTGAGAAAGAATAGCAAAAAGAAAATATGTTTTGAATCTAGTCAATATAGAATAGCTTTTACATTTAGATACATTGTAGATATTTCAAAGAAAATTGTTATATAGATATTACTCAATGTTATGAAATAAAATAAAGCGCATTCATTTTAGCCTATTACATCGTTAAATAGCATGATTGAAAATGTAACTGCATTTTTGAAATTATCGGTTTCATTATTATTGATATAAGTATGCGCGATAAATACTCAATTATTGATTGAACAATTTCATATTCTGCGATCTACGCACACACACGTGAGCTTAATAAATTAATATTATATATCAGCTCTGCAGCGTATTATTCTATACATATATAATTGAATCTCCGTATCTTTATTCTCAATTAATTTGTTTCCTGCACCAATGCTGCTTCAAATTTGCGATGTAATCACGCATGCATAAAATTAAAAATATTGTATGCAAGATAATTCTAAATCAATTTGAAGTTGGAATAAATAAACGGAGATAGATACGACTGAAATTTTTGCTCATTTTGAAATATTTTCGAAAATTTAATCTTAATAGAAAAAAATATTTCATCAAAAAGTATGAGCTATTCATGATTTATTTGCTCTCCTAAAATAAGTTTTTATCTTTTACACACTATATTTTAATATCGAAAATTGATATTCAAATTTACAACTTATTTTAATTTGATTTAATTTTTGCAAATAATTTTTCAAAAGAAAATTTTAACTTTAATTCATGCTATCTTTTATCAAGATATGTTCTAATAATTTTGGCAATATTAAGAATTGAGTTGTTGATATTGAAACATTATCTGATAAAAATTACTCGATAAAACTTCCATGCAAAGTACGATACAGATTTTAAAATATAATTATTCCATTCATTTTTATATTAAAAATTGTATTGATATAAATCTGCTTAAATTTTCAAATATTTGAAGTTAATATTCTTAGAGTATTTGTTATAAAAATTTTGTTTTACAAATGTATAAGGTAGAAAAATGTGCTTGGCTTAAATTTATATTTTTGTGATTTTTCGATACATGTATGACAAAATAATTTCTTAATTCCTAACGGGTTGAGTAGATATACTCGTGAAATAAGAATATAGAAATATAATTACAATATATTGTATTTATTTAATATTTCCTAATTCATATAAATTATACACAAAGTAGTATAGTCTCTTACGATTATGCATTATTTACACATTGCATTTTAAATTTATAGCTAATTGTTTTAAAAAAATATATACACAGCCAGAGTTAAACATATATTATTGCCTGAATATTAAACATTTGAGGTATTTTTTTTTTACTTAGTCTTATTGCGCTTTTGATAGAAATATATTTAAAAAAGTATATATAAATACAGATAATTAATATCTTCGTACATTTATCGTTAATAAGTACTATGACACATTGTACATTGTTATGACACATTGAATATTGATTTCAACATTGATTAGAGTAATTGACTGAAATTGACAATGAGTTATTTAAAAAGGAAAAAATGATACATGTGGCTCTTGTATTAATAAGAAGAGATCGAATTTTTTTGATCTTGTATTAACACTTATGAATTTCAATAGTAAATTAATTCAATTGTTTACAATCAATCGATGTCGATGCAATTAATATCATATTAATGCATATTTAATATCTAAAAATAAAAACGTACAAAATTTTATCATTTTATCATGTATACATACATACATACATACATACATATTATACATACATACATACATACATACATATATATTATATATATATATATATATATATATATATATATATATATAAAATATCAAAAAATCATAAAAGTATATTTAATGAAACATTCTTTGATACGTGATTTTTTCTAATTCTAAATAAACTTTTCCCATCTCTTTTACTTTTTTTATTTCCTTTGAGATAATCGTATCAGGACACACATCCGATGCCTGATGCAAATCTTTTAATGCTAATTCATATTCGTTCAAGGAAGTATAAGCTTGTGCTCTTCGAAATAATGCTTTACAATTTGTGTTATCCGTTTCCAGAATCTAAATTAAACATGTGTATTAGGGCATAAATGCATTACTTCTGATTTTCTCACGGAATATTTACTTACCTCATTACAAAGACCTATGACTTTACGATATTCTTTCTGCTTTAATCGTACAGCAGCTAAATTAAGTAACAAAGTTAATCTAAGATCCACCAGTGAGGTATAAAATGTATCCGACATGTTGTTCTGTTTGCTCATCCAGTTGTAATATCGTAATGCTTTCCTATATTTTCTATTAGCATCCACATAATTTTGCTTTGCGAAATAACTATTTCCAGAATCTTTTATTTTCCTTATTACATCCTCCATAAATTTGTGCTAAAAACGTAAACATATATATTCAAATTAAGATATAATTTAGCTTTAATATTATATATTCAAATTAAGATATAATTTAGATTAATATCAGTACGTAAGTAATAATTTTCAGAAATGATATATATATATATATGAATGATAATTTACAGTGAGCTTGTTAATATGTTTAGAATAATCCCAATCTTCTGGCCATGGCGTATAAACATCCTCAGACTCATCGTTCTCTTCTAATCCCCAATTTTCACCTTTTTTCAATTCTCCACAGTCAACTATATTTATTTTCTAAAAACAAATCAATCATGAAGCTAATTCCAGGAAATTATCAGCTTTGTAATTTAAAGGACAGCCTTACATCAACTGGAATGTCGTTTTCAGTCGGTACTTTACAGAGCTCTAACACTGCACCCATGCCTTTTATAATCCTTCCAAATATTACATGAGTGTTGTCTAGGTGCGTGGACGCTTGAACGGTAATGATAAATTGAGAACTGTTAGTGTTTGGCTTTCCCTCGTTCACCATACTAAGTAGTCCAGGGAAGTTGTGCTTCAATTTAAAGTTCTCGTCGTTAAAGTAAGAACCGTAAATACTTTCCCCACTGGTTCCATCAAAATTAACAATATCACCACCCTGGATCATGAACTGTGAAATAACTGTAGTAATATAATATTACATATGTATGATGACTGTGTGTATAAATGTGTATGTCTTAAAAAATAAATTTCTATTCCATTCTTAAAAGAAATAAAAAGAATAAATGATCCATATTTTCAAAACATTTGTTCTTTAAACTATTGCACTAGATTGCATTAAAATTTTTTTATCTCGTTTTTGTTAAATTTCGAAAAAATATATATATCCATTTCATTTTAAGTACAATTAGTATAAATAAAGAATAGATCTCTAAACTAAAGTGGTGACTCGACAAATACATTGTACATGTATGGCTGTGGTCCGATTCACGCTCATAAAGCTCTTAGAATTATCTTTAGATTTGTTCGTGTCGCATACTTCTATCATAGTTCTTACTTACTTCAATGCAATTAAAAAATAAATAAAAAGGGCTCGAGGGAAATTGCGATAGGTGCATATTGGACCATGTGACACGAACAAATCTCTATTATCAACCTTCTATTATCAAATGTTACGTAGATTCTACAGTGAGTCAATAATCGGAAATCCTAATCCTAAGTTTTAATCAGAAATTGGCCAATTTAGACGACTAAGATTAAGACTTTCAATTATCAACTCATTGTAAAACCACATTTTAAGCAAGACAAACGATGCAACCTATGAGTCAATTGTCATAAATCAAATTTTAACTCTATTTACTCTAAAAATAAATAAATAAATAAATAAATAATTTATATTTCCAAAAGTTTTGGCTAAAATGATAAATATGTATATATGACAGATGAATGTCATAATAAATTAATCTTTGGATTCCATTGGATGGCCTAATTCCATTTATTATGTCTGTTTCTACTAATGTAAATTAACTTTAATCTTGGTTTTGCTTCTCATCTTTTTCTAATTCTTAGAACTAGAAAAAGATGAAGAGTTAGTTGAACCAAGATTAAAATTAAATTAGTAGAAACGGACATTAGTGACGTAATTCGATACAAACATCAGTCTATCTTTGTTGACATCCAATAAGTAACAAAGATAGAACATGCTATGTTGATTTGTATTATCGATAGATAATCATCAAATGAAAAATATTTTTATTTCTATTCATCAGCAAAAGAATTCTAATTATATCCAGCTTCAAAAAGATAAATAAGGAACATACAAGTATTTAAGATAGCAAGGTTTAGAAATATTTTTATAGGCCTTAGAATTATGACAAGGAAAGTTGTAGGGAATTGAACACTCATGATCACACGGTAATGCGCACCTTTGTGAAAGATAGTTCCCTTGTAATGTAGTTTTGGAGCCTTCAATCCGGCACCTTTTTCGCCGGTACACAGAACACGAAAATTCTCCGCAGTTCGTGGTACGACATTCTTGAACAATTCTATGACAACTCTTCCCACTGAAAAACAATAAGACCGTGAGTCGGTGTTTGCACCGAGCATAACTTGGCATAACCTTGTTATTCATACCTTTTTCAGATCCGATCGCCACATCCAGAAAAACCACAGGGTTGTCCTCATTGAACAAACTGCTTTTATTCTCTTCTGAAGGTTGTTTCATATTATTTCCTTCTTGGTATGATTACCGCGGTGAGATTCTTATCTCTCCCGCAAATTTGACGTACACGATGTCGCAGCGTGAATGCAATGTTACTCGCACTTGTCGTCCTTGTCGATTGTTGTGTTATCTTTCTTCCTGGGGAATCCTGAGTTGCTTGATACACACCTGCTCTCGAACAATATAGGTCGAACAATAAGTTAATCATTTTGATGATAATATTTTAACATGGAAACTTAACCGCAGCAATTCGACTGATTTGTGAAAGATTTTTTAATAGCAAAAATAAATTCGAAAATTTCATGAGATTGAATTATGCAAAATGACTTATCACTTTTACTCACGTAAAATATAACGTATAAATTTTTTGTATAATAAAAATTTTTGTAGGAAAATTATAGATCGTTTAATTTGTATAATTAAAATTATACCACATACAAGAGTAAGAACCTGGATCAGATAAATTTAAATAACGATAAATTTTGGATAAATCCAAAACAGAATAAAAATACTTTCTAAGAACACAGTTAATAGAGTTTTTTAATTTGAACTGAAAAGTTCGTTTATTTTCACACAACATCTTCAAGTGGAAATCATTTTGTAACATATGTATGATATTTAACAATAAATCATGTTTTAATTTATTTTATGTTATTCCTTTTTATTTATATTAACAAGATTTTCATTATACTTTTGTTTCTGATTACGAAAAATATAAATATAAAATATTGCATATAAATTCTTGATACTTATATTGCTTTGCTATTCTCAATAAATAAACTAGAAAAATCACTTCCCTATAATAAGGCGTGATTTTAATTACATTTGAAGTGAATATATAATTATATATATATAACTGTATGCACATAAAATATTTATTTTATTTTTATTTTAAAAATATTACTATTTGAATATTAATAAAAAATTATTGTAGTTTCAAAAAAGAAAGATTAGGTCCCACCGAGATTTGAACTCGGATCGCTGGATTCAGAGTCCAGAGTGCTAACCATTACACCATGGGACCTCTTGTGAAACAATATATTAGATAGCTTATATTAATAGATTTAGTGAAGACTCAACCTCGTTCAATGTCAATAAAAATTTAAACCTTAGTTAGCGGAAATTCGAATCTCAGTTAACGCAGATCCAAGTTTTAATTAGCGAAGACTTAAGGCGATCCTAAAAGCGTCTGTATTATCACCGACGAGATATATTCTCATCGATGATATTATACCGACTAAACGCAATAATTTGTGTGTGTGTATGGCAATTATTTTTTTCTCTTTTACAGATTTGAAAATCCTTTTCCAGAATTAAAATGTACGAAATAAATATATATAATTTTCTTGAAAACATAATTAACTTTTTAAAATAATCTAACAGACACACATTTAGTCATCTTTTTAAACCTAATCTAATAGATATTTAAAAATTTTTTTAATATGTTTTATAAAACTATCAAAAGACATCTAATGTCCCAGAAAACATTCATATATTAATACTACTTATGAATTAATTTTAAGTTATTCTAATAACATGAACAATTTAAATTCTAATTCTAACACATGTATAAAAGACCGAGTTAAGAATTGTTTAATAAATTGATATATCAATTATAATTTAATATATTTATACATAACTTTGGTAACAATATGTATATTTATCAAACCATTTTTTTTTAAATGATCCATTCTAACAATTTTCCTAATATCCTATGTTCAAGAATTTTTCAAAATTCAAAAAACTACGATTTTTGTAACATAAGGAGGGGGGGAAAATATAAAATTCTAAATATTCCTTCGTTTTATCGTTGTAATGAGTATAACAATGAAATTTCTCACAGAATAACATGTACTCGCATATATAATAAATTTTAATACACATGTAATATTTATCATTTTTATTTATATTTTCAGAATTCTTCCTCAATAAGAATTCTCGCTATATATATTTTATGTATATATATAAATTATAATATCTATATAAACAAGCCAGATATTAATATACTTATCATATTTAGTAAATAGTCAATCTCTAGAAGCTTTCCTAACATTAGAAATGTATTATATTCTATTAGAAAACTTTTATTTATAATTTATTTTTTCGAAATAATAACGAATCGTATATTTTATCTCTTAACGCGATTCATTTTGACTTATCAGTTTTTAATAATTTACGATTTGACATGCGCTCTGCACATTTATCTTCTTCATGTGACTGCATTAAAATGAACAACGTTTAAAATGAATAAAATCATTAATTTAAAGCATTGTTCGTATCATTTTGAGCAATAAAAATGTACATTTTCTTTTTTCCATAGTCTATATATAACATCACATAAAATAACATCACATAAAAGCGTTTGTAGGTCCTCCATATACGAGTATATGCGAAAAACGAGCTAATTCTTTTCGTCGTTTTTTTAAATTGTACTAATTCGTTTCATATAGTAAATTTGGCAAATCATTTTAAAATTCTCATTTTTCTTCTATATAGATACGATTGACAGATATTACAATCTACACGATGCTCTCTCTTAAGAGAGAAAGTCGATTATATATTATACAAATATGACCCCACATAGAAATGCTTGTTTGTTCTAAAGCCAAGTTGATAAAGAAAAAAAGGTGCAGATTTTTTTAATAGAAAAAAAGTAAACGCTCCTGTGCGCTTCCAGAGAGTAACCTCCATCCTCGTTTGATGTTTAAATATTGAATGATGGCACGTACACAAATTAGAACACCTGGAAAAATAAATCGCATCAAAATTTATCTTCTTAGTAATTGTCTTCGTTTGTAAGTTTAAAATATATAATATATCTTTCGTTTGTAAGTTTAATTATCTTTCTTAAACGTTATACTAACCAAATGCCATTATCAACCACCACAGCCATGAATTCTCTCGCGAAGCAAGATCGGTAGAGTGTTTAACAATGAGTGTCCACTTTGTAAGAGACAGTCCAAAGCCAGCTAGTGCACCGTAACGAGAAGCAATAGTGTGACAGAAACACATCAGTAATAAAAATCCGATCCAGTTGAATAAAAATGCGACTGTAAAGATAAATTAGTACAAATTGTCATTATGGAAAATATTATTATAGATTTTGTAGAATATGAAGATATATTTTCTTACTAAATTCTTATTGATTTAAACTTTAATTTAAAATATAAAGATATCTCACCAAGAAACGCTGTGAAGAACATAAAATCTGTGCCAAGTAGCCCACTTTCTGGATCTCCTTCCGCAGCTTCAGTATCTATTGCCAATATTGTTAAAGGCTGTTGTGGTGGTCTAATATTTCCTGGCTGTAAAAAGAAATTTAGAGCTCCTTAGAAACAGAATATTTCGAAATATAGACACGTATATTAAAATTTTCTTAAATACAGTTGTATACCATGTGTACTTGAGGTTGTGGCTCTCCCTGTAGAGTCTTTTCACGCTGAACCTCTTCATAACTGGGTAATTTTGTAGCTACTTCATAAGGTGGTGGTGCAGAGAAATCTAGTTTCGGAGGTGGAATTTCTTCCCCATCAGCCTAAATAATTTTACTCGGTTAATAGTTATTCAAATCATATAAAATTGAACATATTTTATGTATTATGTAATATTACGTAATTTTTATATGCATTTATGTCAAATATTACATTTGTTAAATTGTATATTGTTAAATTAATATAAATTACATAAAACATTACATAAATTATATAAAATTGATGTAATAATATAATTTATGTAATATTATGTAATAATGGGCTCGTCCTTTGTATGTTGTCTGTTCTAAAACTATATTAAAACTTTCTATCTATTCCATTTTTAAAATAACTAATATACTGTTCAATACAGTTACAATGAACAAGTTTATTATGTTATATTACAATATATTACCATTCGGTTTGTCGTTATAGAATGTGCAGCAGTGGACGCTCCAGAATGTCCAAGCATGTCAACTTGCATAAATGGCATTGCTACAGTAACCGTAGGAATTTCGTTTTGATTTGATGTTTCGCCACCAGTATCTGCTTGAGGTGACTGTGAAACAATGCATAAAACAAATGTCAGTAAATCCATATACTTCACAAAGTATTGAATGCTTTCCATTTAGTGACTCAAGTTGTTACAAACATCATTATATCTTTCATGACATTCAAGTGAGTAACAGATATAGAATAACACTCACATCACTTTCTACACATCACTATCATAAAAAAAAAAGTAAAGCATATCCTTTGAACGTTGTGCCTTCGGCAAGAATAACTAATAAATATTTTTGTAATCAAAATGTACATATTGATTGCTTTCAATTTTTATTCAAATAATAAGTATAGTTATGACTATGTTGTATTGAGATAGTGATATCATTTGCTTACCTTAGTAATAAAGTTATTGCATAATAACACAAGATTATAATCTCTTTTTAATGTGATTTAATAAGATTCAGTAAAACACGTAGTCTCAAACTCATATAAATTGTAGATAAAAATTAAGTTGAATCTAAACTTGTCAGAATGAAAAGGAACATCCATTCAACTGAGTT
This sequence comes from Acromyrmex echinatior, assembly GCF_024713525.1. Classification (NCBI taxonomy): domain Eukaryota; kingdom Metazoa; phylum Arthropoda; class Insecta; order Hymenoptera; family Formicidae; genus Acromyrmex; species Acromyrmex echinatior. Next base: position 15,657,132 of record NC_141852.1, on the reverse strand, counting down.
ATGATTTCATAAATAAGAATTATCCAAGTTTTAGTGTAAATGAAAAGCAACTATTATTACATGTTTTTCTGGATCATAGATAACAGTAGTTTAGTTTCCATCGAAATCGTCAATCGGTTTCACTTTGGTGCAGTATGTTTCCGTTAGAAGTAAAGATCTTATGAATCGAAGCGACAGTGAAGTGAGCATAGTCAGATGCATTTTTATTGACTTAAATTTTGGTTCTACGCTGCATTAGACGTGAATTAAGGCTTCGGTGAAAATTAGATCACTGATATGATATTTTTGCGCACAAGAATGATGAAAACAATGCAAGAGACGAGACAAAGCAGACTACGATCGCGCAAGAAAACACGTTGACGATCACAGACTTGTCAACGTAACAATAAAAAGTATTTTGTGCGAATAGAAAAGCATGTCCGAGAGGTGCTCTTGATGAAGGCGAAACCACAGCAGTCTCGTCATAGGATAGACATACCGTATTATGACGGGCGTTACTGTCCATTTCTGATCAGATTTGCACGACGTAATTACGAGACTATAAATCGCGAGAACTTTTCCTGAGAGGACGGGTATGCGTTTACAGGACGCGAGACCTGCTCGAGCCCGAGACAAATGGTAAAAAGCGCTCGCAATCGATGCCTTGACAGCTGGTATTGCTAATAAGTCGTAATCGACGTGACGGCTGGCGATCGTCCTGGAGTGACGTCTATCATTTTCTCGATCTACGGGACCGTAGGTTCCTCAGGTTCCAATCGCACTGAATTTATTCATCTCTTCTTTCTCCTTTTTTTCTATGTTTGCAAATATTCATTTCATTATCATCAGTCATTATCATCAAATTTACAGCGGTTACAAACATCATATTTTTAATATCTAGAAATTCGGATAGGATGGCATGGAATGCCAAGCGACGATTGGTTAGTCACAGTCGTTAGTTGCGAGTTGACACTTATTACACAAAAAAAAAAGATAAACAGGTATAATAAGCCTTAAGGAATTGACCAATCATAGTCGAGTTTTCTCCTCACATTCAATTGTGATTGGTTTCTTAAAGTTGCTATTTTACTGACTAAATGCGATCATTTTCAATATAAGTATATTTTTATATTCCTTTAGGACTGTCGCACACACTTTTATAAAGCTGGTTCTACATTAGTTGGAAGCCGATCGCAAGTTTGTAGCGATAGCCAATATGAAGTGTTGATTTTAAAATGCAAGCTTCAGATTGGCTGTCGCAACAAACTTGCGATCGGCTTGCAACTAATGTAGAACGGCTTAACAGGGGTTTAATTTCCACCGAGGGTTTAATCCGGATCAGAATGTAAGAACCAACCAATTACAATCGAGTATTCCACTGTTACAATTGAACGACAGCTTGTTATAGGCCTTCTACAATAAGCCATAGGTAAATCATTAGTCATAAATCAGAAGTCAGAAATTAAAAACTGACGATTGTGATTGGTCAATTTTTAGCTTCTGACTTCTGATTTATGACTAATGGTTTATTGTAGAAGGCCCATGAGAGATAATTGAAAAATACAAATAATAGGGATAGGGAATAATAAATTTCTTGAAATCTGTTAAGTATGTCATATTATTGCCTGTGCTTTTTAATTATACATTAGTCCGAATCTACAATAGATTTTTAAACCTTAAGCCATAAGGAAGCATAAGGAACAAGATGGATCATAATCAATTATTCTCCTCGCATTCAACTGTAATTGGTCAATTTCTTACGACTTAAGGTTTAAAAATTACCTATTGTAAATCCGGAGTTACTAAATGAAAAGCATTCAAAATTTGTTCGCGTCGCATGCCCAACATGCTCCAATATACTCCTATTATAGCTCCTATTCACTCCAATGCGCTCATTAGAGTGAATAGGAACTATGACTGGAGCATGTTGGAGCATGCAACGCGAACAAACTCTCAGAAGCGCCAATAGCAATTATTGATGTTTCTGATTGGCTGTTGAGAAGCATTGCGACTGGCGACAGATGTTCGCAATACATTGTAGAACGTCCTTTAGGACGGGACTCTAGCCGCCGGAAGTAGCGCGGCACGCCGGAAAACAATCTTAATAACCTCTCGTCGTTTTTTTTCATGAAGTTTTGTGACATAATATTTTTATAAAGAACATCGTTTTTATTTCTTCACGTTATATACAGAAATATTATCTATTTGCATCTCGGTCGACTAGCGAAAAGTAAAGTGGCATGGTGAGGGGGGAGAGGAGGGGAAGATCGAAAGGAGGACGCATAGATGGCGCGGCTTGCGGTCATGTCGTCGTGCAGAAACGACGCTTCACATGCAAGTCAGTCGCTCGCTGACGTTCGGAGTAACTTGTCGAGCATTGTTCATCGTCCTCGCGATGTCGGAAGTATTCAAACTGGGTGATCTAGTATGGTGCGTATTTCAAGTGCGCGCGATAACGCAATCGTATACTCCGTGTTCGTTCGTACAATCTAATTTCATGTGGTACATCTTTTTTTTCTGACTTTCAGGGCGAAGATGAAGGGATTCTCGCCGTGGCCCGGCCGGGTAAGTGGAGTCCCCCTCCCCTCGATTCTTACTAAGCTTCGTGACGCGAGTTCGCGCTTCTCTTCCTGTTAACATTGCTTCTGCGCGCGCGCGCTCGTATTTGGCGGTTTTCGCGTCGTTCTGCCCCGTCGACGTTCGTCGCCGCGACGGAATGCACCAGCTGTCGACGCCACTGGCCGCGGCATATCGCGTCGTACAGAGCAGCGCTGTCTCCCGCCACACCCGACCTTCGAATTCAAATTGGCGCGCAAGCCGCGGGGGCTTATAACCTAAATCTCTTGCAACCTCCCGTGGATCTACTTTCCACGTTCGTCGAACTCCCAGCAGGATGGGGTCTCCTCTCCCACTATTCCCGCTGTAGGTTTCGAAATTTCTCGTGGGTCGACCAGTACCGTTGGACGTTCTGCTGTCGCCAAGACTTCAGAATTTGTCCCGCGTAATCCATCTCCCCCTTTCTGATTGGCGGAAACGCGTGTGACGTCAGCGGCGTGTCGGGCGAACGGTCTGTGATTACGCCAGGATCTCGAGGTTGTCAACGATGCATTTTCTACGTTTTTAGTGAGGCCGGTAATCATATTCCGATATTACAATCAAAAATATCCTACGAACTTGAGACGTTATATTATTTATATATAGATGTTGCGCGTTATTGTTTGAATCAAATTATAAAACTGATTATGACTTGAGATGGCTTGAACATAAGATCGGATTATGAATATCTTCTCAGACTTATTCTGTCATGCGAGAGTATGTGAGAGAAGATAGGAGAAAGAATATTTTAGGATTAGGAAGGTTCAACGAATAACTCCCGCAGTTCTTTGGAGGTTGTTTTTACGCGGTAACCGCCGTGCATGGTAGGGCCGTACGAATATTAGGGTGAATTATCAATCCAGGGGGTCGATTGTGTACTTTAAAATGAAATCAAAATTACAAAAGTGGGCAAATTCATTAGGCATTAGTCATTATAGATATTCTAGTAATTTTGCTCACTTTTGTAATTTTCATTTTATTTCAAAATACACAATCAACGCTCAGATAGAACAGTTATAATAGTACGGTACCATAGGACCTTATTACATTTATCACTTAAAGTTTACTTATATAGTACCAATAAATTTACTTGTAAGTGACAAATAAGATTATAATGAGAGAGACATCCTATATTATTATGACATCCATATTCTATCTGGGAACAATCTGGATATGACTCTAGGAAAGTTTAATCTTAATATAAAGAGAAAGATGACATGTAATTATAAAATATAGCGTTTGTAGATGGCAAAATGGTGGAAATTTATTTGTGATAGGTTTGTCTTTCTTAATTTTAAAATGCACTAAAATTATTAAAAGTTTATACCTAATGATTTGTACACGCGATAATTGTGTAGAATGTAAAATATATTTTGTTTTAATGTTAATTTTTTAATAAATATATTATTTTTATTTTTTGTAAAATTTTGATATTATTTTCAATGATATTGTTTTTAAAATGGATTGTAAATTGAAATTGAATTCAAGATGTATATGATAAAATAAATGTTACGATTATTATTAGTATTGTGATAAAATAAATATTACGATTATTATTAGTATTATATAATATTAATTATAATTCTCTCAGTACTTATATATTGATGTTATAATGCATGTAAAGGTATCAGTTCCTTCAAAGGACTTGAAGAAACCCGCGAATGCTAAAAAGGGACCAGTACAATGTATCTTCTTCTTTGGGACAAACAATTAGTAAGTTCTATTTTTAAATTGTTTATCTCATTTTACTCATAGAATGTTACTATGATTTATGATTCTCAATTATGTTTCTTTCTTGTAGCGCATGGATAGAAGAATCCCACATTAAACCCTATCAAGAATATAAGGATACTTTAGTGAAATCTAGCAAATCTGGAGCATTCAAAGATGCAGTAGAAGCTATAGAAGATTTTATCGCCAAAGGAGAGGTGAGCGAGATTTTCGTGTATTTGATAATTATTCATAGGTGCATTATAATTTGTTATATAAATAATTTTATATTAACTTGATTAATTTATTAAATTAATAACTTAACTATAATATATTATTAATTTAGTTGAACATTGTATTGGTGATTGATAGCATTTTATGCATGTGTGTGTGTGTGTGTGTATATATATATATATATATATATATATATATAGATGTATTTTCTATACATATATTGTGTGTGTGTGTGTGTGTGTGTATGTGTGTATATATATATGTGTGTGTGCGTGTATATATATATATATATATATATATATACATATAAGTTTAATGTTGAAAGTTGGATAAAAAATAAAATTTATATGTTGCTGGAATATTAAAATAGAAATTGATTACATTGAATATAACAATCACTTACATTGATGCACCAGGTATTTGAGGATGGTTTGGATCCAGATTCCTTATTCGACAGACTAAAAGAAGAGACTATATCTGAGAAGAAAACACCCGTCGTCAAAACACCGAAGCCGCGAAAGGTCAGCAGCGAACCCATCTTCCATTTCTCATCAACAACTGTGAAAAGTATTTTTTTATTATATTTTATATTATATATATAAACTGAGTAACTGCTGCTACAGGAGACTGCTGCTAAAACCACCAAGCGTCTCAGCGACAGCGGTACAGAACGTCGACCGGCTAAAAAGCAGCGTCGAGAATCCAGTAACAGTAATGGTAATAGACTTGGTAGTATCAGTCCTACCCTGAACCATTCTTCCTCGGCTAGAAAAACTGGCTCGCTTCTCAATAGACCGGCAAATATCGCCAGACCCGTAAGTAATCAATATTATGACATTATTTTTATTATTAGCCTGCCCGTTTCTGTTATTGTAGATTAATTTTAATCTCGATTCAATTAACTCTTTATTTTTTCTAGTTCTAAGAATTACAAAAAAAAAACATGAAATATAGTTGAATCAAAATTAACATTAATCTTTATTGGTAGAAACGGGCACATATAAGAGATTTATTTATCCTACCCTATGATTATTATTGATTAAAGTCTGACCGACAGAGAATAAATAGAATCTAATGATACTATTAAGTGATCTGAATATTGAAATATGTGTTCCCCAAATGAGTTTCCACCTTAATATTAAAATCGTGGAGTGTCACATATCTCTGTTTTTGAGCGATTGAATCATAGGTGGCGATTCATGATTCAAATCCCGATTCTTATCCCATGTTTGTCGCGATTTTATAAGAGATTGAAACATTACAGATTGTGAGTGAAGGAAGTAATTGGTTAATAATAATATTAAATTCATTTATTTTCATATTATAGTTATGTTTTCTTCATTCATAATTTTCAATTTTATTAAATGTACAATATTTCGATACATGTAAAAAATAAAAATTTGTTTATAAACATTTGAAATTACACTCACATCACGCATTTAGCATTAAAAGATATTTGAACATTATGTTACACAAGATCAAGAATTGAGTATGCACGCGTGAGATGTTTCACTTATACATACACACACGCGACGCATACACGCTACACCCCAGTACTGTAGTTAGACACATGGAACCTACCTGTTTTTTTTTTTCATAATCTGATTGCCACCTATTGTTTTTATAATTTTAACTTCAATATGAAATAAAAAATTATAATCCAAAGAATTAAGATTTATTTTTCCATTAAATAAATAGAGATAAAGATATAAATAGAGAATAAGATATCGGAATTATATTTAATTGTATGTCTGAATAGGATTTACCAATAAGCGCATTAGGCGCAATCTGTGAATCCTAATTATTCAAAGATCTATCTAATTATTTTTAATAATTTTTTATTCTTTTTTAAGTTATTTTTAATTTTGAAAAATTTTTACGGTGTTATTAATGTATTATTTATTAAATAATATTTTTATTATGCATTAAGTAATGAATTTTTTCAGAATGTGCTTTTGTCTAAATATGCCGTAAAATAAAAACGAAGTATATTCTAGAATTTGTCTAAAGAAAAGGTTCTATTTAGACATTTACAGCTAATAATTCGTATTTTATTTGAGACAGTTTTATTTAAGACATCTTTTATCAGAATATTTCTCTAAAATTCTACATAAAGAATTCTATATAAAAGTAAAGATATTTTTCTCGATTAATGAATTTTTTCAGAATGTGTACTTTTTTATCGAAATTTTTGAGAAATGTTTTTTCATAATTTTTTATTTTTTGCAAATATTTTAGCATTAAAAGATTTAATAAAAATTCTGTTAAAATGAATTTTAAGAAATAATGAAATGCAGTTAATTACATTTTATTTCTAATTTGTTTAACTAGAACTTTATTAAAAGTTACGCAGTTAAATCTAATTTTTTATCTTTAATAAATTGCGATTTCCTTATTTATAATAGTTTCAATTATGTACTATTGAGAATTTGAAGATGTAGATTATTAAATTAGATTAATTTTAAACATACACATGAATGAAAAATATTCGATCAAGGCGATTCTTTGGCTTAATAATATTTCTTATGAATTTATACAATTTTCAGTTTAAATAGATCGCTTTAAAAATCTGTAAATAATTTATTGCGAAAAATATTACTTTAGCCAGGATTTGAACACTTGGATTTCGTGAATTTCGTGCGGATGTTCTTATATTTCGATCATCGAGGTATTGGGAGAAATGCCCATACGGAATTCAGTAAATCCGCGTTTTCAATTTTTTGCTGAAATAATATCTTTAGATTAATTAAATTATTAGATTAATTAGATTTTAAATTAAATAAATTCCTTACGGAAGGAATATTTGTTATTGAAAAAATACATTTGAAGAATTATATAAAATTCGTGAAGTTATTCCTCTTTTTACAAGAATAAATTAGGAGTAGCTATGTTTATTCCTATCATATATGCTTCTCTCAATACAATTTATAAAATAGAAATTACGTAAACTTTCTCAGAATTTGTTTGAACGAATGGTTTTTTTAGACACATTAGTTATTTAATAGTTATTTTATTTTGAGTCATTTTTTTATGTATAATATTCTATATAAAGTATTTTTTTCCAATTACGAATTTTTTTAGAACGTATATTCTTTCGTAGAAATTTTTGGAAATTTTTTCTCATAATTTTTTATTTTTAAAGCTATAATATTTTAGTATTAAAAAGTCTAATAAGTAGTAGTCTATTAAAGTCTATTAAAATGGGTTTTAAGTACAATTGCATTTTGTTATTTCCAGGGTTGGGTAAGTTAATGTTTTTTTTAACTAAATTAAGTTAAAGTTAATGGCTTATAAAATTAATAAAATTAAGTTAAAAGTTGAAAGAATAAAGAATTAACTTAATAAAAGTTAAGATTGAATTAACTTAAGTTTAAAAAAAAGTTAAAGAAAACAATTATTTTTGAGATTAGAATGTCCTAATTTTTCTTAAAATGAGATTACTTTAAATAACACTTATAAATATAGATTATTAGATAAATTTAATTTTATATTCACATGTAAGTTACTTATATATAATAAGAGTCACATAAGGCGTTTTTGTCAAAATTTTGCGAGAAGGATATATGTTTGCATTATTTCTCTTTCTTTAACCATTATCTAATTTTTTTTAACTTCTAAAATGAGTGCTCATGCATGTTTACGACTATATCGACTAAATATTTGTTACAAAAAATATACGTAAAAATATATTAGGTGTTGGAATTAATTCGTAGCGTTTTTAATGAAAGAATGTTATTTATTTCACATGAGCATTAAAAAATACATTAATGAAAGTACTTCCCATCACTTGTAAAACGCTACGAATTAATTCCAACACCTAATAGAAAATGGATGGATGTGCAATACTGTTTTACAATAAGGCTTTTCATCTAAGGTTCATATTTATGTTGCTAAAATATAACGTTTATGATACCTAAAATTAATGTGATTCAAATATAAGCGGGAATTGACAAAACCTAGCGAATCAATAAAAACTGGCCGTATGATGTAATCTCTCTCTCTTATTATAGATCTCTCATCATTGAACTTTTTCTAAATTAATTCTCTAATGTTTAAGACTTTATAGAAAAAAAATATTAGCATTAAGAGAGATAAAAAAATTTTTAATAAAAAAAAATTGATAAATTAAAGTTTAAAAGTAACTAAATTAAGTTAAAAATTAATGCATTTAAAATTAACTAAGTTGAATTAAAAGTTATTAACTTTTTAACTTTTTTTTTTAACTTTTAACGTTTTAACTAGTCACTATTCAACTCTGATTATTTTTATTTTTTTTTATTAGAACGTTATCATGAAGTCACAAATTAATTCTTTTTTTTTATCATTAATAACTTACGATTTTTTTATTTACAACAGTTTAAATTATTATCTATAATAGGGAATTTGAAGATTTGGATTAATCATTTATTGTAAAAAGTACATTTGTGTTATTGGAAAAAGACATTTAAAAAATAACATAGAATTCTTAAAGTTGTTTGACTTTTTAAGAAAATATTAAAAGTAGTACGTGTTTATTTCCTTCCCGTAATATTCCTTTTCCTTGTTTCGCAGGTTACGCCACCTTTAGACGTCGAAACCATGTCGCAAACTCTCAGAGAGAAGAATATCCTTCCTTCGACTTTGAAATTTGGTTTTCTCGGGCTCGGCATCATGGGTAGCGGAATCGTGAAAAATTTGATCAACAGTGGTCATAGTGTGATCGTGTGGAATCGAACGCAGGAAAAGGTATGTACCGACATTTTTTTTTCTTTTTTTCTGTAAGATCGTGTGCGACAAATGTCTGCCGATGACCATACTTACAGTAGTGTTTGTTATTAATTAAATAATGAAAATTTGTATATTTAATTACACACATACTACTTTAAATATAGACTATAATTTGAAAACAATAAGTGCAACAATAATTTAATGAATGATTTAATATTTTTGACGTATGTATATATATATATATATATATATATATATATATATATATATAATATATAAAGATTACTTATATATATTATATATGTTCAAATATATTACATTATTTTTATACATATATGTACAGGGTTGGCCATATTCGACGGAAAGATCTGGCAACACTGTAACTTTTGACAGAGATGTTAGATCGAGTAACGACGTTTCCCATGATTGAAAAAAAACATCTTTCCGTCGAATATGGCCAACCCTGTATATATGTATATATTATATAAACATAATTACATATATAATAAAGCATAAACAATTAAAGATTAAATATATTGAAAGATTATATATACATATGATCTTTTATTGATTATATTTTTTCTTATAATTATGTTTGTCTCGTCAATTTTGTTTTTGAATGTGATATTTTGATCAATCATTACATGCAATTTGTTATGTGCGAAAAAGATTTTGTTGAAGAAAAAGAGTTTGTTAAGAAAATCAAAAAGCACCGCAATAAACAATGAGATTTATTAACTTTGAGAACTATGATACAAGTTGATTCGCCAACGTCACTATCTCGGTCGAGAGAAATAACTCGGAATTATTTTCGCAAAAACGAACAAATCGCTTCGTTACAAATGGCTTTTAGGTCTTTTACATCGCTTTATCTAAATACTAAAGCTCTATCTAAATATTAAAGCGATTTAACCGTTCGGTCTCTCCTAATTTTCCAACATGAATAGTGCTCGAACAGCAGATATAGATTGGTGCCATTCTCTCTTTGTTCTGCAAGTTACGACGTAGGAAATGGATAGTTTATGCTTTCGCAGTTTTTCATCGATAATTTTTTTTTATACTATTAAAATATCTCCGAATAAAAAATAGGAAACTGTTGACGGGAATTTTGACAAGATACTTTTAGGTTTAAAATTTTGGAAGGTATCCATTGGCAAATTACATCGTATAGATACTTGAACAGAATGATCGTAAAAATCATTTGGTCTTTTTAACGATCGCCACAATCACACTGAAAGAAAAGTGTTTGGTATTTGTAACTATTAGGTCATTTAAAAAGTATCTGCGGTTTTTTGTTCAATTTTTGAATGAAAATACTTTTTAAATGACCCAATATAATTGGTAAAATAATGGTTAGAAATTCTATCTTTATTGTTATTATTGTTATAGTGTTAACAATAATAATTATATTTATAATTCTATATTAAAAAATACACATAGAAAAATTAACTAGGAAAATTATGTTTTTTTATAGAACTATAAATATAATTATTATATTACTATAACTGGAGTAATTATAACAATAATTATAAAAATGAAATCCCATAATTAATTTACTATGCAATTATAGTCATAAATATCAAATATTTTTCTCTTAGTGGTAGGTCCGATAATATGAAAACACTGTTCGGCCTAAAAATAGTAGGTATGTCAAATTTTTTTTCTTTAATACCCGAAATATTTTCGAATATTGAACTATAACATAACAGCTATTTGTACAATATACAAGTATATATCCGATAACGTTGATATTTTTAACAAATTCAAGACTGACAAACATCACTTCGTGAATATTCACTGTAAGTTTTTGCTTATACATAATTTATTTCCAATATTTTTGGAGATAATTAAAATTTAATATAAATGAATATAATTATGTATTTGGATTGATCATTACTTTCATAATCGTTTCGAAGACTCTTTTCTGCCGTGCGCAATTTATGCAATTTATTATTGTATATATAAACATATTAGATCATATTGCAAATTTCATTATATATCAATAATTTATATCCTTCAAAGGTTTACAAATCACATTGTTTAAAAGATTCATTAGATAAAATATTGAAGTTATCATAGGATGTTCGAAACGAATGATGATAGTTTCAGAGATACTCAGGACATCTCTTGCATAATAAGAAATTAAAGCTTCTTTCACTGTTATGTCATTAAAAGTAAATGTTCCTATATAATACGCACTACAATATATAATATACAATAACTTCTACTACAAAATTATTTTTTTACAGTATTTAATTTTGGCAAGAGACAATGCCATTCGTGAATTGAATAGATAGAATAAATTCTATTACCTATTTTCTCTAATTTTATCTATGATAAAATATTCGATTTGTAGTGACATAATTAATTTTTAATACACTAATACATTTTTTATTTTTATTGTTTAATTTGCAAAATTAAGAGGAAATAATGCAAAAATTTGTACACTTTATATTGAATATTTAATTGACAAAATATTTGATCAATGAAAAGATTATTATAATTGTATTAAAATAGCGTACTTTCGTAATTCTTTCCGAGAACTATTAAGCATTGTTTATTATTAAATACTTACTCGTGTTTGATAATAATTATGCTACTGTCGATATATTTTGGAGCGCGAGGTCATTTCTAAAAAGCAACTACGCACGATTATTTTGATCAAATTACTTCAATTTTACATGTCTCGATCACGTCCTCATCACTGACAGCGTCTTTTTAGATCAATTTTAATTTAACGCTGCACACAATGCGTTACCCATCATATTAAGGCTTCGCGGTTTAAAAATGATGTATAAAAAATATACATTCTGGAAGCATAAGTATGAATATTCGACATACGAAGGAAACAGAGAAAAGATTTTATCGCTTAAGATTTGATGTGCTAACAAGAAATAGCTAGTTAAACTTTAAATTATTCTTTAAGCGTAGTAGAGTTTCTCTCATTTTGTCGCTCCCAAGAACATTCTAAGTATGTAAATAGATACCCGTTTAATTAACATTAAAAGTATGTCGTGTAAACAAATCTGTCGGATTTTATTAAATTTGAACAAAAATTTGTAGCGCTATACTTTATTTGTATTAGGGTAAGGTGGGGTTTTTTCATCCATTTTTCACGATGCTTATGTTTCTGAACAGAATTGATTATTTAAAGGTATTTGTGCCTTCAAGGAGCAATCATGATTGTATAATGTAATTATAAGTACGTCACTGCAAAGAGATATTGTTTATTACCATAAATTTCGTTTTATTTTAAAGTTGAAATTAACGAAATAGCTCTGCCCTACCCTATGTCTATATGTTTAAAAAAAAAATTTGACAATTGCACCATTGCACCATTTGATAAAGTAAAGTTTCAGCTTTAGGAATGTCTGTTTTTAAAATTGCAGTATGACAATTTTTAACGGAGTCACAAGCAGTCCAAATATTCCTTTTATTTAATTCGCGATAATTCAGTAACAAAAAATCTTAGGAATATTTAAAAAAAAAGATTTTGTTATGAAAACTTGAACCTCTCACGATAGAAATTAGGCACAGACTTACAAAGTGAGATGAAAATTGCCCATTTTAATTTTTAGTTTTTTATATATAAAAATTATTAAATTTATAGAAATTCAAAAGACATGGTGTCTTTTCGAAAAAAGTAGAGATTTTAAAAGTGAAATTTAAGTTACTTTAAAATTCTTTTTTTAAATTTCGTTTATTTTTAACGAAGTTACAGCTGCTTAAATTTTGAAATTTGTAGTGCCACGAATTTTTATTCAAACTTAAAGTATTTCCTCGTACACTTCTTATAGTAATCTTAAATAGAACAATGATGTAATACGAAGGGACTGTAAAATAGTATTGACCAATCCACAGTCGAGCATGTTAGTTAAAAGATTAGTCAGAGAAAGATTATAATAATTAATCTTTTCAATATTTTTATCAAACTGTCGGTTATTAATTGAATATTAATTCCAAATATTTTTGATGTTAATTATATTTGCACGCGATAATGGTTTTTTCGATAATTGCATTAAATTCAATTATCGAATTATTTCATAACAAAAGAAGAGTTAATAAAAATCAAACCGCAGATGTTGATATTATGATATTGCTTTTTTTTTAAATTGAAATTACAATGGGTGTTCTCATTGAAATGTGGATATTTTTTGATGTTTTTTTTACATTGAATTTATCTCCAAAGTATTCACAGTGGATCAATAGGTTTGGAAAGCATCGAAAAAGAAATTATATTATAATAATAAATATAGATTAAATATCAATGCGTACAGTTCAACTCTTCTTCTTCTAACATTTTATATTCAAAGTTTTTCGTTTTTTCCATCAAACTATATAATTAAACAATTCGGAAACATTAAAAATAATAAGATTAAGTATCAAGTCACGACATTGGAAAGAATGACAAAAAAAGATAATTGTAAATTATCTCACAGCTTTACCAAAAGCCTCAATAGATATCGATAGAATTATATGGGACAGCGTTATCAGAGACTAGACTTCATTACTTACATAATTGTGCCACTTTTAATAAATTGTAAATTGTATTGTGCCACTTTCAGTAAATTCTAAATTGTATTTCCTATATTTTTGGTCTCTATTGTGTAACTATTAACATTGTCATTGTCGGTATCTGTATGTATATATATTAGGTGTTGGAATTAATTCGTAGCGTTTTTAAATGAAAGAATGTTATTTATTTCACATGAGCATTAAAAAATACATTAATGAAAGTACTTCCCATCTCTTGTAAAACGCTACGAATTAATTCCAACACCTAATATATATATATATATATATATATATATATATATATATATATATATATAGTCGTTGCGAAGGTTTTAAATAATAAAAGAGCTGGGCAACAATATTGACACATTGTTAAGAATTACAAAATAGGGATCTTAGAGTTCGTCGCTGATTTATTTTACTACTATTTGTGCGATACACCAAAATTGGTATACGCAAGTGTACCGTTTTTTTAAATCTGATTTCATTTTAAAATAAAGTTTATTGCAAATGAGAAATACGGTGCTATTAAATATCAGTCTGTCCAAGTTCTTAATAAAATTGCGAATCAAATATTATATTCGATTACGACCACAAAATGTGTAATCTTGTTTACAGTTATCATCAATCAATTACGTAAATTAGAGCAAAAAAACCTTTATTTGAATTAGCGCACGCAAATATCTGTGAGATTTATGAGACCAAGTACGTTCAATTAGGTTGATCGATTACACTATTTGTATAGTGCTACTATTCTGATTAGTTGGTCTACGGCCAAATACCCGGTGTATCTAAAAAGGGGATCAACAATTGAAAAATATTCTTTAATAAAAGCGGAGATGTTTTCTTAGTAAAAGCTTGAATAACTCTTTGAATTGTGAAATTTTTCAGAATAAATATTTTAACGATTACAAATATTAAATACTTAAGTGTAATGACTAGATTTCCAATGTGAAATTAAATTAATCATTTTAGGATGAACATTATTGAAAAAAAATTCACAATTCCTATTTAACAATTTTTTATATATATAAATTGCTTTGTATATAAAAGATATCACGTCCATATATGTGTGTATATATATATATATATATATATATATATATATATATATATATTCAATTTTTTAAATAAAGATATTTCTGAAAAATAAATTCATTTTCTGTTAAAATAGATGTTATGTTTTGCATTTGGATGTAAGCATAATTGTCTTATATATTTCACTGTAATATTTTTCTTATTCAGTATGCTGAAATTCGACATTCTTTAGTAACATCTGGTGTGCTTTTATGATTTAACTATGCTCTTTGCATTCTTACTGTAGGTATTTTTACATGTTTCAGTCAGAAGCCAGAAGCTGTTCGCATAATTTTATATATTAATACCGCTACGCGCAAAAACCACTGTGAGAAACATCATGGTAATTAATTTTTAATTGATTTATATTATTAGGTGTTGGAATTAATTCGTAGCGTTTTACAAGTGATGGGAAGTACTTTCATTAATGTATTTTTTAATGCTCATGTGAAATAAATAACATTCTTTCATTAAAAAACGCTACGAATTAATTCCAACACCTAATACATTATAAATTTTAAATATCATCAAACGATTATTGATGTTGAAAATCATCTATCTTTATTTAAAAAATAATATATTATACTATATAAAATTACATGATGCACGTTCGGATTCTGACAATAACGAATATTTTTCTACGCGTGTATAATGTATTTATTTATTAAAAAGTTTCCTATTCATTTTTTATAGAGCCCATCAATATGCAAAACGTTAATGATGTAGAAAATAATGCATTTGTTTGCTTCGCGATGGATTACGTCAGTAATTATATTGAAAAATATTTGGATACTCTGTATTTACAGTTCAACTTTTCACTGAGAAAACATTGATTCCAGCTTCATCAAATTCAAGCAATCTATCGATTCCACTCGGATTTAGCTCGACCGGGTTTCTCTCGGTATAGAATAGGATTCTTCTTACGATCACCACGATGCCGAGACTAACTATAATACATGGTTTCTACCATGGTTCTGCTTCGTCTTGCGTATCCCGTGCGCGGCTTCCCCTCCGTCTAACGGAAGAAGCGTGATAAAATTTTATCTCTCTCTTGCTGCTGACACGATCCAAAAATAACGTCAATACTCTTCTGGCCGCAGTCATTTTCCTTTCCGTTTCGTTTCATTGGTATCGTTGTCATAGATGACTCAACTGTTTCTGCGATCGACAGTAACCATTTAGATAATCGGTATGCACGTGCCCTTTTGTCGCGTGATTTTTTTCGACACAAAAGCATTGCATTCCTGACGATCCGATCGAGGTTTACAATTTCTTAATGAGAACGAATCAAGTAAATATCTAAATTAAATGATTTCTTGAGAGCTTACGTCTTTCAACCATAAATTACCTTGTCAGTTTATGCTACGTCCATTAGAAAATGAATATTGTTACGAACTATATTTGTAAACAAAATTTAAAACAAATGTATAGTTTACAAATGTCTAATTTGTAAACTATAACTATTGTTTCTAATATAATTATTGTTTCTAGTATTTCTTTATATATCATAAAGTTTCAAGAAATTTACTTTTGCAAAATAATTTTAACTTAATCTCTCATTTGCTCTTTACGTTTTCCTTTGAATTTTTGAATCAATCATTTGTACACAAAGATGTCACTTTTTATGAATAGCATTATTTTTTTCTATTTTGTAGAACTGTAGATTTAAATTTAATAAAATCTAGGTTGGATAAAAGTATTATAAAATAAAAAAAATCATGCATAGAATTAATTTGATATTAAATATTTTTAGGACAAATTAATTTCCAAATGTTTTAATTGAAATTATTTTGTTACGCTGTAAACAATGATTAATATATTTTTACGGTATTTTGAAATTATTATTTTACGTTCAGAAAATTTATCATCGAATTTTTATTCTTTATGTAGTTGGTTACAAAATTTGGAACTGAATTTTTTGTTAAATTTTGTTAAGTTGTTTAATCCATTAAAAATGTAAATTGGACAAATCATTGATTATTCTGACTATTGTCACTCTCGTTTTTCTAACTCAGTTACTGAATGATAAATATATGTATTTTATGTGTATGTATGTATATATATATATATATATATATATATATATATATATATATACATACATATCTACGGAGATATTCTCCCGATGATTAAAGTTAGCGTTAATTGAATAGTTTACAGTTAGCAACTTCGTTAATTAGCAATATCGCTAATTAACACGATTAGTAGTTATTATTTTTCTGTTTACGCGTCTTTAAAAAAGAGAGAATGAAGTTTTTAATATATATATTTTTCTACGAAATCTGATTACGACATGGAATTTGGATAAGGGATTAAGATGTAGATGTTTGGCGATGATTCATCAGGATTTATTCAACAAAGGGGTGCATCTTGGAAAAATTTCTATAAGAACAACTTTGTTGCAACTAAATCTGTACATACAATTTCTTTCTCTGAAACACTGCTTTTGTTTAAAATATTTAATAGCCAATATAATTTTTTTTTATTATAATTTTCTTCTCTTTCGCTTTTTTTCGCACGAATGCCGGATGGTTCGAGATATGTTGCTGTATAATAATTAAAAAATTAAGTACGTACTGGTTACTTTCTGGCATGTTTCCTTTTCTTTCTGCGATAGGCACATACTTCTATATTGTGATCAATTTGTAATCTATTACGTTAAACACAAGTGATTAAAACAAAAAAAAAGAAAAGAAGAAAGGAAAGAACGCGAGCAACCGAACGCTAATGATTTTTTCGCTGATTTTTAATTCATGAAAAAATTAAGACAAATAAGACAAAAGCAATTCAAATGAATTGCGGGTATGTCGATCTCGCTGCCTCAGTCTTTCGCAATGAGAGGATGATTCGATTTTTTTTGTGATATCACTGATACGTAAAACTTGCACGCACGCATATTTACAGAAAGGGTTGAGAATGATTCTCTGCGGAATTTGCAATCTTAAGACTTTTGAAATTGACAACCAGGCGAAGTTACTTTTCCTTCTCATCGCGCTTGTAAGAGAAAATTAATTTACAAGTTAACGAGGACGCGACATGCAATTCGCGTGTTTCTCTTTTTATTTTGAAATCTTTATCCTTTCGAATGATGACAGTCATCCAAAAACGATGACACTGATGAAAAAGCACACGTCGCTTAATGAGAGACGGACAGGTTGCAAGGTCGATCATATTAAGAGTAGTCCTTGAAAGCTGTCCGTAATTTTTTTTTGTTCTTCTAGATTAGCACATGCACACACTTTCTTGCGATCGATCATCATCGACAGTCATTGATCTCGGCAAAGAAAGGATCTCCCGTTTCTTGGCACTCACACGAGTTCTTCTTGAACTGTCTTCTAGAACACTCTCTCTTCGAATCAACTA
Organism: Acromyrmex echinatior; assembly: GCF_024713525.1. Lineage (NCBI taxonomy): Eukaryota > Metazoa > Arthropoda > Insecta > Hymenoptera > Formicidae > Acromyrmex > Acromyrmex echinatior. The sequence continues at coordinate 15,638,952 of NC_141852.1, read as the reverse complement.
TACAGTCAAAAGCGGAAGAAACTTCAAACGATCTCCTCGACATCGAAGACGCGATTTTCACTTATCGGATGCAGGGTGACAATGATATTTCTGTTACGCTCCACTTCTATTAATTGTCCGAGAACAATTTTTCTCCTAGTATTTTTTGATAACTTAAATGATAGCAGGAACCCATTCTTGGCCACTTTAACGCGCTTTAATTTCTGCCGGCTAAAGTTTAGTCTCGCGTGGAAGATCGGGTAAACTATTGCTAGGTGCTAGAAGTCCTAGGACCTCCGGAATCTCTCTCCTTTCCTTAGCCAAGACTGTACCATTAGAGCCTTTGAAGATTGGCTTGTCGTTCTCGTAGTTCTTATACAGCGTGCTGCTGTATTCATCGATACATTGTAGTATTGTCGAAGCGGGTAATATTGTAGGCGGTCCCAGAGGTGGCGGTGGATCGCTTTCTTCAATGTAATTAATATGAATGCCTTCCATCATGTTCTGACCGTGCGGGCTGATCGATGATAGCTCAGTCGGCGTGTAATACTCACTGTTGACATCTTCCAGACTCACTCCCGCTGCCAGATTGTCGATCTTCGCTTTGAAATACGTATCCATGCCATTGAGGGTGTCCTTGGTAGGATCGAATATCATAGAATCGCTCTTGCCGCACGAGCCGCTTCGGCAATTGTCAAAGTACAGATTTGGCAGGTTCTCCAGCACTTTGGCCAACGTCTGCTGCTGATACTTGTAACTCTCGCGCAATCGCAACACCTGATGAGCGCTGAACTTGCGGATTTTGTTCCGTTGGAAGACGTAATTCTCGCGTACCCAATTCAGCTGACTGGTGGAATAGTCTCGTACTCTTTTTACCTGCGAAAGAATAACAAAATAGACGCGACTAGATATGTATCTATTGTATATGATCTCGCATTATATAACTAATGCGACTTTCTTTTTAGCTTTTTTATGTTTTCTCTTAATGGAGAATCGTTTCGCCAATGTTGAAAAGAGACGTATCTAATGAATTTTTTATTACTTTATGCGTTGTAACTAGATTATAATGAGATATAGAAAGTGAATACGATAACAAAAGCAATTAAACTAATTACGACGCACAGTCCCGCGCAAAAATCTCCATGGGGGATTTGCCTATCGTACCTGATCATAGTACTGATCTCTCAGCGCGGTCAGGTGGCTAGTACCGTAATCCCGTATGTCTCGTATATGCTGCATTTGACCCTCATAACTGTCGCGGATCCATTCCACTTGCTGAACGCAATTGTCCTTAATTCTATGCACCTGCTGTGTGTAGTTCTCCCTCAGTCTTTCGAGCTGCTGGCTCTTGTACTGTTCAATATTGTCGAGCATTTGGTAGATCTGCTTGGCCCGCGGAGTCACGCCCACGCGTCTGCAGCACATGCACCACTTGATGCATCCGCACCTGTGAGATTCACGAAAGGGGAAAAATGTTAACGAGAGGGTTATGAAAGGAACAAAAGAAGTCGGAATCGTCAGGTGGAATTATCGATCACGTCCTGACCTTCCGTCGACTTGTCCGCTTTATTCGTCAAACTTGACGCCTTGACGAGTGGTTACTATCACTCGAACTGTTTAATAACTCTATTGACCGGCACATGACACAGTCGCGAAGACATTCAAGAAGGATATTTTTAACATATATTCTTACATATATTCTACGTGTTGCTATGAATACTCACTTCACGAACAAGTACCGCAGCAGCTGCACCATTAACGTCAGTAGAAGAAACGCCACGGCGCAAATTGCGCCGACCAGAATGCTAAAGATCTTGATATTGTGTAAAGTTATTGGGTCCATGTGCAGCGTTATGTAGACGGTCTCATTGGCGATCGGATTGACCGCCGTACACTTGTACTTGCCCACGTCCTGCCGCAACAGCGTTGCAATATAAAGGGAACCATTCTCCAAGACGCGAATGCGGTTGTCATCGACGACCGGCCGATCTGTCCGCCAGTTATGCACCTTCGGATGTTCGACGAATGCATCGGGGAAGCCTGGATCTGGTACCCAATGGAGTACTAGACCGCTCGGAGTTACCCAGGTCAAGGAGGGCGCGGGATTCCCGCTGAACTCGCATTCCAGCAGCACTGAGCTCAAGAGAAGATACTGTTGAGTTTTGGTAACCTGCACTAGAATTGGTGGACTACACTCGAGATAGCGTAATGTCTGCAGGATGTTTACGGTGCTGTCCATCTCGTGGCCGCATTTGAGCCCGTTTTGGAAAGCTGCACGCAGATGTGTTCTGCTTTCCGCCCATTTGACGAACCAAAACATGCGGCAATCGCAGGCCCACGAATTGCCTTGCAATTGTAGCTCATCCAGCAGCGGTAAATGTGCCACATTCGCAGGCAGGAAAGTTAGCTCGTTATTACGCAAATCGATTCTGCGCAAGGACGGTGTTTCATTCAGAGTCAACTGACCGATCTCTCGTAACGGGCTGTTTGTAATTTCCAGTGTCTCCAACTCGATTAAACCAGCCAGATTTTTGTTTCGAAGGTTCTCCAATTTGGTTCCGGATAACAGGAGAGTCCTAAGCCTGCTGACAGGTCGCCAGATGTTATCGGGCAGCGAGGAGATCGGTAAACGACTCAGATCGAGCCATCGTAGATTAACGAGGCTTTGAAACGCGGTGTCCGTGAGATGCGCGATCGGATTACTTTCGAGATCGAGGTGTTGCAAGGCCGTCAGATCGTTGAAGAGACTACGCGGTAACGCGTCGATCTCATTGTCGGCGAGATCGAGCACTTTCAGTTGCGCCAAACCGGAAAACAGCCGCGGCGGCAGTTTTGTCAGCCGGTTGCCGACCAGTCGTAGCTCTTGCAGCTGTCGATTCGGCTGAAAGGTATGATCCGGCAGCGAGACTAGCCGGTTACCGCTGAGATCGAGTCGCACGAGCTCCTTGGCGGACGAGAACGCCTGATAAGGCAGTACAGAAAGTAGATTCGCCGCCAGACGGATTTCTTGGAGGCGATTCAGATGATGGAACAGCTGTTGCGGCAGCGCGACCAGCCGGTTTCCGGTGAGATTCAGGTACTGAAGTTGATGCAATGGATGGAAGACGTCCGACGGTAAGTCGGCCAGCCAATTATCACCTAGATCGAGTCGTTCGAGATGCGGGGTAGCACCGAATACACCGGACTCCACTCTCTCGATGCGGCTCGACGACCAGATTAACCGTCGCAGCTTGACGGTTCTCTCCAAAGCGGTTGCCCGAATTACCTTTTCTTGGACATTTCTGAGCGATACGCTCGTAACGTCTCGTGGTAAGACGAGACTGGAGAAGTTTCGCCCCGCGCATCTCAGACTGCTGTTGATATCCGTACACTCGCATCCCTCGGGACATTCTAATCGCGACGAGGATGACAACGCGTTTGTGATCGACGACAGCGTATTCGAAGGTGTACCCGCGACTCGCACCACCGCCACTACTACGACCAGAAAAACCAACCACCTCAAGCGTGGACCATCACCTCCCCTTGCCACCCGCACCCGCATTCCTAAAACCTGCAATGTGACGATTTGCACAAGTACAGCGATCTCCCATGTCCTGAAGGGTGGGCTTTTCCTCGCGAGGGACTTTCTCGAATTACGATCCGTTACGACCGCGCTTCTTTCTTTGCCCGACTAAAGGACAAAAGATTTTATTTATCTTGGTTTCGTTTTCTCTTTCTTTCTTACACTGCTTACAGTAGTAGTTTAAATATATCGATCACTCGACACGTGTTCGCGAATATCGTCGCGTTCATCACCTTTCGCACCCTAAGAACTCTCGCTCCTTCCACTACCTACCTGCCGAGAATCGCGATTGTATTCCCCGCAGGCTATCCTGGATATATTGCTTCGAGAAAGAAATCGGGACGGGTAGCAACGCGAAGAGAGAGTCGTTGAAGTCTAACCATTTGCGAGTAATCCGGCAGTACAATACTTCGCAACGTCGAGATGTCCTCCGACGATGACGATGGTGACGATGGTGGCGGATGACGGTACGTGGGCGATGATACTCCCGTCGGTGCCGTCGCCACTTTGCACCGGTAACATAATTGCGCCCACCGCGTACCGTATTATGTACCGTGTTGCGCGTTGCACCGTCACCGAGGATCAGACGTACGAAGAAAATACCAGGTTTAAATTTACGGAGAATGTTAACTGAGTACCGATGCTCTCACGCACGCACGCAAGAGTTTATTTTTCCTTCCTATCCCTTCTTTTTCTCCTTTTCTTTCTCTTTCTCTCTCTCTCTCTCTCTCTCTCAGTCTCTTTCTCCTTCTTTGTCTCGTCTTCTTTCTTTCCTGTTATCCTACCGCCGGACGCGATAACCGTCTCCGTCAGTGTACGGCGTCGTGTGCAGCAACACCGCGGCCGCGCACTACTTGACACGCGTGTCACATGACACGCTCATGCATATCGCGCTCCCAATGGCCGGCTGCGTCCGCCCGCCGCACATCAGATGCAAAAACCGACTATGGAGCGGAGCTCCGGCCACGACTCTACCGGATTCTCCTCGTGGCGAGCGCCGGTTTGAGCAAACCGGCAACGTCGCCGACTTCCCAGTCAGTTGGCGCCGACGCAGACCTTGTCAGTATGTTTCTGTGAACAGGATTTAAGAGAGAAAGAGACAAAGAGAAAGAGAGAGGGGAGAGAGAGAGAGAGAGAGAGAGAATTGCTGTGAAAGAGTGGCTCAACGAAAGGTATAGAAGGAAGGGAGGGTTTCATATAGAAGACAGCCCTCGGCAATGACTGTGTCGAATACTCGGTGAGAGTTTGGGATTTCTCAGCAGGCCGTTTCTACCCGGAGCTTTGAATCTATCGAATGTTCGCTGAGACTTGCTCCATTTAAATCCGGTTCCAATAATGTAAAGTTAACTTTAATCTCGGTTTACCTTACTACTTATTTTTTTCTAATTCTTAGAGTTAGAAGAAGATAAAGAATAAATAAAAAAAAATCGAGATAAAGTTAATCTTATATTGGAATAAGTCTTAATGTATCTTCTTATGCTCGCATAATTGGCGCAATCATGAAAGTCTATCAGCGTCATCGATTCAGGTCCGTCGATTGTTTTCTTGAATATTCTCGCGAAGGTGTATCTAGTTCTATCGTCTGGCATTTCGGACATCTTGGCCACAGTAGCCATCTTTGAGTTATTGCCATACCGCGATCGACAGTTTAAAATAGTTGCAAGTTCAGTGCCAAATTAACTGTCAGCTTTTGCTAGATTACCGGCATGTTTCGAGTGCGACCGAGGAACAATTGCGTTTTATCTTTGATAGCTCGCTTTTATTAGCAATGGTTAATTTTCTTTAAATCTTTAGGAGAAACTCAAGAACAAAATATAAAACTGATTAGCTTATAACTGACATTATCAATTTAAATTTATGCTCAAAGTTAAACGAGTTTGAAAAATCTGTAGTGAATTACTTAAAATAAATCTAGAATTTAAAAAGCAAATTTAAAAAGCAAAAATTTCTTAAGATTACAAATGTTTCTTTGTTTCTTTTGGGATTACAGATAGTTTATGAATAAGACTATAAAATTACAAACTTTTAGAACTCATCCAGAATAAATTTAGAGTTGCGAAAGAAAGATTTTGTTGGATCATAAATAATGTCTCCCAGATAGGGACGTAGAATCGTAAATAGAATATCATACATAATAGAATTTCTATGAACTCATTTATAATGGCAAAAGTTTAGAATGTATAGATTCAAGAGAGATATTCTATATACATTTCTAGGATTATAAATAGCTATTAATGCGACTGTATTTAACATTAAATGTTTTACGCATCGATCCATTTTCGAGATCGAAGACAATGCGTCTTATCACGATCACTTAATGAAGATAAATGTATGGAGATAAAGAAACTTTCGACAACTGTGCTAACAGACCGGTCGGCCTCGAATCTGCTTTAAACTTTGATTCTCACTAATGGAACCGGTCGTGCAGACGGTAGAATCTCACGAGCATCCGGGCCAAAGAATGCTCTCATGCTCTTGTTTGCGTTTAATCAAATCTATCTCGCCACGGTGCCTTGATGTCTAGCTGTCGCGTAAACTTCTCGAGGAACACCTACTTCTTCTAGAAATTAATCATTTCGAAAAATTTGCAGCAGTTAAAAAATTTAATCGAAGTCTTACACACGAAATTAATATAATTTATAAATTATAAAATACTACTCTACACTTATAGGTATACATAAAATTATAAAATTATTTTATACTCAAAAAATAATATGCCAAATTTAATTTCTAATAATAATAGTGGCTTTATACAAATAGCATTTATACATTCAGCTTAAAAATTTTGTAAATATTATAGTAATTGTTAGAAACAATTCGATATGCTATAATTTATGCATCACTATCTAAGGTCTAGCTTGCTATTTTCTATGCATTTTACGCTTTCTATGTGAACATATAAATAAACATTATGCAGATATTATTAGCGTACATGCCATGGATAGGAAGCATGTATTCTAATCGCAAAAAAAGTATTAATCATTGTTGCAATTTGCATTATCGAACTATGAACGTCGTGACATAGTCCAGCCACTATAATATAATATAATCGCAATGACGCAAGTGAAGAACGTCTGCATTTTCACTTTTACTTTAACGTCGAACGCCGCTACGCTTTCCCGTGAAATCCGTTTGTTCGCTTTTACCATGCATCGTGCTCTTCGGAAAAATAGCATAGAGTTTTCGTCGTCGAAGTTATTTATAAAAATGTCACGTATGGATCTGGATTCCCGTGGAGCCGCCGTTATGCGTTTGCTGCTATTTCGTTGATTTCTACCTGAACATAAAAGGCGTATCGTCGCGTATTTGATGTAGGAGGGATGGAGGCGGGTGTCCCTTAGATTTCCCACCGTGCAATATCGATCCGTGACCTAACTTTGTTCCACGCTTTTGCCATACATTACGACATGCAGGCCAATTAGAGTCAAATCGGAAATGTCGTTCAATGCTGTTTTCAACCTGAAGGAAAGGCGCAGGTTTAGGATTTAACTCGAAATTGGTTTAGAGAGTCTTTTTGTGGATCAATGTTTTGATATGCTCGTTAACAAGAACGAATCTAATTTTCCGCCAATTCTGAAACATTTTCTACACTCAGAGAAAAAGATATATAGTGGTGACAAAAAATTAACGGTGACAATTATATATAAGTATAGAATTTTATGGGTAGAAATAATGTACTTAGTTGAATAAACTATTATATTTTATAATATTTTACTGCAACTATGAAATAGTTTATTCCACTATGTATATTAATTCTACATATTATTAAAAAAAAAAGAATCTGGTCTAATCAAAAGCTATCAAATGTCGAGTGAAATATTTGCAATTCAATATTTAGTTAATATCACAAATAATTTTACTGTTCTAAATATTTAGTAACTATTACCAACGGTTAGTTATATTATTATATTATTATACTATATTATTATATTTTATAATACTAAATATTTAGAAAAAAGTAAAATTATTTTTGGTTATATTAATTGAATATTCAATTGCAATTATTTACTATATTTGTATATAACTTATGTTATCAAATTTTTTTCATGAAACTTATAATTGTCATCGTTATACTTCTCTAAGTGTAAATAAAGCGTAACATATTTTTTGTTACAAAAAATGACGAATATATTTTGGAATTCTGGATGACTTTTGAAACACTTATTGTTGGGAGAGAAACCTTTGCGATGCGTAATTCTTACTTATTTCATAACAAGCAATTATGTAACACAACGATTATTTGCAAACAATCGGTTCGACGGCAGGAACCACATGCAGATAACACGATATCGTTTTGCAAACCGAATGGCAGCTCGGTTAATTGTACGCAATGGTAGCGCACGAGGAAAACAATTTCGCGGCCGAATTAATGAGAACGAACGTCGTCTGCATTGCGTGACACGTTTACAACCATGTAACATTGCTTATTGCGCGAATCAGGAGCAGCCATTTGTCAATAAACTTCGCAACTAGGCGATTTCTCTGTTTGCCACCAAGAGTGTTATCTCTCATACCAGGCGAGCTTCGCGAATAATCGAAGCTATTCGTTTGTGTTAATAGATTCGTCTTCTTCGTGTATAACGAAGGTCAATAATCCGATAAAACTATTTGTGTGACGAAGAATCCGCGATGGCACGCGTTATTGGAACATTGATCGTCTTTACGCGAATCGGCCACGAGGATGGGATCACGTCGCACCTTTGCGATATATGTAAAATTTAAATTATATTTTAATAAAAGGATTGTGTATAGATATTTCTATTTCAATCTCCGATAAATGGCGATCGATTACTGGGAACTAATGACATTTGAAAATGTGACTTGTTCCAATATTTTCACAGACTGGAAATACTTTTCGCTTCAATACAACTCTATTTCAATATTTTTTTATTTGACTTTCGATTCAATATTCATAAAATTTTATTATAATTTGAGATTAATTTAATATACTGTTTCTTTTAGAATTTTTGTAGAACATTTATTACTTTAGCTTTTTTTTATATATATATACTAAGAAGGGACTTAGTTTATGATTCCTTTTCTTAATTTTTAAGTAGGTAGGTGGGATGGTTACAGTTACCCAGGTATAATTTTTTTTAAGACCTTGTTCTGAAAAAAGAAAATAAAATGGCAGATATTTCCCAGATGCCTAGAAGTCTTAAAATTCATTATTTTTACATTCCTCTATCTTATATTAGTAAAAATAATTAATATATATTATTAATATATTAATTATATATTAATTATGTATTAATTAATATATTAGTAAAAAATATAACTATAAAAATATAACTATAAATTAAAGTTTTTAGAACACATTTTAAGCATTCCACTTGCTAACTTACATAGTTTTAAACCACCTATCTACTTAAAAGTCAACCTGATATTTGCATCTATCCAACCGTATGATTAATGGTTCACTAAAACCTATTATACATACAGCTAAATATTACTATTACTAAACTCAAAAAAAATCTATATTCTTTTCTTATTTTTGTATCTTAAATATTACAATTTTTTTTAATTAGATACCTTATATTAATTTACATTATTGTCATATTTATTGAATTATTGTACAGTTTTTAAAACTTCAGCATTTTTCCTTATATCATATCCTCATATATCTCACATATCCTCATACATTCTCGTATATTTTATATAATTGATTTTCCACACTTATCGTATGTTTATATTTGAATCCTTATATTTGTTCTTCTTCTTTTTTAGAATTCTTATAAATGCAACAGTAATCAGTTTATTTGCGTTAATGACAATTATTTTCAAGCCATAACCATATAATCTATGTAACGATACTGCTTGCGTGTACGAATTTTATCTGCACGTTCGAAAACATTTTACCTTCGCGTAATCATAGACTATCACGAATCAACTCGACTTCGACTTCAATTTCGAATAGATCAATCGTTCTGATCTAGACTTTCGATTCCTACCTTTTGTTTCTTCCTTTTTAAAGTTAATAACAAGATAAAACAGTTTGTTTTCAAATAACGATTGTTTCGCATTCATCCGTTCTAGAAACTCGAGGCCATGTATTTTTAGCGATATCTATGAAAATTATTCTCAGACATTATTTACAATCTGATAGAAGCATTTGCAATTGTCTTGTACTGTTAGCCGGCTCTTTCTCTTTGTTGGAAACAACAAAACAGCGTTATCATTATCAAGATTTAAATACGTATTTGGTCTTAGGCTGGTGTGTGCGATGTAATCTGCGCCATTTTGAATAAATGCCTTATGTACGCGTTTTTCATTAAATATAATGATTACTCCTAGATAAATGCACGACATTTGCGGTCCTAGAGAATTAATGAGTAACCTTCGACCTACTCGTAAAGCAGAAGAGAATGGGCCGCTTAAATTTAATGGGCTTGGTGGCATTTGACATCGATCGATTACGTACCTGTATCACTAGAATCTATTATTCTCAAAACTCTATAACTTTCCGTCTTTCTGACGTTAAAATCTGTATAATACAATTATTGACGTTGGTTCTTCGAGACCTAAGTCAATATGAGGTCATTTATTTTTTGTTGATTAAAAGGTAGTAATTAATTTTAAAGAATTAAAAATGACATAACTTGTATAAAAAAGAATGAATATTAAGTTTTTTTTAATTACAATAATTGAAATTTGCAAATTAATATAAAAAATATAATTGAGTGGGTTTAATAGACTCCAAAGAGGTAATAATTTATACTATATTTTATACCACACATTTATCGTTATAATAATAATTGTATTCAAAATTGATGAGTAATAAAATAAATAATGAAAGAGGAAGATGCAATAGATAATGATGAACGAGAAAAGATTCTTCTGTAAAATCAAGTCATTGTCAGGTCACTAATTTTTAATGGGCTTTCTACAATAAATCATTCAAACCGAACGTGAGAAGAATAATCAACTATGATTGGTCAATTTTTCTTACGCTTAAGACTTAAAGCTTAGGTAATGGTTTATTGTAGGAAGCCCATAAGATTTTATGGCAAAAGTGTAATAATAACGCGTTTTATTATGAAAGTCTTACTTTTATAACTATTCCAATTTACGTTTTCGAAATTTTTCGGATGGTCTTCTTATTTATCCTGTTTTTTCTACTAGTGATAATATTGTAAATTGTGTCAGTATTCTTCCTGATAAGATTATCTTTTAGGAGCTCTCAGACCTGAGTCTGTTTGGTCTTATGATGATCTCACTTTATACGTTGACTCTTGAGTTATCGAGACTTTTGTGTGCTTTTAAATATTTTCGAATAAGCAACATTTCAAGTCGCAATCACTAATTTTGAAGCTTTTGTCTTTCGGCGCTTTTCATGCTCATTTCGTAGATGCGGAGGGTGGAAAAAGATCTTGAGGTATCCGATCTGGAACACTTACTCTCAACTTGTCTAAAACTGTCACGTACGTTTATTTGACGGGACGACCTTGGGCATCGTCGACGTTGCCGTCGCCCTCGACACACAATTTTGACTGCTATATGATCTATAAAAGCTGATTGGATAGGAAATGCTGTCGTAAAAGGGCACTGCGAACTTGAGCGGTGTTGCTATGTTTCAAAGTGAAATTTATGTACAAAGAATCTTGACGATTAATTAAATTACGTAATAATTATGTAATAATTAACCCTTAGAGAAATCTAACACTGGCCAATATTGAAAGACAATAAGTAACTAACTACTTTTTCAAATATTAAAAGTACTGTTGTTCAGTACTTTTAATATTCCAAGTAAGTAATTAATTACTGTCTTTCAGTAATAAATTGGTTAATATTAAATTTCTTTAAAGGAGTAAAAAATTCGAACGATGGATTAAAAATTTATCGTTCTTGGCGAGAATGTATTCTGGAACAAGCTTATTTTCGATATCGGATTAATAATTTCATAATTATGAATGTTTTGTAATAAAATCTTATTTATTTCTATTATTTTTTGTACTTTATTATCTATTATATTTATTATTAGTGACTATACCGAAAGAAAATTTACTAAATTTTAATACATATTTCTTTTTGTACTAAGTAAATATTTACTTACAGTAAATAAGTATTTACTTAATAAAAAAATGATAATTAAATCAAATTGATGGTTTTTGTATCAAATAAATATATGTTTACATTTAGTAAATATTTATTTACAATTATTCAAATAAATATTTATTTAAAAACTTAATATTTTTTTCAATTATAAGATTTTAAAAAAGGATCGATTATGAAATTGTCCAGAGAAAACTAGCAAGTTTTCGTTCGTTGACAAGGAACATCTCGCTTGCCAACGTAAGAGTTGTAATCTAAGTAAAAGGGCATTGCAGAATGCTGTGACCTGACAGCGAAGCCGGACTGCGACCGTGAGTCAGGTCAGTCGGGTCGGGAACGTGATTGCGTACTCTAGTTATCTAATAATAAAATCGGATTCAGTCTCGATCGGCAAAGTTTTTGTAGGTTACAGAAAGGCCGCGCGAAAACTCGCTTCTCTCTCCTTCGTGTCCTTGCGTCGTCCTCGCCATCGTCGGTCATGGTCAGGGGAAGGCGAGCTTCGTAGAGTCAGTCTAATATCTCTATTTTTTCCCTCTTTTTTATTTGTTTTTCTTTCTGTTTTTTTTCTTTCTACGGACATCAAAACCTTTTCATGGTCGTTTGCCAGATATAATGATGTCTCTATAAAACATTGTTTTACTTGGAACCTGCTTTTACTAGTTTCGTATTGATCTCACGACTTCCGTCTATTCTTCGTCGTGCACGGATGCGGAAATCGTGGCGCTCACTGAGACAAAAAAGAGGACAGTTTCGGCAGAACGTCTTTCATTTCGCAAATCGAGTTAAGAGGAATTTCTATTGCCTGGTATTCCGTACTTTTCGAATTTTTTTCATTAAATAGCTCATTTGGAATGGAAACAATAAAGTACTATAAGATAGAAAGTTTCAATGAGGGCGATTAATTTCAAAAGTTTTTGAAAAGGATACCAGAAAGAGAAAAGAATTCATTTCTTTCGAAACGCCTATTTCATTTGTCCTTTTTTTATTTTTTATATTTATCTCTCAATTTTCCTTATATTTTTCCCTATATTATTTATTTCCCTATATTTCTGTCCATGTAAAACAAGAAACGAAGTCTATCAATAAATATTAAAACGATCGACCTCGATGCTTAAATAATTCAGGGGCAATCATGAGAAATGATACGAATACCAGCGAACTTTGTTTTCTAAAGAGAGAGAGAGAGAGAGAATTGGTACATTTTTTTTTAAACATTGGGAAAAAGTCTGGCTGCTTAATTGTAATTCTGATTGAACCATAAAGATACAAATCGGATATTTATAATTAAATCTATCAAACATTCTATTCGAGATAACCATAAATTCAATCACGATATCAAAACTCTGATTGGTACGAGTATGATTAGAATGCATTTTATTTTACTTCTTGTATACAACCAGAACAGTTTTTTCAAATCGGTGCGACTTCGCGTTTAAATAAATTTATCGATAACAATAATTTTTAAATTAATTGTTCTAAGCGCGTTTCTGCTATTTTCTTCTTATATCTCTGCAATGAAAAAAAATTGTTTATTTGTAAAAATTATACTTTGTAATGAAGCATATTATATTTGATTTAAATACATATATTCTCCAATGAAAGAAATAAAGACAACTAAATTTAGTTAAATAAACAATTTTTGTTCAGTGCGTGTCCAGATAAAATAAAAAGCAAGATTTCTATTGATAAATATTAAAGCGATCAATCTTGATGTTTGAATAATTCAGGAGCGATTATGAGAAGTGATAACGAATGCCAGCTAGCTTTATTTTCTCGAAAAAAAAAAGAAAAAAAAGAATTTGACGGTACATTTCCTCGATTATCTTGCGTAATATCAGACCTTCTCGAATAGAAACAGCGATACGAATAGCTTGAGGAATTTGTTCCCGAAAGATCGCGCGCCGCTTTTGGCAGCATATTGCATAATTCATTGAACATTGAAAGCACGTTTACCCGTGGCACGAGTACACGATTCAGTTCCTGCGCGCGTTATGTAACGACGTCGATAAGTGGAAGTTGGGTGTGGGTATCCTTTGGATGGAGAAGGGATGGCATCGAGGAGGAATCGATTGCACCTGGAGCGTCTCATAAAAACCTTATTTTGCGGTAAGACAAACGTGCTTCCACTGGAATAGAATTACACGCGATAGTTGCGTCATAAATGAGATGTGTTTCTGCTTCGAAGAATCTTAAAACACAATTCGCGATAAAGTTACGTTTATCCTCGTAATTTCGAGATTCTTTGGACATGGCAAAATGGCCGGATACTCGGAAATTGTAAATATATAGATGGCAGGGTGTGATTAACGCTGGTAGCCATGTCGCTGAACGTTGTTGCACAACTCTATGCTCTTAAAAAAACCGATATCCTTTTTAATCGATACAACGCATTATCGATATGAGTACTTATCATAGACTTATATAATAAACTGCGCATTCATATCGCTCATTTGCTACAACAATAACACAGTTAAAAAAAAAAACAAAATTTTCCAGGTAATAAATTCCTCAATGTTTTGAATTTCAAATTTTGGTCAAATTTTAATATCAGAGTGTGATGGAATAAAAATATCTATTCCCTCTATAAAATTTTTAGAATGAATCTCACTTTAAAGTCTCACTCTTTAAAGTAAGATAGAAGTATTCTATTCCAAAAAATTTAAAATTCTTTTAAAGTATGAAATGCAGTTTTTCTGATAAAAATTTTATGCATTTTTTAAACCTTTATTAGACAATTATATTAACTCTGTCTAATAACTGAGAAATAAAACTACTCCCAATATAACTCTTTACTTACAGGTACTGCACATAAAAGATGCGTAAAATTTGAACTCATTTACTGAACATAAACAGGACAATAAATACGTAGTATTTTAACTGATAATAGATTATTAGACCTATTAGAGTGATTAGACTTATTAGATTATTAATCTATTAATCTAGTAATAATCTATTAATATCAAACTATAATTGAGTAGATATCTACACAAATTACACATATTTTTATCAGAAAAACTGTACGCTTTAACCACTAAATAAAATTTTATCAAGAGTTCTTATCTATTTTCTACGTAGTATAACTAAAAGAATACAATATGTAATACTAGACAGTAGTGTTTGGAAAAACTGCATCGGTATACATATTAGAGTTTTTAAATATTTTTATTTTTTTTCTGCAAGCAACTAAAAAAATGATATTTTTTATCGTGTTGTGAGCGATATATGGCAGCTGAAGAACAAAGATGTATTGTCTATTACTTTCTCTGACTGGTAAATTCGTAATGTTAAACCCACAATTTAAGTCACTTTTATTTCTATAGATTGCCATTGTTATATTCAATATGTCCTTAATTTAACTAAAACAATAGAGTTAAATAATTTAACTCAGAAATTATATTAAGTTTGACTCAAATTTAATTTATTATCTATTAAATACATACATTAATATAGACTTGTTTACTTTAAACTAACCAGAAATGGATTGAGTCATATACCAAAGTTGAAAATAACAAAATGTTATTTAACTCAAAGGATTTGGTTATCATGGTTTGTTCCTTTGATATCTAACAGAATAATATTAGTAAGAGAGAGTAAATAAAAGAATAACATTGGTAAGAGAGAGTAAATAATTGATCAGACACTTTCCTTGTGCACATTGTACAAGGAAAGTATCTGATCAATTATTTACTCTCTCTTACCAATATTGTTCTCACGCGTCCAATGAAAGTGCGCAATCTATTAGATAAATCTGTAAGACGCAAATGTACAATTTGACTAAAGATAGCTCTAGATCATCTTCTTTCAGAAGAATTTTCACGCGTTAATTTTAAATACGAGTCATCAACTCTTACTAAACCGCCTACGCTTCGTCTACGAAAAAAATATATATCAGTTACGTAACACGTTGAAAGGCTGAAAGCAGCGAAGGAAAGCTATGGTCGTACCAGAGCACGCTCTCTCGCGCAGCGAGAGGAAAGGGGTAGAGAAGAAGAGTGTGTCTTCGCTTCATAGCTGGGTAATAGTAATCGTTCACTCGGGTAGGCATATCATGCCTACACTGCCTACCGCTGTGCATATTGTGTTTCTAGCTGCACGAGTGCAACGAGAAGAGGCGATGTTCTCTCGTACGAGCGAGCGAGAAAGGGAGTATGTGTGAAAGGAAAAGAGGGAGAGAGGGGAGGGAGACAGCTTGCTGCAGTCGGACCGAGCCGAGTAGAACGGAGCGGAGCTCCCGATCAGCTGGGAGCCGCGCGGTGTTGCCAGCTCGCGCACGCGTGACCCCCGGCTGTCATGGATCAATAATCGACCAATCCGGCAACGGTGCAAGCTACCGTCGGCTCTTTATTTAAACGTGCCAGTCGCTCAGCTCAACATGCCGCTCTGGCGAGCGGCAACATGTTTCTCTGGGTTCTTTCTCTCCCTTCTTACATTTTGTCGTCCTCCTCCTTCCCCGACTTCTCGTATTCTCCTTGTACTCTTTTTTTTCGATACACTCTCACGTCTTCTCCAGAGTTGCTACAAAACTAGAAATCAGGGAAATTGAAAACGGTCAGGAAAATTAGGGAAAAATCAGAGAATTTTGCAAAATTTTCTAGAAAATAATAATTCTTGGCTTTAAAGAAGTTTAAGCATTCATTATGCCTACGCAGTTTTGAAATACTTCCAACTTAACAATAAAATGTAAGCAGGATTAGTAGTAATTAACATTGCTGTTAAATTGCTCTCTGAATAAAATATTTGAAGGTTTCCACACATCAGGATAAAAATACAAAAAATTTCGAAATATTACTGGAAGTACCAGGGAAAATCATGTAATTTTGTCTGGAAATCAAAGAAAATTACGGAATTTTAGAATGAGAGACAACACTATTGTATCGTTCCCGGTGCTTCGCCGAATGGATTGACATTTTGGAAAGATTGATTTCTGTTCGAACACGGGGGCGTAGCATGAACTTCTGGGAAAGATTCGAACTGTCGGTTACGCTTTAGCTATTGTACTCGCGATTATAAATATCTTGTGCTGGGTATATGAACGCGCAGGAGGGAGATATCAGGGCCGTAGATACTGGCTGCGGCCATTGCACCCGGGCATTGCTTCAACGGACGTAATTGTTGTAGGTCGCTATCGCGTTATACCGTGGAAGTTTAATGTTAAAAGTGAAGTTTATAATCAGACATACAAGTGTCGAAAAAATTTTAACGATGTATTTAATATTAGAAATTTAATACTTAATGCTCTTTATTGATCGTTTCTATTTTTAACATTAATATTGTATAAAAAAGATGAAATTTTTAAATTCTTTGATTTTTCTATAATTATGAATGAAGTATTTAGTTTCTCATCACATTCATTTTTTTTATAACAATAAAAATTAAGCCAGTCTTGAAAAAGAGAAAAACTTCGTATTTTTATAAAGTCAATAGAAATTAGAAGTTAGAAATTATACAATTGATTTTTTTGTTTACTATATGTGTATTTCACACACGTTAACTGCATGTATTCTTTTCTCAAGAAATATCTTGAATGCGAAACGATATTTTACGCGTAATGACCCAGTATTATATTTATACGGCCTTATTTTGTGGATATATAACTGTCGGCGATGGATTTTCTCAATTCGTGTCGCTAAACCGGGAACAGAAAGTACACAAGAGCGAGGCATTTCGACATCGAGTCGCGGTGACAAAGCACGCGTTTACGATGCTTGCTCAAGAGTCGGTTGTTTGCTGAGCTTCCGGCTGGTTGCTGATAAGGCAATGGCGCACGGTCCCCTATTCATGCGGTGAAAACAAGAAAGTTTCTTGGATCATACACTTTCACGCTAATCCGATCGATTGCTCTCACTAATGACGATCGCGACGACAAAGAGATGAACATGCCGACCTCGAAAAAAATCGACTTCCTCCGTCCTATAAACATCCTGGCTTATCGCCTATTCCGTGACCCATTTCTGTCCGCGGGGAGAAAAAAAGAAGGATACACTTCGTCGCAAATAACTGTAATCCGCCGAGATCGTTACGAGGATTCCTCGACTCTCCATCGCGCAATAAAATCAAATTGTGTTGAATGCTTTTGTGTTATTTTCCAGAAATGAAACTGCATCAGCTATTCCACCTACGCATTCGTTGTTAGCTCCGACAACAAATTTCTTTTATTTCCTTTGGTTATAAAATATTTGATCGCATATTTTTCAAAGCGCACATATACACTTAATGAGATGTAACAAGTATTCGTACAGGGAAATATATTTTTTTAAAAAGCCTTATTTTTAAGAAAGTAAACATTAATTAGGATTGTGTTAACAAAAGAGTAAAGTACAATAAAGAAAGATAAACTTCCTAGTGACTGGACATATACTTCTGTCCAAACATTTACACAAAACTTTATACTTGTTTATATTATTAATCTTAAATATTTTTTTAAGTATAATATAATTTAATTGTAATCTTTAAATACAATTAAATTATAATATTATAATAAAAAGACATTTGAGAAGGATCAATAATAATAAATTTTGTCTACGTGACCGGATCTTATATTTATCTTATATTTTCTAAAATTATTTTACTCAAAAATATGTAATAATTAAAATATATTATCTTAATAAAATAAATGAAAATGAAAAATTATATTTGCACGCACAAAATTTATTTGTATAGTCGAACAACAGAAATTTAGCTTTAAAAATTATAAATACGGTTATTTTCGCGAAACTCTTGTTTATATTCGGAAAGAATATATTCATTGTTTAAATTGCTAATTAATATTTATTTTCTACAAATAAGATCTTTTTCGTAAAAATCTTTATGAATACTTTTTGCGTTCACTGTATATACTTTTTCAGTAATTCTTTGTTTTCAATGAAGCTTTTTTTAATAAAATTTTCCGTATTTCTTCGAATTTACGAAATTCTATTTTTTTCTTTCTGTGAAGTTATTTATTTTTGCGTTGCATTTATTTTTTGCGGCTGTTGAATGATGAACGATCGTCGCGATTCTGCCGAGTGTTTCATCTTCTCGCCGGCTTTGTCTTTTTTGTTCGTCGTGGCCATTTGTTCCAGGCTTTCGTAGCGGCTTGCTAATTATCTTGCTGTTTAACATATCCCGCAAACGTCCCACCTCTGTACCTTCTCTCTTGTACATTCCTGCAAGACTTGCAGGTATCAGCTGGGTCAAATTTAATCGCCAGACAGGTTTCCGCTCGGACATCTTTGATGTCCGTAAAGCGCCAGAGAAAATCAGAAGCGCGTATCTTTCGCACGTACGAGATAATAACCACATTCAACAGAAAGTTTATTTTGCAATTGTTGGAAGTTTCCTTTTTTGAGAAAAGTATTCTGATTAATCATCAAAAGGATGAGGAGTTATCCAAGGATGGCAATTTGATGAGATAATTGAGAAATCAAATAGAATTTTTAAGGATTGATTGTGTATCTTGAAACGAGATAAAAATTTAAAAAAATGAGCAAATTTACTAGATGATGATTAATGAAATGATGATTATAAATTAACCTCGGTAACATTTTTTGCATTAAAATTCCTTACAAGTTTTAAGATGCTTATCAGCATTAGATTATTAAGATATTTCTAAGATGCCTATGAGCATTAAATTGCTTTATTAATTACTTTGTCAATTTAATTTCTTATATTAATTGTCAATATTATTAAATTACTTGTCAATTTAATTTCTGATATTACTATTCTAGTTCTGTTAGAATTGCGTTTCAAGACTGAAAAATTAAATTCGGCGCGCAGTTTATAATATAGGATTGAATATGTAGTATATGTATAAATTCATGCCGAATTATTTAAGCACTAAAGATTCAACTTAACTAAGATATACTGAGAAAAATATTTTTGTTTATACCAACAAGACTTACAAACAAAACGAATTCTGATTATGAATGAGAATTCTGGTTATCATAATTGAATTTCTGATTATCTCGACTAGAATGTTTGATAGATTTAACTATAAATATCTATTTGGTTGAATCTAGAAGAATTCCAGTCGATGTAACAAGATTTTTTTTCCCAATAACTGTCTTTAGCAATCATTTTTAACAAAAGTTTGCATTTATTCAATAACGTTTATTTAATTTATCTATGGTAGGTTGAAAGAAAAGAATTATTATTGGCCGTATTTGAAATGAGAACAATTTTTAAAGAAGAAAAGGAAATCTATTGCAAAAGATACATTGACCGTTGCAATCATCGATTTTTTAATAATTTTTGCGTGTGCGATAACGCTCACACGCTGCGATAACAACATTCAATTAAATGCACGGCTGCACGCGATAACTTGAGTGTATTCGATTTGCATTTCCTTTGGTGACAATCGAAGTAAAAGCTGTTTCATACACCAGACGAAACAATTTGATTATCGCCTAATCGATATTTATGATTTCGGAGATACGCATCTGAGTTCGATAAAACGCTGAGTTACGCGAATCGAACATAATACGATTACTTGGTGCTGCATTTAATCTTTAAGTATTTGCTCTTTTATTTATGAAGATTTTCATTACTGATATCAAACAATTTTAATATTTAAGATACGAAATTGCCTAATTTTAAGTCCTCTCTATACTAGGAACGTTAATCACAGTCATTCGTATTTCAACACGATATTTGTACGTTTAATTTTGCAATCTTTTCGCTTTTGTAAACACGTGTGAATCCAATGATTGCGATAACACGGCGAGTGGTATCGATTGCTTCTCAGTTTAAAGTATATATATATATATATATATATATATGTATATATATATAGATGAATAGAGTACACTTCTCTTATCTACTCTCTGTAGAAATTACAATTCTTTAATTAAAAAACTTTTCTATTTTATTAAATCTTTTCATCAAATACGATTAGATATATTGATGAATAGAGAAGTAAATGCCTGAAAGTCTTGCAAAAGAAATTAAAATTTTTTAAATTTAATTTGAAAGCTTTCCAATTTCATCAAATCTTTTTATTAAATATGATTATAATTCAACGTTTTACAACTTATTAGCTTGATCTTGCTAAATAAACAATGTCATAACAATATACAAGGTGTTAAAATTTCAAACTTGATGACAGATATATTGTTTTTGTTTGTAAAAGAATTAAATTATCAGAAAAATTGAACTTTGGAAATTCGATGATTAGAAAGACTTCATGCGTTCGAAATCCGACGCAGATGAATCTAATATCTATTCATCACGAGATTGGCGTTCTTATCATTGGCAAACACTCACGAAGAAATTACATTTACGATCGCGGAGGTGTTGCAAATAATGTACAATGAACGCGACGCGAGAATGGCAAGTGGTATTGTCTACTCATCGGCTATTAACGCGACGCTAAACTGTCAGTCTCAATGTTAAGCAAGTGCAGTTGTCCACCCACTTGTGTTACGTAGGTTAGACACGTGGTGCGGAATAGCAAGTATTCCACTTTTATTTAAGGTCACACGAGAGAGACAAGCCATATTTGGAGTCGTTCGTAAACGTGTCTTCTTTCTTCGCGCGATCTACATCTGAAAATAATTAATTCTTAACTGTGGATGTACACTTTTATCGTCCTTGTGGATATGCTTATTTTTTAAATAATAAGGAACTGTCCTGAAGACTTCTACTTTTAAGTATTAAAGAAAAATAAAAATAATTGTTCTATTTATGTTATTTACTTTTATATTTATAGGGAAATAAAAATAATTGTTCTATTTACGTATTTGTTGCTATATTTTCGGATTCTTCTTTTTAGGTAAAAACAAATTAACGTTTGATTTTGTATAGGAGAGCGAGAAAGAATCCATGCCCAAAGATACCTAAAGATATCAAATATCTAATAAAGAAGTAGATATATATTACTTTTATATACTACTAAGATAAGAACATATTAAAATAGGTCGAGTGTAAAAAGAAAATGTAAAAGAAGTATGAGAGAAGATCTTCTAAGCTTAGTTAGCTTCGTCATTTAATTAGAGTCATAATCGCGTGGGTATCGCAAAGAGTGAACTATTATTTAAGAACGCAACTGCGCAAAGAAATTTTCCATTGCATGAATCTCGTGAAAATTAAGTTCGTATCAACATTTTCATGACGCAAAATGTGAAAAGTAACATACTTGTTCTATCTTTAATTTATTTGATAGCACATTTAACTTTATTAAATGCTTTACTAAGCATTTAATATAAAGCGATTTAATTGAGACTATAACTTATGAAATATTTATTTTATGCATTTTCAAGAGATCATTGTATCGTCAAATCTTCTTCCATTTGCAATCATATTTTTACTCCTTTTGTTTGCAATTTGGATTTTTTTTGTTCAGCTAAAGTTTTTTTTACTATTCTAGGCTTTCAACAAAATTCTGGATTACTTTTCGACATTGTATTATTTAATTATTACATAGTTTTTTAAATTCAAATGTTAAAATTTTTATTCAATAAAAATTGATTTAAGTAAAAGAGTGAAGTTTGAGAATGAAATTGTGCTGATATTAAAAAGAAGACCCAGATTTTAGACGGAGAGTTAAAATTCAGAAAAAACTTTACCTTTCTTAACACATATAATCGGATTTTAAGAAATATTGATGATAACGCAAATATTATTCATCAATTGTCATCTCTTTAATTTGAAGAAAGCGCAACACTCCAAGGAAACTCCAAGGAACACACAGAAGTTAACAAAAAATCAAAAATGACTTTATTTTGATCCTTAACGTCAATAAATAGTCAAATTTTATAACAAAAAGTTATTATTTTGACTTTCATAACATCAAAGTCATTTTGATTTTCTATTGACTTAGCACGTTTCTTGAGACATAATGATATTGAACATTGCTGACTTAACATTGCGATATTTGCGTTAGAATTATTACGTTGCATATGCAGTTAAACAAGAATCGACGTCAGCGGCATGTTATCGTGAGATGCAGACGTGCATCGTGTTTCTCCTGGAAGTCGTTGGATTCCTTCCATTATGGAAGAAGCCGTACGAGCTGGCCGAGCTGGTTCAAGGTCGTTGTGTACTACATGCACATACACGTACACGCACGATAAGTCACGCAGAATTCGCGTGACTTATCGTGACAGCCTTTCCATTGATCTTATTTTATTTATTTGATCGGAAATCACCTGGAGACATATATGTATATTTGTTTTTCCTGTGTCCGCGAGATTGGAATTTCGTGTCGAAAGATCATATTATTGTATTATTTTCTCTGTAAATAATGCAGTAATAAGTAGTGCTTGATAACGAAAGATTATCGTGCACACGTTTTACCATATCTAATCTTAAAGATTACCGTACATAAAGTTACTTAATTATGAAAAATTAATGTGAATATGTTGAATCGATAAGGTAACTGATTGTTGCATTTTTAGCGGACTGCTGTTATTGAAATGAATCGTTGTTATTTTCGATCAACAATCTCTTCGACATTAAAGGCCACGATATGTAAAAAAGAACGCAAGATATCAAACTAATCGGCTAATCATAGTCGAAAACGTAAGACAATAACGTAAGCAATAGCAAATAAAAAATGTTGATTCGCTTACGTTTTTCTATGTGCTTGTTTAAATGATAATTATAATAAGAATTAAATCAGAATTTGAATTAATGAAAATTAAAATAGAATTTAAAGTTTTTTATAGTATAGCATCATATATTTCGCTTTTCATTCTTCTTTTGTATTTCTTGTTATACATTTTATTATTATTTTATTATTTATTATTTTTATTATTAGGTGTTGGAATTAATTCGTAGCGTTTTACAAGTGATGGGAAGTATTTTCATTAATGTATTTTTTAATGCTCATGTGAAATAAATAACATTCTTTCATTGAAAAACGCTACGAATTAATTCCAACACCTAATATTTTTATTATTATTTTTATCTTAATTTCATTTACTTACCGTCTTTGATTACACTAACTTTTTACTTTAATCCTTATTATGTATATTTAAGTATAAATATTATATTTAAATATAAATTAAATTTAAATCATTGTCAAGGAAATCTTATTTATGCAATTATCACTCTGTCAAAGAATTTTATCGGGGAAAGATTTACCAATTTTTTATCAGATTGGTTTATTGATGAGGATCCATAGCATGAAAACTCTCTCTCTCTCTCTCTCTCTCTCTCTCTCTCTCTCTCTCTCTCTCTCTCGCTCTCTCGCGTAAGAACTTAAAATAACAAGGGTTCAATGGTTACACTTTGCAATTATAAACGATGCCGTTTTCGTCGTGCCAGACGAATTTATATACACTTTCCTCTGAGAATCCGATCGCGGATGTTTGTCTCGAGGATGTTTTTGAAAGTCATGTGATAAGCATCTATGGTGATGTTGCCAGCCAATCGATACTTTGCCAAGAAGCTAATAATTAAATTTAATTTAGTAAGAAGTTTCTTCTCTTCGTCTTAATCGAATTTCGATGCTTACGTCTAGCTGACGATATATACACATGTCTCAAAATAGACGTTGCAAAATGTATATCCTTGAATCGAGTGTCTCATCGCAAAAATTAAGCGATGCATCATTTACATAATCTTGAATAAGAAACGTGTTTAAAGGATTTGAGAAATTTTAATATCAGTATATAAAGTTGAAATTAAATATAAATATAAATATTAATATCATCTCTGTCTGCAATCTGAATCTTTTTTGGCACAAGCAAAATTTCACTCTCGCATTAAATAGAATGAAAACTTGGATCTCCATGAAATAAATTAGTTTTTACACATAACGCAGCTTATAATGTCACATAATGTTTTTAATAATGTGTGGTTTTTGAAATATGATGTATCCAAGATAAACACAATTTTTTATATATATATCATAGCTCAAATTATCTATTATTGAACTTTGTGTCTGTGACAACTTTTGTTCACTACATTATAAATTATAGTATATGTGAAAATTAACTCATTTCACCGAGACCCAATTTTTCATGTAATTAGCGTGGGATTCATTCTCCCAAATAATGGAGGACGGAGTTTTTTCTCCCCTCCTAAAATATATATTTTTTTAATTATTTGGTAATATGTATAATACAGATAATGAAAATCTTAAATTTTTCCATATTGTTTGAAAGAAAAAGCAATAAAAAAAATTTGGGCTATGATCAAAGAAAGTAAAAATATAATCGTAGATGGAGGGTTAAGGAATTTGAGAAATAATTCATCAATCTTGCTTCGTTCGAGACGGTAGCATTTCCGTGAAAATACATTCCGAGACGGCCTGTATTTGGTGCGTGTCGTAAAAGATGGCGTACGTGCGATCGCTTTACGCCGCATCACGATATACGTCTCGCGAGAAGAAAGGAACGAGGTGACGGTTCTTTGACGGTTCCATTAATCGCTTAGTACCGATTCTCATCCACTCATTCAGAGTCGCTTCCGTCTTTGGCACAATGGCGACGAACGCCGAAGGTCGTGTCGAGCCTCTGACCGCATAATATTATACATTTTACAGCGCTAGTACGTCGCATTACAACGCGACAAGTTCGCGGCGGGAGTAAAAATATGTCGAAGTGATCAGAATTAAATTAATTTTTCATTCTACAACTGTAGAATGCTCGTTGAAATAAAAATGAGTCAATTCAATACTCTGAATGAATCTCGAATCGCAACTGTTCCTGCTATTAGAAGAGTTTCATTGTAGCTATCAAATGTTGAAATAGTTTTAATTAAATGTTCGGCTAATATAACTAAAAATACGATTTTATTTTTTTAATATTTAATAATTAATATCAAACAGTTAATTATAATAATATTATATTTGATAATTATATTATAATTTGAAATAGAACCGAAGAGAGAATAACTTTAAGTATGAAGAATTCCTATTTTCGAATTATCTTTCTCGACAGATATTTTTTTATTATGTTATTACATTATTGTATGTATTATATTTATGCTATATTATTTATTGTTTGATATTTATTAAATATATGTATAGAAAAGTAAAATTATTTTCATTATATTAACAGAATATTCGATTGAAATTATTTTACTCAACGTTTGATAACTATTATCAGATTTTCTTTGTGGCCGTCCATGATTTTACAGACTACAATTTGTAATCTTTTCTCTCTTTCTGGTTTCCATCTGGTTTCCATACAATCCAATTTTTCACATCGGTAAATACGTTGAGAATCGTTCTCCAGAAGTTTTTATAATTTTAGAAGCATTTATTAACTTTTTATAATTTCACGTCGAGTTGGAGTCGACGTAATCCTTTACGTAATTTTTAATTAGTATCGGTTCATGATTACGATCATCAAATTATAGTTATAATTAAAATAATTATCCAAGAAATTTCTCCATACATTCTTCGAGATAATAACAATTCTTTGATTTATGTTATAACTGCTGCTGATTGGATTGAAAACAAGATGTTTGATTTTTACTCATTATTGAGAAACAATTTTGATTATAAAAGGACTATAATGTTCATTTTTAACTTTAATCTCGGTTTGATTTATTCTTTATCTTTTATAATTTTTAGAACTAGGAATAGATAAGAAGTAAGTTAAATCGAGATTAAAGTTCTCTACATTATCTAAGTAATCTACATTATGATAGAAATAAACATTAGTCGGTCGAATTTCCGCTTGAATATCCACAGAAAAGTTTTCCAGATCCAATGCTTATTACTTTCCGATCTATTATAAAATAAGATTAATATACAGATAATCATATTTATTGTCGGAAGAATATTTTATTCTTAAATGGAAAATTCTTAAATCTATAATAAAATGATCTTGATTCTTGAACATTCATTTCATGCCAAATACTATGACACCAACATCGTTATAATGTTGGGTAAAGATTTATTTTAAACGTAAGAATATATAAATTTCATTTATACGTATTATCTTTCTCTTAAGACAAAAAATCATTCTCATTTAATTCGAAAAAGGAGAATTGGAATTAATAATCTAATCTTAATATTATTTTATTTTTGTACTGCAAAAAGTTGCGATAAGATTAAGTACATCCAAAATATTTTTTATCTTGTTATCAGAAATTTTTTTTGAGAAGGTTTGAGAAGGATTAAAATTTGTCTTTCGTTATTTCTGTGCACTGAGATCTGCGAGAATACCGAACACGTACATTGCAATTCTCTAAGTAGACCGTGACGACGGGGATGTTACTTCACAACTAACTGCCTCCTGACAAGAAAGAGGAATTCACTGCCGAAAGTGCATAAAGTTAATGTGGCTTTGAAGAAGTTTATTCACATTGCGTATCGAATATATTCTACCTTAGTCTATAATTCTTAATATTATTACCAGATGATCGTCAGTGAACAATTTTTCCTTTTCTATAAATGGTAATTGTTATTCATTAATAATAAAATGGTAATAAAATTAGCTGTTATTGATTTTATGATAATTTTGTCACTGTTTTATTACTGCAATAAGAAAAGTTTTTTATTAAATATTAATTATTCAATGACATTAAGAATAAGACTCTTATGTTCATTATTTTTATCAATGTATACAATTAATTTTAATCTTAGTTCAACGTATTCTTCATCTTTTTGTGATACTTAGAATCAGAAAGAGATAAAGAGTTAATTAAATGGAGATTAAAGTCAATTTAAAAATTGTAGATTAACTTTAATCTACATTAGTACTCTTTGTAGACATTTTTATTTATTCCATAGATACTCTCGGTCTTTTTTGTTCAGCTCAAATTTCTTTACCGTTCTAGATTTTCATAAAATTTAAAAAATAATTCAGAATTATTTTTCCAACATCTTTCTTACATTGCCAAATAGCTGTTTAACTCACATGTAAAAATCTTTATTTAATAAAAATTCAAACCTGTGCCAAGAAATTTGGAAGAAATTTCGCCTGAATCAAAAAAGATTCAAAGTGCATGAAGGGTTAAAATTAAACTATATTGATAAAAACAAGTACAAGAATTAGAAAAAGAGTAAGTTAAATCTAGATTAAAGTAATCTACCTTGATAGAAATGGACATTAATCCTTAATCGAACGACTGTTTACGGGGTCGTAAGCTTGTAGAATCGATACGAACCATCTGTTTTTTTCGGTCGCTTTTTTTTCTCTTTTTCTACCGTAACAATACTTTGTGTCGGGAATGAGATAAAACGATAGGACACGTTTGCTTACCGTGTATATACAAGAATCGGTCGATGATAAAGATACCGTCGGGCCTTCGTAATAAATATCGTTTGGCATCTTATCTCAATCCGAAATTATATAACTTTCGTAAGATCTGAAGAAAACCAATGTTCGAGGTGCAATTTGCGACATTATTTGATATATAACGCTGAATCGTGTTCGATATGACACACGTGCATTTGATACGTACGCTGAGTCACCGGAAAGAGAACGCTCGAGAACCTTGTGCGACTTGGAAGGCACGTTGAAAATGCGTGGAACACGCATTTGGACGGCTTCCCTTACAGAAATCTAATACTGGCCAATTTATTATTGAAAGACCGTAATTGATTACTTATTTGATGTATTAAAAGTACTAAACAACAATGCTTTTAATATTTAAAATAAGCAGGATGAGCAGGGGAAGTTATTTTTTAAATTACTTATAAATTACTCTTTAGATTACTTTATATATGTTATAAGGATTGAGTACAAAAAGTAATACGAAATTGGAGCAAACGATAAAATATAATTTATAAAGAATAAAATACCCGAATTTATTGTACTCAATTTCTGTAATAAATGTATATAAGGTAACTTATAAGTAAGTAACTTGTAAAATAACTTTTTCAATCTTGAAGATAAATAATCGTCTTTTAGTATATTAACCGATATTAGATTTTTGTGAGAAACGAACGAGCTAGAAATGCGACATTTCTGTCGCTCGAAGCCGAGCTAAAGAAATAAGCACAGAAATTCTTGTTCAGACTTATTGCAGGATCATCAATTCTTTTTCGAACTGAACAACTTTTTATGTTGAAAAATATATCATCCTTGCGTTCAATCACACCGATTATGCGTAGTCATCTCGAGACCAGCTTCGAAACGAGAAATTTAAAATCGAAGGATACCTTATGAATATAAGGAGTCAGTAGGGATTGTTGGAAACATATTCGTGCTTCGTATATTCATTCATCTAACTTCTGGTTCTAAGAAAATCGTTCGAGTATTCTGTTTCTGAGCCACTCTACTCAACTGATTTTGTGGCTGCTCGAAGTCGAGCCTTTTTCAAGTCTAGCAACATCAATATTAGGAGGATTCTATAACGCTTAATGACAATCATTGATGTCGCAAGTATTATGTAGAATAAAAAAACTGCGACATTAACGACTGTCGTTAAGAATTACAGAATCGGCCTCTCTTTAGTTGCCTCAGCAGAAAAGTAGCTTTGTAACTATTATAAGATTTTTTAATATGATATACCTTTAATTCTCTTCAATGGATGTACAAACCTAAAAAAAATCATATTAAAGAATTATACAATAATCACAAAGCTATTTTTTTGTCAAATGCAGAGTCTGTTTTCTGTAACTGAATTAATATATACACTTTTAGAACTTAAAGCGAAATAGATATATGTTCGATATTTGGTGAGAAAGAAAGCTATAATGCAATTCAGTGCAGAAATAAAAAACAAGTCTATTATGGTGTGACGTGCACGTTGCGACTGTTGCGAGAGAAACGGTTGAAATGGCGTCGATCGTCAACGTCGAAACTGCTGGAAAGACCTCACAAGCAGTCGCAACGATATCACCTGTCGAAAGTTCGAACATGTAAATTTTGACGATGCCGACGTGAGAGCTCGTCGCCGAGACTCCGCATCGATTTCGAGGAGGGATTAGAGAAAAAGATGCTCCGTAGGGATTGATAGCCACGTGACGAGAACAATTCGTCGACGTGATAAGCGACAAATTGTGCTGTTGTCAACTCGTTGGCCTCGTTCCCGATGAGAAGCCATCTCGGAGATGGCCTACGTGATAGACAGCCGCACCCAGTTTATCGTGGGAGGCATTCGAGAAAATTCGAAAGCGTTCGAGCCATACAGAATAAAATTGCTAGCACACAGCTCGTCCGCCATGTTCGTCACGATCGAGATAATTGGAAACATTAATTCATAGGAGGATTCCACAGGAATTCTCGCGAATACGTCTCGTTTGCAATTCCTGTGAAATCCTCTCGTTGGAATTCCGGCGAGAAATTCAGCGGGTATTCATGGAGATTCCGGGAAAACTCGCCTCTCGGCAATAATGGCGTCGTTTGCTGATGTGGCCGTGTGCCGAGAAACGAGAAACGTTTTTTGTTACAGCATGTTCGACGAACGGAACGACGCGATGGCGCGCGGCTACGCGCGGTGCCGCCATCTCTCGGCAACAAGTGGTACTAATTACGACTGCGCCGTCTCGCGTTGGATGGCGCCACGATACTGAATTTTGCTCGGGCGATTGTATATATTTATATTTAAATGTTTAATTAATGTAAATAATATATAAATTATAAATATTATATGTGTAATATATATAAAAAAAATTTATATAAAATATAAAATTGACTAAATTGCGATTAAATATTATAAAAATATTTATAAATAAATTTTATACAGGTTGTTTGCTACAAATATTAGAAAAAAAACTCGTACATTTTATTACAGCTAATAAACATAAGAAAACAGCAAGTTTTTGAATATTTAGCATTTTTCTATATTAAAATTTAGGATGAAATTGTATTTTAATCTCTCATTCTTTAGTCTTATATTTTAGCTTTTTAATACCGAAGTCTTCAATCCTAAAATTCTCATAAATCGCGTATTTTGAAATTGTGAGATATATGGATAATCAAGAGAGCAATAAAATTAATTTGTACGTTATGTATTATTAATATGTTATGTATTTCTTTTTGCAGTGTACAGATTTCGTGAAAGCAGGAGCGAAGCAAGGATTGACGCCGTCCGATGTCGTTCTGGCCGCTGATATTACCTTCTCTTGCGTGGCTGATCCTCAAGCTGCTAAGGATGTAAATATTTGTTAAATTCAAATGTCATTCTTTAAAAGTAATCTTATTTTTCAAAATAGTTTTTAATGTATATTTATCACGTTAAAATTTTTTTTAGATGGTCTTTGGTAATTGTGGTGTCCTGACGGAGATATCGCCTGATAAAAGCTATGTTGAAATGACTGGCATTGACGCAGAGACATCTCAAGATATCGCCGAGGCGATAAATGGTAAAGGTGGTCGCTACCTCGAAGCACAGGTGCAAGGAAGTAAAACTCAAGCGCAAGAAGGTACTTTGGTCATTCTTGCTGCTGGAGATCGGTCGCTTTTCGATGAATGCCAATCTTGTTTCGAGGCAATGGGCAAAAACAGCTTCTTCCTTGGCGAAGTCGGCAATGCTTCCAAGATGAATCTTGTACTTCAATTAATGGCTGGTGTTACTTTGGCTGCTCTGGCCGAAAGCATGGCACTAGCGGATCGTGCTGGACTTCGACAGAAAGATATCCTAGAGGTCCTGGAATTGACATCTTTAGCATGCCCGGCGATTCTTGAAAAAGGCAAAGGTAGATGTCGATTTGTTTGGTCACTTATTCACGTTTGCATTAATCTTATCTACCTTAGTCAAGTCA
This sequence comes from Acromyrmex echinatior, assembly GCF_024713525.1. Taxonomy (NCBI): domain Eukaryota; kingdom Metazoa; phylum Arthropoda; class Insecta; order Hymenoptera; family Formicidae; genus Acromyrmex; species Acromyrmex echinatior. The sequence continues at coordinate 15,607,774 of NC_141852.1, read as the reverse complement.
ACACAATAATAAAATGCAGTTTTTTAATAATTTTGATAAGAATAGTAAGAGTTACATCTCTAGTAACTTTATAATTTTTCCTTATTTAGGTCTTATAATTTTTATTTTAACAACAATATGTTTATTTCAATAAATATATAACAATACAAATTGTTCTAATGATTACCTGTCCTGAGTTCTACAAACTAGTTGAGAATTAACAGTCTGCACATTAAATTCGTAATTAACATTACTCCTAATATTCTGCTTTGCAGCGATTGTTGAAGGCGGTTTTCCTACTCAGCTACCATTACAACATATGCAGAAGGACCTGCGACTGTCGTTAAGCATGAGCGATCAATTGGAGCAACCTTTACCACTGGCTGCCGCAGCGAATGAAGTATACAAGCATGCAAGACGTTTGGGATACGGTGCACACGACGCTTCAGCTGTTTATATTAGGGCCAGGTTCTAACGCAGCATACGCTTCGTGTTATCACTGAGCTTCTTCATATTTATTGCGATACCTGACGTTGTTTCCCGCCGTTAACAGGGAGAAAAAGAAAGAAGAAGAGAGAAAGAGAAAACATCATAAAAAATATAGTCGTATATTTTTGTTTGGTACATTATTTCAAAAGATATATACCCAGACAACACAAAATTCTCTACAATTAAGGTATAAGGTCTTCAAGATTCTTAGCCAAAGACGTCTTATATCTCAATTTTGGGTACTTTATGTTGTCTTTATGCGCTATTATTTGTGTAAACATTTTACAGAAAATAGAAAACACAAATGAAATTCAGTAACGCGGTAGCGAGTCGCAGGAAAGAGTTTGTCAATTCGCGTCGTGAAGAAAAATGTTGCACAGAGTTTGTAGAATTATTTTTATTAATCTCAAATTATGGCAGTGACAATATGATTTATTAACTAATCAATGATCTAAATAGTTTATATTATTAATTTGAATAATATTCTTAAGTAATAATTCGAATTATTATTTAAACAGTATTATTAAGTAATAATTTGGATTATTAATTAAAGCAATATTTTTTTTCTTCGATGTTATAGCGACAGTTCTCCGTGTATTTGTCAACGAAGGAATTATTTTTCTTCGTATACGGACGGAGGAGGCGGTTTGATTAACGTGCTCCTGACTTGCGTTGATTTCGATCGCGCGCAAGACGCCCACTTGGCTCGATTTCGAGAGATTCGGGACGAAAGAAAGAAAAATGTGCCTTACGATACCGATTGAAGGAAAAAGGCTTAATAACGTACGTGCGATGACCACATTTAAAGTGGCTTCATGATAAACGATTACACTGTATCGGCGTGAGATTAAATCTGATAGAGGTTGATGAGTTCGACCACGACAGTGATGTTCACGGATATTAATAACAGTAGCTACAGGAAAATCGCACGCTTTTACGTGATGCAATTGCAAAGTTTAAATTACAACTACGCGATATCTTAGAAGCCAATCGGAGCGATAACGGCAAGAGGATTGATCCTTCCTCTCGTATTTTCGTCTTCTTTATGTCTTCTTTACGTCTTCTTTCGTCTTCTTTGCTTTTATTTTATAGACGTACTTTTACTTTCATTATTTTTCTTGAATTTGTATATCGCACTTTGTACAACGAAGAGACGCAACTATGTTATCTTACGCTGTTTATCAGTGAATTAGCTTATCTAACTAAAGAAGTTAGCCATTTTTCTGAAGATATATCGGTAAATTGTATGATCGTCATCGAATTTGTCCAGAAAAAAATCCTTCTGAAATCGTCGAGGAGTTCGACATCCGATTTGAAAGAGAAAAGATATGACGTTTGCGTTTACTAACTCACCTCACATTTATCAATGCTCGACAAGCGGCGCATTATAAATTAATAAAGATATAGATAAGACATCTGTTTTTTTAGCCAAACTTCTTGCACAATTCATTTTTTTTTCTCTTCAACATAAAAGAGAAAGAAACATACTTGTTATTTTTAATTAAACTTTTTGCACGATTCATCTTTTTTCTTTTTTCTCTGTTGAAAAAAAAAAATAAAAGAAAGAAATGAACAAAAAGAAATGAGCAAAAAATTTAGCTAAAAAGAATAGGCTTGAGAACTGGGGAGAGCATTATTTAGAATAGATATGTGTATATTATATGTTTTCGTATCTTTTTATCAATAACGTTTATCAGCGATCTGCTCTCCTCGAAGACCTGGCCTTGAAAACATCAAAACTGTATGTTTGGAGATATTTTGTACTTTTAGTCATTCCAGTTCTGAAAAGGGAAATTTCAATATCAAATTCATAAGCCGAACACAATAATAAAATATGAATAAAAAGTATATTGATGAATAATTTTTGCGGGTCACTTTCCTAAACCTTAGCGTTACGCGTTCAGTATACAAGAGTTTACTTTCATAAGAGCATCGCGTGTTCGACAGACTTCTCGGAATGGTCTTCAGGACGATTTTCATTTTCTCGTACGAGACATACGATCGTACGATCGCGAGAAGAAGAACCTCTTGACGACGAGAAGGGAAATGAACGAGCGGAGCGTTTCCGTTTTCCCAGGAAAATGATCTCGTGGGCGACGCGCGACGAAATCGAGTGTGATCGGAGTGTTACGAATTGGCTACGGAGATCTTTGCTCGAGAAATCAAAGGAAGAAAAAGACACACTGTTTAGCAAGAAAATATGATTAACGTTTTAAGACACATAACAATCTGTAGAATTAACTTCTCCACGTTGAAACAAATTTGCGTCATCTCTGTTTAATCATATAGAAATTTTGCCTTTTTTTCAGGCAGAATTATGGTTCAGGATTACAGATATTTTGTAATTATTGAACGATTTTATCATAGAGAGTTTTTCTTTATAAAAATCGAAGATTGTGCTAATTGTTCGTTCCGATAGAAATATATTAAATTTTTCCAAATTGTTATCTTTATGATATACTTTTATATGCTAAGTTAAAATTGCAAACGTTGTTTATGTTTATATTTTAAAGTTACGTCTACCATTTAATTGCAGTTTTAATTAAAGGAAATATTAAAGAAATAATTAAAAAATGAAGAAATTTTCTCTTGACGGAGAATTCAACCAAGATTATTCTAGTGTCGAGAAGTCAACCATTTCAAATGGTTTCCATTTCTCTTTCGACGATAATCTTTTCGGATCACGTGCACTTTTATCTATGATAGATATTCTTCGAAATCGAAAGGAAACTCGTATCGTTCACTCGGCTTGAATTTATTTATGCGGGAAATTGCGTGGCGTATAGCTAAAATAATAATGGCTTGGCGCCATATCACGTGCGACATGTAATTAGACACACAATCAACAGTTAAATAATAACATCGCAAATTATATGTGTATGAACCTGCAACATACGGGGCGGAGATAGAAGAAATATTGTATCTACTGCATAAGAAAAGCATAAAAAAAGATATATTATTAATAAATATTAAGTTTACTAAAAAAAAAGAAAAGAAACAAGAAGAGAGAGAAAATGATGTGGGAATTATTAGTGTGAGTGCGAGCGAATGAATGAGGGTATACGTTATGCGCGTTAACAGACGTCATTAACAGACGTTATATGTTTTGTCACAGACACAATGATTTTGGAATAAATATCTATTTGACTTATGAATTCTATCTGTCCTGCCCTTTAGTCAGATTATATTTTTCTTTAAGTGATGACTTCCTTGATTATTTTGTTTAGAAATAATATTTCACTTAAATTAAAATTTAATTTTAATTCACATGTTGTTTTTTCGTTCAGTTTTTCTCTTCAGCGATTAGTATTTCAGGAAATGTCACATCAATTTTAGATTAGATAGAGTAATTTAAGTTTGATATGTTCATTTCTAATTTAATTTGGATTTTGTACGAATTCCAGTAACTTACATAAATTTTTTGGACTGTATAAAACATTGCAAATTATTTTATTTTTAATTATTATTTATTATTTTAAATTTCTATTTTCGAAAAAGATTATCATAGTAGTTATCTTATTTTGGTTTCAGTCTTCTAACAATAACAATAAGAAAAAGCAGGCCTTCGAAAGAATAATTACAGAACTCATGTCTATTGTATTTCTATATAATTTCTTTTATTTGTATGTGTGAAAGCGCATAAACTAAGCATTTAAGTAAATATAACGGATAAAGTATCTTAGCTTACTAAGGTTCAAAATATATTTTTCGAATGAATTTTAAATAATAATTAATGTGAATGATTTTAGTTGATCAACGTTATTTTAATTATAACTTGAATGATTTTAGTTGATCAACGTTATTTTAATTATAACTTGAAAGAAAAATGAGTATACAATTATTACATATCGCACAGTTGAATCTAAAAATATAAATAAATACTCATTTTTTCTTTACACACGAGCTTCAAAAAGAGCTTCAAAAAGCTGTTTCGAAATTATTCTTTGTGTAAGTCTATTGAAAATTCAACAAATAGCCAAGTTACATTTTCAGAATTTTACGATAATTTAAATCTCTGCTTGAACCAGAAATAATTTCAAAATTATAAGTTAGGCATATAGAATAATTTGATTTGATTTGATTGACAAATCTGAGTTCCGATAAAATATAAAAGTAGGGAAAAAGCGAAAGTTTCTTATTACTGTTTGCGGTTTTGATATTATTTTCGCTCTCTTGAGTTTCCCTTTGTTTGAATTGTCTAAAAAATTGAGCATCGGGAATCGATCATTTTGGTCATTCGTTCGAGAGACAAGGTCTATTCTTTATGTTTACTTGGAATTGTTTGAATAATATAATATTTTATAGCACATATTCTGGAGAATAAAATAACGATTCTGAAGATTAAATAGGATTTTTTACTGTGATTAATTTTGCAATACAAATGCTAAAATGTTAAATTTTAATACAATTTGTAACAGTTGTAGGAAAACATGGGTTAAAGAAGTGACAAGTCGTTTAATTTAAATACATAGATGCTGAATAAAGCAATGAATATTAAGTAATATAATCGATCGTTATTCAAATATGTTTGAAGTCGAGAATGTTTGTGACTTTTCCTTGCAAAGTTATTGCACGTAAAATATAAATATGTCAGAATGGTGAGATTATTTTATTACACGTACTGAAAAAATGTACAAAAATGTACAAAAATTTAATAAAAATTTTAATAAATATTTTTTGAATATAATTAAATATTTACTAAATGTAAACATATATATTTATTTGGTATAAGAACCATTAATTTTTAACTGTCATTTTTTTATTCAGTAGATAAATATTTATTTACTGTAAGTAAATGTTAGTATTTATTTTAGTTATTGAAAAAAATTATTAAGATTTAATATTTTTCTTTCTCTCTCTTAGTGCATTGTACAAATACTTGAAAAATCTATATTTCAATATGCACTAATGGCAATGATTTTCCAAAAGAATTTCTATTTTTGTAATTATTCCTTAACTTATAGTGAGAGGAACTACACGTGCATGTTGCCACGTTTAAATACCACATTTTTAAAAGTAATAAATTTATATATTACAAATTTATAAATAATATATAAATCTTAATTTTTAAATAAACAATTCGTAAATACTCTCTATAAATTCTTTGGTGTGTAATCTCACTCTGAAAAGTGAAAATTAAACCAGTCTTGTAAAAGAGTAACTCAATTTTCAATCTTTGAGAGTGAGATCCCACACTCTTCAGAATGACAGTTCATTCAAAAAGTTTTAGAGAACATACATGTATCTTTATATTATAAATAATATATCAATCTTAATTTTTAAATAAATTACGTAATTTATAAGTTGATTTATAAATAACAAATTTTTAATTATAAATTTCCGTTATATCATTTCCTCAGTCTCCTTGTCTTGAAGAAATAAAAAAGTGCCAATATTCTCAGAGTATCACTGGCCGATATCTCGATTTACACATACATACGCACGGGTATATAAACAAACGTCTCTGCCAACACATACTAACGCATCGACGTGGTGGGACGGCGGGAATAAGTGGGGACTGTCATGCCGGCGGAGGGGGACGGGTAATGACGTAGACAGCGGGCGAGAGGAAAGGGACGCTCGCCGCCGTCAGATGACACCTGTGGCTCGAGCAGGAACGATCCCCACGATCAGTACAGTCGCGACTATGCACACGTTGCTCCGCCGTATTGTTTTTACGTTTCTCGCTTCCGTGCTCGCACACACTTGACACATGCGCGCACACGCACACACACACACATACGCACGTACACCCGATAGCGACAGATAGCTGTTCGTACGTCACGCACACGCGCACGTCAATCGTGTACGTATATGCGTAGTGACGCACGCGGGGTGCACGTGTTGCGTCGTGTATTTATCCGCCCCACGTGTGCGAACTGTCACGCTGATTGTCATCGAATTGCCATAGTTAAGAAATCTGGACGGAGGAAGAAGGAGAAAAAGATAAACGGTATATTTATAAGTATCTCAATATTTTCAATGTATGTACATATGCATATTGCGCAGCGCGCGCCGCTCACTCGAGAGAAACCGACGGTCTCAATTTCCCCGAGTTCGGAATTTTGGTGCCACCGCGTACGTTCACGAAGATGGCTCCAAACTTTTCCGTCCAGTCGTTCGAGTAGAAGAAGAAATTCTTTTCTCATTCTTGTGTGCGTGTGCCGCTTATTGCGTACTAGAATTATCGAGATCGAATAGAAATAGCAATTATGAATATATACATCAATTCAAAGCTATTTATGTATCGATATATTCTATATAATGCCTATTCACATAAATGAATAGGCATTATATCGAATATATCAAATCCGATTAATCAAAATGAAAGAATCTGTTCATTTTATTTAATGTATTTGATATAATGTTCAGGATGAATATAAATGGTTTTTGAATTATGAATATATTCATGGACGCGCGCGATATTTCTAGTCGATATCGACAATTTTATTACGTACCATTCTCACAGGCACAGATAAACACACGGCTGAAGCGGGTTCGAATCGAGAGCGATCGATGACGTCATACAGCCGCTTCGGTTCACAGGTCGCATCCACGCTTAAGCCTTGTGTCTATACTAGAAATCGGCCCGAGATCTCGAACAGAGAAACAAATCGCATTGGTCATGTGACCGAATTGTTCAAATGTGATTTGTCTTTTTCTGTCTCGGACTGATTTCTAGCATGGACACAAAGCTTTAGGCTCGAATGCGAGAATTCGATTTCGATCTCTCTTCGAGAATGATCCGGCTCTTTCTACTAAATCTTCCATCTACTATCTGTGTTTTTACTTTGCACGTGAATATTAATAAGCACTAAGATCCGCTTTAGCTAAAAATAGGAATCTTTCTCTTATTTGATTAATTTTTTTATCGATTTAAATTTCATTTACAGTTTACAATTGTTGATATTTTTACTTCATTAGTTTACAATTTGAGACTTTTTTGTCTTATATCCATGTTTTTTACTGTTCTAGGTTTTCAAAAAATGTAAAAAGATTTAGGTCACTTATTAACATCTCTATTATATTTATCAAATAGATATTACAAGATACTTTAGAAGGGGAAATCGGATTCCACTCTCATTTATTTTAGAGAAATTGGAGAGTAAAATTTCGCTTGTGTGTTAAAAAGAAAATCTAAAGATCTTTTTTTATTCGCATAAAAATATATGTGAACGAATATAAATATTTTAAACGAATAAATATGTAATAACAATTTTATTACATTATTTAATATTATTTAACTTTATTTAATGGAATATACAGGGTGGGCCATCTATTGGTACGTTTTTAAAAATGCGATCAAATGAGCATACATTGATATTTTTTATTAATTTTTTTTTTGTTGTGAAGCTAAAAGTATCCGCGTCAAGAATGAAAAACGATTTCGTTCATGTGGCTCCCTCTACTGGCCTTACAGTATGCCATTCGGTCACCCCAATTATTAATGACATTTTGGACTATTGTTTTTCAAAGCTAGAATTGTCTCACACTTTGGGCCACAGCCTCAATATTCTCGGGTGTGCGCACTGTCCGAGCTCTGGGACCACTTCTGTCATCCACTAACATCCCTTTCTCACGAACTTTCCTCACCAATTTGCGTATAGCTCCTTCGGTGCTCCATATTTCTTTTCAAAATTCGTACAGTTTCGGCGACACAGCACTGACTTTGAAAATAAGTTTTTAAAATTTCAAAACGCTCTTCAAGAGAAAACATGTTGTTTCGTGCCGCGGACGGTATGACTAATAAACTGTCAAAATTTCGGGTCTGTAGCTCGTTCGGTGTTGCCATACGACGAAATTCAAAAACGTACCAATAGATGGCCCACCCTGTATGTATAGGGTAAGATCATTCAAGAGTTTGCATTGAGCTTTACGACGAAACTATTAGATCGTAAGAGCTGTATTTCACAGAATGTGCCTTTTTAGTTTGCCAATCTATATATAAAATATTGTTGTGATCGTTGCAGCGATAAAAAAGATGTTTTAAATTTTGTGATTTTGATCATTTCTTTCTACATTTTTCATGGATAAATTGATCAATTTCTATATCAAATTGTTGCTATGTGAATCTGTACTATTAATCAACAATCTGTACTTTATGTTGTGTGCATGCATGTCTCCGCTTCATATTTAGTGATATATTTACTTAATATCTGTAATAATTTTTATCTGGTTACATTAAAAGTAAAAAGTGACACGATCACTCAAGAGTTCGCACTTGAGAACAGCTCAAAAGTTCGCATATGAGCAGCACTGGCAGACACCGATCGTTGGTAACATATTTTGTAAGAGTTTCTATTCAAGTTCTAAATAAGATGAAAATTGGATCCAGTGCCAGAGCTGCTGGCTCCATATCGATTACCGGGATCGACCGTCGATCGAAAACTTGCTTATGTGAACTCTGTATGTAAAAATACACTCAGGTATTTATAAACATTTCTTTTTAATGAAAAATTAATGCTACTTTTACTTTAATTGACATGACTTTTCTAATAAGCCACATTTTTTTCATAGTGCGAACTAATGCGAACTCTTGAGAAGACACTTGCTCAAGAGTTTGCATTTTTTTCGTTCTTAATAGAATTAATCTCTTGTAAAAACAAGTGATAGTATTAAATTAATATTTGATAAATTTTTAATTTAAAGTGTACGGAATAATTTAAGCACTACTTTACTGTATAAACTCGGGTCCTTGTACAAATTACATAGCCTAAAAAAAAAGTGCGCACTCTTGGGCGGTTTTACCCTATTATTTCATTGTCAAAGTTAATTACATTATGCCACTACATTTAGATACTTTATATGAAGCAATTTTTTTTAAAAAGAATCAAACGGTCGTTGACTGTTTTTATTTTTTAGATTAATTTTATATTTGTCATGTAAAATATAGAAGTCTGAAATTCTTTAACTTTCCAATAATTATGTCTTTATTGATGAAATATTTTATAAGTAGGACTTTCTTTATTTCTATAATAATTTTAAGAGTATTTAATCTCCCTTTAATTTTTATTTTTATAATAATTTGTGGTATTTCATCATTTTATTCTTATAGAAATTTGTTCGCATTCTTTAGAGTGAGTAAGTAACGTTGATACTCTTAGTATTAATATACACTAATCCAATATAATGCTAGTAACTGAATTCACTTATAAGTTAGCTAATAGGACGAAAAGTATAATAGGACGAATCCATCCCGTTTGTTCCCATCGCGGATAAAAGGTGGTCATTTTTGCATTATGCATGTAATCAAAACGTTGATCTCGGCGATCGAGACGAGAGGGAGGATCTTTCTCATGATGGATTCTTCGCGAAGTTACTTGAATAACACACATCCTACAATAAACATTAGTAATAAATCAGAAATTAGAAATTGATCAATCATAGTCAATTATTCTTCTCACATTCGACTGATTGGACGGATTCTGATGATTGGTCAATTTCTAGCTTCTGATTTCTGATTTATTACTAATGATTTATTGTAGAATGTGTGCCTAAGAGATTTCGAACTCGTCCTTACATCGAGATAAAAGCTCCAGTCAACTCCGTCGTCGACGATCGACATCCACCGGCGTTATCTCAGATATGTAGAAGGCCCGAAAGCGGCCGATCGGTCGTGGATACGCCACGCTGAGCCGAGGCCGAGATCGTCGGCGGCATGTAGATCCTAGGAACAAGGTCGTCGATGTGGAGCGTTACTTTCTAGACGGCGCGGCGTTTCCGACGCAATCGGGGATTATCGAGAACCGTCATTGCTATCCGCGCGCGTCGTCGTGCTTCGCACGAATATATACCGTTGATGAGAGAATCCGGGTGGGATAATAATAGGGGATTTACTCGCCGAATCATTTCTCGGCTCCTCGAATTGGCTACCTGAAACAGTCTGAAAAATCAATAGAAATCTTGACGTAATATTGATTTATTAATCTGTCACGACGACAAATATTTGTGAAGAGATCTGTAATATTCATTTCTATTAATGTATAATAGATTAACTTTAATCTTGGTTTAATTTACTCTTTATCTTTTTCGAATACTTACTTTGTCCATTTTTATCAGTGTAAATAAATTTGAATCTCGATTTAAATCATTTATGTTTTTCTAATTTTTAGAACTAGAAAAAAGTAAAAAGTAAATTCAACTGAGATTAAAATGATTTACTTAATAGAAATAGATATAAATAGATGTAGCTTACACAAATATTTGACATGTTTCTGACGTATTTTAGATAAAATTTTTCAGTAATTGCTCAACACAACATCGAGCATAAATATTAGGCCTTCAGCTGCGAACATTGACGTACATTATACTGACAATGAGAAAAAAATACTCTGAAAATAATTCTTAAATTTAAGTAATATTTTCTTGAATAATACTAAGTAAATATTTTTTCATTTTAAACACATATTTATTTAAAAAAAAAAGTATGAAAACAGTATTTAAATAATATATGTTTTTGTTTACATTTAATAAATATTTATTTGCAATAAGGAAATGTTTACTTAGTACTACTCAAGAAAATATTATTTAGATTTAGGAAATTTTTTTTTATTGTGTTTGTAACTATAATTAGAATCATAGAAATATCGCATAATTCCAAGACTGCCAAGAGAATGATCGAGATTGTTAATCATCCGGATAGGTATATACTGTACGCAAATAATAATTACTTGTTTCTAATATTTTGAAAGTCCACATATCCGCAAATTTATATTATTATAAATTCATCATAAGCATTAAATTCGAAATATATTTTGAATCTTAGTAAATTTAATACTTCAGTCTAAATCATTAAATTAAAACAAATTCGATTTGTTTATTATATGTGAAATCGTTTCTTTCATCAATTTTATTATTTTATTTTCTAAAAAAAATTAATTCTTTTAAGTACAATAATAAATGAGTTTCTCTAAAATTTTTAATAAATATATTTTAAGATTTATTATCAGAAAATACTTTTTGTGTATTTAAAGATACCATTACTAAGGAAAAATGTATGTAGACTGAGTAATCAGTTTTCTTAGAATAATATTTCAATAGAATAATATTTTTCTGTATTTATCTTCCATCTTTTATTTGTTCTTTTACGTCATCCCAAATAATATAATCAACGATAATCAAAGACGTTCGCCGCGAAAGAATGGGAGAAATTTCAAACGAATAAATCAGGCGCGCCTGTCAATTTATGAGGCCGTCATCTTCTGTCGATTAATACGGAAATAAATCAGAGCAATCGTATCATTATCTAGCGTTGCAATGTCGCGCACTGCTGCTTTGTATCGTTGATAATTCTGACTTTGCGATTAAAGGGTCAAGGCATTTGCGTCGCCTCTTGCGTATACCTTTATCTCACCCATAATATCTTTTCGCGATAGGCGTATCCTTTTCGTAATACGCCGCATCCTCGCCTTTTATTCTCGCAGTCTCGTTTACGGCGAGAAAACGGAGCGCGGCCCGCATACCCGTCAATGCGAGACGGACGCACGTTTCGCTCGCGACACACGAAGAGACCTCGGAAATCCCGTTCGCGGCAGCGACGGCTCTCATCTACATGACGTCGCGAAACGGCGCCCGGCGTCGATTGCGGATCGATTACTTCGGCCGGTTCATAGTCCATTCTTATTTTAAGATCGTCTCTTAATCCCTCCAAATCTATAGATTTTATTTTTAAAAAGATCGACATGTTAAAAAGATTTTTTTTTATTCCATTTATACTAAATAATTAATTTTTTTCAAAGTTTTAATTATTTTTCCAACATTATTATATACATCAGATCTTAGATGATGTAGATATAATTAAATAAGTTCAATGGGTAATATGTTCAACTTTGATGTACATTACAATACGCAGAGTCTGAAGGAATTAAGTAATGTTAAGAGGATGCGCGCGCGCTGGAGTGATCAAATTGTCGTCATTATAGTCGTAAAAAAAATCTTCGAATTGATTGAATGGGATCAAAAATTCTTTTACAGGATTAAAGTAGACACAAAGTTAGGAGATAGTGCAGTGGATTTTATACTAAAATAACTTTTTTTCAATTTTAGTATAAAATCCATTGTATCACCTCCTTTTGCGTCTATTTTAATCCTGTAGAAGGTTTTTTTTATTCTGTTCAATTAATTCAGAAATTTTTATACGACTGTAATATCAATCATTCCAGTATCTCTTTAAGACGCGATATTCTGTCTGGTTCATGACATTTTAAGGAGACCCTAAAGTCGTGTGTGTGTTTTGCTTTTTATCTGTTTTTGTTCAAATAAATATTTTCCTATCTGCCTGTACATAGATTTAAAAATTCTTTTTCATAATAAAAATATAAACAATAATTAATCCAAATCAATCGACTTTATGGTAAAAATGAAAAGAAGTTAAAAAATTACTATCTTTTTTTTTTTGACTTCATGGATTGATTTATAACAATATTTGCTATATCTAAGAGTTTTGTACATCGTACGTATACTCGAAAAAATGTCGATGTGGATTTAACATCTTTAGTATAGATTTAACACCCATGATGTTAAATCTATATCATGTTGGTGTTAATTTAACACCAACATAGTGAGAATTATATAGTCTGCTATTTTTAAAATGTATAAAACAATCTTGGTTTGCTTTGGACTAAGTATTACATGAACAAACAATGTTGAATTTTTAGAAGATGTTTAATGTGAAAGATTAGTTAAAAAATTTACATATGGTGCGTGCGATATTGATGTACTGATGTGTCAATGACATGTAAAGATGTAAATCGTGTGTAGATCCTGCTAAGTCGGTAAAACAAACGATTTTGGGATTCTTTTAAGACTGTACCTAAGACAATCGACTTTGAATACTGATCGAATCGGCCGAATAAAAGATCGAAGCGCTCGCGATTTCTCGCTCTATTTTGAACGTTGTAATTCGGTCACGCAAAATTATTCCGTTATTAATTTTCAAAAAAATTAAAACTTAAGTATTAAGCAAATCAACATTTTTTTATTTGATAGTATACTTACAATATTAAAAATTTCTCAATGAACTTCAAGTAATATATAAAGGACACTTATGTACGAAATTGAAAGTAATGAATGATGTAACTAAAAATTAAGTTACAATAATCTTAAATATAATGAACATGTGTATTAAAATTAATGAACACAGTATTATAGAAATTAATTTATCCGTTAATGAAATGTAAGAAACGTAAATGTATTAAATGTTAAACGTTTACTCATTACAGTTAAATTTTTATTTAAAATATTATTCATATCCATAATTGAAAAGTACATTAAATTTCAATACACTTTTTACAACTTTTAAGTTATCATAAACTTAAATCTCTAAATTAATATATGTACAGTAATAGTCTTTTTAATTACAGAGAATTTAAATTTTATTCACCAGTGTACATTAAATATTAATGAAATTCAAGAATATTTCTGACAGTGTACATTATTGTCTTACGTCTTCAACGAATCTTATGTTTTTCTATTAGGTGTTGGAATTAATTCGTAGCGTTTTACAAGTGATGGGAAGTACTTCCATTAATGTATTTTTTAATGCTCATGTGAAATAAATAACATTCTTTCATTAAAAACGCTACGAATTAATTCCAACATCTAATATGTGCCACTAACATGATTTTTTAGATTAGAATAATTAAAAAAGCGTTGAAAAATTAATGTGTTTAGTAAGATTCATGAATTTTTAAATGAATTATTAATCTTGTTAGTTTTTTTTATTATTTTTTTCTAAAATGAATAAAATAAAGGTAAAATGAATTCTATTGTTGCGAAGAATAATTCTTCTATGAAAAAGAATTTTTTAAAAGACTATTTCAGATGCATGTGTCTCATCAGTTTAGATAATGGAGATTCTACTGTAATTTCATTGAATTCAACGGAAGTATCTTATTGACCGTGCGATGACAAAGCTGTTTTATTGAAACAACAAAATGTTGACCGTGTTGACGATACTTTGCGGACGTGATCACGTCCATGAGCGTAACTGCGAGTGTTGTGTGAGGTATCGGTCGATGAGGCGATCTCGGGGAAGAGTGAGAGAGGCGTAAAGCTGTCTGTGGGGGAAACAGCGTGGACAAGATTACGATGGCGACGTCGTGTCGACGTCGAGTTCAGTCGAGTTGAGTCTCTGTCTTTCCGTAACCCGAAGCAGAAAATTTACCTCGCCTCGAGTATCCCCTGAAGACTGACCCTTTTCAGTCGAACGATTTCAATCGTGCGCTCACTAACGCATTGTATCTTACTCTCTAAGCAAATTTAAACCTAATCTTGGAAAAGCCGTGTCATTCTCTACGAGTTTTTCCACGATGAAAAGGTTCAAGAAAGAACCTCGACTTAAAATCAATAAAAATGTATCGAATAGTTTTATTAGAATTATCTTGAAGAAGTAGCTAAAAATTTAGCTATATTGGAAAAAATTATATGTAAAATTCCAGTAAATATAGTGAATAATTTTGGAATTCATTATTAAAGAAGTATATTATAAGTTAAAGATATAAATTATAAATAAAATTATTCTTTTTTATACATACAGTATTGTCACAAAACTGAAAATCAGGAAAATTAGGAAATTTTCAGGGAAATTAAAAACGATTAGAGAAATCGGGAGAAAAGTCAAGGACTTTTACAAAATTCTATGGTTTAAAATTAAAATTCTTGGTTTTATAGAAGTTTAATATACGTACACATGTATGCAGTTTTGGAATATTTCCAACTTAACCATTAAAAATGCAAACAGTGTACAGCAACATTAATAGTAATTTACATTACTATGTTAAATTGATTTCTCAACAACATTTAACGGTTTCTGAATCAGGACGGAAATACATAAAATTACAAAGTATTATTGAAAGTCAGGGAAAATAATTAAATTTTATTTGGAAATAGGGGAAAAGTTATTGAATTTACACAATTGAAACTAAATTTAAAAATAAAAATATTTACGTATTAATTTGCTAACGTATAAATTCTTTTGCTGTGTTATGGATACATACAACACGGAAATGCAAGTATAATATGTTGATATAGTATTACCATTATGTCATATAATATTACAAAAAATTGTACATTTATATAGAAATGATAAAATATACCAGGTTAATATAAATCATTATAAATTAATGTATATATTAATGTAAATAAATACCGTAAATTATTTTCCATCTAATAAAGATATATTAACAGAAAAGAAGTAAAAGTACTAAAAATATAAAAAATGCACAGTTTTATATTTTCACTATAAACTGTAAAATTTTTACGTATTATTTAGATAATTTTACATATTTTTTTTACAATATGGTTACAGATCTGAAAATAATTTTCTTGAACCATCAAAATAATTAGAAAACTTAAGTATGATGAATAATATTGCAAAAATTTTGATATTCCAGTTTGAATGTCCATTTAATTATTTTAACAGTCCAATAAAATTATTTTTAGAGCTTTGTAGCTAAATTTTTTAATGCTTTAGCAAAACCCTTTTTCATGTACTACTTGCGTGATATAGCATTTGCTTTAAATAATATATGCGATAATTATTAAATTACGAAATGTAATTGATGTGTGCTATGTTAAAGTGTTGTAAATGTGAATATTAGCAAGGCGCGTTTTCTTTTTGAGTTAATATCGTAAAACGCACAACTCATTAATTCGATAAAACGAGAGCTTTGTCAATTCTGGCACTTTTGCAATACTTTGACACGTTTAAATTATTGAATTACTGATAATACAACGACATTATTAAACCGAAGAGTATTTGATTACCAATTATAAATATTAAATTACGCAGTTGTGCGCAGATATTATTATATCAAAGAATATTTAATTATTAATTATAATTATTAAATTACTAATAACACACGCAGACATTGTTAAATAAGTCTAACGAACATTCAGGAAAATTCGACGAGATTGTGGGGAAATCGATTAAGTGGACAGGTTGTGTTTGTGCTAACAAGTTGTATCGCGTCGTGCATTCCAAGGCGTAGATTCCGGAATGCTTTTCTTTTAGTAGAGAGGGTATGAGAGAAAAAGAGAGAAAGAGAAAAGTGGAGCGCTTACGGTACTGATTTTCCAGCGTGCATTTAATGTCGCTCGATTCTCTTTCTTTTCACCCTTCTATCAGTTTTCATTTGCGCAACAAGTGAAGGTCTATGGGACAAAATATGCAAAACGTAATCGAAAATCATCGGTACAGAATTCAATTTCGTTTGATCGGTGCTAATCGATAGTAATGTTTTCATGCACGTAAATATGCATTTTAATATACATTTTAATGTAAATATACATTCTAATATAATTCTTTGTTATTTTGAAGGAAAGCGAGATTGAAAAATCCAATAGAGAGGGAGTGTATATGAAAAGAATGTTTTTGTTAAATTATCTAAAAATTTAATTAGATATAGGTTTGAAAATAATTTAATTGGACTATCAAAATAATTATGTAGGACACTCAAATTGGAATGTCAAATTTTTTTGCGATATTTTTGTAACGCTCGTTATACTTCAGTTTTCTACATAATTATTTTGATGATTCAAGAAAATTATTTTCAGATCTGAAAATAATTTTGTTGGATTATCAAGATAATTATGTAGAATGTTGAAGCATGATGAGCAATGCTCCAAAAGTTTTGATATTCTAGCAGCGTTCCGCATAATTATTTGAGTTATTTAATAAAATTGTTTCCGGATCTGTATGTAGCTGAAATTTTAGATATTTTAATAAAATAAATTCTTCTCATGTATTCTTGCGTAAATCTGACAATTGCGATTCTAGAGAAAGAAAAAAAATATTATGAATCGAAAAAATAATATGGGAAATATTTTTTTTTGTAAAATTCTCAGCTGTTTTTTTATTACGGTTTTTTTTTGCTTTTTCCTCGAGTTTTGGAGTTTTGTTTTTATTACGTTATTTCTTTACTTTTCATCTTCGAGTTTCACTCTCATTTTGATGTCCAGAATTTCCTCTTTTAATGTGATTTGTTGGATTCGCACGGTCCTTTCGTAAAAAAAATGGATAAATGTATTTCGTGAAACACGGCTTATGTATTATGCCTGGGAAAATCACAACCGAAAACGAGATCTTATTGCATCTAGTATACGGAGATTGCTTCTTTCGCGATGGCGTATTACGTAAAAAGCGCAAAGCGTCTATTAACGGTCGGTGAAAATAACAGCTGTGCTGCCGTGGAAAATAGGATAAGGCATTTGATTGGTGGTCCGTTTAAGTCGCATCGCGATAAATTTTCATCGTATTAAATCGCATTTCAATTTGTGGAGCAATAGGAGGAGGGAGCAGAAAAGCTTAATCGGCGCCGCCGGCCGATTCTCTGTTTAACAAATCGCGGCTCGCGAAAATGTCAGCGACTCAACTGGAGTAAATTGTTTGCCCTTGTAATGCCGCGCCGAACACTTTCGACTTTGATGAGAACTGTGTGTATCAACCGGTTCGTGTAAAAGGATTTTGCTCGCGCGCTCCATGTTCAGTTACGAGTGTTTCCTTGATTATTGCGATGTAAACTTTCAATACGTAGCCGTGCTCGTCTCACAGAATATTTCCTTCTTTTATGCCCCCGACTTTGAGAAAGTCTTTTCTTTTTTCTCCGAGTCGCAAATTGTACGTCTCCTCTCTTCTTTGGAACTGTCCATGTAATTTACGCACTTCCGAATTGTCTCTTTTAAGGTGTATCCGCCGGTTCGAAAGTTATTGACTATTACGATTTATGACCCTCGATTTGGGATCATTTTTGCTCTTTACATCGTTTCGATGTTTCCAATTGACGATATATTTGCCATACTTTAAAAGTAAATTATTGATACTTTTTTGAGTGAACCTGAAATTATCGAATATTTGATTTGGATTTAATTTGAAAACCCGGATCTGGATGTACCAAATTTAATATGTAAAGATTGCCTTGAGATTTTTGTGAGTTTTTTGTTTTAAATAAATACAGATCTGAAAATAATTATTTGGATCATCAAAATAATAACAAAATTATTTTTACATTTATATTACACACAAAGAAATATCATTCTATTATTAAGAAAAGTGATTACTCAATTTACTTTGTTTTTCTTAAGAGTAACGATTATCTTTAACAAAGAATTTTCTCGACAATAATCTTAAAATACTTATCATAAATTGTAGAAAAACTCATTATTATGTACTCGAAATAACAATTTATTTTTTTTTTTGCAAAAATTGAAAAAGCGGCTTTATATAAGTAAATAGAATTTTGTTTTAATTTGATAATCTTAATTAAAATAATCTTAATTAAACTTGCTAAGATTCAAAATATACTTCGAATAATGCTTGTGATACTTGTGATGAACTTATGATAGATTTGCGGATGTATAAACTTTAGAAATATTTGAAACAAATAATCATTTGCGTACAATACATATTTTTCTGTGTAGCTAAATTTTTAGATATTTCAGCAAAACTATCTGAAAATAATTTTCGATCATCAAAATTATGTAGGATGCTCAAATTGATTGCTAGAATATTGAAATTTTTTACAGCATTAGTCATCAAACGTTTTACATAATTATTTTGATGCTCCAATAAAATTATTTTCAGATCTGTATTTATTCGAGTTTTTAGACTTAGCAAAATACTTCAGCAAAACTGTTTTTATCTAACCGTGTATATCTTGGTATATATAAAATCGATGAGATTCGAGGACACAATTCGCATTGGCGAATCTCGTCATGACGGAAAAGCGATAAAGTCGATCGCGGTATTCAATATCGTAACTCGAGCAAATGAGCGTGGATTCTCCGGGGGCGGAGTGGAGAGGAAGAAGACACGCGCGGTGAAAGTACATAGAAACGAGGAGGCGGCAGAAGCTGTGGGAGAAAGGAATAATTACGGTTTATGACACGGAGTGTCGTAATGGGAAGAATTCCTGGCAGCTGTAACGCTTCTTATGTATCCTTCGTTATCCCATTTAGTTTCCGTACCGTTGTAAATCGTCGCAGCGTTTAGAAACTTGGCCTTATTCGTTGCGCATTTAATTTTTATGGAAGAAAGACATTCTTCCATTCTTTTTTGTAAACATGAAACCCATCTGTAAGTATCAGAGAATCATTATTTCCTTAGACATAGAGTTTCTTTAACGGAAATGGAGATGCCATAAATTCCGCCGTTCTATTTTCCTATTTTTCATTTACAATATATTATTGTAAACCTTTTGTTAAAATTTTAACAATTGGTGATTGAGAATAAGTGTTATTTACAAATCTAACGAAAGAGAAAAAGATAATATTTTTTATTTGAGATTGAGAAGTGCCGAAAAATATCTTTATCTCTTTCGTTATTGGATTTGTAATACCACTTATTCTTTATTATTACCAACTATTTTTGAAACTCTAAAGCTCTAAACACAATGTGTAGAGTCAACAGCAATAGTGATAGAAACAGAGGAGAATCCATAGTAATAGAAACATTCTGAAATGTATATGTCAATGCACATAGAAACACGGAATAAAGCAATAGTGATAAATTTCCGACGAGTTGGACTTCTGTGTCTTATAGTCTACCAATTTGCGTTCAGATTTTTTATTTTGTTTATGTACGTTATAATCTTGAAGCCGATGGAAGAGATAGTACAGTCTACGCAATTAGATTGGTTGACCTTTTATTTCTTTTGCGGCATTGTGCAACAGGAGGCTACAATTATATAATATATCGCTTATTTCTATACTATTTCTATCGCTGTTCTTGTCGCTATTGCCTCGCATTATGTTTAGGCTTTAAAATCTGTATTTTCACTTTTATACGAATACAACTCTATGTTTGATATTTCCATTCAAGAAAAATTAATTTGCTACATCTATTTTTAAAAATAATTAAATTCCTATTTGTATAAGAAGCTGAAATATTCCATTGTTCGAGAATCCAATCTTGGAAATACCGATATCACGATAGTGATATTGCACGTCGGTTGTTTTATGAAAATACAAGAAGCGGAGGCCTTTAACTTATAGGAAAATCGAGTGAATTTTATATACTTGACATACTTGCATGAAAATAATACTGAAGTATTAAAAAATTTATTTAGATACAGATATGACAACAATTTTGTTGAATCATCAAAATAATTATGTAGGAAATTCAAGCATGATGAGCAATGCTACAAAAAAATATTTTATATTATATATTTTTGATATTTTAGTAATCAGTTTATTTTAGTAATCAGTTTGAGCGTTTTACATAATTATTTTGATTGTCCAACAAAATTATTTTTAGATTTGTAGATTGAGCTTCTTTTAGATACTTCAGCAAAATCATACTTTCCGTGTGGAACTTTAATATTGATAGAGTTAACTACATCTTACCACCAGCCAGCGGCTTTTAACTGGCAAACTCGGAACGCGGTTGTTAATCGCGCAGGTTTACAATGAGATTATCGTACTGCGCTTCTTGTTTACGCGTTTTTTTTATCGCGAACGTTTTAAGACAAACAAGTAGCCTCGTGCTTGGCGCATCGGGATTTGCAAGAATGGCGCCGGTTAAATTCGATCAATGCTTGCCGGGAAATGTAATTCGTGCGAATGAAAGTAGGGATTAATTCACGTTAATCCGAGAATACAAAGGTTTTTTTTTTTTTAAGATCTTGCAGTATTTGTATTATAAAATCTTCGACTAAATCTTTTTTTCGTGTGTGTTCCGTGGATAATTCTTTGCACTCTAAAAAATATGGATATGAATTTAACAATCCATGATGCAGTATTTATATAATTCTTCATTGTGTTGGTATTGACCAACTCTAACATGGTGTGAATTTAAGACTCATAATAGCAATCTTTTTTTTTTTTTTTTTTTATTTATTTGATTATTTAATGCCAAGTATGCCACTGAGTCATCAGTGACCACTTCAGATTTAGAGAGAAAGAAACAAAGATTTTAAAGATAATCTTTTTTTAACGTAAATTAATTCCTACTTTTATTTACACGAATACACTATGATGTTAAATCTATCTATTTTTCAGAGTATAAGAAACATTAAACACTATTTTGATTTAGATTTAATGAAGTCGTGTCATATTGTTATTTTTTAATTATCATAAATCTTCATTATAAGATATATCTTAAAATTCTTAATTTTAAGATTAAGAATAGATGGAGAGAAATAAATTATCTTATTTTCTCAGGATTCGAGGTCTTAGTTCGAGGTCTCTAAAGTTGACCTCGCGATTTTTTTTAGAACTTTTTGTGGCTACTCTAATTTTGTTATGGATAATAATTGAAAAATAAGAATTAATTCCACACTCTGTTTATCATCTTGCCTTACCAGTAAGAGCCAGATCGCAGATGTGAACATATAATATTAATGTTAATATGATTGCTTCTGTAATGATCGCTAAATATTTCGATCCGTTTTGCATTCTTGTCAATGGCAAGCTAAATGAAAAGAATATTAGTGAAAATCCACACTTTTCACGTTTATTGATTAATGTATATATATATATATATACATATATAGATAATAATCATACATGTCATGTTACGAAATATTTCGTAGGATCAGAATATCACAAAAAATTCTTTAAAATAGTGCAAACGAAAATCTTTTGAAAATTTAACACTCCCGGTTCGGCGAGCCGCCATGTTGGAACGATTTGACGCGACCAATCAGGTAATCGGACGCGCGATCTCCCGCGACGGACTTCATAGTTCACGAAATGCAAGCGTAACAGACGCGCGCGTCTTTTTCTTGATTTATAAATAAGTTTACTGAGTAAACTTCACGGGTTTTCCTGGCGCCGTCGTCGTTTCGGCTGTATGCGTAGCGTTTAGACCGATGATCGGCTTCCAGAAGTCTCCCTCTTTGGCGGCGAGAGAAATATCTCGAAGGAAAGTCGTTGAAATGGCATCGCACGACAACTCATTTCGAATGACGACGATCAAGGAGTCGATCGAAGGAAGGTATACACTGTAGCGAGCGAGACCGTGTTTGGAAAAATAAATTCTAAAGTTTGCGCTCACGAGACACTTTCAAATGCGATAAAGGTGAATATTATATCATAATAGTAATTGTAACGATTTTAATAGCCGTATCAGATTTGAGATTGAAACTGATATAGCATTTTCGAGTGCAGTGAGTTTGAACCTACCCTGGTAGAAATTTTATGCATATTTTGAGCACAGTTATTGAACAGTTATATTAATTCTGTCTAGAATCTAATTGAGAAGTAAAACTACTTAGGATTAAGAGATAATGTTTTCCAATTATGAGATAATATTTTGTTTACCGTTACTGCACAAAAGATGCGCAAAATCTGAATCCATTTACATCTATTTACTCAACAAAAATAGGACAATAAATAGACGTAGTGTTTTAAGTAGTAAATTTAGCAGCCTATTTAATATTAGACAACTAGATAGATGTCTATATACGCAAATTGCACATATTTTTACTAATTATAAGAAATTTGTTTCAACCACTGAATAAAGTTCTATCAAAATTTTATCCATTTTCTACACAGTATTGTTACGAGAATACAATAATAATAGATAGTAACTGAATAGATAGAAAAACTGCATATATTTCTATCTTTCAGGATAACTCGATCGGATTAATGATGTCACAACAGGCCAGTTCTTTTTAATTGAACTTCTGCATTCATTTTATCTTTTTTTTCTCCAACATTGAAAGACAAAGAGGAAAAATGAACTATATGTGAAAAGTTCAACTGAAAAAACAGACTTATGCTTTACTTTGATTTATGATTGAACGAGATGATGTGTGTGTGTGTGTGTGTGATATTTGTATGTGAATGATATTTTCGGGTTAACCGATCTATGTTCAAACCCGCTTTACTTGAAAACATTATGAGATTGAATTTGATCAATTAAAACAAAATTCGCTTTAGACTTAATTTTCTTTCTTCTGAATGATTAAAGTCAGTCTCAGTTTTAATCTCTAGTGTGATAGGCATAATCCACGACGAATATCTATATTGGTGGATCCAGAAATTTGTCAAGAAAGAGGGCATTTTGGTGTGCCACAAGTGAAATTTTTTTTTAAAGTCAAGTATGAAAGGTAGAATATTAAATTATTATTTAACTTATTACATTGAAAAGATATTATTTAAATGTATAATTTATAAAATATTTTATTTAAAATTATATTAACATAAAAAAGAAGAATAATGTAATAGAATCTATGTTTTTATATCTAGGAGTTTCTTAAATTAAAAAATATTTTTGGAATATTAAAATTGCGATTATAAATTTCAGAAATATTAAAAATATTTTGCTATAAATTTAAAAAAAAAAGGAAATTCTATGGATCATAGTCCTTCCGTGGATTCGCCAGTGAATATCTATAGATTTTTACTTGTATTTTTACGATAGATTCTTTGAACTATACAAGGAGATCTGTGATTACAATTAGTTATTATGTACGTATTATGTACATATTTGCTGAACGTTTGTGTTGAAATTCTAAGAATGGATCTCGAATTTACATATAGCTCAGGTATTTGAGCTTATGGTGGATTTTTATAATCGATTTTTGTATCTTAAGATCATCTTAAATAGTTTCAAGATATCACAGAGCCGAATTAGCATCTTAAAATATTATTTAAGATAATCTTGAAATAAGAATCGGCTATAAATACCGACCATAGTGATAATAATTGTATAGCCTGAGATATAATGAAAAACTCGGGCAGTAATGGAATAACAGGCTTCAACTTATCAGAAATCGTGCATTTATATAAATTCTGATTTAAATCTCTTATTTGAACGCTTTTCAATTATATCTCAGGCTTGAAGATGACAATTATATGTATAAATTTTATATGTAGAATGTATATGTGTGGATATGTAATATACATATATATATATATACAAATTGAATAAACTTTATAACTTATAGTTATTTTCTACTTCTAATATAACAAGGGAAAGTTACTTTACAAGTTACTTATAAATTACTTTTTATTATAGAAAATGAATACAAGTTCGGGTATTTTATTTTTTATGTTATATTTTATCATTTGCTCCAATTTTGTATTATTTTTTTGTACTCAGTTTCTATAACAAACACATATAAGGTAACTTAAAAAGTAACTTCTCCTTTGTCAATAAAATATAATTATAAAAAAGTTTATGTATCTACATATGTGTGTGTGTGTGTGTGTGTGTATACACATTAATTCTACATATGAAACTTGTATAATTGTCATCTATACAAGATGCCCGGAAATTCGTGACTTAAAATACAATATTAATTGTAAAATATTAAAAGCAAGAACAATTAAGTGAAAAAAGTTATTTGTAAATTCCAAGCAGTAGTTTTTAAAATATAAGAATTTAAATGTCCAATTACCGACTACGTTTACGCTACGATTCCCTATGAATATTACTGAGCGCGCTAAACTGCGCGTTCATCACGCTTACTAATGCTATCGCATACGACTCATGGACAAGGTGGCCGTCTAAATATAGCCTGTAATTGACCGTATTTAAACTTATTATCTCAAAAACTATTGCTTAAAATAAAAATTTATGAACAACTTTTTTACTTAATTTTTCGAGAATTTTCTTGCTATAGTATTTTGAGTAGTGAACTTCAGATATTCTGTATAATTGTCATTAATATTTTTCCCTGAGTGCGGTATTTTATTTTATGAATTTTTTAGTTATAGAAAATGTTACTGTATTCGTTGTTAATCGCGCTGTTAATATAAAAATTAATGAAACAGTTGCGTATTGTTAGATGAGATACGCTAATCACATAATCACTTGATGATTAATTATTTCTGCGTAACAGAGAAGTCAGAGACACATCATTTAGTTGAATTGACTGTATTTGAGATTAATGATTGTTTTCTCTCAATTTTCTTAAATCACGTTGTATATTGGGGCGACCATTAACAAGACAATAGAGCAATAGTTTGTTTCAAAAATATAATTATAACAAATTTCTTAAAAAAAAATAAAATAAAATAAAATAAAAAGAACTGGCAAACTCCTAAATAAACTGACATTATTGTCGTCATTTTGATGTAAAAATAACGAAGTTTGACTTATCACGAGGCACTACCGTGTCTCTTGATAATAAATTAGAACAAAGAAACTTTCTTTGTCATTTAAATTCTGCTAATTTCAGCTTTATTTTTCTAGAATATTTGGTTTACGCGTGAATGCTTGTCTTAAAAAAAAATTCGACTGAAACGAAGGTAATTAAGATCATAATTCCCATAAGTTATCGCTTAATTAACGAATATACATAAAAAAAGGATTGTTAAACATTTCCGACTTTCGTTTTCACATTTAATTTTCTTCGAGATTTCGAATTTGAATTGCTCGTTTCGAGAGGTTCAAGTACATAATTAAGCTTAATTGCCAGAAGACTCGTGTGAATTATTGTAAAAAAAAAATAATCGTTCCGTTAAACAAGTCTTTACTTTCGCGCGACATGCGTACGACGGGAATATTCCGTTTGTTTACGTCAATGGCAGCCTTCGCGCGCTCGCGCGGATTGCGAGCGAGCAAGAAAAAACAGTTGAGAGATAGAAAAAGATAAACAGAGACAGAAAGAGACAGGAGATTGACTGTGTCGAGCGACCGTCGGCTACATTGGCGCACTTTCACTCGAGCAATACGAGCAAGTCGCGCAAATGCGATTTCGGCGGTGTTAAATATCGTGATAGATTTCACGTGGAGGATCGTCGACCGCAAAATTGGTAGATAAGAATGTTCCAATTCTTTAAAAAAAGAAATCTATTCTTTAAACGGGAAAAATAAATCTAAACAGATGTTTGTGTAAAACTGATTTTTCTAAGTAAAAAAGATTATTTTGAACTGATCTTTTAGTAAGAATTACTACTTGTTTTTCAACCAAAAGGTTTATTTGATATCGGTTTTATTTACCAAAATGGATTTTTGCGAATCGATTTGGGAAAATTCGAATATTCTTCAAAAGGTGTCAATGCATCATCATTGGCGAAATAAAGAAACGAGCAAGCGAACGTCTTGCGAATCTTGCTTTTTGTTTTTATAGTGTCTGGAGAGAATTAAGATGCCTTCAACCTGTTCTTTGAAGTTATATAATCACATCTATTCCGTACTTTTGAGTAAATCTTCTAAATCAGTGACTACACAATCGGTTTATCTATAGAATGTTATTTCTATTAAGTGATATGGTATTGATACGTGAATTTTATGTACAAAGAAATAAGCCACTCTTAATTAATGTAAAACATTAAAAGCATTAAATTGTATGAAAATAATTTTCAAAATATTTATAATTCACAAAATATAAACACACAAACAATTTAATTATTGTACGGAAAGAACGATTTTACCAAAGTACTTAAAAATTTAGCTAGATGCAGATAATTTTGTTGGATCATCAAAATAATATACGTAGAACGTTTAAACATTGATAACAATGCTGGAAAAAGTTTTAATATTTTAACATCTAGTTTAAGCATTATACATATGTAATCATTTTGATTGTTTAAATAAAATTATTTTCAAGTTTGTGTCTAGAGCTAAATTTTTAGATCAAATTTCTAGCAAAATCTTTCTTTCTGTGTAACAAAAGGAAAGAAAGAATAAGCACACTATTGAACTTATTATTGAATCATTCACTATTAAATCTTTAAATGGAGTATGTAGTTTAATTGTACGTGTGTGTGTGTGTGTGTGTGTGTGTGTGTGTGTGTGTGTGTGTGTGTGTGTGTGTGTCATACATATGTTAAATATGTAATACATAAAAAAACTGTTTAAAAATTGAAATCATCTATCACTCATTCTGTTGACTACTAGGAGATCCAAACTGATAAATAATGGACAGAATTTTTCAAAGTTGTCCTAGTTTTTAGCATAACAGATTAGAGCTCCTAATGACTATATTAAAGGCATAGCTTAGCGTCAAGGACTTTACTCTTTCTTTATATATAAAATTTACGTATCATACGTAATAATATTTTGGGGATAATGTTCATTTTTAATGTAAATTAACTTCACTCTTTATAATTTATTCTTTATTCTTTTTTAATACTTACAATTAGAAAAAGATACAACAAGTAAATTAAATCGAGATTAAAATTAATCTACATTGGTAGAAATAGGCATACTTTAATAAAATTCCGATTAACTTAATTGATAGTTAAGTTGATTGGCAAAATCGCTTAAAGATAAAATCTTTAATATATAATTCGCTCTTCTTAATATTTTTTCGATACATTAAACATATAATTTTATTATGAAAGAATAACTGACAAATAAGCCAAAACATTCGGACTCTTATTTGTAATTTGTAATTTAAGTTAACAATTATGAATTTTAAATTGTGCACACCAACAGCACTCGTCATTTTCTCTGTTAATTTTTTAAATAAATCTATTGATCAACTTAAATTTTATTTGTTTACTTAATAAAATAGTGCAATGAAATCGGAATTTGCTCAAAGTGTCCAACTCTAAATTTCGAATCAAGTATTTTAAAATGATTCTATATCTATCACATTTTCGCAAGTCGGAGTGCGTTCGTCGCGTCGTATCACGTCATCACGTATCGTGTCGCGTCTTCTGCTACTGGCTGGAGGGGAGAGGGGATTGACAGGCAGGCGGCCATGTTTGGTAGCGGCGGCCGCACGTGTCGACGCGGCCAGTCGTGGCCAGATGGTACACGTGCGCGCACGTGCGTGAATCAAGTGAGAAAGATAGAGAAAGGAATACATTGACAACCGCTGAATTCTGTCCACAGGTGTGGGAAAGACCCCAGCAAGGACGGATGGGCTGAAGGTATCTTCCCGTGCGAGCCGACGAAGCGACGTCGCCGTCGCGACGCCACATCTGGTGATCGCCGAGGGGGGAGTCGCGAGAAAAGGAGAGAGCGCGAAGCTGCGCGAAAGGAGGGATAGGGGGAGGAGGGGAGAGAGAGAGAGACACCGTGGTGTTCGCGCACGCGTGCTCGCGCAGTCGATCAGTCAACCGGTGGCGAACGTCGCCTGGCTTCTTGGAACCTTCTCGCCGCGCGGCGCGATCGGGTTATCGGAGTGCCGAATCGTGTTCGCGCGCGCCGAGTGTCCTTCGCCGTCGAGTTTGTTTACGACCGCGCCGTCCGTTGGAAGTGCTACACTCTCGCGCGCGGGCGCGCGCGCGCGCACCAATCGCCGCGCTGGCGTTCGCGATTGGCGCCGAGTGAAAGAGGTCTGTTGAATTAGTGTACACACTTTGGAAACTTATAGTGAAACGGAATAGAATTTTATTCTCTTTTGTGATTTACGAAGCCAAGAAGGGGACTTGACGTTTGTTCGCGTTGCTTGAAATTGCCTGAAATCGTCAACAATTTTGCACTTAAAGTAATAAATATATATTTGGATGTTAAAAAGAGAAAAAGCCTACAGACAAAAACTGAGTGTAAAAAGTGCAAGCAACGCGAACAGATCTTTGATTTACAAACAAAAGGGTGTTCTTACCTCACTCATCTATCTGTATATTTCTCACACGCTCTCCTACTTAAAGTGAAATAGATATATATTTGGTACTTGGTGAAAGCCAGGAATAGAAAAAAAAAAGTTTGTATAGTTTATTATAGTGCAGGAATAACAGATCGAGACCAATGCGGGACGTTAATTCGTGCGAGATCTGACAGACTTTGCGAAAAGATTAAAGGGACAAAAGCGCGAAATTCATGATAATCGCGGGAAAACAATTTGGCGAGGTCCGCTGGAATGTTAAATTATAGTTAAATTATTGAGAAAGGGGAAAAGCAGCAGAGGACTTGTGAGGAAAGATTTATGTACGTCGATACCAGAGAAGGAAATAACCAAGAGAAAGGTTGTTGCGAGAAGATGATAAGGAAAGAAAGCGGAGTACGATACGAAGTGGAAGAATAAGAGAAAAGATAAGATACCAGGTCGAAGGAAGAAGACTGTCCTGATCTTGGAGTATTTCTCGAGACTTTCCATGTGTTTTTCCGTTCGGGAGAATTGATTTCTCCACAGAGTCGTTGGTGAGTCAATCATACGCGTCGCGTTTTGTCTTCATCCTTGTCGTTGTTGCCGTCGTGGCCTGTTGTTGTCATTGTCATCTGGGACGATGTGTCGCGCGTGTAACAATCGTCAAGGTAAACCGTCGTCTGGGCTATACCGGTAGTAGACGATCGATGGTGAATGGAGAGAGTTAACGCAGTGGGATCAGATCGCACGTACAATTAATGTAAAGTGATGCAGTGCCGTAGTGTTAGTGACCAGTGCCACGTGCCCGTTGTTTGGATTACTTGAAGATGCCTTCGTCCGGTGGATATTATGACGACAGGAATCCTCTGCTCAAGGGCACCTTATCGAGGTGAGTTATAATTTTTACTTCCTCGATTGAGATCGAGCGTGACACTTTAAGGAGATCCTAAAGTTCTCTGTGTGTTTTACCAATTATTTTTCAAATAAATAATTTTTTAACTGCCTCTATATACATATAGAAATCCTTTTCCACAATTAAAGTATAAACAGTAATATAATCCAAACCGGTTGATTTTGCGCGAAGAGAGTTGGAAAATTGTTATTTTGTCATTGGCTTCGACTCGTAATAATATTTACTTTATACGAAAGTTTTGTACTTTGTACGTATAACAATATTGGTCATGAACAATGTTGAGTTCTTAGAATTAATTGCATAGTGACACGTAAATCATATGTGTGTAAATCCTATATTGATCGGTAAAACAGATGACTTTAGGATTTCTTTAAATTTGGCGAGCCTCGATATTGTCTGTCGTAACTTTTAGAAAGTAACCATCATTACGAGAATCGGAAATTTTTTTAAAATTTTTTGATAGAGAAAATTTACATTATATAGGGTAACACAAAGTTGGTTAAAAGTGTGTTTATGAAATCGTTATTTAGATAGCAAGTTGACGTAATTTGTTATTGAATTTGTAAAAAATTGATATGTTTAAAAATCTTGAAATTTTGATTTGGGTGATGAATCTGTATATATAAATTTTAATTGAGAATTTTATTTACTTTTTAAATACTCTCGAAAATATGTTAGATAATATTTATAATATAATGAATAATTAAATAAAAAAAATATCAATAATTTTACTTCATTTACAAGTTTCATTATTAATTCTCAATTTTTATAATTAGGTTTTCTTAATTAGCGGAGTAATATAGAAAATCATGATAGTAATATTTACCGCGTTTAAAATGTTAATTGATCAAATTCATTAGCAGCTGCTTAATTTTATGGTCGTTGATACATCCTCTGATATCGTCTACTTATTTTCATACATTTTCGAAGCGGAAGAGTGCAAGATACATCCTATTATTTTTTATTTAAAATGTGCATAAAGAGAAGCACTGAGAAAGAGAGAGGGAGAGAGTTGCTTCTCGCAAAGTGAAAAGCACGTATTCCCGCCATATAGATGTGCCGTATAGTTTAATAGTTAACAAACTAACGGTCAACATTCTCAGTGCAAATAACGTTTAGTACGACTATCTAATACATTAACTGTTAAATATATATGTATAGTGGAAAAATTTAAACTAATTTAAGTCGCCACTACTCCTACTAAATATATTGTTAAACATTGTAAAAACAATTTGTGACACTATACAGTGTCAATTTGTATGTCAAATTGACACTGTATAGTGTCAAATTTAATCATTGTTTTAATCATTTAATCATTTAGTATAAAATAACGATATATTTGGTAGGGGCGACTTAAATTAGGTTAAATTTAACATTATAGATTTAATAATGGGCACTTTTATTTATATACGGAATGTATATAATGTCTGTAAAATTTGAGGTAGAAGATAAAGAGTTACGCTAGATAGATGTTAAACGAGAACGCGACGTGAAATGTTAGTGTATTTACATATGTCTCTCTATTGAAATTTTTAATATTTAACTAGAAAATATCCACTACTGTAGAATATCCACTTCTGAAAACTCTTTATTACGATATTCTATAATATTTTTAACATTTTACCTAAAAGGTAAATATTTTATCCAAATCTCTTTATATTTAATAATATTTTTGTTACACTGAAAAAAATGCTAAATTTTTGTTAAATAAATATTTGTTTAAATAGTTTTAAGCAAATATTCACTAAACGTAAATATATTATTTATTTGGTTACAAAAACTATTAATTTAATTTAACTTACATTTTTTTAATAAGTAAAAATTTATTTATTGTAAGTGAATGTATATATTTAGTATTGTTCAAAAAAATATGTGTTAGATTTTATAAATATTTTTCAGTGTATTTTGAAAATATCCACATCTCTTTATTACAATGTTCAACAATATTTTTAGTATTTTATTATTTTAGTATTTTATTATTTTAGTATTTTTTTTTATTATTATTTATACTATTATCTAAAACGTTATTTTATCTGAAAGTATCCACATTTCTTCATCAAAACGTTTTATATTACTTTTTATATTTTACCTAAAAATATATCTACATTTCTTTATCACCATGTAATATATAATAATTTTTGCGCTGTGAGATTATATAATCTATGAAAGAGAACGGTAAATCGATGAGTACAATTAACCTTTTCTTATTAATTTTTCAAAGAACGTCGACAACACAATTATCACTGATAAACCGAAATGCATGCATACTAAGCTGTAGCTTTAGGGACCTTACTTTACAAGGAATCTTCCAAGAATATTTTTCTTAAAATTTATCTTATTCTTTGAAAGACAAACCGTTTTTTATTTCTATGCCTACGTCACAGAGATAGCATAGAAAGAGAAAGCGACAATAAATTACATTGAAATATTAAGTGAAAAAGTGAGGGTAAATTTAAATCCGTTACTCGTAATGATAGTTTTGCAAATTGCATTTTGATATTTAGCATTTGCGGTTTCGTCAAACATTTCGGTGTACGATTCTTAAAAACGACGACCTCGATCGACGCGATACACGACATCGCGTTATGTTGGTGCATTTGTAACTGTTGTCCTTGGTGCGGCCCTGTTTAATGCAAAATAGTGAACGAAGGGCAGTTCGTGTCGATATCTGACTTGTACCTGGTTTACGCACGCATTTCCCGCAAGTATGCGACTCGTGCGCAACCTCGATGCAGCGGTCGAGCATACATACAGCCTTTAATTTATTATCTCTCAAATGTTGAAAATCGCGGTGAACATCGTGCATTTATAAAGTAGAAAAAAATGTAGGAAAAGAAGTAACCAATTTAATAATCAATTATCAAAATATAGCAGGACATAAAAATATAAAATATAATATACAATAAAAATATAAAATATAATATACAAATGAAAGCTAATTAAAGAATTAAAAGATAATAATAATAATTAATAATTCAAACAGTGACACACATTAACTCTCAGTCTGCAATTTGGGTCTTTTTTGACACAAGCAAAATTTCACTCTTAAATTTCTCTGAAGTAATGAAGAAGTGGAGCTTCTCCTCCAAAAATAGATATCTAGAATATCTTGTAATATCTATTTGAGAGAATATAATAAAGATACTGAAAATGAATTCTGAAAATGATGAATTCTTTTTCTTTTTTGGAAAATCTATAGAAAAGTAAAAAAATTGGGCTGGACAAAAAAGATCCAGATTGCAGACGGAGGCGAGTAAAAAAATGATTGCAAACGGAGAGTTAAATTAAATTTAGAGTGTATAAGAAAAATTCATTTTCGTATTATCGATATGTTATTTAAGAAAAACATCAACTTTGATGTTTTTTTCATTCTCATTTGAGTGTAATTCTTTTATCAGTAACGCGTATAGATACTTTCATGTACATACATATGTAAGTTTAATGCTCCATGTAAGTGATGCAAAATGTTTCGTGACTCAATGAATCGTCTCGTAAAGCTCATGATGATTGCGGTATCTCCGAGTGTCAGGTTCACATATAAGTACATACATTTCGTACGTCAGTTCAACTTTGTTGTTAACGACGAGATACTCGCAACGATGTGCACGCAGTATCAACCAACACTTGAAACAATACTCATGTAACATCGTCACAATTGTCCTCGAATTTCGCAAAATAATATGGAGGCTTATGCGGTGACTTATATTCAATGTAAACGTAATTAATAACCGCGCAGCTGTTGGAATAATAATTTTGCTGTTTGTACGCCTCCATGTTGGAAATTCACACCGGAATATCACCATGCCAATTTATAACCATAGGTATCATATGTTTTCCGTTGATCCTGGACACATATATGACATACAGCTGAGTCTATTTACGTGCAATCGGTTCTAAATCAATTAGAAAAATATTGTGGACAAAGTATTTTTCGCTGTTGTAAAAAAACCGTTCAATTCCAATTTTATAGTAGTTTTGTTTAATATTAATAGATTTGATAATTATATCGTGTTAAATTATTCTCATATGATTATTGGTGAGAATTGTTATTGGTGACTGTTATTAAATGCTTTCGATAATTAATTTAACTAATTTAATCTGAATATATAATGATATTACTATAAATATTAAATGGTATTACTGAGATTTAAATATTTAGATTTAATGAAGTTAGTATGTAAAGATTTTTGTCCGACGGGCTTTTAACTTTTCTAATATTGAATAAGTTAAATTGTATTGAATCCTCAAATCGTCATGGCAAAACGAAGAGAAAGTTGGCTTGAATAAATCCGGCCGATGACAATAATAACTCAATAACGAGGCAAGTTCGAAAGAGTTCTATTCGCGATTCCGCCGAAAGAACCGTTTCGAGTGACGTGTCTGTCAATAAGAATTGCAGGCGTGGAATTCCTTTCACCATCGTGCGATCATCGTTTCGCTTCGAAGGAAGTTCGAGACGACTCTCGCTTAAGCACGACGTGAATCGATTTTTCGCGGCACAATGAATCGGTTAAATGTTGATCGAAATCGAAATGTTAATTAATTATGATTGATAATTATTTTGTATATGCAATATATACGCTATGCAATGAAAGTTTACGATATATCTCCATGTTTTTTTTGTATTGTTTCAAAGAATTATTACTCACGTATTTCTGCCATTTTCCGGCTAATATAATTACTAATTATTTTTAGAAATTGTATTACAATGGTCGATAATAAAAATGCATTTGGTTAATAAGATTATGGTTGAAAATTGAAATAACCTATTGTTCTGTTAAAAACATTAATTGAATGTTATACGCTCTTCGCACATTTTGAAGTATTAAAATGAAATATTTTGTTGCAATAGCATTGTTCGGAAGCAAATTTCTGTTAACTCGTCTAAGATTCGCTGAAGAATAATTTGTTATTTACGTATTTTTAAATTTTCAATAATTCGGCAAAGTCTAAAAATTATTAATATCTTAATTTAGCATAATTACAAATTACAAGGGTTACAACAGCATAAACATTTGTAATTCATATTTTAATATTAACGTGTAGGCGTTTTCTGAAAAGCAGGTACTGAAAAGTTAATAAAAAATTCTGAAAAATTCTTAGAGCTCTATGAGAAGAAAATAAACAATTTTTGTCTCTTGCTGTTTTTCTGTAAAGTTGA
Organism: Acromyrmex echinatior; assembly: GCF_024713525.1. Lineage (NCBI taxonomy): Eukaryota > Metazoa > Arthropoda > Insecta > Hymenoptera > Formicidae > Acromyrmex > Acromyrmex echinatior. Next base: position 15,572,805 of record NC_141852.1, on the reverse strand, counting down.
TAATACTCGAATAAAAAAATTATTGAAGGACAATATTCGGCGATATTTAATAATTAATATCTTGTATTATTGCGAATTATTGCGAAAATTGCAAAATAGTAGAGGACTTTTTGACTTAATTTTTCACGAAATTTCATGCTGTAATAATATTGTTCTCGAATTTCGGGACCCTGTATATTTTAAAACAAACTTACTTAAGAAATTATTTTTGTCTCTTGAATTTATTATTTCTTGATATCCAATATATTTTGAGTTATAAACAACTATTAAAAAGATAAATTAAAGAAGATGATAATTAAAAAAGACTGTTTATGTCCACCAATTTAACAAATCTTGTTCAATGTATGCTAATAAAATAACGATAATTTAATTCATAAATGAATTAGTAGACCTAATTGTGATAAAAATAATTGGTATTTTAAGCAGAATATTCTTTAGATACTGTTAATATTTATTGAAAGTGCTCGATTCTTTTTCGAGTGAAGATGGCATAAATAAAAATTTCATGAGTGATTTATAAGCAATTACATAAATTTTATATGTGCTTAATGATAAGGAATTAATTAAAAGTGTTTGTAATATAATTAATAATGCTTATAATATAATATAATTGCTAATAATATAATTAATTTTTTATAATTAAGCGCATATGGATTCTGCATTTATGTCAGCACTCGAAAAGAATCATGCATTTTGTATATAGAAAAATATCTTGTATATGGAAATAATATCTCTAAAATAAACTCCATTTAATAGGCTATATTTTCATTATGTCTGTGACTTCATTTATATTATATTATTAATATTTAAAGTACATGAAATATACTTATAAATATAGTTTATACATGACAGCTTTTTATTTAAATTATTATATCGATTTACATATTTACATATTCGATTACACATTTTTTTTTATCGGAAAAGAAAGAAAGAGTCACAATAATGAAAAAATTATATTTTAACCGGTGATAAATTTCGATGTGAATATATTTGATTCTAAGCATCGTTAGGGAAATATTTATTTCCCATAAATATCATAATAAAGCAATTAATTTATAATATCCATTCCACATCGCTTCTATTTTAAATGCAAAAATTTGATGATAAATATTTATTTTTCGATAAATAACTGCAGGTTTATGACTCACAGTTATTGGAGATAATTAATTTTACTAATAATCTTTGACATTATCATATGTTGTCTCCTGATCGTCGCAATCGCGACATTTCAAGACATATTAATGTTTGACTAATTGTATTTAGAGAGAATCAATATAAGGTTTGTTTCTACAAAAGTTCTTTCTTTTAAAATTAGGAAAAATATTGATAATAATAAATTATATAATACATCAATTTATATAAATTCTTTTGCGTTTAAAAAGTATATTTTAATCTATAAATGAATATTGATGATATTTTTTTAAGTGGACTAAACATCTAAATTTTATCATATAAAGAATTACATAATTTGCGTAACTATTAAAAGTTAATGATAATACATTTACATATATATTACATTAAGTCATTTTATATATATATATATATATATATATATATATATATGTATACATATATATACGTATATATACAGTGAGTGCAAAAATATTATTCATACAGAAGACATTTTTTAAAAACTATTTTTAGAAAGTAAATATTAATTATAATCTATTAACAAAGAATAAAATAATTGCATATTTTTCAAAATTATATTTCCTAAAAAATGTAATAATATATTAAAATACATTATCTTAAAATTAGAAACTTATTATTTAGACGTATGAAAAGTATTTGTACAGTCCAGAGCTTCTACAATCTTAATTTGAACATGCCATGGCTATTTTTGCGAAGCTTGTTTGTTTATACGTAGAACACTATCACGTTAGATAAGTAATTAATATTTATTTTCTAAAAATAAGATTTTTTTCTATATCTAATCTGCATCAATACTTTTTGTGTTCACTGTATACTTACGAATCAAATTATAGCATGTTTGTCGAATCAAGATTCACGTAACGGTATCTTCATTAGTTTTCCAAATTTTGAGTGGAATTAATTACTTTGCAGTTAGCGAATTATACGAAACGTAACGTCTATTGATAATGGTACGTTCGAGGAGTCAAGTAAATCTATATACCTCTCGTTACCACACATCAATTATTTCGTAACGACTGTGTTTGGCTGGTAAGAGACTCGGCATGTTAAAGCCTGTTGTTTATATTACCGCGGTTACCTTGATGTTTTTGTGTGATTTGAGCTGTGACAAGCGAGCAGGTGGGATAAACCGCGTGACGATGCATTATCATGCATAACCCTTTTGAGATATAAGAGCAACAAGGCGTTGATATATTTCCTGTCGTTTTTTCGTTGCTTATAAGTTATTTCAATAAAATTTAAATGACTGATTCTTCAATTAATATCTATCATATAATACGACATCAAACGTATTGATAAATATGAGCGTGGCGGTATTAGTTATTCTATGCTTATTTCAATAAACAATATTGAAAATATTATTTACTTCAATAAATTATGTCAATAAATTTCGAATTATTGATTCTGCAATTAATCTCTATTATATAACATTATATGAAACATATTGATAAACGTGTACACTAAAGAAATGTTTTGTATTTGTTAGAAACGGTTCACTCAAGTTCTTGTTAAAATTTTGCGTCGTATTTTTAATATATTTGAGTGTTAATTTAAACATAATGTGATTGTGTTATTTGAATTTTATGTTAAATTGATATTCAATATTTCTTAGAAATAAAATAATTATTTATAAGTATAAGTGAACAAATATAAAAACAATTATAAATGTTAATTTTAATTTTTAATGAAGAAATATGGTTGTTTAATTGTGTCAGCATTAACTTTTTATATAACATTTGTGTTACTTTCTAATCTATTTATAATTGTGTTAAATTAACACATAAAGATTTGAATGGATCGTTTGGAACGCGTGAAATGTGTAAAATTAAACACAAATTTTTCAACTGTATTGTAGCGACAATATCACTGCATAGACGCTTATATCATAATGATAATACATCTCATCAAATCAAACGCAATTATTTCGTAAACTCAATGATGATTGGATTGATCAACTTTTTCGCATTCTCATAAGTCTTATGGAGTTGTTCATTGAGGCGAATGTACCTCGTGCAATTGATCCATTCCATGAAGTGGTATAAATGTAGCTCGCCTATCATTTTCTTATTGAAATGTCGGAACAGCGCGCGAATCGTCTGCTCGAGTAATTCTCAAGTAACGGAAAAATGTGGCACACGTCGACTGTTTGTTAATAACGTGTCTGCGGAGTTTACTCGTTCAAAATGTATATTGAAGAAAAATCTGGTAATAATCAAACTTAAAATGATAATCATTAAAGCTTTGATAAAATAATTACAATCAAATGTTCAGTTAGTATAATCAAACCAACTGAACGTTAAATTTTATTATATTTCTAATGTCTATTATATTTCAATCAAACTGTATAGAAATAATTTTAATTCCGGTTTGACTTACTTTTTATCTTTCTCTACTTCTACAAGGAATTAGAAAAAGATAAAGAGTAAATTAAACCGAAATTGAAGTTAATTTATATTAATAGAAATAGATATAAATATTATTTTAGTTTTCTAATTATTACCAAGAGGTTAATGATTATAGAAGTTGCTGTTATTACAGTAATATTTACTTAATTATTTAAATATTGTATCATTAGGCTAAACAAAATAATATTTATTAGCTATCCAGATTTTACCAGATTTCTTTTCAGAATGTATCGCGCGTGCAATACTAAATCTCGAAATAATTTGTCGATCTCTTATTAAAATCGTTAACTCGATTTTATGAGTCGCATTGTATTGCATAAAATATTAAGGCCGAGCGCCGTGTGATTTTTCAGTAACTTATTTCGTTTGAGATTTGTCTATTTACGAGACGCGGATGTCGAGGTGATCGTACCTTTCGTGTGATCCTGTTTCTTTTGTAAGATAAGATACGCGTCGCGTGCGACTATAGTCGAGTGTTGGAAGTGCCGCACAAAGCGCTGCGCGATCTGATATAATTAGCGCACGCACAGACGTGTAATTAATCCGTGTTTTTGCGAGTGCTGTGGGAATGCAATGAAGACATCTGAGAGGAGGAGCCGACCCGGAAAGCATCAACGGAGCAACGATGAAGTAATTATTTGCTTATTTTTTATGCTTTAGCTGGTTAGTTTGTGATACACAAATTAGATTTTTATTTACTGAATTTTACAGAGCTTACACTGAAGAAAAGAATTTTTTTGAAAGTAGCAAAATTATTTTACGCGACCGGTAATTATTTATTGCTAATGTTAATTTTTTGGTCGTTTCTGTGATGCATTCATTTTATTCAACATAGTCGGTTTGTATTATAGTATTTTGCTGCTGCGCGTCGACAATGAATCTGTGTAAGTTGCATCAGATTAATTTGAGATGTATTTAAATGTATGTATATATTTATAACTAGATGAATATAATTCAAAGATTTATTGTCATGAAGTGAATAGGCTGGAATAGATTAAGATTAATATTAATATTCGATTCTGGAATGTGTGTAATCAACAATCGATTTATGGTCTTTACAAAGATGTACGCACACTCATATTTATTAATATGCTTGACGTCGTATTATATGATAGATATTAATTGTAGGATCAGTCATTTAAAATTTATTGGGATAACTTATATGTATGATAAAAAAACGACAGGAAATATTTCACTTGGTAAGCTTGGTAAAAAAATAATAAATAGTACCGTAGTGATTTTATTTGTGTAAGAAAAAAATTAAATCTGATAAATATGTTATGTTTTTTATAATACTTTCTGATAAATGTTCTATAAACTTTAGTCTAAATAGAAGAGAGATTTTAATGAAACAATTGAAAGCAGTATGAAAATATGATATATTGACTCTCTATTTGCAATCATATTTTTATTTCCTTCGTCTACAATCTGAGTCTTTTTTTTGTCCAAGTATTTTTATTGTTCTAAGTCTTAAAAAAAATATGAAAAAATTCAGGTAATTTTTTGCAATAAAATCTCTGTTACGTTACTAAATAGTTTTTTTATAAGATATTTTAGGAAGAAAAATCGAATTTGATTCTCCTTTATTTATTTTGAGATCTTGAAAGCGTGAAAATTTTGCCTGTGCCAAAAAAGATCCCGATTGCAGACGGAGGGTTAATGATATTATTTTGGACAATTTTCTAGTATCAAATGTATGTACATAATAGTTGATTAAAATTTTTAAATTTATGTATTATTCTAAGTAAATTAATAGAACGTAGAAGAAAAAGTAAAATATAACAAATAAAATATTAAAATTTTTAGAATATAAAATTTCATGGTGTTTATAGAGGATCTCTTATATTCATAATGTTTATAGAGGATCTCTTATATTCAGGGAATTAGAAGAAAATGATTATGTATTATGTTGCTTTAATAATAAACGAAAATATAGGTACGAATTAAAAATACGTGAAACAAAATTAACATCTATGAAACACGAGAGGGAAAAGTTTTCCCGGAAAACGCGTGTTTTTGAACATAATGTTTCCCTTTCCAAATATCACTTTAATAGACTTTACAGTTTGTTTGCTCTCTCTATATTTTGGTTCAGGGTATTATGCAAACTGTTGCAAGAAATTAATCTGTTTTTATCAGAGAATATTTTCAGTATGCACATTTCACAAATACAAATAAATAATAAGCGTGTTCCAATTAATTTCTTCAGTAATAAATACGTTAACAGTTAACGTTGTGTCTATCCTTACAATTTTATTCTACTCTCAAGTATTATTTATTTATTAATAATTTGTCTTAATATCATTTCTCGAATTAAAGTAATTAATAAATTACATAAATTACGTTTTTCCGAGAAATCCGTCTCATCGCGGAACGAACTGATTTTTCGCGTTTACGGTATCGCGTCTTTTTCCACGCTCAATCCCGTAATGACGGTCGATGAAATTAAATCCTCGACATCCGCGGGCGAGTGCGAGTGCATTCTCGCACTCGGTTAACGAGCTTTCGCGTTTGTTCAATTTCATGCGTGCGGAATATGTCGGGCGTACGCGGCGGTAGGTAGGTAGAAAACGCGGATGTGTAAATCAACGGACGGGGAAAAGAGTGTGCTGGCGCCGCCCTTCTGCTCTCATTATCGTGCACGGCGATAGGGCGCCAAGAGGACGGGGACCTTTGCGGCACTTTCTCTATTTAATGTCCTCCCCCTCTTCCCCCTTCCTCCTACCTCAGACTCTCGCAGTCGTATATACTAATATCGATTCGCACAGCGGCAAATTGCGAGGATATAAGGTAATTGAACGAAATTAGGGGGTGGATAATCGAACATCGGAGTTTTGAGGAAATTACGCGTGATTCCCCTCTCCGCGGCTCCCGACGCACACTCGTGTAAATCACATGGTTTCTTGGCGTCGCGCGTCGTGTACACGGTTGTGCTTTTTTTTTTTATTCAGTGAAATTAAGAGGCGTATAATTTGAATGAAGCTTTTTGCGGCTGTCGAGACATACGAGAGTCTAAGATTATACCCGCGAAGAAACAAAGTTAACAAAGTCTGCTTTTTCAGATTTGCTTTTTCTGATCTTTCTTTCACATTCTTTTTCTTTCTTCAAAACTGCGCGCCGAGTATGCAAACATATGCGTGTCGTCTGTTTTTTTAAAACTTTGTTTGTCATTAATGTTGGATCTAAAGGCAGCTCCTTTTGCTCAGCCAATATTGCTCATCATGCTTGAATTTTTTACGTTATTTGAATCGTTCAACGATATTTTTAGATTTGTATCTATTTAAATTCTTGAATATTTCAGCAGTTAAATTATTTGTTCGTATTGGTTTTGCTCTCGCTTTTAGTTTTGGAACTAAAAATATATGGAATAGATATTTCGTTTTTGAAAAATTGTATACGAAATATACTTGTTATCTTTTATGGAATTCTATAAACAGAGTATTTTAATAATTCGTTTTGTGAAACAGTTAGGTTATTTTTCACTTTGCTCGTTTAATACCAGGTACGAGTTATGCGTGAAACGTGGAAAGAGGGGAAAAGATAGGGGGAAGGAGGGGCGTAAGAAGGAGACGATGGCGCCGTGTTCCTTTTCTCATTATCGTAGCCGCAGGGTTCCGACATTGTAGTAACGCCATTAATACGTTGATCTATTTTCCGCTCTCTAATCTCTTCCATGAATCTCTGCATCGTCGGTTATGTGGCAGTTTTAACTGAATATCAGACTTATTTCATACCACTGGAAAAAAGACCTCATCTATTTATAGTGAACATCCTAAATGGATATGTTATGTTTTCTTCTCTTAATGTTTATGAATCTCAATTTTGACATTATCATAATTATGTCACGGACCATCTCTTCGTTTCGAAGTTTTGATATAATAATAATTACAAAATTAATTATATTTAGTTTGAAACAATTAAAAGTTGCACAGAATATTAAAGAGCTGAAATTGATTTCAGTATGCACGATTAGAAGATGCTTTATTTAGAGTAATTTTTACACTCCAACAATAAGAAAATAAAGCTCACTCAAGTAGTTTTCTTTAGTGATACCGAAAAATCGCACTATTTGTTTTATTTCTCTTTACTTTTTTATAAAAAATATAATATAAATAAAAAATAAATCTATACACATATTAATCTCAAATACCGTTAAATTTTGTAAAACAGTAATACAGAATACATAAAATTAATTAATAATAGCAACTTTTAATTAGGATGAAAGAAACATTTCAAGTTGTTTACGTAAAAAAAATTAAGTAACTATTTTCAGGTTAATAAATAAAAATATAATTTTCCGACCGCGATATAATCTGTATCGCGACGACGCAATAATTTCTGCTCGGCGCTAAAATATTACACGTGATATATCCCGCGTGCAGAACGCAACTTATAAATTATTGCACAAGAATTGCGCTTTGATTTCTCTTTTTTATTATCGCGTGATATCAGACGCGTTCTCGCCCGCTATATCGGTGGGTGGTGGAGAGACTCGGGCAAAAGTGATCGAGTTGATTCCGACACGAACGCAAACGGGCGACACGAGAAAAAGAGATTTTTCCTTCCTGGCTTGGGTCAGACTAGGAGGAGTTAGTCGAATAGGGCCGAGCTTATCGAGCGTACGCATCGTCACGCTTCAGGCATAGCTTCGAAACTTCGACTCCCGGAGCGAGTGGTTACGCTCAGATTAAAGTTATTTTCCCTCCATACGTGACAATTATACAAGATACCGTCTTATAACTTTACGTGTTCCTCGCGTTCAATTTAGAATTATTTTTTAAAGAAGTGTTCCCTCTTTAAAACAACGGCTAGTATTCTTTAAATGCTCCGCGAAGTTTCTCTGACAATTTATTTCTCTCGAGTTTGATCTCTTTCTTCTTCTTCGTTAATTGCTTTAATTAATTAACATTAAGGAGATGCATTGTGTACACTGACATTTATTTTTGTCTTTTTACATGGAAAGATGTTTCGCTGAAATATCTAAAAATTTAACTACATACAGATCTGAAAATAATTCTGTTGAATCATCAAAATAATTAATTGCTAGAAAGTCAAAAATTTTTGGAGCATTGCTTGAGATTCCTATGTAATTATTTTGATGATTTAACAAAATTTTTATTTTAAATCTACTGCTAAATTTTTAGATACTTCAACAAAATCATTTTTTCTTTCTTTGTATAAATCCTTGTATTACTCGAAAGTGTTTTATTTACCTTTCTATAACGATTTTAACCGTTTTTCTTATTTTTTCTGTCGTAAGTTAATCAAAGTAATCTTCGTAAAAAATTTTCAGGGTAGCCGAATACGCAATTTCGACTGATAAGTATGTACGAATGAAGGAGAGGAAGGAAAAAGAACTTGTATGCATAATCTTATCTGGGGCTCGCGCTACAGTGATATATAATATATACGTGCATGTTGATTTGTCGTAAACTGCTTCGAAAAGATATATTCGGTTTGTTAGTGTGCTGATTAGGAGCGAGATAATTGGAGAGCGACCGAGAATTCTTTTAAATACGTTAATTATTTTTAAGTTGTCCGAATAGTTAAATTTTTAGCTACAATCAGATGCGAATAAAAAATTATTCAATTTTCTAACGGTGAAACTAAACTGAAAATGTTGTCGGATAACAAACTCGATCTCCTTGACCCGCAGAATTTTTCCGCGATAATCAACGTTTTTATGTAAATTAAAAGGTATTTTTTTTACAGTATTTTGTATAAAAACGAGTGCAATTTTTATCTATTATTTCCATGTGTTTTACTAATAGCAATTTTTTAAATGATTTTCAATTTTGAAATGCTACTGTGGATGAATTTTCATCCAAGTGCTAATTCAAGTTTAATACAATTTTGTTATTAAAATTTTACTTAAATAACATTTAATAGAACTGATTAACATTAAATTTTATTTCTTTTTACATTAAATAGTTCAGTTATTTTTTGCAACTTATAAAATAGAGTAAAACATTTTTAATTATGTGGGTGAATTTTCATTCAGAGTAGTGTTAAGTAAGAAAAATGTAAGTAACATTTCGAGGTAAATAGACATTTCAAGAGATGTCTAATTAACAAGCACTAACGTTTTAGAGATAAGATACTGAAATTTTTATTTTACATTATATAAATTAAGAAAGTATGCGATGATCGTAATCGAGAATATTGATTTTTATACGGAAGAGAATTCGCGTAATTCTTGCTCGAGGTTATAAAAATCGCTATTTAACTTCCAATCGGCTTTCAATTTTGGTTTATATAATTTCTACGCAACGCTAAACACGGAAGGAAATAACGTCATTTAGTCGTACCTCGTCGAATTGACAATGATTGAATAAAGCGAGGCATTCGTGCGCCATCGATAATCCGTAGTCGAAGAGAAAGGCCGTGTAGGCGCTTTCGCCAGTTACTCACCGGTTCCTTCGACTCCGTTGCAAAGTGCGCCGAAACAACGAGACCGTGTAGTAATCCTCTTCGAGAAATGAAACGGCGGCCAGCCGAGGCCGTCGAACTCGTGCGGACGATCATGCGACCTTGAGCTTGTGATAATCGTTCGTTGATAAAAGCAACAGAACGCGATCTCGCGATAATCGTACCGTCGAATTTTTTACGAGCCTACTTTTAATTCTTTCCTCGAAGTTTGATTATCTGATTCTAAGACTGATATTTATAGTCGATTCTTATATGTAAATAACGTTTTGAGATTCTAATATGACCCTCTGATTTATTTGTGACAGCTAAGACTATACTTAAGACAATATAAGAATCGAATACAAATATCGGTCAAATAGCTGTGTATATTATATAAAATACATGTTAATTAAGTTGCTCTTATCGCGAAATATTTTTATTTGTTCAAGTATAAGTTGACAAATGATTTCGTTATTAAGATGGACATAAATAATTTTTTTTTCAAAAGCATTTATAATCACATAATTATATATAATTACTTATATAAATATATCGTGCAAAAAATAGTATTTATTTTGGAGTGACGTTCATTTTCCTCCTTCCCTTCCCACTTAACCAAATCTTAATGAATAAATTATATAATGTGCTATTTATGCGCTCTCAAAATCCGTAAAAAAATATTTGCTCTTATTTCGTTTAGCTAAAAAAAAAATTTTTTTGTGAGGGGGAGGGGGATAACAACGGATTTCAAATACACAGGAAAATCAAATACACAGGATTTATGCGCTATTTATGCGTTTCCATATTCACATAGTTATTTAATTTTTGCACTGCATCTGCACTTGCAGTGCTTAAAGCACTTTCCTCTTGCAGCAAACAGTCACATTCATCAATAAGTCGTTTAAAATTGCAAAATTATGCTATCTAACTATGCAAAATATATCTTCGATTTATGCGCTACTATTTTCAAGCAAATTCTAAGAGCGCATAAATAGCGCATTATTATATAATATAATTTATTCATTAAGATTTGATTAAATGGGGGGAGGGGGGCAGCTAGGCAGACGTCCCGATAGTGTAGCTTCCAGATTTGAAAAATCGATTTTTATTTTATTTTTTCATTATTCTGAAAACAATTATTCGTTATGATTCTGTAACTTTATATTTCAGTTTATGGAAAATGGAATTTATTATTGTAACGTATAATTTTATGAGGCTGATTAGGATGATGCAATATTGCACAGCATTTTCAAAACTTAAAATTAAAATTAAAGATTTATTTATTGAAGGATCAAAAATCATTATAAAATATGTAAAGCAAAAAAATTTATTAGGAAAAAATAAATTTTAAAAATAAATATTAACAATAAAATATATATATATATATGTAACGTATTACGTATAATGATTATATAATGATTGTATATACGTATAATGATAGTGCAATATTGCAAGGCGTTCTCAAAACTGTCGTCCTAATCAGCCTTAAAATTATAATATGCCATTCTACGTACGATGGAGAATATAATTCGCGAATAGCCCGCGAATGCACGCCCTGTTTCGAACAATGTTGCAACTTGGATGTTTGTAACTGGGCATTAACTTCATAACAAATAAACGCAACATATTGATTACGGACGCGTTATTTTTTTCGGCATTTCCTTCGAGTTATGCGAAACTCCCGGCGAAAATTGTTGCAAACGATCGTTCTTTACCGTAGCAATGAGACTGTAACTGACATGAGACTTTCCGTCTGATCACTATTAACTGCACGCGATTGAGTTCTTCATATGTATACGCTGTGCTAATTATGCAGATGGCACAGCTGATTGATTGTTCTTTCTATGATAAAGTAAGTCTTTGAAAGACATTCGCCATGAATATGGATAATTAATTATACAATTTATTTGCTTAGATATGATGCTGATATTTTTATCATTTCTATATATAGAAATATCTCGGAATAGAATTACCAATCTTTTAAGGTTGTACTCTTTTTGAGATTATACAATTTCTGTTAATTAAAATTATATATTTATAAAATTATTGATTAATATCTTTCTACATTCTTTGGAATGAAATTTATTCTTTAAAGAGTAAAAATTGAGCTAGTCTTAAAAAAGAGTAACTCAATTTTCAATTTTTAGGAATGAGATTTTATTCTTCAAAATAAAAGTTACTTTAGAAATTTTTAAGAGTAAGAATTGTCAATAAAAATTATATTCTAGAAATTTTATTTTATTAAATACACCTGCATTTAACACACAAAATTATACCCCTCTTTTTCCATTTCTGAATTATATTCTTTTTTTGAAAATTGTACACGTATGCACTCTTTTCTTGTGATTCAGATTTGGTAATTGTATCCCGAACCTACAGTCATTTTTTTCAATTTCATCGATTCTTCTTGACGAAAATTGGAATGTAACGTGATTCACACAATGCGAATGCAAATAAAAATTTCCAATGCCAATAATGGCAACAATTTCCAACCGTGCGTTGCGAGATAGAACGCTGATTAAAGATTAAACGAAGATTACAGTATTCGAAAGTCATTAAAGCTTTCTCAACGCGCGTTTAAAGCAACGCATTTTATATTCATTTTGTTTTTGATAATTTTGCGAATATCAATATTACACGATTATTGAATTTATTCGATTTTTATTTTCAATCGATTGCGTAAGACTCTGAAATTTTGGCTTATTGCTCTGCTTTCAACGACTAAAAAGAGAAAGTTTACAAAATATAAATTTATTCAAGTTCGATGAGCTGAAATTAATTAGCAATCTGGATCACTCGAACGTGATCCTGACATTTATTTTAACGAATTTTTGCGGCAGATTTCAAAATTCGTTCTGGCTCTTATTTCTATAATCGGGGCTCCCATTCGCAATGTAATATGCAGGAGGCATCGCTTTACTTGTTGGACATTCTAACGATCGTTAGGTTTGTGCCACAAGAAGTTGCCGTGCAAATCCAACACTTTCACCGGCGGATTTCTAACGCGGACTTGGCCCGTTTTCGGTTGCGTTCACAACTGACGAGGCAACCCTTCAATAACACGCTGTGCAATGTAAATTTTTAATCACGTGTTTTTTGCACGACGTATTTTTTTCATTAGAGAATAGCATTCCAGTGTATAAATAAATAGCAAAGAGGATTGCGTGTATTTTTAAATGCAATCGCGTGTATTTTTAAATGCGATATTTTAAATGTATTATAGCTTACTTTCTTTAATTGCCAGGTAGTTTACTAATTTAAAATTCCAATTCTGCAAATAGTTTAATAAATGTTTTAACATATGTATTTTTAAACAAATGTGCTTTGATTATTGATAGAAAATTACAATTTCCGATATACATTTTTTTACTTACTTATGGATGTTTGCGAAATTGCAGCTGCATGATGCAACAGGTATAGAAGTAGGAGAAAAAAGATTGAATGATTTGTTGCGTGACTTTGTAATTCTTACAAAGTGATAATTTTGCTTTATTTTATCAGAAATAAATTCTGAAGTTACTGATGAAGCTGCTTTTGAAATGTTTTAATAATCTCTGTGGATTGATACGCCAAATTTTTAAAAGATTAAAAATAAAAAACTAAATCTCAAAAATGTAAAATTATCTTATAGAATTACAAATTGTACGACGAATTAATCATTGTAATTTATTAGTATTTTTTGTTATAAAAAAATTTTAACAACAGTAATGTTTTTTTTTCATATATTGAAGCTCGATTTATATTAAGTTAATACATATATAATTAATATATTTTTTTATTTGTGCACTAATATTTTTTAAAAATGTTGTAAGTGTAGAAAAGGAGAAGAGAAAATAAATTAAAACAAGACCATTTTTGTTTTGTGTAGGATAAGTTCTTCATGTGATTATTTATTTATTTTTTATTTTACATTATATAAGGAAAATGAATGTTAAACTTTCCGTAAGAAGTTATCGGCTTAAAAATATTTTAAAAATCTGCGAGATTCAAAAAATATATTATATTTAAATACATTTATAAAAATGACACATGTTCCGTAAATGTAACAAATTATTATAATAAATTCGGCAAATAGGGAATTAGCGCTGTAATATTAACAAATCAATTTTAATATTATTGAATTGTATCCTAATTTAATTATTTATTTGTAGTATATATGTTTCGGCTAACTTTTTAGCCATCCTCAGTACGTACAGATAATTCTATGTGAAAAAATATAAGCGTTGAGATATATATTAGGTGTTGGAATTAATTCGTAGCGTTTTACAAGTGATGGGAAGTACTTTCATTAATGTATTTTTTAATGCTCATGTGAAATAAATAACATTCTTTCATTAAAAAACGCTACGAATTAATTCCAACACCTAATAAAATTATGCTACGATACTCGTGTAATTTTCCTTATTTTTAATTTGCAATGTTTCCATGAGAGGTAATCAATTTTCACTTCTTTGAGAAAATAATCAGTTGGACTAGGATGGTGCAACCGATTAAGCATCTTCAATTGTTTCACAAGTTTATTAATAAATTCTAAGTATATTCGTTAGAATAATGATGTTATCTCATCTCCATCAAATCGCTGCCAATACATGTCAATGATGTAAATAATCAGTCAATTAGGAATTAAAAAAGCTTCGCTTAATTAAAAAAGCTAATAAATTATTGCTCGTATTAGAGTGTCGAAGTAAACTGCTGTCTTGTCTAATTTAAATTGTAAAACGTTAAGGTCTTTCCGAAAGTCATTGCTGAGTGTCATGTGTCAACATTGTTTATGTAGTTAAGAAAATTAAAGCATCTTTAAAATCGGTTCATGTCTTGTCCAAGAATTCAGTATCTGTTTGTAAATTAATACCATTTGTCTCTTTATGTGAATCATTTCTGACATTAATCGTTTATTATAATTTCGTTCAGAGTTCAAGATTTCAATATCGTCTCATTCAAATTCATGATTGTACTGCAACCTAATGTTCAGTTATTGCTGATTTTGTGGTAGTGCTTCTTTTATTATGATTTTTGTATTCTATTATCTGTATGTATATATACTGAGGATAGCTAAAAAGTTAAACATATATACTACAAATCAATAATTAAACTAGGATACACACAATTCAATAATATTGAAATTGATTGCGTACGTATTAAAGCGTTAATTTCCTATTTGCCGAATTTATTATAATTTTTTTATATCAGAGAATTTAGATCATCATTCGTCTAACAAATTATGTTTAAAAGAAATAATTCTTTATTTTTGTCTTGCTAAATTAGGTATAAATAAGTTGTTGACAACTAAATGCCACATTTTATATCATCTCTGAATTATTCTGTAAAAAGTGAGATCTACGTTGATCACATGGTAAATGATAAAATTTCATAACTAAGAGAAATAACATCAGAATTTACACGATGTTATATTTTTAACGTAGGTACGGCTAAATCTCTCGGATTTTCTTGCATTTTCTTACATTCCTTCGTATAAATTCTCGCATAAATTCGGAGCAGATTTGTCGTTAGCGAAAATTCACGGTAAGTCTTTGTCACCTTGTATATTCGAGATATATTCAGCTGTTTACTGGAAAGCGAGTAGATATATTTCTAACGTAAGACCGTTTGACAATCGCTTCGCTGACCTGCGCACACTACTAAATGTAAATCAGCTGATATTATCCCACTGCTATATAATGTCAACTGCGTGCGATCACGTCTATTCATATAGGGAACGTTTTCACGGATTATATTGCATCACGCTCGCAATAAAGCTCGCATATAATATCCGGCGTTGATCATCATTGTCGATAAATATGTCCAACGAGACCATTAATAGTCGAGAAAATTCACTTCATCATATAATTTTGATTTATCACGAACACATGAAATTCTCTTTATTTATATACGGATTACCACATTATTTATTTATCATTTAATGATTAACGTAACCATTATATTTTATTTAACTATCTATTTGCTACATTCATATTTACATAACATGCATTGCTTAATATAATAATTGAGGGGATGGGCGGAATAAAGGCACAATATTCTACTTAGGCCCTTTTTCTAGCAACTAGCTTTTTTATGTAATATTAGTCGTAATAGAGAAGATTTATAACATGTAACTTCTTAAAGACATTACATAAATTCATTTAATATTGTATCAATTTATGTATAATAAAAAAAATAGCAAGTTATTTTAATTTTTATTAATATCAAGATTTTGTATTAGGATTTTGTATTGTTTATTTTTGTAATTAGGCCTTTATTGCGCCCATTCCCTCAATTGTTTAGCGTAATAAAATGAAATATGTTAAGAATTTCTCATTTGGACTAGTCTCGATTGCTCATTTAACTAAAATTAAAAATATTTCGTGACTTAACGGAAAATTAACGGAGGACGATCGCGTTCCAACGGTGGTGAAAGTTACGATCGCCTCCTCGTTCGCGTGTACATGGCCTCGTTCGTCGCTCTCTTATGCACGGTGTGAATGTCCCCTAATACGAGACAGTAGCATGGCACGGAGCAAGGACCGTGTCCGAGGGACAGATAGCAAAGTGAGAGAAGGAAAGAGGATAAACATACTGAATAGCCTTACCTTACCTCGATAAATAGTTTATACTAGAGATTCTCAAGTAAAGATTCAATACGTTTAGATAACTTCTGATTGCTCCGCCATATTTTTCTGGATTCTCTATTTTTCTGCTTAAAATAGAATGAAATGCGGATATCTCGTTCTATCTTGTGCATAATTTATCTTATTCTATCTCAAGCATATCCTATGATAAAAATATAACAGACCAAATACATGGTATCTAATCTCTAAAGAATCTCTATTAATTTACGCACACTAAGAAAAAATGTACAAAATTTTAGTAAATATTTATTTGAATAGTACCAATTAAACATTTACAGTAAATAAACATTTATTTCAATTAAAAATGATAATTAAATAAATGGTTTTATATCAAATAAATTTTTATGTTAGCATTAGCTTTGTATTTAGTAGATATTTAGTCGGTATACTTATTCAAGTAAATGATTTTTTACAATTTAATATATTTTTTTCAATGTGCGTCTCTTATCATGTTTAAACTTGTCACACATAATAATATATAACAATATATCGTCTCTGAATTTTTAGGTCATTTAATAAATTTTACAAAATAATTTTTCATTTACGGAGATTCCATTTAATTAGTCTGCTTTTATGTAATAATTAATTTTATCTAACAATAACAGGTTACATCTTGATGATTAAATTATTTGAAATATTGAGTCTTCGTTGAAATAGCACAAAGTAAGATACATCGTTTTCTTGTTTCAAAAGCGAAACACAACTCGAAAAAAATGTAATTTTCAAGTTATAACATGAACGAAATAAACATTCTATAAAATAATGTAAAAAGGTCAGGTGTACTAAGAAGAATGTATTTTTTAAATTAATTATCAATTAAGAATATATTGTTTTTATCGATATTATTTATTAATCAGTAATTTTTTTGTCAATTTGAAAAATGACTTTCTCCTTTTTTGAGAAATTATTAATTTTTTTTTAAGTATTTTTTAGTAAGGCAGCGATATCTTAATAATTAAAACTGTAATATTTGTGTGTCTATTATTAAAACAGCATCAAGTAAGACACATTTGAAGATTGAAAACAATAAAAAATCGAAGCCGTATCGAGTTCATTTACAGACAAGTACTTGTGCAAATGAATTTTACATTCGTCAGATTTCATTTAGCGTATTTGATTAGAAAAAATGAGGTAACAGATAAGAGATTTGTAATCCTATCGAATCTCGCTGATTGCTCGCCGCTGTGATAAAGAAGGTAAATATTTATCGGGAAGAATAACAAGAAGGAAAATTTTTCTCTTCATGGCGTTCCAACTGAATGATACATTGTAACTTTCGACAAAGTTGATAAATTACTAGGTGGCGGATGGCTTTAAAAGGTAAAATGGCATTCTAACTTGTGGCTGAGTTATCGGCAGGATTAGTCGCTTAGGAAGCGGCACATCAAGGCGAAGAAAAGAAGTTCGATAGTAGCAAGGAAGCTCCGCGTTGAAAGTAGGTCTCTCTGGGGAGCAGACTGTTCTTCGTAATGTAGCAACCTCACAACGTTTCCACTGGTATTTCCTAGAAATATGAATGGTCAGCAGACGCATCGCTGGTTTTCAGCGTCATGATAGAAAAGATTACTCCTCGGGATAAGAAATATAGATACGTGCATCTCTCGATAACTCCCACGACACAGACAGAAAGAACTGTACGATTCTATCGAGATGGATCGATAACATTCTATATATCGTGTCTAATTTTCTCACGATTATTCTCGTTTATATAATTTACTTGAATTCGAAATATCCAGGATTCTATATAATTCGCTGCATTAATTTTAATAATGGATCCCGCCTGGAAAATTTGGAGTCGACGTTCTTCTACATAATTGTGAACATTACTAGAAATTGTAATGTAAGAAATATTAATTTCTCCACATTTCTGCTAAGTAAAGCTTAATTTTAAGTTGATTGAGGAATAGTAATAGATACATGCGCTTATAGATGATTAAAATCGAAAATGATTATCAAATTATTAAGATGACATAATTTTTGATAAATTAAGTGAAATCATTATAAATAAATATGACAAATTACATGCTGGCAGTTAATTTGACGAATTACGGTATGCTGACGCTTGTGTACTGCTTTGATATTCGTTTTCGGTCAAAATGATTTTATGAACCGTATCAGGACGTTATAGGAAACATATGCGTAGAAATGGACACGTGCTGGCTGAGCATTTTTAGAACTTCTCTGCAGGAGTACTCAAGCTGCTTTTCCCTCTCTTTGTCGCCCTTCCTCGTCAACCCTAGGGGTTTCATTCAATGCGCTACCCGTTTGCAACTTCCGCCATCGTGTCAGACTCCCCGTCGGTTAAGCCTGCAGTGAATACGGGCCACCTGCTTCGAACTGTGCTCGATGTCGAGAATGGTCGGTTTAATCTCTGTCGTGTTTTTAAACTTTTCATTTCTTTTCAATTCTTTCCTCTTTTCTAACTCTTCATAAACTTCCATTGAACGTAACGTCTTTCTTATCGATTGCCACTCAATTCGATAATACGATTAGAGTTAGCCTTTAAAGTTCTCGGTCGCAAATAAAAATGTCTTGGTTTACTATTGGTAATTTAATTTTCATATTTTCAAGTAAAAGTAACAGAACACAAGATGATTCGGGTCGAGCTAGAAACGGTAAAAATTCTCAAAGTCTTTCGAGAGAAACAGAGAACCCGTTATATTTGGACTCTATTCGACAGAAATCCGATTTGCATCCGTATTCTGTGTGATATCTTCGAGGTGGTCATCGGAGTGGTCATACGATCATTATTATTTAAGCGTTACTGTTACCAAGGCGAAAAGAGGTGAGCGACCGAGTTGGACAAATCGCATAGAATGCATTACCAATGACAAACGTGTCGGCGTCATAGCCGCCCTGCTTTGCATTCGAGGTCACTATTTCGAAGCTGAGAGGTCTAGTTGGCTCATTGTTGAACTCGGGTGAACAAAATGAAAGATGAGTCTTTGGGAATTGTTGGCAAAAATGGAAATTAATTTAATGTGAAGGTCGCTGTAAATAATTAAGTCTTCTCCAATTCTTAAAGAGGAATCTCTTCTGATTTCACCAAAAGATACATTTTGCAGCATTAATTTTTTATCAATGTATCGTTGCTTTAATCTTTAATTTACTACCCTCGTTATTAGAATTAAAATCAGAATTTATTAGTTGCTAATTAATTAGTTGGCTTAGTTTTGAATTTATTTGCTCCTACACATAAGAGATTAATTTTTAATTTTTGGGGATTGAACTTGTCCTTATGTTAGTACCCTGAAACTTTATAAACTAATAATTTCCTGTTAATAGATAAATGTAATAAATTTTCGAGAGTAGGATAACTAATAATTTATTATTAGTCCCTAATAACGTAATACAATGTAAAGGCTTAATGAAGGCTTTGTTTCATACATGAGTAATTTTTGCAATACAAAGGTAAAACATGGTCATAAAACAAGATAAACAAATTATTTCAATAATAATAGCAAAATTAATTCTTTAATATAAAAATGTAACTTATTAATTAATAAATGTTTATATATCGTGATTTACGGCAGAGGCGTTTAGTAACTGATATTGATATTATGTTATTGATATTTATAACATTGACATTTAATACATATTTTCTATCTCTATTTTAGAAAATAGAAATAATCAAGCCGAATGGATTTAATCCAAGGAAAAAACAAGAAAATAGATCGAGACAATAAATAGAATTAAGAATTAAGTATTATATCTTGTTTTTTCACCGGATCATTCAAACAAGGATAAATGATTGTTTGCTGTTAATTACAATCAATCGTCGTCGATTGATGTAATTATTACGCCATCGAGAACACCACTGACACTCCCGTCTCCGTTTTAATGTTATTATTTTTCTCGTCTGTGTATTCTCTTCGTGCTGCTCAGTGACTGCGTTGTAGCTCCTTGCCCAATGCTGATTGCGCCATTGTAATCGCGACTCTCCGACCGGGTGCTTTTTCATCGTACAATTAGCGACCGAAACTTGAGACGCAATTGCGATTGCACGGAGACCGACACAATTTCTCGATTCCGCCTGCAAACATTGTGCGACTTCCGCATGGTAGTCTACCGTAAAAGCTTCGAACATTTATATCCAAAATGCCTTGTTGTTAGTTATTTCATAATCCAGTAGTTTATCGCTTCTTTCAGTAGGTTGGTTTCTCTGTTATTATCTTCTATTACATTAAAGTAAAATGGGAATTGTATGTCGTTTAGACTTTTGTCTCATAAATACTTGTGAGAACTTTGCAGATATTACAGTTTACGGTAAAATTATAAGTAGTACTTGCAATAAGGTAGTCTGTTGGTATCCTTAAATGCAAATTTTTACAAAATTGTTACGACATTTGATTAAAATATTTTAAAATACATCTCTCTCTCTCTCTCTTTCTCTCTCACTGAAAAATATTAATAAAATAAAAAAAATTGTAGGACTTCTCTCAATAATCAAACTCGAAGGCAAGTTGAAACGCGTACGGTTGTATATTATATTATACTTTTGAGTCTAAGATGAGCAATTAAAGTGTTTTTGAATAATAATTTTAAATACCCCCCGCGATGACTTTTACATTCCAATATATATGTACTTTTTAAAATTTAAATTAAAATTTACTTTTTAAAAAATAAATTTTAATACAATAAACAATAAAATTAAGAATCTCTTATGCTTTGCATTTTTACATAAGTTTATCCCATTTGAATTTTATTTTTATCTCTATACATTTATTTAACAATGAATTTTTTATGCCTTGACAGTTCGAAGGTGAGATTAAAGCGAGACGTTACGTTCCTCGCATTTTCGTGACGTCAGGTTCGCGTAGAGAGAGTCCCGTTAGGAACTCCTCCGTCCCCGGAGCATTGTCGGAATCATCCGGTTTGAGCCTTCGCCGCTGCCTCTTTCTTCTCTCTCTCTCTCTCTCTCTCTCTCTCTCTCTCTCTCTCTCTCTCTCTCTCTTCTCTCTTTCTCTTTCGTCGACGTGCGAGAGGCGGCGACCTCCTCCACCTCGGTATTCTATCCACCTGCTTTTCAACGACCTACCTACCTACGTGCATCTTGGTCATGTATATATGTACATGTATATACACCGCTCTTCGCTCTCGTTATTTCTGCCACGTTTTATCGGCGACAATTGCTGAATTGAGCACCCCGCCGAGAGCAGCAAAGGAATTTCCGCCAAGTTTCCTCAGGATAAGCGAAAATACAGGATGTTTACATAGTAGTTTGATATAGAGAACGTGATGTTCGTTGCAAACGGAAATAATTTTTCTTGAATAAAACACTGATTCGATACATATTGACGATCTTTAAACTGCAAGAGAATAAATAAAACGAAAAAATTAGATTTAAAAAAAGACAAGATTGCGCTGACGGATAAACATTCATTTGCCTGGCTTTTAACCATATCATAATCGGTTCCTGTAAATAAAGAAGAAAAATGCGAACGTGGCACTTATTTTTTTTTCCGCATTAATTTTCGCCATGTATGCGTACATGCGAAAGATAAGATATTTATACATCGCGACCCGGATGCATGTGTTAGTAAGTGTGTCAGCTGGCTATGAACGGAATGTTTCGTCTTTCGCAGGAGTCAATACCTCTCATAATCGTATGTTACTAAGATATTGTAAGATAGTCGATACTAAAGTGAAATAAGAACAGGTTTTTCTATCTAAAAATGATGATCGAGAATGTCGAGATTCTTGAAAATTATTTTCTCAGATTATGCGCGACTTTAATATTATTTGAAGGAGATACTAGAGAATATAGTTTACTATGTTCTAGAATAAATAAGAAGAAATAATATGTCGTAATTGTGCAAGATATAAAAAATAACTGAAAACTGTTACAAATATTATCAGAAAATAATTCGATTGCAGAAGTAAACGAAAGACGAAACATTCTGTTTATAGCTGATCTGAAATGAAATGAGAACAGGTTTTTCGATATATAATGTCTTAGAAAATGCGAATGTTTTTGATTAAAATTATTTATTTTAATTAACTAAGCGTAATTTTTCAATTGGTAAAGATAATAATAGGAGAATATACATAGTTTACTATGTTCTAGAATAAAATTTATTTAATAAATTATTTAATAAATAAATAGTAATACGTTACAATTTTATAAGATGAAGAAGATCAGAAAAATGTTATAAATATTAACAGAAAATAATCGTTGATTGTAGAAGTGTGGAATAAGATATGAAAGATGCAGAACTGATATAGTATTTTAGACATCTAAAATATGAAATTAATAACGGTAGGATCGAAAATAGAATAAATAAGCAATTAGTGAGAGAACCTCAGACGGAATAAAATGAAGTATATCCGCGTACACACTCAGGGAAAAGTTTTTGATAGATTCGTGATAATAATTAATTCATATAAGAATAATAATTATTATTAACATTATATAGCGATAATAACTATAAAGTTATTTTCTCGCTATAATGAGAATAATAATTATACTTACAGTTCTACATAAAAAATTTATAATCGAAAATGACTATGAATTTTTAATATTATAATCACAAATATATATATTAAACTTCTCTCACTGCATTATTATCAAGTTTATTATCAACATAATGTTCTTACAAGAATGAATCTGTAGAAATTATTAAATAAAAACAGAAACATCACGATCATTCTGACGTTGACTATACTACGTGCACGTCGCACTGATTCTATCCATGAAGAGAAAGATGAAACGGAGGGAAAGGAGACTCGAGAGGAGGAGACACGAGAGAAACCGGGTGAAAGACGAAGAGGAGAAGGTGGAGGACGTGATTTGATAACACGGCATCGATCCAGGTTCCCAGAATGCCTTCCTCTACCCTTCTCTTTTCTCTGCGTCTCCATGCACACCCTTACCCTGTCCCTTTCTCTCACGTCGTCACCCCTGCACCGTTTCTCCGACTGAGTTGCCGCAACCACCCAGGACTGTAAATACCGACGACGTTGGTCCGTCTTGCTCCCGACCATCACAAGCATTTTCCCATCCTTCCGTCCCTCTTCTCTCTCTCTCTCTCTCTCTCTCTCTCTCTCTCTCTCTCTCTTTCTCTCTCTCTTCAGCAGAATCCTCGATAAATTCTCGTCCCGGGGTTATTCCGGCTGCGTCGCGAAAATATGCGGCGCGCGTGGCGTCGTTAATAAGTGCGCTATATCATCGCGAGAGATTATGCACGGCTCACATCTGAGCAAACATCTGAGGCAGTCGAGCTGCGAGATCCTCAATCATTCTCAAAGATATATATATATATATATATATATATATATATATATATATTAGGTGTTGGAATTAATTCGTAGCGTTTTTAATGAAAGAATGTTATTTATTTCACATGAGCATTAAAAAATACATTAATGAAAGTACTTCCCATCACTTGTAAAACGCTACGAATTAATTCCAACACCTAATATATATATATATATATATATATATAATATACAGAAAAATGCTTCCGTTTGCAATCTGGGTAATAGAATGAACGACAGTAATTTATTTTATTTTTTATTAGTTAGAAGAATTTAAATTGTTAGTCAATAATTTAGTAAACTAAATTATAATAAAATAAATTGATAATTATTATGATATGATTTTACAGCGAGGCGTGAAAATATTCAAATGATACGCACATATGTCAATTTGTATAATCCAATTTTTAATGAAATATTTATTAATTGGAACGTATTTGAATATTTGAGGAGACAAAAATAAAATATTTGTATATTTTGTATATTATCTGAATATTTATACTTTTATTATTTTCAAAATTGAATTAAAAGCATAAGATAAATATGAGAAAAAGCTACAAAGTAAGTAAAATTACATTTCTAATTATCTCAGCGCGATGAAAATTGTATTCATTTTCTGAACATCTTTGATAAAATATTATTAATTAACTCTAATATCGATAGACTGATTTTAATAACCAGTGTTTTTGACTTTCCATTACACTGAGAACAAAACTTTTGGCTATAATAACATGATACCATAATTATGATTATTATTGTTACAATGTTAGTAATAATAGTTACATCCATAGATTATTAAATATGTAGTTAGAGCATCAAAAATGGCTATAAATTAAAGTTTAGTTACGGTAATTGCAATCATTTTTATAACCATCGGTGATAATAACTACTTCTATATAGTTATTTTTGGTGCCAATTACTTAAATGTGCATTTTTTAAATTGTAAATATAATTATTATTAATTAATTATAAATATAATTATTATTACTAATTATATAGCACAATCATAAATATGATATTTATGGTAAATATGGTACGATACTATAATTAAATTAATGTTCATTAGAGCATCAGTATAATTTCGCTTCCTGCTCGTTGTACTTTGGTATGTACAAGGCGTTCCAAATTTACCACAGGCGTGAATTGAAAGAAAACGGACGCCCGGGAACCGGACGTAATCGGGGTCGTATCGCGCGGAATACACATAACCGGAATGTCTCGAGTAGCATCCTCGATAAATTCCCCGTCGCCGGGGTTATTTCGAACGTGTCGACCCCACGGAAATATCCGGCGCACGTGGTTGGTACCCGTTACGTCGGACGTCCGTGCGGCTGACGGCGTCGCGTTACGTCCACGTCCACGTCCACGTCCACGTCCACGTCGAGGCCCCTCCTGGTTCGTCTCTTACGAGCTTCACGGGGCCCATGCAACCGGCGTACCACAGAAGGGAGAGGAATCTATTAATACACGGGTTGCGGGAAACCCCCGGCTTTTCATTTCCTGCTCGTTACCCGCTTACGTCGTCGACCGCGCCAAAGCGCTCGCGCGAAATTGCTTTTATCTTCTCCCGTCGCGAGAAAATAGAAACGCGTGCTTGCACAGAGTTGCTAAAAGCGCAGCAATCTGTCGAGTATTTCAGTAAACAGAATGTAATGAAGACTGATAGTACGGCGAATGAGCAAAAATACAGTAAATAGCAGAATATTTTCGGAGACGAATGTAACTGGAGACGTGAATTAATGATTCAAGTTAAGAAAATAGAAGTTTGTGTGGTATCTAAATATAAATATATATATAGATGGAGTGTTTTTGTATTACACTAATAATCACTGGTTTAATTAAACAGAATTCAGAAAAACGTTTATTTAATTACGAAACGGACTGTTGAAAGAGACAACTTTGATTTTTTCGTAACTGCAAATTTTATGAATAATTTAAAGAGATTTTATAAATGAAGTGAGACATAGCTCATTTTTTGTACGTTATTATTAATGACCTTGAGTGTCAATGATAGAAAAATTCGCCAAAATAAAAATCAATTCGCCAAAAGTGCTTCATGATGGAAAAATCCACATATTTCATAACACCAATAAATCACTTTTGCAGTGCAGGAATTGAACTGGTAATGCATACTTTAATGTTTTTGAGGTCGCTGAATATTAATATTATTAATTTTAAGTAAAAATTCCAAAATTCTAAATGGCTGATCCAATATGGCGGACCGTATGTTCGAAAATTTTGATTATTTTCGACTTCTATTATAATAAATTCCTTAAAAAACTTTAATTCCTTAAAATCAGATACCAATTTTTACGAAACTTGGAAAAATTTTTTAAATTATTATCCGCCATATTGGATCGCGATCTTCAATTTTTAAGATCTAATATTAAATTTAGAATCAGCGACCTCAAAAATCCTTAATTACAAAATTTTTATGAAATTTGTCACATAAAAAAGTTCATGCATAGATAGCGAGAAAGGTTGAAATTTTTGAATATTTAGTCTGCCATATTTGAACTTTGGATCATTTTGAATTTTGGAATTCTGACCTTAAATTCCTAATCAGCATCATAAAAACTCCAGGAAAAGTGACTTACTTTATATTTTTAAGTCTATGTCATTGATAGCATTCTTGACACGCAAATGTTTTTCTTGCCTGACACTCAAGGGGTTAATGAATACGATTCTTAAAATATAATCGCATTGATAATAATACGTTTTTTATTACAAAGATATAAACTTACTTCGTATCAAACATCAGAAAAATACAGAGGCTTACTCCACATTCTTGTTTACACTTGTTATGCTTCTTGTTCAAGTTTTTAATATCATTTGATATTGGCTTTCATATCGCGCTTTGAAGACAGTTTATAATATG
Organism: Acromyrmex echinatior; assembly: GCF_024713525.1. Lineage (NCBI taxonomy): Eukaryota > Metazoa > Arthropoda > Insecta > Hymenoptera > Formicidae > Acromyrmex > Acromyrmex echinatior. The sequence continues at coordinate 15,546,079 of NC_141852.1, read as the reverse complement.
TTACTTTAAAATTTGTGCTAAATTAGCAATAAGATGTAACTTGAACCGTCGCAGGGCACGATCATAGCTCTAAAAATGTAGAACCAAGGCTCAACGGATAGTTGCTAAGCAGTAGAATCCGGCAGAGATACAAAAATTGCTTATCTTAATTCCCCTTCTACGTGGTTATCGCGCTATAATTGATCATACAAGTAGCCGCTTGTCTGCAATGTGTGATACAAAATTATCGGAAAACACTCGTGTTTTATCAAATTGTTATTTGCGACGAGTACAGCGTATTGCCAAACTAAATAACGAGACCTCTGTGAAGTTGGTTCCTCATTTTTTTAATTTTGAAAAAATAAGTAGAGTTCTAGTTGCCCCCCGAAGAATTCTAGAGTTCTCTATTAATTTTAGAAAAGGTTCCGTCGATTAAAGAGGTGAAAACACCATTTGAAATTTCGGGGGCCAAGTTCACGAAACTTTGAAGGGCTGTAACTTTTTTACCGTTCATTGTAGCCTATGATCTATATAGGACAATCGATAGAACTTTTTGGGGGGCAACCAAAACTCTCAAGAAAATACCGTATTTTTGAAAAAATTTTTTCAAAAAAAATTTTTTTTTAATTAAAAAAATTTTCTTTTTTATTTCAGCCATTCTGTTATTGAGTTCTGATAGCCCCCCAAAAAGTTTTAAAGATTAATAACCGATGCACTGAATATTATCTCTTATTCGAGAGATAGGGATCTGCAACGAAAGGAGTAAATATCACATATGAGCGAAAAGAATATTCAGAAAGAGTTAATACGATAGAATAAGTACAAAGATACGTTAATACGAGTAAACAATTCTCGATAACTTGATAATTATAATAATTGCATATTTTAAAAATAGTTTCTAAAATTTGTTTTCAACGACAATAGCATAAGCTTTAACATAAAAAAGTATAGTTAAATATAAAAAGTATTTTTATTGGAATATTAAAACAATTATATGTAGTTTAAGCTGGTAGCTAAAATGTCAAAATTTTTTGCAACATTTCTCATCATACTTTAGTTTCCTACGTAATTATTTTGATGGTTTAACGAAATTATTTTCAGATCTCTGTCTAGCTAAATTTTTAGATATTCAGCAAAATCATTCTTTTCGTGTGCGATTAATGAAAAACTGAAAATTGGTTAAATCTCGTCGTGCAACAGTTTTCATTTTCCATATTTTTTTAAATGGAACGAAGTTTTTATTGTGAATGGATTGAAATTATAATATCACATAACGTGATGCTAAAAATATGGTTAAGGATTTCGAGACACTTTGTTTAAATTCGGTGAACGATCGTCTTTGAATGACTTTTTTTCAGTTGTGACCACTATGTGTGGCTTCCGAAACCCTTCGGAGCACTTTTTTTTTCCTTTTTTAGTTATCGTATGGTTGGAAACGTACAATTAGGTAAACCTAATCATGGTAAAGCCGCGTCGCGTGCACAGCTGCGTCTTGTTTACATTTGTTATCCGAGTGAAAGTTCCCGCTAGCCTGCATTGCAGCTTCATACATGCATATACTCATGCAACTAAGTGCATGCTCGATAACGGCTAATGTAGCGAAGCGGATCTTAATTCACGTGAACTTTCCCTTTAGTCTCATATAAAAAATATTGACTTTTAAATCTTAAAAGTTTTATTTTAAAATTTAACTAAAACTTGGCCTGAATGCCTTTCTTTCAAAAAATCATCATATAAGAAAAAAATGTAAGAAATTACAAATAACTGTACTTCTCTTCCGTCATGTATCGATACAATACATTGCTGCGGTACATCCCGCGTCACGAAATATAACTCTTGATTTCCCATTGCAAATAAATCACGAGAAGAGTCGAGTCTACCGCAAAATTGATTGCAACGGGTGCGTCTTGTCTGTACGGTAAATTGATTAAGGGACAAGAAGATAAGGGGAGGGCCGTAAATTATAGCCGAGTTATTAAATTATCATCCGGCGAGACAACTTGCGTTGCACGCGGAATGCAAGCACAGGATGATTGCTTTCAAGGCGACAAGTGGCCTGGCCAATGAACCGACTGTCATTACTTGCTTCGAGAGAGTCATTCACAGAGTGAGATATTGTGAAGATCTTTTAGAGGCAGCCAAATACTAAAGATGAAGATTTGAAGAACGAATAATGAATTTGAGTCTTTCAAATATGATGAAGACGTATTGAGGAAAGATTTAAGATTGGTAGTTCGATAAAGTTCGAATTAGGCATGGATCTAAAAGTATTAGATGTTTGCAGTTTTTTTTCATATTACTCTTTTATTTTAAAAGTGACTTAATTCGAAAAATTATGTTTCCCAAAAAAGGAAAACTATTTTTTTGATGTGACAGAAAATTATTGAGTAATCGAATAGTAATATTAGGAAAAAGCTTAAGAATTCTTAACATCATTTACAACCCTTGAAAAATTACTCTTTTTTTAAGTTGTGACAATTTTGATTATTTTTTTAACTACTCTTTTTGAATTGTGATGTTTCGATGCTTTTTTATGACGTTATGTCATTCTCTTTTAATAACTGATAAGGTAATGTTTATATTTAGCTCATAGTATAACTCGAAAATTATGTTTTTTTAAGTATCATTTCAATACTTTGCAGCACTGAGCAATATAATAATGAAAAAAAATGATTTCTAAATAAAATAAAAAATAATTATGAATTAGACCTTAAACAGAGAAAGGAATATAGAATATTATGAAATATTTAATTAAATTGTGGCTAAAGGTCTAATAAATAATTTATATATGTTAGCTTTCACTTTCGAATGTTTCGAGATTTAACAAACGAATTTTAAGTTTTCAATGAATAACAGATAAATAAATAATTTTTGTTGTTGTGTATCTTTTCTTTTATGAAATTTAATTCCATTGACTTTACATAAAACGACATAACATGAGCTGTACGTAATTTTGATTACTGAATTATTTATATTGATATTATTCTATAGCGTTTAATTTTTGATTTACCTAATTATCTATCAGAGCGTTCAAGTATTTTATTATCATCGTTTGACATAACCGTGACAATGTTACGGTACGTTTTTACGACGTTTTTACGCGGAAAACTCGCATCGATCCAATCAACTTGTGTTACATAATCGACGTTTTACTGTTATCTGAGTATTCATTAAAGTACGAGTCGCTTTAAGTCATTCGATCCAAATTGCAAATTCCTTTACTTCTTGTTTATTCTTCGAAATTTCCTTTTTCTTACAAAAACGCGTGCTACTTTCTTTATTGTTTCTTTAAAGGCACAAGATGTAAGAAGATATTTCAAGGATGATACAACAAAGGTTGCACCAAATCAAACGGTCGCATTTAGTGCTAAATGACGCTCCATATGGAATCGCGGATAACGATAATATCACGCTGTAATTTCTGTAATTTTCTGCTCATAAGGTTTCGTGTGGATCTTTCCGCGAGATATAATCGCACTCGAAATCCGTTTATACCTGCGGTCGGTACGTTCTCTCATGAACGGCAGGTGAAGAGAAAACTCGATCGTCGATTAAGACTATCCTCGGGTTTTCGATTCGTATTCTCACCGCGGATTTAGCACTAAACGCATCCGACTGACTCTAATTTGTTTCACGTAGAAATTGCATTCATTTGAAATGTAGAACGAGACTTTAACACTCGCATTGAGCACAAAATACACGGAAATGTATGTCACGGATCTTCCACAGTCAAGGAAATGTATAAAATGTACGTTTCTGAAAATAATACAAAAGATCTCTCACGACTTGCGTGCGTGTGAAATGACATTTTAGAATTATGAATAAAAATTCTTCGAAACGAGATAATTACGATTTAGAACCTTGTACGGCTATGATACGCGAAATAATCTTTATCTGGTCCTCAATTATTGTTGCACAATGTCGCCGTAGAAGGGATCGTTTTGCTCGGCCTTGGTCGCCATCTGCCTGCTCTGCGTGCTCGTTGCTTCATGTTCGATGATTATGACCTTCCACGCCATACTTTTCCCGCACTCCGCACGCTTTCCTTGTTCCTACTCGTTCCATTAACTTCCCATTAACTGTTGGGATTTTGTAATTAAATGCCGGCGGCACGAGCTTCTGTCGTGCGGCACAAACAGTATTGAATTAATACTGGGCGCGATAGACAGAAATACTGGTTCGTATAAAAATTGTTATGTAATTAACGAAGCTTAACGAAGCTCAATGATTAAAATAATATAAAATATACTCTAAATTGAAGCATTTTAATGCATTTTTTAAGATAGATTTTTTTTTTTCGAAGCGATTAGGTAATAAATTGAATCTTGGCAGTTGGTTAGAAATCGTTTGCATGTCAATATAGATATTGCAATATAGAGCGCAATAGAGAGAAATTCCGATTGTATAAAAATTGTATAAAAATTATGTAACTAACGAAATTTAACGAAGCTCAACGACTGGTATAAAATATATTTTAAATTGAGATATTTTAATAAATTTTTGAAGCTAGGCTCTCCCAGAGCTATAAGATAATAAGTTAAGCCTCCGGTCAGATTTGGTCAGAAAACATCGTTTACACGTCAATATATAAATATTATAATTTCGATTTAAAATTTAAAATATTCCTACTGCCTGTAAAATTAAAATGGTATCGATAATTTTGATATTTTATTTAATTGACACGTATTCTATAATAGAAAATTTTATTGATAAAAGCAGAGAAATTTGAAACACATTTTTTTTTATAGGATTTTAAATACTATCGACATTATTTTTCACTTGTTCTAGTATTTTACATTAAAAAACGTAATGATGTAACTGTAGTGTGAAAATTTTATTTATCGATTTATTTTTATTTTGTAACGGTGATCAACGCGATCAGGACAATTGCGTTATCGGTCATAAATTATCGCGCGTATTCGCCCGTGAGAATTAATTATGGCCACCTCGTGGCTACTCGACGCAATATGGAAGACTGCATTGTGTGTTGCGCACAAAGGGAACGTACGCCGTGAACCCGTTAAATTACCGCAACGCCGTCAAAGGGTTAACACTGAGTAGAAACAGAAATATGCAGTAGATTTCTGTGTGCGATCTGTGTGTGTGGTGTACTAGTGTTTTCTCGAATTTCCATTGGTTTACAAGCGATTCAATTTTTGTCGATTTGTGGAAAAAACAAACAGAAGTATGACAGTGATGGGTAGAAATCTGCAACATTGAACTTCGATATTACGACGATATTTATTTGTAGCCAGGATAGAATAAGTGAATTGAATCGCATGCTCCGTAAAATCTGGTACAAACGACTTTTTGACAGGTTTAGATTCATATGGAAATTAACGACAGATTCGTTTTGCATAATGCAAAAGGTATTATTGTGCGTCCATACGAAATTCGGACAATAAAGAAATGTAATTTCTTTGGAATAAATTTAGAATAGAATGTAGAGAGAATTTGAATATATGTAAAATGGAAATATACAATAAGGAATTTATTAAGGCGAACACTACATTGTTAGATACGTGTTCGACGTATTGAAGTGCAGGATAGAAAGTACCAAACTATTAGCATATCTACTTACAAGAAAACCCATGGAAATATTTCCCTTCGATTTTGATAAGCTTAGAATTTTTTATTTTCTAGACAAAAATAAGGGATACGTATTATTTTAATAAGAGAGTGCAACACATGTTTGAAGAAAATCGGTTATTATCTCTCGAGGTGAATATCATCGAAACAACTATCAGAAATAGAAAAAAATTTGAAATAAAAATTGAATAGTTTTGAAAGAGTACTTAATAATTATAATTTAAAAAACTTTTTATTTTCTGTTATTTACAATTTTTGTAAATTTATTATAAAGTACTTCTCAAATCATTTAATTTTATTCAGAACATTTTTGTTATGATGATATTCGTTTCGAAAGGTAATCGATTTTGTTTTCAAAGGTATGTTGTCGCCCATAAAAGTACGATTGGGCCCTTATAAAAAAAAAATACGTGTCCCATTCTGTCTAGAAGACAACATATTCAAAGCTCACTAAAATCGAAGAGAGGCATGCATGGGTTAAATGGATTTTCTTGTTAGATGTTACCGATACATTGTAGGATAAATGGCACCGATATATTGTAGAACGACCTCGATCTCGATGTCACGAGGTTTTCGTTAAGGCACGTGAATAGCACGGATGCCGACCTCGCCGGCGAGGCCAAAGGTCCCGACGCGACAGATTGACGAATCGATTTCTCGGCGATGGGAGCCACTTCAGGAGACGACGATGACCGTTCGATCATCGGATAGAAAGAACGTGGGAGAAAAAAAGCGTGGCATATACGGGGTGTCAGACTTGATCTGTTGGCGTTAACTTATCTCTAATAGAAATGTTGCGGCACTACTTATCTCCGAGTTACAGGCGATTGATACAAGTGTACTAGATTATCGCAATGCGAATAGATAACGGCAACTTATCGTCTAAACTGACTTTTGTCAGAAGTTTACTTACAAAGATATTAGATATTACAAAGTAAATTAACGGTGGAGGGGAATCTGATAAAAGAAAACGCGGAGAACTGTGCCTGGAGCACTCTGTGTGCTGCGAGAGGAAACAGAGGGAGGAAAGAGTGGAAGAGACATGGGGGAGAGAATGAGCTATGGCGGGGGACTCCTTTTGCTTGGAAGGTAAATGAGCCTCTCAAGGAGAGAGAAATGCTCGTGACTCCATCTTCATCGCTCGCGTTCCCCTTCTTCTCGCCGATGTATATTTAGCGAGCACGGCATTTCGCGACCCACATACTCAACGGGACGCAGAATGTCTCGGTAAACCTCCATAGGTAAACTTCCATACTCCGTCTGTCGACGACGAAGAAAGCCTGTGTGTTGCTTTTTCGCGTCATCGTGATCTTCGATTATGTCGAGCTGGTGATCGGGATGCACCTGAATCCTTCCACCAAGAAGGGCGACAGTCAAGTCGCCACGACGTAATTAACACGTGCCATGCTTGGAATTTATATCTCTGCTGTGTTATATCAGATGATTATATCAGCGTATCTTATCTAATATGATACATAAATCTGGTAAGATCGATGTTTATTGATGAATATACAGAAATCATATATTTATAAAAGAAATACAGCTTTGGCATCATGAGTATCATATTATACTTATATACATATATATGTATATAAGTTCTAATATTTTAGAAATGTTTTCAATCAATTTGAGAGGTTTACATAATTATTTTGATGGTGCAAACAAAATTATTTTTAGTTCTGTATCTGACTAAATTTTTAAGTATTTCTACAAAATCTTTCTTTTTATATACATATTAAATAAATATCTATTTTTATAAATTAATTTTCTGTTTATTAGGTCGTTATGTAATCAGTCATATATAATTTGATGATTTATAAAATTTGTTGATTGCAAGAGAGCGAATGATTGATTATAGAAACACAAATTTTTAGGAAGTCAATAGAGATTTATCACTAAATATAAAAACTTTAAAATACGAATTAAATTGGCAGTTATTTTTCTAATAGATTACATTTAGTAAATCGTTTTCACGAAAAATGTACAAGAAGAATTTAGTAGTCGAAGGGATGAAATTAGTGTGATGTTTATCTTTGTGGAACGCTATAAAATCTCTCGAAGCTCTCGTGTAGTAAATTCCGGTTGGCGAGTTGAAAATTGTACGACTTTACGCTGCAAAAGTTGCGCTTGTAAATCATAGCTTACCATATCACTCTTCGATCGTTTCGGCGTATAGACGCACTTACGGAGTAGGTATTGTATTTGATGGAGGAGAAACAGTGACTCATTGTCGAGGGGAGAGAGTTCGGGTAACCACCACTAAATCACTCTACGGTAGTGCACTGATGTAGATGCATTATCTTGCTGACCCCTAGTCACTCGTTTTGCGCATCTGTGCGTGACTCCGATTTACGGGAAATCGATAAGGGCTGTACAAATTTTACGTATAGTGTCCGCGAGACCTCGCGAAATATTGCACGTACGTGCGCCAGTACGTACTGCTCGAGAGTGGGAAGTTACATGCGGTGAATCTATTTCGTTGAATTAAACATACATTATACATGGTTGTTGAACGAGATCGTGATACCGCGATGATATGTATTAATATTCATATCGACGTATATTAATCCCATAATTAATAAAATATTCTACAAGATAGTCTGCCGGCATACATTATCGCTTAACGATGTAATGAACGGATGTCATTAATCCCACTAACATTTAACGCGCAGCCATCGAAGCGTTAAATTGTTAACCAGCGCGAAAGGCGTACAAATGGACGAAAATCTATCGCACGCACGATGTCGACATAAATCGCGAGTAAATCAAACTTCATTCCTCTCTTCGACAACGCCTCGTTTTGACGCGATTACGCAAAACACGCCCATCGTGTTTTTGTCAGTAAAATAGTACAGATTACATTTGTGTGTGCGAGTACATGGATTTTTGCAAAAAAAAAAGTTACAATAAACGGTGCAACAATGGAATGAAACAACCCGAGCGATCCCATCGGTCGAAATGGACGACTCGATTTGACTCCTCGTCGCGTGTGGCCGCGACTCATAAATACTGGTCCATTGTTTCCCGTCGAAATGTTCCGTGCGCTTCCTTTAATTGATTTCCCACGTACCGTCTGTGTGTTTGTGCCAGCGAACATAAACCAATATGGGAATTTATCGGCCAGGAGACGCGCGCCGATTGCTGAGCTATGCGGTGCCCTAAACTATTTAAGCGCGCCGCCACTGCACTGACTGGGAATTAGACGTTCCCCAAGCAATCAAACTCTCGCGTACAGTTCAAATTATCTGGTCACATCATGCCGATCATTTTTTAAAGTGACGTTTGAAACTATCGCGTTACTTAAGTGCGGCGAAGTGCAGCGCGAGTAAATTAGGTGAAAAATAAAAGCCTATTTGTGAGATATTTTAATAAAAATATACTATGGTAAATATAGTATGGAAAGAACAGTTTTGCTGCAGTATTAAAAATTTTAATACATTAAAAATTTAATTTTTAATGTATTACAAATCTGAAAATAATTTGATTGAATTAAAATAATTATGTAGAACGTTTAATCCTTCATATGCAATCTGGATGTTTTTGACACAAAATTTCACTCAAATTTCTCCGAAATAAACAGAATTATTTTTAAATTAGAAATTAGGGGAAAAAAAATATCAGGAAATTTTGCATTTTCTAAAAATTTAAGATTCTTGGTATAGAAGTTTAATATACATACTTACGTACACATCTACATAGTTTTGAAATAACCAACTTACTAATTAAAAATACGAGCAGTGTTAGCAATATTAATAATAATTTACATTATGTTAAATTGATCTCTTAATAAAATATTTAACGATTTCCAAATCAGGACGAATATATAAAATTTTAAAATATTATTTAAAAAGGGAAAATTACGATTTGAAAATCAAGGAAAAGTTATGGAATTTTAGGATGAGAAATTTGTAACCTTGATAAAAGAGAATTCCTTTTTTTAAGATAATCGAGTAAATTATTGTATTTGTTAATGTAATAGATTAAATACGAAGCGCTTTGAATGTTTAAGATGATGAACTATTATATATATTTATATAAATGAATTAATTTCAGAAATGATAATTGTGTGCCGATATGATTGTCAGACTTTCAACGCAATCAATCTGAAATATTAATCTCCTTAAATTTCCCAAATTTAATCTTAAAAAACTGTAATAAATTTATTGCGAAAAATATTACCTCGGCTGGAAGTCGAATTTTCTTGCATTCCGTGTATTAATGTAATAGAAATGTTGAAAAAAATCCTGAATTTGTTACAGCACTTTCTTTGAAAGTCTAAAATAAAATAATAAAATAGCTTAGGTTAGTTTAAAAAATCCAGATTGTAAAAAGGGAGTAAAAATATGATTGCAGACAAAGAGTTAATTAAGCGTTGATGTAGTAGAAAATGTTGTAGAAAATTTCAACATTCTAGTAACCAACACTTTGTCTTATATACTTGCTTTAATGGTCCAAATAAAATTATCTTCAGATATATATTTAGCTACATTTTTAGATATACTTCAGCAAAACAATTTTTTCCGTAACTTTTATCACTTTTTATCTAAAGGTATACATATTTTTCAATATAACAAGTTTCTGAATTTTAAAATTGCGGAATTTCATAACTGAATATAATTAGATCGAAATATAAATAAGTATAATGAGAGATAGATAGATAATAATCCTCTGTTTACAATAAATAATAAAACAAAGTTTACTCTTGCATTTATGTTAAATAACATTTGATGTAAATGATAAGCCAGAAAAAAATATATCACGCTGATATTTCGCTTGCACTTTTTGTACAAGATAGCACTTTATTTCTCGGGAAGTGACTGTAATCGATGAATAGCATTCCTAGAATCCTCTTACATAACTGTGCCCAATTAGGATAATGATTTTGTAGAATCATAGAAGTGCATGAACGTTTAAATCGTGCGATATATCTCTCGTCACATTGTGTGACCTCTCAATGTGATTGACACAAATCTGCCGAGAGGTAGCTGCATTAATTGATTTCCTAAGCGAGCCACGCAACGCCGATAACATCTATTATGCCGCGATAATGTAGGGAAAGCGGGCGAGGGCGACCGATTTAAATGATATGTAAACCAATTATCAGTTAACAGTCGAATGTGTAACCGCTGTTGATTTCTCCGCGTGTTCGCACGCGTGTGTGCATGTTTATCAGTAAAAGAGATTTTGATCGCGCTGTTTTGCGGTTGTTACGGATGAACGCTATTATTATGGAACTCGATATTATCGTTTACAACATGTTTCCTATTGCTCTCTCTCTCTCTCTCTCTCTCTCTCTCTCTCTCTCTCTCTCTCTCTCTCTCTCTCTCTCTCACTCTATGCAAATACGATATTCACGTTTTCTTTTCATTTCCCAATATATTGGGGGATCCGTTTATAATTTGAATCTTTTTTGTCTAAGTTTTTTTACTGTTCTATGCTTAAAAAAAATTAGGTTAGGTTTAATTTCGAGCATTTCTGTTATATTATTAAATAATTTTTTGACTTGAATATAAAAATCTTTATTAAAAAAATTGAAATTTGAGCAAAAATAGGTGAAATTTTATTTTTTCAAAAATAAATCTAAACTGCAGTCTAAAGGTTGTTAATATATGCACTACTATTTATATCACTTGCTATTTAATAATTTAGATTATTAAACTCTGCATATATAATTATATTTATAATTATATATAGTATAATATATAAATTCAGTAATCCAAAGAATATCTTTTTTTAAAATTTTCTCTTCTAAAATCGAATATTATTTAGAGATAAATATATTTTTAAAGTTTATACTTGAGCATTTACGATACGTGTGAGATGTCAGGTGTGTTTTCATTTGCAACTGTTGCACAATTGCGTGAAGATATGTGAAAAAGATTTTATCAAATACGATAACTTAACAGAAATGTCAATATATTAAATAAATATTAAAGACGAATGTTATCTTTAGCAAGTGACAGCTGGTAGTCTATCGATCTGTTATTCTATGTGATTTATATTGACAATATATTGTAATTGTTGCGAAATGAAAAGCGGCCGCGGGCGAGAAGAGGAGATGCGGATTTATGGTTTATATTCCAGCTCTAAAATTTGTTATTTATTGACTGATGATACGCGTGTAATCCGTGTGTAAAGATTCGCATCCAGAGGATAATTTCGATACTTTGATATGCTGATACGGATAATGTTAGGATGATAAAGTCACAGGGCCGAAGGAAAGGAGGAGCGCGAAGGAAAGATGGAATCGCAGTCGATTCCTTTGAACGAAATACTTGCCGTTGCGACGAATTTCTCCGTGACGAGGTATTTCATGGTAAAGGTTAACCCAGTTAAACTCTAGTTTAGAAACGATCCAATTACGAGGAACCTATAATCAGGCGTATAATCGCATTACGGACGATCACTGCGATCCAACGCGTGTGCAGATCGGTCACGAATCATTGCGTAATCGTCGCTCATCTAAACGTCTTGTCGGGCATCTCTCTAATCCCTGCAAGAAATCGGTTACACGCGTTGACGGGCGGCTCGACGGCCATCAATTACTCCGCTTAGGCTCCTCTGAGATAACATCATCGATGTTATCGAACAGGGGAGACAATGATTGCTAAAAATAGATTAGAACAGAATTTATTGTATGTTTTTCAATGAAAACGATCATTTGGAAAATGATCTAAGAAAATTACAGAAATAAAAAATGGTTTAGAATGATAGAGTAAATAATAAGGATGGTATATAGGATAATAACTTCAAATAATTAGGGAAAGAAACATTGTGAAAAAAATCTATTGTAAAATTGATGGCTGATAATATTTATCGAAATAACAGTTTTTTCAAGATATTTATAACACATTGCAATTAAAGGAAAGAGAAACTCAGAATGCTAGTGTAAAGAAAGTAGATAGATTTCACTTTTAATGAGCGAAAGAAATCGTTGCAACACAAAATTTATTATAAAATTAATGATTGATAATATTTATTCGAATAACAATTTTTCAAAGACATTTTATAATATATTGCAATTAAAGAAAAAGAAAGTTAGAAACGATTGAACAAATAATAAAGAAAGCAGATAAATTTCACTTTCGAGTAGCTGGGAAAAGAAATCATTGCAGCAAAAAATCTATATAAAGTTGATTGATAATATTTATAAATATATATAATATTTATATATTAAATAACAACATTTTTCAAAGACAATTTATAACACATTGCAATTAAAGAAAAAGAAATTCAGAATGATAGGGCAAATAATAGGGAAAGCAGATTTTGATGTAATCAAGGAAAAAAATCATTGCGATAAAGAATCGATTATAATACTCATAATTGATAATATTTATTTAAATAACAGCCTTTTAACATTTTATATCGTTGCTATTAAAGAAAACGGTAACGCTCTAATTACGATAAAAGTATATGGAATATTAGATACGATAATCGTGCATGGCAAAATGCCAATGTTATTATTCAGTACTTCACGATGCTTCTTTTGCTATTTCTCACGCTATATCCCGGCAAAATCGAGGATAAACGATGACCGTACGCCGAAAAAACATCGTCATTATTCCGCTTATTATACGCGTATTACATCATAGTAGCCCGGCATTACGGAGGTACACCTACCTGTAACCGGCGCGTATGATCGGCGCAGCGTCGGCGTCGGCGTCGGCGTCGTCGGCGTCGTCGGCGCGACCGATACGTCGATATCGGCGCGGCGCGATTACAGGTCGCGTAGTGACGATAGTCGCGTGTCGACGCTACTGCTAATAATACTCTCGCCGTTTACTCTCGTCGTGGGCAGGTCTGCGGTGGTACTACTATTACTACCACCACTATCGCTCGTACTACAGAACTGCCGTGCGACCAATACGACGAGAGTGGTTGCCGCCGTCGCCGCCGCTCTCATTCTCTCGTCGGCACGTTGTAGCTACGCCGTTTACCACCGCGAAGCTTCGACCGGCTTCGAAGAGCGAGCAGGATGTAGGACACGACAGGTCCGCGGAGGAAGAGAGATGGAGAGGAGGTCAGTTGAGAGAGAGAAAGAGAGAAATAGGGGCATTGGGAGGCACATAGAAGATACGCTGACGCTTCTTTTTCGATTCTTTCTCTTTCTCCTGACGCTGATTTTTTTTTCCAATCCAATGTAATTTCACTCGTCTCGATTTTATCATCTCGACGTATACTTCTGCGTCTGTACCAGAACGTTTGCTAACTTTTTTGGATTTATTGATTGATTCTAACGACCCGTATTTGTGCTAATTTTTGAATTCTACAATTAATCACACGAGTGCAGTATTATACCTTGACATTATTATCCGTTCTATATTGTATTATTGTGTGTGCATCACATTAACATGGCAGTGTTCAAAAATTTTTTCTTGTTCCGAGTTCGTGATTTACGAGGAGTTTCAGAATTTATAATCACAGGCAGCTCTTTATTGACTCGACTTTAGGCGGATTAAATTTTTTGACCTTACAAAACTTATGCATCTTTTTTTTTCATTTAATAAGGAGTTTCTCTGTTTTATTCGTTAAACTTCTCGGTGGTCTTCTATTCTCGTTTGGACAGCTTTTGCTAAATTACTCCGGACTCATCGAAGAAACGAAGAAGGGTGGCAGAGGGATGAAAGAGACGCTGCGGAGAGACGAGCCGATACCTAATCCTCCCTTGGTTAGCCCACTCTCGGCCCACTCTCGGCAGGAAATCAATAGAGAGGGACTTTCGCGTCTCCCTTCCTCTCTCTGTTCCATTCCCTTCCCTACCCTTCTCTCTTTAACGTCCCGCTATTCCCACTTTTCTTCCCGAGTTAGTTACAAATACACAAAGGATCCGAGAGAGAAAGAAAGAGCGGGATAGATAGGTGCGTCCGTCCACTTCCATCATCGTGAAGTTTCTTTAGAATTCCTTAAGATTTAAATCTCACAGACTCTTTACTTCCTGATTTGTCGATTATTGTCAGCAGCATCAAGATATTTGCCTGCTCAAATTATATATGTAGGAGATATATAATTAACGCCGAAGAGATTTATTAATCTATTTTGTATAAATATACAAATATTAAGATTATTAAATGACCTTTAACCTGTAATTGGAACATTTAAGTCTTGATGACCCTGAGGTACTTTCCTAAGTTTTAAATAGTATAATTTAGCATAATTTAATGTTGCACAATTTTTCTTATTTTTTCATACGGTCTGTTCTTTCTTCTTGCACTGTCTGAACTGGTGCAACCTACTGGTTGAAGTAAAATAAATATACGTTTGTTCAAAGAGTACAGGAATAAAGAACAGACCTATAGTTTCGTTTTATTCACATATCACAGGCTTATCATAATACTGCAGTTATTCGAAGTTTAAGTGTTGCAATTTTTTATATAGTTGAAAATTTTAAAACTTCTAAAACTGATTATAAAAAACTTTGATGGGTTCTCCAAGGATCCCTCATGTTCTTTTAGCGTCACAAAAAATATGTATATTACGGGGGTTAAGTGTATTATACCTATTAAGTGAAATGAAATAGATATTAAATCTCATTTATTTTCTATAAGTCGAGAATTTTATTAATTTTAAAAAGCGTTATCGTTGGATTGATAACGTTTGTGCGATAACCTCGTGACTTTGAGTTGCACGAATACGTTTGATCGTTTATGACGATTCATTAATTGCAATTTTCGTCCATTCCACGAAACGCTCTAAATAACGACACGTGTTTCTAGAATTTCCGCTTTCTTGCATCATCGCACATTTCAATATTTGCTGTTCACGTAATAATTAATAACCGATGCGATCGGATGGTATTTGCAGTAAACTGCACAGAAGGGTGGTGTGCTCGGGGATGGATTGCGTGGGAGGGTTGCGGTGTGCACGAGGAAAGTTGTACGTCATCGAGCGTTGGCGCGTCGGTGTGACGTAGCGGAAGTCATGCGTCACTGCTGACGTAGCGATGTCGGAAGAGGAGGAATGTCCGAAAGAGGCCATTGACGAGGACTTGTTGCACGTCCTTTTCTGCATGCCGACAAAACCAGCGAGATTACCATTGTGGGCGGATTCTAGTCAAATATATGAAATCTGACGTCACGATGGAAAATCATTTATTTTTACATCCATAAAATTTTTTACACTCAAAGATAATCTATCGATGGATATATCGCTATTTTATTATTCAACAACGGTGTAAAGTATAAATTTCTGCTTTTTGAAGATAAAAATGGATACTTTGTTTTTGGCAAAACCTAGCAAAGTTCGAATTCCTTGTCACAACAGATTCTAGTTATTAGAACGCAGTATTTGTTAAATCGTATTTTGAGGTCGAACTTATCGAGGAATGTGCACGATCAAGATTTAGCCTTAATTATTTCCGTATTAGACTATGAATTAACGATTACGATTGATAGTTGCCTTGTTTTATTTTAACTGCAATTACGATGCAGTGAAATTCATCGTGTTTGTTGACTGAAATAAAACCGTGCAACCGTCAATCGTAAGAGCAGGAGCACAGACCTGTGCATAACGCATAATGCATAAGCATAAGAAAATCAATCAATTTTTTATTTCATGGGAAGGGAGGAAATGAAGAACTTTGAATGATTCATTTTCTCATTATTATATGTTATGTGTTATTCATCAAGACTCTGTATACTCCCGTTTTAATTGTTAATCCGTAGTTTGATACGGGCTTAAGATCGTGATGATTAACGTTTACTTGTTGCACATCCGTTTGCATATCTCTCTCTTTCTGTCTGTCTCTCGGTGACTAGTTGTAAAATAAGAACACTTGGAAATAGACAATCATGTTAAGTATAAAACATAATTCATATCGAGTTACATTTATTTAGATGTACATGTACATACATTATAGTTAATTATATAAATGATATCTTGTTGTGCAGACTTTAAAAGAATTACATCAAAGATAAAGTATAAATTTTTTACACGTGTCTATTTTATTTGTCTGATTATTTACGTGGTAATATATTATATTACGAAATATTTAATATTATAAAATATATATAACGATACCTATTTGAATATCCTGTTTAAAAAAATATTATATTTTATGTTTTCTCGATTTCCTCGTTAATGTGAATTTTAATCGTTTATTCGATTTTGCTATATTTGGAAGCAATTTGATCTTAACGGAATTATTACAACATCGTATGAAATTGTTACGGCGAGAGATTTTTCCGGTTGCGTCATAGCGCCGCTGTATCAGCGAATTTTTTACAGATCTCCGCAAAGCTTCAATTCAGTTCAACTCCACTTTGATCAAACAGCTGTATCTACGTTAATCAAGACGATCCCATCGCAGTGATGGGAGGATATTTCGATTAGGCAAATTGTGTCGGACTGTAAATTAGTAATTTTCTGCTCGATATAAGGATATCGTGACTATCGTTTGCATAATCCTTTACCATCTTTCATATTTTTGTTTTATTATCACAATGCGCGATAAATCACAAATTCTGTCTATTAAGAAATATGGTATAAATGATCTAAGCATACGTAATAAAAATTAATGGATATTGAAAAGCAAACAAGATTTTTTACAATAAATTGACAAATAAGTTCTAGAATATTTTCTGGAAAAAATATATAATATGGATGTAATATTTTGTGATATAAAATAATTGTCAATATATCAAACATGAATATCTACTCTAAAGAAAAAATTTATTAAATTTTAATACATATTTATTTGAATAATATATATTAAGATTTATATTCAGGAAAAAATGATAGTCAAATCAAATTAATGGTTCTTGTATTAAATAAATATATATTTACATCTAATAAATATTTACTTAAAACTATTCAAATAAATATTTATTAAAATGTAGTATTTTTTTCAATGCAAAAATGGCTTTGTTGGAATATCTAAAAATTTAGTTAGATACAGATCTGAAAATAATTTTGTTGGACTATCAAAATAATTATGTAAGACTGGATTATCATGAGCATTGTTGCAAAAAATTTTAAAAGTAAATATTTTAGCCATCTTGAGCTTTAGTCTTCTTACGTGAATATTTTGATGATGCAGTAAAATTATTTTTAGATCTGTACATTGAACAAAATTTCTGATTGAAAATAAATGAACCAGAAGATTCTGATCATAGCAATCAGAATTCTAAATTATTTCAATTAGAATTATAATAGACTCAACCAGAAAATTCTGATTTGTTAATTTTCAATCAAATTGTTAATTAATGCATATTCTTTTTCCAATGTAGCTAAATTTTTCATAGTTAACTAAATTTTTACTATTTCTAGAGAGAGAGATATATTTTTCAGCAAAGTTTTTTTTTGTACCTATTATGTTTATAAAATGGCTGCTTCAACTAATACATTTTAGATATCAAAATTGCCGCATAGCTTTTTTCTTGAAAATTTATTTGATTGTAAAGACTCTGTCACACTGATAATTTAATGAGTAATTTTTAATCTTTTATATCATCGTCTGAAATAAATAACTAAATTATTAATCGTGTGTATAATTGTGACATTGCTCGTGGATTTCAATTGGATTGGTGGAACAGCGGCTGCGATAACGACGACCTCCGACAACTAACGCTACGATAACGACGATCACGATAAGTACAATCGTGCTTGTTATCTGTTCATGACGTTTAACGTAATATAATGCGCCGGTTTGCGCAAATCGAACGTGTCTTACCGCATAGATTGAAGTGCACTTTAATTTTTCAAGGACAAATTTCTTTAAGTTGATAACATTCCCAATGTATGTGACTAATAAATCGCGAGATCAGGAAAACAACTATGTCATGCATAATCACTATATATAGAACATAGAAAATATGCGATCGTCATATATAAATCATATGATTTACTTTTATTTATTTGCTTATTTTTTGAAAATAACCAGTCATTTTTTATACATTGTAAAAAAATTGTGTGTCAACAATATTGTTTTAATTGAAAATAATTTTGTTAATTCAGTAACACTATTAATGAAACAAATAACACTTTATTAAAATAACATAAGAGTATAACGTATTTATATTAATGGTGTTATTAACGAAATTTATATATAAATAAAACATTTTATATATGAATAAAACAATACTGTTGTACAACATCATTTTTTTTCAGTGTATAGATGTGTATGTGACGTGGGAAATAAGAAAATGTGAAAAATTTATGTAACGTTAAAAGTCTCAATATTACTTTCTAGCATTACTTTCCGCACAGATCTCGAAATGCGATCTATGTAATGCGTTCGACGTTAATAATATCTAACGGCAGCACACCATTCGCGTGTAATTGGCTGTCGCAATTGTCTTATTGATAAAGCGTTGCAGCTAGAATATGAGGTCGCCATATGTCGAGATACAGAACTAAACCGCAAAAGAGACGGTATTTCCTGTTTTCTCGTTCTTCTGCGGTAGCGAGGTATTTCCTGCGCACTCGCGAAAGTAGGCACATAACATTTCTACCGCTTTTATTCCATGCGAAATACATTTATTACGAGACATAACAGGAGAAACGTAGTTATCATTAATTCGTAATAATATAGTACTGCCAAGTTATCATGTTGTTGTTAAATTAATGTATGATATTAATATTACATAAAAAAATGACATGTGAGAAAATTTATTTAACTTAATCGATAAATTCTCAGCGTGTAAAAAGTGATTTATATTTCACGCAAAATATATTATTAAAAGATATAACAGGAGAGACATATGATTATCAATAATTCATAATAATCTAGTATTGCCAAGTGATTGCCATGTTGTTGATTGATCTAATATATGATATTAATATTAAAAAATATCGCGGAAAATATTTTTTAGATTTAATCGATAAATTCTCAGCATAAAAAACGATTTATTTTATGTGAAATACATCATTAAGAGATGTGACAGGATATAATTAGCATTTATTCAAAAAAATCTAGTCGTCAATGGCTGTCGATTAAACCTGTGATATTATACGTGTCACGAAAAACGTTAATATCACGAAAAAATTTATTAAATTGAATCGATAAATAATTCTTACTATATAAAAACGATGTATTTCACGCGAAATGCATTATTGAGAGAGAGATGAGACAGGACGCGATTAGCATTCATTCAAAAAATCTAGTATTGTTAGGTGATTGTTGAAATATAATATAATATATGGTATTAATATCACATAAGAAATGCAATGTAGAAATTTTTTTAAACTTAATCGACTCGATTTAAACTTAAATTCTCAACGTATAAAAAATGATTTATTTCATGTAAAATATTATTAAAAGAGAGAGACAACATGACAAAAACTTACGTAATTATTATTAATAATTTAGTTGCCAAGTGATTATCATATTGTTGATTAAACTAATATGTATATGATATTAATATTAAAAAATACGTGAAAAATTTATTAATCTTAATAAATTCGAAATGTATCAAATACAATCAGATTTTTATTACGATAAATTAAAAATACAGGTATTAAATAATTTCATTATTTTTTCCGTTGAATTATCGATCTAATTATCAATCTAATTCAGCCAGGATCTCTTCTTGGCATCTTTACGCTTTTTGGGATGATTAGAATGCAAAATTTATCAAAGTACAGAAAGTTTTCCCTCGTGTAACTTCGGTTACGTTCCTGATAAACACGGAAATCGTGTTTACCTTCATCGCAAATGACAACTCGTCTACGTATCGGCTTATAATATATTCCGTCATAGAACTGCGGAAATTTTCTGATCTTGTTCTACTTTGCGCGGATGGCAGATCCGTGTGACAAAGTTGTGCGGCTTCTTGTTATCTTTTTGTTTTTGTTTTGCTGCGCTGCAAAACGAGTCTTCGCGGCGCGTAGCACGATCGATCCAGTCTATCTTGTCTCTCTTTTTCTTTCTCAACGACCGGAACAGTGCGATCATTGTTCGATAATGGTGTCAGTAGAAAGTTGGAAGGACTTATAGGTGATCGAATGCCTTGACTAATTATCTAACCGGGCGAGGGTTGGATGAACGCGATAAGCAATTTATGCGTGGGTATAGTAGGTACGTTGATGGACCAAGCGTCCATCGCAGATTCCGGCCATTATCTCTTGCATTTAACCTCTCGTACTTCAATTATTCCTAAATGCCAAAGGGAATATCAAAGGAGCTTAGGTACTATCTTTAATACATGTTAGTAGTATCTGCTATTAGTAGTAGTGTCCGTTTATTAGATACGCAACAAATTGCTGTTCTATGTATATGGAACAATTTTTTGTTTTTCAATTTGAAACATTATGATTATGTTATAACATCATGCTAAATACAGAGGATTTGGATTCAACATTTCTACGTTTCTTTTTAATATTTAATAAATTCTCAGGATATGTACAATTGACGTTTTTTTTTTAAAGGAAAATATCGGCTTCTATATTATATTTCTGTTACATCAGAAAAAGAGATATAATGGTAGCAAAATTGTATAGATAACAATTACACAATTTATGTCGCCTTCTTACTTGAAAAATAATACGATTAAGTTTTCGAAAAAGGGAAAGAACTTTTTCAACAGAAATTTATTGACTTAAATAATATTAATAAAAAGACCATTTACTCTAGAGAAACATAAACAAGTATTATTTTTAACATTTTTGTTTAACTTTTAAAAAAAATCACCTCTTTTGAGTTGTGATGATTTTAATATCCTAAAAATTTATAAAACCAAAATAGTTCATCAAAAGTGACGTAACTTAAAATATCATCACCAGTAATATGTTTATTTTGATCAGCTATATATAACATGACTAAATTCAAAATAAAACAATTTCTTCTTCAAATTTAATCACAAACTATCTTAACTTTAAATATCTCTTTAGAAGATTCTTTTCATTTACAAAAATGATAATTCAGAATGTGTCATGTGGAAGGTATTATGATTTATGATCTCTTTGAATATCTTAAGAACGATACAAATGTTATTTAATGAACGAACTGTGAAATTAAGTTGGTTTACTTTTGATAATTGATAGAGTATATCTATAACTAATTCATTCATGATAATAACTAAAAAATCACTTTATTGTTTTGTCATTTTTTTAAGTAAAGCAACGATATTTAAGATTAAGTATATAGTTTAATAAGTTATTTTGCAATTATTGTAACTATAAAGTAAATAATTTATTCAATTATGTAACTACATACTAGGCCCCAAAAGTTTGAAAATACTACATTAAAAGATTTCTGAGAATATTTGAAATATCCATAATAATTTATTTTTGTAACAATAATTTTTTAATTTAACAATGATTTATTTTTTTAACAGTTGTTATTAAATCTGAAGAACTATTGTTCAAAAAATACATTCCGGATATTGGAATAAGTATAAATCTTAACAATATCAATTTAAACTTTGGCCTGAAATATACATTAATTCTAATATAAAACTTATCACTGTGTAACTGCTATCATATTTTTCTCTGAGTGTGTGTAAAAAGAGAAATAATTTTTGCTCTATCATTACATTATATCTTTTTCGCTGAGTGTTTTTGGTTTAATTTTTGCAAGTACGATTCATCGCACGTACGATTCATCAAGTGGATCGAACGATCAACAATTGTTCAGGACTTTAAGGTCGCGATTAAAGAACGGAAGTAAAGGTCGCGCGGTGCGTCGGAAGCGACACTGCAGATTGCGCCGTATATATCTATATATATCTATATATGTACGACTTGTCGCGTCGCGCGTGTATCGTATGGGTGGTAAAACAGCGTCTACGAGGCTGGGCCGCGCATGTCCACCCGCAGATGTCGCCCACATTGCCAGGTGCGTTCGACCAATGGGCGAGCGCTTACGGCCCCCCGTCCCGCCGTCGATTGGCCGCTCCTGCGGTGGCACGGACAGTGATCGCAATATGGCTTCCGCCAGCGCCAGCGAGTGAGAGTACCTCTGATAAAGGTGACATCGGGTCATGGCGAGGTATTCGGGGACGCAGGTGTCGTCGCGCGCGTTAAAATCGCCGTGCGTCAATCTCACCGTCGCGTGAATTTATATGGTCGCGTAGTTGGTGCCCTGCAAGCAGTTGCAAGTGCGGCAAAACAATCGCTCCGTGTGAAGGTAGACGGAGAAAGGAGACTGACGGAGTCGGAGAGACAGAGTTAGAGACAGTGGAGAAAGAGCGAGTGAGACATAGTGAGCGAGTGAGTGAGAGAGGAAGAGTGAGAAAGAGAAGGAAGGAGGAGAAAACGCGACGGAAGATCTGCGCGTTCCGCTCCGTTCGAATCGAACGTAATCCTCGACTAATTTCGCGCGGCAAGTGAAACAAGTGACTGTCGCGGCGGATTGTAGCGCAACTTCACGGCGTAGCGCGACGCTGCGCGAGGGAACGCGGTGTTCGCGGTTTCTTCGGGCGTCGTGGATACGTGCCGATTGTCGCGTGCGAATCGAGCGAGTATCCGAACGAGTAGCGAGAGACAAAACAAAAGAACAGAAAATAAAGAGAAAGAGAGGACATTGCGAAGGGACTGTGTGGTCTTAGCGAGTGTCTCGAATTCGGCATCGTGAATCTGATTGTGAGTATTCCGAGTCCACGGCATCGGGGAACGGCGGCGCGTCACCGGTAGCACTCCGCACTCCGTGTGCGTGCGTGCGTGTATGCGTGTGTGCGTGTCGCGTGCGTACAGGTAGTAGAAGTAGGTGCATGTATCGGGCGCAGGGGACGACATTGGAGCAGCGGACACATTGGAGTAAGCGCGGCGAGAGCGGTGAATGAGCGGGAAGTTGCGAGCGCACGGTAAAGAGAGAGAGAGAGAAAGCGAGCGTGCCGAGGGAGAGAGGAGTGAGACGATATACACGCGGGGTGTATGACGGCGTTTCGGTGCGGCGAGGCGACGTTGCCAGAGTTTTCCCCCCCGTCGCGTACTCCGCTGTTACACGCCACTACTATACGACGGCACGAGGGAGAGGCAGAGGAGGGTGGCGGACACAAGAACGACCACGACGACGAGTACACGGCGATCGCGGTGGTGTGTTAGTGCCGTGGCGTGCGGTTGCTGGTAGTGGTGCGTGGATCGCGTCGCGCCAACGAGAATCTAGACGCGCGCCGATCTCTCGTCCTCCCCGCGAATCCCCGAGAGCCCCGCGACGAGAGGATATACGTCGCGGATACCATGGAACGACGCCTGACGACGTACGTTCGCAGCGACACGTGACATGCCGAGCCACAAGCCAGCGCAAGCCATGAAGAAGCCGCCACGGTGAGTGGAGACAGAATCCGCTTGATTTGCGTCGTTTTTTTTTCTTATCCTTTGCGCTCTCTTTCCGCTCTCGGCTCCCTTCTTTTCTACCGAAAGCGGCGAGTGCATCTGCGCGTCGAACGTTCTCTTCGCCTATCTGCTCTGTCTATCTGCTCGCCTTTTCTCTCGAGCAGTTCAAAGATGAAAACGAGAAAACACTTAAAAACTACTTAAAAACATAGAATCGAGAAATCAGGCCACTTTTGATATTTGGTTGAACGAATTCTTATCACAGCAGGAAATCACTTATCTGCGGGGGATCTTGCAATAATCGCCTACGAAGCGAGATGGAGAAGGGATGACTTCGTTATCTTAGATTTCCTTTAAAGCCTAAATACTTTTTTATTCAGATCTTTAAAACATTTCTTTCAACGATGAAAGTGTTTTGTGAAAAGAAATCTAGATTTCTTCAATCAATCAATTAGAATTATAATAGATTCGATCAGAAAATTCTGATTTTTCGACTAGAATTAATACAATCATATTCTTTTTCCAGTGTAGGTTCCTTATAAGATATTTCCACCAAAACATCAACAAAAACGTTTTAAAGGTCTCAATGGCGTTGGATTTAAAGGGAAACTTAAGATAATGAAGCCAACCTCTTCCATCTCGCTTAGTAGATTTTGAAGGAAACCTAGATATCTTTTAAGACATTTCCACCGTAGAAATTTGAGAGTTACAGTGATACGTGATTTGAAGCGTTGAAAAGTTGGCGTTTCCAATTTTAGATATCTTTTAGCTTTTTTAAATATCTCTCTGTGACCATTTTTTTAAGGATTTTTTAAGTATTTCTACCGACGGTAAACGTGTTTTAAAGATTTAAATGGCGTTTAAAGCCAATTCTCAGTTGTTTATTCATCATCGGTAGCGTTTTAAAAGCTTGCTGAACGGCTTAAGGATTTCTCCAGGGGGTTGCCCGGGGTAATTCGGGGTCACTGATACGTTACTGCGGCTGCAGAAGCGGGTACTCGTCCCCGTGGTGGTAAAGCGGTGCGATTATGGGGGATGAGTCACAGAAGATTGACGCCTTGTTTATTGATCTTGACGCGGATGCATGGCGCTTGTTATGGCATCGTCGTTGGTTGCTGTCGTTAATTCATCGAAAGTGTAGCCTGAATTTTAACATGTTAAGGAGTCGTCAAGACGATCGTTTCAGTGATTTTCCACGAGAAAATATCTGGAGCGCCCCGTTAACCGCAGCAACTTTTATAAAGTTTGTTAGAAAAAAGTTGTCAGAACTTTTTTTGATCTTTTATCCCTTTGAATATTTAATTATCGGAATTTTTTTTAAGATGTAATTTTAGCAATCTTTATACAAGAAAGTCAGAAGTTTATTAATTATATTAAAATTTTAAGAATTAAGAGCTTACTTTAAAAAAAAATAACATATAGGCTTTTTTTGCCAATTTAATTCGGCATTAATTCTTCCTTGATGAAAATATTGAGTATGTTTATCATTTACATTTTTCAATTTTTCACATGTTATGCATTTATATAATTCAATCAGTAATGTCTAATTAAATTTCTGTCGAAACCACGTTTATTTGTAATTAACCGAGGAATGTGATTTCATCTAGTTCCCGGAAACCTTCTACCTCTGATCATTAATTATGTGAGAAGCACTGATGTTATATGTTTATCGAGACAAAAATTGGTTGAAAATACACCACCTTCAACAAAATTAAAGGATCATTGAAAATAAGCGCTGAAAAGGATCAAAGTCGCGTATCCTTGCGAAAAAATGGTCGCAGAAAGATATTTAAAAGGATATTTTAAAGTTTGAAATCCCAACTTTTGAATGCTTTAAGTCACGTCTCTGTAACGATTTTATTACAAACGACTCTAATTTAAAGTGAACTTTGAAAAATTGTTTGCAGTGAAATTGTTTCAAAAACATGGGGCTTGGAGTATTCGAAAGTTGAGGTTTCAAGCTTTAAAATGCTCTTTTAAACATCTGCGAACATTTTTCGCAAAGATACTTAACTTTAAATTTTGTTCTTTTCAGCACTGATTTTGTGATACTTTAATTCGTTAAAAAAAGAATTTGATAATAGTTACCAAATGTTGAATGAAATAATTTTAATCATACGTTTACAGTTAGTATAACCAAAAATTTAATTATTTTACTTAATATTTGATAGCTATTACCAGACTCTTTTCAATGTAGTATAATTGAATAATAATAAGATTTTATCTATTTACAATGTAAAAGTGTAATATATGTACTGACTATTTACTATTTTATTTATTAATTTTTAGAATAATTGAGAATAATTGGAATATCTTTAAGACATATTAAGAATATTTGGAAAAAAATTAAGATTTAACTTTCTAGATTATCCAAGGAATTCTTAATTACCTTCGATATGATAATAATTGACTCTATTAATTCAAGCAATGTGCGAATGTGATTTCGTGTGCGAAGAATATAAAGCGGACTGCATTCTTATAAAGGAATTCATTAATGATGTAGAAAAAATGTGATTTAACCAGGAAATGTTTGTCATGGAACATATTTGCTTTAGATTAAGATAAGATACTTAGAAAAAAAAATGGAATTAATGCTGAGGAAGGAAGTCACTTAATAAAAAAAGTGGAATTAATGCTGAGGAAGGAAGTCACTTAATAAAAAAAGTGGAATGAAATTGAATTAAACTTATGAAGTAAGAATAACATAAATATAAATATATAAATTACATTTTTTTTTTGCGTACAATTCTTAATATACTTTTTTACTCATATACAAAGAAGTTACCTGAAAGTTCAATTAGCCATACATAATGTCGGTAATTGCCGGTATCTTCCGCGAGAAGGGGATTTACTCGGAGTTTTTACGCGGGGCATGGAAATTTTATTCCAACTGCTGCGCGCAACAAAAGTTTGTAATTCGAAATACTTCAGGTCCCAGCGCTATACCAGTTAGCGAAAGAAACTTGAAATCCGAGCTACTCACCGCTCGTTCTCAGGAATGAATTTAATCGTGTCACGAGTTTTATTCCCGAGCCAACTTTCGACGAGGAGGAAAGCGCGCGCGATCGCGGTCTTTAAGCCCTGGCGAAGTGTCGAAGAGATGAGCACGACGTTTAGGAATTCGAGGGTCGAACGAAGCGTAGCGACGAAGAGGACGTTCCAAATACTTGCCGGTTCGCCGTTCGTTGTCGACGACGGTTATCGGTGTTCGTCTCGATGTAGAAGCTGCGTAGGTCGCTAAATTATGGAGCAACGGGATAAAGGAGAGCCAAGGGAAATGAAGAGAAAGAAAAGAACGGTTGCTCGGGTCGTATCGTTGACGCTGAATAATTCTCCGCGCGTTCAAAGGCTTTAATTCGCGATCGTTGTAGCGAAAATTTTAGTCCTTCCTCCGACGTTCATTCGATGTTTTTTTATACCTTTCTCTGTGATTTTTCCTGTGTGTTTACGTTATTTTAATTATTATTGTAATACGTTAATCGTGATAAACAAAATATATAATAATATAAAACTTAATTTAAAATTTATTATGAAAATAGAGATATAAACATCCATACGTGTAATTAATATGAATGCATATTAATTGCTCAATCGCCTATTTATTAGACTTGTACATTAATGTCTTAAAGAAGATTTTTTTAATATTAAGTAAAATTATCTTTTTTTCTTTTTTTTTATAGATTGATACTAAATATCCATATGTTTCAAGATATTATCAGACATTACATATTTTTTAAATATTATTTAGGCGATATTATTTATTTTCCTTGGAAATCTTATAATTTTCTTCTTATCTTTTATACTTCTTATTAATTATTTTACACATGATATTGTTTATTGACTTTGTCTGTTTTCCATGCTTATTACGCGATGTTTATACTACAGTAAATCTTAAGAGTTGGTAAAATTCCACTTTAGGTAACGTCCACGCCAATGATAAAAATCGGTATTTTTAGGAAAAACTAACGAAAAGATATTAAACCAGGTAGTAAACCAGATAGTAAACCAGGTGACAAGTCATTCTCTTCACATTGGACTGTTATTGGTTAATTTCTTAAAGTTTAAGGCTTACTATTCTATTGTAAATACCTCGATAGACACCGTATTACGTGACAATTTCTGCTTTCTCCGTATTTTTTGTATGTTTTTTTTGTTAACTTGCTCTCGGAAGACGTACTATTCAGACGACTATAAAAGCGAGCCTATTCTGTCTTGTACTTTGTTAGACAGTCAAAAAATCGTGTAGTATATAAAACAAACAATATATACAAATTTAGATTTTTTACATTTTTACGACTTAAAAAGAACCTAATTTAAAAAAAGCCATAGCCATCCAAAGGTTAATATCCGTGAGTCTTTATTTTTTATTCTTTCGTCAGCAATGTGAATTTTCATCTTTCGACTGCAACCTAAGTTTTCGAACTTCAGTACAGCTTTTATATTGTTCCGAATTATATGAAAATCTAACAAAAATTCTTATATATTTATGAAAGTTTTAACAATAATTTTTTATTGTTATAGAAGTTCGATATTTAAATTTCTTTATCAGAATTTACTATCAGAAAAATAATTTTTGTTAAATAAATTTAAATCTGTAAAATATAAGTAAAATATAATTTAATTTTTATGATAATAAAAATTTGTTAAAGCTTTCACAAGAATGTAAGGTGTTTTTTAGATTTTTATGCAAAGTAATTTATTTACCAGAATTCCATAATCAAAAAGTTGACTGTGTCTTTAAAGTTCAACATTGCCGATGCAGAATTATTATACAACGGTCTCAAAGGATTATATATCTCAAGACAGAGATGTGCGGTAAACTACATTCTACATGATAAAAAATATTTTAAAAATTACACATTATACATTTGTATTAGAAACAGTTCACTCAAAATTCTTATTAAAACTTTGTTTAAATATTTAACAATACAAGTGTTAATTTAATATAATGTGATTTTATTCATTATTGTTTGAATATTTTGCATTAAATTGATTCAATGTTTAGTATTAAAATAACATATTTATGAGTAAATAAAAATATTATAAATAACATAAAAATAATATTTTTTAAAATATATTTTAAAATATATAATAATTTTAAAATAGATAATTGAATAAAATATGTTATAAATATTAAATTTATTGGAACATGTTATTCTAATATATTATAAATGATAATTTTAATGAAAAAATGTGATGCTTAATTATGCAAATTATGTCGTTGTTACATTTTTTGTGTTAATTTTTTATATAATGTATAATTATAACAAACGTGGTTTATAAATCAAAATTTATTCTTTGTGATATTCAATGTACAATATAATTACATTAATAAATAATTTAGACGTTTCGGCCACAATCTGGCCATCTTCAGTAAAATTACAAATATCCATAAAACACAGAATTTACATAAATCTGACATTAAATTCAGCGGTCAAAAATATAAATATATATATAAATGCATTTTTTCCTCTTGTAAGAATACATCATAAAACAATAAAGTGGTTGCAGCGCCAATTATCATATTGCGACAAATAACAATACACAATGTCACGACGAATTTCCATTTGCGTGAGGAATGTGTTTAAGATTCATCATTTTGTCTGTAAAACAGAATCTGGAAATTCTTGTTCTACATAATTTGCAATATGACAATTGGCGCTGAAGAATTTTACTAAAAAATTTTACTGATGGCCAGATTGTGGCCGAAACGTCTAAATTATTTATTAATATAATTATATATTAAATATCACAAAGAGAAAGAATATCTTGTGCTGTGATTTTTTATGCTCTTCTTTTTGTTAAGTTTTTACATAATGTTTATGTTACTTCTTAACACATTCATCTCATGTTGAATTAACATCAAAATTTGAGCAGATCATTTGGGATATGTGAAATTTGCTAAATTTAACACAAATTTCCCAACTGTGTATTTTATATTATACCTACCCTATGATATTCTCAAGGTTTCCAAAGCAATGCACGCAGCATCGCGTAATTATAAATCTAAGCGCGGTGTCAATTACGTGTTACTGGAGGCGGTTACTTCGCGAGAGAGGCGCTAACGAGTCCTCGACTGCAAAGTCCTTTCGCGGCCTTGAATGTGACTCTTCTCCTTCGTTCCGATGCATTGTTTGTACGGCGGCGCGTTATGCATTTGCTTCGGGGAGTGCCTTGTGTAAATAATGAAACGCGTCGGCGAAACGTTCGATTCTGCGCATTGAAACGATGGGCCGAAATGCACGCGATTATAGGAGACCGCGCCTTATTCTGACTCTCGTCTCGCGAAATTCATAATTGGACAGATCAAGTCTGAGACAAAATCGAAAAGCAGTAGGAACAGGGAATAACAAATTTCAACCTATCCTAACCTATCTCAGAAATCGTGTTTATTAGAATTTCGATAGATTAATCTGATTTTCTGATACATTAATTAAAATCTGTTATTCCCAGTTCTTATTGTCTGCGTTTTTCAATCGTGCATTAGACTTAATCGATCTCCCATCCCGTTCCAGCATAGCGTAAGGCGTTTTAATCGATTTGTTAATTTCCGCTCAAAAATTTCCGAAGATCTCAATTGTCTTCTCAAAATTCTCAAAGATTATTATTATTATTAGAGATTATTGTTACAGGGTAAAATTAATTACAGCAAAATTAGAGTAAAATTAGTTAGTAAACTTAACAAAATGTGTTAAATTTAATATTTTACGTGTCCCAAACGGTCTAAATTTTTATGTTAATTCAACATCAATGAATATGACTGTTTTTCTTTTAAGAGACACAGTTAATACAAGTATCGTTCTATTTTTATTATTTATTTAGTGATACTAATTGTAAGAAAGATAAAGTGATAATTATTTATTGTGTCTCTGAAAAGAAAAACAGTTTATGTTAGGAAATAATTGTGTAACACAAATACTATATAAAAAAATTGACACAAAAAATGTAACATTGACATAATTTTTGAGTAAATTGTAGAAGTATATTTTTTCAATGAAATTAACATTTATAATGTGTTAAATTAACACATTTTATTCATCTTAGAATTTACATTAAAAAATTACATTATTTTTATGATATTCGTTTATTTATTTATAAATGATGTTATTTTAACATTAAAAAATGTTGATATCAATTTAATACAAAATATTCAAGTAACACAATCATTATGTTAAATTAATACTTGGATATATTAAAAATTCAATGTAACAATTTTAACAAAAATATCTTAGTGGCAGGCTCTCCTAATCTATATTTTTATCTCCAAAACTATTTTCTTTAAAATTCGTCACATCTGTCATAAAAGGTGATATTCACGCACAAATAAATTTTTGTGTGGTTTTTTTTTCACTCAGTATTCTTTTTAGGGTCAAATTTTGTGTGGTTTTTTTCATTCAGTATTCTTTTTAGGGTCAAATTTTACTCTAAAAGAATTCTTTCTATGTGTTTTCTCGGAATAACATGACATTGTAAAGTCGGTATTTCTGTCTATAGAGAGAGGGGAGAACACTTTCATAAAATCGATTTAATACTTGAAAGTTGCTAGAAACACTGATACTCTCTCTCTCTCTCTAATAATGCCACATGTACCTATAAGCTTTTAAACTAAAAAAAGTTTTGCATACCAATGTTTGACATGCGGCCAATGTCGGGTAACCCTGTACAAAGAAAGTAGGAAGAGTTTAATAAAGTAGGTACAGAGAACGAGCACAGTTCTATGCTTGATTTATTGTTATTCACCTCGTATACCTCGTTCCTTTCCAGTTCGACGAACGTGTTTAGGATCGATCTCTACGGTGCTATCCCGGAAAAAGTATCGTGAGAAGAAAAGAGCCTATAAAATGCGAGTGTTATCGCAAATTTCACGCCTCCTATCCGATTTAATCCTCGAACCTTCTTATGATATTATAAATTGGTAGATCGACATACGATCATCGATTAATCGCTTCTTTGTGTCGTTTCCGTAATATTGTTGAGTCAGATCTTGTAGGAATATTCTATAGTGTGTAATTACTTTCCCATGCGATTTGCTTTACACTTTCTTGTTATTTTATGTCTGAAGTTATTTCGGACTGTACATAAAAATCTGAAAAAATTCTTGTCTACTCGTGAAAACTTTAACTAGAATTTTTATTATCATAAATCAAATTGTACGTTGATTATTTTTTACAGATTACAATTTATCTACCAGAATTTTTACAAAATATCGAATATGCCTCGAAAGTCTAACTTTAGGTAGATTTTTATATTGTTCCGGATTTTTATATTGCTGTATTCAAAGTGTGTTTTACTTGACGGAAGATCAAAGCTTACAGAAGAAAAGATTTTCTTTGCCGTAGCTAATCTTGATTTGTTATAACATATTTGCAGTCGTAACTATCTGATAACTAGAATTCTGATTAATATAATTATTTTAAAATAAGAATTCTAGTAAATTTTACCAGAAATATTGTCATTATCAATCAGAATTCCGGTTATCTCAACTAAAATTCTAATAAATTTAATCAGAAATTTCTGATTCGTCTATTTTCAACCAGAAATTTTTTTCAGTGTACCATTTAGTTACCACATGCAGTTTTTATGACAGCTACTTCCTTTCCATATAAGTGTCAAAAACTTTTTTCTTTTGCTTATTTTCTTTAAAAGAAGTTTTTCTTTGAAAAGTGAAGAAAATGATTTTAGACATTTATAGCTTTGATCTTCCGTCAAGTAAAATTTTAAATACAACTCGGAACAAAAATCTGCCTAATTCTGATAGATGAATTGAAATCTGTAAAGAATAATTAAAATGCAATTTGTCTTTTATAATAGTAAAAATTCTAGTTAAAGCTTTTACGAGTAGGCAAGAATTTTTTTAATTTTTATGTACAATCCGAAACAATAACACATAAAAATCTGCCAAGTTAAATTTTCAAAATATATGCAATATTTTATAAAAATTCTGATAGCTCAATTTGAGTCTGTAAAAAAATAAGTAAACAATTTGAGTTCTATGAGAATAGTAAAAATTCTAATTAAAGCCTTCACGAGTAGATAAGAATTTTTTTAGATTTTTATATACAGTCCAGAATAATATAAAAATCCACTGAAGCTAAAAGACTCTTAAATTATTTGTCTAAGTGCAAAAATTCCACACGGCCAAAAGGTTAAAATTTAAGCAGTTTCGCGTAATCGATAAATTATTATTTCAGTATTGAGCTATCCTGGAGTTTGCCGAAAATACAGCAATAATATGCAATGAAAATTTTACGATGCAACACAGCAAACGAGCACATTTAACAAATTGAGAGAGATGAAGAGAGAGAGAGAGGGAGAGAGGAGCGGGGGGGGGGGGAGAGGGGGGAGGGGACATACACCCACCTCGTAGTTGGCAGAGCATGCGTTTGCACGTATGCGCGCACACGTGTAAGCATTCTCGCATTTCCGGCCGATTTGTAACGCGGAATAACGTGCTCGGTCGCTTGGTGCGAGGCTGCATTACCTGTCTTTGTATTTGCAAACACGCTGTCAGGACATAAACATCGGTCGTGCACACGTATACCTGTATGCACGCATTGCACACGGTGCAGCGGTCGTGAGAGAGAGACATGATAATTACGGAATGGCAATGGTCGACTTATGGCACTGCCATAATGGCATGATACTCGAAGAGCATTTCAAATCTATCGTAATTTGAAACACCTACTGATGAAAAGAGAGAAGAAATATTTCTTCTCAATATTTTTATATATTTTTTTTATTATTTTCTTCTGTGTTTTTTTTTATGTTTCTTCTCTTTTTTAATTGCGTACAGATGCAAAAATAATCTTTGATTATCCTCATTTTTCTCGAAATATTACTTATGATTATTGATAATTGAATTATTCGGTTTAAAAAAGCACTTGCTCTGAAACTTACTCTAAAATGTTGAAATAGATTATACAATATTATTATAAATACTTTATTCTTATGTTTTGTAGAAATAAGGATATCCTTAATGATTTTGAGGCAATCCTTTTGAAAGTGATAATCAATCAATATGTCTTCTTGGAAGTTTAATTATAGATTATATTTACATTTTAATGTTATTTATTATCGAGAGCTTCAAGCTTTCGATAATTAGTATGTTTGATTGTTATATACTTATCAGATGTTAGACAATGTTAGTATAATGGTTCTATTACGGATGAGATTAGTCTCGGTGGTAATAATTATCCTATGAGACTTATTGGTCCGGCCCGTGGCGAGTTGCTGCTTCCGCAGCCGGCATTGATTTACGAGATAAAACACGACATTCTCGCAGCGTATCTCGTTCTCATTTCGAGATAAAGCAATGCTTCGCTCGCTCCGTCAAATGGATTACTTAATTGTTATTGGTATATGTTTTAAATTCATATTAATGCTAATTGGGTGTCCAATCGTTAGTTATTAAAAATTTATTGGTGCACGCACAGGCGGTTCTCTGAAAATTATGAAAACATTTATGTAAAATTTATTGAGGTTTCTTCTTGGGGGTAATTAAATTGACGAACATCTCTTTATTTTGCGAAGGCTGATTTAGAACGCGATTAATTATGTGTCATTATTAATTATCATTGCAATGTATTTTCCATCTCCAATTAGGGATGCGCTATTTATCAAGACTAGAGTTATTATATATAACCTGAACCTATCCTTATTATATACCTTCACAAGAAAAGAGTAAATATATTGAAAACAATAAATATATTGAAAATAAAAAAGATAAATAATCTGGAGGCAGAAACACGTTAAGAGAAATTTTTGGCACAAAACCAACAAGTAACCATTGTTTTGTTGATATATGAATAGGAAGTCCAGCGATTGTTGAATGTCCTTGAATCTTGAATTTTGGGATAATGAAATTGAAGAAACACTGACTTGGAAACTGACTTTGTCAAGCATTTCGAATTTTCTTTTGTTAAAAAAAATATTGGATCACATGAATAAAGAAATAAGCATAAATATAGTATAACTAGACCGAGTATTCTCCGAAATTTAAAGAGTAGAGCAAAACCTAAGCAGAAAAGGACGCATTGTGTACAGGGTTGGCCATATTCGACGGAAAGATCTGGCAATGACAGAGATGTTAGATCGAGTAAAAAAAAAATGTTTTTTTCCCATGATTGAAAAAAAAACATCTTTCCGTCGAATATGGCCAACCCTGTACATGCGAAACGAAAGACTGCATCTGGACCACAATAAATCCGTCTTTTTCTACTTGAGCTTTACCTCCTCGAATACGCAGAGATACTATGGCTGCGTTCTGGGAGCGCACTAATGCTATTTGTGTCATACTATCCTTGTTTCACATTTGATGGACGATGAAGATAGAATGACACAAATAGCGCTAATAGTGTCTCCCCGAATCCAGCCTATATGTCTATGGAAATAAGAAATATTTCTCACGCGAGCGCAAGAACTATGTCGGCGACGATAAATTTTATGCTTTCGGATAAAACTTTAAAAGTACAGACATTGAAAATCAGATTAATTTAATGAAGCGCCAATAAATTAATAATTTCATAAGATGATGTTTGTGATATAAAGTAATAAAAAGAAAAGTTGTATTTGAGTATTAATCTTTCTTTAAAATACAATAAGGCGAGTTATTAATAGAAAACTTGAATTTAATGTCTACAATTACAAAATAGAGCAGAGAAATTATTGTTTATTGAATGTTCATTTGATATTATTTATAAAGCAAATAATATTGTTTTAAATTTGTATGCGTTTTGATTAATTCATCATATAGAATTCTAATATAAAATATATCGAATATAAAACATATAATATTGCGCGAATTAATGAAGATTAATTAACTAATGAAATTAATCGATCTAAAAAAATCAGGATTTTTATTTGGAATATCCTGAAAATATGCTTGAATTAACTAATCAGATATCGCTAGACATTGTTAATAAATTACAAAAACTTTTTTATTTTTTTTTATTAAAAAATTGTGTTATTCTAACTAAAATTTACTTAAACGAAATTCTGATTAGAATACAATTTTTAAATTAAGAAACAAGAAAATTTTTGCAATTCACATATCAGACACAACAAAATAATGATCATTCATTTTTCAAACATTACTCTCAATGTAGATGATATAATGTTTTATGCGTTAAATAAAAGTATTTAATAAAATAAAATTTTTTCTAGAACATTTAACTTTTGTTGACAATTCTTAATGTAATTTTATAAATATATTTTAATTAATGACCAAGAAATTCTACGATCTCAAAAAGAATAAATGTGCTCTAAAAAGTATGACTGGTAATTCTAGTCATGTGACGCCGGCCAAATTGCATTGATCGTGTAAAAACCGGCTTCTGGAGTGGTCTGCTATTTCATGTATATATATATATATATATACAGTGTTATTCCTTCTATCTCGCACGAGCCGTGACGCTCGCTTCTCTCTTTACCCCGATAACTCGACAATAAAGGCCGTGGCTGACAACCCATTTTGACAAAGGTCGTTCCGACTAGCCGTGGGCCGTTGTTGTCGTGTCCTCTTGGTCGTTTGCAATTTCAGTCTTCAACTCAAAGCCGCCGTCGCCGTCGCGTCCCGCGGTGCTCGAACCGTCCATCGCCACTGAGCGACATCAACAATCGAATTACATAGCGATACTATCAAGGCAAGTTAATGGAAGAGTCGTCGTTGACGTCGTCGCGTCGCCGTCGCCGCGATCTTTCGATTAACACGATCGATCTCGTTATCGTGGAGAAATCACTTTCCACATCGAGATCGATGTGCTTTTTGTCCTACAGGAAAATGATGGTCATGAATTTCAATAAGATTTACTTGGCTGTGGAAATGTTGAGTTAAATGAGGTTTTGTTCTTTTGTTCAGAAATTCTCGAAGTTTTGGGCGTTTGGCACGTAATGTTTCGATATTATTGGTACACTTTTAAAAAATATTGTGTGTGGATTTAACATTGTATAATGTAATTCTCACGTTAATTAATATTAATACCAACATGTTTGGATTTATAATCTTTGATATTTTTATTAACATCATGGTATGGATTTAAAATCCATACCATGATGTTAAATTCATATCAATATTTTTTAAAGTTCATCAATAATATCGAATTGTTATGTTAAAATGATTGCTGAAAATTTTGAAAATTTTTAGAGCAAAGCAGCAAAGCCTCATTTAACTTAAAACTTCCACAGCCGAGTAAGTTCTATTGAAATTTGTGATATTAAATCCACCGATATTTTTTAGAATGTGTTTCCTATTCAGTAATACAAGTCGACAGAAATACCATCGTTGCGTTCAGCAGAAAAAGTAGCTTTTCTACTGTTATAAGACTCTTTAATATGATTATACAAGAAATTTAGGGCAAGAATCATTCATATAAAGAATTTTACAGTTGCAAAGATATTTTTTTTTCTGAATGCCATTCTTTCTTTCTTGGCATTTAATGAATAACAAAGGCATGAATAATTAAGACACTTGTGTTGATTTATGTGATTAAATAGAAAACATCCTATATTAATCTTTTTTAACGATTTATTGAATCTATTCAGTTATGAATTTCTTTGTTAAAAATGTCACACAATTTGATTTTCTTTATGTCACATCTAGGATTATTCTTATTAAAATATACTTATAATATTCAGTTTTTTATACGAATTATATCATTTTGGTTTTTTGAAATTAATTACTGCACAATTTAATTATTATAAATTACAGACCTAGCGTCAATAATTGTGTTACAGATTTTGACGTCAGCTCTAGAGAGTTAATTAGTCTTGAAAATATTGTAACGTGAAGAGAAAGAAGTTTCTTTAAGATACTGTAAAATGAGATAACTTTGCTGCAGTTGGAATAACTTTGTTCTAAATTAAAAAAAACTATAAATAACACATATATCCTAAATCAAGACATAAGACGTCTTAAAATATTTTTAAGACATTTTTCAGACATATCTTATGACCCTTATTTTAATATTATTAAAATTGAATCAAAGTTATTCCAAGTTATCTAATTTTACGATATGAAATGAATATCTGACATTTGGCAATCTTTTTTTCTACCGCAAGCGAACTAAGTAAAAATCTGACCGCGTTGCACGTGAGAGATCTTTAAAGAATCCAGCGAGAACGTTATCGGGGGATCTACGGGGTGATTTGCGGAAAAAAGACGACGTCGGTGGCGCGACATGGCCGCCTTTTTGAGCGGTATTTCACTGCGAGAAAGAAATTCTAGTAAAGCTGCGAAATAGAGAGTGCGCAGAGTTTATGAGAGAGAAGCTGAGTGAGAGGGAAGAAATAGGGAGAACAACACGCGCGCGCACATGATGCTACGAAGCTATAATGGAACTGCCTAGCCGTGGTGGTCGCTACTTTATTATCGATACTTTATCATCTGATATGAGGGTAGAAAATCGATACCTTTCGAATTGGCGGGACGAAAGTGCCGATGCATCGCGATGGGAAAATCGAATTAATGTCACTGCGAGTAATTTGATCGAACGCCAGCTTGCATCATGGATGTGAATTGTATCTTCGGGAATTAGCATAAAGCGAATGCATAAAGCGGCATCTATAATGAGATTTTAAAGCGTAAAACTTAAGCTTTAAGTCTTATGCTGTAAAAAATTGATCAATCCCTTACTGTGATTGAATGGTTGAATTTCTTAGGGCTTAAAGCTTAAGATTTACGATTTAAAATCTCATTGTACACATCGCTTAATGTAGACTTGATTTTTATTAAGGAAATGCTGGAAATTATTGATACATTACAGCCGTATAAAAATCTATGAATTGACTGAACGAAATTAAAAATCTTTTACAGGAGTAGACGCAAAATTAGAAAGTGGAGCAATTTATACTAAAATCGAAAAAAGAATTAAAAGCTTACATTTTTCAACTCATAAAGCTGTTATCTGTCGTAGCCGTTTCCTTAATACAAACGTTCTATAGTTCATATGGACAAAAAGACATTACATCATCGGTTTACATGAATGAACAATACTGGATTTATGGAACTAATTGTAAGATTGAAAAATAGATTTATATTCAATTACACACTCTTAATCTTGTATCGTCAAAAATTAGTGGTACACGTTGAAATATAAATGTAATTTACAAGGGACATAAGTTATCCTCAAATATAAAGAACTGGAAAAAAACCTCAAAAAAAGACCCTATTTACCAACGATTTGTTTGATTTGTTTGATTATGTCGAAATTTATATTTCACTGTCAGTTGAATAGCTCTATTGTCGATTATCTTTTGAAATGTTGAAGATAATACGTAACGATAAAAGTCTTATACCTCTAAAAGGAAAATACACAAGTTTATTTCATTTTATCTTACTTTCAAAATTTTTATCTCGAGTTTACAGCTATTATGCGATATAGGATTAAGAGTATAAATTACGTTGTTTAGAAAATTCAGGATGATAAATAGAGCAGTAATTAGATCTATTTTTTATTCCTGCACTAGTAGACTAAAATTCTATTTTTCGCTTACTATATCAAACATATATCTGTCTCATTAAGTTCTAAAAGTATACATTAGTTTAGCCAGAAAAAGCGGATTTATTATATCTAACAATAGGTGCCGGATCTTGCAAGAGATAACGCTGCAATATGTTAGATAAGGATAGATACATAAAATCGTTTGAATGAGACAGAAAAGTAATATAAGAAATGAATTAAAGGTATCACTATATTATCGACATTTTTAATTTGAAATTAAAGTCTTTACTATATCGATATCGATCACGTTCGGCCATCACTCCAGCATCCCTTTAACGCAAAAAAAGTTAAGATATCATTTGCGGCGATTATCGGCGAGAATCGGCGGAGACTAGATGAAATGAAAGGTGGAAGGCGCCGTAGTTTCAACCGGTATTGATTCCGCGAGGGACATTACACCATGACAATTATGGATATTTTATTTATCCCAACCACTCGCTCTCTCAACGACTATAGTATTTGCGAGCTTGTCGTGCGTGCAACTTTTTCTGCACACTGCGCCGTCGGGGGATTCCCGTCTTTTTTTTTTCACGTCACGTACGAATATCACATCGACTCCCGGTTTTTTTTCTATCGCGGTATAGCTCGTCTCTTTTCCCTCAATCGAACCAATGCCGATTGTCATGCGAAACTTCCGTGGAAAAAAGGGGACAAGACTTTCAAGCGGACATTGTAGTATTGTAGCGAGATTATGCGAAGACCTCGCGGAAACGTCGCGGCATTCGCGGCGTTTGCGTGTCGAATTGATATTATCAGAAATCGAAATTATGTACATTTTATATGACATTTAATAATCTCTTATTAACAGTCCGAAGAACTTTAAAAAAAATTAAAAATAAATCTACAATTTATCAATATATAATTTTTTATATTGATATATCTACAATAAATCTACAATATATTAGTATACAATCTTTTATGTGAAAAAGAAAGTTAAATTGGATTTATCGAAAATAAATTTCTTCCGTAAAAGTATAGAGTTTTCCTTTTTTTTTACAAGAAGACTAAATTGTCCAAGAAATTTTTTCATAATTTTAGACTATAATTTTTGTGACTGATATTTTTACTGTTTTTTTTAAGTCATAGTATCTTCTGAAAAAAAAGAAAGATGGAAAATTTCTTTCAACGGAAGATTTATAGTTTCCAAATATATTTGTACCAAGTAACTTTCTATTTTAGAATAGATATATTTTAACAGGATTAAGATCATTAACAACAAAAAGAGTGAATATTTTTTCTGACCTGAGTCTTGTCGGTTTTTTTCTTAAAAGGTTTGCCTTTCAAAATATTCTAGAGGACGTTCCTTCGACTGCAGTTGTGCTCAACCTAATGCACATGAATTATGAAAATTTTTATGAAAATTTATTTAATTTTTATATAGTATAAGATATTCCATAAGTGTTAATGTTTTTTTATACAAGTTTTTTAATACAATAATATTATAAAATGCCTCCCGCCTTCGCTATTGCCACCGATCGAAAAAATAGCGATTTACTCACTTTGCTGCTTACTTTGCTCAATGATTTCTTAAAAACGAATACCGGAAGCCATATTTAGACAAATTTCATATTATTCCTTGTAATATCAAGTTTTATGTCTCATTGTTTTAAAAAATTGTTTTAAAGAAAAACTTTTTTACAGTGAATATAAAGACCACTTTCGAATAAGCTTTAGATAGGGATCCTATGTATGTATATATATATATATATATATATATATATGTATATATATTATATATATGTATATATATTTTAAACGATTTAACTTTGAAATGGAATATCTCGATTTTTAATTCCGCTTCAGGTTGAGCACATTTTAAAGCACATATATTCAGGTTATTAAAACAAGCTTATTCTGTAAGTTTTAGAAAAATCTTAAGAAAATGAATTTTTTCGGAGAACGTTAATATACAGATCCTTATTCTGATAGTAAGGAATTAGAATAAATCTTTCTCAAAAGAAAACACTTAACAATATAAAGAACTAAATCTGTAGATCAAAAATTATGCTTTTAAATGAAATCAATAGAGTTGTCGCCCTTCGCTAGTCAAGTGCAAGATACGAAGGTCAATAAGACGACGTTTTCGTAACCTTTAACTATATCTACAGAAGAGGAGAGGAATTGATTGCGGCACGTGGATTATCGTGTTCACTTTTGAATGAGTGTCTCCGAAATATTACATCCCTTCGTCTACTACCATAAGATCGATATACACTTTGTTTCGCTTCCGCCTATCTCTTTTTCTGTCTCTTATTACATATCCCAACTCGATCATAATTATCGCTTCTATTCTTGCGTACGTTACAATTTATGTTATCAGTATAGCTAACATATGTTGTCATAGCGACTGCGAAGCTTATTTCTGCAATAGAGGCGAATCTTTGTTTCCAAAAGAAATCATAGATGTTAATTAACAGTTTTGATTAAAATTTATTTGACGAGGATGTATAAAATAGATTTGAGGAAAACTTTATCAATTCCATTACTAAATAAAGAAATCAGCGATTTATATTATTGACAATGTATCAAATATAGTTAAAAAACACAAATTGTTGCTGTATCAAACTGTAATATGGAACATTATAATTGATCATAGCTTGAAATCTTGATCCCCATATTTTTTTGATATAACTTATTCGAATTTCTTCCAACAGCCATCTTTACGATTGATCTTTTTGAATAAAGAGAAGCCAGACCTGGTCGTTTGAAAATCGAAATGTATTTTTGACCTATTG
Source organism: Acromyrmex echinatior (assembly GCF_024713525.1). Classification (NCBI taxonomy): domain Eukaryota; kingdom Metazoa; phylum Arthropoda; class Insecta; order Hymenoptera; family Formicidae; genus Acromyrmex; species Acromyrmex echinatior. Next base: position 15,504,066 of record NC_141852.1, on the reverse strand, counting down.
CATAATGGTGGGGGATTTGCAATGATAATATTTCTATGTTTCCTAAACCCACTTTCCTCTTTTTGAAAGTAACACAAGCAAATGAACATACATTTTATATATAACATAGAACCAACACCATCAAGCAACTTTTGTAGTTTGAAAAAAAATTTTTAAAGGCTATATGACTCAATGGTAGGCGTGACTTATGAGGTTTAGAGAAGGGAAACGACCAATTGGATTGTATCCCTGTATCCCTGTCGGCTTGCTGCATTTCCCATGAGATAGGTTATTTCAGCATTTCTCTTATGGTCATTCTTATAGTACTCTTCAGTTGTGAATCGTTCTCATGTGTTTTTGGTGATAGACATTATATTATTTTTTTGTGTAATGTAATGTGTTAATTATATAATCAAGAAAGTGTGATTAACGTATCCATGATGCCAGAAATCAATCAGAAATTTAATTCTGATTTGACTTGGGAGATGAAGATGGAGAAATGCCGGCGAATACTAAAGTACGTATACATAATAAATATCGTATTATTTAATGTTTGACAAGATAAAAGACTCGCATTCATTAAGAGAATATTCTGTGCTTCGTTTAGTAAAGAATACTTAAATTAGATCTATCAATCTTGTTCAAGAAAAATAAAATCCTGAAGACACAGATAGAGAGAACTGAGTGAACACGAATCGAAGAACAAAATTTTCAGAAAATAAAAGTAAGTGTATGTATAAATTAAATAATCTTTTTTTCTTTTTTACTCAAGTCGCGAACTGTATCTTGCTACATCTGAAACTGTCAATTTCCGGCTTTATTCAGCGGGAAATGTATCTCTATTGTATATCGACGGCGACGTGTAACAATCAATAGGTCTGTTAATCAAGTAACAAAAATATAACATGGAAACAATAGGTATCTATTCTAATCGCATAAAGTATATAAACTGCGTGTGTAGCGCGAGGAAATCAATAACTTGGAACGTAACGTATGTTACATTCTCGCGAAATCTCGAAATGACAATCTCTGCAACATTTACCAACGGTCTTAATTTCCCGACAAAAGCAATAGATACGTTCAACGCGATCGCCTGCTTTTTCCAGACAAAAGCTCGGAAAACCGAAAGGTTCTAAATGCAGCAGCTTTTTGTCTTTTGAGCGCCATAGTCGCGATGTGCGACACGATGTATGATGTTTTAATTGGATTGGCTGTTTAATACGGATTGATACGATGTATCATCAATTGCATTTGAGGAGATGAATCAGAGAGCAAGATATTTTTTATGTGTATTTCGATTAATCTGTAACACTTTGAGTCTCATTATTTAATTATATCATTAATCGGAGATTCGAGAATCAGATTATATAACAATCAGATCATTCAATTTGCTCTTTTATTAACCAAGAAAAGTCTTTTTGATATGTCATATTCGACTTTTTTAAAATGTTTTTCCAATGCTTGGAAAAACTTTTTATTAATAAAGATACACATAGTGATTGCTAAAAGTTTCCGGCCAATAAATACTTGTATTGTAGAGACAAAAAAATCTTGACAAATAAAAATCTAGTTTACAAGCAGAGTACTAATTAATATTTTAGTGTTTAAAATATCGTGTTTTAATTTGAACAAGAATTTTATTAACTTAATTTAAGCTAAAAAGAGATTAGCAAAAATTATTATAAAATTATATGTTGAGTGGAAACTTTTGGCAGCTACATTTATTTTATACTGTTATGTTCTTTAATGTCTGACATATCCATCAAATTCGATTGCTTAAAAAATAAACATGTTGTAAAGAAATGTTTAAGCAATCGAATTGGATAGATATACCATACTACAATGTTATTCTCGTGGCGTTTCAAGAATTAATTACATAAAAATTTAGCTAAGTATAGATCTGAAAATAATCTTGTTGAACCATCAAAATAATTTTATAGGAATTTCAAGCATGATAAGCAATGCTGTAAAGTTTGACATTTTGGCAATCAGTTTAAACATCCCACATAATAATTTTAATCAAATCCGTCAAGATTATTTTCAGATCTATTTGGATAAAATGGATGATAGGTTTAATCAGAATCTTTTGATTTTTAATCAATCATTTTTCTTTTTGACTTGTTCATTTTCAACCAATCATTTTTCTTTTTGGTTTGTCTATTCAATCATTTTTCTCAATGAAGTGTTCTATCTGCCTTTATTTCTTTGAAATGAAAAATGACAAGAATTTAGAAAGCATTGAAACTAAAAACACAAATAAAATAGGATGGCACAAAATAGGATTTAATGCCTTTGTCTAAATTTGTTTTTTTAGAAATAAAGAATGACAAATTCCTAATTTATGGAATTTATTATCTGCTAACAATAAAAACAGCTGTACAATAGAATTTGATGTTTTCTGCAGAAAACGCACGCGTTATACAAAGAATATTTATATTAAAATAAAAAATAAATGTGTGTGCGCACGCGCGCGTTTGTGTATACACATACATACATACTATACATACATATAATATATATGTAGTAGTATTAATACTAAAGAAAAAAATTAGTTTTTACAAGTGTATTATTGTCGAAAAAGGATTAGGCTTTTGAGGATTAGGCTTTTGAGAATCTTTCAAAGAAAAGATCTTTTTTTATTTCTCTATATTATATTTAGTTGTTTGAATTGATGTCCGTATTCAAACATAGTTAATTATTCTTTTTTCAGGATTAAGTGAGAAATAGACAATTTAATTTGAAATTGCTCGAAAGAAATATATATTATTCTATCGTAATATTTTCTTTTTTCTAAACATAAGCGAGAGATGTTAGTGGCTGATACATTTTACACACTAATAGCAATGAATAAAAATTTTAACAATGAATAAAATTTTAATTCATCTTCGTAGAAATGTTATCATGAATTTAAAGTTCAATTTTATGTTGCTTTTATAAATACATTTTTGTTAACAGATACCTTTTATTGAACTATTGATGAATTATCTTACATTAATTGACTTACTGGCGAGAATATTATAAGAGAAAAAAATGAATTTTCGTAAAGCATAGATTTCGAAGATTCATCTCTTATGTGGATATTTTCTGGGAAATAATTAGATAAGATAAGATTCTTCCACTATCACACATTGCGTGACTACATCAATATAATTACACGAATTTTTTCAGTAAAGCATAGCTGTACTTCCGTACGGATTTTTTTCTTGTAAAACTTTTTGTTCTTTATTTACAGATTTTATTTATTATATATGTAATGATTAAGACTTGCTTATTTTTATCTATATTGAAATATAATACTCGCTTGCGTTTCCTTGTCTTATTTGTAAAATGTTTTGTTGGTAGAAGATTCAATAATAATTTTACTAATTGTAAGTAGTTGTGACATATTGACCACGCTTATGTCTTCTTCACAGAAATTGCGTGCTCCTTAGAATTATCTTGAGGATTCCACACGGATGATCTCAAGGCCGAATTAAGTGCGAATAAAGACCACTAAGCTAAGGTCAATTATCTTTATGAGGAATCTCAACACTTATCGAATAACATCCGACAATTCGAGCATAAAGAAAGGGAAATTATCTATTTTCGTTTGATATTCCAGCGATAATATTATTGCCTCTGCTTTTTCATGCGAGTTTCCGATTTTTCTTCCATTTTCTTCCGATATGCAGATGATGTCCATCGGCGAATCGTGCAAGCGATCTCGTTTCATTTGACTATTCTGTATTATTATGTCTCGAGTGATACAGTTATTGTAGCAGCGAATCGAAGGGTCCGAGGAAATAAAAAAGAAAATAGGTGGAGAAATAGGCGAGAGCATCGCGACGTTTATGAGAGGCGCAACAGTTTGATCTTAGGAGGCTTATTACGGCTATTTAAGTCCCCTTCAATCGATCTTAAACAGGAAAAAAAGCTCAGTTACCGCAATACTTTTACGGTGCACTTTCGATATTATACAGTGAAATAAAAAATACAACGATTATCGCATAGAAGTATTTACATTTCGCATTTAAGAATAAATTTATTAAGATCAGAGGTCGCGACGTAATTTCCACACAGTTTTTCCTGTTTTTTAGTTTCATTAAAGATTTTTTTTATAAATTTTGAATTTTATAACTCTGTTCCACATGAAAGAAAATATTTCGCGGTTTGTGCAAATTTATTGTATTAACGGAATTTTTATATTATAAGATACAAAATTTTTTAAATTTAATTTCTAATTCTAATTTCTTCGTTTATGAGTATAAAATGATTGTTCAATTAATTATTTAATTAATATTAAAAATACAATTCTCATTAAAATTTTTTTAATATTGAAGATAATTTTTTTGTAAATGTTATAATTTATAGTGTTATATTTTTTAGAAATGATACTTATAAATATTTTAAATTTATAAAATTATTTTTTAATTGATAATAAGAGCTTAGAGCGTAACTTTTTTTATATGTATAGGAAATTCAGACGCACTGATGCATATTAAATCTATCGTAATACAAATCGATGTAAAGATGTGTATTTGAATATACATATAAACCGCGAAATCTTCAATACACTTTATCGTGCTGTTTGATATTGGACATTTTATCATTCAAGATATTTACATTTTACTTTTATATTCAGATTAGATCAATGTACAATGGCTTTAATATGCATCAGTATGCAGTAGTGCGTTCAACTGAATTCGTTAAAAATTAACTCATTCGTTCGAGCAGTAATAAAAATTATGTATACTTCGACTCTACACGTATTGGATTTAAATTAACTTAATATGAAATATCTCTCTTTCATATTTCAAGAATCTTTATTTACAGTTACTATGATACTTGCAAATATGCCGAGGAATGTTACAAGCATTTCGACAATCGTCATTCAGGTTAATCGATTTCCAGTTGGGTCTTGATGGTTCACCCCTCCGAGTACTCTCGGTAACCTATTGCACGCCCGTTCTTCCCTCCTTCCGCCTCACTAATCTCCAAACTGGGACACTTGTTATCGAGAAAGAGATTCTCTTTAACGTTTCGGAAAACGTATTCGTTGGTGCTTTCAGGTAGTTCGTTGATCGCGACAACAGTTTAGAAACAAACGGGTTTTAATCAACTTTCCAGCGCTGTGTGTACTTTGTATACACAAAACACGAGCGTTTCACATGGTGTTGCTTATACGTCATTTGTATATTTAAATAAATGTCAGGCAAAATGGAAATCAAACACTGAGACTTTTTATTAAATTTCAACCTGACAGATTGTTAAGCCACAAGACAAGATTAAAATGATAATTATTTTTCGCTTAAGATGTATCGCATTATGGGTGCACGCACGTGTCTTGTATTATACAGGAGCCTTTGCCAGGTGAATTAATAAATAATTAATTATCAATAGCCGTATAACCAAGGATGACTGAGTATTCGATATATTCGAAGCGATGTTACGCAAGGGGCTCGTCGACGTAATAAGAAATATCCTTCTCGACGTTGATGTTGATTTATTTCTACGGCCATGTTATTGCAGTCTATTTTTTACACGAGAAAAATTTACTAAATCTTAATATTTTATACTTTTTTAAATATTACCTACTAAGTAAACATTTATAGTAATTCTAAGTTAACAGTTATAGTAATCAAATATTTACTTAAAAAATTTAATTTAACTTAATTTAATTTAATTTAATTTAGTTTATTGCAAAGCTATATGAAAAAGAATACATGTTAGAACAGAGTAATAGACATAAAATATAATACAATAGACTATAGTTAACATAAACATAAATACACTAGACAATAGAAGTTTGCAAATGGTTAGGCGGCAACAAAATTGCTGTTACAAAGCCTACCAGTAACAAAACCAGAATAAGACAACAATAAGAGGTAAACCAATAGCTGAAATCACACACACACACACACACACACACACACACACACACACACACACACACACACATCCGCAAACATACCAATTACATCAGTCTCGTTTAAATACTGTGAATGAAGCTGAAATGATAGCTAAATTAAATTAATGGTTTTTGTATTAAATAAATTTATGTTTTAGATTTAGTAAATTTTTACTTAGAATCATTCAAACAAATATTTATTAACATTTAGAGTATGTTTTCCAGTGTAATCTATTCATTAATACACGATTAGATAATATCGATTTTCTAGATATTACGCGCACGATCCTACGTATATTCTATGATGTCATTTATTCAGACCGTTAAGAGAAGATATAACTTTTTTCTGAGAAGCTATAACATTTTTGCGATACAAATTTATATCCTATCTCTTATTCCTTTCACTTCAATCATTAAAAATACTCTTTATTTCAATGATGAATAAATTTACACGATTCTGTCGCTCTTTTTCCGGTTCCTCGATCAATTCTGGTAATTTAGCGTTTCCATTGTCTCAACGAACAATATTATTTAATAATTAAAGATACCAAGAAACACGGGTACGTTTGCTACGACAATGTATTATAATAACGTAGCTTGTGTTATTCTTCGGATAGTTATCCTTGATGCTAGTTTACGTAGCTCATCACTCATCGCTTCGACGGCGACGCTGCGATCACGCAAAAAATGCGGTTGAAGAGGCTCGATTTTAATTAATCGCCTCGAAGATCGCTCGATTCGCGTGAAGAGAGTACGTGATGCAACGTGCAACACGTGTGAATGTAGCAAATACATTTAGGCCGATATTCATACACTGAGTAAAAGATATTTAAAAATTTATTTGTAAGAAATATATTATTGAAATAAATCTTTATTTAAATGCGGTGAAATAAAATTTTATTCCTAACGAATGAGTATCTATTTTATTTTTTGACGATTAGTGAGATATACACGGAATTACACGGAATATATTTCATCACAATCAAATTTTGTCATAAGTGATAAAATTAGTAATAAAGAAAGGCCACTAAGAGCAACACCGCAGTTATTGTTAGCGTATAATAATGTAATGTTTAACTTATGCCTAATCAGTATATTCTTCTGAATTTTAACTTATATCAGTGAATATAATAGATTAAGATGGATATTCTCAATCTTGAAATTTAGAATTCACTAAATTGAAATAAATATAAAGAAATAATTACAGATTCTCAATATTTAAAATAAAATTAGTAATAAAAAAAGGCTACTGAAAGCAACATCGCAGTTATTATTACCATATAATATTTTATAATATTTTATAATCAATACATTCTTCTTGTATCTTACATTAAATATTTGAACAACTGAAATAATGATTTTATTTCAGTTGTTCATTCGTTCAGGATGGTTTAAATAAATCAAGACATTCAAATATTTGATGTAAGATACAAGAAGAATGTATTGATTAAATATTAAAATAATATAAATAATATAAAATACTAATTTTATTTTAAATATTGAGAATCTGTAATTATTTCTTTTTGTTTTATAATTAATAAATAATCGAAGAAAAATTTGTCTCTTTGTGTAGTCGGTTTTTATATTCAAAACTATCTTAAGCCGTATTAGCATCTTAAGATATTTACTTAAGACTATCTCAAAATTAGAACTGATTATGAATATTAGCCTCAGCCTAAAAATGACCGCGAGCTCGTTTCTCCGCTTGTGCTCACTGAGAGAAAGGATTTCGTTAATTTAACAAGTCAATGCCATGCTTTTAACAATTATTTGTAAATATGTGACAACAAATTGATTTGTTGTGATTGCTGCTAGTTTGCTATATCAGATAGACTTTATTTACTAACGATACTGATTATTTGATTTTGATTATTTGATACATTGACGAATAATGAAAAATGATTTGCAATAGTAATTGATCGATCATTTTCTTACCAAATTTCCTACCATTCGTTGTCCCTTGATTTGTTCTTATATAATAAAGTTATTTCTCTCAGTGCTGGGCAGGGCGGTGCGAACTCGCTCGCAATCCGCTGGGCGATACTGTGGCCGATAAAACAACCAACGCCATTATAAATATATAGTGTCGTTAACGTACGTATGTTGCGCCGATAACGCGATAACCCGTAAATAGCCCGCGCAAGCGTCAGTGGTGCTCGGGGGTGGAAAAACACCACCCCGTTTGCATTACGGCGGATCTCTTTGCTCTCTTCTTCCCTCCCCTCTCTCGTTCTCGCTCTTTCCTTGTTCCTCGCTGGTGTGAAAAAGAAGTAGCGTGTGTTGCGTTTTACGTGCGGGAACACGCAGTAATTCTCGACTCGGCTACGGGCAAAACGAGACATGGTGTATGTACAGGTATACGGATACGCCGCTCCGTCATAACACGCGCGCCTCTCCCTTTATGATGCACCTCGCGTATTACAACGATAATACCGCGAGTATATAATTCATTCTTTATATTTACTGTAATCTCTTATCACGCATCGACAAGAAAAACATATGCACGAGCTAAAGTAAGAGAGCGATTATTCTGAAGGATTATAATCGAGGGGGAAGTTATTTCTAATTTAAAGTTTTTTTTTTATGACATCGTAATTATGAGCCTCTCATGAATTTTCTATAATTTAGAAAATAATCTTAATTTTTTGAAATATGAGTTTAAAATGATAGAGAAATAAGCTCTAAAAGATTGTGTGTTGGAAGAAAGCTTTTTCTGTATTTGGTTGTAGTCGGTTGTACAGATATTTATTTATCAAAGTATACGCACATAAAATATATTATATTTTCCCGAGGTGGCTATTTTGATTAAAAATATTTTTCTTGCGGATTAACATATTTATATCTTATTATCTCATTGCAATTTAAAAAAATGGGTCACAACAGTAATACGCAAAGGAAATAATCCGTAAATTAAATTAAATCGAATAATTTGCATTGAATGTGACTGCAGCAATGTGCACAGATATAATTATTTTTATATCCCGTCTCAGGTTTTGTGCGTAATTAACTCCTTCTGCGAAACGAGCTAAACCAGGCGTTGGCGTGAAAAGGTTCTGTCCCCGGAGCATAAACAAGATGGGGTTGGTTGTGTCTCGTGTATATTCAACGACAGCGCGGTGTAACCCTCGTTGTAATTTATAAAATAAGAGACCGCGCGACGTCGCGCCTTCCAACTTGTTCGAGTTTGCCATCGCCGCGAGCAAATTTGTCGACTATATATTTGCAAATTATTATCGACTTCTTGTGCGCGACGAGAAAACAACACGTGTTGCGTACGTTGCGAAAATGCACGTAAATGCACCGGCATTTGCTTTCCGCGATGTGAAGTAATATCTTAATAAAGAATATGTATTAAATCCGTCGCTCCTTTTTTTTTATCGTGCAATAAATATGCTAATATAACATATCACGCAACTATTCTTATTACTACATATTTAGAATTTTTTTAAATAATGACTGATGGTTATTTAGGAAATTATTTAAAGAATGAAGTGAATTATATTAATTGAAAGTGAAATTGCTGGATATTTTTTATTATTTAAAAATACTTAATCTAGAATTCTTATTATTTTAATAACGTTATTTGTTTTCCAGTTTTTTCTATTTTTTTTTTAATGATAGAACGATATTTATATTTTACTTTAAATGTGACTTATTTTTGTGTAAATATCTTTTGACGAAAAAATATTTATATTTTAGTTAAAATGAAAGATATTTATATTTTAGTTTAATTATACTGATCTTTATATTTTAAAAATTCTGTTGAAGAAGTAAAATCGTTAAACGACAATATACGTCTTTCTCGCAATTTTCGTAGAACTTATAAGACGTATTTGACACAAGCTAAATTCGTATCTAAGATATATGTATATAATTAGTGTGATGATTTTTGACTGACAGTGCAGCCCAAATCCGCGGCAATAACTCATAACGGAGTGACGGATCGAACAAGTCGACGTCAATTAAATCACTCGTTTCTAACAGCGAAGTTCGATTGTTTTTGCTTTATCGAAAACAGTATAAGTGTCCACAGATGCGCCGAAACGAAATTTATTGCACATCCGTTCGCCAAACCGTTCCGGTTAATGGAGGAGAAAGTCATTTTCGACTTTGGTGCATTTTGTGCGTTACGACACTGTTCCTTTTAATCCATCTTATGAAACTAATTGCGTTAAAACGTGCCTTTTTGGCACATGAAAATATCTCTGCAATCTAAAGTAAATTTAATTAGAAAAAACAATTCATTGTACTTTCTAATATTACGAACATTACATTATAATTTAGATTTTCAACTCTGCCGGCGATATAAATTTTTGTTCTTTTGTTAAATAAATAAGTATCTTTGAAAAACAAAGTAGATTTTTTTATTGTTTTGGATTATATATTGTACTAATATTGTGAAAAATTCTGATATTGTCAAAGCTTTGAGTTTTTACTATCATAGAAGTTGAATTGTATTTTATTTTGTAATTTAAATTTATTTACCAAAATTTACACAATCAAAACATAAATATTGTTGCCTTGAAATAACTTAGTTGCAGGCAGTTAAATGATTTTTTTATTGTAATATCTTTATTAATTTCTGAAATCTGGTTCTTTTTCCTAATGATTTCATTTTTATAATGTAATAGATTATCTAAAAATTTTTCTTTAAGATGCATCTATTTTATTTATCCTAAGTCTCGGATTTAAATCATTTATGATAGTCATTATGAAAATTATACAGATTTTAAAATTTTGTTTTAGAAATTATAATTGATGGATATTTAAATTTAATGTTCCCCTGTTTTTGCTATCGAAAGATCTGTATCGGTCCACTCAACGATAAATCTAACTCAGAGAGTAATGTTCAAGCATTTGTGACTATTTCCCGTTTTAAAAACAAGTTCTTCGTCTCCCATCGAAATCTGAACGCGCTACTTCAAGCGCGGGATCATAGTAATTTCGCGATAATTACGGAGAATATCGTTAGTTTCTCAAGACTTGCCGGTTGAACTCGACGTAGAAAACTTTCCTCAGGATTCATCGCGATAAACCAGCGTAAAATCTCAACTCATCCAATTCCGTAGCGGCCCATAAAACTTGCTTCCGTCGACCTATTATACAGTGCCCCAAGAAGTATCGGCGATATTTCGCGAGGTTTTAGCGTCGACAGGAACGAGAAATTTTATATACGCATTGCCGGTGGCGTCCTCGCCTAAGCTCTCGCTAACATAAGAGGCCATTCCGCTCTTCTCGTGAAATAAGGTATTGCGGGGTGTCACGAGTTGAGAAGGGGAAGGAACGTACCCGCGTGTACGATGGGTGGGGTAGTTGGTCTTATCTGGGGCAATGGAACACAACCACACGTCTGTAGCTTCTTATCGACGCTAACTGCATCTTAGAGCAACAAAAGTGGACACCGCTAGCTTATGTGACCTGATCGGAAAATCTTGTCGCAATTATAGGCAAACTCGACGCGAACTCTTTCTACTCACGGATGTCATAATGCATCATTATGCTGTCACGCCGATCGCTCGCGATTTTTCATGCGAGTTTTTACAATGTCTGTTGATTTCATATAATTTTCTTTTTCTTGTGTAAATTATAATTTTCTCGTGTGATTTATAATTTTTTTTTTATCTTAATTTAATCTTGAACCTTGACTTAATGATCATAAATTATAAAAGTTATATGTAATTCAGAATATATTACCGTTAGGCGCGCGCATGTGTGAAAGTTAATTATATTACTAATGTGTTATGCTTAATAATAAAAATAAAGATATTTGATAAAAAAGATTATTTTATACTGTTAAATAATGTTATTATACTCAATTTAAATTATTTTTAATCATTTCTATAGGCGTTTTTATTCAATAAGTTGTTGATTTAACTAAAACAACATTCATTAACGTATGTACTAAGTAAATGCACGTAGCACTTGGTAAATAGTAAATTAAATTTGAATCAAATTTAATACATTTTTTTGAACAATTTAACTCAAGAAAATGTATCAAAATTGACTCAAAGTCTTTAGTTTATTATTTACTAAGTACGTGCGTTAACATGGACGTTGTTTATTTTTAAAACTAACCAAGATTAATTTATATACATAGAAGTTGAAAATAACAAAATGTTATTTATTTCAAGGGATTGATTCAAGGGATTATTATTGCTCTTTCGATATTTAACAGTGTAATTCTAACAATATGAAACAAAAGAGCGCTCCTGAAAAAATGTTAATTTTAACATTTTTATATGTCTCGGAAAAAGTCTATTATACCTACGTCCTTAAGTTAAAATTAACATTTTTTTGTATTGTGTGTGGCCGTGTGTATATAAATAATTGTTTAATCAGGTTATGTATTTCATATAAATCGATTTGGTAAATTACATAATTTTCGAATTGAATCATTATCTCTGAATATTTTTCTTTGCTTAATCGTTCGCAATCGGGATTTATACAAATATTGTTATTATCAAATATTGTCGTTATCAGTTGTGTTGCCGTATCAAAATGTTTGATCGTATGATCTCGAGTATATTTGCCGTGTATTTTCTTAAATCAGCTGGCTAGTTATATCCAAGGCCAAAGGCAGGGAGATATAAATCGCTGTAGAAACCGCAACGTTCAAGCGAAGTGGAAAATGAAATTCGTCCCGCTCTCACGCAGTGCGCAGATAAAAATAATTCGCTGACTAAGATCTAGGTTTCGGCGACTCTATTATTACCTCGAGTCTCATCGGCGGTAGAAAGAGATCGCGCGCGTCATTTACATGAAAATCGAACGTTTCTTCTCGCGATAATGAAGATGAACCCTGTAAGGGTAACGCTTGTCTCTTACGAATTGGATATTTATTTTCGTTTATTTGTAAAAGTCTGTCATCTTGCTTGGAAAACAACTGAGAAATGCAGACCGAATGTTGAATTATTAGTTAACGAATTATTAGGTACTAAAAGTATAGAGCGTGTTTGAATAAACTTATACACATTATGAAAGGAATTAAGTGAAATTTTTACAAACTTCTTATTCGAAATGTATTTTCCTTTCCGAATAGGGGAAGGAGGATCATTTAAAACTTACAAGTGCAATTTAAAATGGGAAGTCAAATCTCTCTCTCTCTCTCTCTTCGTTGAATTATATCTTGTTATGTTGAATATTTTTCTGATGATTTTTATATTGGTATTAATTGCGTTTTTTCTAGTTCGGGATCATATAAATTGAAACTAACGAAAATTATTTAAATTTTTATATGTAATTGAATAAAACAGGTTAATATATTAACTTAACGTAAAATGATTAATTAAAAAAAACAAAAAATTTTGACATGGATACTCAATTACACAGAAACTCGACATTGAAAGCTGACGAGTAATGTTTGATGAAAATATTCAGCGCGTTTTCGAAACTCACGAAATTCATTGCGGCTAGAATTTTTTTCCATGATCAAAAACGGGTTTATTCCAGGCCGTAATTGCGGCAAGGAGAAGCTCGTTTTAGTTGGCTCCTTTATTCGTGGCGTTGAATTTATTTCATAGCCTCGCGCATTTCCACAGATACCGAGGACACGGCGTAAATTATCTCTCGTGTTTCGCGCTACGATTCGAATTTCCATAAAGTCGCGGCTGTTTCACATATTTATTTCACGTATTTTTATTGGTAGCACGTAGTATTGTGTTTCCAAAGGTACTGCAATCCTATTAAAAGCTTCTGATATTTATTCGTCCGACTAATTACAGCCGCAGCTACTATTTTACAAATAGGAAAGAATTACAACATCATGATTTCGTACTGATTTTTTCGAAAACTAGTCACGTTTGGAATGGAGAATTGTTTATCCATGATTTTTTCATACAACTATATAAATTCAATTGAATTAATATTAAATGATTAATATAACCATTTCATAAATGCAGCAGTTCTATTTTGAAACAAATTTTTAATAGGACTCTTCCTAAATCGTAAACATAAGAATTATACACTTTCGTATGACATTCTACTTAAAATATATTTTTAATAAGTTGAGAGAGAGAGAGAGAGAGAGAGAGAGAGAGAGAGAGAGAGAGATTTAAGTGTGCTAATATAAGTAACGAGAAAGAATTTTGAGAACTTGTTGCAATAAGCTTGAATATTCGGTGGACCTTTAATATCCTAAAAAAAATTAAGTGTCAGTAAAGTTTTTTTTTTGCTACTTATGCTACATTTATCTATTTTAAATATTTAATGTCTCACTCTTGGCGACTGAATAACATCAGAAATAATTGTCCTTTAAAAATGTTTAAATACTCCACGATTTAATAATTATCTCGACAAGATGACGAATAGATCGCTGTGGTCGCTGATTAATTCAGGCAGATACGATTTCCATGATTTTCTCTCTTTCTCTTCTTGCACGAATGCATATTTGCATTTCCCCGTAATCGTTATTTAATTCCGTGAAATTGTTTCGATTTCGTGAAATAGCTTCAAAAATTTTTGCGCGACTCAATATTTTTATAGGCTGCCTTTTTGCCATTCTGTCGCTGCTTCTAATAATTATAGCCTTTCAATTAACGACGATTATTATTATTATCAATTAATGACTTGTTAGTAACTATATGTTTTATTTTAATTGAAATTTTACATATAATTTATATAACTAAATTATTACTAAGAAAAAAAGAGAGACTGATTTATCAGAGTATACAAAATTATTATCTTTTAAGGCAGATTATTATTATTTACAGACGAAATATATAATTTTATGATTAACTCAATCTAAATGATTGCATATTATTTTCTAACAAATAATTTTATGAGGGAAATGTTTCCTGGTTCCGAGAAAGAATTTATAGCACGTATAATTTTCGTGTCGTGGAAGGTGACACGATCAATTTTAACGTTATACAACTTGTTCGCTTGTGATCAGAGCCGTACGACCTGATAAAGACCGTTATCTCGTAACATTGTTGCGCGTTTATCTACGTAAAGAAAAGAGAAGCTCTATTTTGTTTCATTCTTGGCGACAGACAGACCATAACTTGAAGCGTTATCGTCTCCTTAATAGATAACAAGTGCGATAAATCAGGAAGCTACTCAAGAGACGAATACGGTTTATTCCCTTTTTCTTTTATCCAGACTTTTCCCATTCTATATTTCCTACATTGTTAACAGTGTAGAGACAAAGAACATGAAGAACAAGCAGTCATAGACTACAATAAACACGCCAAAATAAATAATAAATTGATATAATTTAAATACATAATAATTTAATTATGAAAATTATTTTAAATGTCCCCAGTAACGATTCAAAGGATGTTTTGAATTTGCGATCCTCAAAAGACTTTAAAGTTAAATTATCATGGTATTTTACAAGTTAATGAAAATACGAGTAATTGTATTTAATAATAATAATTTTATTCTCTTTTGTGTCTAATATACATAATGTATGAATAATATTTGCAAAATAATTAAATGTTATTTATTAATTGCTTATACATTATCACAATTGGTTATTTGTGATGAGAGAAGAAACATTGATACATGGAATATTCCACATATATAGTCGATGGAAATAATCATTTATTTCGGATTTCTTATTCATGAGCATGTAATTTCTAGTTTAACATAATAAAATGAAATGGATAGCGTGTAATTTTCAATTACCTGATTTCAAGAAACCCCTATACTTAAAGATAGAACTTTGATGTGAAGGTTAAGATGATATAGCGGTGGTCCAGGAGCATAATCGATTACTCGAGATAATAACGGAGCGATGGATGACGGTCAAGGAAAAGTAAACGGAAGCCGTCGAAGAGAAAAGACAAACAGATCTTGTTGAATCTTTTCTTTTCTCCTTTCTTTGTCCTGGTTTCTGTTTTCTTAAGAACAACGTATCTAAAAGTCACGTTCCGAGTTAGTTCGAAAAAATACGTATTTTTTAGATAGAGGGTTTAAATTAATAACATTAATTACTTAATTACATTATTTATAAATAATATAAATTATAGATCCTTAACAATAAAGAATTGTTAACTTTTCGTAGGCGCAAATATTTTTATAGGCACTTTGGGTTTTATAGGTGTTTTTTTTGTCCAGTCTAAATTTGTTTATTGTTCTAGGCTTACAAAAAATCTATAGAAATTCAAGATTACTTTTCAATATTTCTGCTACATTGTCAAATAGTTATTTAGTTTAAATGTTAAAACTTTTATTTGATAAAAATTTAAATTTGTGCCAAGGAATTTGGGAGTAGTTTGTCTATGGATCAAAAAGACTTAGTATGCCTGCGAGAAGATTAATGACAACGAAATTTTGACAACCAAATACTGTTGAAGAAAAGCAAACAATGGGTTTCTTTTTTCTTTATTATATTGGCTTACAAAACCTTCTCTTTCTCGCTTTCGCCAAATATCAAATATCTATTTCACTTTACTTCCAAAAGTGCACACTAATTTAGCTATAGAAAACAGACCTACGATCGGCCCTTTCTCTCGAATTCTCTCTCCTTTCGCTTCCGCCCCAACGACGGACAATAGTGAAAGCCACGGTGTAGGTCAGGACGTCAGCCAGTTACTGGACGAAACTCGGTGTTGCGATTGTCAGCATGAGAGATCGTATGGTGGAACCATTGGAATTTCCCAGCTCGCCAATTTAGCGAAGTGATTGACAGACGACGGCTTGATGGCGTTTGACTTCGAAACTCACCCACTAGTATCAACAAGGATGAGTTACTTCGAATGGTTGAATCCACTTGAATCGCCTGGAACTGCTATCATTGTTCCTTCGCCTGTTACGTATCGTATGAAAAAGTATATAATTTTCGATTTCTCTTCTCATTATTCAGTAATTATCGCTGCATGATAAGATCGTATCATTTATTGGCTGTAATAATGACGTAACTCAAAAATTGTTTTTTTTTTTAAATTACTTCTAGAAAAATTAAAGAATGAAAACGTGAAGAAAAAAAAAGAAAAAACATATTTTAAAAGAAAAATGTTTTAAAAGATGTAAAATTTAAAGAAACATACTTTAAAAGATAAACATTCTTTTATTCTTGTATAATTAATTATTACCCTAAAATTACATTTCGAAATTAATCTATTAAAAAATTTTAACGATTCAAAATATTTAATTTATGGATAATTTCGTTTTTTGAATTGTGTCGTTATAGCAAATGGGCGATATATTGTGTGGCTAAGCAACTATTATATACAATACGTGAATAATAGAAAAAAATGATACAATAAAAAGAACGTTTTTATTGTTAGTTGCACGAAAAAACGAACAATCGCGTGAAGGTAGTATTAAAAGACCGGATAAAATCTTTATGTCGACTTATAATAGATTGGCTAGACGTATGAGAAATTTGCGAATAGAAGTTGACACAAAAAGACCAACATTTTTGTTTCACATGATCCAAATTGGTCCGAATCCAGTCTTATGAATTCAAAAATAAAAAACCTATCCGAGGAAAAACCTTTGATTGCTATTTTTACTCTTATTTTATATTCCATATTTTTACTCTCATTTTATATTCAAATTTTGATTCAAGCATAAATACATTTTGGACAGAATAAGAGTTGATAAAGATTGAATAAAATTATGCTTGTGTTATCGCGTTTTCAATAATTTAATTAATTATCTATACGAATAGAAAGAATCTTTATGTAAGAAAAACGATTATAGATTATAAAATGCTGAAGTTTGCTATTTACATGACAATTTATGATGTTCGAAATAAACGTGGCGATTTTAGAACAGACGTGACAAATTAATTTATTTATACTCTATTTAAAAACAAATAAATATCCTGAAATTTCTACTTCGCTTGGTTCTTTTATCTTCGATTAGCTTGAACAGAATTTTGTCACAAAACTGGAAATTAGAGAAATATTAATATTAGCGAATTAAGGAAATCAGCGAATAATCAGGGAATTTTGCAAAATATTTTGAAAAATTACAATTCTTGATTGTAAAGAAGTTCAATATTCGTACATCACACTTATGCAATTTTGCAATATACCTACTTAACAATTAAATGCAAACAATTAATGGCCAACTGCTTGCATTTAATAGTAACGTATATTGCTATGTTAAATTGATCTCTCGACAAAATATTTGATGGTTTCCAAATCAGGATGAAAACATAAAGTTTCAAAGTAAAAAAAGTCAGGGAAAATATAAAATTTTGTCTGAAATCAGGAAAAAATTATGGAATTTTAGGATGAGAAATTAGTGAACTCTGTTCAAGTATTTCTATTGTCCGATTCCTGCCGTGTATTGTTACATTTTCACATTCGCTGTGCGCGGGACCGCACGTGTATCGATCCGGTGCATTATATGCAAGACGGTTTTCGCAGTCAACCGCCCGCCGAAACCGACAGACGCCGCCGCCACCATTGCCGTTTCGCGCCGAGCACTGTTTTCGCTGTAAAGCGCTTTGTTCGAAAATTAATCCTATAGGTGAAGTCAACGGATACATCTCGAATTTCAAAGCGAGTTTAATGCGATATTATGCACTTCATATCGAGCGACGTGGTGGGGATTGCATTGCAATTGATAATTTTTAATTCGAATCATTTGCGAGAGAAACACTCATGTTCTGTCTTAATTCTTTTAGACCTGATTACTGAAATCATGTTAAAAAAATTTTGTTTAATTCATACTCACTTTAATTTGTACTGAACAATTAATTTTTTTTCAGAATTTTGACTACTTTTTCAACAAATACATTACTATGTATATTCGATCTCAGATGATATTGAATTAAATAATTTTAATCGATGTTTTCAAAATTGATATAATTACATTACAATATACACAGGTCTGAAGAGATCAATCACTCATGGAGGTCAATTGAAGCACTAAAATCGTGAATAAGAAACTTATAGCTTTTTAAATTTATGAAATTATAAAAATGGCTCTTTTATGCATGTTTCTACCAGTATAGATTAACTTTAATCTTAATTTACTTTTATCTTTTTTTATGTCTAAGGATTAGAAAAGGAATAAAGAGTATTTTAAACCTAGATTAAAGTTAATCTATATTGGTGAAAGACACCATTACTTTATATGGTATTTTAATCGATGGAACTCTTTTTAAAATAGATTAGAAATTCTAAAATTTGTCGAGAAAAGGGTAACTTGAATTTTGCTAATTTTTTTTAATTTTGAAAAAGTGAAGTCAACTTCACAGAGGTCCTCGCGGAACATTAAAAGATCTCGTTGGGAAGCTTTTTTTTACTCTGCGGCCGCGTAAATATGTACATACATACGCGCTCGTACACGTACGCATATGCATAGGCTCATACATAGTGAAATCAGCCACGTGCAATTAGAGTTCCTTTCCTCAGAGAGAAGTGAATTAATTGGCGCCGTCCGATTTTTTGCGACGCTGTTGAATTATTTCTGTGTTTCGTGTTACATTACGCGCGACATGTTAATTATCGTAATTATGGATCGCGCACGCGAAACGCGCGCGCATAATGCAGGTGTCTTGTCGTTCGCGCAATATCCCAAAACAAATTGCCGCCGCGCTTATTACTCATAAACGACGATTAATCGTCACAGCTAAAAACAGTGAGCTATCTGCTTTTAATTATTTACACCCCGGCATAAATAGGCTTTGCCATGGATATGTAAGTTGATTATTAATGAAGCTCTTTTTTTATCATTGATGAAATCGATTTACATTCATTTTTGCTAACCAAGAATGTAACGTTTATTTCTATTAATTAAATTATTTATTATAATTATTTTTCGTCTTGTTTCTATTTTTTATTATGTATCTTTTAACTCTTTTCTTAATGATTACAATTTTATTTGAAAATTTAATTCAATTATGTAATTATTTCTCTTAATCATTTAAAGTACATTATTTTTCTATATTATTTTATAATAACTTTTGGCAAAATCCGAATTAAATATTTTTTAATATTTTATATCTTATAAGAAGATATAAAATCTTCTTATAAAGATTTTTCTTCGACTTGAAATTATTTTAGTTTGTTGTATTCTAGTACATAAATGTAATGTCTCTTCGATTATAATTTCATTTGAAAACTTAGTTTAATTGTTATTTAATTATGTCTCGCTTATGATTCTTAATTATCAATTATATTCAAGTCTATTATTTTTCTATCTTTTCGCAATAACTTTCGCAAAATCCAAATATCTCGTTAAATATCGTAAGTAATATCGATGTTTCTTCATCTTGACTTGAAATCATTTTATTGTATTTTGTTTATGTAGTATCTTTTCAATAATTGTAATTTTCAAATTACAAATGGGCCTTTAAGAATCGGCTGCAATAATTGCACGTTTATTTTGATTGATCTAAAACAATTCTCTATAAATAATATATTTGTCGTTTTTTGAGATATCGGGTGTTGAGACTGATAATTAAGATATCTCCCAGAGAAAGATGGTTGTATATGTCAAACTTGATGACATTGTTTTCAATAATAATAGTGGTATCTAAAAAATTGATAGTTTTATTGCCAATCTCACATGTAATTTGTATTCTAGGATGGTAAGAATGAAATTTTTGTAGTACAAGGTTGGCTTCAGATGAAGGAATAGCCATAACTATGTCAACATATCTATAATAGAAAGGGATATCAAAATTAAGATCTTCAACACTTGTTCCTCTAAGTCCTGCATTACAATGTCAGCTAATATTAGAGATAATGGCGAACTCATAGATGTATAGTGTATCGAATTTCTGTTTGTAAATCTGGTTATCAAACGAGAAATATATTGAATTAAAAACAAAATCTATTGCTTTGAGAAATTCTTTGGTATGTTACATTTCTTAGAGATAAAGTTCCATCTACTTTCAACACTTCTCAAAGCTAAATCTATGGAAATGTTCGTGAATAGAGAAACAACATCTAATGATATTAAAATAATGTCTTTATTTAACTTTTTATTATTAAGTTTGTTCACAATGTCAAAGCTATTTTTAACGTTGCTTGCAGGAGTAGGGATATTTTTTTCAATTTTTCAATTTTTTATTTTATGTAGAAACGTGAAGAAACTAAATAATGTACTATCTGTAGATGAAACAATAACTCTTAATAGTGTCCAATTTTATGTACTTTTGGGACTCCATACACTCTTGGCAGTAAGCCATCGCTAGTATTGAGTGAACGATACGTAGAATCAGTGATAAACTTCGAATCCTTCCATCTCGTAAGAATATTCTTCAAGCCATTTGTAATTATTCTGATTGAAAATTTTTTAACTACAGAATATGTTGAATCGTCTTGGAGTATTTCCTTCTTAGTATTCATGTATTTATCTCCAGGTCAACCGTAATATTTCCTTTATCAGCTTTTGTGAAAATGATGCACAGCAATTCCTGTAAATTTTTAATTATTTTTCGACTCTAATATTTAATTATTATATTTAAGGTCAAATATCGTTGATCATCCAGCTTATTAACTGGTTATAGGAACTTTGATGTCGGAGTGTAATAGGATGAAGATTTTTATGGATTTTATGTAATACATTCGCTGATGAAGGCTAGAAGTTAGTCGAAACGTTCGACAAATATATTATTTATAGAGGATTGTTTTAGATCAATCGAAATAAACGCGCAATTATTACAGCGCCGATTCCTAAAGGCCCATTTAATGTAATTTATTAATTGTTTCAATATAAGAAATCTTATTTTGTAAGAATTACAATTTGGTTTGATAAATTTAATTAAATTATTATTTAATCACAGAGGTCTCTCATGATTCTTATTTGCCATTAAAATTATTTGTCCGTTATTTTTCTATCATTTTGCAATAACTTTCGACTGGAAAATCCGAGTGTCTCGTTGAATATTGTAAGGGTTCTTCTTCATCCAACTTGGCGAGGACGGCGCGCGCGACAGCTTCTGTTTCCTTCTCCCGCTCTCTGAACTCGCCGTTTCACTGACTTATATACATTACACCGCATCGAGCACGAGCCACTACCACCAGCGGCCTGCTAGACTGTCACGATAGTCCACTACCATTATATCGGACGGCATTGCGCCTGGCGGTTTCCGCGTGGCGCGGTGCAGCGCGCTCGGACGAGGTAGAGGAATAGTGGCATAGGAATAGAGGTGGCGGAGGTGGTGGAGGAGCAAGAGGAACAGGAGCAGGAGGAGGAGAAAGAGGAGGAGGACGTGGAGTAGGTTGCGCGCGCGGCCATTTTGATAACCTCCCACTCCTCTGTCTCGCTCCCTTCTCTCTGTATGTATCTCTCGATCCGATATAACTCTCGCTCCTTCCTTCTCGTGGTTTCTCTCAGTTCAATCTCTTGCCGACCGTTCCCTCTCTCTCTCTCTCTCTCTCTCTTTTCCACGTGCACGCACACAAAAATCACCGGACGCATACCGACTCGCGCGCCTTTTTCTCCTCTCCTCGTGTTCTCGCGGCGTGTGCAGCTCTCAGTGATTTTCTCTCTCTCTACATCTCATGTCTTTCTCTATCTCCCACGTTTTCTCGTTGAAAGAGCGAGGAGTAGTCAGCCGTCTCTGTGACGGTGGTCGCTAGTGTCGCGGATTTTCCCCTCCGTCCTCCTTCCCGCGTCCCGCTTCCTTTCCTCTTTCCCACTCTTCGCTCTTCCTCGTTCGGTCTCCATCCCTCTCCACGCCGCGCTCTCTCGGATCGCCCGACACGCGCTCGCTTCTCTCGCGTACCGATACACAACGGGCACCCACATATACGTACAACCGTGTGTCTGTGTATATCTCGTTCGGCGTGCGCGTCTATCTCGCTCCCGTCCCCTGCGCCCTTCGCCCCGTCTCGACCGGAAGGTGCCAGTTTCTCGTCGACCATCGTCTGGTGCGGAACGCTCGTTCCTACGTTTCGTTCGCGGGTCTCGTCACTTGTCTCGATAACCCGTACGATTTCCAATTCACGTGAGTGTGCATCTTTGTCTCCTTTACGTGCGTGTGTGTGACCGTTTATAGATAATTGCGTGGAAGAGAGAGAGAGAGAGAGAGAGAGAGAGAGAGAAAGAGAAAGATAATCGCGTTGTCTCGCGCGAGACACGCAGTGTTGGTGCGGATATCAGTTTCCCCCTCTATCCATCGGAATAGTGTTTTCCGCTCCGCCACTTTCAGTCGCTGGATTTCCCGTCGTCTATCTGTCTCGTTATCGGGATATGTCATCGCCGCGAGTGCGCGACGCAGTGTTCGCGGAATAGTTCTCTCATCGTCCCACGAGTGTTACCTTCCGAAGGTTTTTTTTTTAATTCTCGGATTTTCATTCCGATTTTTTCCGGTGTGCAACGAGCAGGAGAGCGCGCGCTTCTTGGATTAGCCGCTCCCCCTCGTGCCGCTTACGTCACGACGCGCCAACCCGGCGAGAGAATGAGAGTGCCTTCGCCGTTGTTGACGAGTACCTCGTGTGATTATCCCGGCAATAATAGTGATAACCCGACGAGATCGCTCTCGGTCTACGTTACTCGGACGACGACAGCAGACGTCATTGCTGCTCGTTCCTCCTGAACGCACGGTGAGAGTCGAGTCCTCTTTCCTTTGCGAGAATTACGAGTTGGTGGCCGGTTAGCTCGTGATGGTTCCGTTGCGAAACGTTCGTGTAATCGGCCAACGTCACGCCGCGAAATGTCGCTCCAGCTTAATCCTTGTTACTCGGAAAAGCTGGTTCACCAGCGACCTACAATTTAATAATTTGTCAGGTAGCCTGTCACGCGCGATTATTCAAGGTCGCGAGAAACATTGACTGCATTTAGTAAAAAAAAAAAGTTCTGTAACTGTTGTGAGATTCTTTAATGCGATTCGTTTTTGCTCGTTAATTCGTCACTGGATCTGAATGTATAAACCAGTCCATATTGAAAATCATACAATAGTTGCAAAGATGTTTTTTTGCTGTCATTGATTAAGCTCAACAGAAAAAGCAATTCTGCAACTATTATGAGATTCTTTAATGTGATTAATTTTATATCATTTTACAACAAGTTCATGTACTTACTGTAACATGTAATTATTGATGAATATACACAATAATTTATGTATTGTTAACTCATATGTTGCTGTTTTTTACTTTTTACGTCATGATTCTCAGCCTTATTTTATTATTTATAATTGTAACCGGATTATTTAAATTTGTAAGAAGCTAAAGGCATTTAAATTTGTAAGAAGCTAAAGGCAAGAAAACAATCATATTAAAAATCTTACATTTGTGAAACTACTTTTTCAGTTGAATGCATTCATTGATGACGAGTTTCGTGATTATTCACGAAGAACATCGGCTGTATTCGATAAAAAAACTAGTTTTACAACTGTTGTGAGATTCTTTAATATGATTAGTTTACACTTTTCAACATATGCAATATATATTTATACTGTTGTGTTTAATTATTGGTGAATATACACAATAATTCACGTACTGTTAATTCGTACTTTCTCTCTTTTTACTTTATGATGCTCAGAGTCTTATTTTGTTATTGGATTTATACTTTATTATTTAATTAATAGATATATTTAGATCTGTGAGGAACCAATCATATTAAAAAATCTCACATTTGTAAAGCAGCTTCTTTGCTGAATACAGTCATTGATGAGTTTTCGCTGTTCAGAAATATTGATTTATGCAATACGAGCGTTAATGATGATTATATCACAATATTTGACACTTAAGATGTGTGAGAGAGAGAGAGAGAGACGAAAAATTGTGGAATGTATTCTCTTAAGCGATGTCTAATATACAATGAGATTTTAAAGCGTAAAATTTAAGTTTAAGTCTTAAGTAAGAAAATGACGAATTATAGTCAATTATTGTCCTCATTCCGACTGTGATTGATTAATTTCTTACGGCTTAAGATTTAAATTTCACATTTTTAAAATCTCGTAGACGCTGCTTTACGAAATTAGAGATTTTCAGAGATTTTGAAATGTTACATTTATGCGATAGATCTCGTAATAATTTGTTTATCATCGAATTACACTAAATATATTCGCGAAAGTTTTTGTTTTAAATTTTGTCTCTTATAATAGTGTTTAGATTATTTATTTAGCTATCGAGGAGGGGGGGGAGGAGACTGATAGCCGCATAACAGTTGATTTCTCAGTAATCACAGAACAATGTAAGGTCACTGAAGAAATTCTACGTTAGCTCGATGCGATAATCATTTATTTGTTTGAAAACATTAATCCAATTAAGCATTGACTGCCCTGACGTTTATCGCATGAACGTATTGTGTTGCATTTCTATTTAACCTTCACGATTAAGATGAGTCTGTCATCTACAGATATTAAATATCATCTCTGAATAATGAGCGGTTGTATAGGAAGCGTCGTCCAATACGTGTTGAACGTTGTCTCGAGATAATCGATCGGCTCGAAAAGTCAGGGTCGTCCGTCGCGATTTGCGCTTTCAATTCCACCGTTGGTTAGATGAAATGCCGATCGATCGATTGATAGCCGACACGTGCAACGAGATGTACCTTGCACCTAACCGGTAACTTCTTATATTTCTCGCGGCTGGAAAACCGATTGATTAACACGCGTGAAAAGTCTAGGACGACGGCAACGACGACGACGTTGCTCGTGATTATTATCACGGTCTCACTCTCTCCTCGCTGCGTCTCGCTTTATATTGCGCAAGTGTTTTTGCGATAATCCGCTATTTTACAAGCGTGTTTTGCAGAACAACGTCTTCTGGAGAGTGTTATTATACATTACAGAACGCACGCTCGATTTATCTGTGATCGGTAATAATCTTAACTTTTATTATTAGCATTCGCATGATTGAATCATTCGTGTTTTGTGCATTTCTTTTCTTTGAAATACTAGGAGCACCTGGCTAAATAATGCTCTGTTCTTTTCTTTTTCTTTACTTTTACTTTCTAAAATGTTAAAATATGAAGAAAAATATATCTGGATTAATTGGAATTCTAGTTGCAAATGAATGAATTAAAACTTTTTGGATTACTCTATTAAATTCTAGTGAGATAACCGGAATTCTTATTGATAAATCAGAATCTTCCGACTTATTCATTTTTAACTAAACATTTTTTCAGTATGTTTTTGTGTACTTGTAAAAGACAAAAATTAAAAATCGTGTCGAAAATATGCACGACCCATTGTGTCGTAAAAAGGATCGGAAAATCATTGTGTGTTAAGGATTAATCTTGTAAGGTGTAGAGTGGTTACAGAATTCCAGATGTATCACCTATTTTCCTTTAAAACCTATTTTCCTTGTTTTGAAAAAAAATAGTTTATTATTGCTCAGAAGTCTCGATTATTTTTACATTCTTCTATCTTATAAGGATATAACTAAACACAATATACAATTAAAGAAATACAACTATAAAATTAAAAATTTTTTAGCTGTTCTGAGCTCCCGGAGTATCCGCAAGTAATTTGCGTATCTTTAAACCATTTACTTAAAGATTAAAAAAGAAACCTACTGCATTTTACAGTTGTCCCATTTGATCAAAAATTTTCAAACATTTTCCTGGAATTTTTCAAGCTTGTTTTTTTTTTTAGCGGTTTTTGTATCAAGCGAGAAACCGCTCGATTTACCGCCCAAAAATCCTGCCGTGTAAACACACCGCTATTGTTTGATTCGACGCTTAATTTGCGCGACAAAAGCAAAAGTTCCCAAAATAGCGACGCCAACGAAACAATGCGTCCGCGCCAATTGTGTGATTCATCTTGCGGCATTTAACATTGTCAAAGCTCCGTTTTTATGAATCACTTTCGTCGAATGTGTGCTCGCCATTCTGACAGAAAATCCGACATAGCGGAGAAAGCAATTTTCTTACTGTCGTCGTCGCCGAGCGATAACACTTTGTCGTCGGGCAGCGACGTTGCAAGTATTCGCTCGCATTTTAATGTCCGTTGTTTGTTTGGATGGCGGATAAATCTCCGGTCGAACGACGTGCTTTGGTTGTTTGATGTTTATCTAGGACTTAAAGATAGATTTTCATAGTGCTAGTCGTGAAATATGCAGCTGTCCAAGAAATATGAGTTAAATGTTGGTGTATTTTTTTTGTGAAAAAGGGAAGACTGATTAGCTGAAAAATTTATTAAGGAAAGATATCGTAAATTCTCGAGTTTGTACAAAATTCCATCCTGTGCTACGATTCTAAAATGACAGGCGTAACGATTTTTTCTTTATAGCTAAGAAAACCATTCTCGAAAATAAATACTTGGCTATGAATCAACTCGAAATAGAGTCACGTGTTAAACTTCAACAAGCATCGTGGGATTCATCCCTTTAGCTTAGTTATCTTTTACCATTCAGCTCCATTTTTAAAATGAACATTTACAGATTTATAAATATGAAGAAGCAATCACAAATAAGTAAAGAGTGTACGATATAAAGAATAATTATAATTATATAATTTTATTAACAGTTTAATTTTCATTTAATTATACTAATATTTGTTTACATAAAAACGATAATGTTCGTGCTCTATTCGATATTACTGATGATATTAAATTTTTATCACGCTTTTGTTGCTGGTTAAGTATTAGCTACAAGTAATCTATTAGCTACGAGTAATGGGTTAAAAAACTGCATAGGCCGGATGCGCTGCTTTAAGAGGAAAACGCCGAGGACGTTGGGTGCCGCTTTGTGCTACCGCGTTACAAGAAGCAGGAAAAACGTCACAGGTCGTTCCAAGCGACGTTTTACGGCCGATCCATCTCTGTCCATAAAATAAATCTCGTTATTTTACGAACCGGCCGCGTGTCCCGGATTTTCCCTCCCGAGACTTTATCGTTGTCCAAGGACGATGAATCTTCTCTGCTTCGGCCGCATTTTTCTCAGAGCACAGGTAGGAGAGTATGTCCTTTGATGACGTCATAGAAGCATGAGGTCGAAGGCCCAACTATGGCGAAAGATGAGAATGAAACGTGAATAATAGGTATAAAACTGTTTTTGAGCTACATTGACAAACTTTCACTGGCCTTCATTTTTTCCTCAAACAAAATACTGCATAACTTTTCTTCAGACAAAATTTTACTGGAAATTTAAGCTCTCTTTACGGAAAGAACGATTTTGCTGTTGTTTAAAAATTTAGTAAGATACAAATCAGAAAATAATTTTATTTAGACCGTCAAAATAAGAACTCTTAAATTGATTGCTAAAATGTTAAAACTTTTTCTAATTAACATTTTAATTAACATTTTAAGCATTAACATAATTACTTTGATGATCCAAACAAAATTATTTTCAGACCTGTATTTAGTTTATTATAAATATTTAAATACTTTTTAAAAAATTGTTCTTTCCATGTTACATTTTTATTATCTTTATTATTATCAAATAATTATTTTGGGCAACTTAGCATTAAATTAAAATTTAATTATTTTTTTATGAAATAAAGATTAAAATTGTATATTTATAATGTCATTATTAAGCATAATTATTTTTAGTTATAATATTTGTATCGTATATCGATGCATTTTATTGTCAACTACATTGTCATATTTATTTCTTAGTGATTTATAATTTTTGTGTCTCTTTTTGTGTTTCTATATATGATATTGGCGAAGAAAGAATGATTCAGTTAGCGGAATTTTACGATCTTGAAACTAGGTCTTGAAACTTCATCTCGATTCGTCATCCTGTTTCACATCTTCTTGCTTCTTCTCTCGCTCGGATTTTCCCGCTGCGCCATCCGGTACATGCGCTATCATATACACGACCCAATCTCATTATCTACCTTCTGTGTTTCAGTAATAATAATTCATTGTATCGATAAAATTGCCTGGAACTGCAAATGTTTAATTTCCTTTTTCCGAAGCGCAGTTACACTTTTAGACATGCCGATAATTGCTAATTAATTATGCCCGGTTAAACAGAGTGTTGACGTCACTATCAACGTTATTTTTCTTAGAACACGAGACATAGGAAGTATTTGTCTTCTGTTATTAATAACTGATTTGAGAAAGTGTATAAATAATTTCACAAAGAAAACAGTCTATACTTTATATAGGCATACTGAGTCTTATTTTGATCTCAATAGATCACGAAATTTGATCTTAACGGATCATGAAGATTGACGAAATTTAATTCTCAAATTTCTTGACACAAATTTAAATTTTTATTAGATAAATGTTTTAACAGATTGAGTTAAATAACTATTTGATGGCAATGTAGCAGAGATATTAAAAAAGTAATTCTGACTTTTTCTAGTTTTGAAAGCTTAGAAAAAGTAAAAAAATTTGAGTTGGGCAAAAAAGACCCAAAGTGTTTACGGAGTAAATAAAAATATGTGTGCTATGACAGTTTAATATTTTTTTTTGATAATAATACATATCTGCTTTTAGTTAAAAAGATTATATAATAATAACTTAAAGAAATTTATTTGCTTACACATGCATATTTCTATTTCGTCATACAACTTTTCGATTCTTCCTAAATGTTCAAAAATTAATAACTATCATAACTATAGCGTAAGTTTGACAGGTATTTTTTTCGTTCGATCGAAAGAAATTACAGCGACAATAATTGAAATAACAAATGCATTTTACGTTGACTTCAATCCTTCTTGTTCACTATCGCGTGTCGTCGCGCTAACTTCGCGTTACATAAGTGAGAAGACGAGGAGTAGGACGACCGAAAGGAGGGAGAAAGATACGATGTTAATGCCGAGAAGTCATGGTTGCCTTTTAAAAATGGCCGCGAGAGACGCATCAACCTCAGTCAAAAACATCAGACAAAGCGTTCCGATTATCTTATGCGCATCCTGTGTGTATTTAGGTTAAATACGAGGAAATCGAATACTGAGAAATAACAATTTATTTTTCAATTATCATATATTAGAAACATTGGTATTAATATTTAAAAGAATAGAAACGTTAAGTTAGTTAAAACTAGAATTAGTTAATGAAACATTTTTATAGCTTGCATAAATATTGTGAAGGATTTTATATTTTTAAATTACATTAAAAATCTATATATTTAAAAATAAACTTATACACTTTTCATATTTTTGAATTGAACTAAATAATATAGTAAGAACCTATTATATCATAACAAAATTATTTGAAACGGTTTTCAAGTTTGCGGCTGTTTCCCGTCATAGGACATTTGAATTGCACCAATGATTTACGAGCATAGGTCTCGGATGGGAAATGCAGGAAAATAAGTGAAAACACTTTAGGAATATACTCGATAGAAAAGGAGATGCAACGACAGTGATAAATTTTATCGGTGTTATGGACGCGTGCGCTATCTCGTCTCGCAGAAAATTCAGGATCCACGCGAAGAAAGTCTTTTATGATGATCATTAAAAGAATTCAGTACGACGCGGGAAAAATCCTGCGGTCGTAAAAGTATCAAAGAATGCAGTTATTATCGGACGATGAGACGACGATGATTCCCGACGAACCGAGGAATTGTCGTCGTAGCGGAGCCTTTTTCCGTACAAAGTGTTGCCGTGGGGCGTTCGACTTCATAATAAAATTACGACTTTGTGGTACGGCTAACACGAACAGAGTTTGTTCCTGTGCGGCGAAACACGCTCCGCTCGCTGCGTCAGGTGGATTTGATTTGATTTGAAAATGGCGTTTGAGAGGCGAATCGGCACGACGCGTGATATATAATCCGACAGCATAAGAGCGCTGATAATGTCCGATAATGTGCACCCGCCCGTCGTGATAATGAACGCGAATGAATTGAGTGCGCCCGATGAGTTTGAGTTTCTGATATATGCAGTTAATGAACGATTTATTATTATTATTGGTGCCGTTTATTTGATGCGCTTTGGAATTAATTTTCTTTCGCTCTCTCTCTCTCTCTCAGATGATATATTTTAGTTGAGCTTGAATATAGAAATTAGTTAAAAATTTTTTGATAATATAGTTGCGATATCAGCGTGATGTAAATCCAATTCTTCCATTTTCCGGCTATTTTTTAGAGACAATAAAACACAACAAAGAGCCATCGAAATCATAGAATTCAGGCAATCATCGCGATTCATTTTAAAGTAATGTTCTAGAATATATCAACACACCGAGAAAAATGTTTTTGTAACTGTAATTGCATAAAATAATTATAGTTAGAGGTTCCATTTATAGTTTTTATTGATGTAATGTAAATAATGATAATTATATTTATAATTTTATCAAAAAAATTAACCCTGAAAAAAACTGTAATTATAATTGCAACCATTTTTCTCAGTGCACCTATTTAGCGCAATCGCGGGATTATAATTTAGGTATTTTCCATTTAAAAGTACTGTATTTAATATCGCTAAACTTGACAGCTTTTTAATCAATTTTTAATAGCATAAATAAAAACGATGTATTTTTGGCGCAGAAGGATTTCTCAATTCGTTTTCTCTCACGACGGATATCTTCTGCTTTTTATGAGCAATATGCGCCTTTACACGTATTCATAAGTTCAGCTCAAGCACCGAGCGTGTGCCGTGCATTGCGTAATCGATTATGCCCACAATGAGTAAGCAGTAACTGGACGTACGGATTTCAATTATGCCGAGGTAATGCGAAGCTAAACGCGCATTGGGAGTTCTCTTTGGCATTGTCGTTAGACGCGTTTAATGCCAACCCGGTAGAAAAGAAAATTGAAATCCCGACTGAATTGAAAGAGCCACTGATGGTCCATGAATTCGATGGCCGAAATTTCAATCTCGTTGCGTGACTTTTCAAAGGCAAAATCCACAGTAATATAGTATGTATATCTCGATTTTCGTACGTGATCGTATTATTGACATTATTTCTGTTATATAATTTATTAATAATAAAATTGATAATTTACATATCTATTATTTAATGACAAGTAGTACAATTAAATATATTTGAAATAATTGATTCTATTAATAATGAAAAGTTATTAAGATTTGATTTGTTTCAACTCGATTGTAGTATCATCCAAAAGATACAACAATTATTTTTATGAAATAGTTAATTTTATTAATTAGGCAAATGGAATGGTACGATTATCAGACTATCGATTATTTTATATTAAACTTCGGTATCTTGATAATTGCTTCACTTATTAAAAAAACATTACTATAAAATGACCTGATGACTATTTATTACAATAAAATTGCAGTTACGTTGCATGAAGTATAAATGTGTCGCATAAACATTTGCTGGAATAAACGTTTTGGGTTATTTCCGCGAATACAAGTCGATCGATCTTTAGATTAAGCGAATGCAATTGGCTTCTCGCAAAGATCCGTGCATTTAAACGAGAAACGTATTTCCAGGAGGCGACCGATTCGTGGAACGATCTCCAGCGGCCGTGTTTAATTTCGAACGTGCGAAATGTCGAACGTTGACGCGAGCGGCTGCGAGAGTAACTTAATAAATCGCTTTTAATAAGGAGTGTTCAAGGAGATTAGCGACGAATGGCAAACGCTACGAAACTCTCGGCTTTTGAAGGTCGTCACGCCAACCGGCGCCTTACTGCCGCCGTGTAAAATGATGTTAGTGTGTCAGTGTCAATGGATGCGAGTCATCGGGTCCGCGTCGTGTCGATTGTGATTCAAAGGGAAGATTATTTCGCTAATCCGCCGTAATATCAGCTCGTATCCGTAACGGTGTCAAGCAAGCGAGACGGACAACGGGAGGATGAGAAGGAGCGAGGAAGAGGGAAGAACGTGGGCAATGCATCTCTCGCTCGTAATATCTACATCATTAGGAGATTGAATCCATTTCCGATGTCACTGTCACATGCCTATTCGTCGACTTCGTGTCGTTGTCGCTACCACGAGCGCAGTTGCGGTTATTTCGGGTTTCTGTCACGACCTCGATACTCTAAAGATATACATTTAAACACGTGCAAAATCACGTGGATGTATTTGTGTACTCGGTAGATAAAACTTAAGTAAGATTTCATACGAGATAGATCGTTAGAAGCGCACTCGACGAGTTACGCGAGAATAATATTTAATGTCATTCTCGATTTGTAACAAACATTTATTCGCTTTTGTCGAGAAGCACGATACTTTAGATATCACGTGGAACGCAAGCATTTTGTGTCGATATTTCTCTACGATTCGTAATACGAAGCTATAAAAGTTGAATAAACAGAATTTCGAAAGAGGGAATCTCGAAATAACAGATTCGTGTATTAAGTCAACTATTTTCTATGTATTTTCTATGTGTTTGTTCTACAAAATTTTCTTCTCTCTCTTTCTCTTTCACAAATATACATTGAACAATAAGATTGCCACAGGAAAATTAGAAATCAGTGAATTATTAAGGAAATTGAAAACTGTTGGAGAAACTGTGAAAAAGTCAGGGAATTTTACAAAATTTTCTAAAATTTTCAAAATTCTTGGCTTTATTGAAAGAAAAATGTTGAAATATCATAAAGCAAATATTACTTAAGACGTTTCCTTCGATATTTATTAGTTGTGAAAAAATTTAATTGTAATGACGAAATACTCATTTTTGTGAAATATACCTAATTGTAAAAAATGAGATAAAGATGGCTTATTTGCTAAGAAGAAAATTCTATTTCGCATTTAAATAAATATTTATTTCAGTGAAATAAATATTTCTCACAAATAAATTTTTAAATATCTTTTTCTCAGTGTGTAGTATTTAAAAAATATATTCAGATAAATGCTTATTTCAGTGATATAGTATATGTGTGTACATATATGTACAAATATTTTTACGTTTGTGTTTATTCAGTAGATACTGTATGACTTCTTGAGATAGTTGGATAGTTAGGTAGTTTTCTTAGAATGTTACTTATTTGTTCGATTGACAAAAATTGAAAGAAATTTGCTTCTGCAATTAAATAATTTATATTGAAATGAATTTATGTGAAATTAATAATACTTATTTTGAAAATAAAATAGATGGTTTATTTGCTACAAATAAATATTTATTTCGTCTATTTTTCAATAAGGGATTTATTTCAGAGAAATAAACTTTATATCTCACAAATAAATTTTCAAGTACTTTTTCTCAATATAGTAATTTACATTGCTATGTTAAACTGATCTCTCGACAAAATATTTGACGATTTCCGTACATACAATAAATCGGGAAAATATATAAAAATGTATAAAAAATTTTTAAATATTGAACTTAAGAAAAATCATAAAATTTTGTTCTGGAAATCAGGCAAAAGATATGGAATTTAAGAGATTTTAAGATGAGGAATTTCTGACAATCCTGAGCAAGATATATCGTAGCAAGTTATATCGTAGAAGGAAATAGCGTATTTATATGCGTCATCAAGATCATAAACACGTCGCTGTGGCGTAGAGTGCGGTTACAGTGATTATTCCATCTCCTTTGTAAAATGACAATCACGCTGCTCGAAGCGAATCTTCGCTCTCGCGATTACATTCTTAGGTGTGCACACAAACTCTGCGCTTATCATAACATTAATAGTATACGGAAACACGTGAGGAAGGAGAATCGGGACGAAATTCGGAAAGGAAGGAGTGACGAAGTGCTCGAAGAGAAGCTGCCGAATCGCTAGGAATTCGTAATTCGCCGTTTAGCCTTCGTACCAGGCTCAAAATAAACGCGACAACTCACTCGTGTTCTCGCCTCTCCCGTCTTCTTCTTTCCTGCTTTTGCAGACCTCACGTATATCGTTATCGTTTCTCGACAGTTTGCGCGATACTGTTTGTGCAACATGTCAGGGCAACGTCGATGCGTCGCCGATTTCTCACGATAAGTTTCTCTCGTGGACTTTTACCTTCGTTTACTTTTATTCTTGTGGAACCGTAGGGGATTTCATGGATTCTTTCACAATCGATAAAATTATATGTCAGTCGATAAAATTCTTTCACGTGTTGTTACGACATAACTCTAAAAACGAAGTTTTCCAGAAAATGAATTTCAATCGATTGTCATTGATTTCTGAGTTGTTTGTGCAAAAAGAATAGAGAAATAAAGAACGTACAAAGAAAGGAACATATATTTTTTTTTACAATCAGTCATTGGACTAAAATTGCATTTCAAAATTAATATTACAAATTTTTTTGAAATGCAATTTTGATATGATAACTTGTAGGAATTGTAGATAAATAAATATTCTTTCTTTTTTTTCTCATTTCTTTTTGTAAATAACTAAAGAATGACAATTTTTTTAGTCATGTCATTGTAACAAGTGAGTGAAATGTAACAAGTAAAATTGTATATATTATATTCCTGTGCGAAATGAAAGGAATTTATTTTGACGGAATTTTAATTCGGTTACAGACACATTTGATGCAATCGAGCCACAATAGAAAACGTGCACAATTTTCGCTGATTGTGAATGAAAATCGATTTTGAAAGCTTTAACGGGACGGACGGGTGGATGAAATATCTAAGGGATGTCTCGTATTCCGTTGTAACGTGCTATTTTAACTGGGAGTGACACGGTTTTCTTGACGCGCAATACACTCGAGATCTAAAATGGACGTCGTCAGTCCTAGTTCGTGTCGAGGTTCGTGTTAACCGGAACGCTCTTCTCCCTCTCTTTAGCGCTCGCTGAGTGGTTAACGAAGCCCGCGTCGAATTCCCTACACGTACGAGCGGCGTGCGTGAGTGTAATTGTGGTACAAGCGTGCCGTGCGGTCTCTCACGCGTGCTCGCTCACATGGTCGAGCGGGCTCTTTAAAACACGCGCGGAAGGTTGGCACTGTGCGAGAGAGACGGGCGGTCTCTAAAGTCTAACATTTTGTTAGACTTTACTCTTTGTTGCGACTTCGACACGTGTAAATTTCGACACAAGTGCAAATTTCGTGAATGCCAGAAAGAATTCTTGTCGGTAGCTGTCTTCCTGCGAGGAAACGGCGAATAATGATTTCGAGCGGAATATTGTACTTCGCGAAAATGTGGAATTAGTGGAGGCAATTTTTTTCACTAAATCATATCATCGTACATATTGCAATTTAAATAGTTGTCTATTATTCGTGATTCGATTGTTACGTAAAATTGTAGTTGCTTTGTCTTGCGTTTTAAATGTAATACGTGAAATTCATTATAGATATCGCTCTTTTGTTATTATATATACAATAACGATATAATTCAAAAATTAGTTTCACTTGCAAAAAGGAACGGAAACATACCCTTTAAAAGAGTATATCTAATATCATTCCTTTATAATTAGTTATTACATTAAAATTGCGTTTTAAAATTAATTACGACATTTTAATGATTCGAAATATTGAAACTGTGATATTCTGAAAAATTTTGTCTTTTGAGTTGTGATATGGTTGTAGCAAATGTGAGTGATATGCGTGTTTGATTGTGTTAAATTGTACTTTTTATGAAAAATTTGAAATTATAATGCAGAGAGTATTATCCTGAATGTATTATTTTGAAATTTAATTATTTAACTTTTTACTGCTGCTAATTATACACATAATGGCAACTCTTAATTTAATTTTTTAACTGTTAACTTTAATAGCGTTAATTGTAATAAATTTAAAACCGAAGTACATTTTATGCAATGTGTATATTTATTTATCTCTCACAAATTGCCTTTATACGCTGCAATATTATTTTTTTTTTACCGTATATCGTAATGTAGATATTGGAATATAAAGGAGTCACATGGAGTTGCTATAACGGGCGAATAAAATCGGCTACTTCCTTTCACATCGTCTCCTCCCAGTCCGATAGCTATAGGGAAAATGATCGCGCATTAAATCGCCGTATTATCGACATTCGAACGTCACACTGACGTCGGCGCGTGCGACCGAGCCGAGCTCCTTCGTGGAAGCGTCACACATTTCATCACGTGGCATGTCGTAACTGGCCTCCTTATCGCCAGCTCCATTTTCACTATACTATATACTACACGAAAACAAGATTGCATCCAGTTATTGGTTCTACAATGCGTAAGCCTTATCGCACGTTACACTAAACACAAACATTCTTCCTCGACATCGTTCACATTCTTATTTGTCTTGTTACTGCTCTTCAATTTCACCATGCTCAAACGTAAACATTGTTGAGAGAGATCGGAGACACTGGAGTAATCGATAATATAATTTTTAGCAATATATACATATCATAAATACATATCAATCAGAATCCTTCCTTAGTTTTTTACTTCTTATCCCACATTCTGATTATTTACTTTTATAG
The DNA here is from genome assembly GCF_024713525.1 of Acromyrmex echinatior. Classification (NCBI taxonomy): domain Eukaryota; kingdom Metazoa; phylum Arthropoda; class Insecta; order Hymenoptera; family Formicidae; genus Acromyrmex; species Acromyrmex echinatior. The sequence goes on along the minus strand of NC_141852.1, from coordinate 15,467,203 downwards.
TCGAATTATTTCGTCTGTTCTAAAATGGTATTACGACAAAGTCACGAAGGGGTTGTAGGAGTTCGCCAGTACATGGAGCTCGTTCGACGTTTACAAAGTAACGAACCGAGCGGAAAGAGGCGTGCAACGTGCTTGATGTCCCTCGTAAAACATGGCTACGTTGTTTTATTGGTCGACCAAGAAGACGATTTCTTGGTGGTGGGTGGAGTCGATAACGCAATAATCCTTTATCGTACAATTGAAAAGGATGGGACAGGGTCAAGGGAGGGGAAAGAGCGGAAGGATATTCTTTGGTCATTGAACTGTCCGTGGACGATGACGTTTTTACGAACCGACGACATAAATCGACTTACCCATGAGTCGGATAAAGAGCAGGAGAAAACGGTTTCATCCGTTCGAAGCACCACTAGTGATTCTTTCGTAGTTTCCTTTGCGTTCTTTGTCTTCGCAGGATTTTGTGGTAGAGTCAAGGAAGAGAAAAGTAAAAGGCCACTGTTGTAAAATATACTGAGACAATACACTGTTGGATATTAAAAGATATTAAAAGAAAGCAATGATAACCCAATCCCTTGAATTAATATTTTGTTATTTTTAACTTCTATGTGTATCAAAATCAATCCATCTCTATAATTGGATTGCTTACTTTCAAAATAAACAACGTCCATATTAACGTATGCACTTAGTAAATAATGTACTAAATTTGAGTTAAATTTAATATATTTAATAATATATATATATTTTTTCTTTAATTTATATATATAATTAAAACAATGGAGCTAAATTATTTTTAACGACATATTGATTAGGAACAGTGTCCACCTACAGAAATTATTAAAAATGATCTGAATTATAATGTGAAATGAATTTAACAGTACAAAATGCTTAACATCACCGTTGGTTTTTATGATTAAAAATACATATATGAATTATATTATGTTGTATGTATATATTTTTTTAATAGCTATTTATAAATGTAAATAGATAAATATCTAAACGACTAAAATATCAATCTAAACTACTCTAAGAAAAAACTATTTAGTACTTGTGATTATAATTGTATGGTAAATAAAATATGGTTAAGATCTTCATTTTAATAGTTAATATTTCTGCAATGTTAGTAATAATAATTCTAGAATTAGTTTTACTAAAAAAATACGTAGTTGGGACCGAAAGTAGACCTTATAAATTATATAGTTAACACTAGACAAGCAATAGTATCTCAGTGAAAATCAACAGAGAATATAAATCATAATAATATAATTATTAAATTATGATAATTGCAGCCATTATTTTCTCTCAGTGCAGAAACAAGTTCGTTAGTTATGAATTATTATGAATATGAATTATTAGTAGAAGCGAGATACAAGTGTTATAAATAGAATTATATAAATGGGATATAAATGAGATATAGAGAGAAGAAAATAAATCTAAAATTTTACTTTGATACATTTTAATGATTTTTCCCGCTCGTTAAAAATACATCCAGTTAGCTCTATTTTCTGTTTTTTTTATCTTTGATGTTGCATACAATTTGAAGAAAAAATACTTGGGAAGAGTTATAATTTAGAAACGCAAATAGGATAGACGATTTGCCGTCGTCACAAGAGCAGCGTGAAAGCTTATTGACAATGTTGGAGATATAAACGCGAAAACGGCCGATAAATCGCGTTGAACGGAAGCAAATCGCGGCATCCACCGATGAAAACGGCGATAGCTGAGGCCGGTCTATTACGTGTAATCCGGGATTTAAAGTCAAGACGATGGATCGAGACGGATTAGAAACTCGAAGTAATAGACGTCGAACGGACGGGCGAGGAGGAGGTATGCGGTTAAAGGCAGATCAAGTCGGATTTTCGATTCATGTTTCGTTCCTTTAATCACCGTTTATTCCATTTTCTACATTAATTTCACTTTCGGCTGTCTTTACATGCTCGGTGATAACGCGCGTTTCCTTGCCTTCCTCTTTTTTTATGGTACACTGAAACTTTTAGAGATAACAGAGGATATTAACGTGAACAACCGAACTTTCATTTCATTCGTTTTTTATCTCTTTATACACGCGATACGTATCTATGGGTATTAAAGTACTTATGTCGTATCATTAAACTATTAGATTACCAATTAATGTATATTTTGTTTCGACCCTCCAGGGTACGCTTCTCCCTATCTTTCTCTGTCGTTCCTTCTCTCGTGTATCTTTCTTTTTCTTCTTATCGGCAAATTGCGAATCGCAGCTGGCGAGGACCGCTTTAAATCATCCCTTTCTCATTACCATTTCAAATGGGCTGCGATTAACGCGAATTAATTATCTACGATGGCAATAACCCGCCTCCGGGGCGGATCGGAGCACCATGCCGCCGCTGTTAAACGTTCGTTCGAACGACGAGGAGAAAAATCCACCTCGAGGTACATTCGCTATTCCGATATTGAAAAAATATCGGCTAATTCGGCCGGTACGTCGGCCGCGAAAGAGGCGCGAATTAATCCACCGAGGATTAAATCGATCGCGACGCTCGTTGGGAATTGAAAACGCCGTCGGAGAATCGCTGGCACTTAAAAGTACATTAATCGAGTATAATAAAACTCAGAGCACACGCGGATCTCGTAGACTAAACGATAATGGGCTGCAATAATCATAGTAAGGCGTTTATACTAAAAATGATTTAGCTTATATAATATAGCAGTCCTTTTTAAAAGATTAATATGGGAAACAGACTTTGGGTCTCTAAAATCTCTTCTCTCAATCTTCTTGAAAGTTTATTATCTTTATTTGACTACTGTATTAGCGGTATAAAATATTGCAACAGGTGTTACTTAATAAAAAGTAGATTCTGTATCTGTAAGAATCTATTGTTAAAAGTATAGAGAGGTCGTAAATGAAGATAGTAATATAAATTAATAAGAGGACATGTAGCATAATCTCTACGAATGAAAAAATTAATTTGATGCTTACTTTGTGATGCGACTATACATCTTTATCGCCTTCACATTAGTGTTTTCATAATAGATCATCGTGCAAACGCAACAATCGCGGGCGCAAGAATGACTGATGATAAAAATAGCGAATATGGAAATCAAAAAGGCAATCGATTTCGCTGCGAGTGCGAGCAGTGATTTCGGTACGCGGCTCTCGGTAGACGCCACCGTCGACGGCTGATTGTGCCGGATTGTTAAACGAACATTTTTGAAAACTGTCCGATCCATTCCTCGCGCGGGGACCATCCGGGGTTTCGATCGCGCAAATAACCGACAGAGAGGAGGACGCTCGCCACTTGTCGAGAGCGGTTCGAGCTCGTTAGCTCGATGAACTTCGACCGTTCTGTGACAATATTCCCAGATATTCAATAAAACCGAGCCGACCGATGTGCCGGCTTGGAATTTTGCTTCCTCGCGCGGATTCGAGATAGAGATATTTTGGTATCTTTCGCGTTTTTTTCCATATGAAGAAAAAAAGCTGATTAAAGAGAATTATCTCAATTTAAATATTTGCGTCGAATTTCGTTTAGAATGAAAAAGCACGAAGAACTAATATTGTCGAATCAATAAGAATGAAGTTAAATTATGGAACGCATTGTTAAATAATTGAAACGGAAATTCATATTTGAAAACGTGCGAAAATTTTAGAATTCAATTAAATTAAAATAGGATAACTATAAGTGGTCTAATTTTGAAGGTAAATTTATTTATTTATGAGATTTTTATTCACATTTGTTTCGCGCATTTTTATGTTAGAACGTTACGAAATCGCAATTAAGTGCGAGCGACACTTAGAACGTGCAGCCAGTTTTTTTCTATTGGCATCGATTTAGTTAAGAGTATACTTTCTAGCTAGATTTAGCGAAGCATGAAGTGGCGTGGAAAGAAAAAGAGAGACGGAATCCGACGACACGCGGAGGGACGTGTCGAGAAAGTATCACAATGAAGAGACCGCATTCGGTCATAGAAATACCCGTGTGACTAAAACACACCATCTAAATACACATGTGCCACGGAAAGGGCAATTTTGTTAAAGAATTTAAAAATTTATCTATTTATATAGGATTTTACAATTGGCCCAGTGCTGGGTTATTATTGGTTGCCACAGTTCAGGTACTGACGAACTACTGGCGCAATATTGACTAAGTACTGGATGATAACTTGAACTCAATATTGGTTAATAATGATCTCATATTGACTAATACTAGCTGACAGAACCTTGATCGTTAGTTGACAGTCGTTGGCTAAGTTAGTTCCGTTGTAACTGTTGGCGACTCTAAATGAATAGATACAGATCTGTAAATAATTTTGTTGGATCTTCAAAATGATTTTGTGGAAATCTTAAGTATGCTGAGCAATGCTACCAAATGTTTTGATATTTTAATAATCAATTTTGTCATTCTATCTAATTATTTTGATGGTCCAGCAAAATTATTTTTATTATCTGTATCTAGTTGAAGTTTTAGATTCTTCAGCAAAATTGCTCTTTCTGTGTGAGTGTATGTGTGAAAAAGGGATTTTGCAGTGGCGGCAATGAGATAAATGTATCCCAGTAGCGCAAGCGCGCACACTCCACGACAAATAGAGTCGTTCTTACTTCGCTCGATTATATTACGGGTCTCGAGAAATTACCGAGTCGCTTACATGCACGACCGGGGACGCGATTAAACTTTCCGTCGGATATTTCTCGCCGTCACGAATAATAAGCAGGCTTGAATTAATAAGAAGGAAAGATGTCGCGTTCATCGTGGAGGGAAACGAGGGAACGCTAATTATAATTTGGACTGTCATTTTAGCAAACGGGATCGTATGATTTCGATTATGTGAAGTGTGCACGACGAAAAATGTGTGTCACAAGTGTGTTTTTACATTTTGATACTTTTGCGTATACAGTAAGAATTAATTGCAGTGAGATAATATCTTAGCCATAAGTATAAAGGCGTCAGTTTATTTTCTCGAATGAGTACTGGCGGTAATAAAAGCTAAAGAAAGACTAACAAAATATTAATTCTTTGTCGGCAATTAGAATCTTTAAAGGCATCATCAATATTTTAATTGTGAATTTTTGTAGACAAATTAAATCTGTGAAAAATAAATAAAATGCAATCTGACTTTTATGATGATAAAAATTCTATTAGAGCTTTGATATACCAGAATTTTTTTTCAGAATTTGTAATTCAAAATAAAAAAACTACGCGCTTTGTTTCTCAAAGATCTGTATTAGTAATGAAAGAGTTAAAATTATTATTGTCACGCCAGCAGAGGATTAAAATTGTTATAAAAACAATAAAAATTATTTTTTAGTAAAATGTTTTAATTTATTTTTTCTTAGGAAAAACGTTTATATAAATTTGCAGGGGTGCTTTATACTTTGACCAAAGCTGTAATATTAAAACTTCAAAATTTAGCTGAAATAATATAGTTAAACAGTTAAATTCAAGAAATGTATTAAATTTGACTTTAAATTTACTAATTATAAATGCATACATTAATATAGATGCTGTTTATTTTTTATTTAAACAGTTCAATTATAGATGGGTTGATTAGACCGGGTGTGGCGAAAATGAAAGTTGGCGTATCTTTTTCTGAAGCTGAGAATAATCTGGGAATAGAAAACTACGAATACGATGGTATAATTCCTTAGCAATTAAATGATCGTGGCGAACAGTGATTACTGCTGGTACGTTTAATTTGCATGACAATGCAGCGATTCACTCATTGACATGCACGTTTCGTTTCGCTTCGTGTATTTCGACTACCGAGAAAGTATCGCGCTTCGGCAGATCGACTTTTAATCGGAATTCGTGCTTGCTTCATGGAAGGAAACCTAGATTTCTGAGAGACCGTTTACGCTGTGAATGTCGGGCTCGAAGTAAAGATTATCGTTTTACAAATGTCTTTGTTCTCGATATTTACGATACTTAAACATTTCATATTGTGATGCATAGATTCTTACCTCAATTTCTTAACTTTACAATAGATAAATGCGTATACATAATAGATATTGTAAACATGAGACTTCTCTAATTGATATCTTTTATTTTTGAATAAGTATTTGTATCGAATTTCTATATTTTGATGTCTCACGACTTGATAATTTATACAGCGATTTATTCATTTGTCGCAACTCGCGACCTTTTACACTGTTAAATATTAAAGGATCATATTTAAATCAGTTCCTTGAATTAAATAATATTTTATTATTTAACTTTGTTATATTTTTTTTATATTTAATTTTCAAGTGCATTAAATGTAGTGTATTTTAATATAAAAACTGTAAAAAAAACAACCTATCTAATCAATCCATCTATGAATTGTTTAGTTTGAAAATAAACAGCTTTTTTTAAATTAATGTGTGTACTTAGTAAATATCTAATAAATTAAATTTGAGTCTTTAATATATTTCTTGAATTTAATTGGTTAACTATATTGTTTTAATTAATTTAACGACATATGTGGTTAATTTAACGATGTATATATCATAAAATTATATATATATATATATACACATATAATTGGACATTAGACTTTAACAATGTATTTCATATAATGCGTATTTTTTTCTTCAATATTGATGCTTTCTGTCAGAAAAAATATTTCTTGATTATTTATTACGTTTATCCTATCTTGTGGAGAAAAGTATCGCTATCTTGATTAAAGAATGACATGATATTTTACGGCACTCGCGTGTTTTCCCGCTGCACGTGCATTATTTATGTTAATGCATTCAGAAAAATTCTGCTGCGATCGTACATACATACCTATCAGAACGTGCACCATTAGCATCACTCCTTGATAAGTCGTTCAGCACGTGTCAGATAACGTACATATGAGAAAGAAAACCATTCCAGTTGACCTTTAAATGTCTATGTGAAGCACTTTTTGCTCCATTCTCGCCATTTTGATTGCGTTATTGTTGCGAGTTGAAATACAAAAAAAAATGCGAGTAATTTATACATGCGGTACTTTTGAAAGAGAACATTGCTGTGGTTTATGAAATAGTCTTTCGGAGTAGAGACGAAGTAAAATTTTATTATATTGAAAATGATACGCTAGTTTTTAAAGTTATGCAGGTAATGTCAATTTTTTAATTTAGATTATTGAAACAACTTGATTTATAATTTAATCTTTATTTTATAAATTGCGAAAAAATCCATAAATCATTACATTCAGATTTCTGTATATTTATATTTATCTCAATTATGTAAAAAAATTATTTTATACATATATTAACGTATAAGATTATTATTTTTCTAACGTAATCTAACTTATAATCATTAATTATTAATCTAAGTAATTATTATGATCATCCTATGAGTGGCAACGATCGTTATAAAATTGTAGTGTTCCGTTCGGTACGTAATATCGGCGTCACCGGAAACTCAGCTAAACAGGTGTTTGCGCCAGCTGCGATTGCCCTCGCTATATTTCGTCACGAATCTCTTCCGTTCCTGTCTTCGTCTTTACCTTGTCTTAATTCATTCGCTTCCATCGTTGCTTCCTAAAAGGCTGGTAGTTATTCTCGGCGCTGCGTCATATAGCGAATTTCACCTTCATGAATTCGCTTTCCGTGAAAGAGGAGGAGGAGTTCCATCCTCCAAAAGACTGTTATCCGCATCTTGATAATTAATACCGAAAAATTATGCCGCTAACAATAAATATCATTATTTTAATCTAGAAAACTGATAGAATAAGAATGATAGCAATTCTGCACTCAGGGAAGTTTAGGTATTTGTAAGTATAATTATGTGTACTATAATGTATACTATAATTATGGTTATTACGTTTTAATGTTAGTAATAATAACTATATGTATAGTTCAATCAATGAATTATACCTGTAGATAACATCGAAAATGACTATGAACAATGTAGTTAAATTATAGATATTGTAATCATTTTTAATAATAATTTGTAGTCATTTTAGTGCCAACTATATATATTTATTAATTAGGACTATACATATAGTTATTATTATTAACATATAGCAATAATAATTATATAATTATGGTAACAATTATGTTAATGCTACTACAGGGTGGGCCATCTATTGGTACGTTTTTAAAAATGCGATCAAATGAGCATACATTGATATTTTTTATTAATTTTTTTTTTGTTGTGAAGCTAAAAGTATCCGCGTCAAGAATGAAAAACGATTTCGTTCATGTGGCTCCCTCTACTGGCCTTACAGTATGCCATTCGGTCACCCCAATTATTAATGACATTTTGGACTACCTCGGCGCCAATTTCACTCAAAACAGTCGTAATATAATGTCATCCACTAACATCCCTTTCTCACGAACTTTCCTCACCAATTTGCGTATAGCTCCTTCGGTGGGTGCTCTATCACGACCCATATTTCTTTTCAAAATTCGTACAGTTTCGGCGACACAGCACTGACTTTGAAAATAAGTTTTTAAAATTTCAAAACGCTCTTCAAGAGAAAACATGTTGTTTCGTGCCGCGGACGGTATGACTAATAAACTGTCAAAATTTCGGGTCTGTAGCTCGTTCGGTGTTGCCATACGACGAAATTCAAAAACGTACCAATAGATGGCCCACCCTGTATATAATTATGGTGATATGTAATTACACTGTTAATTTTAACTTAAAGACGTACCTATAATGGATTTTCTGAAACATACAAAAATGTTAATTATACACTGTAAAAGATTAATGTAAACACACTCTCTCTATAAGAAAAATTATATATAATTTTCTCTTACAATTAGTGTGCCACGTGGTGCATTGAAATTGTTTACAATTTCTAAATATGATATTATTGTAGATTGTAGCATCCTGTTATACTGAAGCGATTGGAAGAAGGAATGTTAAAATTTAATCCAAATAAGGTATTAAATATTCCAACAGATCCTTTGATTCTGCCGATTTGGTCCTGCTAACTCAATAAAGATAAAGAAAGAAGTTTATGCTAAAATTAATACTGACATTCTGTTACTTCGTTGTGGAAAGATTTTACCCATATCTTGTATGAATACATTTGGAACTAACCGGACGATAATTTTGGTTTTCAGCGTGGAACGGGACCGGCTTCGGGAGCGAGAGCGACTGGCCCGCGCGGCGATGTCGGTCCAGGCGGAGCAGGTGGCTGCGGGAAGTGGTCCTGATATGAGACACCATCATCATCACCATAACCACGCGCATCATCACTCCAACATACATTTCTCCACGAATGATGTTTCTCTTTCGCTCTTCCGTGCTCCTGTTAGGGTGAATATATTTTTCATTTATTCTACTTTGACGATCGGCGAAACTACTCTTTTTTTTCGCCACCATCTATTTCTGCATGCGTTCGCGTACGGCGATATTGATCATCTTTTTTCGTAAATGTTACGAGCGCTCACTCGTTTCAGAAAGACGTAAAAGATATTCCTTCTTCTTTTTTTTTACTTCTATAAAATATTCATGAAGAGTTTAGTCATCCCGTTTAAATGTTAAATCACCGTTATTTGATATTTGCACGTTGATTTTTTATATGACTAATATTTTTAAATATAGCTACGTGAGTGTCGCGAACTAATCTAATTAACGCTGTATTATGATGAAATATTTTCGCGAATGTAAATTAAAATAGCTACTGTCTGCCAACCATTAATTTGTTATCAACGATAATATTTTTTTCTCCTTTTTCCTCTCTTTTTCGATAAAGAGAACAGCGTCATGTGTCAGTTAAATTGACACACCGAACATTTTGCGGTCTTTTTTCTCGGTGAGATGATGCCAAAAATGTTTCTATACGGGGAAATGAAGGTAGCGACGAATACCGGCCTGTCGATCAATTTCGCCGCACACGATTGCATCTCGCCGCGCGTCCGTTTAACGATCGTACCGAGTTCTAAAACGAGCTTGTGAGTTTATTTTCTTTTATTAAATATCATTTTATTAAGCACCACTGTTTGCTTGCTATTCGCGGTGATTGCAAAGTTGCGAATAATTAATGAGCGAAAAAATCGGGCTGACGTCCGTTTCTTACGATTTTTCTCTCTTGTCATATTTATTCAAGCAGAATAACCCAACTTCACGTTGTCTGATCGCTTAATGGATCTTTCTCTTGCGTTTTAAGAGCCATTTCGCCCTTTTTCGCCTTATCCTTCACTACCATCTAGCTAGTAATCGTAGGCACCTCGCCAAGTAGATTCACTGACCGCTTCAATTAACGTTAACCGATAGCTTCCCCCTCCAGTCTTGCTCTGTGTATATTCATGATAATACGAAGAATGTTTAATGAATTTGTTCTCAATCACACATTAACGGTACTCGATTTAAATCTGTGTATAAGGTAATTCGAATTTTTGCTTGCTTAAGTATATCGAGGACATAAAAATTACAAACTTTACTCTCTAAAATTTTTGGAGTGGTGTCTACAAGAGATAAGAAACCGTTGATCAAAATTGTATACACCAATGCCCTAATAATGTCCACTAATGCCCAGTAATATCTAAAATTTATACATCGTAATGCCCTCAGCGGTTTATCCCTTGGATATAAATTTAATTTTAAATAGTGACAAAGAGTGATAATTAAACCCCCCCCCCCCATGTTGAAAAAGAGTAGCTCAATTTTTAAGTGTGAGATTTCGCTCTTTAGAGTTATATTCCAAAGATTTTAGAGAGTATGAACAACGGTTAAGCATTATGCCACAGCAATCCACGTATCTTCCGATATTGATATGCGGAAAATTTCAATTACTCATTTAAGACATAGCTTACGTGATTGCCATACAATTTAATCGGAACATTATCGTTTCTTGGAAAATCTCTTTGCCGACAGAAACACGATTCAGTGCGAACATTGTTCGCGAAGAAATAACTCTGTAGCTTGACGAGTCGCGGGCTGGAAAAACGAGTAATGTAATTATTTCTGCCAACCGAGATCTTTCGCCTTCGACTTAGAGAGGCTCCAATTCAACCTTTGCGACAGCCATTCAAGATGTTTTCGTTATTTATTACTCAGCGTTTACGTATTGCGTAACGCAACATGGGCGTTAGCGTATCCTAATGCGTTCATTTTGCAAGACATTTGGTTCGTCTCCTTCCTCAAATTTTCTGTTTGTGCATCCTGAATTCTTTGTAGAATATTTCTGGGTAGAATTCCTGAATAGTGTAGCCATCGATAGCCTTCTGCATTTTAATTTTAAATCTGGCACGGTCGATGCAAGCTACCTAAGGGCCTACCAGGAAAACCTCATACAATCGTTATGATCAAGTCAAGAACCCGTCGGAATTTGCCTGACTCGTAAACGTGACTTTTCATTCCTCTTCATTCTTTCCTTCATTTTCATCCTGGACTCTTATTCGCAGTTCTCCATTGGGATTACTTTGGAAACTTGTTTCTAATCTGCAATACTCCAGGTAGAGAAAAAAATGATTCTTTTTGGGGAATTCTGCCATAAGTATAAATGAAAAAAAAGTTTCACCTTGTTTTCTAGTGACTATCATGAAAGAGATTATCTTAGATCCGAGAAGTAAACTGCTGATCAAGATTGACATCAATGTCTATTAATGCTCAGTAATGTCCAATTTTTATGTCCACTAATGCTTTTATAATGCCTATTAATGTCCTGATAATGGCCATTAATGCTCTGGTAGTGTATAACCTCATACCGCTTATTATAATACATAATTCTCTTAAATAATGACTCTCAAATTGGATTGCATTGTTCATCATGTTTGAGATTCTTACGTAATTATTTTGATGATATAACACAATTATTTTCAGAATTAAGTATATCTAATAGCTAAATTTTTAGATACTTCATCAAAATTATTCTTTTCGTTCAGACTCTGTTATAAATCTCTATAGTTTTGATGATAGTAGTTTTGAATAGTAAGATTTTACGGATAATAATTCTTATACGTGCAATTTCCTTTTTACAGATAATTCGAAAGTAAAAACTTTTATGTCGAAACGAAAAGAGATCATTTTGTTTAAGCGACGATGATAATTGATAGAATATCTGAAAGCAACGATAATAACTGATAGAATTGCACAAGTTTCTGCGCGGTTAAAGTTCTCTATGATTTTATAACTGGTCTGCGACGTGATATTAAAATTGACATTTGAAATGTGAATGACTTCGGAATCGTTAAACCGTTTTTCGGGTAGTACTTTTTACACGGTAATAGAAATGCAAGCATTCGGAACTTTTCGGCATAAACCGCTTAAATACATAACAGCATTCTCTCATTACACTCGCGCAACACCGCGTCTCGACTTTGGATTGTTAATACTATTTTTTTCGCGAGAGTGCAAATGAAGTCCCGGCCATGTTCCGATTGGTCCTTTCACGTACTCAACAGGTGTTTTCTCGACTTTTAACCTTCCTTAATGAGCATTTTACGAGAGTGGTGAGAGAGATCTGATTCTCTCGAGCATCGCGATTAGCGAGGAATTTTTCCACTTTCAGCAGACACTCATGTTTACTCATTTTTATTAATAGAACAGAATCTTATTTGTTCTTTGACGTCAATAATCGTCTGGGTACGGAAAGAACGATTTTGCTGAAGTCTAAAAATCTAAAAATTTAGCATATATATCTGAAAATAATTTTTATGGTCTAACAAGTTATTTTCAGATCTGTAGCTGGCTAAATTTTTAGATACGACACTGTAAAAGGAATCTGCAGATTGCATTAATTGGGATTTTGATGGAAAATGTGTGTAAATAATTTAGAATTTTATCTTTAAATCTATACTAATAAAAAAAAATCTTGTTGCAGTTAGAATTCTTGTAGATTCAACCAGAAAAGTTGAACCTATTCATACATTTTAGTTAAGATAACCAAATCTGATTCCTAATCAAAATTTGTTTGTATTTTTTGTTAGTACAACCAGAATATTTTTCTCGATGTATTATAATTCTAATCGAGATAAAACCAAATATCTATATCTATTTATGACAGAAATTTTAATATGATCAGAATCTACTTCGTTTTTAACCAAAATTTTTTTCTCGTTGTTAAGCAAAAACGTTCTTTTTGTATGCCAGAACATAGAATTGATACTTTAATTAACTCTTCATGTATTTGATTCGCGCACTTTTATTTACATTGACGTAACAACTTTATTTGAAATTCGTTAAATTAAACGAAGAGATCAAAGGCAAACGTGTATACATCAGTTTCTAAACACAGTTATTACAAAGCTAGACATGCCATCCGTTTTTTTCGCCATGATTGAGAAGCTGCCTGATCGGCTCCTCTAACAATCATAACTGTAACCGCGCGTTAGTAACCGTACGATGAGTTGCGAAGCCGCTTAGCGTCTTTGTCATCCAAGCGGAACGTAGAAGCAGAAACGGGAAGAGCTTGGAAGGGTAGACAGATAGAGAGAGAGAGAGAGGGGGGGGGGAGGGGGGAAGCAAAGGAAAGGAAAGCGGACTGGGAAAGCAAGAGGGACGTAGACAGAAAGGAAGGAGAGAAAATGGCGCCGGTTTCTTACGAGTTCGATCAGCTTTTATGACTTCGGGCTCTCTTTCTTTCTCCCTTTTTGTTTCTGTTCGTTTCTGTCTTTCCTTTTCTCTTTCTTTGTCTCGCTTTTCTCTTTGAAGCAAGGCGCAGCCGCATAGAAAAGCGAATTCCGCGACTTTTCTGCAACGCGTCACGTAGCTCGTCTACCGTGTGGAATACCGTATCCGGGTAGCGTTGCGCGCACTCCCAATATCGGAGAACGTGATGCGTTGATGCACCGCGCGCGGCCGACGTGAAATATCGACTGCAATCTGTGGGATTATTCACGCGTCGCGAAAATATGTATGCTGTTTTGCTGCGCCTTGTAAGAATGTAGTACGTAGCTCGAATTGATTAACGAGGGAGCACAGTGTCCGGATTCCGATGGTCCAAATAACGTAGAAGTCGAAAAGACGTTTAAAAGATGTCCGAGAGATTACGATGCGCTTCGCAGACTTTCACGCTGTATGGAAAGTCTTTGAAAGTTCTTAATCCAACATGATATTGTAGATATTGTAGATTTTGAATTAATTAAATAAGAATCAGTATTTTTTTACGCAAATAATCTAATATAGAGTGATGCTCGAAATTATCATTTAATTATCCAATTTTCCAGCTAATTTTTATATAATTTCCTATCAGTTCATTTTTTTAAAAATGAATGAGCAAATGATGACATTTAATGCGTCACTCTGTATAATGTAACGTGAAGTAAAGACATACTAATGTTGGAAAGTCGCGATTTCATTTTTAACATTTTATTATTTTTTTTCTTCGTTGCGTTATTTTTCTACTTTACGTACATTCTCGTTGAAATAGAAATCTGCATTTCTATGTTACATTTTTATGGAAATCATTATCACTACAATCCCGGTTCGCAGTGAAAATTCCTTCTACTGCGCATGCGCGATAGTTTATCGCTATGTTTCAAGCTCAGTGTTTAAAGTTCGTTGAGATTAAAGCTCACCAGTTGGGAGATTACCCGATCCGATAAATAAAGCGGTGTGCACAAATCGACCTCGGAGAGATGCTATTAGTTGTATTTTCCTAGCAAAGTCTGATACTACGGGTAGTATCTCTAATAGCGACATTAGTCGATAAAGTGCAGCAGTATTTTCCTGTATCTTTTCTTCGATGCGATCGAAGAAAATTAATTAAATGAGAGCATTGAAAAAATATTTCATTATATCAACTGCGCGAAAAAAACGGCTTTAAGGAAGTAAAAAGGATCTAAAAAGTTTGCTAGATATATCGGGAAATAATTTTGTTGGATCATTAAAATCATTATTTACGTATAATACTTAAACGTTGATGACAATGCTCCAAAAAAATGTTAATATTCTAGCAACTAGTTAAACATTCTGAGAAATATTTGGTATACGTATGTGATCATTTATTTCGTTCAAAATTTTAATCAAATTTTGATTGGAATAATTTTTAAATGAAAAAAAAAAATATAAAAAAGTTTTTGTTAGTCACATATCAACAAAAATAGTTATACGTGTCAAATTTCTTTCAATGAACATAATTATATTTTGATATTAATAAACCAAAACTATTTTTTTTTACTTATAGTAAGAAATTCTTCGAATATTCAAAACTATTATAAAATAAAAAATTTACGTTTTAAAAGTGAGATGGTAACTTCAAAGAAATTCTCGGAAAGAATGATTTTGTCGAGGTAACTAGAAATTTAAATATAAATTTGAAAATAATTTTGTTTGAGTCATCAAAATAATTATGTAGGATGCTTAAACTGGTTGCTAGATACTGATAACATTTTTTGCATTGTTATCAACGTTTAAGTGTTTTCATAATTCTTTTGATGATACAACAATATCATTTTCAGATTTGTAACTAAATTTTTAGATACTTCAGCAAATCCAGTCTTTCCGTATGAACACTTGTGCTCATTGAAAGAGAATGATTTGCATATCACATTTGAATCTGAAATCCGGAATATACTGGTTTCAATGACCAGTACTCTCCGTCTCGATCGGCACCATCCGTCGCGAGATATCGTTATGGAGCCTCGCCGGAGGCTCGCAGATGGAGGCACTTCGGCACGCAAGTCATCTCTCAGCGCGGGTGGAAATAAAGATGCTGTACGTGCGGCAAAAGAGGGACGTTATTGCGCGAGCGTGGAGCTCGACGCTGCACGCATCGTGGCTGCAATGTTAAGTGGAATCGTGCATATTTATTACCGGGATTAACGGCGCGCATTTGCATCCTCGTATCCATGAAATCCACGCGCGGAGAAGATTCGGCGGTGTAATGTGGGAAACGCTGCGAATATTCGGCTACGAAAGAGGGATTATGATTGGGCTCTTGTGTGCGCATCTGCGTATTTGTTGCGACGTACCACATGCGTAATAACGATCAGAATTTCCTTGCTTCCGAATCTACTTACATTTTTTTTTTATCGAGCGGCTTAATCCTCTGCCAGCAGCTGGGGTCTTTAAAAGCACCATTGAGATTTTAATTGAGAATTTTAGTAGATAAATTTAATTAAATCTATAAAAAATAAATACAATTTTTGTGATGATAAAAAACTCATTATTGTTAAAGTTTTGACAAATATATCAGAATTTTTTTCGATTTTTATGTAATCTGAAACAATAAAAAATTTGCTCTGTTTCTTGAAGACTTTTATTACTGGATGGAAGTTAAAATTTATGTTACCGGTGGAGAGAGTTAAATATGACAGCGTAGTCTAAAAGAGGTGTAGTGTTTTAGTAGGAGAAATTTTTGGCTGAAGAACGGCTATTGCAAAGTGAAGTATAACGCAAATAAAGAATATGAGAAACGCGCACTTCATAGATATATTCTCATATTTTTACCACTCGAGGTAGTTTTGTGATATTAATATTTCGAATATTTTATTTTGATCGAAATATTGTTGAAGTTACGATACAACTGATATCGATATTAAATCGAAGTTTGAAGAAAAGAAAAATTCGAGATAAAAACACTTAACTTCATCGTATATTATCATATTCAGGAAATGGTATTCTCCGTTTATGTGCACTGTAATGCTACCGTATAAGCTTGGATCCGTCGTTTTTACGGACGGTTCTTATTTTATCTCCGCTCGCGGACATGATTTGTCAAGAGCCGCTCTTTACACACTCGTGGATGTCAGCACGCGCGATAAAGTTATTTGTCGTTCTTCTGCGGGAAAAACGCATTCTTCGTAGCACAACGAAGAATGCGTTTTATTCCTTTGCACGGCAGATAAGAGAGCTCGCTCCCGCGGATTTTCCTTTCTTTTCCTCCGTGTTCAAATAGAGACGACCAAGTTGAATTGTCTTTCTATCTCTCTTGCCGTCACCTTTGAAACTACCGCAACGAGAGCGCCACTTTCTTATTTGCACGAGCACCGCATTTTGCCCGGATTTAAGAGCAAGGTACAATGGAATATAAGAACGAAGGATGCACTTGGAAAAACCTTACTAGTTTGCTCGAGATTCAATTTTATTTAATTAACAGTTAAGAGCTGAAAATAATTCACATTTAGTACGGTTAATCTAGAGTGTTTCTTAGTTTTTTAGTTTTTAATTCATTTTAATTAACTAAACTTAATTTTTTATAGTTAATTTTTTAAATTAATTTTAACTAACTTAATTTTTCTTAGTTTTAGAATTATGTAGATCTAATTTATATTTAGTCGGTTAATCAGGAACAGGTTTGTCCATTCATTGAGTGAAATGAATGGAAAACAAAAAGAATAGATTATTAGAGCTCTGTCCAATCAGTGATTGGCTGTTCTAATTCTTTTTGTTTTC
Source organism: Acromyrmex echinatior (assembly GCF_024713525.1). Classification (NCBI taxonomy): domain Eukaryota; kingdom Metazoa; phylum Arthropoda; class Insecta; order Hymenoptera; family Formicidae; genus Acromyrmex; species Acromyrmex echinatior. Next base: position 15,449,975 of record NC_141852.1, on the reverse strand, counting down.
TATCTTTCTTGCTCAACGAAACGATGGAGAGGTGGAAGCGTTCAGCTTGCGAGCTAAGTTTTAGACAGATTAATTTAGAGTGTTTTTTTTTTTTGTGAAAAGAACTATTTTGCTAAAGTATCTAAAAATTTAGTTAATTACGAATCTAAAAATAATATTGTTAAATCATCAAAATAATTGCGTAGGAATCTCAAGCGTGTTGAGCAATGCTGTAAAAAATTTTGATATTCTAGCAACCAGTTTGAGTGTCTTGCACAATTATATTGATAATTTAGCAAAATATTGATTATTTCCAAATCTGTATCTAGCTAATTTTTTTAATTCAGCAAAATCGTTTTTTCTAGGATAGTTTCTTAGTTTCAGAATTGCACAGGATTAATTAAAATTTTTCTTGAGTATAATTTATAGCTACGGTTGTAAACGGTAACTGTGCATTTTTTCGAGTCGCTATAGTTATTCCATTTTGGTTTAGGTATATTACAAAAATCTATCTACTAACATTTAGCGAGTAAATCGATACTCGGATCTTTTGTTCCACATTTTTCCATTAAACTCGCAACTGTTGGTACACTCGAAATTCTGCGGGACGAAGTGCAGAATGCCGAGCGTTTTTGTGGAGCGATCGATTGCGACATGCTTTTTCTGTCGGGACGGCTTTTTTTAATTCGCGTCGAACGAGGGGGGTGACCGCTCTCGTTGATTACGTGGTCACTCTAGTGAGTTGCACAGTCTGCGTCCTGGTTGAATCGTAATTCCCTTTACACGTTCTTTGACAGTATAATTAACGATCGTAAAGATATTTGATAAGAAGACGGACTTTTTTCGCGAAAAAATCCTAGGCAACTTTCCTTCGCGCGCACATAAGGAAGCTGAATCCACCCCGGGCAGAAAATTCAATCGAGCGGATAGCGAGTCTTTTTCTCTTTCTCGACATAACAATTTCTATCCGTCTCTCTCGATTTTATCGAAAGCTGGTTTCATCGGAACCGCCTTATATTCCGTGATTCTGCAAACTTCTCGGATTCCTTGCTTTTTTTAAATGGCAATATTAACAGTTATACGTTGTAAAAAAAACGCGAATGCAAATTTATAATAAAATTAACGTGCTCGCGAAATTAAAAGAGTTGAATATTGTGGTAAACGAGAGAAATTCCAATAGAAAAGAGATACAAATTTATATAAATCATAGTTAAAAAGATTTTTCGATTAATATTACCTATACTACAACTTGAATGAGCCTCGTGTTGATTGAATTAATAAATTTTGAGTTAAAAACTTACTCCACAAAAAAAAACCCCGATTAGTTTTCCATGATAAACAAGGATTTTGCGTCAGAATTAACTTCACAACGTCGAGAGTATCTTTTGATGTTGTGTTAGCAACGAATATTATTGCCCGTTAGAAATGAGAATCGCGGATATTTTATTGCGCAACGCAGTACGGCTGTAATGTCATATTTATTACATTATAAAATAGGAGACATGTATCGCGAGAATATCTCGCAACCGTAAAAGCGCATTTACGCGTCTAGGATCTCGCGAGCGCAGATGCATTTATGTACACGTAAATATATATACGGTGCTGCCGTCACGTGCCGATACTATTCTTCCGGCATGACGTCGCGATATGCTTCTGTTAAACGCGCCGGAACTAAAGGGGCAAAGAAACCTCGCGTCGCATCGCGGCGAGGATCCGCGAGCAACAACGTATCGAAGAGATATCCTCCCGTTTCCTTCGTGGGCGAACGGTGGAGAGATTCTGTCTGTATCCTGTCGGATATAACCCGCGTCTATATATTGACTTTACGTTCGGGCGGAGCCGCGTCGTGAAAACCCGAATAATATAAGAGTACGGAGAGAACCGGAAGCTCGAATTATTTTCTTCGATAAACGACCTGGCGGAAACTTCAGCTTGACGTACCATCGCGGACGATTTCGCGAATTTCTGTACTTTATTTCTGTACTTTATATTATTGTGCTCTAATATAACTCATTTCTTCTTCGTCGAGCGACTTTGCGGAAAATTAAAAATGTCAGATCTTTTCCAATTGTTTGACGAGTTTTTCAATGATAATAAATCTAGGTAAAAGATACATTTTTGAAAATATGTTGGTGTATTTTATTTACTGTTTTTGTGTTTACTATTTTTTTTTTTTTTAAGTTAAGAAACTCATCTATTATTTACATAATTTAGAGTTAACTATTCCTTTGTCTGGCTCGAATATTCGAGTGTATCTTTACTAGAATGCAAAAGTAATAAAAAATGTAACGATATATTTTTTGTCTTTTATCATTTTTGTGCTCTAAGGATATGAAATTCGAGCCAATCAAAGGAATAATTAATTCTGAAAATTATGTAGATGACAAATTTGGAGTATTTTATTTAAGATATTTTTTGAATAATATTTTAAATTGAGAAATTTATCGTAGTTTGTTTTTATTTGAATTTTGAGAAAGTTAATATTTGTTGCAGATATTTCTCTCTCTCTCACACACACACACACACACACACACACACACACACACATTAATATAAATTCCACTCACACGACTAGAAAACGTTATGAGTTACGCAATGCGCGCCTTTTATCGCGCCTGAAAATAGCATCCCGGCGAATTAACGGACGCGTTTAACGAGTCGTTTCTTCCCGTTGAAATCTCGATTACTAGCGAGAAGCATCGTTTATTAATACACCGTGGATGAATGGGATGAATGTCATTGCCGCATTCGCGCGCACAGGGCCGCGCATGTAATTAAACATTCTGCACTTGTAATCTCGCTTTTGAAGTGATGGTGATTAAACTCGATCTCTGGGATGCGAAAAATAATTAATACAACTGTGACAAAGGAATCGATGTGAATTTTCGTCTTTTCAAGCCAACTGTACTCATTTTTTACATTTAATTCAGTTTTTACGCTATAAATTTTGGCTTTAAAAATTGGCCCAACAAATTATATCATTTTTTAAATTGCACATAATTCAATTTTAGAAAAAATTTTATTCTGCATAGAAAAAAAATATTAAATGTCTTGAAAATATAACGATTTTATGAAATCTTACAATCAGATTCTATGTTGTATGCAAAATGATTCTAATAATATTCTATTATTATACATCAAGGATGATTGACTCAGTTGCACGTAAAAATATAATCTAAATATAATGGAATTATATTGACATAACGTATAAAAATTAGAAATGGGAAATATAAAAATTTTGATTTGGGCATAACGATACAATGAAACAAATTTAAAATTTGTCAGATTTTTAATTCCGAATCATAAATTAACGTGACGCACGTGTAATGCAACAGTGTTGTTTTCTCAATGATCGTTCATCCTTTATCCTGCGAAATATCGCGCTTTCAGCCATGTGTATCGAAACATTCGCGATAAGCTCATGTATCGTGTATACCAATAGGCGGATTACGCAATTCGCTCCGCTCGGTTTTAATGGCAATACATACCGAGCGAGTGCAATGACGACGATGACGATGACGATGCCCGGCAGCGATGATGGCAAACAACGATCATTTCCCGACACGTATTGGTAGTCGGGAATTCATTAGGGCTTCCTGCACTCACGCTAAAACCAATCGACCGATCGCCATTGCTTTCATGCAAATTGTCTGATCCAGTTGTTACGCCGACATATACGCACCGATATTCCAAAACTTCGTGGAAGGATTTAACATGAAACTGATTTTATTTGCAAAAACACTTTTCGATTAATCCTCTTATACGGCTTATCAAAAGTTTGTTAAGAGTCTTTATTATTTAATGTTATCGCCGCAGTATTATAAGATGCATTTAATTATTTTCCTTCGTTATTATTTTATTCATTTAGTAGTTTCGACGACGTTCGAAGGTTTTTCGGACAGATTGAGTATTGCTAAAGATTATTTATGCTTAATGTATCGTAGAAAGATTATGCACAGTAATTAAGTTTAATCACCGTGTAAATATTATTTGTGAGATAGTAATGACATATAATACACGTATGAATATACATTGAAGATCGTTGCAATGGAGCGTGCGATATACCGCGATAAATTGTTATGTTAAAGATCTGTTTCACACACAATGTGTTATAATCCTAGGCAATGAACAGAATATATGATTACTTTTTTGTTTTATATTAATTATTCTGAACGAAGCGATTTTCTCGAGAATGTAATCCAGCGTAAAAAATTACAATTTTCTGAATGAATTTATTGTATGAATGTAATTTATTATAGAACGTAAAACAGTAACTTAACTAGTTATAACGTTAATTAAGTTATTATCAATCTGTATAAACGGAACCAGTGAAGTTCATACCGGTTTTAATTAAATTACATTGTAATTTAACGTTAATTACGTTAAATATGTTAATACATATTTAATGTTTTTTTTTCAAATGTATTTTACGCATCTTGTTTCTTCCTTTCGTAGTGGTATTTTTTTCGTTATAAATATTTAATAGACCCAGTTTCACAATTCACGGTTAATTCTTAATCGTTAGTTGTGAAACTGGGCCTTAAAGTAAGTTACCAATATCAATTTAGCACACTGCAGAAATATAAAGTCATACAATTTTTAAAAATAAATTAAGTTGATAGATTTGTGTGACTTCAAGAAGAATAAATTCAATAAAAGTAAAATGCCTGTATTAGTCTCCATGGTTGTTAATGAGTAAATTATATATTTATAAGTTGGTAAGATATCATGAAATTACTAAATGAAGTTAATTGCAAAACATTTTGATTCTGGATTTGAGTCCTCTTCATATAAATCAAGTGCAAATCTGTGTTTGAGTTTGTACTTGATTTCCACATTGAAGAGGACTCAAATTCAGATTCGGAACGTTTGCAGTTATTTGATAATTTGAATTATTGTATATCTTGTTAACTTATGAATATATAATTTACGCATTAATAATCATGGCTCGTAGGATTGTCACAAAATTGGAAATCAGGAAAGTGTCAAGAAAATTGAAAACATTAAGGAATTCAAGGAAAAATTAGAGAATTTTGCACAATTTTCTAGAAGATTAAAATTCTTGGGTTTAAAGAAGTTTAATGTATACTTACATCACACGTACGCAGTTGTGAAATACTATTAACTTAGTCATCAACATCAATTACATTCAACGGCAATTTACATTGCTCTCTGTATTAAATTGCTTTCTCAACAAAATATTTGACGATTTTCAAACAAGCGAAACTTAAAAAAAATTCAAAATATTGAGATCATCAGGGAAATTAATTATAAAATTTTGTATGGAAATCAGGGAAATATATGTCATGAAAAATTTTAGAATGAAGAATTATGGCAATCCTGATATTTTACTTTTCCGTTGGATTTAAATATTGTTAAAAAGAAAGAGATTAAAGAGTCGCGTTTATCAGCTATCCTCGTAAACGATCAGTCACGTAAAATTAGCGCCAATATGGCGAAGGTATTTAGCAATCTCAGTTCTCTTTATTTCATCTCGTTTTCGCATTAACGTTTCGCAAGGACGAATAGACTTTGGGCACGCATTATCCACTAAATTCGCCAATCGCCTCGGCAAAATCCGGCTCTCGCGATTATTCCTACGCGGCGCAACGCGGTGTTTACATCGCGCTCTTGCACCAAGCGGAAAGCGAAGCCCCCGCGATTTGTAGGTCGTTTGATCGCATTATACCCGACCTCGTGGCTTTACGTAATCCAGACGTGCGCGTTCCGCGTGTCGCGTGTGTACGTGCAGTACATCCCGTCGTCGCCACCGTATGCATCTATCGGTTTGCCAGCGCGTTTGTATGCGTGTACACGTGCGGCACGATCACAGTCTGTGAGAGAGAGAGAGAGAGAGAGTGGATGTATGGGCGAGTTGCTTGCAGGGTTTATGTGCGTGTACATTCACACGCCGCGCCGTTCCCGTCGAGCACAGATACTGGCGCCTACGTGAACACGCCAGATTATAGACTGGCTAGGCTAGATATCCGCGGGGACGAGTGCATTCTCTCCTCTTCTCGCTTCGTTCTACACATGTACGAGCATGAAAACGTGTGTGTACGTACCTCCGCCATACTATCGGTCCTCTCTGTCTCGTCCTTTCTCCTTCTCTCTTTTTCCCCTCGCGAACAGCGCACAATGAGACGCGGGGAAATAAGACGTAGCATTACCACCGCGTATAATGAGGTACTAACTATAAGAAGCAATCAGGCGGCGAATGCGACCGTTGGACAAAACAAAATGAGCGATTTCAAAAGGATATTCTTCTCGGCTGTGTTATACTCGGCTTGTTATACTAGGACTGTACTCGGAAGAGCGCAAGTACACTCTGACCCTTCGACGAAGTGACTTTCTTTATACTATGGATTTTAAGAAGTCTGGCGAATAAATTCTTTTTCTCGAAAGAATTTTCTGATAATTAATAGATGGAAGTTAGATAATAGCACGTTCGATAATCTACCATCAAGAGCGCAAGTACTTTTCTTTATACCGTGAATTTTACACAAACAAAACTAACGAGTAAGTTCTTTATCGAAAGAATTTTCTGGTATAATTAATAGATAAAAAATTAGATAATAACCCATTCATTAAAGTAACATCAAGAATGTAAATACACCCTAATCTTCAACAAAGCGACTCTCTTTAAACATTTGATTTGCGTAAATCTTTTTTCATCAAAAGAATTTTCCGAGAATTAATAGACAGAAATGAAATAAAATAGCCATTAGGTAATAACATCGCTTACCGGTAATCTAGGATCAAGAAGCGAAAACGTATGAATTAAAGACGGCGAGAGGAAAAGCCATGGGAAGTATGGCACGTAGCGTATGAAATATAAAACAGCTCGGTGCTCTGGAGAGGAGAATACGGGAGATCCGCGCGAGCGCACGCGTCATGCTGGGGAGGCTTTTGTCGAATCGCAGTGTCGGCGGATAGCAGTGGGAATATACGCGTTTACTCGCACAAGATCGTCGGATTATATTGTACGTTAAAGGCTGCGGCGTGTCGAGCTCCGCACGACAAGCGTCGTCGCTCCTTCGCCGCCCGAAGTTGTTTCTCTTTCGCTCCGGCTGCTCGATCGAGCGTGCCGCGTCTCAAGGAGAGATCGCTTTATACATTTTGCCTGACTGCCCGACTGCCCGTGCAATAATGCGCTTTTTCGCTCGTCCTCGTTTAAGGCCGATTCAGCGCAAAACGCTATCCGATATGCGCCGTCCTGTCGTCTAGCAGCGTTAAACGCGATCCATTCAACTTTTTGTAGGGTAACGTGTGACACTTATCCATGTACAACCTATCGAATTTGCATAAAGCGTACCTGCACGCGTACGGTGTAACGTACGATCGATAGCACTTGCATCGGTTGGTTAATAATAGTGACTCGTGTGCTGATTACTTATAAGGAAACATCTGGAATTGTACAATTCTGATTTTAATGAAATTTTTTTATATTATATATTGCATAAATAGATGAATTTAGAAAGTATCAGTTGGCACGGAAAAATAGTTTCAAAGGGTGAAATCATTTCTTATAGATAAAGCGATTTTAGTTTTTCTCATATCTCAGAAACTGTTTGAGATGTATGATATAAAAGTTTTATAATAAAATTATCTCTATTTATCTACATTATTAATATTTTTCAAAAATAATTTTTGTTAAATTTACAATATTTTCCAAAACTATTAAATAATTTAATAATATTTTCTAAATTCGTCTTATTTATGTAACTTATGTATGTAGCATAAATAAAGTTTTATTAAAATTAGAATTGTATAAATCGAGAGAGAGAGAGATTCTCTTGTTAGTTGATTTTATGAGCAATTTTTTCGTCCTTACCTGCCATTTATATTTTTATTTATCGCGGGGCACACACGTGTTTTTTAAATATTTAAATTGTATAATGTTGCAAATGCATTTGCATTTTTTATTAATATTCATGATCTAGTCGATAAAATATGTTCTCTTCGATGCCTGACGCTAGTGGAAGGGATAATATCCGAGTGATTTCGACGGAATTGTGTGTGAACAACGCGGCGCGCGGCGTTATACGATTATTCGGATAAAATTTTTTTTTTTTACGAGTCGAGGCGAAATAATTTCCGCGAGATTATCGCATACGCACACATATGTTTCGAACCACTGCCTCTCGATGTACGTGCCTGATAAGCGTCGTGTCGAATTTCGCCGTTGCACGCAAAATCTGAGCACGCCAGATACACGAACGGAGAGAAACGCGAGAAATGTCTCTCGATAAAAGCCGTAATAATGTATTCACAAAGTCAATTACATGGCATTCATCAAGGCATCGTTCATTGTGAATTTATGGGCAGGCGCATCACGAATTTATACACAGGAAAATAAAGATACGTCTTTACGAATTATAGATGTAAATCGGCATTTAAATTTTAAGACGTAAAATTTAAGCTTAAACTTTAAATCATCAGAAATTGACTAATCATAGTCGATTATTCTTTTCACATTCGACGTGATTGGACAATTTCTTACTTTTATTTTTTAAACTAAGCTTTATCCTGCATACTGTAGACCGGGCCTTATTTAAGAACCTTAAAACTTAAGTTCCATGTCTTAAAATCTCATTATAGACGCTGCTTATTAGATATAAGCTGGACATTTTCTGATCTTAACTTAAAGCTCATGGCATATACATAAATATAAAGCAGTAAGATATAAGCAGTAAGAAAATCAGCCAATTACAATAAAGTATGTAAAATTATTATCTTATATTCTATATTATTATTATTGGCAAATTCGCTTTGTTGCTTATTGCTTATGATTTTTTTATATTTTTCTAACTTAATAGATGTTATACGATACCATCAGTCATTTTTGCTGATATCACTAACCTTAACATTATTTCGTGACTGATTAGAGAACCTCTTAGTTTATGTTGCTAACACAATCTCCAACGTTACACGTTTCCATGTACAATTGACTCCTAATGGGCATGTATTATAAAATTATTCAGAATGGATTCCGATTGAAATTATTTAATTATTTTTTAGATTTCTATTGTGTTTTATAGAGAAAACGGAATAATTCCGATTGTCACTTATTCTCAACAATAAAAATAATTCCATAATACATGCTCTAATCAATTAAAGAAGCGACAATAAGCACGTATAATACTTACATTTTCTGGGCGAATTATAAGAATTTTATTCGTTGCGATTGTGGTCGTGTGTATGTAAGTTCATCTTTGCGAACACCTTTTTGGAATGGAACAACTAAAGAGGGACATGACTCGGCTTTGCGGTCAGGTAAATAGATCCGCAGCAGAAATAATCGCGTTTTCTCTTTAACCGAGAAATTCTCACGGAAGAAGCGCGAGAGAAAGAGTCGATCCTCTCGCGAGCACGAACTTCGCCGTCTTCCCTCGCTGTCCCACGATACTATCGGCGATTCCCGCGCGCGTTTATTTCGCTCTGTCTCTCGCTCATTTGTCATTCGCCATTGTACGCCCAACCGGAGAGAATCCTATCGTTGGAAGGACCATATTTACCGGGGCAATTTATGATGCGGACAGGAGCGCCGGGAGGAGCGTTGGTATAATATGGGATCGATCGGCCGAGCGGAACGTGTCGATTTTCTCAAACGTCACTTCAGAACTGGTAGTCTTGAAAAACTTATCGTTTATTGATGCAATTGGATTGCACCGGGAAACTCGTATGCGAGATAGAGAATTTTTGAAATAAGGGAACATGTTGCGCTTATCAATTTGTTACACATCGCGTTTTTGCTCTTTTGAAAAGTGTCTTGTAGGTAATTAAAAAGGTGATCGAATTTTAATTAAGGATGCATAGTCTCTGCAAAAAGTCGAATTGGACGTTTTCATATAAAAATGAATCTTATGTACATATGAAAATAGTTTTATAAGGTGAATATTTATATTTATATTAGGGGAGACCGTTGTAATCATTTTTAGAAACATACATATATTTCTTTATGACATATATGTTTATTTCTTTTAACGCACATGAAACAACTATTTAGCTTTATGGTACTATTTGCAAAAAGGTGTAATTTTAGACTGTTTACGAGTAAAATATAAAAAATCTGAATTAGTACATCTGGTTCCGATTTGGGGCAAAATGAAACAGAGCTAGGGAAAGTTGTAATGTTCTAAAAATAAATTATCTGTTCTAAAACAGAAATTTCACTGCTTTAAAAACAAATTATCCGTTTCCAAATATAAATTTACTGCTCTAAAAACACAAATTTAGTGTTTTAAAAATAAATTATCTTTTCTAAAACAGAAATTATCTTCTTATATTATTTTTGTCTTTAAATTAGTAAATTTATTATTAAAAAGCAATGAATTTGTGTTTTTAAAACAGTAAATTTGTGTTGCAGAATATTGATAATAATAAATATTGTAAACAATAAACGCTAGTTAAGAATTGAAGGTAAAACAATTTTACAATCTCTTGTGAAACATATTTCTATTGCGTTATGAGTTCCTCTTGTTACTAGAAGTTATGTGAGAAATATGGAATTCCCAGATTCACATATTTTGTTTATTGTCAATATTCTTTAATTTACATTACATCTTTATATTTTAATGTACTGATGATGGTCAAATCTTGACCGAAACGTTTACTTTATCATAATATTATTTTAAATATATGACTTTCGCTTAAAACATCTAGTGCTGTGGCTGTATGCTCCCTATTATTTATATTTTTAAGCCACCTCTAAAAGTTTAAAATTATATGAATTGTTTTATACAATTGAATATGTTTAATTGACGTTAATTGCACGAAATTAAACGTAATGCATTTAATATATTTAACTGAAAAGCTAATTGAACGAAATGAAATCGAGGGAAAACGTGTTAGTTTTGTAACATCCCCAGTTTCGTTCTTATTTCCGAGTCATTGAACGACATTGATCGTGCAAGTTTCAGATGGATATCGACGTCTCTTTGACTTGTATACGCGAAACGAAAACGGGTATTTTTTTTTTATTTTTTTTTATTTGTTATTTTTTTTTTAGAACATCGACTCGCATACGTGCGGCACGTCGAGGAAATGACCCGTTCGTTTCTACGTATCATAATGTAGTATACACATGCGAGCATGTCTATAAATTTCTGCGTTGTCAAGTTAAATCGACTGTTATCGAGATAACGAGATGCCGATATCCATCTGAAAGTTAGATGTATATCTGGGTGTTGAGGTTTTTCAAATCGCTTTTAATAACCTTAACGCCTTATGGGAAAACTATCGAGAAATCCTGAAAACGCCATCCTCCATCTTTTCCTGCCCTTCCAGCGTTCCCTTCGTCCATGCGGCTTTTAAGTTTTGGATTTCGGCGAAGGGGGGAAATGCAGAGCGCGTGCTCTCTTGGCCATCCTCTCTCGTCGCCTACTACATTATTCAGATCTGTTCCGAGAAGAATACCGGGTTGAATTTTAAGGGGGATGAAGAAGTCGGCGAACAGTTTCGTCCTCGCCCCTGTCTTCACCACTTTTAAAGCCGCTCCGATTTTCGTACGGCTCTACCTCGCGTGATTTACATATGTTCTGTATCTCGCGAATTTGCATTGCGCATTTTCGTTTTGCGCTCGATCTCCCTCTCATTCGATAATCCGCCGATGACGCCATTGTCGCGCATTGTCCGCCAGTTTCTTTCGCGCCGCGCCGCTCGAATTTTCGCACATTTCGCAATTTATGCGGCGCTCGCTTTCGCCGTCTTTGCATATTTGGCCTATCGAGTAGACTTGATACCAAACGATAATTAAGGATGTATGTATACTCTCTAAAACTTTTAGAGTGAATTGTCAATCTGAAGAATGAAATCTCACTCTTGTGCCCATTTTCATCATTACAGATTAACTTTAATCTTAATTCAACTTACCCTTTATTTTTTCTAGTTCTAAAGATTAAAAAGAGATGAAGTAGTAGGTTCAAGCAAGATTAAAGTTAATTTACACTAGTGGAAACAGGCATTAAAGATTGAAAATTAAGCCACTTTTTCAACAATAGCTCAATTTTCAAAGTTTCCACTCCAAAGAATTTAGAAAGTAATATTACACTTCGAAATAAAAATATAAAAAATATAAAAATATAGATTGTTCTATTATTATGTAGATATTTGTGTAAAATTTGAGTATAATTCTTTTATTGGTTTAATTGAAAGTTATTTAATTTTTTCTTTTTACCTTCATTCTTATGTAAAATTGTGTTTTGTTCAACTTATTTGCAAATTTTTTGATAAGATAATAACATCACGATTTAAATCACTTTTCACGTATATTAATAAAATTAGTAAATATTTGTGCAAAAGTTTGTTTGGATCCAATTATTCGTTTAAAAGTTATTTACGTAAAATGTACAACAAATATGATTATATAATATATGATCATTTCGCAACATAAAACCATATAAATCAAATTATTTGTTGTTTTGCAATTAGTTCTACGTATTTATGACAAAATTTTTTAGGTAATGTTAGATAATATTACTTTTTTTTAACTGACATTTTTTTGTACTGATTGTATATATTTATGACCAAAACATCATATAATAGAGTTACAAGTCATTACGTCTCGATGTTTCACGATTTTACATTGTCATTTTTAATTGAAAAACTTAACACAGTCCAGTTTTTTGAACATTCTCGAAACTTGGTTTTAAAATTGAGAAAGTTAAGTTTAATTTAATTTTACATCTTTAAAGGAAGTTGTAAGAACTTGGAGAAAATTGGTGTTAAAGTTAAAAGAACTTAGATTTATATCCATCTTTTTAAGCTTATAAAAAAAGAAATGATTCGATAGCTACATTAAATCTCTCAATTGCTAAGATTTTTTATACCGGCAAACCATTTACAGGGAAATTGGGGAGGATAAATCGTTATCGTTATTAACGAGTTAAATAATTATATGTATATCGTCGCATAATGATTGCGCGATAAATCGCACGCTCGTTTAGTAGCGCGATAAAATCACGGTGGGTTTTATAATTAACCACCGGCGATAATCAGAAAGTGTTTATATTACTTTCGCGTGTTATAATAATCGTTTAGATGAAAATGCATTCGCCGTTTCGTTGCCGCGGCACTATATAATAACGTCATGACGATTTAGTCGCGACGCGAACGATTTCCGTCATAGAGACGCGTTTCACTCGAAGGACAGCCAATTATTGCACAACGCACGACATAATTAATTAACATCCCTTTTCACCGTTCCCTTTTCGCCAAAAGCGTTTATGCGTGAAACACACTTTTCACGTGGAAACAATTCAGCATGGCGCTTTCGATGCAACGAACGCGTTAATTAAATGTATAAGCTCTTGATTTGCTCTGTTACGACAAAATGTGTATGGCATTTAAAATGCATACATTTACGAGCTCGTCCTATTGAATTGTGTATAATTGATCGGGATTCCACGTACAATGCAATTATGTAATACATACAACGGTGATGAGGTTTGAAATTTTAATCCTTCATTATATTTAGTATACCGCACTCGAGACCGGGAAATATCGTGATTAAAAAGTCTTTGATGATCGATATGGAATAACAATAAAATTTAATAAAATTGTTCGCAATGAATATTATCCAAAACTTGCCGTTTCGATATTTTATTTCGTATCCGCGGCGTTTTATCTTCACGGTATCGTTGTCGATGGCTTTCTGCACGATATTGGTAATGAAATCCTTTCACTTTGGCCAATTCAGGATTAATATTTATCCTCCTCGTCGAGGATTAATATATTTATTACGATTAACCATTCGTACAGATACGCGTCGGCATATTTGCGTATGTAAGTACATGCGTTAAGTTGAGATTTACGATCAGCTGGAATAGTTGATAGAATATGGTATAGAGGCGGGTTTTTTAATGGTGAGTTTACAACATTGTCATTACATGGGTTACGTTTCCGCGTCTGTGTGCGCGCGCGTGCGTGCGTGCGTGCGTGCGTGCGTGTTTGCGCGTGCACCACGCAAGCTGCCATTTAGCGCAATTTATTAAACTGTCCCTCTCCCACATCGGTCCCGGACTGTCCTCTTCTCTCTTTGCACCCCGTTCTCCTCTTACTCCACCGGTTTCCCTTCTTCATTCCCTTTCCGCTTTGACCGCTTTGACTGCGCTACGCCGACTGCACAGGATGACGAGGAGAGGGAGAGGGGGGTGCGCTCGGTGGCTAAATACACATACAAATGTGAAGTCGGGCACCGACGTGCACGCACACATTCACGCCGGAGAGAGCAAGTCTGGGTCTCTCACGGCGGGGGTGGTATGACGGAATCAATACCCGGTGTGTGAGAGGGTGGGATAACGGATATGCGGTGGCTTGACGAGAGTCGTAGATAGTAAGAGCCGGAAATAGAGAAAGATGGAGAAGGATAGGGTGCAGATGAATGGAGGATAGGGGGAGACGAAGAGACAGAAAGAAACGAGATGGAGGGAAATTCGAGGACTACTAGAGGAAATAAACAATGGTTCAGTAACCCCCTCCCCCCTCCCTCTCTTCCCGTTCGTTGTAGTATATGCTACCGGAAAATTACCCGAGATACCCGAATAATGGCGAAGTGTGCGAGTGGGCGAATCTCATCCCCAACTCCTCCCACGCGGGAGGATATATTCTTCCTGGCATTTTGTTCTTTTCCGCTTTTTTTTTTATTCCTATTGGGAAATAATAATCACAGGGCATTACGCGGCTGTGGTATACTTCATGTACTTCTATTCTCTGTGGCTTTATAAGCGCGGGGGTGGGAAAAATAAAAGCCAGTAGTAAAGCGCGTAGGATGGTTTGTTAATTGTACGTTAATTTAAAATTTAAATGGTGTGTAATTTCGATATCGAAACTGGAGGTTTTGAATCTTGCTGGAAAGCAGATCTGCCGAATTTTTTTTCGATATACATTTGTTTTCAGTTTCTTTGATAGAAATGCAAGGGATAAACAAAATAATACAAATACACGAGAAATATATTTACTTGTTTTATTAATAACAAATCGTTCTTGGTATAAATTTTATTCTTATTAGAATAGAGTTATAATTTATTCTGAGAGAGGACGTTAAGACTAAGAAAGATGTTATAGTTTTAGAGAACAGAGAGCAATTTCGGAAAATAGAGAGAAAAAATTTTTTTCCAATATTATTTATATAAGCAATTGAAAGATATTCCATTGAAAGAATAGTACAACATTTCTTTGGTAATTATTCAAGCAATTATTGAACAATTATTCAAAGGATAAAATGTATTAAAAAATGATAGATGGTAGACCAATCTTTTATTAATAAAACAAGTAATAAAATTAATAGTTTATAATATTTTCCAGATATTCAAATTATTTTGTCTATCTCCTGCATTAAAAAAAGTTTGGTTGCATTAATTGGAATTTTGGTTAAAAATGAACAAATCAGAATTTTCTTGATTGAATCTATTATAATTCTAGTTGTGATAACCAGAATTCTGATTGATATCAAAATTTGTTTCATTCATTTCAACTAAAAATTTCTCTCGGTGTATAAATGAACAGAATATTGTTTGAATATATAAATCTGTAATATTAAAGATCTATTAAAGATTGCTTAATTTTGAGAAAGCTACGAATGGTAAATCGATACTATGAAAACTGGAGCGCGCCTCGTAGTGTTAATCACATTAGAACGTGAGTGGTGGAGTTCGCGTCTATTCTTCGAAGAAAAATGTCATAATCAGGAAATTAACAGGAATGATATAGATGGTGGAGAGAATCGTGTCATTTTAATAATAAAATTAACTTGCTTGAATCTTTCGCGTTGATGGAAAATAGAACTCTGAAGTATCTCTTATAGAAGAGATAAGATTATAAAATCTATAATACATTATTAAGTATCTCGCGCACTTTTACAGCGTTGACTATTTATTAACTCGACTTCTACTGACGACGACACACGTTTGTTAGGGATCAAGACAATAGATACCGCGTCTATGTTCATGCATCATTCGTTAGCAGTTAAAAAGGAGTAAGATAGCTCGATTAAATTTATGATGTACTTAATGTTTCCCATGAGAGCTTCTGCAGCAGCGATTGCACCATTGCGGCACTCCTTATTCCTCGATGCACTCATCTACTATCTTTCTTCTTGTATTTTTACTATTTAGTTGATTCGCTTATAGATTTATGCTCAATTTGCGTCGCGATTGACTTGAATAGTTTGGTACGTCTTAAAATTCTCCCTGAAATAGGGGATGCGTGCTATTGAGGGGGTTGTTAATTAATCGTACTCCTGGCACGAGTCCACTGAATTCGAATTTAACCATAGCGGTCGTTTAACTCAGTAATGTCCGCCGTGAATTTGGATAATTTCCTTCCTTCGTCTATCGCACCCTCACATCCTCTTTCACCCTCTGTCGCGTTTAGTTGCGCTCATTGTCATCCCGACACGCGATTACTTCTTTGTCTCGAACTTGTTTTAACTATTTCAAGCGGCGCGATAATACCGATCGTAATTTCGATCACATTGCTTTTAAAATTATGCGAATATTTAACTAAATTTATATTGAAATTTAGTTTATCTCGTGATATAATATAATATTTTCGTGAAATATTTTAAGTATTATTTTAATCATAGATCTATCCATTTATTTTGACGACTTACAATATTTATTTCATCTTGATCTAATTTTATTTTTCTCTTTTAATAAAGAGATCTCTGTAATAATCGTACAGGAAAATGCACTTGAATTCTCTTTGTGTTATCAAAGCTTTATTTACTATATTATACAATTTGCTTTGAATAATGATTAAATATGTAAATACATTGAACCGAATGAGATATTAAGCTTTCTCTATAACTTCGTATGTGTGAAATCCGCATTGAAATGAAATTCTCTCTAACGCAATTATTAACTCGATTGTACTTGCTGTTTAACTTTTTATTACTCCGGTTTAGTGCTTCTCATCGATTTTGGTGTTCGATATAGCGGCGCGATGAGAGAACGTTTCCACGCGAATGCATAGTGAGTTTTCCATCGACGGGACTTATCTTTCCACCGACATTTTCCGGTGTTCTTCGCGCTGTCTCTCTTCCTCTTTTGACAATCGTATTAACGCGATGTCGACTTTATGCCGAGCTTTCGATATTTCCACCTTCGGCAGTCAGCAGATATGAGAGATCGGGGCGGAGCGGTGCACATATTATAGTATATGCGAACGCAGTCGAAGGCACGTGCATCGTATGCACTGGCTTGGTAGCGCAAACGTGAATATAAAAGTCAATGCACTTGCGGTGCTACATCGGGGAGCGAGGAAACAACGTCGTCTTTATGGCACTCGAGACCCGCGGCAACGGGATTAAATCTACCAAGACATCAATTGATTCTCGAAGGACAGAAGTCAGAGATAATTTTATTTTATTTTATTAACAAGATGCAGCGTGAACGTAATCTACGAGACATTACTTGCAGAGCTTTTGAGATGTTTGCGATTGTATGGTTATGTGAGTTTTAAATTTTTTAATGTAATATTTGAGTATAATATAATTTATATTTACATTTACAATTACACAACACACACACACACACACACAAAACCATTAAAAAATTTGGAAATATATATAAAGACACCAACAATAAAAATTTAATTATAATTCTTCAATTAGTATGAAATTACAATTAACAATGATGAAGAAAAATTTTTGAAAGAGAGAGAAAGATGAGGAACATAAGTTTTGAGACAATGGAAATATACAAAAAGAATAGAGGACAGTTGAGCAATTTGATACTTAGTGGACGCACGTGATTTGAAAAATCAAGAAAAGTTGAAGTGCACACCAAGCATTTTGATAGATGATGAACGAGGAATTGATACAGAATTAAGAGAGATTTTAAAGGGATTGAAGATGAAAAGAGAAGCTAGCAGTGAGGAGAGGTGATTTATATGGACTTAGATGGAGGGCATTGGAGAAGACCTAGTCTACTTTAAATCGTTATTTGAAAAATCAAAAAATTGAAAAAGAGCAGAGCAGAAAATTAATCGGCAATAAAAATATTATTGAATAATGAGTCAAGAACGGAATTTTGAGATATACTGGAAGAAACTATATTAGCGTTTTCGACCACAGCATAGTTTAATCATTTCAAAAGCGATTAATGACGTTACAAGTTCTATTTTGGATTACTAGAGATTAATTCAAAGCTTGACCTGTATTCGAAAACACATTTCAGGTTTACGACATAAGTTTATAGCAAATTGTATTTAATCTCTCTCAGAACGACTAAATCCATTACGGTCGAAACCTAATATATATAGTTTCTTCCGAAAAGCTAATATATGTAGTTTATATATCTAAAAATTCCATTCTTAACCCCTTATTGTTCAATGCTTTTTTTTATTGCTCATTTATCTTCCGTTTTACTCTTTTTTTGAATTCTACATGTACGACAATGATGTCACTCTAATCGGAACGTTATATACAATACATATAGAGGAAAAAAAAATAAGAAAAGGCTTGTATATGCAGACTCGTAAGAAAACGATTACCTTATTATTTCTTATTACTAAGAAAGGATTGTAGGAAATTAAAGCTGGGAATTGTATAAAATTAGATCGTAATTTGCTTTCTTTTTTTTTGCGAGCGATGTCTATAAATGAGAGTAAGTATAATCGCTCGCGAAGAAAGTGGCAAGAGGAAGCGCATTGTATCATTCGTACGCGAATGTGCGGTTTGCGAATCGCTGTTTATGCGCATCGGTGTTGTCCTGACAATTGATATTTGACACTGGATGCACCGACAATAATGCAAATCAGCATTCTGTTCTACGACGAACGAATAACGGTGCGACGTAGAAATGCACCAGCGAGTCCGAGGAACTCGAATTAAACTCTCGACGCAGTGATTTACGCGACATAATGACAGCATGTAAAGGAAACGTAATACGGTTCGTGGCAGCGGTGAAGGAGGAAACGATCGGGAATTAGGAGCAATAATGTAATGATAATAAAGCGTCGCTTGATCGTGAAGGACGGCGACGTTTTAAGATTTACCGAGAGAGAATAGCAGCTTCGGGATATGAGTATACATATTAATCTGATGCGAGAAAATGTTATTTCAAGCATTTGTGCTTGGAATATCGATTATTTGTATTCGTACTGCATAATATAATAGCTTATGAAACTCTAGTAATGTATTTCTGATGTATCTCTAGTAATGTATACCTATAATATAGTATTAAATATTTCTTTAAAATATCTCTTTAGGATTTAAAGTAATATTTTGCGATATTTTATTGAAACATGCGAGATAAATGTTAATGCTTTGTTTTTTATCAGGATTATACAACAGTAATAAAATTTATTAAATTCAAATTAAATTAAGATAATATTAAAATAAATAAATAAGTAATCTCAAAATAAGTAAATAAATATTAAATTAAATTGATATTTAAATTAAATTGATATTTAAATTGGAAGGATTACGAAGGAATGTGATATATCAAAAGAAGGAATTGAATGAAATATCAAAGAATCTTAACTTAATGTATGTATATAGTAACTTTATTATTGCTAATAAATATCTTTATCAACGATAAATACCGAAGCTGAAACAGAGGTATCATTAAATATGAAATATCAGATTGTCTGAACGCATTATGCATGCAGAATATCACATTTGGTTTTTAACGTTGATAATAATTTATGATACGGTTTCGTCTTTTTATATACGTATATTGCTTTGTCTCTTAACCGGTTTCGGTTGGTTTCGGGAAACTCAAGGCTGCGGCCGCGGTGTGGAATACCGGAAGAATGGACGGACGGGTGTGCGAAGGACAGCGATGAATTATGGCAGGAGTGGAAAACCTCGGTCTATTAGTCTATCGGTTACGGAAATTGATTCTTATTACTTAACGTGAACACGCGCGCGTCACAGACGAGCTTTCCTTCTCTGATCCCCCTGCCGTTAGGTAACTTCTTTGCCGCGATGTCAATTGCGCATTTAACCGTCCGCCTACACGACACGGCGCGGCGCCTCGTTAAAATGTTTCCTAGAGCCGGCCAATTAATTCCATTGATAACAAATTTCCTCTAAGCCCGTTAGTTTGACGTCGCGAAGTAACGGCCGGTTCGCGACTCGCTCGCGGAGTATCGAGCGACTCGGGTCGAGACGAGGTGAAACGACAGTGGGAAACGCGGCGCACCTAAGGAAAAATGAAATATTTATTACGAAAAATGTTTTAATAAAAGAAAAGATA
Organism: Acromyrmex echinatior; assembly: GCF_024713525.1. Lineage (NCBI taxonomy): Eukaryota > Metazoa > Arthropoda > Insecta > Hymenoptera > Formicidae > Acromyrmex > Acromyrmex echinatior. Next base: position 15,429,792 of record NC_141852.1, on the reverse strand, counting down.
AAGTTAAAGCTAAACATTTCGTCTATCACTATATGACAGATTTAATAACATTTTTACCGCGTAATACATGAAATTATTGTATTATAAAAAAGGTTTATACTAAGTTGTATTATCCGACGCAAATGAATTTTTTTATAATATAATAATTTTACGTATTACGCGATGAAAATGTTATTTGTGTAATGCGGCGCACTTTGTATATTATTAATATACAATTTATACATTAAAAAATTATTGGGATTAATTTTTTTATTTTGTGTTGAATTTTAATTTGTCGTAAAAAATTAATTTTGAGAGCAAATAATTGCGGAAGGCTTATTATGTAAAGCAACAAGTCATTGATCTAACCTCAAAATACAATCTCAAAATTCCTGTATTTTTGTTTTATTATTATTGTTTTCCAAACGTAAATATTTGACGACGAAATATGATGGATACGTAATATTAATAATATTTTTTCAACAAAAATACGATAATTACTGTGATAAGCAGGGTCTGCACTACGTTGCCCGCGTACATCTTTTTTTAAAAAATTATTAATTATTATATTGAAATAGATTATTATAAATGTAAAAAAGTACATGACTTGAGAGATTAAAAATTAGCTTTTTAATAATACCTTATTGTCATGATTTGATTTCGAAGAAATTATATGGATTTATTTGACATGCAAATCTTGTAAGAAAAGTATTTCAAATTAACTTTAGTCGATAAAAATAAATAAAAGGAATTGTCGTAAATTTTTATATACGTCTTAGTTGAACATATTTCCATTGAATGACACTAATTCTTACATTTGTCGCCGTATTGCCCGCTGCGCTGCGTTATCCTATTCTTTTCTACAAGTGATATTCTTTTTTCGAAACGAGATATTATAACAGCGAGCGAATAAGGAGATGAACTGATTTTTTAAATTGAAAACGCACGTTTGTCGATTCGATCTACTGGTGTTTTTCACTTGTCTCGATTTACTGTCTGCTAATTTTTTATCGCTTGCTATGAGTGAGTTGTAACAATTGCTCTATACTTCTTCCAGGGATGAGAATTTTTTAAACTCTAATTCGATTTCTCATTCTACGTTTTTATGTATCTTTCCACGCTAAATATTTTCTCTATTTATGCAAATGTATCATTGATAACGTTTTGATATTTGCGCTAATATTGTTGGTTCTAAAAGTATCACGGAATATCTTCGAAATTTGAAGGAAACGTCACCGTGTATTCTATTAGATGTTGGAATTAATTCGTAGCGTTTTACAAGTGATGGGAAGTACTTTCATTAATGTATTTTTTAATGCTCATGTGAAATAAATAACATTCTTTCATTAAAAACGCTACGAATTAATTCCAACACCTAATATATTCGGATTAAGCGAATTTTTAATCTTTACTCTTACAAAAAAATATTCTATTGTTAAGAAAAGTGAATACTTCCATTTATTTTCTTTCTTTTAAATGACAGTCATCTTTCACGAAGAATATTTTCTTGATAATAATTTTAAAATGTACTTATGTTACAAATTTCAGAAAAATTCATTATTATGTAATCAATATAAGAATTTATTTTCTTTTGAAAAAATTGATTATATAAGCGACTTTATATAACAAGCAAATCGAATGTTTTAATAAACTTGATTGGATGAAGTATAAATTTATTTAGGATTTAGAATGTATTTTGAATAAATTTGATGGTTATGATAAATTTGCAAATATATGAACTTTTGAAATACTTGAAACAAGTAGTTACTATTTGCGTACAGCTTACATATTTTTTTGTGCATAATACTATCACACATTTAGACTTAATCGAATTGAGAACTGATTCCCTTAATAATACATTGAAAAAAATGATTGGATCGAATAGTATTAATTCTAGTGAAAAATGAATAAATCACAATTTTCTGATTAAATCTATTAGAATTCTAGTTAAGATAACTATATAGAATTCTGATTGATATATAATTATTTAGATAAAAATAAGAATTTCTAGTAGATTTTATCAAAAATATTATATCAATCCTATTATCTCAACTAGAATTCTAATAAAATTTCGGCAGAAAATTCTGATTCATCTATTTTCAACCAGAATTTTTTTTCACAGTGTATATTTATATAATTAAGGTAAATTAGATTGAGCCTCTACCTTTTTCGAGCCACTAATTTGCAATTTTATTTAATTCCCTCTGGTCCAACCTCATTTATTCGCCATTAAATATAGTAATGGGGCCAATGAGCTTATTGTTGTAGATGTATCGCGTGTCAAAGCGGTATGCATACTATCTTAACGCTATTTCCGTCACGAGTCTTGCTTAGAAGGCCACGGCGACTTCTAACTATAAATATAGGTACACGAGCAGCGTGCGTGATCGTCTCAACGTAATTTTGTCCTTCGTCCTTCTTCGTCGCTGATAGACGTCTAACGTCTGAGGGTTGCGCAAGGATTCCGGTATGAGATTGCGAGAGATCGAGCTCGTCCGATGAGAAAGCGAGGGTAGGGATGGAGGGTACGACATCCCAAAAGGGCAGACTCAGGGATGAAAGAAGATTCCGTAGTCGTGTCTGTGCGCAAACGGGGAGGATGGGGAAAGAGGGCTGTCGGTGAAGAGAAGAGTGGATGGCAGACGTTCAGAGCGCGAAAGGATAAAGTGAACGCTGGGTGGTTAAGGGGATGAAAAAAAGGACGAAAGTTGCCGCCGCCATGAGCAGAGTAGATCGTCGCGAACCGACTGGAGGCGGCGATGAAAAAAAAAAGATAACGCTTGCTCGTAACGAGAGAGAGAGAGAGAGAGAGAGAAAGGGGGAGGGGGTGAGAAGAAGTTGGACGAGAAGAATAATCGCGCGACTGAGTGGAACGATAGATGGCGAGTGCTAACCACGATGAAGCAGTCACCGTCGTGATTAGTGACTTTAACGTCTTGCGAATTACGACACGATTCCTCGAATGAAGGAATTGAAATGTCAAAGGGTGTATCTATTAAGGAACAAGAAGTCAAGGACTCGAAAAAACTGACTGATTTGTTTCATAAATGAAAGATTTACATATTTCCGTTATTTGGATATTATATGCGTATTATTATCAACCAAATGATACCTGTTACTCATTAATTATGTAGACATTGCTAATAATTAACTGATACTGTTGCTGTGATTAATAGCAATAATCTTGTTACCGCAAAATTATTGTTCTATCGTGGCTCTGTCGCTTAATCATTGATATTGGTATTATTTTTGATATCATAATTATAACTTTGCGCTTAACTCGTGTTATCTGATCTTGCTTTACTCGCGACCGGCGCATTTTCCTCGCAGCGATGAACCGCCTCGACCTTGTAACGTGATCGGTGTGCAGTTACAGTCACGGTCGCCCGGTAGAGTTTGCACTACTTCGGTAGCAAACGCACGGTGGCGTAATGATGAGTGGGCCGTTTGTCTCTCTTTCCACTCGGCCCCATGATTACTAACCTTCCGCGGAATATCTTCTGCGCTTTACCTTCGACGTTTCGGAGTGATTTATCACACGAGCGGCCGTATTCCGGCTTCTCTCTCACTGGCACAGCCGGGTCGAACTGTTCGTAATACCCCCCCTTCAAGCGTTTACATTGACGTCGCAATACAGACGCAATGGATTTTTTCCCTTTCCCTCTTTGTTTCACTTTGATCGAAGTTTCGGCAATTTGTATGTCGGAGGGCTTTGTTAAGTTTTAAATTTACTACTGCAGATATATTAAGAAATATGCATGAAAAGAATGGTTTTGATAAAATATTAAAAAATTTAGTTAGATACAATTCTGAAAATAATTTTGTTAAACTATCAAAATAATTATGTAGGATACTCAAACTGATTGGTGGAATAACAAATTTTTTTGCAGCGTTCTTCATCATTCTGGAGATTTTTATGTGATTATTTTGATATGATCCAGTAAAGTTATTTTCAGATCTGTCTAATTAAATTTTTGGACAATTCAGCAAAACCATTCTTTCCGTGTACAATAAAAAAATATAAATGTTCTATACACCGTAAATTCTCAGAACATGTAATTCTCAAATTACGTCCAGTTTGAGTTATTTTTCAATATATATTGGTCGCCGTTGCTTCTATCCAACATGTCGTTGATCTGATTCAATTAATGGAGTTAAATATGAGTCAAGTAATTTATAATTTATTATTTACTAAATGCATACGTTAATATGAAGAATGTTCACTTTGAAACTAATACAGAAATGAATTGATTTACATTTTGACATAGACAGAAATTGAAAATAACAAAATGTTATTTAAGGGATTGGGTTATCATTCTTTAACATCTAACAATGTAAGAAGTTGCGTTTTCATCAGGTTGAGATCATTTGAGGTGCATATGTATACATACACATACATATATACATGTACGTATAAAAGAACAGACACATGATAATTTTGGTTAGCGCAGCAGCTACTTTATACCCATTTCTTGATTTTGAGCACGTACGACGTCGTTTATGTGCGAACACGGAGATCGCTTAACAGGTGATACCGTGCGGAAATTGTGGTTTAGTTTCGCGATACCGATAGCAAGACTCATCTTCCGAGCTTAGCCCGGGTTATAGAGCTGTTTGAAGAGCGAGCGGAGGGGCGAAGGCGAGGTCCCGACATGTGTATCGAGATGCCTCCGAGTGCCGTCACTGTTTAGTGTTGCACGATCTTCCATTGGGGGATTCTCACGAGGCAAACTATACGTCCGAGTGGTCAGATCGCTCACGGTGTGATCCCCTCCACAAAGCGAAATCCGAAATTACTTCGCGCTCTGATCATCAAACCCGTGGCGTTTGCGTGGCAGATTGCTTTAGCCATTCCAACAAGAATAGTAATGTGTGCATGTTTGCAATAGGCATTATTACGTTTATACTAATCAATTTGTCTCTTTGCGTGAACAATCGACTATGTCATCTTCATTTGAAGAACAAAAAGATAAATTTGTATAAAAAAATAACACGCACCAATGATGAAGTTGTAATAATTTTTTTGAACATGCATATTAAATTTTTAAAACATAAATATAAGAGAGAAAGATAGATAAAGCTATTTATTCATCTAAACTATTTAATTATTCAAATATTTATGTAAACTATTTTTTATGAGCTATTATTCATATAGGACGAGTCTTCTAGAACATAAAAATGAAAACAAGAAGAAAGTGAAGAAACGAAAAATATACAAATAGCAAAAAATGATAAGAATAATAAAACAAAATTAATATAAATAAAATTAATATTAATATAAATAAATGAAATATGAAAATGAAAATTATGCATCATACAGAAAATTACGTCAGTTTTATGATTCGTTAGTCGAGCATTAATTGGTCGAAGTGTGTAACAATCTGAGCGACGAAATGTTTGTGGACCTTAGCTGAAGTAAAGTTGTAAATTAATTAATGAAGAGAGAGAGAGAGAGAGAGAGAGAGAGAGAGAGAGAGAGAGAGATATCGCTAAAGCTGTTAAGCTGTTATGTATGTCTCGAGGCATCTCCCGGCTCAAAACACTCGTGCTGAGTGAGTTAACTCACCCTTGACAAGCTGAGAAATCTGTCAGACTACGGCGATGCGGCTTGTAGAGATGTCGTTAGAAGCAAAGTTATAAATTAATTGGAGTGCGTGCAAGTTTCTCCGTGTCCACGATTTTCGTGGAAAGTGACCGTAAAATGACCACGTCGTCCGCGTCCAGCTGGACGAGAGGAAATGGTGGTCACGATTCTGCTACTCGGTGCGAAAATCTTGTAGCTGGTAGAGCTTAACATTTATGTCTACTTATACGTTATAAAACGAGAAGTTACAAGCGTTACGCAAGCGACATGTGTAAGCAGGGTTGTTACAAAACTGGAAAATCAGGGAAATGTCAAGGAAATTAAAAACAGTCGGGGAAATCAGAAAAAAGTTAAGAAATTTTGCAAAATTTTCTGGAAAATTAAAATTCTTTAAAGAATTTTAATGTGCGTACATCATATCTACGCAATTTTGGAGAATTACAAACTTAATAATTAAATGCAAACATGTCAGTAACATTAATAGTAATTTACATTGCTAAATTACTCTCTCGACAAAATATTTGATGATTTCTAAATCAGGTCGAAATTACAAAAATGTTTCAAAATATTTGTTGAAAGGGAAAATATGAAATTTTGTCTGGAAATCAGAGAAAAGTTGTAGAATATATAATATTTTAGGATGAGGAATTGTGCAATTTTGGTAAGACTATAGTGCGATATGCGAATGTGCTTGCTAACTTTTCGGTTCGACAGCTTTGTATGTCTGTACGCAGACGTTCGATATTGAACAGACGTTTCGTTATTGGAGATACGATGCGGCCGTCAGTACACAGTCCCCAAGCGTTTGTTCAAGCATCCTCTCCCCCCTCCCCCCCCCCTTCCGTCAAATTTTTCTCTTTTTCTTCTCGTTGGTCTGACTGTAATATTATTGTTGTTCCATTGATGCTATTCGGCGATCTTTCTCATCTGTTGATATATTCGTCGTCATCCAATTTGATAATAAATATTGAATTTCTCCCGTAGAGAGAAAGAGAGTGTCTCTCATTCGATTTTATCGTGACTTCGTCAGCTATCAGTAGAATAACCTCGCGATAAAAACTTTAGAAATTTCGACAGTAACGGTCCGTGTAATGTCAGAAGTCTCTCGATATATTTGATAATACTATAATAGAAATATTTTTTATTTATCAGTAACACGCGATATGGCGTGAAACTAACGTTGGTAGACATGTCAACGTGTCTCGCATTAAATTATATGGATAAAGATCGGTAGATTTTACCGAGCCGAGAGATTTAGCTTGAATGTAGTGAGAAATAGAGAAAAACCTTGTTTCTGTGGATTATTCACCTTCATCTTACGATCTGCGAATCTACGGCACCGTTGTCGTCGACGTTGTAGTCGTCGTAGTCGTGTCGTTTCCGTTGTCGTTGGCCGTTTAATGCGAATTTCACATGCATGGAGCGAGTCGACGACGACAACGGCAACGACGACGACGATGGGTAAAACGCGGGAAAGCGATGCCAGACACGTATCATTTTAGAATGGAAAGGGGTTTACAGAGGGGCGGAAAAGGGGGAGGGAAAAAGTACCGCCGCGCAGACGGCAGCCCTTTACGTGCAAAAGCTTGACTTCTTTTTTGCACAGCCCTCTTTGCCCGCCGCTCTCTTCATTACCCCTTGATTTTTTGTCCCGCCCTCAGTCCGTCGACTTCTATCTACCAATTTTTTTTCCTCTCTTTTTTTTACACCTTTTTCGCCATTCTCGCAGTACGAGAGGCACGAGAGGCAGGATTTGAGGGAATGGGCTTGAAACAACGAAACGTGTGAAAGGGATGATTTTAATACCTTACTCGCGAGACGGTCTAAGATGGTTTTTATTAATTTGTTTCGTGTTTATGTTAATTTGCTCAGAATCCGTTAATTTGCACCGAGTCTATTTTCATTGGACTTTGCCTTTTTCCGCATTCGCGGCGCTTACGATTGGCTAATTATAACTGTTTAAAGTGCTGATAAGCTCTTTTAAGCGCCATTAAATATAGCATTGCAGTAGATACAGAATTCTTCGGAAATTTACCATGAGATTTTCGAAGTTACACTGTTAAATATTAAAGAATTAAATTTAAATTCTTTGAATTAAATAACATTTTGTTATTTTTCACTTTTAAGTGCGTTAAAATGTATTATTTTAATGCAAAACATTGGATTAAAAAGTATCTATTTGATCAACTCATTTCCGTGAATTGCTTAGTTTTAAAGTAAGCATTTATATTAACTAAGTGTATACTTAGTTAGGAATTAATACACTAAATTTCAGTATTTCAAATTTAATACATTTCTTGAGTTAAATTGTTTATTCTAGTTAAATTAACGATGTATCGAATAGGAAAAGTGGCGACTTATAAGAACGATAAAAAAAATATAATAATTTAAATTGGATATATAATTTCTTTTATATATATTATATTATGAATTTAAAGTGCAGTTATCAATAAAGAGAGAAAGAATTTTTTTAGAAGTACAATTTATTTTAATGATATTACATGTATATATCGCAATTAAATTAATTCAATATGCTATATTCTTCCACGTGCACTCTTCTTTTTTGAAATCAAATAATTAACTTAACATTAATCTTTTATATCAAGTTTATACTTGATCATATATAACTAAATATATCAATCATGGGATTGAAAGTCGTGCAGTTGCTAGTAATGCTGATTTTATCACGACTAAAATAACAAACACATATCTTATCTTGTCGTTGCGTTTCGGGATGATAGTCTCGACCAGTTGAGATGATAAATCATTCGCACAAGTATCTATGCATTAGCGTACGATGAGTGTCGAGATGCAGGCGTGCAAGTCTGCATCTAGAATTACAGGAAATATTGTATATCTCGAATATTTTTATTATCCTATCGTAGTCAACAACCTCCTCGTAAACATGATGCGCGAATCGTTATGCGATTCCGCGGAAAGTCGCAATAAAGACGAGCAGAATGGCGGAGCGTATTACTGGCGCGTAAAAAGACGAGCGCGTAATCTCTAATCTGTACGTAGAAAGAACAATTTTATTAAAGTATCTGAAAATTTTTTTTTTATTTAGATATAGATAAATTTTTAAATTAAAAAACATAATTTTGATGGACATCAAAATAATTTATATAGGAAATTGAAGCATAATGAGCGATGCTGCAAAACATTTTACTATTCAGCTTAAGTGTCCTGTGTTAATTATTTTGATAGTTGAAACTAAATTATTTTCAAAGCTAAATTTTTAGATACTTCAGATATAATAAATACGTCATATACAGTATTAAGATGTCATGAACCAATCACAGTCTTACTAGCATCTTAAAACATTATTTAAGACGGTCTTTAAATACCTAGAAACTAATTTACGAATTTCATCTTTAATATTATCATTCAGAAAACAAGTTTTAAATTATCATTTAGTCTATATTGATATATGGAAAAAAAAACATTTATATTATATTTTGAAGGATCTAAAAATTTAGTTACAGATACAGATCTGAAAGTAATCTTTTTGAATAATCGAAATGATTATACAGGAAATTGAAATATAATGAGCAATACTGAAACAAGTTTTGACATTGCTCAACTATCCAGAGTGTCCTAGATAATTATTTTGTTGGAATCCAACAAAAAATTATTTTCAAATTATTTTCATCTTTATCTAGATAAATTTTTAGGTATATGGAAAGAACAGTCTTACTGAAGAATTAAAAAATTTAGTTAGATCCAAAAATTATGTAGGACGCTCAAAATGGTTGCTAGAATGTCAAAATTTTTTTAGCATTGCTCATCTGGCTTGAATGTTCAACATAATTATTTTGAGTCCAACAAAATTCTTTAACTAAATTTTAAGGTACTATATCTAATTAAATTTTAAGACATCTCAGCAAAATCGTTCTTTTCTTCTTCGTCTTCATATTAATGCGCTAACCTAACCGTCATAAGGACGGTTTACGATAGCGGGATCGAGATTTCGGGTCCTTCACTGCGGCAGCTGTTAGATGAAGAGGCGCGGTGGTGTTCGGCAATCGTGCACACCGATGGGTCAGCGAACGGGTTGGCAAGTGCCGTCGCCGCCGAGCAAGAATATATATCTTCTCTCGACGAGCCGTAGAGGCCAAAGTAGAGGCCAAGAGAGGTGAAGAAGAAAGGAGCCGTACGTGCCGCGCGGCTTACGAAATCTCAAACGAGACATCCACCTGCCTTGTCCTCGAAATTATTGCGGCTTTTTCGTCGCTCAGAGCGAATTTACACGCCTCGCGTCCGCACCGTTACGGACGAATTACTCGTCGGAAAAGTGAATAGCCTCCGCAGCGAAAGACGGTCAGACATTTCGGACGACAAGTGATACAGAGATAAAAGTAAAGATAGGATAATCGTTATTGTTATCTTTTTAAGATCGTTTTAAGAATTTCTCAAGTTGCTCGTTACCATACTCGATTTATTTAACTTTTAACTTTTTAAGTCGGGTGGAATATCATTCCTCTGGTTTATTATAGTTTTCTTTGAAATCTTGTTTTGAAAAGAAAAATAAGAAATATTGCCCAGAAGTTTTAAAGTTTATTTAATTTTATATTTCTTTATTTCATAAAAATATAACTGTAATAATGTAAGTTTAATTGTAACACATTAATAAATACATTAGTAAATAAACATAATTGCATTAAGATAGGAAACAAGACCGTTTAGGTTAAATAACATTATTATGTAAGATAATTGCATTAAAATTGTTATATAAATTTAATTTTAACACAATATATCTACCTGTAAAAAATATAATTATCAAATTAAATTTTTTTGGTACGTTCTGAGTATTCTATCTTCTAATTTATGTATCTTGAAATTATCTACCTATTTAAAGGCTAAAAAATTCATCGATAAGAGTAATAGTTTATCTATTTCGCTTTTGATTCTAAAATTAATCAACTGTGTCTTAAGACTTTTCTAATCTCTTTAATTTATTACTAATATGCGTTACCCGACAAATTTTGTCGATCGTTTTGTATTTAATATTTTTCATCAGTGCAGGCTACTGTGTGTCCCCACTATTTCCGTTAAAAATCGCAGAAAATGACATCCCACCCTTCGCGAACGGTTCGCTGACCCTCGCTTCGGGTTCGTCTTCCTCTCTTTTTTTCTTTTTCTCTCCTTTTTCGTAATACTAGCCATTATATTATGCGAATGTATGCATACTATAAAAGGGAGAAAGTGGGAATAGGAGAAGCGAGAAAGGTCGTTTAAATCCTTCTTCATTCTACCGCGAGTCGCAACCCCGACCGTGTTTTTATCCACCCTTTGCGATGCCGAACTTCTGCCGCATATCAAACGCAAACACGAACGTTGAGAAGAACAGAACGAGTCTTTAAAACATTTTACAGTGTCTTTTTTTTTCAATTAAATCGTTTTTAATCTTTCGTGTTTGTCTTTGCCTTATCCTTTTGAGCTTTTTAAATATTCGATATTGTATTAAAAGAATCTTTTCTAATTGAAAATATTGATTAATAATTGCACAAAAACATCATGATACAATTAAATTATTTAACGAATGAAAAAGTAGAATATAATGAATACAAAATGAAATGGAAGTAAAAGTCGGTTAAATTAAATAAAAAAAAAAACTTGAGATATCAAGCATTTTGGAATATTTGCGTATAAAAGTTTACTGCACCGAGCTTTACAAGTATTTTTTGTTTGGTGAGAATTCTGTGTAATATCTTTCATGATTATGCGGGACTAGCGAATAGCTGCAGCTTTGTCGAATTTTTTTTTTAGGAGTAAGAAGCTTAACTTAGACTCGAATGTATCCAGGTTTTTTTTTGAGCTTCTTTCAGTGAGAAGTTGCGCTCACACAGGTCGTAATGAAATCTATTGTGCTGCAATGGATCTTTAGCGGTGCTCGCATACATAATCGATTGCTTTGTGTTTCAGTCGCATTCAAACGATATTCATGCGATTCGTAATGATCGGTAGATCGTAAACATAATTGATTTACATACTTTACATATTTGCTCTCTTGCAAAAGTGACACAACTAAAATATGTGATTCTCAAATTATTACTGAACGAGTTGGGAAAATATTACTCTATTAATCGTTAAAAGTGAACTAATTTAGCTTCATAAAAAAATTATTAAAACTCAAAAAGTGGTTTTTTTTTAAAAAGAGATTTAAAAACGATAAAATTGACAGTTGATCATGTAAAGAAAGTATTTCTTTAGCTGATATTATTTTATTTAGTAATATTTTAATTATCAATATTTTTCGTTAAGTCGTGAAATAGTCTTTTTAAAATTTTTTTAATTGTCACTTTCAAAGTAAAAAAGAGCGATATATATACATGTAATTTTATAAAAAAATTATCTTCTTTGTTTAAATTGTAGTTATTGTTATCGTGTGTTTTTGTAATTAATAATTCAACTAACATTCTCTCATATATTCATTCTCAGTCATTTAATAATCAAGCATTTAAAAAATTTCTTTTCTAAATCAAGAGAGGTATTTTTATATACGTTTATGATTGAAACACAAATGTGTAAAGAGATAGAAAAAGACAAAGAAATTAAACTTTTTATACAATGAAGCGGCGGCCAGCGAAGAATAATTTTCGCGCATTGGAATATGTCGCACAGAACGAATGTGAGTTCGATGGGACGTGATGTGTTAGTTAAATGGATCAAAGCTCGATCGGATATCCGCTCTTGATCGGAGCCGCGACGCTCGCACGAGAATCACTTTCATATATTCGCGTCGAATCGCGAGTTCGCATAGACTCATAAATATCGCATGACCGCGCGTGTGACAGCCGCGTTTTCGCGTGCAGGTACCATGACGGCGATATTTGCTTGGCACTCGGCGATGCAGGTAAACCGAGAGAGAGAGAGAGAGGGAGGGAGGGAGAGAGGGGGAGAGAGAGAGAGAGAGAGAGATCGCTCACCAGCCTGCTTGTTTGTACGTGAAGAGAGAACCGAAGTTATCTCGCGCAATTGCGAAGTAACCATCTCTCTCCTTGACTATTTCCAATTTTGTATCTTTTTGTTTAAGATTCATGGATAAATTTATATGTAAGGCAGTTCTGAGAGATTGTAGAAATGAGCGCACGGTGTTAGAAGTGCTCCGAGAAAATTTCTAGGCTTATACTTATTTTCAAATTGCTAAGGCTCGATTCTACAAATATAAAAAAATCAAATAACATTAAAATTAATTTTACATTGAATGATTCTTGGATAAAATTTTAATCTCGGTTTAATTTACTTTTTATTTTTTTTTTATGATTCTGAGAATTAATAAAATTGTAATCTTGAGTAAAATTTTTATCTCGGATCAATTTATTCTTTTCTAATTTTTAGTTTTATGCGTGTGCGTCAAAAACTCGGGCCCGACCACAGACTTCTATTACAATAGAAGAGACTAGACTGCTAACTCTCCACTTTTCCTTATATAAAAGTGTTGCCTACGCGCAGTGAATGCGCAATGGAAAACCCTCATGTACAGAAAAGAGATACCAATAGGTCACGTGACCAGCCTCTGTGATTGGTTCTTAAGTAAGGAGATGTCATGGCGATAACTAACTTTTAATTTTTATGAACCACACAGTTTTATAATAATATAATAAATTGTATTCCCTCAAAAAACGCAACTACAGTGCAAGAGTTCATGTTCTTGTGCCGACGTACATATACTGTGTACCCGATACTTAAAATTCAAATTTTAGATAAAATTTGAACGAATCGTGGATAAAATATAATAATTTTTTTGGATAACATCTTAATCTTGGTTCAATTTATTCTTTATCTTTTTCTAAGAATTAGAAAATAATAAAGTTCAGAAAATAGTAAATCATAAGTTAAATATAATCTTACATCGGTGGAACCAGACTTAAATGATGTTCCCTTGACAATAATCTGCTATGGAAGCTTGCCTTTGTGTTGCAATTCCGAATTTCTATTTTCCATTAATTCCCATCGGTTCTATAATCTGTTAATCTATTTCAAAGAAGATTCCTCCAGAATATCTCATCCCCGGTAAGAGTCATTTACTCCACGTGCTTGGAGCTTAGTGGTCTCGTTGGCAAGCAGAGCAGGGTTTATCGATCTCCTGTGCGCACACGGGCTGCGAGCATTTTCATCGCCTGCTGGTATCATCTTTCGCAATATGGCGTTATATGGCGCGCTATAATTACGGACGTTTTACGACGCTCTCGGCCGATACCAGGACACCGCCCCGCGTGCGCGAGTCGTACTTTACGAGTCGTACATGTTGTTTAGTGTACGCACAGAGAGAGTAACGCTGCTGGATGGCACACGTGGAGCACCACTCGACTACGACGGTGGCGGAGATTGGCGGGAGTGGTTGACTGGCTGGCTGGAGGCGGAGACGAGGTTGAGTGAGGTCAGGGCGGATGAAAAGTCCCTGACCTGGTCTTACCTACGCTACGTCTTTTTCTCTCATCTCTCTCTCACTCACTCACTCACTTTTTTCTCTCTCTCTCTCTGCCTCTCTCCTTTTCTCTCTTGCGTTTAAGCTACCGCAAACTTCGTGGAAGTGGTACCTTGGGGTTTAATTAATGAGGCACGTCAATGTCCTGTCGTGCCTTTGGGACGAAACCCTATCGTAGGATGATTCAGAAGAAAAGATCAATGCTTTGAGAGATATGTTTCTGTAGCAATTTTTATTACTTAAAAATTATAAATGAAAAAAAAAACATTAGAAGGAAAGCGGCAAATATAAATATAGCGCGGTAATTAATGTTTGAATAAAATATTAAATAATTAGAAATAAACTAGGTTTTGAACCTTTTTAAAAAAATTTATCCACCCTTCACAATTGACGTTTGAAATTAAGATATTAATATATTATCCTATTAGTGTGGATTCATTTAGAGAAATGTCATAAAAAAAAATATGATACTGCAATACTTGGAATAATGTTAATGGACATATGTTTCACTGTAAAAAAGAAAATTTAAGAATATTACTCACTTCTACAGAAGAATATTTAGAACGTCTTATATCAGACGTTCGCGCTTTTTTTATTTATTTCAGTTATAATTGTTTGTTTTGTTATAATTATATTCGATTTTATTTAACGATGATGGCCCGCTAGTCGCTTCATTATAAAATCGCACTACAGTCGTTCTCTCGACAATCATTCCTGTCATCGTCGATACCATTATTTTTACGTGAGTACGTGTAAGAATTATGCACACTGGGTTGCTCCTTTCCGAAATTCCTGCTCAAGCGCATCGTACCGAGCGCCTTCATTACAAGTGCGATTGGCGCGAAAAAGTCTTCCGGCGCTAACAAGCGGACGTGATTTATAGCTGCGCTCATTAATCACGTTAAGTTTCTCCCTCTTGGCGCACTAACCCTGCGCCGTTCGCCGACCTCCTTATTAAACCGCGATTCGATCTCATTGTCTTTAACGGACAAAGGCGAAACGCGTGGTTGCTCGCCGAGGCGAGGTATGGCAAGAACAGCGGTCGTATTATTGCGCACGTACAACAAACGTGATTCATATTAGTGCGCGCTACACGCTAAATTACCAGTCGAACACTGTATGTCGTAAACTCAGCCGTCTGTTTCTCGACACATTAATTTTTGCTAATTGCCCGTGCAATCAGTGCGCGACTGGAAAATGTATGTACAGAGTGTTCCAAAATTTATGAATCAAAATACTACAGTAAGAAAGTTTTCAAAAAAGTCAGTAAAAAGTTATAAACAATATATATTGAGAACAATATATATTGATATGTAAAGAAAATAAGAATAAATCTAATTAAAAAACAAGAGATATCTATTTTTAATCGAAGCGGATCTTACTATTTAAATATGTATATATATATTTCTATGTGAATTTATATTGGTACATTCTGATTCTGCGTTTATATATTTTTTGCAAATAATTTTTTACTTAAATTTTTATAATTTTTATCAATTTTTATACAGACATATAATATTGATATACAATATTGATATATATATATTAGGTGTTGGAATTAATTCGTAGCGCTTTACAAGTGATGGGAAGTACTTTCATTAATGTATTTTTTAATGCTCATGTGAAATAAATAACATTCTTTCATTAAAAACGCTACGAATTAATTCCAACACCTAATATATATATATATATACATGTTATAAAGGATGAAATACGAATGCCACTGACGGTTTCAGTGATTACATTTTCCGATCGCTCTCATCACCGATCTTTGTTTGATAAATGACGGGAGCTGAGGCTGCTTATAGAGCGTCACCGTGACATGATTGATTCGTTATGTATGTCGTCACCCTTATATTACCCCTCACGACCATCGTGTTCTATTTAGGCGTATATCATCTGAGATGTAACTTGTCACCGCGATTTCCCGGTGACGATGAAATGAATTTCTCCCGGTGAAAGCTTAAGCAGCAATTAGCAGCTTTATATGAGATCGTTAAGTTAATTGAGAATTTCCCCTGTGGTTTTCTAATTAAAAATGCGCTAATTGGTAACGTAACCCGTCGAAGAATCTTATCGCTAAGATACGAGCGAGATATTTGCCGCGCAGCTTTTTCTTCGTTTATTAACAGCAGATTTTCTGTTGACATTTAACAAATCTTATGCGAAAATGCTTTTTCGAGCTTTTATATACTCACGTTAATCTCTCTTAAGTAACATGTATAAGCTAATTACACAAATTTACAGGGTTTCTGTTTCTCAACTCTTATAAATGGTGATTTTTATGTATTTTTCTGCTGAGAAAGAAAAATTAAAACAGTTTCCACAAGTTTTAAGACATTAAGAATTTTATTTTTGAAAAAACTACAATTTTAAACAATTTAATAACTTTTTTTTATTTTACGGAGTAGAATTGTACATAAGAATCACTATTTAAATTTTGAGGAGCTTTGGTATCACTAATATTTAACATTACCTATTTTGTACTAAATTTTATTATTTGAATATTTCATTTAAAATTGTACATAAATAATGAAAGGACTTTATATTTATTTTCATATATTCTAAAAAATATTTAAATCTCTTTTATAATATATTATATACATATATTACAAATTTGCATAAAAAAATTTAAATTGAAGTTTCTAATTAAAGGGTGATGGAATTGTTTTGAAAAGCATATCTTTTTTCAATGTAAAAAGCTCTACAAGAAACATCTATTACTTGTTAAGAAGCAAAAATTTGTTGTTTAACGTTATTAAATCTTACAATTTCAAGAGTTTAATATCAGGAATTATCGAATACCATTAATACATAAATTACTTATTTTTTTCTCAGATATTTGAAGTATCTGAAATTTGAAGCTAAAGTCGAGTTGTGACACAGAATAACAGATCTCATTCACGTCACTAATGTTTTTCTACCCTTTCTCTTTTTTCAGGTGAATCCTGATCCACAAATCCAGTCTAAGCTGGGCAACTATTCGCTGGTGAAGCATCTACTCGATAAGCCTAAGCGCCTGTTCGGCATCGAACAGAGTGGCATCCCGCAGAGTCCGGCGCCCTCGCCGACGCCCTCCGCCCACAAGTCGGGCACGGACAGCTCCGGCAGAAGCTGTTCCCCATCCTCGGGGCCGGAGTTCAAGAAGCCTGGTGGACTTCGGGGCACGAGCGCCGCGTCTTCCTCGTCGAGTGCAAGTCACCAGCGGGGCGGTTTCGTCAAACCTGCCGACGGTAAACCGCCTTACGGTGGTCGGGGTGGTTATCCTGGCCAATCGGTTAAGCACGGCGGCAACGATCATCGCAGCCACGGGTTACTTCCGGCTAAGGGCCCGCCGCTGCCTCAACCATCCTCCACCGGGGGAAGTAACGGCACGATACCGATCGGCAATTCCAGCGGAAGTGTTGTCGGTAACCTCGGCGGCGGCATCTCAAGCCGCACTCAATTCGCCTGCCGACTGAAGCTGATTGAAGTTAACGTGAGTAATCGATCTTTTTTTGTGTCCCTGTCCTTCGCGAGCGTCGATCGCTCTGATGACTTGAATCGTTTTGGATATGGTTTGCATGCGCAATGACCATCCGTTCCCTCGAGAGTGGACGATAATGGCTTTTCGGAGGTAACGGAGGGTTGATCGTTTCGCTTCGAATGGAGATTGTTTGCACGCGGGGTGTCCCGGAAGTCGCGTGTTTCCTGCGACATAGATAGCGTGGGGTCGAAAGAGCGACGATAGTGATCGAAAGGTATTAATATAACAGCGCCACGATAAAACGAGAAAACACGATAAAATGTTCCGAATTATGTTATGAGAATTTTTTATGAATAAGAAATCATCAGAAATTATAAAAAGAGGGGATAAAAAGATTAGATAAAGATTTATTAAGGAAATAAAAAGGATGATTTTATGTATATATTTTTTATTTTTACATGAATATTACAATTATTATCTGGATTATATAAAGCGATAATATTAAAAACTTTTCTTTATCGATTCTTTCGCTGTCTTGGTTAATTCTACTGCGAACGAGTGAATTCTAAACTGACGAGTATGAAAAATGATCGTAGAAGTACTGACCTGCGAACACGTGAATGAAGAATGCTTGTACATAATTTCTGGAATGTCTCGCATGCACGTCGAAAAGCAAGAAGATTAATCTAAAGTTTGAAAGCGTTCCAGTGGTATTGAGAAATAAATAATCGACCAGAGAGAAATTTCTGTATAAATTGATATGTTCAGTGCTAAAGGAACAATCATTGTGAATACTGCCTTATGTATGCTTGGTTTATGCTTCGGTTTTAACTTTAAAATTCTAAAATCAGCCAATAGAGCTGCCAGTCTTAATTGGTCCTAACTGAAATCTATATTCCATTGCTAAATTTTAGGATTTTAGTATTAAGACCGAAGCATAAACCAAGATAGTAGACAGTTTTAAATCGTTATTTTTGATTTTTTTATTTTACTATCAATGTCTCACGTCATGTACGTGATAAAGAATTTCTGAAAACTTTCGAAATGTAATTTTTGAAACTAATCGATCGTTGTAATATTCTCCGCATTTCGATTGCAAAATTACAATACACAATGAAAGTCTATAAGTCACATTCTTAAATATTAAAGGAGCAATAATTAAATTATTTAATTCCACTGTTTTGCTAAATTAACGACATATTAAATAGGAGTAATCGTGCCATGAGAAATGATAACCTAGAAATGATCAAAAATAATTCAAATTGAGCATAATGGAATATAATTGAGTATAACTTAATATCGAATTAAGCAGTGTATTTTATCGGAATAAAACTCATGAATTAAAATATCCTGTTCTGTGTTCCTGTTCCATCTAATGCATTGATTTTTTGTTTAACGTATCATTAACATTCACATGATATTAGCGGTCTTTCGATGAGTGCGCCGGTGATGTCGCGGCGATGCCAGACTCACAAAGTCTCGAACTACTTTAATAGCACGTCTCGCCGAGAGTTGCGATTATTTGTCACGTAAGAAGATTAAGAGCGAAGTTTCCGCGGCGGCTCGACGCTATTGTCGCGTGTTACTAAACGAGACACTGTCGAAATTAACAAGTTGCTGGAAATCATTATGCTTGCCAATAATCCTCCCTATGTACTCCTAATTATTCTTCGGACTCCATTGTAATAATGCAATTTTAATATTGGTAAATTACTGTTCTCGATATTTTTCGATATCATTCTCTGTAAAATCAGATAATTTTTAAATTTTAATTAACCAACGAATATATGTAAAGTGCATTAGCAATTCATTGAGCGTCCGCGATTGGTACAGTAAATAATCATTATAATAATTACATTAATTACGAATACATGAAAATATATTTTTGGAAAAATTGATACACCGAATTGTTGTTCGGTTACTACAGCAATGCCTTCAATTATTAATCACTCCTCGACGTCTGGAACGCTCTTCGTTTCCGCGTTCAGACGAACAAATCACGACGTTTCCTCCCTTCGCAAATCACAGGAGAAAGATCAAGCAACCATGGCATTAATCATCAAGCAGCCATAATAAAGAGGTTATTATTATCCTCATCCTCTTTCTCCTTTACGCCGACTTTGAATTTCCATTCCGAGATCATCCGGTGGGTATCAAACGAAACCAGTTGGCTCGACAGGCTCTCGTTGACAGAGAACGAATTGCTTTTCAATGGAAATCCAGCTGGGCGGGGTGGTCCAGATCGTTGGAGTAGGGATAAAGAGGGAGAGGGGAGAGTTTCGAATCGGCGGGTGCTATTACGTCTAGCTCCTCGAGGTGCAAATTTCATTGAGATTGACTATCGATCGTGTCTCCTTTTTCTGTGTTTCCTTCGTTCCTCCTTTTGCCGATCATACGTTGCCCATCTTCGAAGTGCCTCTCTTTCTTCGGGTGTACTTATACAATTAGGACCGATCCGGAGTGTGAGGAGCATCCCGTTTCTCCTCCCTCCTTCGCGTTCTTCTGGAAAATTGATTCCCGTCCGTCCCTTCGCCGCTCCTTCCATAGTTCCGGCATTCTTTTTCTTCTTTCTTTGACAATGGGTGCCGTCGGATCGTTCGAGTCGTCGGCCATTCGTCCTCATCCGCGAAATTAGTTTGGAATTATATATAAAGAAAGGTAAATGGAAAAAAGAGGGATGCGGTGGTTGTCAACCAGGAAATAAATTCGCAACCTAAGTATCGTCGTACGTTGTTAATGAAATAATGTACCTTGAGTCTTTCTTGCGTTACTTTCTCTCCATTTTTTTATTCCGATTCACCCACATCTTTTATTATTCCTTCATAAATATCTGATATTTCTGTTCAAAAAGTAATTCGTGTTTGCGTGTTTTTGTCGGAAATAATTTAATTAACTGTACTGTCGGTACAGCACAAAAATAAAATCGAAATAATTAAATCC
Organism: Acromyrmex echinatior; assembly: GCF_024713525.1. NCBI lineage: Eukaryota > Metazoa > Arthropoda > Insecta > Hymenoptera > Formicidae > Acromyrmex > Acromyrmex echinatior. The sequence continues at coordinate 15,409,392 of NC_141852.1, read as the reverse complement.
TACTCGATTATGAATTGCTCATAAACAAGTTTGAAGGTTATTAATTTCTTTCAAATTCGTAATTTAAATATTACTGTAATTTAAACATTTCTCTATTTATCGTTGCTCGCAAGTATAATAAAATATGTACAAGTATATCTCTATCTCTATCTCCTTTTTCTCGCTTTCTGTCTCTCTCGGGTTTTCTCATTTTTCGCTCGTTCCTTTTCTGTGATTATCCAGTCTCGTTCTGCCTCCGTTTTTCGCTCCGTTCTCCGCGACGCGGTGTCCTCCGGCTAAAAGTTAGTAGACACTCTCAACCCTTTCCTCGCATCCCTGTCACCCTTTTCCCTCCCATCATCCGGCGCTCGAGCCATCCTCACGCATTTTCCATTGTTCACGCGTTTTCTTTCCAGGAATGACTACTCGACGTTGTCCGTAATACCACCTTTCAGAATGTGTCCTCCGTTCGTCTCACACCCTTCCTTCCAGCCTTTTCAATGCCTTCTCTTCTTGGCGATGTTGATTAATGATCGCTCGAGGAGACTCGTCATAAATCGCGAAGAAATTTCACGAGGGAGGATACGTTCGTTTGTATAAATTAATCCCGCGAATGCGTATGAGACCCTTTAAATTTGATTTTTATGCGCACGAAAAGAGACATCGATCTGTCGAGGAAATAAAGTCTGTTTAACTTCGGATACTTATCCAAATTAAAATAGCGTTACTCTTTATGATATAATTTTTTTCATCATTTATGTTTTTATTCTAATAGAAATAGATTTGTTATTTTATTAATAAATTAATATTAAATATATTAATTTAATTAATACATTAATATATTAACAGGGTTGCTACAAAATTGGAAATCAGGGAATTATATCAGGGAAATTGAAAATGGTCAGGCAAATTAATTCTGGTTTGTAAATCTGGTATCGAAATCAAATCGGTATCGATTGATTTTTCGGACTGTTTGATTTGATATCGATTACATTTTTTATTGATATTCGAAGAAGATTGATTGACATTTTATCAACGCTGCGTCATCGATAAAATGTTGATTTTCTTCCGAAAATCAATAGAAAATCAGGTAAGTATTAAATCAAATGGTCCTAAAATCAATCGATTTTAAATCGACTTATGAATTTGGAAAGGGAAAAAATAAAAGAATTTTGCAAAATTTTCTGGAAAATTAAAATTCTTTGCTTTGAAAAATTTTAACATTATACCAATGCAGTTTTAGAATACTACGAACCTAATAATTAAAAATGCAAGCAGTATCAACAATTAAGTGGCAACATTAATAAGAATTTACATGGTATGTTAAATTGATCTCAATAAAATATTTAACGGTTTTGAATCAGGAGTTAGTCATGTAACTTTTTCCCTAGGACGGATATGTGAAAAGTGAAAATTTTTATCTATGCATGTATGTACATATACACGTATATATATATGTATATGAAAAATAACACTTTTCACTTTTTACCCTAGGGAAAAAGTTACACGATTGATCTCTAGGACGAAAATAGAAAAAATTTCAAAATATTATTGAAAGAGGAAAATCATAAAATTTTACCTAGTACAATAATTAGGGAAAAGTTATCCAATTTGTGACATCGCTGATTAATAAAAACACAGTATATAAAGATAGACAAATTACGACAATCGCAACTAATTTTGTTTAATCTTTCTTTTTCAGGGATCTAACTCGCGAGCATCAATTGACACTCCAGATGTAGAAAACATTTTGAAGGTAAGTCCTCCATAAAAGTTTAATTATTATTTAAATAATTATTGCAGAGTTGAAAAACTAAAACTATCACGCGATGAAGTTCCTTTGTCTCACATGAAACATGAAGTGTTAGATAAATTAATTTTTCGATAAAATGTGAGACGCGGAACATCAGCGGCTCGCTCTGAAGACTGATTGAACAACACCTGAACACTCCTCCGCGGACAAACACGAGATCAGATGTTGCGAGACGTATGATCGTCGGGCTGTATCCAATGTCGAGTTCACTTACCCGGCTCGACGGGAAGCTCATGCTCGATCAATAAGTCAATCTTCTCGCCAATACGCAAGGCTATCTTGTATAGAATCGATTTACCATTCTGGTATCGTTCACCTCTGGCGCATCCGATCTTCAACGACGATATTATGTCACGCCTTTGCGAGATAAGCGGTCTCGATTTCCCGTTAATCGAAACTGATGAGAAGCGATACATTCGCGAATTTTTCTTAATGACGAATTCATAATACTTATGAATTTATCCCTCTTTTTACCTGGAATTCTATCTTTTTTACGGAGATTAAGCAAGAAAATACGCGGCAAGATTTCTCAGCGAGTATCTCCTGGGAGGGCAGATCGCGATCGCCTTTTTCGCAAAACCCACGTTCGACTTCTGTCGATTTCCAAGTAAAAGCTTCGAGTCCTTCTCTGCGTTGTTCGTTAATCCAGAAATTAAGAAAGGAGAATGCATTTATCTTATTTTCCCCGGTGATCTTTCCGCTTTTACTTGCGAACTTTTTCTCGGCGCTTTCTCCGTTCTTTCAGAAGTTCTTTCGACTGAAAACTACGACGAAAGCACCGTTATCATTGCTCGCGGTTTGCAGAGATTACTCTGGAGTTTCTTTGAGCCTCGTTATTAATTAGTGTTGATACGGTTAAATGTACTGTCTGTTGTTCGTTTAATTATATTAGTCGAGTAACTCGGAGTTTCCGACTAGCGACCAATGTGATTAAACATTTCAATGGTTCAACAAAACTTTTATATCTGTATGTCGATCGAAGTTGCTTTACTGTCTCCTTACGCTTGTTAATAGAAAATTTATTAAAGCGTAGTCCATGTGGACATTCCCAGGCAGTCTTGTAATGCGAAAGTTGCTTGACAGTAGATGGACGATATATAAGTATGATTATATTTATTATATTACTTTTGTACATGACTATAACACGCAATGTTATCCTATCAATCTCCGTGGAATATTAACCTTCGGCTATACGAAATTTTACAACTTCCATCAACAAGTTTTATCAATATTTTTATTGTTTTTAAGCTTCAGTGCAGATTAAATTGGACTGTATAGAAAATGTGAAAAAATTCTTGCTTAAAGCTTTGAACTTGTAAAAGCTTTAACAACGTAGATTTTTGTTATTACCAAGAAGACCAACTGTGTTTTACTTATTTTTTTATAGACTTAAATTTCCCCAAAATTCACAATCAAAATATCAATTGTACCTTCAAAGGCGAATAGTCAAAGTTCAAACCTATAGAATGTACTATCGATATTGAGTGATACAGTATTACTATCGATACGTAAATTTTACATACGAAAGAAATAGACTATCCTTAATTAATGTAACACAAAATTTTTATACGTTTCACACTTTTATCTCTCTCTTTAGAAATACAAATAACTTAATTATTAACTTAAAAGGAAAGAAAGAATAAATATATATTCGATTCAATGAGATTCCTTGAAATGTCTAATGTCTCCCATAACACTTATCAATAAAATGTATATATAATGTAAAATTGCTTAAAAAATGAAATCACTTATCACGCTCTCTGTTATAATACTAACCAAAGAGTTTAATCTGATATATATATGACGGACTGAATTTTTAAAACCTTGTCCTCGCTTGTCCTAGTTTTTAACATGATAGATTGGATCTTTTCGTGACTACTGAAGGTATAACTTAGCGCTTAATAACCTCGTTTACTTATAAAATTTATGTATTGATCTAGGATTAATTCGACAGAGAATTAAAACTATAGCATACAAAAAAACTTAAGCAGTAAGCAAGTCAATATTTTGAATTTGCTATAGCTTACATTATTGCTTTACGATTTCTAATATGATTAGCCAATTTGCTTATTACCTACGATTTATTTCTAAGTTTTTTGTGCGCCATAATCTTAAGTCTATCACACACAAATTGATATAAGCTACATATTGAAAAATACATACTATATATAAACAATTATTGTATCAAATATTTGAAAAGTTTATGAATCCGCAAATCTATCCTAAGTTCATTGCAAGCAAATTTATTAAAAATATATTCTGAATTCTTTAGTGAGTTTGAAATACTTCAATTAATATTATTAAATTAAAATAAATTCGATTCACTTATTACATAAAATTACTTCTTTGATCAATTTTATAATATTCTTAAAAAAAAAATAAATTCTTGGTTTGAGTAAATAATAATAAGGTTTTTAAAATTCGTAATAAGTAAAAATTCGTATATTTTAAAATTATTGTCACAAGAAAATATTTTCTGTTCATGCAGTTTATGTCATTTTGTGCGTGGTGGGCTTCATTCTCAAAGAATCATGTTCCAATTTTAGTATATGTACTGCCGAAGCAAGTACATCAAAGAATTATGTATAAACAATTTTTACCGACATTTAGCGAATAATCTCGCGAATAATCTCGCAAAAACGCGCAAACCCATTGCTGTCTGTTGATTTTAATCGGTTGTAAGCGACAGACGAAAGGACAAAGATAATATTTTGTTTAATACGTTTTTTTATTACGTAGCAAGTAAACAGACGAGTACCGTTATTCGCGCACCAACGATACGATTATGACAATCGCCTCACGCGAGATCGTAAATACTTTCCTAAACGCCAGCGGCAAAAACTGCAGTCGCACAGAAAGCAAACCACGGCTGTTTGCGTGCGGTGAGAAACGGAATTACGGTGGTAAAGAACGCGTCTTTACGCGGAGTATCAGTCTCTCCCCCCCCCCCCCCTCTTTCTCTCTCTCTCTCTCTCCTACCGAACTCGTACTCCAACAATGGGAATGCTGCGCACCTTCCTCGCTTCTGCCGGCAGATCCATCGTGGAAAGCGTCTTGTACGTGCTCGTTCGCGATAGCATCGGCGGCGAGACACGCGAACTTAGATTGCTTCTTCGAAGCAGGTAGAAGTGAGAAGATAAAAATGAAAGACGAATGACTATCCTCTCTCTTTCCCTATTTGGCATCAATTTGCGCGAGTAGTTCGTAAAATTAACAATAGATAAATACGGCGCTATTTTCATACAATTGAATTATCATTTTTGCTTCTCGCTTACACCGTAAATCCAGTACGTAATTAGTGCTTTCATATATGTGTGTAATTTAATTTTCCTTGTAAAAGTAATACTATATTATACCACACATGTTTAAATGTATAAATCTAGTTTTGTATATGTAAAGAGAATATAATGTGTTATTTATTTTTTTAATGAAGTCATACATATATGAAGACACTTATTGCACACTTTGATTTGCAATGTAAATCACAAAAGTGATTATTGTTTCCGATAGAAAGTGATGTCTTATTTCAAGCTGCTTCTCGACGCGGTTAAACTCAACCACGGAGCGTTAAATTAAAAACGCGGAAACCGCGCAACAGTCGTGTTAATTCCCTCGGAACACGCACTGAAAGAAAATTAAGTCTTAATACATATTTTTTTTAGTAGTACTAAGTAAATATTTACATAATAAATGAATTATAGTTAAATTAATAGTTTTTGTATCAAATAAATATATGTTTGCGTTTAGCATAAATTAATTACTTAGAACTATTTAAACAAATATTTCTTAAAATTTAGTATTATTATATATAGTATTATATTATATATAATATTATTATTATAGTATTAGTATTATTTTTCTTTTTTCAGTAGTAGCAACAATATTAGTAAGTTGAAAATTACAGAGAGCGGCAGATTATAGAACAAATTATAGGGACGTATATAGGTCCGATAATTGTTCTGACGGAGTTCGTGGATATGTAGAATTTATTTTCTTCTCATAGAGCTCTAAGAATAGAATTTTTAGAATTTTTTTAGAATTTTTTAATACCGTATTTTCTCATGTTGATAAAAATGAGAAAATGCAGTACTAAAAAGTTGATAAAAAATTCTGAAAAAAATTCGTCGAGTTCTACGAGAAGGAAATAAACAATTTTCATTTCTCGCAGTTTTTCTGTAAAGTTGATAGTATTTGAGTGAAAAATTATTGAAGATCAATTTTCAGCAATTTTTAGCAATTAATATCTCTAAAATGGTAGAGGACTTTCCGTCTCAGTTTAGTCTGTTCTACATGTCCACGAATTCCGCGTCGTCGAGATCAGAACAATTATCAGACACCCTGTATATGTACGTGTGTTATCAATGAATACAGCTGGCGACTAAATTATCCGGGATAAGTAATTACGGTCGTAAATGCGATTCAGCGGCGGAAGGGTAAACGTTTCAGAACGACACGTGAATTTATGGCGCCATTCGCGCGCGGCGCGGTGCACGTGCGCGGCGCGACGCGGCGCGTCGCGGCGCGTCGCGGCGCCATGCCGGGGCCATGGTCTATGCGAAATTTCTACGAGTGCGGAAACGGAACGAGCGGAGGGTCGTCCTCTGACACGCTCTCTCGACGTGTCCGACGACGCGATGATTCACGCTGCCGCGTCGCGTTGCTTTTCCCCGGGTGATGTATCACGGCGACGTTGACATCAGGTTGGGAAAATATTCACATCCCGCAGAATTCTAATCCTTTGATCGTCGACGAATTCTCGGCACGGCAGAGATAATTCCCGCCGCGCCGCCCGTTGTCCTCTGGATTCGACATTCGAGTATATAACGGGGTTTTAGTAGTCCGCCACTACCACCGCCACTACCGAGAGAGGATCAGCGAAAACGAGTTAGGGGTCGACGAGATCGTATGCTAATTTATGGATATGGTTTAATGGCGATTATGGGATCCGATAACATCGAACCCCAGCAGTAACGTTGTGACAGTGTCAATTCCCTCCCTTCCCGCGTTCAGATTGACGTCGTCCTGACACTTTGTTCGCTCGTGATTGATACTTTTGTCTGTAGGGCGTTCCACGTGGGTGTTTGCGTGTTATCGGTTGGGCTTTCCTTCATGAAATGTCAATCGAGTTCAAATCAGTTGAAGTCATTTAAGAGAAAATAAAAATATGGTTCCAACGAGTTTAATCAATTTCGCTTAATTTAGAACTTGTTTTAATTTTAATTAATTTTAATTAATGTTAACGAAGGTTATTTAAATCTTCTATGAGATATTTTCGTATATTAAGTACGCAGGTGTATAATTCTGTATAGAATTGGAAATTTATATTTTCTGTATAAAATTAATGTTATATATATGAAATAGTTCAGTAAAGTCAATATTTATATTTAATGACACAATTTTATAGTTTAAAAGTTTAAATGAAAAATTTCTCATTTTATTTATTTATTAATTATTTAAAAAAAAATATATATATATATTCCTTATTAAACCAAATTTAATCCAGGTTCTAAATCAGGCTAAATTTTTTGATGCTATTTTCAATTATAATGCAGAAACATCTGCAATATTTTCATAATTTTTTATTTTGTTTTTATTTTGTTAAAAAAATACGCATGTAACACATTTTTAAGAATTCGTGATTCGAGTTAGAAAAATGAGAAGCAAATACGACGCAAAAGAGCGAAGGCAAGGTACTGGTCGAAAACGCAATATTATTAATTCTTTCAAAGAGGGAGTGACCGCTAAAAAGAGGAGCCGCCACTGTCCATCCCCATTTATTTAACGAGCCAGGCTCGTACAGAGAAGCGCACCGCCCCCCTCCCTCCCCCCTCAGGGCTTTTCCACTTTCAACACGAATTTATGACGATGCTGGCTACCGAGTAGCTGGTACAGTTCTACCTCTGAAATCTCTCCCTTCCTCCTTGTTTCTTCCTCGTCCCTCCCGTCGTGGCAGCCGCGCCGGCGTTCGGTGCAAGAGCAGAAGCCCATGAATTATTCTCACGGCTCTACCCGTGGGAAAATACGAGAGTTGCGCCAGTAGGCATCGTAAATGCGACTGCTAATTGCGCTTGCCTACTCCGACGACAACGACGACGACGACGACGACGACGACGACGACGACGACGACGACGACGACGACGACGACGACGATCGCTCTGGTTGGCTAGCTCTGAATATCACATTCTTTCATGATCACCTTCCGTTTACTTCAGAATGCTTTTGTCACGGATATCTGAAGCTACCTGTATCGCTTTTATTTCTAACATTTTTCACCTTTCGTCTATAATCTGAGTCTTTTTGGTATGAGCGAAAATTCACTCTCAAATTTCTTTGAAATAAACGAAGAATCCGATTCCTTTTCCTTTTTTTAAATAATCGAGAATACTTAACGTAATAGAGATGTTGAAAAGAAACTCTGAATTCTTCTACATTTTTTAAAAATTTAAAATAGTAAAAAATGGACTGGACAGAAAAGACAGATTGTAAAGAGAATAAAAATGATTGGACACATTAGGGAGATTTATATTTTTTTATATCAGACACATGAAAGCGTATATTATTGACTAAGAATTGTAAATCTGTGATTTTTGGAAATTTTAAGCTTAATGAAATTGTAACTATGTAGGTTTAGGAAGTCCCGATTGTTATAGAAAAACGAATTTAACCTGGATGAGAATATATTCGTATTACGATTGAAGTATTCAATTTTATTGAATCGATTTGTGAATCAGTCGGTTCTATAATAATTCAATGAACTGAGAGAATTAAATCTTGTCAATTTGTTGAATCTTATATCGTGTATGAAAATCGACTTTCGTTTTTGGTTATTTTCCAATTTTCGAGGCTCTTGAAAGCGTTTGGGTATCAATTATTAGTTGATAGTTGTTTATCTTCCACGAGGCTATGACGTAATGGCGAAATCTTGGTGGACCTGCAACGATTTATCGCATTCGGTGCGGAAAGCCGTGACCCAGATGGGCGTAACACTTCTCTATCCAGCGACATTGAATTAATAATCGCGCTTTCGCGTGATAGAGTTGTTCATATGAAACGAGAGTTCGGATGCATTTTTTAAAGGACTTTACGACACCCACGATTGTAACGTACCTACGGCTGAGTATTTTCCCCCCAACTGTCATCGTAACGCGACCTAAGCGTCGGATCGATGAGGGCTTAACTGTCGGCGCTCGAGCTAGTTATCGGGAATGTGGAAGCCGTCAATCGTGGAATATGTACGTTGCGTACGCCGATCAATGACACCCGTACGATAAATTATATTCACGAGAGAGAGACTCGCGGGAATGAGTCGTGTAAAATAATGACGTGCCATATCCTTAATCGGAGTCGCTTAAACACGCACACCGAGGATTTAGGTCGGGCGGATAGTTAATGAGGTCAACTCGACGTCGATTCAGTTAATTTAAGACTTATGTCGGTGCTGCGCGTTCAAAGCTGGGGGACTGGTTTAGATATAATTACGAGTTAAGTCTACTTTTGAAGTCTTCCTGTAAATACAAAGTACAAAATTTTATTGATATTCTGAAGATATTATTACCATAAAAATATGGGCGAACGTATAACTTTTTTCCTGTATAGATATACGTAGACGTTTTATATCTTTATAATACAAAAACAAGCATATGAACGAAACTCATGATTTTCCAAATTCTGGAATTTATAATCGATCTTAAAAAAGTTTCCGATATATACATTTTATATAAATCGCATGAGTTTTCTTCTATTTTGAAATCAAAGTATAAAAAACAGTACGAAATAATTACAGCTTTACTGCATGATTACTGTATAGATACGGGATGGAATTGCACTCTCTAGTACCGTAAAAAATTGCGGAACGCAAGTTTCGCTTCCGTGCGCATCGAATAAAAGCATAGAGATTGCTATGGCTGGTTTAGACAGCCAGCCATTGGAGGGTTCCTCGCGAAAACGTAGCGCGAGAGAGAGAGAGAGAGAGAGAGAGAGAGAGAGAGAGAGAGAGAGAGAGAGAGAGAGAGAGAGAGAGAGAGAGAGAGAGAGAGGCTTAGAAGACGGCAAGTGCAATTCCATATTGCAAGTGCAGTGCCATCGGCTGGTCGCGCAGTAACGGGTTCTCGCTCTTTCTCGCGTGCCTGGCATAATTACCGGCATTACCTCTGCAGTACGTAAGGTACGCTGGAAGTTACTCCGAGTGTCGGATTGCGAGAAGTTTTTGTCGTCGCGGATGAATTGCCAAATTACCCCGGGTTGTTCTGTCATCCCTCGCGCCAGCTGCCGTTGTAGTTTTCAACAATCATGAGGAAATCATTTAGCCGTGTCCCGCATCGTCACTTGTAATTTCCACCCGTGTAGTTATCCTCTTGTCGAGCTGGCTGGAAAATTTAAGATCGGCAGTAAGGTTGAGCGAACGAAATTAACTTGTCCGGAGCGGTCAACTACAATAATTTCATCTGGAAAATTAAAGACTCGTGGCGAATTTCATTTCAGTATTAAAAGGAGCGACGAAATATATTATTTGTAAATATTTTTTTTTTTTAACTTGAAGACAAATCTACACAGTTGAAAAACTTGTGTTAAATTGTAGAAAAAAATTGTAGAAGCATATTTTTTCAGTAGAATTAATATTTATGATATGCTACATTAACATGTATTTTATTCATTTATTTGAGAATTTAAAATTATTTAAAAATACATGTTATATTTATTCATAAGTTATGTTAATTTGGCAGTAAGAAATATATATATAAATAAATATATAAATTAGATATAATACAAGATATTCAAATAATATAATCAGAAGTTAAATTAGCACTCGGATGTATTAAACATCAGAAAATTGAAGTAGATCGGTTTTAACATGTACAAAATGTTTTTACTGTGTAATTTAATAAAATCTTATTTGAAGCTGAAATCTTTTATAGCGAGTTTCCAAACGCATTCTCGGAAAAGATCAATTATTTTTTATGTACAAGGAAACCACGTGCGAGAGTTTCGATATGAAAATTAGGAGTTGTTGGATGATAATTTTTTTAATGCATTAGGAAGAACAGATATCGCGTAACTTATCGGACCGGTAAAAAATGCATTATGATCGCTCTTTAGCGTAACGAGCGGGTGCGACTTGCAAATTTCTCATCACAGTCGAGTTCCTTTCTCATTTTTCCCGCAGGCTTTGTTGCTCGCTTCCTCTCGTGTGTCCGGCGTAATTGTCATACTGTCGGCTGGCTTTAAAGTCTTTACGAAGTACTTCCATCTTGTCAGTGGATCACGAAGACGTTCTAAATGTTTAACGATTAAGAGAAATTAAGGGAAATAAACATAAATTACGATTTTTAAAATAATTTCATTACATTCAACATATACAAATGTCAGAATTAGGTCCAGTTTTTTATTTTCGGTTAACTTGTAATTAAAACTTAATTTCACTTAACTTGATGATAATTTAAAAAATGTATTTTTCTAATTATAAATGTGTTTTCTGATAGCTGAATAGTGTACATTTTTAGAACTTAAAGTGTAATAGATATATGTTTGATATATTTGGTGAAAGCGAAAAAGAAAGTTCTAGTGCAGGAATAAAAAACATGCCTTTTGATTAATCGCTAATGGTAATCTGACAATTTTAATTACAAGTTAACTACTGTTTAAGTGGTTAACTTAATTGTAATTAAGACTTTATCTCACTTAACTTGATGATAATATAAAAAGTGTTTTTCTAACTATGATTAATTGCCAATGGTAATCTGATGCTTATGCAGTAGTAACTTTAAGATAGTTTTTATTTTCTGATTAACTCGGTTAGATTTAACCGAGGATTTAACTTGATGACAACGTAAACATTGTATTTTTCTAGCCATGATTAATAAATAAACTAACATAATGAGTAACTTTTAAAATTATTTGCTATAAAACCATCAGTTTAGTGATTAACCATAACTAGAAAAATATAATTTTTATATTATATTAACAGATTAAATCTAATCACAAGTTAACCAAAAAATAAAAAATCGCGCACGCAAGAAAAAGCTTCATACAGAATTGATGACAAATCGTAAGATTTATAAGATATGGAGGTCTCCGTCGCGTTTACATTTCCACTAATCCGGAAGCGTTTTCTCTCATCGCTTTACTTTTTTGTCACGTCCATTATTCATTCGTGAATTCGACGTTTATTCGCCCGATATCGTACCGCCGATAAATTCCTCATTCGTGCAATTTGCATAACTCGATGTCGTCCTTCGTGCGTCGCGCGGAAATAAATTATTGGGCCGTGTAAATCATTCGTACAACATACCAGCGCGCGCGAGAAAGACGGAAGATATGACTCAATCCTCGAGAATTTCTTTCCTCTCTCTTTTCTCTTTCCTTCTTTGGATTGGCATGCGAATCTCTTCCGTCAGGCTCGTTCTTAGGCATCAATAATGCAACTGCATGCGCTTCAGCGAAAATAACAAGAGTGTTTAATTCTAAAGAAGTGGATCCTATCAAATTCGAATATTAATCGCTTTCCTGATTTACCCAAATGCATTTTATATTTTTTAATGGAATATATATAGTAGAAATAAAATGGATTCGAATATATACTTAACAATTATATTTATAATCATCGTATACTTACAATAGAAAATAAAAGGGTATTTTTTGTGAAAGAAAAAAGATGCACATATTATACTTCAATTAATATAAAATTTATAATAAATATTTTTAGCGCGCTTCTTTCCGATTCAATACTTTAATAGTCTTGAATTAAGAGAGAGAGAGAGAGAGAGAGAGATTGATTTTTCTTTAAACAGAAAATAATCTCTGTGATCTGAGTGCACTTCTCGTAGTGCTTGCTAGCAACACACCAATATTCGCTTCGAGTTTCCCCTCTCCTTTCCATTCGTTTCCTGCGAAACTGTCGACTTTTATCGGCACGACGGCGTCGCGCGTCGCGTTTCCATCGGAGTAACAAGTTTCACGGACCAATGGATCTGTAGTCGAAATTAAATTGCACTCCGGGGAGTTGGCGATTACTCACTTTCTGCGCGATACTCCGCGCGCGACTATCGCCTGTCGATAATTGAGTATCGGTTTTGTACGTAATAATAGCGAGAGGGCTTACATAGGGAATGTGTACGTGTGTATATTTGCGTGCGCGTGCGTATGTGAGTGCGTGTGTACAGGTGCATAGTAGGTGCCGAATAATTATGTGTTACAATGTCGGCTACAGTTCTGCAATTTAATATTTTTAGCGTAGTCGAAAGCGAATACATGTGCAAGTGCTCTCGATACGTTGCGATTGTTTATAAATTTTGTAAGTAATTGTCTAGTTAGAATTCAAATGTCTAATTAGAATTACGTAAGTGCCAGAAGAGCGATCAATGCTACATTATACCGTTTTGTTATGGATGCAATGCACTGTGTATGGAATACTAAAAAAAACTTCTTGGATTATTATATAACTTTTATAAAAATGAACATATTGCAACAATTTTTTTAATCGAAATGCTAGACATTAAGGACAAACAAATATTTTATTAGTAAAAAAGTTATAAGCGATTAGATAAACAAGTTGAAAAATCATTTTTCGAAAAAAAGTTGGCATTGAAAGGTTTATTCTGCTAAGCAATTTATGTCCATTTTTACTAATGTAAATATTAACTTTAATTTCGATTTAATTTACTCTTTACCCTCTTTTTCTAATTTCTAAAACTAGAAAAAGATAAAAAATAAATTAAATTAACAATAATTGAAAAATTATATAGGATTTCATAATATTTAACTTTAAATATTCTTTTTTTGAATAAATTAAATTTAGATTAAAATTAATTTACATTGATAGAAATGAATTATTATTTGAGCATCGGTGATGATACTGATAATCTCTGCTTTTGATTACTAATCAAACTGAATGGGAATATCGTGCGCTGTCATTATTATCAATGTTCGTGGCTTATTTTGCGGTTTTCGAATAATTTGACATTTTATGTCGGGACTGACAGAAGGATGTGCATACAGAGCATGAAATACTTGTTTCCGTTTCGCAGATATTGTCGTTGCTACTTCGCGAGCCGCACTAATACGATACCCTCGCATTTGGCAAAATTACATGGCAATTTCCATCTAGAACAATATACTCACTTGAATGCGACATTATTGACATTATCATACTACCACGTTTTCTTACAATTCGTAACATAATGTTTATTATGTGACCGGATCGGAATCTTTTCTTTACGTCGTAATCAGCCGAGCATTAAATTGACCGCGGTGGTAAATTGCATGGTAAGAAGTCCGAGACCGAATCACTGTTGGAAGGTGGAGAAGAATTGAAGAAATATATTTATTGTTTTTATCTGTGTAACAACATAATCAAAATTGAATCGTCACAATGCTGTAAAAAAGAAAGGAGAGACAGCTGATACGAACATAATATCGCGTGTGATATCAAATTGCACTACGTTTATCGATTCAAGATACAGGTATCATTTCCATCAGACTTCCAAATCTATCCCGTGAAGCGTAATTAATAATCCGTGAATCTTAACGAAGAAGCTTATGTGCTCGCGATACATTCTTGAAAGATTATAATAAATTTTTGTGGAATACCGAATATTCGTACGTGTTTATTATTAGCTGCGTTCAATGGAAAGTACAATTTTGCAATTGTGTAAGATTCTTTAACCTTTAAGTAAGTAGATGTATGGGAGCCACTGCACTCCATAGTTATCTTAAATATGAAAAGGAAAAGGATCTTGAAAAGGAAAAAATATTGTCCAGAAGTTTCAAAGTCAAGGACGCATGATAGACAAAATGTCAGTCGACTGTGTCGTTTATGAAAAATAATGAAAATTGTATTGTACACATGTGTGCGATTACATACATTGCTGTGGACTTTCTATGACGCAACAGTCGCTCGACATTTTGTCGTGTACTTTTGTCTTTAAAGTTTAAATTATTTTTATATTCCTCTATCTTATAAATAATATAAATTTAATTATATTAAATGTTATTGCTAAAAAGTATAATTATACATTATAAATATCAAAGGAACAACACAGGCACCTCAATCCTTTGAGTTAAATAACATTTTGTTATTTTTAACTTTATGTGTATCAAAATGTGAATTAATCCGTTTTTGCAGTTAATTTCAAAGTAAACAATGTCCATATTAACGTACGCACTTAGTAAATAATTAACTAAATTTGAGTCAAGTTTAATACATATTGAGGTTCTTAAATTGTTTAACTTTATTCTTAAATTTATTGAGTAGGAGCAAGCAACTTATAGAAATGATTAAAAATAACTGAAATTGAATGTAATTTGATATTATGAATTTAATAATGTAAAAATAAAAAATTTCTTGAGTGTTCCGAGCACTACTTAAAGGTTAATATAAGATTATTAGTTTTTGCTCTTATAATTAGTTCCTCGTTGTGGTTCTGAGTGTATAAACTAATTATATTAAAGAATTTTACAATAGTTACAGAACTGCTTTTTCCTGAATGCGAATGAATTACTATACATGAAATATTTTGTACACAGTTGGAACATTTACATTAAATTTAACATTTTTCAAACGGTCCACTCAAATTTCTCTATTAATTTAATACAAAACGAATACATTAGAAAATAACATAAATTTTATGACAAAAATTAACACATAAATGTAACACTAACACAGTTCGTAAGCAAACCATAGTTTTTCAGTAAAATTAATATTTACGATATGTTAAATAAATTAGAGCATATTTTATTCATGTATCTTAGAATTTGTTTTAAAATACATTAAATTTTTACATATTATATGTTTCTTTATTCATAAATTTGTCACTAAAAATATTGAATATTAATTTACACAATATGTAAATAATATAATTAAAGTGTGTAAAATTAATATTCGGATATGTTAAAAATTTAACAGAGAAAATTTGCACAAAAATGTGAGTGGACGGTTTTTAATGCAAATACAAAATGTTTTTTTTACTGTGTAGCAGCTGTGTTGTCTGATAGACGCGGCGCGTACGACCTATTGTTTACGTAGTTATCTTGATGTTTTCGCGCGGCGAGACTGTGGTGGTGGGGCGGGCAGGTGAGACACGTGACAACGTATTATCCTTCGAGACGCGAAAGCGACAAGTTGCTAGTGATACAATATATCTGAAAGACGCGTTGTTCTCTATGAAAAACTCGACGATAATTGGATCGCGAGTGCTTGACTTTTCTATATTTCGCGACTTATGAACATTATCAAGGTAACGGTCGTTCATTGAGACGAATGTATCTCACGAAATTGATCTATTCCAGTATAAATGTACCTCACCTTTCGTATAAACCTCAGAATCGACATCGGATCGAATAATTTTCAAGTAACGAAGAGATGTTCCGGCCGTTTAAAATAGCACGTATTTTTCATGGGATTTGTGCGTTCGAACTGCATTGCACGTACGATACTGAATCTTGATTAGTTCGAAATAGTTCTTTTGTATTCTTTGACTCTTTGACTTTACGAATCGAATTTATTGCATGATATATAATCTATAAAATGCTGTTTTTTTCAATTTTTTTCTTAAAATCCATTAATTTGCGAAATGTTGCGATGGGGGAGGAGGGGAGAATGGAAAATATAATATTAAGCTTCCATCTTACGAACTGTGGAAAATAAAATATTTCTCGCGGATTAAATTTTAGAAACAAAAACTTCCTTAATTCGAAGTCGCGATACGGAATTTAGTGTCATCAATGAAGTGTATATTAAAATTTAAAAGTTATGACAAGTCGCACTGATAGAAAAGTGATACAAATAAAAAAATTGGCATTAGGATTGCAATATTCAAATTTTAAAAACTCATATGACATATAGTTTTAAGGAATACATATAATTTTGAAATGATAACATGGAAAGAAAGTGAAGTTACACATATTTATTATCCTAATTAAGATGCTCACGATTTAAAAAATGTTTTATTGAAAAGTTGCTAATTTCGAAATATGTTGCTTTTCTTCAACGCTTTGATAATATTTTTTGACTTCTTCACTAGATCTTCATCACTAGATTAGAATTTGATTTGAAATTTTACAAGGATTATCGTTTCATTCGACGAGGTAAGCAAATATTGATCTGGAAATCGTGAATGCATGCATATTTCTGTAATAAATTCATTCGTCTCGACTCTTTTTTTTTTTTTATACCAGTCCTTTTAGGCCTTTATTTTCCGCGAATGTCGGCGTCGAGTGTGCCACCGATCGCATGTAAGAATGTAAGCACTTCGTCGCGAGAGCTTTTGTCTCGTCGGCTCTTTGTTTCCCGTCGACGGGTGTCTCCTCGGCGGGTCAATGAATCGGGTTGCGCGCCGCGACGACGCCCGACCGTGGAAATGCATTTTGTTCGATGCTTCGGGAACGTGGCGCATTGTTCGACAGTTTGCGACTTCGTGTCGTCGTCGTGTCGGTCGGTCTCGCTATCGCGCATCCGCGTGCTATGTGTGTGTATGTGTATACGCGTACATTGCATTAAATTGCTCTGAAAATGTTCGATCTTTTCCAATTCTATTTTATACTCCAATTTTATTTTCTGGGTTTCTATAACCATAAAGAGGAATAATTTTGGTTTCAAAATACATTAAATTTTTTTATTTTATGATTAATATATAATTTATTGTTATAATTTGGGAGGGTAGTGTAATTGAGAGAAGATATTGAAGAATTATTAATGTTTATGTCTATTTAACTAATATTGAATCAATATTATTTATTATATTAATATTCAAATACTTTGTAACTATTTTACGTAGAAGTTTATTTTTTAATTTAAAACGTCATTTATTTTTATGCGTTTATTTTATTATTAAGCATATTTTGTAATAATCGAGTAACTAAAATTCTACTTAAAAAAGACCAATCGAAATTAAATGGAGAGTGAAATTTACCACTTGCAGTGGTTTAACTTTAGATTTTTAAGGTTCAGTTTCATTAATGTAAGAGATTAACTTTAATCTCAGTTTAACTTATTATTTATCTTTTTGTAATTCCTAGATTACAAAAGGATAAGTTGAACCAAGATTAAAGTTAATCTTACATTGGTGAAATCGGGCGTAAAGCGGCGTTTACAATGAGATTTTAAGGTATAAAACTTAAACCTAAGCCTTAAACCATAATAAATTGACCAATCGTATTCTCCTCACATTTTATCGTAATTAGTCAATTTTTTACTTGAGGCTTATTAAAGCTTAAGTTTCACGCCTTAAAATCTCATTGTAGACGTCGCTTAAGAGTCACCACCTACTCCTGGACGTGTGTGCGTGTTTCAAGGGTCATTTGCGTGTGGTTGTTCACACTCGCGTGTGGAATTCGTTCGGCAAGGTTCTGCTCGTGGACATTGACGTAATCGTGTCCCAGTTATGCCGCTCGCAATTACGCAAACGTGTTGTCGAATTGCGACCACTTTTTTTTTCATGCCTTAAGTGGTACGCGAAGAAATGAATTCATCATCTCTTCTCGTGCGTGCGTGCGTGCGTGCATGTGTGCGTGTGTGCGTGTGTGTGTGTGTGTCTCGCATCAGTTACATAAAGATCTTTCCTCAATATTTATACATTGATTAGTATCTCATATATGGCAACGTAATTTTATCACATATTTGAGCAGTTTAATTATAGATTGCATGGCTTTCTTATCTTTTTAGTAGGTATAGGTGGGTGATGTTCAGAAACTAAATAATTTTATTTTTGTCATATTTTTTAATGTTTTGCTTATAGAGTTAAATTTACATTATTTTGCATTTATGAGGTAGAAAAATATAAAAATAATGAATTTTAAGACTTCTGCAATATTTTTTAATTTCCAGAATTACTTTTTCAGAACAAGGTTCTTAAGATAATTATATGCGGCTACCTACTTTACTTAAAGCTTATGAATGTTTGTACAAAAAAATAAATAGCTAGAGGATATAATTTTTATTAATTTCTAATTAGATCAAATATTATTGAGAGATAAGTATAAACGGTATAAATTGAGTAAAAAAGAAATCAAGAAAGAAAATGATCGGAAAGGATCAAATGATGTCAAAAAGAGTAAATGTAACATTTTGAAGATGTCCGTATACATTCTAAGATTAATGCGCTGATTTGTTAACTCATTCTTTATCATTTTTTCTGATCATTCTTTTTTTTGTCATTTCAGGAGATGACCGTGCCACTTACACCACTGACGGCGATTGCGCAGACACCGCGAAAGGAGCAGGAATCCAAGTTCACCTTCAACCCTCTTCTGGCGAAGGTAAGAATCGATCGATCCACCCACTTATCGTAACTAGCTCGTATATCTCGCCGATCAAAATGGCAAACGGGGACTCGAGAGTAATCACTACTCTGCTTGAAAAAAAGTATTTTGACATTCGTAATTTTGCTCTAAAGGGGATTCCAGAATCCTGTTACTAGCTGCGAACTATTTCATAAAGAAGAAAATTTCTTACGAAAAATTTCTTTGTGCGAAATATTTTTTTTCTATTACAATTACCTCGTTGCTCTCGATTTTTATTTGAATAATATAATAAAAAGGAGGGTAACAAAATGAAAAAAAAATATTCTCAAAAGATAGAAATTTTTTATCGTAATAAAACGTTCGCTTTTTGCGCGATATAGAAAGAGTTGGTGCTTATCAATCATGATATTAGAATTCAGATAAAGCAGAGAACTATATGATACATACACTGTGTCCTGGATTTAAATATTAAAACTTTGAGAGCGTATAAATCAATAAACTAAGAAAATCAAAAACCTTTAGATATATCATTTTTGTTTCGTTTTGGAGAAAATCGTAAAAAAAGATAAAACGCAATTTTTATTTTTGTACTTGTTTATTCATACTTATTCATTTACGCTTATTTATTTACACTTTTTTCTTAATATGTCGATTCTCTATACTTTCGGATACTTTTGACATTTAAATTCGCGACACCCTGTATATTACTGTATACTACGTTCAATCAGAATAGCGTGAACGTGAACTTCGTTGTCGAAAGCGCGCATATTTTTGGGAAAAGCGAAAGAGACGAGTGCAAAATACCGAGATTGATTTCGCGCTTGTCTCTCTCGCGAGCGTGATAACTCACAAGCGTGATATCGATCTCGCCAACATTTTGAATCGTTCGTGCCACTTGGCACGATGTCAAGCGTCGCTCTGCGTGTCGGTGTGCGTACGTATGCGTGTAATTCTGCGCGTGGATATGTAAAGACAGCGGGTTTCGTGGATGAGACAAGGTGAGGAAGAGAAGCATCGCGTAATGTCTTATTTGAGAGAATTAGCATTTTACGAGTCACGGTGACTCGAACGCTAATCTCGTGCTAAATTATAAGATTCGCAATAATCGTACGCGGTGCATACGACACGCACATATATTATTGGCTTTGCGAATGATTATTTCTAAAGAGATTTTCGTGTTACGTTTAATTTCAAAATAGTCACCTAATTTTTTTTATATAAACAATCACTTACCATAAAAAAACATTTTATATTTGTATTAGAAATTATCCATTTCAATTTTTGTTCAAATTTCGTGTTGAATTTTTAACATAGTGTCAATTTAATATAATGTTATAGTGTTATTTGAATATTTTATATTAAATTGATATTCAACGTTTCTTTGTATTAAAATAACATGATTTACGAGAAAGTGAACAAACAACATAAAAATTATCTTTTTGTAAAACATAAATTTTATAAGATAAATGAATAAAATGTATGTGTTCAATTAAACATTATAAATGTTAAATTTATAATATATGTTATATTATATGTTGAAACATGTTAATTTAATACGTTATAAATGTTAATTTTGATGAAGAAATATAATTGCTTACAAATTGTGTCAGTAGTGTTGTGTATATTTTTTCATTAATATTTATGTTACTTTCTGATATATTCATCTTGTGTTAAATTAACATTAAAAGAGTGGACTGTTTAGGACATGTGAAATATGTTAAACTTAACATAATTTTTCCAACTGTGCTTGGAGAGTTTTTATGAAATTAAAAAGTCACATTATTAATTATATTTAGGGTGTTTTTATACTTCAATTAAAAGTTATCATTTTAATTATATGAGATGTATATTATTAATTATTCTATAGTTAATTAATATTTGAGATTATTATGTATAGATATATTCGATACTTTTTTTTTTAAATAAGAAGTACAAAAAATAGATATAAATTTCTGATCAGTAAAGAAAACTACTATATGCATATAACTATTATATGCTTTATTTTCTTGTTGTTGAGATGTAAAAATTACCCGTGATAATTATTCTCGAATTAATTACTTGTTGATATGTTTTCGCACTTAGAATATATGACTTAAATTTCTAAAGACACGGTCGAGCTATTTTTCAATTGAAATTATTAACATTAACATTAACGAAGATGTTTAGCTGATCATCTAATCGAGCGTTTAATTGATCGGAATTCGCGATTATCGTTGTTGAGGCATCGTTTAGACGGATGGAATATTTGATACCTGCGGGCGAATAATTCTGGAGCAATAATGTCGACCGGGTGGGAAATGTCTCGGATCGCATTAATTCGAGCTAGGTCCCGTGCTACTTGGCAATGTATCAAACGTTTGCTGCTCTCAAAAGCTACAGCGCGACCATAATGCGCCGACGGCGACGAGAGGAGAAACGGGGTTGTTGGAACACACAGCAGGGTCGACTGACGCCGGATGAAAGAGAGAGAAGGCTCGTAAGAGCGCCAGTTTAATTCGGGATACGTTCTTCTTGAAGCGGCGTCTCTTTTGCGGTGACACTCATCCGACGTAAAAACTCCGTCGCTTGACCGCGCGCTCCGCGAAAAATGGTGTTACTTTGTAAATAAAACTGTAGACGAAACTAATATGACCGTCCACTCTTTTCAGCCACGTTTTTGCAGCTTGATAAAAATCTTATCGCGATAACGTTGATAAATAAAGAGTGGATCCTTTATCTTCCCGATATTAAAATGTAATTTACATTTTGTCTGCTATCATTTAAAAGATTTATGAGACACAGTCGAATTTATTTTTAGGGAAAAAGTGTTGAAATTTTGTCAGTAAAATAGTTTTTATTTATTTATTTTATTGTAAAATACAGAAAATGTATGCAGCATACAGCATTAAATTATTAGATCAGATTAAATTTTATTCGATGTTATAAAATTTTTAGTACATTTAAAACAAGAGTAAAAATCACACACACACACACACACACAGAAAAGAATGTTTGGTTGAATTAACTAGAATTCTGGTGGAAAATGAACGATCCAGAATTCTAATTATATTTACAAGATTTCTGATTATATCTATTAAAATTCTAGTTGAAATAACCAACATTTAATAGATTTAATCAGAAATCTAGTAGATTTAACAAAAATTTTGGATTGTTCATTTTCCATCAGAATTCTAATTCAACCAAACATTTTTTTCTGTGCATAATTAAGGACCATGAAATAATTAAAAAAGCAAGTGATAAAGATTTATATAAACTTTAATATAAACTTTAATATAAATGTTGTATAATAAATAAATTTTCGAAAAACGGAATACCAAGAATTATAATTGTAATTGAATATTGAGCAACATAGTTCAAGATATAAATGAAAAGAAAAGAAAACAAAAAAAAAGCGGAGAAAAGAGAAAAGAATTAAAGAACCCATAATTTACTGTCGAAAGATTTAATGATTGTGTTAAAATTATTAATAGATGAATTAGGATTCTCTAATTTATACACGTTATTTATCAGTCGATCGGATTTCTCAAAGTTTTTACGAAACTTTCACCGCTTTTACACATCGTTTATCAAAACCGCCGCAACCGATTTATAACGTCTGGTAGGACTTTGCATGATATTTGTAGACCGACACGCTGCAGGAGACTGCATTGCGTATTATAAATTTGTTTCCTCTCTTCCTCGCGTCCCGCCGACGAAACTGCGGAAGGTTTGGCGAAGAGTTGGAGAAAAAAGTGCGCGATAAAAGAGGAGGGATAGGAGACTGGGCGAAATCGGCCTCGTAAAAGTGGATTAATTCGGACCGCTGTATATGTATATATATATATATATGACACATACATATACATTCCCGGCTGGGGATTCCTTTTTGCGCGCGCGAGTAAATTGTAATAACGGCCGAATGCAAAATCGCTGCCGGCGTTTTCTCCGCTCAAACGTCGCAAGAATTACTCGCGGACTTACCGGGAATGAAATAGCGTGAGTGCGTTCGCAAAATTGCACGGCGCCCGGTGGAATCCGACCGGTGTGGTCGACTTCGCGCTCTCGCAGATGAAAGGAATCGTTACGCGGTATAATACCGGCTTTTTGTAGACTGTATAATTATCGTTTAGCAGGTAATTCAAGCAGGTGCGTGCGCTTTGTGGTGTCCGCGTTGTGTGTGAGAAATATGGAAATTTATGCTCGATCTCTCTAATACCACGTCACGCATCGCGTAACACTGAAGAAAAAAATTACTAAATCTTAATACATATTTCTTTGAATAGTTAACATATACTGTACACAAATATTTAATCAATAAAAAAAAATGATAGTCGAATCAAATTAAATGGTTCCTGTAAAAAGTTTTTACAAATTAATAATTTTCAAACTAAATATATGTTTACATTTAGTAAATATTTACTTAGAACTATTTAAACAAATATTTATTATAATTTAGTATTTTTTTAAATGTAGTGATAGGATTAATTTTACTGTTATTTGATGAAATATTTACTTACGGGCTAATTTAAATTTAGTGACAATTGCTGCTTAATTAGAGTAATAGTTTCGGTAATTTGTTGTATAATAGCGTAGTCGTTAATCTGTTTTTTTTTTACTGTATTTATTTACGGACACTTGGCTGGCGCGGTTACAAGTTGATTATTCCGCGTCAAGTTTCGCGGGAGCACCGCCGAGACTGAGATGTTATTTCATTCGCGATTACAAGAATGCATGTAAAGGGCCGGCCAAACCGCGCGATAAATTTCTATTATACCGGGACAAGGGTCCTCGGGTATCAAGGGAGACGCGCGGGGACGCGTTGTAAATTACTCGATGCGGAAACGAGAAGCGAGGAGACAAAGTACACTCTCGCGGTTCCCTTTACAAATTTTCCCAGATCCGTTTAATTTCCCCGCTGTTGTTTTCACGAACTTTCCTCCTTCGTTCCCTTTTGCAACGTTAAATCCTTACCCCGACGTTATTTGACAAACTATGTGTAAACTATGCCCGAGTTATTTGCCGTATGCCATTTTGTAGAAGCGAATATAATTCTCGGTAGATATGTGCACGAGACGTCTCGTTTAATGTTCTAATAGTAAATTAAATTTTACAAAAAGGGATGGTCCAAGCGTGATTGGCTTGATCCCTTCCGGCAGAATACAATATGATCATAAAAGCTGATTGTTCTGAGTAAACACTGAGTCTTGAATTTTTCTTTTGCAGTTGATGGAAGTCGCCCCACCAGAGCCTGCAAAATCTCGTGAGTATACTTAAAGATTTCTTTAGCTTTTACAGCTTCTATACTGAGAGAAATGTTTTTGGTATTTACGATTAATTACATGGTATCCCAAAATTATGATTGTTATTGTTAAAATGTTAGTAATAATAATTATATTTATAGTTCCATCAAAATATAGTTAAATTGTGATAATTGCAACTTTTATGATAATAATTATATTTATAATCATTTTCGATGTCAACTATATATATTTTTTAATAAAATTAAATATATCTAATTATTATTACTAATATTATAGTAATATACTACAGTAATAGTATCAAAATAAAGTATAGTTCCATGTAATTGTAGTCACAAATATACCAAAAACTTTTATCAGTGTACACTGAGCGAACAAAAATTTTTGCACTTATAATTTAACTATAATTTATAATCATTTTCATACTTTTTGTAGAACTATAAATATATTATTGTTATTACTAACATTACAGCAGTAATAACTACAAAATTGGAGTTTCCAACTATAATTATTTTACCATATAATTAAAATCATAAATACCAAACACTTTTCTCTCAGTATACAAACTTCTGCAAATGTCGTTGACTATAATGAGCGTTACGTATGCACGCACGTCGCCGACAAGTTTTTCTCGATTGTAATTCCTTCGAGATTACACCGAAAAAAAGTAAATAATCTCTTTTGCGCATTACTCAAGCGTATAACGACATTTGCATTTCCGCATTTGATACGCGCGGTTTCTCGCGCTTGTTTACTTTTATATGAAATCACTTGTTATGTATGGGAATATTTAATGATTATTATATCATGTTTTTAAAAAAAAAATTGGACACGCGACATGATACTCGTCATGTCACGCTGCTGCATTTTCACGAAGTTGAAGTTTTATTAACGTCAGCGCTGAACGCGTCGCTGTCAACTTTCGAGCCAGTGTACTGGCGTTTACCGCAATTTTTCGCGATAAAACACACGTTGTGTCAGAGTACAGAATATAGGATCACCGACGGACATAATTTCCGGAAACTGTCCGCTACATTCACCGACGATTAAAACGCGACGCTGCGTATATTGCTCGAAACGATATTTTAAAGTCATGCGCGTAGTCGAATGGATATTAATCGGTGCGTCTGTAATTCGCGCGTGCAGTATCGATATGGAATATTCACGGGTCAATGCGACAATTTTATATATATATGTGCCCGTTTAACATGTTTTCATTAAAAAAAAAAAAAAGAAAAAACAAGAGAAAAAGGAGGAACATTTTCGTTGCGACGAAGCGCACGCCGAACATAAAACCTGTGGATTCCACGCAAAATCCTCTGATCGTCGATTTCGCGGGCACATTTCATGAATCAGCCATTCGACCTCTGGCATTCGTTCATTTAGCCGTTTAAGCGCGCGAAATACGCGTTATTTATTCGCTCGTGTGATCCTCGTGCGACTCATTATTTATTGTGGTTACGCAGGCCGTTTCGCACAACACGAGTTGTTTTCCAGTTTAATCTCGTTATCAATTTCTTGTAACGTTTTTATTATTGGAGCCTATTTCTATCAACGTAGATTAATCTTGGTTCAATTTATTCTTTATCTTTTTCTATTTCTTGGAACCAGACAAAGAGGAAGAATAAATTAAACCGACATTAATCTATATTGAAAAATGAACATGAATTTTACATTTTTTATTTAAATAGATTATAGGTATATTTTAGAATAATTTTATTATTCTCTCAATTTCTTGGAGTAAAATCTTATTCAAAAAGAGTTAAAATATTGCCATTATTGAAAAAGAGTAAAAAATTTACATTCTTGAATAAGAGTGGCAGATTTTTACTCTTTTGGAGTAAATTTTTACACTTTTGAAGTGAGATTCATTCAAAAAAGAAGTAAGATTTCTTTTCTTTGGATTCCGAAGTTGGAGTGAATCTTATTCCAAAAAAAAAGTGAAAATCTATCATTCTCATTCAAGAGTGCAAATTTTTCACTCTTTCAATATTGGCGGTATTTTAACTCTTAGAGTGAGATTTCACTCTAAATAAAAAAAATTTAGAGAGTACAAATGGAATTAGATGAAAGAATTTAGAGCGTAATTTTTAATATTTAATTAAAATAAAAATTAATATTTAGTGAACATTGATACTTAAATATTAGTATCCATTCAGTCATTATGTATTATAAGAAATAATTTTTTGCATAAACGATCAAGAAATAATTTTTCGCATAAACTGGAATCACGAACAACAGAATTTTACAGAAATATTTTGCGTTTGTTGTGTACGATAAAAGTGCAACCATGGCGGCTTAAAAGCGTAATATTCGCATTGGAGGCATTTAAATATTTGACATCTCCTCGCGGGGCACCGCAGCGCACCGGAAGCTTTTCAGAGTGCATTTATATACGTTAAATTCAACCTTCTTCTCGTTACAGAAATCCAAGAGGTACTATTAAAAGTAAATTAACACTCTCTGTTAATATCCGCATCAATATTAATGTTAACGTCATAATTTCCTAACATATTGTTTCGTTAAACGAGCAGCCTATTTATGCAGGAATTAATTACAGGCATCGAGTGCTGCATTCATTACAATAAATAATAAATAGTAAAACAAGCTTGATCGGCGAAATTAATTTGCGCACGATATCGATTTTCGCGTTGATCGGATAATTTTCGAGGGAAACGAAATTTTCAAAAAGATTCACGTTCACTTCGTTGAACGAGCACGTAGATCACGAGAAAGACCTGCGCATTCGTCGATATTCCGGCATTTCTAAACGAACGTGGAAGGTAGAAAGGGTTACTGTTTCATGAATTAACCATTTCTCCCCCTCCCCTTTCATCGTTTCCTGTCCAGTGCTCGAATGCCAGTGGCCACTTTACAACGACTATTATTGGAGTTACAACCGCCCCTCGTCAACGATCCGGAGTCGGGTGGGACGAATTTGCTTCTCGTTGTGTAAATTTGAACTAGTCCTCCCCGATAAGCTTATTTCGCGCCCTTTACATGATTGCATTGTGCGAAAATCGCGTAACTCATTGAAGCTATTCAAAGAAGAAGTGGCAAGTTGATTTCTGGAAAAAAAAAGGATACATCGATATGAATATTTTTTTTTATTAAATTCTGTATTTTTATTTATAAATAGGAACATATTTAAATTATAGGCAATGTATAAATAATATTTTTAAATATTGATTCTAATGTAGTCAAAATTATAGCAATAACAATAAAATATTTTCATATTTATAAAAATATATCGGGTATTAACTAGACATGTATTAGCGCAGTTGTATTGTACAATTGTTATAGTAAAGAGATTAATGACTGCGCAAATTTTACAGAATCAGTTGATAAAAATCATCGCTTTTGAATAATATGAATAGTAAGCTACTTGTAAAAGCTTGGAGAATTGAATTTTTTACACATATAATGTTATAATTATTGCAGATTATGCATATACGCAGTTGCAGTGTTTTACGCAATTGCATTAAGTGAATCTCTCAGTTCTTCGTAAATGATTTAGTCGGTGAGAGCTGGAAATTGTCGAGAGACACAGATTTTCTGAAAAGAGACAGGATTATCTGAACGCCCACGTTCTTTCTTTCTTCATCGGAATTTCACGGAACAGCATCATATATACCGGCACGACGCGACGCGGTTACGACTTATCAATTTATTTCTTTCTGGAATCATGAAGGTCGACAGTTTCCCGTTAACGAGATTCGGTATATCTTCCGCGAAATGCAACAAGATCTTTCGCTGAAGAATTCATTCGAGCGAATTTCTCTTCGGAAGAAATCGAAAAATATCATACATTTTGAAAATTCGATTCAGTGCGAGATTTACGTGGCAGAAATTGGAAGTATATCTGTATTATTACACCCACTTCTCGTTGTGTCATCATTATTGAAATATAACGAGAAAGGGAGAATTTCGATATAGAACATAGCTTTGTACAAGTTTCGCAGAAACGGGGAATACCGGAAAAAGAGTCGCGTTGCATTGCATTGATTAGAATTCTGGTTGAAAATAGACAAATTAGAATTTTCTAGTTGAATCTACTATAATTCTAGTTGAGATAAATCTGAATTCTTGATATAATCAGAATTTTCTAGTTAGTCATTTTCAATTACAAATTCTCACAAGGAAACCCATAGAAGTATCCTTTCTGCTTTTGATGTTCAGTTTTGAATGAATTGATGTTGTTTTTCAGGCAAAAATAAGAAACACTTTTTTTTTTTACAAGGACTCAATTTTTAGAAGATACAATCTCTCTTTGAAGAAAATCGGTTTTTTTTTTTTCGAAACTAATATCGTTGAAACTGTAATAGACAGAAAAGAATGTTTTGATAATTTAATAAATGAATGGTTTGAAAAGTATTTTATAATAATAATTAAAAAAATTTGTTTAAATAAAAAATAAAAAAATGATTTTATATAATATAAATAATTAGTCGATAATCAGGAAATTCCGTGATATTCCTTGACAGTAAAAATTGTCAATTTCTCGTCTACAAAGTTCGCCTGAATTTCGGTTGAATCCTCGTATTTGAACTTGTTAACGCAATGAGTTTCGACCGAGTTTGTACGTCGACGCTCCATTGAGCAAATTAATGAGGACCGCGCGACATTATTGAGCCACGCAGGCGCGCACGTGTGACATCATCGGCTGCACGTAATACTAAACCGTTGTAATATCGTGATCTGCGAATTCACCCGATGAATACTATTAGCGTAACGCAGATTGCGCAACATTATATCGAAAACCGCTTACGATTTTATTATGTGCAAAATAGACTTTAATTTTCAATCGACAGGTTCTTTGATCAATCTGCGCACGCATTTTTGCCCACAGCGTTCTCTCGTTATTTTATCTATTATAATTTAGACGTTGATTTAAATTTAATTTTAGTCTAACTAGAGAGAATCCTTTCGACCGCTTCATTTATTATCTAGAGTAGTCTAAATTTAGAGTTCGTTTCAGAGTTTATTTTTACTTCAACCAGAGTTTCTCCCAGTCGTTTTATTATCAACTAGTTCCGTTTACATCTCGAAACTAGTTCACCGCGGAAACTCACGATGAGAAATTCCCAAAGGGCTGCAGTTTCTATTCAAGCACTTTCTACTTTGTAGAAAAAAATCCTGATGTTCCTTTAATAAATAAGGACGCCGTCAGGTGGAGAACTTAATTATGCGAAGCGTATCGCTTCTTGATTAGCGCACGAGAAGCAAAGGAGTCGAGTCGAGGTCGTGTTGAGCTGATTAAGAGAGGAGGGAAACATATTAAACACTGGAATCCCAACACGCGTGCGATACCCACGCCCACAATGCTCTCGTCTACCTGCGCACGCGTGCCCATACGAGTTAAACCCATATCCACCTCTTGTACGCCGAGGGTGGCGTCGGTCGTCATGTCGTGTTAATGAGCGAAGGTGCGATCGCGTGACCGACGACCTTTGGCGAACCTAGGGTAGACGCCGCAAGGGTGAATGAGGGATGAACGATTGTGCCGAATCGTTCATCCCTTATTCACCCCAACGATCAAACAACTCGACAATCGGCGGTAATCGTCACGCGTGGAGTTTTTCTTTTCAATAGGGAGTTCTCGTGATTTCCTATGTCGAGCACTAAGTGTAGCTAATAAAGTTTGAGGATCTGAAATATTTACGAATTGAATGCACAGTTTGTCTTAAACCCAGAAAAGTTAAAATTGAACATATTTGCGTGTCTAGATTTTTTGAATAGAAAAATACTGATTGTAATAAGTATTTTATTTTATATTGTAAAACAAAAGTATTATATATTATTTATTATTAGTTTATTGCAAGTTTATTATTATTATGGTATAAGGTGGAATTAAAAGTACAAAATAAAATACTTATTATCAAGTCATGCCAAATTTTTTTTCTCTTTTAAGAACTCATGATTTTCGAACTTACACATAAATTTAAAATTGTCTGATTATTAGAATTAGATTTATTAAAAGTGCATTGATAATCTAATTCCTGAGTTAAATAACATGTTATTTTTTATGTATCAAAATGTAAATTAATCCATTTCTGGATTGCTTAGATAAGAAATACAACGTTCATTTTAACGTATAAACCAAATACCATTAGAATCACACTTGATACGTTTTTAATTCTTTGAATTAAATTGTTTAACTTCATTATTTTAAATTAACGACATACTGAGCAGTGATGACTACTGAGAAAAATTTCTAGTTAAAAATAAATGGAGATTCTGATTATGTCAATCAAAATTCTGGTTATCCCAATTAGGATTATAATAGATTCGACGAGAAGATTTGTTCATTTCCAACTATAACTTCAATTAATGCAACCTGAATCTTTTTCCAATGTAGAAATGATTAAAAATCACTTTAGTTGAGTCTAATTATTGGCATAATGAATTTAACAGTATGGAGGATTAAGGGGTTTTTCTTTTATTTTAGATTTTTATGATGGTTTCCTAGATTCTTATGTTGGGCAGGATAATATAAAAACGTTTTCATTTTTGAATTTTTTGGGAAATTTGGAACGATACAAAGTGGAAATACGTCGGAAGCGATATCGATACGCGCGAATCATAAATATGTCCTATAAAACGGCATTTCGGCAAACGTCTGGCGAATGAATCGCGTTTTCTCGAGATATACGCGTGAAACGGGATTACGATGAATTACTACGTGCTTCGCAGAGTCGTCGTGGAATTCAGGAACGGACGTCGATCAATGTCGGTTGGTTCGGTACCGCTCGTGAGCGACCTAGTGAGAAGCTTCGGTTTCCGGTTCCCAGAAACTTATGCATGCACGAGGTGACGTAACAGACCACATCCTCGATCTTCATAAGCTATATACGTACCTTTTCATGTATGTTTCCTTCACAAAGATCATCTTCCCTCACTTGTTTCTGTCGCCTTTCCTTTCCTCTCAACATTATTCTTTCCCTTTCTGTCATATACTTTCGTCTCTTCTTTTTTCGCAACTCTCCCTGTCCCTTTACTAAAAGAGCAATTTTGCTGAAAGATTTAAAAATCTAAACTGGATACAGATCTAAAAGATAACTTTGCTGCACCAAAACATGCTGCATTAAAACATTAGGTAGGACAAAATTGGTTGTTAGAATATCAAAACATTTTGCAACATTCCTCATCATGCGTAAGATTTCTGCAAAATTATTTTAATGCCCCAACAAAATTATTTTCAAATCTGTATCTAGTCATATTTTTAGATTCTTCAGCAAAATTTCTCTTTTAGTATTCGCGCATCTCTTTCGTCATTCGCGAGACTCTTTTTCGCTCTTTTTCGCTCTTCGCTATTTCGTCTTCCTCTTCGCGACTCTTCTTTCTCGCTTCCTAGTCTAACTACGCCGCCATCACCCTCTGTTCTCCTGGCTCGTTCTCTGCCTCATCCTCTCGCTTCCGCCGTCCGCGATACGTCGAGTAGGATGAGCAAGGGCGACGAGATGAGGAGGTTGGTTGGTTTCCATGGAGACCAACCAGCTTGCGCTGGCATCTCCCGGTTGAACCGCCGCCGTCTCGCTCGCCTCGCGAAGCGACGAGGACGACACGGCGGTAACCGGTGAAACCGAATTGTACGCGCGAAATCCGGCTTTTCTGAATTTCATCGGGCGTCATTGAACAAAGTACAGTGTCCGTCTATTTTCGAGCTTCAGTTATTCTCTCCCTCCCTACTGCAGAAAAGAGCGCTTTCGTGGACAAGGATTGGTCAAGGGATTGGTGAAAATGTTTTGGATAGATATATTGAGAGACACGCGGATATAGGAAAATGTATGTATAAAATTTTCTGCTATTTCCGTCCATTCTCGTTGGCGTACGTCTCGAATTTATCATCGCTTCTCGCTAGAATGTATGGTTATGTGGTGGAATGTGAGGCTATTATTCAATTGCGATATGAAATTATCACTCGAGTGATGATGGTATGGATAATGTAAGGTCTATTTTAGATAATCTATTAAATTGCGATTCTATTTATAATGTTATACTGAAGAAAGAGTCTGGTAGCATTAATTGGAATTCTAGTTGAAAACAACAAAGCAGAATTTTCTGGTTGAATCTATTAAATTCTAGTTGAGATAACCAGAATTCTGATTGACATTTCTAGTTCATTTTTACGAAATTTTTCTCTATGTATGTACTCTATGATATATGAGAAACATTTAAAAAATCGAAAACACCTACATAAAAATAAAATATACTTATTTATATATCATAATTATAAATAATTCTATTTTGAATTGCATTCTATCACGCGGATTTATAGATTATCTAAGGTAAGGATATATCATTTAACTGTCAAGTGATAAGATAAGAATGCTATTTCGACATTTACAGTCTATTTATTGCTTTATACTTGCACAAAGAGAGCTATTACTAATTTTTTACAATAACACATGCGATAAGTTTGTTATAGTACTCTGCGACAATTTTTTAATACTTGAAGCAGTTCCAAACGATATGTTCAGTATTTTTATAAGTTTTCTCCCGAATAACTTACATTATCATCTCAGTTTACATACGAATTTTGGTGAAATACCTAAATAAATACAAATCTGAAATAATTTTGTTGAACCATCAAAATAATTGTGTACCCTGAGAATCCTATTTGGTTGATTGAATCAACTAATCTCTTGTTTGACAAATAAATCCTTGATTTAGTCGAAACAAAAAAATGTGATTATTGAAACATTTTACTTGTTTCTAACAACACAAGAGATTAACCAAATGGGATTTTCAATATAGGAAACTGAAGGATGATGAATGAACAATGCTGCACAAAGTTTTTACATGTATAGCTAGTGTCCTGCATATTTTGATGGTCCAACAAAATTATTTTGGATCTGTAGTTATATTTTTAAATACGCCAACAAAACGTTTTTTTCCGAGTAATATTAAAATAAGGATGAAGTGCTTATTTATCGATTAGTTTAGGCGGTAAAGAGTTACGTGCAATTGCACTTTCGTTGCCACTGTCGTTTATTTTGTTTCGAGAACGTTGCTAGCCGGGTTTGCTCTTTATAGACTCGTCCGCCGGATAATCGTAATAATTATCCAACGGACGAGAGAGAGAGAGAGACGCGTCGCGTCGCGTCGCGTCATTTCGCGACGGCCACCGCGACACGGGGAATTTCAGGCTTGCGGCAGTAACTCCGCCACCACCGTCACCACCATCGCGGTGCAATTCCCGTGACATTAATTATTGAAATCGCCGTCGGCGTCCCATCCAACTATCTCGATCCCCTTTCCTCATCTCCCTCGTTGCAATCGCCTCGGCCGCGATCTCGAACTTCTCTCGAGCGTTTCCGTTGCCTCTTCCACCGTGCTGCTCCGGCTTATCCTCCGCTAACCGACAACCTCTCTCCGTTACCTCTTCCTCAGCCTCGTTTTCTAGTTCGGAGGAAGTCCCTTGGGTTAACTTCGCCGAGGAACAGCCTAGAGACTACGCTCGCTTAATATTCAATCGCCCCAGACTTCTCTCACTCTTGTAAAGCTAAGACGCGCGCAGACCAGCTAACGTGAATTGGAATGCTCGTGCCCGGGAGGATGGAAAGTGTCCAACAGATTTTATTTGTAATAGAGATAGAGTGTGTCGTATCTTTTTATTACGGCGCGTCTCTCATCTTACGCCGTAATCATCAAGCGTGCCCGCTTGAGTGATAGAAGACCGGACGAGAGTAAGAAATTTCGATAGGATTCGCATTTTCCTTCTTGTGCGATCTTCACCTTCCACTTTTTACTTTTGCTGCTGCCCGGCCGTTTCACGAGTGGCTTTAATTCATTACGTGACAAGCTGATATCATCCATCAACCGTGGCGACTTTGAAATATCGTTAGACGGTCGGCCCCACGCGAGGGAAGAATCTACTGCACAGTTTCGTGATTAGACGTCTTGAAAGCGGTATCTTCGATCTCGCGTAGCTTGTTATATATCGTTTGATTTAAACTGGTCTTAACGTCGTGAATCGTTGTTTTCTTTTTCCGCTGCGCTTTGCCATGAAAATTACGCGGCGAGCGACAGCGAAACGAGCCGCGACTGCGAGATGAGACAGTATTTCACGTATGTGTTTTAAATCAATATTTTGTATAGCTCTCACAGCGACGCGATTCGAATTTCCGGGTAGAAAAACGTTGATTGGCCAACGGGGGGAAAATGCGGCAGAAAATATACGGCGGGAGCCGCACGTGTATTCTTTGTCGGACCGGATCTGCGACGGGAAATGATACCACTCGCGCGCAGGTTGTCAAAATCGCTGCTTCAAAATTAGATTTCGATGTAGTTTGCGACAGAATTCAAGATGAAATGAGTTTATGGATGACGTTTCGCGTTCGAGATGGCTGTTAAAGGGACAAGTAGATGAAAGAGACGTGTCACGTTCTTGCGAAGTTGAATTATCGCTGTGAATGTCATTAGTCTCCATTATAAATCTCATCTATATAAATTTTAATTTATATGTATAATTATAAATATTATTAATCATAGTAATGTAGTGTTTGATATAGAATTGAATTAATAATTCTTCTTATTGATTTAATATGATAAGAAGAATTATTAATTCAATTATTATTCAATGAACTTCAAAACAACTATCATCAGCATAATATACATTATGATCTTGACACATTAATTTCAATCGAATATATTTTCTGTATCAAAATTGGAATATTAAAAATTTTACGATAGAGTAAATTAAATCTCGAATGTTGACGATGATTATTAAAATCGTCAGACAGATACGTCTATATTTAACACTTGATGCGATGTACAGGTCACTACAATCTATAATTTTAATCTCGCGAAGCCTTTTAAAACGAGGCGAAGAGATAAGAAAGTGTTACGGAATATGGGTCAGTCTGTCGAGACCACAAGTATTATTTATTTAAGTAGATTGTTGATTAGAGACGATATTAAATGTACATGCGATCAGGGAATATTGCGATATAATTTGATTATCTCAAAG
This sequence comes from Acromyrmex echinatior, assembly GCF_024713525.1. Lineage (NCBI taxonomy): Eukaryota > Metazoa > Arthropoda > Insecta > Hymenoptera > Formicidae > Acromyrmex > Acromyrmex echinatior. The sequence continues at coordinate 15,374,156 of NC_141852.1, read as the reverse complement.
CGGACGCTACTCGCAAATTGATAATATTTAATCGGATTTTCTCATCTTAAAGGATATAACTTCGACAGATTGTCTTGATCCGATTATTTTTATTTCATATATATGAGGAAGTGATGACGAGTCAATAACGTATTATACTAATTAGATCCAGTTTTTTATTTTCTGATTAACTTGTGATTAGATTTAACGTGACAATAATGTAAAAATTATATTTTTTTTTGCTATAATCATTAAACTGATGGTTTTGTAATAAGTAATTTTTAAATAAAAGTTATCACTAAAGTTATCAGTTTAGTGATTAATTATGGCTAGAAAAATACAATTTTTTACATTATCATTAAATTAAGTGAGATTAAGTCTAATGAATTAATTGATAAAGAAAAACCGGACTTTAGACAATACGTTTTTCATTTTTCATGAAATTTTTATGAAATTTAATTTAATAAATTAAATTAAATTAAATTGATTAATTATATTTAATTAGATTGCCATTAACACTCCTTTTTTTAATTCTGAGAAAAGCTAACGTATAATAGTTTCTACGTGATGAAAGTATACTTTTTCTGAAATCGATTGTCAACTGCGATTATTATTTAAATTATTTAAAATATACGATTGATTTATTTATTTATATTACGGTAGTCGAGGAAGTTCCCATATTTATGGAGTTCTCGGGTTTCATACGTTCGCGTGTAATATTTTATTTGACGCTTTGCTTGCGTGTTTTTAGATAATCTTAGGGGCCCGGTCGGCGTGTCGCGCTGCGGCAAGCGATCGCAATCTAACCATGTGAAGGCTATTTAATATTACACGTGGACTCGCTTTAACGGTATTACACTAATAAACGCTCTTCCGCGGGAGATCGTTCAATTTCTGCAAATTAAAGCACGCCACGCCACGCCGTCCGTGGTGGTTCTCTGTTCACCCCTGTGAACGTTGCTCCGCATAAGGGCCGATACTTTTATTCAAATTTCCCATCAGCTTGCAAGACGTAAGCGTGTGTCGGAGTGATTACGCGCGTTCGAGGCATAATGGCATAAAATTGCGCGCGGCAAGAGAGACGCGCCACCGCATCGCGGGTTTTTACGGTTCAGTCAATATACTATAGAATGTATTGACGTAAGTGTGCCGATAAACTGCATCCTACGGTTTGTTATTAAGCCTTAAATGCGCGGCGCATCGTATATTTATTCCGCTTTCGATGCGGGTGTGTGTCGCAGCAGCGTCTTCCTCGTTAGGTATGTATATATATATATATATATATATATATATATGTATTCGTGTGCGATACGTGTGCGTGTGCGTGTGCGCGTGTCATCTACTCAAGCGGAAAATTTTCGAGCGGGAACTGGATACCGCGAGTCCGTTTCTACCTTTCCCCGTTCTTATCTTAAACGATTCATCTTCCGATTTTTTTAGACCTCGAACGGAAACTCGAGCAGCTCATTTCTTTAGATTTCAACGAGCCGGTTTGGAACGGTCTTGAACGAGATGATGGGAATTCATCACTTAGTCTGGATTCAAAGCATGCTTCGAACGGTACTTTATCAGATGTCCTTGGCAATCAATCCGGAAAACTGGGTGTACTTATAACTCGATTACGTAACCGTGTGCCGATGCACAATCCGGCCAGAAGACTGACGACATTGCCGTTTATATATGAGAGATATTGTGATATTACTAAACCACTAGTGAGATATATTACAACTAGTGTCCTTAGAATACAGATTGCAGAATCTAGACATCTCAATTAAAGTGACATATACATGTGTGAATACATTGAAAAAAAAAAAAACTAAATTTTAATAAATATTTGTTTGAAGTTCTAAGTAAATATTTAATAATTTTAAACATATTTGATATTAGAACAATTAATTTGATTTAAGTATCTATTCTTTTTATATTGGGTAAATATTTATTTACTGTAATTAAATAATAAGAGGCTGCGTTTGGGAAGCGCGCTATTATCACTATTGTCATTCTATCTTTACCGTTTTATTAAATATAAAACAAAGACAGAATGCAACAATGCTGCGCGCTCTTGAAAATATCGGTATAACATACTTAGTACATACTTAGTACATTGGAGGAAAATGAACGATGCAGAATTCTGGTTAAGTCTATTAGATTTCTGGTAAAATTAGAATTCTAGCAGATTTAATTAAGGATATTCTGAATATTGGTGATTTTATAACTAGAATTATAATAGATTTAATAGATTTAAGAAGTCTAATAGACTTAACCAGAATTCTAGAGCATTTGTATTTTCCACCAAAATTTCAGTTAATTCAACCAAACATTTTTCGTGCACTATTCAAAGAAATATGTATTGAGAGATATATTGATCAGTAAATTTTTTTTCAGTGTAGATGTATGTTTTTTAAATATATGCTACTCTTCAATTGATATCGTCATTTTAAGAGATCTATATGTAAAAAATGTCTGAGTTATCCAGATTTTGCAGTATTCTAGTGATACTCGAATAAGCAGACAAATTAAATTTTTGTTCATTCTGTGTGGATATTAGAGATTGGCGTCGCCGGTCTCCTAACGAACTGCGAGAACACGGTGCGTCATTTCATCGCGGAAGTTATATTTAACGCGCTGAACGCCAGCAATTCCCTAGTTTCGTTCGCTCGCGTCTAGAATAATATATATAATTTCGAAGATAACGACTTATTAGCGACGATAACACGGATACATATGATGGCGTTTGTGTACAACACACCTGTTAAAATCCTGGGAGCCCATCAATTACTGTTTTATTTATCGAAAATGTGTCTAGTCAACATGATTATTTCTTTCACATAATTTACTACATTAATGCCAGAGTATGGTTACTATCAGTTTGAGGTGGTTGGTTGGCTATTAGAGCTAGTTCCAGAAACCTGTGATATACTCTCTTCGAAAAATCGTCGGCACATAATCATTAGCGTGAGAAATACGGTGAAAATGTTGAGCAACACAGTTCCCCAGGCACTGTTGGCGCTCGTCTTGCACAACCCGTATCCCGTAATAACGTCCGCCACATCCCGACAATCCCCTCTGTTCCCTTCGTTGCCTTCGCCGATCGGCGAGCGCTTAATATCACAATTCCGTCATTAATTAGCGTCCTGACCACTAACCGCGGATATAAATACGACCGGAAGATCGCGTGGAAAATATCGCGTGTGCTATAAATAAAAATGCATCGATGTTTACCGCGAATGCAGGAAAAAAGTCATCTACATGTATTACATATCGCATCTAAAAAAAGATTATTGCGTTTGAATATATGTATTTTATATTGGACTGTAACTAAATGATAAAAAACCGGTGCGCGGTAGACTGAAAGAGAAAAATGCAATTACCGTAATTTAACTATAATTATGATTATAATATTTAATTATATTAATAGTGAGTTTATCTAAACCGTTATATAATAAATTAAATAAATTAAATAAGTAAGAAAAGGACCAAAGAAACTGATAATATCACAATTAAATTTGATCACCGACTCGATAATGATGCTACTAACATTTTGATGTACTGTTAAAGCGTTATCGTTATAATGTAATATTTTTTTCTTGCAATAAGTTCTTTACAGTGTTTGAAAATGCCAGTGCTATCATTATCAAATCGACGATCAACTTAATCGTAATATTATTGTTTCAACTTTACACACAGTTTATGAATTGCGTTTCAAGTCCGACAGTAAACAGTATAATTTATACAAATAATTGAAAGACGTGTTTGTAAATCTAGATATGAATATTATTAAGCTATCAAGATTTACCTCGATCGTGTTGGTCTTTTCTTTGATTATTTCCTTTTTATTCCAACTAATATATTTTTTGATAGAATTATAAATATAATTATTTTATCATACAATTATAGTCACACATATCAAACACTTTCTTTTTAGTCTACACTGAGAAAAATGTTTAGTTGGATGAATAAAAAAATTCTGATCATATCAAATCAGAATTCTGACTATCTCAATTATAATTATAATAAATTCAATAAAAAAATTTTACATTTTCAATCAAAATTCTTATTAAAGCAATTATATTCTTTTTCTACGATGTGAAACTTATACGCAATAATTATGAATGATTTATGAAATTTTACATTCCATATTTTAATCATAATCGCAGACAAAGATTAGAAGATAGGTGTCTTCAGATGGCGACGCTAATTTTGCGGAGTTCCGTCACATGCCGGACGAAAAATTGAAAAACATGCGTCTCGCATGCGAAGTTTATAAAGTGCAGTTCGAAGAATGCGAGACGGGATGATTTCCGAGTCTGTCTTTGATAGTCCGTAGGATCATAAAGCGCACCAGTTCGTGACGGCTATAACCGGCATCAGAGGACCGCAGATCGTTAAACATCCACCTGCATCGACTAGCTACACTTCGCTCGCACATCCTTTTACGACAATAGCTTGATGCGTGGTCTTTTCTCTCTGTCGCGTACCGTGGCTCGCCTCTCGCCGTGGAGGAGGTGTTAAGGCAGCGAGCTCATAAAATATTCATACGATGGTTACGGCGTTTTAACGGTATACGTCGGTGAATTCGTGAGGCTCAGGCAGGTATTAAATACCCGGGGAACGAGTCGAATCGAAAAGTTCTTTTGTACGAATGCAAAATGCCTTTTTTAAATCTTCAATTTATGATCTTTTAATTTTGTTAACAATTTTTCAATTGTTTGTTTTTTTTATTGTAGTTAACGTTTCTTTCTCTTGTCGTGCGATGCTTGGAAATATTTTAAAATATATGTATTAATATTAGAACAATATTAATTTTGGTAGTAATATATCAATATGGATATCTAATAAATATAAATTGATTTATTAATAAAAAATTGGTCCATTATTTGTTTTTAATACATATTCTATCTTTGCTGGAACTCAATGCTTGAAAGTTACTAATGGAAATTAACAATGTTGTACTGTTCTTTTAATAGAATATCTTTCAATTATTTATATAAATGATATTGCAAGAAGAAATTTTCTTTTTATTCTATTTCTTAAAGTTGCTCTTTGTTCTCAAAAATTCAATATCCTTCTTCAATATCTTTCTTAGTCAATATAATCATCTGATTTTAATTTTTAATACCATTTGTAGTTTTGAAGAGCAGAGTGAGAAACGGATTTCCTTCTCCAATATCTTTTAAGTAATTAGAAGATATTCTGCTAGAAGAATGATGTAATATGGCACTGTTGCAGTTGCTGTACTATTCAAACACAGAAAAATACATACTATATGCAAATAATATTGTAATTACTTATTTTACTTGTATTTCAAAAGTTCATATTTCCGCAAATCTATCATAAGTTGTCACACAAGCATAAAATTTATTCAAAATATATTCTAAATTTTAATAAATTTGACTACTTCAATCAATATTATTTAATTAAAACAAATTCGTTTTGCTTATTATATAAAGTCGATGAATTTTATAATATATTCTTCAAAAGAGAGAGAGAAAATAAATTCTTATTTTGAATAAATAATAAGTTTTTCTAAAATTTATGTAGTAAGTACATTTTAAAGAATACTTTATCAAGAAAGTATTCTTTGTTAAAGATAACTGTTACTTAAAAGAAAGAAAGTACAATATATTGAATAATTAAATACTTTTCTTAGCAATAAAATGATATTCTTTTGTGTGCAAATGACTATTTCAACAAGAATAGAATTTGTATTAAAGACAAATAATTGGCCAAATTTTTATTAATTGAGCAGGTATTTGGATAATATTTTCTAAAGCGTTTATACATTATTTTGTCTATTTCCTGTAAAAAGAAGCTTTAATCGATTAATGTCTCCACGAGATTGCACGTGCGACGGGCGAATTACACAGTGCGTTCTCGTGCAAGGTCGTTTCGACGAAAAAGTGTGCATTCGTTGAATCAATGTTGAATCAATGCTGGAGCACGCACGCATGCACTCGTTCGTTCAGTGTTCGCTTGTAGTGTTACGTAGCCGCGTTTTGCGCACCTTTGCTTCCGTTGGAGATCGATACCTGTTGAGTGCGACTATGCATTCACGTACATACTTGCGTGCATATATGTACACACGTACGCACACACATACACACACATACGGTTACAACGGCATGCGTATGCGTTCCATTCTGCGAGATTATGCCAGCTCATGAATACATAGGGGCTACAACTGTCGCCGGATGATTGATAAATCTATATCACTCTCGCTCAATATTATTTACCGTACAACAAGTTGTCGGCAGATACACGCTTCCGCTTTCGGCAACACGAGAAACTGAATTCCCATATAGTTGGCGAAATTAAGTCTAAAAGGTGAGATCGATTGCGATTATGACAGTGGAGAGAAGTACGCCACTGTATTTTGCGATTGATAATAATTATTGTTAATACGTATTATTAATTGCGAATACTAATAATAATTGTGAACACTAATAATTGACAATAATTAATTTTCCAATTAATAATGAAATTTATCGTCATGCCATTTTTAATGGCTTTACGGCAATGAACATTAAATCAATGCTCGTCGCGCGCGCGCGCGCGCACGCGCTTAATAATTCCATAACTATTTTATCATTGGGTAACACCATGCTGATATTTATGATCACATTACATTTATTACAAGGGTTACAATTGATCGTACAAATTAGCAGTAATTTCATTTCCAATGATTATCGTCTCATTCGCTTTTGAATTTCCTATAAATGCGATATCTCGTTTTAATGCTTTGATAAAAGCATCAAATGCGTTTTCTCGCGGCTGAACGACGATGGGACCAGTCGAGAATAAACTCAATGCGTACTGCGGTTAAATTAATCGGCTTATTATTTATTCGTTCTCGGTTTTAATAACGCGAAGTAAAAATCGGAACCGCAAATTTTTCAGCAGTTCAGGTTTCATCACCGTACATCGCATTCAAGACGGTGACTTATAATTATAGAATTAGACGTGAACATGCAATGTGACTTAACGGATGTAATTACTTCCAATTCTATTTTTCAATTACTCGGAATTATTTCGGCGTCATTCGTCGCGGTCCAGCGCGTACCTACGTTACGATTTATTACGCCGTATCTCGTTGTACATCTGATTTTCACGTCGGTATATCGCCAACCATTAATTTCCGCTATTATCAGTATTATCGTTGATCGGTGTTCATAACGTTCTCAAGTTACGGTAATTACCGTATCGTCGAGTGCTATTAATTACGGCGGGAGATCGATGAGCATTGCGCGGTTGTCCTCGATGGAACAATTTAATAAACTGGCACTAAATGAGAACCACTGTTAAAAAGCGGGTGTATAGTCTTTGGCAAATTAGCATTGGCATGTTGAGAATAAAGGAACAGTAAGGATTATGGATGCGTTTAAAAAGTTAGTAGTTTCAGAAAGAGAGCGATATTTTTAGAGTGATGTGTCGAGGCCACGTTTCTTCTTGAACGATCTGGAGGACGTTTTATTATTATCCGCATGATAAGGCTAATAAGCTTTCTACAATAAGCCATTACCTAAGTTTAAGTCTTAAGCCTTAATCAAAAATCGACCAATTAAAGTTGAATGTGAAAAGAATAATCGATTCTGATTGGTCAATTTCTAATGGCTGAAAGCTTAGGTAATGGTTTGCCTCGGTTGTTGAATTGGTATGGCACTCGTCCTGAAAAGTTGGAAGATTTAAACTCTGACTGAGGCAATAAAATTATTTTTCGCAATAAAATTATAAATAAATTATAAAATTATAAATTAGTAGATTTAGATTCTCTTTAACATCTTATTATTAATATTCTTATAATATAAAGATGCTTATTAGCATAAAAAATTAAATTGCTTATCGATTTAATAAGTAATAATATTACTCTCGTTTTGTTCGTGGATGTGTTTCAAAAAAAGATTCGGCGCGCAACTTGCAGATATATATATATATATATATATATATAAATTCACACAGAAATATTTAAGCACCAAGATCCGCTTTAACCGAATAAGGTTCCTCTTATTTAATTAGATAAGGGTTTATTTTGTAGGAAGTCCATAAGATCTTATGTACGTTTTCTTAAACATTGTTTGTATTCACGTCTTCCTGTCCCATAGAGAACTTGGGATAATAGGAAACTTGTTGTGGAGCGCGTTACCCGATCCCGGCTTCGTTTCCCATCGTTCCGGTTCTTACACGTCCGCGTTAGGGCGGATAAGTTTTCGCGGAGGGAGATACAAAGCGGGTTGCACCACCGGGTACCTCTCGGGGGAATTGTACACACGGGTAGCCAAATTAAATACCGAATATCGATCGTTTTTCTCCGCCTGGCGGTACATACATCGTCGATCGCATGACCCACTTGCCCAATTATGCTGTATACGATGTCGCGGAAGTGCTAAATCATCGCGTAATCGCAACACTGTAATACTTTTCAGATAATACAGTCGAACCTCGCTTAGCATATTGTTGTGTCATCCGGCCTGATCGTCGGTCGATTACGTCGTGTATTATTTCAGACTCCGATATGATTTCCAGCATAATTTTTTCATAATAAGTAGTGCAGAAAAGAAAAACGCGCACCGTTTTTGGATTTACGAGAGAAGCGGCGATATATATTAGGGAAGAGAAAATCTTATGATTAATTTCTATTCAAAGCGGTGTAAGTGAAAGGAATAATGTTGTTTTTTTAGACCTTCTGGATAAAGTATGAAAAAGTTATTTAAAAAATTGTTTAAGGAACACTTTGAAAATTGAATACATAAGGTATTTATACAAATTTCAATATTCTTACTTAATTTTCGAGGTATTTCCTAAACGCTGCGAACTTTTTAATAATTTTTGTATCTAAAAGGCTGAAATTTACAAACAATATTTTTCCTTTCGTTTATAGAATAGAAAGACTGTCAATGAAAAGATTAGTAGTACTATGTTCCTTTTTTTAATTTAGTACAAAATCTTTTTTATATATTATTTGAGTTGAGTAAAGTAAATTTTCCGATATAATATTATGTTAATAATTTTTATGTAATAATTTGTGAAGGAGAATTAAAACTACTATTACTTGAGTTGGAATAGGAAGTTTTTTTGACTTATACCTTTATATTACCTTTTTGAACAGAAATCGGTCTCTTTTTAACATCATAAATACAAGATAAGTCATAAATTACGAACGAATTATGACTTAGTTTCGAGAGAAACGCGCCTTTTACTGGTACCGCGTAAGAACTTCCGGCGCAAAAAAATTCCAACTGTTTAAACTATAATTCACTTTACTCGCCGGGATGCTTGCCGCGCTCCTTTGTTTTCCCGCCGCAGAATAGTATTTATAATTCCAGTTACAAACTACGAAGGAAAGAAGTAATGCGATGAAATGAATATTTCACCTTATCGTATCCACTCGCACTCGGCAGTGCGATAAACAATGATCGTTTCCGTATCCGACGAGTACTCGCGCGTAGCGGCACACGCCATTATCCGAATCGAAGGGTGGAAAGATATATTATGCCGCCTCTCTCGGCTCTTGCCTCTGAAGAAGTAAATTGTCGGCGGCAGGTTGGCCCCGACGTCAAAAAGTTCAACGTCTGCTGAGCGCGCGGTGGGAAGGGATCGAAGGGACGATGGAGGGTGAGAAAGAGCGAAAGGGTGAGAGGCAAACTAAAGCGAAGGAGCAGCAGGGCAAGACGCCCGCGTAGTTTATTGTGAGCGAGCGCGAACGGTAGGAAAGAAGACAGGGAGAAGAAGGTCCATTTTCCTAATAACGCCCTGGGTTCAGCCGTACGCCACGCTGGGAAGGTTAGGTAGGTTCTCTCGTCGCTGTTCTACTTCGTTTCCACCCTCTTCGCCATCTTTTCCTGCCCTACGAGGAGTCTCTTCTCTGCTTCCTTCCAGCTTTTTCCATCTACACCACGCCATGTTTGTAACACTGAAAAAAAAAATACTAAAAACAAATGTTTAAATAGTTCTTTAAGTAAATATTTTTTAAAGTAAAACATATATTTATATTGTTATAAAAACATTGTATTTATATTTATATTAATTTGATTTAACCATCATTTTTTGTTGAGTAAATAGTTATTTACTGCAAGTAAAGGTTTACTTAAAGTTTATTCAAAAAAATATGTATTAAGATTTAGTAAATTTTTTTTCAGTGAACGTTTTTTTTCCCTTTTGCTTAAGACCGCCCTTTCGCCACCCCTGTGGCACGAGCAACGCCTTTTCTAACCCGTCACTTACTGTAGGGTTGCTTCGGGATTGCTCTTCTAACGATAAATAACTAGATGAGGATGGATAAGACCGAATCGTAGGAGGGAAAGACCGTTGGAAAATAAAGAAACCATCTCGCGCGTTCATCTTTTCGTTAGCGGCCGATGAACATCTCTTTTTCTCTTTCTCTCTCTTGTCATGCTTTGATTAATTAATAACGCGGCGAGAAAGGATGAGTAGGACTTCGTCACGCAATTACTCGTTAATTTTCCGTGAGTCGGGCTGGGTAAATCTTGCCCGAGTAATTGTGATTTTTCTGTTACGCCGAGCGAAGATGAGACTGAAAAGAAACATTACGAAGTTGTTACAAGACTTGACTCTTTTTCATAGCATCGTTTTAATAAGCATTTTTAATTAACGCATTTGTTACTTTATATTTATTTCAAAAATCGTGTCATTACACGACATGAATATTAAACGAAGAACATTAATGTCAGGAGAGCAAGATATTCATCCGGACGAGATCCATCAGGTTATTATATCAAGTCTAATCGAGCGAGCAGAGACTCGCGGAATTTTTTCTCGAGGTGTAAATCATTTCCTTTATAAAGATGACAGCGAACAACCGTGAAGTACGTAATTCAATCTCGAATAGTTTATTCATGCGATGTGATTGATCGATAATTAATTATCTGAAATTATCGAAGCCCCTTCGATACCAGACCTTCTCTCCTCATCCCACTTTCTCTATACGTGTCAGGAGTAACGTGATACTCCTATGATCAATCGCGAAACTCATTTAGCCGGGTCGACGTATGACTTTCTCGATTATCTATCGGAGAGCGTATGACTGCCAATTAATCCGTCGAATATGCTGACGTGGGCGCTGGAAAGACGGCAAACCGTTTAATGGTTAAAATACCTATGTGCGACGCGCGAGAAGGAAATGGCACGTGTTTGTGTGCTGCATGTGCGCGCGTACGTGCGCAAATTGTATACGTGTGTTGGTCACTGCTAAAAGGCCGGCGAGGTGGAGTGTAGGAGGGTCGATAACACGTTCTCCCACCACCCTCTTTATCTTCGAATACCCTTCGCTCGGCTTCTATGCGGCCAGGTCGGAGTTACTTAACGTGATTAAATCCACCCCTGCGATCCCGCCCTCCAGCTGTCCGCGTATCCATCCTTTTACCCTTCCTTTTCCCCACCTCCTCCTGTTTCCTCTCTTCTAGCTCGTGCCCTCGTTACGTCTCTCGAATCGCTCCACGCATGTGTGAATCCGTGAATAACTATGCGAATCCGTGTATTAACTAATTCGCGCGATTGACTGGTTTATGTTTTATTAGCGACACTCGCACGCGTTCCCCTCTTTTTTTTTTATTTTTTTTTCCCCTTAACGCATCAGACGCGAGATTCAACGCGTTTTAGTTATGGCGAATTCGATTGGACGCGTTCAGTGCGTGCGTTCTGGTGCATATGAAAGTCGTACATAAATTGACAAAGATTTGTATTTAATTCCTTCAGACTCTGTGTAATATACAAATTAGAAGACACATTATCCGTTAAAATTATTTAATTCTAACAACATCATCTGAAATCAGATGTACATAATAGTGTATACGTTAGAAAAATAGTCAAAATTTTGGAAAAAAATTAATTGTTTAGTATGAATTGCTTATTAAAGTTGAATTGTCCTTGAATTGTCCTTGAATTGAATTAAAAAAAATTTTTGTTGACATGAAAATGAAAATAAAATCAGATCTGAAATGGTTAATACAAATATAAAAATGGGTTATCCTTAATATATTTTATCGTTCTGTTAAGTAAAACTATGGCACGATTGATTTGTTTTAGCGTCGAGACACTATCGCGTCTCCTAATATGTGTTTTATAATTCGAAATATTAGTACTTTATTACTTTTACATTCAGATTAAATCAGTGTACAATGGCTTTAATATGCATCAATGCATACTAGTGTGTCTAGTCAAATTTGCTATTAGATAAAATGTTTCCCCACTTTTATGATACGTTCGTGCTGTTGAAAGTTTAAAGGAAAAGAAGACGAGCTGTCGCACTTTGCCATTAATTACTTGACTGATTTATTAGTTTGATACGTGATCCGATAGGTATATCAGGGGATTTACATGTTTTATCTGCGTATTTATTATTCGCGTCCTCGTGAAAATTTTCACGTTAACCGTTTAAAGCGGTTCTATAAATCGCGGATTTAAATTTATTGATGATATAATTAATTTAGGTTTATGTAATAAATTGAGGGGAATTCGAAGAATATTGTTACGCATTATATTATTAATTGATCGATTTCTGCGTAATGAAGTATGCTAAGAGAAATTGCGTTTTTCTCTACATTTTGTATTTATTGTTGGTCGTTTAATAGATTTTCAATTACGAGAGTGAAATAATCGAATCATCATTTTGATTAATTTCCTTTTATTATGACATTTATCGAAAATATGTGATGATATTCTTTAAAAAGAATTGTTTGAATTTCCAATCACTTGAAGAATAGACTCTGCATTCCTATGAAGTTGTCACTATTGTTTAGAATGAGTAGCTTGAAGCCTATCATTCTCTTTAAAGTATCGAGTAAAAAGGATGTCGATGAAGTTGAAAGAGATGCTAGTACAACTGAGAAAAAAGTACTAAATTTTAATAAACATTTATTTGAATAGTACTAGCTGAATATTTATTAAATGTAAATATATATTCATTTGGTACACAAGAATCAATCAATTTGATTTAACTATCATCTTTACTAAATGTTTATTTACCGCAAGTAAATATTAAGTTGATATTATTCAACAAACAACTATTTAAAATTTAGTACAATTTTCTCCCAATAAGTTTAATTCTTTCTAACTAAACACAAAAGCTAAGAGAATGCGCAGTACTTATTACTACATTTATATATTATATATGTAACTATACCCGAGGGATGAAATTTGAGGAAATTTGCGTAGTTGTTTAATTTTAATTATGTAACTTGCATTCAATTATTTTTGTGTATACAAGAGCTGTGTTTCAACAGGAGCGATCGTCGCGTTTAGTTATCCGTAAGCTATTTCCTTCAGATTGTATTTCCGAGTTTCCCGCTGAGTCACGTAAATTTAAGCGAAATGCCCAGCTATACCAAGATTATACCCTCCTTAATCAATTGCCACGCGCCGAATTTACCGGTCACGACAACGGAAGCGCGCGTGATTCTGAGGAAAATCGTGAGTAATATTAGCCACGCGAATATCCGCGTGACTCATTCCGTGGAGTCGAAATTCTCCTTACAGAATTCGGTCCTCTCGAAGGATTCATTCGAGTATATGAGAGAGAGGGTCACTTCCGGAAGAAAGAGATTACCGGACCGAGACTCGCTTACTCAGAGAGTCCCGTGATACGCGAGCATGAATGTCAGTGTATCCGCGTACATGTATGTGTGTGTTCGTTGCGTCATATCGAGGAAGTCGATGACCCACCTCCACCTCCTCTTCCTCTTCTTCCCTCTCTTCTGTGCTTCTCCTCTTCTCTCTTTTTGCACCGCGCGCACCGTCGTGTATTCGTTGTGTGTTCGGATATTCCGTCGAGTAAACCTTTGGTAACGTCTGTGTATTTTCCGTATTTTCTGGATGTGTGTGTGTGTGTGTGTGTGTGTGTGCTTGTGCAGAGAAAAAATTCGTGAATGAATTTTGCGCGGTTCGCGAGTCGACAACGGATCGAGAAAGAGAAAGAGAAAGGATCATTGCCGTATTATTAGGTTGCTCGTGCAGGAAGACGGGCGGTTGAAAAATGGAAATGTGATAGATACGAAATTTTTCCGGAAATTCGCGTGCGACTACGAAGTATTATACTTAATTAATCCTGGCTGAGTTTATACTTACTCGACATTGCATTCAGGCTTTCTTATTTGATTTAAAATAAGTTAATTTTTTATCCTTTTCACAGACATCAATTATTATTAATCCGTTGGATTTAAAAATGTATTATCTTACTAATTTGTTTTATTAAAAAATTTTTTTTCTGATATTTGATAAATATTGATGATATTCGTCTATTAATGTAAAATCTTTTTTGTGAAAACAATTTTTAAACAACTTTTTAATCATATTGACCTACAATCGATATGATCGTACAGTAAATTTGAACAGATCAGCATATTTAATAATTGCTTTCCATTTTATAAAAAATTTGATATTTGTAATAGACTACAATTTATGTATTTATTTATAATAACACATTGTTATTTTGATAGCACTTGTTCTAAACGACAATTATTACTATTATTATCAAGCTATTTATTTTATTCGTAGTATCGATATAATATTAAACTAAATTTACATAATGTTAAATTATGCTATCAATTGTGAAATGCGTTATATTAATATTTTTAGGCGATTAGTCAGAATTATGACATTTACATTCTCCGCGATCCGTCCTTTATCCTATATTGTCGCGGAATTGCGTTCTCACGATGGGGATTCTTTGGTGAAGGGGCCACAAGGGGATTCATCCCCTCATCGGTGATCCGACTCGTTGGTGTGGTTATTCATAAGGTTGATATCGGGGTGACTGTTGGATGCAAATCAAGCGGAAGTCAACGACTAAGCGGAACGACGTCTAACCAAGTCTTTTGCTTTTCTGACCGAAAGACGATGAGAGGGTGGGAAATACGAAATGGAGCGTTGATGGGAAGTACGAACGACTTGATTAAAACTCCGAAGGTTCGTTTAACATTCTCACTCTCGTCATTGGTTCGTTTCGATCCTAAAGGTGGTAATCACTTCCGAACTAACTTACCTGCGATCTTTGCAAGGATTCCACCGAAATTTCTTGCGAATTTTCCTTCTTTCGTGCAAAGAACCTTTTTCGGTTTATTTCTTTATACGAAAGAAGAAAAGTATGCTGAAGTATCTAAAACTTTAGTTAGAGACGACGGTAAAGAACATTTTGTATTTGTGTTAGAAAAACGATCCACTCAAATCATTAAAGTTTTGTGTTGAATTTGTAACATATTTGTAATATATTCGAGCATTAATTTAACAATAAAGTGATTATGTTATTTAAATATTTTGTGTTAAATTGATATTCAGTATTTTTTAGTGTTAACATAACACAATTTATGAGTAAGTGAACAAATAGGATAAAAATAATATATTTTAACACGTAAATCCTAAGATAAAGAAATACAATATTTAACATAATCATAAATATTAATTTTACTGAAAAAAATGCTTTCACAATTTGTTTATAAATGTGTCAGTATTATCTCTTTTGCGTTAATTTTTTTACATGATATTTGTGTTACTGCCTATTATATTTTTGTATTGAATTAACACAAAAATTGGAGTGGATTGTTTGAGATATGTGAAATGTATTAAATTTATCACAAATTTTCCAACTCCTGCAGACTCGAGAATAATTTTAGACTAGATCAAAATAATTATATATCTCTGAAGCTGGTAGTTCAAATGTCAAAACTTTCTGCAGCGTTACTCTCATCATGCTTGAATTTTCTACATAATTATTTGGATGATCCAATAATTATTTTCAGATCTCTATCTAGCTAAATTTTTAGATACTTCAAGAAAATCCTTCTTTCCATAATAAGAATTAATACTTATCGATTCCGGGGCGATAGCGCTTAATGTCGCGAATAATTTTTCATCTAGATTTTCGAAGAGATATCTACAAATATAAAATACAACGTTATGCTACGAGTTTATAAGGTTGCTCGATGAAGGAAATTTTTCTGATCTCGAGCAACTTTATCTTTCATTACAAATGATATACCTGAACGATTTATTATCTGGGTAACATTTCCTTAGTGAAGTGTAATTACATGAGGAAAATTTAATATTATGCAAATCTGAGTCGAAACATGCTGCGTGCGCGAAACAACCATGCAGTTACTGACATTGATGTCAAATTACCGAAGCTTGCTGCGAATAGTAAATAGCGCTTATACTTGGGATCGTAACGTAACAACACAAGAGACATTTGTCCGGCCGGGACGCTGATTATGTAAGCGTTAATTAATTAATTAATTATCGAAGGATGTTAATCGCTTGAGGATCGCCTCGTGGTAATTTCGCGGTAGCGAACGCCGGTGGAGACAATGATATTAGCGATACGCGAAATAATGGTTCTCTCATGAAAATCATCCCTGCTACCACCGCCGCCGCCGCCGCCTCCTCGCCGGTAATTGCTTCAAACACGTATAATTACTGGCGAAGCCGCGTTCATCCCCCCCCTCCCCCCCTCCCCGCCAGCGTTCGGGTCTCGCGCTGATGAAGGGACGTGCAAATTAGCGGAAAGGGCCTCGATGTAAATGAGCCGTTTAAGCATTCACAGCATCGTCGTGCTGTAAAAACGCTGGTCCTCTGCTGACCGCGCTTGTGCCGCCGTATATTCCGCCAGTTAACACTCTCTCGCCGCAGGTTCAAGGCCAACGAACTCGGAACTGACCCCTCGTAGTCGTGGTTTAGGCTTATGCCTGTAAACGTCATCGTGACCCAGTTTGCACAAGCCCGTAGGCCTCACGTATACGCGCAAGTACGCGTGTATATGTGCACGTGATACCTGAATGTGCGATAGCTGTAAACCTAACCCTGTGGCTCGAGGCGATCGAGTCGGCAGCGCTACGCTTTTATTATTCACGAGGGAGGTGCTTGCTTCGGCAGCACTAACATCAACTTTCGAAGGAGTCATCGGTTTTCTTCCTGGAGGCACGAAGGCTTCGAGAATTACGTCCGACTTGGTGGCTGCCTGGGAATATGTGAAATTTC
Organism: Acromyrmex echinatior; assembly: GCF_024713525.1. Taxonomy (NCBI): domain Eukaryota; kingdom Metazoa; phylum Arthropoda; class Insecta; order Hymenoptera; family Formicidae; genus Acromyrmex; species Acromyrmex echinatior. The sequence goes on along the minus strand of NC_141852.1, from coordinate 15,357,197 downwards.
ACGTAATAAATTCCGTTATGCGTTATACGCTGTGTATGTTGATGCAGCGATCGAGGGATGCACTTGTAAGTAGGGTTACATCGTTGACTGATTTTCTTCTACATCCAATTAATCTTTATTTATTTTTGTTATAGCTGCTTTTAGTAAACTAGAGATTTTTACTCATATATTCTTAATCAAAATAATCTTCAAATCAAAATAATTTGAGTCTTTTTGGAACAAGCAAAGTTTCACTTTCAAATTTGTTTAAAGCAAAGAAATATGGAAAGAATGATTTTGAAGCATTTAAAAATTTTGCTGGATACAGATCTGAGAGTAATTTTGTTAGACCATCAAAATAATTGCGTAGAAATCTCAAACATATTGAGGAATATCGCAAACAGTTTTGATATTATTGCAAAATTAGTTTGAGCATCTTACATAATTATTTCGATGATCCAATAAAATTATTTTCAGATCTGTATCTAGCTAAATTTTTAGTTATTTCAGCAAAATTATCCTTTCTATGAGGGCGGATTAAATAAATTTTAAACAAGAGTTAAGAAATTACTTGATAGTGTAATAGATATGTTGAAAAGTAATCCTGATTTTGTTCTACATTTTTTTCAAAGCCTAGAATAGCAAAAAGGATCCAAATTGCAGAAGGATTAATATTATTTAATTCTTAATGAGAACTTCACTTTTTAAGCAGAAACAGAAAGTCGTAGAGGAAACATATTTTTCGTATTCATGAAGGTAGCGCATCAAAGTTTCATCGTTTATCGAGATACAATAAACGAGTATTGGCCATTAACGTCGTACAAATTAATAATGTAGTAAAACGACAGAATATCAGGCTTCAATTTGGTCGGCATTGAATTCTGCGAAATTCTCTAATATTAACTAACCATGCACGATTTCTCTATAACTTGTCCCGTACATCAGTATAATCGAAGCATCCAACCAGCCATCCCAATGGTTTGCCAATCAATGGCGATGGACACACACGCGATGGTTTCCTGCAGGAAGGCAATTGTGCGGGCGAGAGGATGAAGGGGGGAGGGGGGGGGGACGAAAGAATTAACCGAATATAACCGGAGACGCCGCGGAGGCGTACGACCTTCGCCTGAGTATCGATTAATAGCGGGTTAAGCTCAATGCCAGACCGAAAGCGATCCGCTAATCCACTATACGTATTGTCAATCTGATTACTATCGGATTTAAGCGGCGTAGTATTAGGGGAAGCTCTGCCCGAATTCCTTTTCCCAATGTCTAAGGGAATTTCATCCCATAGGGTAGAATAAAGTAATTATTTATTTATTTACGTAATGTGATTTATACGTTTTAATCCTCGCAATCTGAATGATGATTAGGAATATAATAATTGAAAAGTTCAGATTGTGAATTAAACTTTCTACTTGCACTTTTGTAAAGTGAACATTTTAAGAATATTTAATGTCGACATTTTATCATTTTACGAATTTTTAAATTACCAGAGCTTAAAGCTTTATATAAAGGGTGAAGTAAAATAATTATTTATTCATTTGCGTAATATGATTTAATCGTTTTGATTATCGTGATACGAATGATGATGGAGAATATAGTGATTGAAAAGTTGAGATTGTGAATTAAACTTTCCATTTGTGTAAAGTGAGCGTTTTAGAAATAATATTTAATATCGGCATTTGATTATCTTACGGTTTTTTTTAATTGTTAGAGTTTTATACGATCGTTGATTTTATCGCTATATTTAATCTTACGTCGTGAATGTATCTACCTGTATTTGGCTTAGTTTTTCGTTACTCAGCTTCTGTAAAAAAGCAGTCGGCATTCGAGCCACCTCGCCTATTAATTTATTCCAACAGCAGCGAAAAGACGAAGGGAGAAAAGGTAGAGTGGCGACGGGTTGTAGCAAGTCCGTGTTTTCCAAAGGAAACTTTTCACTCTGTAGAAACATATAATTCACTTTTGCGCACGGACGGGATTTTTGTTGAAAGCCGTGCAAAAGCGCGAGGTAGTAGCCTGAGGTATTTCCCGTTCGAATTTTCAGCCCTAAAGAGAGCAAGCAGCGCCATGCAATATTTATATACCGCGAAACAGGAAATATATGTGTTAAAAATATCCACGGTCGTGTTCAGTATAGCCGCCGAACTTTTAAAATTTCATGCATTGCTTATAGCTGCGTATGTGGCCGCATTTTACGTTCGGTAAAGTATTTAATGACTCGGTGAATAATTACAGAGTCGCGTAATGTTCATAAATTCCACGCGATTCCACACTATAAGTAACAACAAGAATAATAAATTGACTATCTGATAACATTTATGCATTCTTTTAAACATTATAATTGAATTTGTTATTTTAGAAAGGATAATATTGTAAGTATTTCTTTTGAAAAAATCTCAAAAGCATTTTGATAGCAATGCATCAAAACATTTTGTTAAATATCCTGTTTCATTATTTTTATAATACATATTCTATTTATTATTTTTTTAATTATGTAAACTTATATTTTATTTATATAAATTAATGTGCGTGTAGGGAAGAAAATGAAAATAAAGCTAGGATATGTAGATGAAGAGGGAAGAAAAGCAAGCTGTGGAATGGATGTTAGACATAGAATCGAGAGTATAGAAAAGAGAATGTAAAAGAATCGAGCGAGATAAAGCTGCTTGTAAATCAAGTCCGAGTGGTAAGTCACTTGATTGAAAAAATGACTAAATAAATATATTAATATTCTTATACAAATTTGTGTCTACATTAGAAAATATTTTTATGCACGGAGAGAATTTTTTCTTAGAATTTATCCTGAAAATATGACAGTCATGGGACAACATTGTATTTCGAAGAATTTTAAATCTCTTTTATTCATTAATAAAACTACAATAAAGTGTAAAATAAGTTTGATCAATTTTACTGAAGTGCATAGTAAAAATCTTTAAAATATTATATTGTATCACAACTACCATATTTTCAGAATAAATTTTAAAAGAAAATTCTCTCCATGTGCTAATAATAAATATGCAAATTCATTTTTCTATTATTTCAAAAGTAAAATTTTTCTTTAAGTGTAACTCAATTTACATTTTATTTTACTCACAATTATTTAGAAAATTGCTGCTTTCTTTTTAATTCTCAAACGCTATGGATGTCCCATAAAGATCGTAACAACGCTTAAGAGATCATTTCCTGATCATTTTGAGACGAAAATTCTAAAAATCAATGTTGAAGCTCCAATAATTGGTCAATGTAATAAATATCAATAATTACAAATGTCAATAATTTTATCTCATACGTAATCTTTATATAAACAAGAAGTGACAATATATATTATTATAGTTTTCATTTTCGCATTTGAATGCGCGTTTATATAGGTGGTATGATTTTCTAATTTTAAAGCTTATAATTGAAAAATTATTACAGCCTCAACATTTTAATATTAGAATTTTTGTCTCATAATGATCTTAAGAATCTACTGTTAAACGTTGTTAAACGATTTGCGTAGTAGTGTTTCGACGCTAATATATATTTATGCTACATTCTTGCGCATACCGATTCGGGTGCAAGAATTGTATCCGCGTTGCAATATACGTGTTGTTTCTTTTACGATGCACTTGCGGCGAACCACGTGCAGCAGCGCTGAATTTGCAATCTTGTTCGCGACGTGTGCGGGGGTCAGAAACTATCAAAACTCAAAGTGCTCGAGAGGGTGAGAGAGGGAGGAGATGGAGAGAAACAGAGAATTATCCGGCAGCCCCCTTTTCGAGAAGTTTCCGAAGTCAGGATAACTTTTGGCTCCGACCAACGAGGCGAACTCCCGAGAATATCGCGTCGTCGTGCTGTACAACCCGTTAATAACTATCCACGTTGACGTGTGCCACGGTTCCGGCCGACTTTATGCATCGTCATTCGTTGGCCCGAGACGAACACTATGCACACCTGGCGGGTGAATGAGCCTCGCACATTCTCTTATAACGTAAATGAAGCGATGGAAACAAGCGAGCTACCGTGTTTCATCGCGAACGGTCTTTATTTTAAGTTTTTATTTTTTTTTTTTGCGTAGATACAAATGTGTATATAGTTTTGCTGAAGTATTTAAAAATTTAGCTAGATACAGATGTAAAAATAATTTTTTTGAAACATTAATATAATTATGTAGGACGCTAAAACTGGTTGAAGAATAGTTGCTGAATATTAAAACTTTTTGTCGTTATTCGTCACGTTAAAAGAAGTGACTTATAATATGTGATTTACAAAAACTTTTTTACTTTTTCATTAAAAAATTTTCTTGTCAAAATTTGATTAGAATAATCAAATTTTGAATAAAGTAACAAAAATTTTAAATGAAAAAGTAAGAAAGTTTTTGCAAGTCTCATATTATACAAACTATTTTTTGTTAGTGCATGTTCGAGTTGTCTTCTAATACAAATCTGAAAATATTTTATATTTTGTTGAACCAGAATAATTATGTAGAACACTTAAAATTGATTGCTAGAATGTCAAAATTTTTTTGCAGTTTATCATCATGCTCAATTTTGTTGGTCCAACAAAATAATTTTCAGATCTAGCTAAATTTTTAGACATTTTAGCAAAACCATATTTCCACGTGGTCTGTCGTCTTTTTCTTGAAATTGACGCGCAATTGAAGAAGTATTAAAAAATATATTAAATGTATTTTTCTAAATTTATCTCGAGGCAAAGAGCGCACTTTACTTTAAAATAGTATTTCCATTTTTCTCGCGGCATATATATATATATACGGCTTATCGTGTTACGATTTGCCATGGCACGAAAGATTGGACGAAGCAAGGAACCAAGTATCCCCAATAGATAGGATCCATTTCTCTGTCGAATGCCGGGTCTCCTTCATTTTGCGATTTTACGCTCACTCGGAACGTCCTCTCGAAAAATCGAACTCGGCAACGACAACGCGAACGGGACGTTTCGCAATTGCGGACGGAACGACCCGGCCAAGCGGAATGGAGATGCAAAGCCGCTCCAGATACGTTTGGATAAGCTCGAAGGAGCCGCCCGCCGGTAGCGTTTATGCAAGTCGATTCCGCATCATGGAGCGCCCCGGAGAGCCGGCAAACTGGGTCGTCGTCATGCGCCGCATCGCGTCGGCCGATGGCACATGTCGGCTCACGTTTTTCCCTTACATCCCTTCCGCGTATATAACGCAGCCTGCCTCTCATCCCTTCTCGCCGTGATATTCCCCTTTCTCTTTTTTGACACAAAAGACTCGGATCTCGCCGACCGTATGACATTTTACGTATTCTTATATATTCCTTTGTCCAAAAGCGGACGGCACGTAACGCTTTCTTTTAAGGGGATTGAAAGTTCCCCTGAAATCGTCTTTGTTTTATTGATTATTTTTTAAGTATTTTTCTAACTGCCTTTATATATACGAATATAAAAATTCTTTTCCTCGGTTAAAATATGAATGATAATGTAGTAGACACTTTATGCCAAAAACGAAAAAGGAAAATTATAATCTTGTTATCGGCTTCTGTCGACTTGTAATAACATTTGCTTTATATGCAAGTTATACTTTGTACATACAAAACAATATTGATTTGGACTAGGGATTGATATGAAGCAACTTGAGCTCTTAAAATTAGATATTTAATATGAAAGATTAATAGTAGAAAGATTAATATAAATATGAAAGATAATTAGTTCACAAATTTATACTTATGTATGCATGCGATATTGATGTAGTAATGTGTAGTGATGCGTCAATGACACATAAATCCTACTGAATCGGTAAAATAGACTTTAGGATCCCTTTAACCGGTTTTTTTTTAAATTGAATTATTTTAGAAAAATCTGTCTGGGTCCTCTTTCTCCCTTTTTTCCTTTTGGATCTCGACTAACGTGCTGAAACATCGTTATTATAAAATATAAAACAAAGTTGGATTGAGGTAAATTTTTTAATGAATATAAGAAACCGTTTGATAGTTTTATTTAACTTTATTTTACTTATCTTTTATTAATAAAAGAGCGTATTTTGCTTATGTTCTTATTGCACTGTTTATATATAACAAAGCCGTCACACGTAACCTCGCTTCTTCCACACTTGACAACGTAAAAAAAAGCGAGTGCTTTTTGCGGGTAAACTCGAATAACCTGCCAATAAATGCGATTTGCCCTTTGTCGGGCAACGGCGTTAGCTTTTTTATCGTCTTTACCTCATTTTAAAGTTGAAAAAATAATATTCAATCTCTTGTTTGAGGTAATACATAAGCAGATTATTTTTGATGTAAATTAATGTAAGTGAAAGGAATTGCGAAATGAAACAAAATCAAGAAAATGGGAAAAAGACAACATTATTAATTAACATGACAATCGCAGATTCTTTCTTTTTTTATTTTATTCTTTCATTTTTTCAAAATGTAAATTGATGTAAATTGTATTTATAAATACATCAATTTACATTTTGAAAAAACAAAACTAATATCTCCTTGACATTACGTAATTACATCGTTGCGTTTATTTGCGGGCGGGAGGGGGTTTGTCGGCTTGTCTCTCTTGATTTTATGCCTCGGTAATGCACTTCTTCGTGTTTCGCCTACGTTCTCTTCGTCAGCTCGCCGTTCGTACTTTCCTGCGGATGCAAATTAAGCGTTACAGTCAAGTAATTCCCTATCATCATAGTCGGCCGAACAACAATGAAGGGTATTGCTTAATATGACGTCGTATACGCGAGGAGGCAATCGGTTACCTAGAAGTGACTCAGAATTTCGCAGTGGCACTACGAGAAATCTAGGTCACGTTGGCGATTTACGTTTCTCGACTGGGCCTAAAGTAATTTTGAAGTGCTTGTGTTATCTGAGATCATGTTCCTTCTTAAAAAAGAGTGACATCGTCTAAAATAATATCATGGATGCACTTACGGTATTTCAATAATGAAATATCATATGAAACTTGAGATAATCATGTTAAAGATGATTCATTTGGATTTCACGGTAATGCATGTATATTTTTACCAGCATTGTTTTATAACAAAAATGTTAGTTTTTCGTTTATTTTATGAAACTCTTATATTGCAAAAGGATTATCTATAATTAATTTGTAACAGAAAGAGATATTTTTCGTGATGTTAAAGAAACATATGTGTCCTTGGGACTTACTAAAGCTTTTGTTTTAGAAGAACTAAAAGAGAAAAAATTAATCGACACGTAGTCATACACTTATCTGAGATTAATATATTTAAAAATATATAAGTATGGAATATTATTAATATTTCAATATCTAACTTTGTTATCGTAATTTCTCTTCGTTGAACGTACTTATTTATAGAGTCTTGTTTCGACTTAATATAATAATATAATAATAGCTTTATTTGATATGAAAGTTAATTAAAGCAATATAGTAGTACATGACAAAATACTAAAAGCATACAATGAGCATGATTGCAGCTCATAATAACTGACTGACTGACTTGATGCCTAATCTGAAATATTCTAGAATTTTAACTATGTAAAAAATTGCAATATTTTAACTTATTGTTAACCTAAATATAGTAAAAGAATAGAATAAAAGTGTGAAAAATAAGATTGTGAAACATGAAATTATTCCAAGTCATTACAATATTAGGAAAATGTTTCAGGGTCATCAGGACCCATATGTTCCAGTATTATGGGTCAACTAATCGGAAGTTTTGTAGTGGTATGGCATTTTGCGATATTTGATTTGATTAAGGAATCCAAGCTGTCAGCTTGCGTTCCCAGCTGGGTGGTTAATTAACTTTGAAATGCATATGTTAGTTCGCAACGGTGTTTCTTCTTAACGCAGATGACGTCGTGGACGCCGGTTATTTCAATAAAGTACGTTGTTAAAAATCTTGCGATAATCTTTTCAATAAAGGAGAAATTGGTGATACACTTGTTACGTGTTATCAGCGCTATGATCGATAACAGCCTTAATAAAAACGCAATAAAAATATTTTTGCAAGTCACGCTTCTACATCGTGAATATGTCAAAATTAAGTGAATTATACAGCAGTGGCATGACATTTCAAAATACGACCAGACTCTTCGTCGACGCCGAGACTGCAAAAGCTTAATTCAAGATTTATTCTCGCGTATATGATGGAAGATATTTATTGTACGATTCATAGCATTCCAATCGATGATTTCGCTAGTTGGGAATGGGAGAACGTGATGGAAACACGCTTTTAAATAGCAACTTCTGTAATTCGCGTTATAGGCTCTTTGCATCATTATTACGTGCTGCTACGTGGAAAAGGTAGAGGTGTGGGTCGTAGATCTGTCAAGGATGACTTATCGCCACCATCGGCGGACTCCATCTGCGTCATCGCGATAGCAGCACATGAACAATTCGACGTGTATCGCGGCAATAAGTGCGCGATGCATCGCGTCGCATTGCAACGAAGGAGGCAAAATGTAATCGATTATTGAAGTTGAATTTATTAGTAGGTAATTAATACACACCAGACTCGTCCATTGGGGCGACTATAAAAAGAAACGTCTTACTTAGTCCGTCGGATACAAATGAATTTTCCATCGCATCCGCCGAGATTGAAAATAAATGTTTATCTGATATAAAAAGAAATAGAGGAGAGGAGACGGTTAGAAATAGGTTAGTACTCTCAGGTGTATGCTTTTTAAGTAGTTTTGAAAAGTATGTTGATATTAATTTTAACCCACGATTGGATTATTCATATCCTGCGTATTTCTTTTTTAAATACCGAGAGAATTTGGCTAAATAATGGTCTTTATTGTTTCCTCTTCTTATTACACAACTTTATAAATATCTTTCTAAAGATGTAAGAAACACTAATTTTTGTATGCGCACTAAGAAGTGTTTGTATTTAAAACACGTAAGTACTTAAATCCAAACACATAGTATCTTTACTGAAAAAGTTTAAAACTATAACATCTTTAAGTGTGTTTAAAAAAATGGAGACAAGAATAAAACATTTTAATATTATATCTTATAATTAAACACTTTTTTTTTAAGTATTTGTAAAAGTAATGAAAAATAACCCGGGACGATTTATCGTGTACAGTAAAGAATCAGAAAATCGTCGTGTATAAATTAAGCTTGGAAGCTTTCAAACAATTGAACTAAATTTGGTAACGATTTGTGCATGACGTATAAAGTTATATTACATACATAGTTGGTAACATTCTATTCTCCTCTTCCATAACCTTTTTATTCTTCAGTTTTTTGTAAATTGCACGTTCTATTATATCCGAAGACCTACAGCATAATTGATATCATTCTATAGCTAACAAACTCGTATCAAAAGTAATTATGTCACACAAAATATCTGATTGCGAGTTATTTCAATAAAACATGGTATTCCCTTCCCTTCTATTTAATCGACAGTATTTACGGAGATTTGCGGAAGGGTGAATTCTGATTTTATCCCGGAATATGTCATTCCCTCGTCATCGAAATGAGCCCCGCTAAATCGCTTGCCCTCAGGTCATATTGACGTCTGGTTTGCTTTCGGAGACCTAATTTCGGGAACGACTGAGCAATATAATGCGTCACGATTTCCTCGTGGATTATCTATCGAAATGTAGGAGCGAGAGGAGATAAATCTCCAAAATTATGATGGTTGATGAAAGGGTATAAGGAGAACAAGGATGGGAGAGTGGCGAAAATGATGCGACACTGAAGGAAAGACAAAGTTGTGATGGCAGAGTTGTCACAAAATTAGAAATTATGGGAAAGTGTCAAAGAAATTGAAAACAGTCAGAGAAATTAAGGAAAAATGAAGAAATTTTTCAAAGCTTTCTGGAAAATTAAAATTCTGAGCTTTATGGAAGTTTAATATAAAGAAGCTTGATGTATCTATGCAATTTTGAAATACTACCAACTTAACAACTAAATACAAGCAGTGTCAACAAAATTAATAGTAATTTACATGGCTATATTAAATTGATCTCTCAACAAAATATTTAACGGCTTCCAAATCAAGAAAATAGAAAAAAAATTTCAGAATATTATTAAAAGCATCAGGCAGAGTCATGAAATTTTGTCTGGAAGTCTGGAAAAAATTATGGAATTTTAGGATAAGAAATTGAATGATATTTCTGGATGGGCAGGCAAGGTGGTCCAACCAGATCCTTTTGGTCAAACAGGTGCACATGGAACTGCCGTACGCTGTCCTGGCGTGTGCCGGCTAACTATATGCCTTAATAATACATGGACGCGATCCGTTCACGGCCGACACGCACGTACACATTAACATAAACACAGATCACGCGCGCGCGATGAACACATCGATCGATACGCATGTACGAGCAACAACTGGCCATCGAACGTTTCCGTCAAACTTCTCGTTTCGTAGCCCTCGTAACTTTCAAGGCACTTTCTCGGAAAAGTTTGTAACGGGGACAAAAATGATAGCATAGATAAAAAGAATCGTCGTTGGTAATTTTTGCATAATTTTCGTTGAAAAATATTTGCCTTTTTTTTCACACATCTGTGTATTTCAAAAATGTAACTCCAACAATGTAAGTAGAAATTGTTAATTTTGTTACTTTTTCTGGATCTCTTTGTTTTTATAACCCTGCGTTCGTATTAAAAGCTTTTATATTAGTAATCCAGAATAATTACGTTGGCTATTGCATCGCAATCGTTTCTGCCTCGTACAAACTTTATGAAATGCATACATTCTACCGGTTTGAAAACGTATTTATATAAAAATTCGGAGTTATCAAGCCATGTCATCAATTTGATGGGATTTACGTAGACAATTTGAATATTAAATGTTCCACAACCCCCGAGACTCGCTTTAATTAACAATCCGGTCGGAGCTAAGACCGGTGAATTTCAAAGTCTTTGGCATTTTGCTTTCGATGGAGCATTTAGCGTTTAGCGTGTCGTCTCCGATGCATATCGAATCGCGGAGCGTATCAATTCGTACGGCTGCATTAATTCTGCACCCTCGTGTGAGCGAGTCAGGTGGAGAGAGGGTAATGAGGTAAGGGAAACCAAGTGGGCGTCTGGAGAATGCTTGAGGTGTGCGTCGAGCAGGCGGCAAACACGAGGAAAGACGAAGGCCCTTACTCGGTGTATCGGAGTGCCACTTATGCACGACGATGCGCTCTCGTCGAGCGTATGTGTTGCATTTGCGGCTCGGATCGGCGTGGTGCACACGTGGAGAACACGACAACGACGACGACGACGACGATACGCCTCGGATTCGGTAGATGTAGAGGCACTCTACCTCGAGCGCGGCCGCGTTATAACAATATTTGCGTCCACAGTAGTCGCTTTTTAAAGCGAGCGAGAGAACACTCTCTCGTAATTATTGTTATCACCCATTCGCATCACGATACATCGCAGCGCACCGTCGACTGGTGGTGGTTATTCATTGTTCCTTCGCTTCGGCTCGTTCCGAGCGATGCATCATCGTCCCGGCGCGTGCAAAGCGTTTTATCGTTACGAGGCGTCATGGCCTCTCCCTCACGGCGATCGTCTTGAAAAAGCTCGGGTAATCGAAGTAACGAGCGGCACATAATTCAATGGTGGGAAGAAGGCGGACAATCTTGTTTAGGAACAAGTTTCTTGAAGTAGATAAGGAAACGCTATGAAAAGTGTATAAAATACAGTAGCTGTAATAATAAGATAAAACTGACAATTTCAAGAAGTTGGAATATGATTTAAATCAATAATTTAAAAAAACTTATATTTCCTTTATATTTCCTTTATGATTTAAATCATTTTATAAAAGTATAAAGTTTTGGTGCGATTTGGATTCGTAAAAAGGGAGAAAAAGAGTCTAGTTATATTCTGGTTGAAAGTTGGACAAATCAGAATCATTCCTGATTGAATCTAACATTGAATTACAATTCTAGTTGAGATAAGCAGAATTGATATGATCAGAATCTTGTGATTTATTTTCAGTTAGACTTATTTTTAATTATTACTCCAACATATGCACAGATTTTTATCGACAATAATTACAAAAATAATTTATTCCGAATTGTATACAGCGAGCGGCGTTATTATTTAAAACTATGTTGTACGTATTTTTTAACAAAATGAAAATTATGACAAAATTACAAATTGTTTGTATTGTATTTGTAAGTGATACAAAATATGTTTGGCACCGATTTAGAATTTGGACCAAAAATAAGAGTCACGTTTCTAAAAAATAATTAAAATAAAATGAAAAAATCTTTATTTAAACTATAAAATTGTGTTGTTAAATATAAATATTGACCTCTTTCTCTTTCTCTCTTATTGAACTGTTTTGTATAATATTTATTACAGAAAGTATGAATTCCTGTTATTTTAAAAGTTTGCTACTTACTTCCTAATTTATAAGTTTATGTTTTTAGCATATTATATCTTTAATTTATTCACTTTTGTCGTACAGGTTCAATACTATTCTCGCATAATCTATCACATGAATAGTCGGTATAAACTGGAGCTAGTTAAACACAAGTGCCGATCATCGATGAACCTCGCGTCATTGAATGCATTAATTCGAGCCACGTTTAGTTACGTTGCAGCTCGGATTCCGCGATAAACTTCCGCTGCTCGTAAATGCTCAAAGCACAATGAAATACGAGAGTAAGATATAAGAACAGGGAATAAATGTAGATCCAAGTCGATATAAACAATATGTCGATGCATTTTACGCGCAAATGTCGAAAACATGTACATTAAACAGCGAATAGTGAAGAGGAGATTCAATTATATATATATAGTCTCACATTCTCTATTTTTAAAATTTATATTAAAATAGCCAATAAATTATTCATTTATTCGTTTCGAAAACGGATCAATAATTAAGATCTTCGAATCGGAAGTTCGTGCTCGTCCAGAATTACATTTTAAGAGATTTTTTATCCTTTTGTAATATTTACCTTTGTATTTTACCCCGTGTACGAGTCAACGACGGGCGCGCGGGATTGTCGATAAATCCCGAGTAGAAAGGTTTCCCCTGGCAACCTAAACACGCATAAATCTCTCAATCGAGTCGAGTTCCTGAAGTTTCCTTGTTTCCGAGGGAGGGTTCTTCAACCCTGACGACAGTTCGAAGGCGCGCATTCGTGTATATTACGAACGGTCACGTAGGCACTCGGCATCAGCTTTGCTTGTAGGGCCCTAACGCGGGCCCCGCGTCGCGTTGCCCAAGAAGAAGGGGAATACGTAACAAAGCCCTCGATGCGTGCAGGTGAAGCCGACCGTCTGCTTGCCAAGCTGCGCGCGTTCATGTTCGCGCAGGGGCCCCAGGCCCCTCTCGTCGGCGCGTGTTCCGGGGCCCGTTTACCGTACCATCGGCGCGCCGCGCCACCCGGCAGCGAAGCAACAGCGGCAAGCAACAGCAAGCAGGAGCAGGAGCAGCAACAGCGGCAGCGGCGGTGGTAGTAAGCAGAAAATCGTGCCGCGGTGATGCCATGCCGTCCGACTAGAAGGGGCCTCTTCGAGCCTCAGTCAACCGACGCGCGTCGTTTAGACCGTACATGTCGCACTCGCGCCAGCGAGTTAAATTTCTTTACTGTCGCAGCCGGTAAAGTGTTGCCGGAAAATTTATAAACCAGTTCTGAACGGTCGGAATTTACTAAGAAAAGTGATTACCTAATTTATTTTGTCCCTTTTAAGTTAACCTTTTAGGTTATTGTCTTTAACAAAGAATATTTTCTTGTAATAACCTTGAAATATTATTAAAAATTTTAGTGCACACAGAAAAGTATTCTATTGTTAAGAAAATTGATTATTCAATTTGTTTTGTTTCTTGATAATAACTCTCAAATATATTTATTACAGATTTTAAGAAACTTATTATTGTGTGCTGAAAAGAATTTTTTTTGAAGAATATTATAAAATTGATCGGAGAAAAACTACTTTATATGTAATAAGCAAATCGAATTTGTTTTAATTTGATAATTGATTGAAGTATTAAATTCACTAGGTTCAGAGCATTTTTTGAATTTTAATGTTTGTAATGAACTTGATAAATTTGCAAATATGAACTTTTGAAATATTTGAAACAAGTAATTACTACTTGCGCATAGTATGTATATTTTTGTGTGCAAGAAGAAGCTTGGTAAAGTTTCATTAATTTCTACTTAGATTCGCGCCCTCATGTTGTGAGATCATATAGCGATGCCAAGTTCGACGAAGATTCTAAAGTTGTACTATTATCGCGCTGATCGATCCAAACGAAGTCGAGTGTGAAATCCTTCCTCCTGGTGGGAACTTTTAACCGGGGAGGTTTTTTTTTACTCCGTTCCCTATTGATTGCGTAACACGCGATGAGAAAGTAACGTCGCATGTCATCGAGCCCGTCGTCACTCGATGACATTTAAACCTGCGTCGATGAAGTGTTGAAGTGTTGACCGTGCGATTTGCAGGTTTACGCGGTGTAATCAATCGTTTTTCGAGTGTGAAGTGTTCGACGGAGATCCCCTACCACAGCCCCCGAGGCTCAATTTGACGGAGTGCGCGGAGTACAACAATAGATGAGGAGATGCGCGGAGCCGATGATCAGGCGTGTGCATGCTTGAATTAATCAACGTGCGTGTCATCGAGCTTGACGCTCATTTAAATTCTACTCGCCGTTGAAATGTTGATGAGAGGGTGGGAATTACGTGCAGACAAAGTTGTGCGCAAGTATCGATCGGTGTTGAGTTTCAAAACGAGGTTCAACTGACGGCGCGTCCCTATTGGCTCGCGATGAAGTGTATCGCGTGACGTTCTTCATAAAGCGGATCGTTCTCTGCGCGCATATGTATCATTCGTTGTCGTCAGCGAGTTATCACCGTCTCATTAAAATTAGTTTCGTGTCGATCAATTGTACCGTCGTTGCGACGTTGATGAGAAATTACGAGGAAACCTGTGTCATCGATCGAAGCTCGGTTTCAAAACGAGGTCCCGCCGATATACTGGAGCACAAAGGCGGGAGAATCTCTTCATGACTTTATAAACGAGGGGATCGCATTCCGTGATGCCTCGTGGAGGCGACGATGTCTAATCAATATTATTGATTTATATCGCATCTCATGAAAAGCGAGAAATTTGTAATTAAGATTACCCGGACTTTGTGAAACGCGCGGTTCTCGTAAATAATCGTGCCGCGCATTAAACGAATAAAATACCGAGTCACGCCACGTGTCGCAAAATCGATAATTTCAGAGCATCGCCGGAAGTTACCATAGGGGAACAGCGATCTGAATTCACGGACACGGGGCGCTCGTTTTTCATGGCAGCTGATCCGTTCGCTCGATACGATCAGTCGCATCAGCGAGAGTGCTGCGATCGGTGCTTCAGTGAAGCCTCAACACACGTATTCCTTTCAAGAAGGAGCACTTGAACTAAAAGAAGACAAGAGATCTGTTTTCGGTGATTGAACTCGTGAATGCTTTTTTTTGGAACTTGAAGTGAGAAAACGTATTTGGCGACAGAAAGTTCTAATGCAGTCTAGTGCAAGAATAAAAACTAGACCTACAATAAGCTGCTCTTGACTCATCTTTGTATTTGAGTAACCATGATACTGTAAGATATGTATAAGTAGACACAAGAGTGAGTGTCAACGTAGGGACTGTGTGGCTCAGTGACAGTATGATTGCTTAATAGGAGAAACTAGGCTTCAGAAAATAGGCTTCGGTTTGAATCCCGGCAGTGTCCAGGAGTACTTTAATATTTTCTTCGCGTTGTTACTTATAGTACTTGAACCCTTCAGGGTTCCAGTGAGCAAAGGAAAAAAGAGAAGAGGAGCACTTTGTAGGACATGATCCCGGCATGCATTCTTATTGATCGCCATCTACTGTCATCGTTCACGTGTTCACGCATATGTCGCCTCTAGCCGGAACGTTGCTGGAATGACAATTACTTCCTTTCAGTAAGAAAAATTAACATCGCTGATCGACAAAGAGGAAACGGTGCCGAAGTGCTCAGACTGGTACACGTGTCGTTAGCACTCGTTTCTAAAGCGTCCCGAGAGGAGGATATACGTCGCGTGGCCGCAAAGTTTACCAAAGTACATAGGTGACCCCGAAGAGGACTAACTGGTCTTTCTCGGCCATAGTTAGCTGGGTCTGGGTCAGTCGCTCACGTGTAAGCAAGCCCCGAGGGGGCGTGTTGGCGCTTCCGGCACGAAAACGTGGATTCACCCTGTGTCGACCTTGAAGAGAACCCTTTCTTCTTTTACATCCTGTACCGTGATACTTGCTCGCTCTCTTTTTTTCCTAATATAAAAGTTAATCTGAACTTTCTCAAGTTTCAAATGCGTCGAAGGTCTTGGAATCTCGCAATTTTACAACCTTGAAGAATTCTTCGCACGCCGACACCTGTCTTCATGACAGGATTTCTTTACGAATATCAGGACGTGGATATTGAGCGGACCCACCGACTTTTTTTTATTAGAGCCTCACGTTCACGACTGGAATAGTTTTCGGTGGATCTTGATTTGATGTTTCGCACAGCCTTGAAGAAAACTTTTTGCCACTGTTTTATCCGCACGACCTCGCGTGTGTGACGTGAGTTTGGATTCGTTTCTTGCGCACGCGGATTTTCAATGTCCCCCTGGATAATGTGAGCTTTGTATTTAAGCCCACTGAATGCTCCGCTTGTGCGGCGAACGGACGTCGCCAGCCACTTCTCGCAATTTCCTGAGATAAAGCCGATTCCACGTTGGTTCGGTGCATTGTGCGATGTAATAATAGGCTGAACGTAATCCATTTCGATAACAGAAAATATATCTTGAAGATACAACTCTGTGTCGTAACCTAGATTCGTAAACAGGATCGTGCAAATTTAATTCAAATCAATAATAAATTACGCTCGTTTTACTAAATAAGAATGAGAAGGAAGAGAGGTCATTTATATGAAATGAGCTCAAAATTAGACGAATATATTTATTAAATATAACATATACATATATATATATATATAAACTAGTAGAACATTTTAGTTTAACTCGATCATTCTCAACTGAGTAATTAGATAATTGATACGTCTAATATAATTAATAAAGATGTAAGCATATAAAAAGTGAAACGTTGAAATGCATGAGTGGAAAAAGAAGAACTTAGGCAAAATTTAATTCACAATACGTTTCGCAATTACAAGATCCAGGGATAAACTTAATTGAAGAATCGACGAGTTATTTTGACAATTCTGCGATCGCATAATCTGACGTGATCGGGCGGAGTCTGGAAAGTGAACTTCATCAGGAATTCCTAAGCATCAGAAGTCGCATCTTGATGCAGCATCTCCAACGACGTACCGTCCGATGACTGCACTACTTCGCGAGCACGAATAACATGAGACAGAAACAACAACAGCAGCGATAACTCATGTTCAGTAGATTCAAGCTACTTCAGGGCGGTGTCAGCTACCTTCTGTT
The DNA here is from genome assembly GCF_024713525.1 of Acromyrmex echinatior. Classification (NCBI taxonomy): domain Eukaryota; kingdom Metazoa; phylum Arthropoda; class Insecta; order Hymenoptera; family Formicidae; genus Acromyrmex; species Acromyrmex echinatior. The sequence continues at coordinate 15,339,877 of NC_141852.1, read as the reverse complement.
ATCATCAGGTGCGCAACATCGAAGTCGTACGCTCTCGCTCTCGCTCTCTGTTCCTCTATTTGCTCGATTCAATCGATTGCGGCGCGACGATGACAGCGGTCGATGACTCACGGAGCTCAGTCGGAGATAACTCGGACGATGAATTTACAGCGCATTGTTGCACCGGCGTGGCGCGCGCATTACACGGGTTGACCCGATGTCAACATTGTTACGCGCGGAGAACGCTGCAAATTTCGAATCTCAATGATCATCAGCACGTCCGCTGACGAGTTCCCTGCGTTTCTGGATCAGAGAAAGGGGGGTCGATCGGCGATGTTATAGATCGCGTCGAGCGGATAAATTTAACGCGTGAAATTATTTATACGAGTCGCCTTGGTTGTCGCGGACTGGCTGCGTACGGAAAGAATAGTTTTACTGAAATATCTAAAAATTTAGTTAGATACAGATCTGAAAATAATTTTGTTCGGACCATCCAAATATAATTACATATTTAAACTGTTTGCTGCAGAAGAAAAATGATTGCAATTATTATAATTTAACTTATACTTTGCATCTAATAATTTTTTAGAACCATTTTATATTTACAATTATTGTATCTATACAAATATAGTTAATTATTAATAGTAATCATTATACACGCGCACACACTGCTTGAAAATCGTTAATTTTTTAAACATATATTTTAGTTATGATTACCAAATAGTAAGTGATCATAAGAAAATAATTATATTTACTGTAATTGCGATTGCATTTACTGAATAAAAATGTTTGTAACATTTATATCTTAATGTTTTACTATAGTAATGTTTGAAATTATCATAATTTATGGTACAATTTTTTTATGTTTGAGAGAACATATATGATTATTATTATTATAGCAGTAATAACCATAAAAATAACACTCCTAATCATAATTATTTTACCATGCAATTATAGTCACAAATATCAAACATTTTTCTCTCAAACATAAAAAAATTGTGCTTAAAACTCTCTCTCAAAATGTTAAAATTTTTGCAGCATTTTTATAACGTTTAAGCGTTTTACATAATTATTTGAATATAGTACAACAAAATTATTTGCAGATCTGTATCTAACTAAATTTTTAGATATTTTAGCAAAACCGTTCTTTCCATGCGCGTGTACAGTCGTAGAAATACTCCGCCTGTATTTCCAGATAATATTAATTATTGACATCGACTCTCTGCCCTTTTCGTTTAAACATTTTATATTTTATTTTAGGCATCGGGTGAGAATTACGGAGGCGTAAACTTTCACGTTAAAAGATTTAAGCGGAGTCAACTCCTCCATCTGGCTCAATTATTGACATACGTGTGTTAACAAGATACGCAACGACCTCGTGATACTTCGGCGCTAATTATTTTCTGACATCGAGAGCGGTTATTGTGCGTTGCGTCACTGATTGATCGCAGTCATCCGTATACCGAGTCGACCGCTGGACTGCAACGCAACGAATATTGATAATTAGGCGGCGGGAGGTCGCAGGATAATTTCATACCTATTGTTGAAATGACGGCCATGATGTCCGATGAATAATAAGTGCCCTGGTGTGTGCAATTATACAATCGTTTATTGACATTACCGAGTATCTTCTGATCGTAAATATAAATTATTTAATGAGCATGCAAAATAATATCTTTTTTGTATCGCTTGTAAAAAAAAACACGTAGATATGTATAAAGAAAAAACTTGACAATTATTTTACATGTTTTTTCATCAAGGTTATTTATTCACTTTTATGTAACGTGAAGAAATAATTATAATTTTTTATATTTAATGCTAATACGAAATCAAATACTTTTGATCTTACACAAAAACTACTTTAATATCTATATAAAAAAAATATGTATAAATGTATATAGAAAAAAATATGATAATTATCTGACGTATTTATTATTATATAAAATATTTTTTATCGTCTATAAAAAGCGCAGAAATGTACAAAGAAAAAGAATATTATTTGATGTATTTATTTGTCAAGATTTATTTAATACATTCATTTTATGTATACAGAAAGAATGATTTTATTAAAATATCTAAAAATTTAGCTAGATACAGATCTAAAAATAATTTTGTTAAATTATTAAAATAAGAATCTCAAATATAATGAATAATGCTGCAAATAATTTTGTCATTCTAACAGCTATGCAGTTTGAGTAATCTGCATAATTGTTTTGATGGATTCAACAAATTATTTCCAGATTTGTATCTGGCTAAATTTTTAGTCACTTTAATAAAAGCGTCTTTTCTATATAAAGAAAAAAAATTAATTTATAATTTTTAGTAATTTTTAGTTTAATACTAATATGAAACCAAGATCTTTCGGTTTTACACATAAAAGGAACCTCACTTCCTCTCGCCGGAATTATTTCCGGCTGCCGCAACAATTTCTTGCGTGGTTTCGTAATAACGTCGAAGCACGCGCTTCCACATTAGACAAGCTTGGTGGTAAAATGAGGGTGATAAAATACGGCGTCCTGTAACGACGGGTGGTGTGTGCGCGCCAGTCCGCCCAGAGTGTTCAGCCCTCTATATTTCGAATTTAACACCGTGCACCCTCCGCACCGTTCGCTTTCATACCGCAGACTCGTCCACAAGTTTCCCTGAAGTCCCTTTCCCATGACATGCGTTGTGTGCATGCGTGCATGTTGCGTGTACGCTATTGTTTACGCAATGCCGGTCGACCCGCGCGCTCTGCTCTTCCACCTCTTCCTTTCATCGTTACTTCCTCTGCTTCCCCTCTGTCGTGGTAGCAAGCAGGTCATCGAATTTCTAAAGACGAATTTCTCGTGCACGACAGTCGGTTCCGACTACGAAAGACTACTGTGTCTGGAACGACAAACCGCTTCTTTTTGAATCTATATGTATCAATCTAACTGAATCTCTTTTCACCTCGTCTCGAATGCGTTAACCGCACTTCTGTTGAATTGCACGAGATTTTGGGTCACGATGATTACCAGCTTCACCATGTGTTCATATTTATTAAATGCTTGTGGAAAAAAATTATATAGACTCTTGAGAAAGTTGTCTCTCTCTCTCTCTCTCTCTCTCTCTCTCTCTCTCTCAAGAGAGTAGTAATACAATATAAACCAGAGAAGAGATTTTTGAAACTGAAGAAGAGAATAATAAGCTAATCTAGATCGTTTTATGAATAAATTAAATAAGCAAAGAAAGTGCCAACAACGATGACACTAGATTTTAATAATATATTTTATATGTAAATTCTAAATACGTCTTTTAATTGTATAAATTATTACGCCGCTTACTGTCGGATTTGAAATGCAATCATAAATCGAAGTTGAAATAATAATATCACAATTACAATAAATCAATTTGATAATGCTACTAGCATTTTAAAATACTGTCAAGACTAAATCTTCGCGTCTAACTTATACATGAATTCTAAATACATCATTATATAAACTGTGCTCCATTTCAACTTTCAACTGTAGTCATAAAGTGAAGCTGGAATAATATCACAATTGAAATTGATCGTCGATTTAATAATAATAATACTACAGTATTTTAAAACACTGAAAACTTATTGCGAAAAATGTTATTCAATTTGAAGAAAAGATTTAACTATACAAGATTGTATCTTCTTGAATCTTCTTTGAGTCTGTTTTATTCTCCACGACAAAAAGATTACAAACAAAGGAAGGAAAACATTCGCATCAAATTGACTTGATACGAATACTTAATCTGCAATGTTTAGCAATTTTTATTTGAATACATTAATTATTTGGAAGCTCATTTTAACATAATGCACGTAGTCGGCCGGTAATTAAACAGATGATAATTAATCTTTACTAATTTTGCTAATTTTGCCGTTTCTATTTTTTCTGTTGCAGAACGCCAGCATACCGCCATCAAACCACCTGCGTAAGTACACTGATTTAAAATTTTTATGTTAAACTTTCTTACGTGGCCTCTTCGCATGAAGCTGATATAAGTAACTATTTATCTATCCTCATTTCCAGTCGACCTTACACATATTCAAAAACACTTTTTTTTGTTTAAAACGTATATTTCGTATGCGTTGACAATGGAAACACATGCTGGCGGATAATTACATATTCGAGATGAATAGTCGATAATTTTCGAGTACTCTTTAAATTTCTTGGAGTGAAATCTTACTTCAAAAGAATTAAAATACTGTCACTATTGGAAAAGAATGAAAAATTTGCATTCTTGAATGAGCGGCAGATTTTCATTCTTTTTTGAAATGAGATTCATTCCAAAGAAAAGTAATCTCACTCCTTTTTTTTGGTGTGAATTTTACTCCAAAAATATGAAATCTCACTTCAAAAAAGAGTGAAAATCTGCCACTCTTATTCAAGAGTGCAAATTTTTAACTTTTTTCTATGATGATAACACTTTAACTCTTCTGAGAGATTTTACTCCAAGAAATTTAGAGAGTAGGTAATCGATAACTTTTTCTCTCGAGTGTCGTGTTGAGTGATTTGGTTTCTTAATATTGCAGTGTTTAAAGCTTATCTTACATATTTATTACATGTTTATTACTAACTTTTCCTCGTATTTGACTGTGATTGGTCGATTCTTATATACTTACAACTACGTTTACACAATTGTAGAATTGGCTTAAATCAGTAATAACATAGTTACATTGATGGGCGAACCGCGCGAATATGATGGAATAATAAAAAAAGGGCGATTGTAGGATGCATTGGCAAACATACTAGTTACATTGTAAACCGTAAAGTTTACTACCGAGGAGGGCTTTTAATTAAACCGTGCAGCGCGCCACAATTTTTCGGAACGTTGACTATTTTGCTAAATATTTTGTTTTCTACCGCGCGTATGCAAACACGTCGTCGCGCGGTCTCTAGTTGTTTACTCTTAACCAAGCAACTTTAATCCGCGCAAAAAAGTGCCGCTAGAATTCACGACTCGGACAAATAAAATTATTACGCCAAGTAGAAGATAGTCGCGATAGCAATGTGTCTCGTTATCGGTGTTACGTTCGCGTAAAAAAAAAATGAAGAAACCGAAAATTCGCGAAGAATTGGGAAAGGCAATGCGCATCACGATAATGGAGGGCAACACGTGGACGCTGCTAATAAAGATGTTTCGAAGTTTCTCACGTGTCATGGGTTTCTTGCTTTTGCGACGGTTGGTGGAACTTTCTTTCGCCTCTCGTAGACGAAACACTTCGTACATTTTTATGACGGACTTACCAGGTCTTCTTATTCCCATCGTCGCCTTTTTTCCGATGTTTCTTGAAATTCCCTCGTGAACTTAGAAACCTTTCGCGAGGAAGAGTCTGTTTTTGATGATGCAATATATCTCGCTTGTATGTTATCTAATTTTTTCGATAAATAAATAGTGAATAACGATAAATGGATTACCTTATATGTATCGATTTAATCGATAAAAATTACAATCGCTTTCTAGAGAGAGAGAGATTTCCTAGTTTTTTAAAATTATAACTAATTGATATTTTTAAAATTTTCTTTGGATTTTTATCCAGTTTTTTTAGTTACTGCTAATTAACCTTCCGTTGTTCAACTGAAACTTCAAAAATTCAAGCGAATTTTGAATTATTCTGCTTCAAATTAGGACATGTATAAAAAAAAAGTGAAAAACGTTTCGGATTATATTTTTGAACGTGTTGAAAGAGTCACAATTTTTTTCAAAATTTTTAGAGCATTAAAAAACCTTTTGAAAAACACAATCACACAACAATGGCCTGATTGAAGTATATGAAAGTAGAGAAAAAAACGTTGGATCACATTTGGAGGGTTTTAATCGCAATTTTTTTAGTTATAGCTAATTAATTGCAATTTAGAACTTCATTTTTGATCGGAACATATATATAATTATAACAAAAGATTGTAGCATTTCCGTCACCGCAAAGTTTCAACAAAGAATTCAACAACAAAGAGTTCGTTTCTAAAGGCAAGGTACCTTATCATACTTTGTCCGTATATTCTTTTTTTTTGTGCGATAATGCTATCTTGTGTTGATCTTTCAGCACAGTGGGATAAATTTAAAACGGACGAATGTGTCGTTGCGAAAGTAAAAATCGCATTGAGAAACGGAGAGTTGTTGATTGCTCAATTTACTTTCTTCCTTTTAAATAAAGGTTATCTTTAACAAAGAATATCTTCTTGATAATAATCTTAATATACTTATTACAAATTTTTAGATAAACTCATTATGTATTCAAAAGAAGAATTTATTATTTGAAAAATATTATAAAATTGATTGAAGAAGCAACTTTTTATACAAAAAGCAAATCGAAAATTTGTTTTAATTTAATAATCCTAATTAAAGTAGCAAACTTACTAGGATTAGAATATATTTTAAATAAATTTAATGGTTATAATGAACTTATGATAGATTTGCAGATATATGAACTTTTAAAATACTTAGTACAAGTAATTATTACTTGCGTATAGTATGTATTATTCTGTGTATACACGACATAGCAGCTCGGAAATTAAATTCATGGTGGATTTTTGGGAGGCAGTAATTGGCAGCCGATCCGCGTGGCTGTGTTACATGTACGTTACACTCGCCCGGGGCGTTTATGCGACCGCCGCACGCGAGAAAAAGGGATTATCGAGCTGACGCAAAGGGACACCCTCTTCGTTCTCTTTTGGGACTTTGACCCCTTCTAACGATACCCCGCCTAATAACCGCCGCACGTCAAGCTCTTGTCCGATGAAAAAGTAGACCGTGGTATCGCAATTCCAGACACCTTTTCCTCCTTGTTTTGTGCTCCTCTCGAACCGTAGAATTTTGGCTGATCTTTTATTTGTAGTACGCGCCGTGTAGTTCCGGAAGGGGTGCATAATCGGCATTCTAAGCGAAAATTATTTAATCGCCCGCTGGCTGTCGTGCCAGCTGACACGAAGAATTAAAAGCGTTAATTGATTCGTTAATACCCGGTATTTTCTCTGACAACACAAGAATGAATTACTCTCGAGAATTAATCTCCAAATGAATTAATCAACGTGTTTCTTCAAAGGACACGGTTCCTTTGCGTTTGCGCCGACTCTTTTTCTAAAGGCCGATCTCAATATTCCTTCGTGGATATCGTTCCCTTTTTTCCCGATGCGTGATTGACGCGGGTAATTAAATTTTCCCGACTCATAAAAGTCAGAATAGACCGCAAATGTACCAAGTGCCATGAAAAATATGCGCTCATTCCATTTGCTTATTTTGCAATATAACGAGAGCGTCGTGCGTTATCAGACGAGAGCGGCCTGTGGCCTTGCGCGATCCGATAACGCGCTTAAGTCACACTTAAACGAGCTGATAACGAAGTTTCGGTTCTTTGCGAACGCTTGATTTACAATAATATGTACGAACATTTTCGCTATGAGATGTATCTCATATTTTTATAATTCTCGCGATCTGTAATTCTTAATTCATACACAAAAAAAGTCTGGTTGAGTTAATTGGAATTCTTATGGTTAAATCTATATATAATTCTAGTTGAGATAATTAGAATTCTAGAAATTTTTCTCGGTGTAGCTCTCGGCGTTGTTGACTCACATTCGTGATTGTCTCAATTTCTAAGCACCGAATCCAGAATCTTAACTTTTAACTATCGTCGTGAATTCTTTGTCGCATTCACATCTTGTTTCAAATAGTTATTTTTAGTTATTTTTATTGTATTGTTGTTGTATTGTTAAACATTTTATGAATGCACAGAATAAAAGAAACGTGACATTTTTACTTAGACCTTTATTTATCATTTTATTGAAAATCAGTATACTATAAAGAGAAATAATATTATTCTGTAGAAAAATGTATAATACATTGACACGGAAAAAAATTTGTAAAAACAACTAAAAATTTTGATTTAATTAATTTATCTAGCCGCAATATATAGCTAGTTTTCTATATTAAAGTAGCAAAGTTGTATAACTGATTAAAATTAAAAAGCGATATAGGTAATCATATTTGTTTTAATAGTAAATTTTTTAATATATCAAAGATAACTTTCTACGAAAATCAATCCAGTATTTAGAAATGAAAATTTTTAATAAAAAACATGCTGGCTAAAATGATGAACATACTTTTGCGGTTGTAATGAAGAAAACGTGTAACATTAGCAATTTTTATTGTTTATTTTATTTCACATATCTGATAATTAAGAGGATATACTGATAATTAAGAAAAAATACTGATAATTGCTTAATAATTTCATTGTTAAATCATCTCAGTTCTAGATAACATAGATATTGAATTCACGTAGCAAGCTATAGCTTTATTGAACTATTCGGTCTGTTTTTTTTCTATAACATTTTTTTCTATAAAAAGAAATTTTATTACTACCGTGCCTGTAATGAGACGACGATGCGACGGTAGCGTTAAAGCTAAAATTTTTTTCAAGAATCGAGTTGTTTTATCTTACTCTTATTGCATGAGAATCACGATTGCAAAACGATTAATTAATAATTACTTTTCCCGTGCACGTTTACGTTCTGTCCGCTGATCACGCGCGAAATTTACGAGCGCGTTCGATCGCTCGATTATTTCGTGCCTCGTCGAGCGTCTTCTGGCGTACGGCCTGCACATTGTATATCGCGAATCGCGATAACGGGTTATCGGGATACCTATCTGCGGTATGTGCGCGAGTTGCGGACGTAAGCAGCATCGTCGACATAGGAAACCGGCTACGCGCTGAAGATCTTTCGCTACAAGCTTTTCACGTCCATATTTTGCCATTACGGTGCTTCCCTTCGGGAATTCAGTCGGTTTACCCATAGTTTCTTCAACGCGATACGCGTCAGCGAAGTTCAAATCGCACGATGAATTGTAATTTTCTGTCATGAGATGCGATAAGATCGAAGGAAGTATAAACGTACGCGAGGATAATAGTTAAATAGTGGTAAAATAATAAAATAAGTAATTTAATAGTTAAATAATAACGATAATTATAATTATAATTATTTAAATACGTATATTTTCAAGATTGAAAGTTCGATAGTTTGTCTCAAATTGTATAAACGTTGAGAGAGCTATGAAATCGAATCATGTTAAAAATGATAAATTATGAAGTATGAATTGAGTTAAGAGCTGCAGGGGGTTTAAATTTATGCGTTGCAAATTTGAGGAATTTTACTCAATAGCAGAATAAGAAGAACATTTACCTATTTCATTAATGAAGTAAAACGCGAGAAGGAAAAAATAAAGAATCAGAATTTATCAAAACTTAAAATGCTTTACAGAATAACAATTTATTCAATGATCAAGAATTATATAAGAATTATATATAATTGCGATTTAATTAAGATTTATTTAAAGATTTAATTAGACATAATATGATTTAGTTAAATCAGCATTACAATTAGAAATAGAATAATTTGCTTCGATATATATACGTATCTATTAATTATATTTTTTCTCGATATATAATAATTATTTCGCTCTTTTTTAATCTTTAGATAAGTAGATGATCCAAAGATACGCAAATTAATAGATGAGATACTCAGAATGTTCCAACAAATTTTTTAATTTTATAATTTTTTTTAATTAGTATATTATATTATAAATTTACATTAGTTATGATACTCTTGATACTATGATGAGATAGAGAATTGTAAGAACAATAAACTTAAGATTCCATATTCACGCTTCACTTTTATCGATGAATTGCGCGCATTCATTTCTGAGATTTTTTAATCTACGTAACGTAAACTGTATGCTAAGTACGCGTAATTATCGATAAAAGTGAGGTGTGAATACGCAAGATTTCCGAGTAATTCTTTGTATTTTCTAGAACAAGGTTTTAAAGAAAATTTATATCTAGAGTGCTATGGCTACTCCCACCTATCCACTTAAAACTTAAGCAACAATTTATTGATTGATTCTACGAACACCCTTTTTGCTTGTACTTTCTGAGCTCCTCTTGCAGTCTATAATGTACTTACATCGATAGCACTTACAATGCGGGGCGCCACTAAGAGGGTGGGTGTCGAATAGCACCGCAGGGATCGCCGATCATTTTTCGCAATTCGATCGCATCGCGATGTGCGAACGGTGGAGACGTGTAATCGGAAGAAGCATATGCACGTCGTTCGATCTTATCTCGCGAGAGTAATGAGAGCTCGTGCTTCGCGCCTCAAATCGAAGATGCTGGACGGATAAAACGGAGGCAGAGAAGACCGGAATAAAATAAAAGGTGCACGCGTCGCGTCTGGCATCGCGTATTTTTTTCCTACAACGACAGCAACGGCGATGAAAAATTCGCTCTAGATTAGAATCGCCGTCGGAGAAGTTTAATGTTGCTCCGAGAAAACGCGTCACAGGTTACGGTATACGAAGGACACGTTCAAGGATTATTCGACAAGCGAGTAAATTGCCTGTCCATGTACCTACACCTTGTTCTTACTCTCTTTCTTTTACTCACAACAGTACTTAGCCCCCGAGAGAGAATATCAGAGAAATATTTCTGCTTGGAACGTGGAATTTGAGAAATTTTAGTACAGCCGCGTTAATAAAAAAGTTTAGGTACTCTATAATTTCAACGACGATGCTTTGTGTCTGTGGAATTTTGCTTTATTACTTTCTCGCTTCGTCTTTTATTCGTATAATTGAATTTTATGTTATATACTTACCTATGTTACGGCTCAATGTCGTTATTGAGATTTTTTCTCCGTTTTTGAGTCAATGTATTTAAACAATTTACTCGGGGACCGGAGATTAAGTTGTGTAGCTAAGGATGCGATTCACTGGGAAGTATTGGATAATTTAAAGGAAGGGTAACCTTGAATCCGGTGCCAAAAAGATCGCGAAGTTTATAGGCGAATCTACGTGGATCGTGTTTTGGAATGGTTTTGTAACTAGGAAACGTGAGGTTGACCTCCAATTTATTTAGAGTATAGACAGGTTCGCGGGGAGTCTACCGGTTTGTCTTGGTCTAGCGATTGCGCAAGTTTTTGGAAATAGGGGAAAGGATCTTGGTTCGAAATAAGGGCCGATTTAACTTGGAACCTCAATCTCTTTTCCCTTTGTCTTCGTCCGCCTTTGGTAGGCATGGAAGTAATGCAAAAAAAAGAATTATAATGTTCCGGAGAACTGTCGTAAACGGGGGCCACGCTATTGGCAGCGACAGTCGCAACGACTTCTCAGATATTCATATGTATATATATATATATTTGTATGAAGAATTAGAGATTAGAGATTTAGACGTTCCATCGATAGATTCGATTTGATATTATCGTTTATTAAAAAAAGATAAATGCGAAAACGAGGTTCTGATGAAGCGCGAGGATAGTTCTCACCTTGACTGTAACTGACTGACTGACTGATTGATCGAAGCAGTGCGAATCTGAGAGTGAGTCTAAGTCTAAGAGTCTGAGTCTGAGAGTGAGTTTAAGAGTTTGAGAGTAAGTTTAAGAGTTTGTGAATAAGTGTGCGTTTCTGTCTTCGACAGCTCCCTTTATATACTGAAAATGAGTATGGGAGTGTCCTTTCGGAACCAATCGACACTTCCCAAAATTTGGTAGAAGCTATACTCGCGTTTTCTTTGAGATAAGGTAGCAAGGCTCCGCGTAAGCCCTACTCCCCACTCTACAAGTTTATTCTTAATAAGTAATAGTTGAATTTTAACAATTTGTTATAAAAATTCGGTTTTCCTTAATATCCTTTATGCGAGGCGAATTCACTACATTCATATATTTAAGATTAATTTAACTTTATTAGAAAAAGAAAAAGGGAAAAAAAGAAAAAGATATTCGTTCTCGCATTCAGGAAGGTTTCTATTTTACTGCTAATTACTTAATCGTTAAACGCTAATATAATATACGTTATTATTAATGTTAATGTATAATACGCTTTTATATTTGTTATTTTATAGGAGGGCTTCTTTGAGAAAGATCGTGTGATATTCTTAGACATTCTTTCTAGAATATTCTATAGATAATTTTTATGACGCATAAAAGTACATAACGTGATCTATCTGTTAGAGTTTGAATGTTCAAATAAAGAAACTGAAAGAGAAACGGAATTTCCAGTTTCGAAATAAGGATAAAATAGGGAAATCTAGCGATAAGATAAAGTAAAGTATAAATTGTATACCTATGACGAATATATTATTCTATAAAGAATAAGGGGATTTTATTGGTATGTAACACCTATAATCCAAGTTTATTCATTCTTTAGTGTCGCATTAACATTAGAAGTATCCAATGATCTTTACACATTGATCAAGTATTGTAAATTACAATAAAAGTAAAGAAAGTGATGAAAAACCAAATATTTTATCACTATAAAAGGCACGATTATTGAGGGAGAAAACTCGAAAAAATGTATACAAAATACGTGTTCGCAGAATATTTATTTCGTCGTTTAGACAGTCGTGGAACCTCCAACGTGTCTCGGGTATAGAAGAGTCTTAAATTCGTTAATTAACGCATTCATGATATGCCTCGTACGGGCGTGTCTCGTCCCACAGATTTTCACCTTCACCGACGCGCGGGAAATTCGCGATAATTTGCTCCGTCTGTGGATCCATCTGCAGATTAAGAAGACGCTCTAAAGCGGGCAATCTCATTACCGCGGCCGCGAAAAGTGACCGAAACGGTATGACGTCGGGGATTTCTCGGTGAGTGGAAAACGTAAAGGTGGAGAACCGACGTGATACGACGCGACGGTCGGCTCTCGCTTCGTCGGTTATGTGTGCTCCGGCGTTAACTAAGCCGCGGGATTAAATCGATGAGACGTCGTTAAGCAGCCGGAGCAGCCCACTCCGTCTGTGTCTGTATACACGCGTGTACGCGTGCATACGCGTGCATGCGCGTGGGTGTGAGACGCCATATGTCCGCTTCCGACTCGTTTTGCGCGGCGACGCCGGTTTGCGCGAAATGAACGACCTACATCGCGAGAGCTCGTTACGGACTCGCTCTTTGTTACCCATCTCGTCGTTCTTCTGCACGCGGTACGATATTCCGCAGTACGATCGTGCACACAGAGCGAGTAGTGGACGGACCTCTCGGAGTTTCGCGGTTCGTTTTGTCGTGTGTTACCGCACGGATGGATTTCTGCCCGTAATCGCTTTGTTGAAACGGACGATGCGAGCTATTAACGGCAAACTCATGCGGGGGAGGGAAATCGTGATCGGAGTGTCCGTGGAAATTTTTTATTTTGCATCGAGCGATACGCGAAGAGGAAAAACCAACATGCGAAAAGGAAAAAAAAATCAATCGCACGGTATCCGCGCTTTTATTTGGGGCGGAGTTGGAAAGAGTGATATTCCACATTTCTGTCAAATATTTAGAAACGCTGCATTTCCATGCTCACAATATATCCTCCTTGTTAAAAGGAGGTTTATTCGTTACGGTCGTACTGCTGCGCGATTGATGTTCTATGAATAGCAACGCGACGGTTCGCGCTGCGAATTCCTTCGAGACGTCTTTTTTAACGTCGCGACGCCGCGCGCCGCGTCGTCGATCGACTAGAACGGGATAAACGGGCGTCGCCGTTTGATTTGGCGTCCGTGTCTATTTTCGAGAACCCAACAGAAACACCAGGCAGCACCCGCCGTGGTCCAAATTAAACCGTTTACTTCAAAGCGAATCGCTAGTCGGTATAATATAGTTAATGAAAAACAACACCGGAGCGTTCGATTGTTTTTTAAGTGTAGCGGATTATTCTGGACAATTATTCGATTAAAAATTGCTATGAATAATAACATCAGTGAAGAACCATTGAATCTTGATTGAATCTTTATTTGCGAAGATTATTGGTGCTTTCTATTTAGTAACGCAATCAACACAAATGACATTCTATCCTTCTTGACATTCGATGAATAATGAAGATAGAACGACTTGTGTCACTAAATGGAAATATATATGTATATATATATATATTCCAGATTAATTAAACAAAGATGAAATATCTAAAAATTCAGCTAAATACAGGTCTAAAAATAATATATCACAATTTTTTGATGGCCCAACAAATTATTTTCAAATCATATCGAGCTAAATTTTTCGATGTTGTAGAAGAAAACCATTCTTTCTGTGTGTCATTGTCTGAAAAATATAACTTTATGTTTCCGAAGAGAATCTATAGCAAAATTCCATCTTCGGGATAAGTTTTTCTCTAAAATAAGTGCAATAAAATAACGTATAATCAACAAAATTCGAGGGAATCGAGAGGCTGAAATTTTAAATTACATCGTTTGCTCTTAGCATAGGGGATGCAATCGCGCGAGTTAAATATCATCGAGAAGTGGAAACGAAAAAAATCATCAAGGTTCGTCGTGGACATCGCGAGACTGCCCGCATATCTCGTCCGCAGCAATCGCCGGTAATCGCTTTATAGTCGCGCAAATTCGCCGTGGAGCCGCGCATTTATTTTCTCTCGCGTACCGGCTGATATTTCGTCTCCTCTTTTTTTTTCCCCTCTCCGTTGGGCTTCCCATTTCTCATCCCCGGCTCTCTCATTCGCCGTCGCTCTGGAGACGCAAAATTGTTCGTTCTCCGCCGCTTTCCCTCGTCTCTTCTATCTTTCACTTTCCATTTCTCTCTTTCTTTCTCTTTCTCTGCGCGATGCAGGATAGAGGCGAAATTATTATTGCTGATGTTCGCCGGTACGGGGATGCGCCTTTCACCACCGATGCACCGCGATGTGCAGACGCGCTTCGAGCCGCACAGTCATGAAAAACGCACGTGCGAACTTCGGCGTACACGCACACATCGACGGTAAAGAGGACGTGAGCGGTACAACCGACGAGTCTTTTCTCAGAGGGGAAAAAACGAGAGGTTGAAAATGGTTTAGAGAGAAGAGAAGAGAAGAGAACAGTGCATCCCTGTAGGATTTGCACCCTGCGCGGCGCTTCCGCGAACTTAGGTATGCGTGGAAACTTGGTGAAGAGATTACGAAACGCGCGCGGCGCGTCTTGCAAATTTAGCCGCCGAGTGGCCGGCTAAAATTATCCGCGTCTTTGCTACTCGATCGTTTCGACGCGTCCGCGAAGTAGAAGTCAAATGGAGTGGAAAGTCGATTTCCTCTTCCTTCTCGGAGGATAATTAACACAGCGAGAGCCGGATTACCGTTTATTAATCTTCAAAAATATTTTATCACTTAGCAGGAGTATATTGCCTGCTATTTGACTTTCTGCAGTCAAGAAGAAGCGATCCGATTCTCGTTTTTTTTTTTTTTTTTTTTTTTTTTAAGAACGCCGAGGTGAAACGAAACTTATTCGGTGTTAATTCAATTTAACATTTATTACAAACTAGCGCTTGATTTAATTTCTTTTTATTCCTTGAGTTATATCTTTCATTAATATATAACTGGCAAACAAATTTACAAAATTTTAATAAGTGTCTCTTTGAAAATTAAATCTTTACTAAATGTATTTATGTGGTATGCGAATCATTAATTTAAGTATTATTTTCTTATTGAGTAAATATTTATTTGCTGTAAGAGTTTAATTAGAATGCTTCAAATATTTATTAAAATTTAGTAAATTTTTTTCAGTGGTAGGGACAACTTTTTAGGAACAGATTGCTTTTATAAATTTGAAATACTGAATTCTAGTCTAATTTGCGAATAATACATACATTTTCCCTAGAGATAACGCATCATTGAAGTGCTATCGGCCAGAAGAAATTCAATCGAACTAATTAAAAGCGATGACACACGCGCAATCATATATCGGACGTGTATCCGAGCGCCGCAAATCTGCCGGAAATTCACTCTGTCAGATACAGGTGTTGCGCCCCGCATCGAGCCAGCCCTGCATACGCACGTACACGTGCACGTGCACTCGCGTTCACGCACACAAACACCTTGCAACATGTATATGAGGTGCATCGGTGGTGCGGTGCACGCGGATGCAGATGGCGTGTAACCAGAAGCGGTAAAGCGAACGAGAAGGGGTTAAAGAGAGAGCCTGACACAAGAGGGAATGCGAAACTCGTTGAAAAAGGAGAACGCGAGCTCGAGAGAGCAGAACGCGTTGCGTAGAAACGAGACGAGGACAACACCGGGTTAAATGGGTGTCCATGATAGAGACAAAGGCAGAATTCGTCTTTCAAGAGGGATAGAACGATAGGTAGGAAGAAAAGAGAGAAAGATGAAAGGACTGCACGAGAGAGACTAGAAAGAGGATCAGCCAGGGAACGAAGTGGGCAGTATTGTTAGAGAAGGATGCAAAAAGTCAGAAAGGGAATAAGCGGATGAGGGAGAAAGAAGGAAGCGGTGACGCACAGGTCGTTCTGTTGCTATCGAATAACTTTCTATATATATAGTCGTAGATTATTTGATAAACTTGCTCTTTCATCGGGGAGAACGTCTTGAAACGAATCTGAAAATCTGTAATTATTGGGAATATTTAGTCTTTTGTTTAGAACTTTTCTGGAACAAGAAATTTGAAATTGTGTGAAAGTATTATAATTATAATATTTAAATGTAGTTTTCTACTGTAAGATTAATTTTGTCACGTACTGAAGAGAAAAATTAGTTGCATAAAGAAGTGAATAGTTGCATTCGATCCTTCGGTTGCAGATTTTTCTCACTCTCTTTTGATTAGAATGTTTTTTCTGAAACAAGAAATGTTTAATAATTAAGAGATTATGCGAAGGCAACTATAATTACTTCCACGTACACACACAATCGTAAATTATTCAACAAAACTGATCTCACTTTGCCTCGGAGAAATTTTGTAGCAAATTCGAGAATCTGTACGTTAAAAAGAAAAATTTCTAAATGAAAACGAATGAGTCAGATTCTAATCAATCAAAATTCTGGTTATTTCAATTAGATTAATAGATTCAACCAGAAAATTTGATTCATCTATTTTCAATCAGAATTAATTAATCTAACCAGCATTTTTCTCATTGTCAGTGTAATGTTCAAAGTCTCTTTTGGTTGTCAGAATTTTTCTGGAACAAGACATTTTAAATAATTGAGGAATTTGTAAAAACCATAATTTAGATGTACTTTTATGAAGTGCCTTTTTTGCCAAAAAAGTGAATTAGATCGATGTACTCGATTCTTTGATTAAAAGGACTCCTTATCCTCTAATTTCTACAACATGCTAATGTTGATTTTGCGAAACAGCGAAGCCTGAAATCCGCCTTCAGGCTTCGCTGATTGATTAATAACATATACATCCATTCGGCAACGCGCACCGACAAGGGACATCCCGGCTCGGAGACATTCTGTATACCACGAAACTTCGGAAGTTATTCGCAACAAGCGGCTTGCTAGCTAGCTGCCTCGTGGAATTCTGCTCACAACTACCATCGTTATCAGTGCCATCGCCACTACCACTATCGCATTACCGCGTTGTTGCCTTCCTCCGTCTTGTCGTCCGATGTCGTCCGATGTCGTCGGCACCTCCGGAGAGGTTCCAGCGACCAGCCTCTTCCGCGCGTCTTCCGTCCCAAACCACCTCCAACCGGTCTCTCATATTTCCTCCGCTTCTCTCATCGTTTCTCTCTTTAATAGCAAGTAGAAACTTACTAGCGCCAACTCCGAAGTGTATTACGTGCACGTGTATATATAATACGTGTCGTTCGGTACGGAACGATGGGAGGAGGATTAGGGTTGCGAAGCTAACCGACGCGGATATTGCCTTTCGTTACGTCGCCAGAAATAGAGAGTAGCGCGTTAGTTACGCCGATTAATCCATTAGCTTCTTGCTACTACCATGCGTTTCAGTACTCTATTACTCTATCCACATTTATCTTGATTCCACCGTGAACATAAAATTACTTTCCTGGAACGGCCTACCGCACTCTCGCACACGTTGACATTATGTCTCTTTGCACGACGGACAGACGTTTGATATGCGCGTGTTTAACGCGTAATGTCTTTTTTTTTTTACATTGTTGCGAGTTTACAAGTGTCACAACCCCGCCCGACGACATTGTCGTTTGATTTTTCTCTTTCAGACTGATCGCGATCACGATGTCGCGTCCGCCGCTGTAAAATCACAGTTCGGAAGTCACCTGTCATAATTGTAACGGAACGGTAAAAGCGCACGTGCCGTGGGTGGCGAATGAGTATGACGATAGCGAGCGGCAGAGATGAGATAATAGATAATAGACACACACAGAGGCCGATTGTTCGTGCAAACGCTTTGAATAGATGCCGCGTGGTAGAAGCTCGTAAACGAGCTCCTGTAAACTTGCCCTCGATTAAGATTATTATCCTTTTTGCGCATTGCGCCGTTTACCCGTGGCTATAACAGAATCCTGTTACTCGTGCCCGCCGTTCATCTATCACGTAAACATATACGCGTCAGAAAGTTTAATGTAATTAATCTTTTAATTAAAACTCTTTAATTGCGTTGTGCAGCGCATGGAATTTTAGATATAATAAACTCAATAAAGATGTAAACATATTTTGTTGATACTCTTCGCCATTGATTGACGACGTTATTACTTATCAATAATCGGAAATCACTGAACTTCACACTAATCATATCGAAGAAGTGGTTTCAGTCAAATTAACTGTGATATTTATAGCTTATGAAATCAAAAGTTTCTGTAAACGCAACCGTAAAGCGACAGATTTTCTTGTAACATCATTTGAAGTTGCTATTTTGCGTGTGATCGTTGACTGAAAAGTACTTTTATCTAATTACAATTAGTTTTTTAACTGTATAACATTTACAATAAATATAATTTATAAATAATTTATTATGAACAAACAGTTAAACGCGTATATGATCTTACAAGTCTTATTATTAAGAAATTATGTTTCACTATGTGTGCGAAGAAAGGATAATATAGGCAAGGGATAACCACAGATATACACACATATTGGTATGTATGTATCTGTGTTGGTGGCTATTCCATTAGTACGTCTGACATTATTACGTATGAAACATCTGTATAATTATATATAAATGCCTATATAGTTAAAAACAAATTGTGTACTGTAGATAAAGGTACTTTTCAGTCCAATTAGACTGAAAATAGCAACTTTCAAATATTATAGCAAAATCTATTCATTTCTGAAATTGTACTTATGGAGATTTTCGATCAGCATATTTGATAAACTATAAAAGTGGTAGTCAATTTTAATGAAATTATTTTTTTAATATGATTAATGTTGAATCGTGTAAACAGTATTTTTTTTTGTACGTTCATTTGTTGATGATTTTGAATGTGGAAAGAGAGAGAAAGAAAGGAATTTCCAACAAATTTTTAACGCCCCGCAGTTAAAGAATTAAATTTCCGCTAAAATGGCAAAATCGTGGATAAATTCCTTTGCAATTAAAGTTCCATATACAGCTTTTTTTTTTTATTCATCAGCGTATCTATGCGGGAGTATCACGTAACAGCGCCAACAATCTCGACCTTTCTCCCCTCGTCGATTCCCTCTTATCAAACGAGGAACGCTCATTCACGCCTTTCCCTTTAATGAAACGGACCCTCGGCCGTCTGTTTCTCCTTGCTTCCCTTCTTCCGCGGCGGAAACGTTTTCCACTTGTTTCCATCGCGGTCGGCAGGCCGGACGCGTGCGTGTCTTCCTCGTTACATACGTCTGCACGCACGCACGCACGCACGCACGCACGCACGCACGCACGCATGCACGCGAGTACACGCGCACGCTCGCGTGGGCGTGCATTCTCGACTTGCGTGTGTGAAGCGCGGTTACGACACGGCGGTTCCGTTGCATGCCGGAACGTGAGGTTAAAGGAACGCCTCGCGCGAACAGGTTCCCTTCTTTTCCACGACGCCGACCGCCGAAGGGAGTAGTGAGTTTCATCAGCGCGACGACATAGTCAGAGACTGACAATGGACCGCGTTCTCACCGCGCGTTTAAACGATAAACGTGAAGGATCCTCCGAGAACGATACAAGTGAATTTCAAGTATGCGAATGTGAAAATTTTATTTAAAAAAAAAGTTACTTTGAAATTTATTCGAAAATCTTTAATCCTGGATTTGTATTAGAATTTTCTGTTATATTTAAAAGTGACATATAATTACACGAAAAGATTTTATTGAAATAAAAATTTAGCTAGATCTGAAAATAATTTTTTTGGAGCATCAAAATAATTATCCAGAAAACTCAAGTATGATGAACAATGCTGTGAAAAGTTTTGACATTCTAACAACTAGCTTAACATAATTATTTTGATGATTTAACAAAATTATTTTCAGATCTGTATCTATAGTTGAATTTTTAGATTACTTTAGCAAAATCGTTCTTTCTATAAAAATTGCGACGTGCGAAGTATGTCTGGTTTTATTAGGAAAAAAAATCCATAAAATGCGAAAGTTTCCCCGATTCACGAAGTTGCCTATAAAATAACAAGTATTTTCGTCGTCGCTGGATATAAATGTTTAAATGGAGATAAGATACATAGAGCGAGTTCTTCGTTGCAGGATTCTGCCTCGATAGAACGATACTTCATAGAATTTTTCCGAATATACGCTTCTCGTTACCGTCGAGCGTCGCGCTTTGATAAATCGCCCATGTTTGCCATTAGTCGTAGTTTCCGTCTCGATGAAAAATGCGGCTTGCGCGCTAATAAACAATATAACGTCGAATACGGCGCGGCCGTTCTAAAATTGTGAACGTTCCCACGAAGCCGAGTAATTTGTACCGTTCGAGACACGATCGTTAAACTCTTTCGTGCGGCGATTTAGCAGGTTTCTTGCTGGCAAGCAGTGAACTCTACCAACCGGTCAGTAGTCGTCAAAGACTTAGATGTTCGTATAATTCGAATCAAACCGTGATTATTATTAACTTCTCGGGACAACACAGATTGCACGATTACTCATGGAATTGATGAAATGCTATACGAATTCAATACTATTTTTTTTAACGTTGAGAAGGAGATGGAGGAAAATACAGAACAGATATAAAAATAAAGATTTGTAAGTTTTATTTACGATGTTTACTATTTGCATTGCTTTATTATCAGGACATAATTAATACAAGTAGATCGTTATGAAGTTGGAAATGAGGAAAATATCAGGAAAATTGAAAATGGTTAGGGAAATCAGGGAAAAGTCAGGCAATTTTCCAAAATTTTCTGGAAAATTAAATTTCTCGGCTTTAAAGAAGTTTAATATACGTACATCGCATCTGCGATTTTGGAATATTATATCAACATAACAATTAAATGCAAGGTTGAGTCAGTAACATTAATAATAATTTACATTGCTATGTTAAAGTGCTCCCTCAACAAAATATTATTGAAAGTATAAGGAAAAATCATGAAATTTTGTATGAAAATCAGGAAAAAAAGTTTCGAAATTGTAGGATGAGGAATTTATGACAACTCTAATATATGTATATATGAAATATAAAAAAATATTTTGTAAGTAAAATTAATAATTTTTTTGAATTCTTGATTTATGTAATTCATTTCACAAATCATTGTTATCATTTTTGACAAGTTTCCACAATATTATGAATAATAAAGAATGTGACTAATAAAGAACTTTAAGGGCGAGTCGAGCAGTAAATTAAGAGTAAACTAGATTTCAAAGTACAATAGAATATCTCACGCTGCTGTATCAGCTGTGAAGATTTTGGTGTTGCGAGCTTTTGTTCTCGAAGTTGTCGCGCTTCTAACTGAGTTTTCCTTCTCCGAGAGGTCGGTTGTCAACGGAGTCAGGTGTCGGGGCAGAGAGACGAGCTTAGATACGACGCTCCGTTCGCGCACGCAGTCGGCGTGGCAAAACCACAAGGCACCGCTCAGAGCGCGGTCGTAGGACAGTGCATTTAGGGTCGATGCCCTCCTCTGTGCACCGTCGATCGTTCGGTGCTCTACGTATTTTCTCTTTATCTCCTTCTTTCGCTCTTTCTCCCCACATCGGGCTTTCCGCGCCGCCTCTACTATCCTCGCCCGCCTTGTCCTCGGCCCGGATACTTGTTGGACGGTCCTTGGAGACTTGCATGCACCTCTTCGCGATGATCGAAAGAACGAATATGCCCCCGTACGTTTCGCTCTTTTAGAAGAAAGGAGGAACGAGAGACAAAAGAAAAAAAAATAACGGAGGGAGCAAAGATCGATTCTCTCGAGCTTATAAGTTCGAGCGCGCGGCACGCGATTATCCTTATTAAATTAAACGCGACTAATTCCAAGGGCAGGCTGATAAACGACTTATTTGCTTAATGACATAGAAGCGGGTAATTGCGATCGCCGTATAACAGTTTGTTCGAAGCGTTTCGACGAGAGCGAAGTAATCTCTGGGAATCGCGATGTGCTTGAGCTTACTCGGAAGCAATTACTTTGGGCATCTGCTCTTTTCCTCATACAGATCTTCGGCTCAAATCTCGGCGTTATATGAAAATGTTATTTTCTGCGTCTTACTTGTCTTATTGCGAAAAGTCTTTAACGCTGAAGAGACATTAAAACCTTCGCATTATGTAAATGTATACGTTAGATTGACAGTAAAGGAATCCCATTTTTTGTCGTCTATATAAGCACGACCTTGTCCAAGAGCCGTGTACTGTTATTATCCACTTTATTAAATTAAGCGAGAGCGATACAGAGAGAAGATAATGCAAGACGTGACTTGGAATTAATATCCCAACTTTTTAATGCATTTAAGCACTCTCAAAAGGCGATAAATTATCTCACGTGTAATTTAATACGCTGTACGTTGAAGTAGCACGCGTTATATCCACCGCTTTTCAACCACCCTGGTAATTTTTCAAGCCTTTAGTTGCCTGCAAAGCGCGCAATATGCTTTTCGCATATCTAAACATTCGCAAGGAATTTTGATAATTTGATGTGATCTTCCTGTATCTTAAATTACTTACGCGAAAAGAATAATTTTGCTGAAGTGTCGGAAAATTGAGCTGGATGTATAGGTCTGAAATATTTTTGTTGAACAATCAGAATAATTACATAATAAATATCTCAAGCATGATGAGTAATGTAGCGAAAAATTTTAACATTCTAGAATTTGAGCGTTCTACTTAATTATTTTGATGATCCAACTCAGCTGTTTTAATTCAGATCTATTTAAATTTTTGGCAAAGCTATTATGTTCGAGTAGAGATAACTGAAATAATAATTTGAATAAATTTTCTTATTTTTTGTTGATATAGTAACAGGGAATAAATCTTTTTTAACCTATATTAATTTGAAAGTTCCAATTTTGACTAAGTAAATTTTATGTACATAGAAAAAACGATTTTGCTGAAATATTAAAAAATTTAGCTGAATACAGATCTGAAAATAATTTTGTTGGATCATCAAAATAATTATGTATACTTATCGCCAATATGATGAGCAATGTTAGAAAAAGTTTTGATTCTAGCAACTAGTTTTGCATAATTACTTTCATGGTCCAATGTGTGCAATTCAGATCTGTATCTATATAAAGTTTCAAATCCATTCTTTCCATAGCAGAGATAGCTAAGATAATAATATGAACAAATTCTCCATTTTTTGTTGACGTAATCTAACCAGTTTGTCCTCCCATAATTATTTCGATAATATAAATAAAATTATTTTCAGATCTGCGTTTAGCTAAATTTTTAGATACTTCAGCAAAACCGTTCTTTCCGTAAGATTTCTCATTTTTCCAATTGCCTTTAATTCAAGTCCAACTAACTCCAGTCTTGAACCTTTCAATAAAGAACGACAATATCGCGCGAGAAATCCTAATGGATGGGAAAGAACGGAGTGGTCGCGGATGCGCGAGAACGGCGCGCTCTAAGGATCAATGAACGATTGTTCCTTAATCCCGCGGTGCTCCACAAGTTGCAGTCGTGTATTTTTCGCACGCATTACTTACCCTCGCTTCATTTTGGATTCTAATCGAATGTACTTGGATCTTGATATCAAATTATCTTCGCTTTCTGCTGGCCGCTACCGTCATCGCCATCACCGTTGTTGAGAATCTCTCGCGTCTGTATAGTCGTGCCGAACGGGTTTCCTTGTTTGACGAGTGACTTCAGAGCGATTTCAGAGGGATTGCGCTAAACAGCGAGATATAAATCCCTCTTGGCGTTCGGTTCGCTGAGGCACTTCGGTGAATCACACGATTCAATGATCCTCAATCTCGGAATCAAATCGAACGGCTCTTTCTTTCTGTTGCAGGAATATCGCGGAGGATCTGATTTTGTCGGATGAAGAGAGCGAGGATGAGGAGAACAAGGTAATATATCCGAAGAAACATTTAATCTTTTAATTGTTATTAAATATAGATATGTTAATAATGATAATTATTTATTATTATTATTATTATTATTATTATTATTATTAAAATAAGGAGCTTTTATCAGGTCATCATAATAAACAACCTTTAAAAGATATACAATAAACTTTCATTATTCTTTTTCTATCATTTCACGTGACGGTAAAAGCTTCTTATTTTATTGTTTGAAATTTATACGAGCGGATTATCTAATATATTTATTATTATTATTATTATTATTATTATTATTATTATTATTATTATGAAATTAAGTGAATCCTCAGTTAAATTAAATATCGTTTACAATAATTGTTTGCAATATTATATAATGAAACAACGCGCTTTCTGAAATAAAATTTTGAAACTATATAAAAGTTGCACGATTAGCTGCACTTTCACCTTCAAGTTTGTTTTTTCGTTGACTTTTTGCAATACCGCAAAGTACTTTCGCAAACCGATACGATCGAATCGCATTTGACGAAAAACTAAGTGGCCGTTCATCACGACAAGAAAGATTCCGTTCCACTTTATTTCACGGCGAAATTACTAATAGCGGTCTTCTTATTCCCAGGAAACATCATCGAGACCGACGAGAGGAAACAGGAGTCCGGATCTTACGGTCGTGTAAGTACCTTTAATTAATCTTTGTTGTTTACGGAAATTAACTAGGATTAAGGAATTAATAATAAAAAATATGCTTGCTGTTTCTTGAAATTATTTTATTACACTTAAAGATTTTTAAAACAAGAGAGTTTTTAAATGTTTGAAACACTTCTTTTGAAAGTTTTTTAACGTTCTTGAGAAGATATCTCAAGATATTTTCGAAATTGTATTTTTGACACAAACATTTATAGTTAATATTTTAAATAATTCAATACGAAAAATAGAAAGAGAATTTTTTTTGGAAATCTCATACCTTTCCTAAATGCCTGCACATTAATTTTCTTCGATATACATGTGTATATACAGTATGAAATATTTCGTAATTGTGTTAGATTGATTTTTGTTAAAATTTTTGTGTTGAATTTTTAATGACTATTAATTGAACATGTGATTTCGTTATTTAAACATTTTATGTTAAATTAATATTTCTTGTAGTATTAAATATCCACATTTCTTGTAGTAATTAAAATAACACAATTTATAAGCGAGTGAACAATTAATATAAAAATAATATATTTAAAACGTAAATTCTAAAATAAATGAATAAAATGTATTAATTTAATTTATTTTAAATGTTAATTTTACGGAGGAAATATGCTTTTATAATTTGCTTACAAATTGTGTCAGTCTTGTATTTTTTTGTTATTTTTTAAATGTAATATTTGTGTTATTTCCTGACATATTTTGTGTTAAATAAAAAATTTGAATGGTCTGGGACACGTGAAACGTGTTAAATTTAATACGAATTTTCCAATTATAATATCGTGATCTTGAAATTGAAAAATTTGTTTCAATTGGCCAACAAGACATTTCTACGATTTCCAGTGTCTCGATACCTTTATCGAAAATCACGATGTCCAATTTTGAGCATCGTTTGATCAAACATCCTTACAGTCTATCGACACCATTGATGACATCGGCGCCGCCGCCTTTGACACCTATATCGCTCATGATCATGTCACCCGTGGGCCCCCCATTGTCACCCCCGCGGTCGATCATCAGCCCGTCGAGATACTCGTCGCCGTTACCGAAACAGACGACACCGGAGCGAGTGCTGTCTCCTCCAGCGGGTGTCAATCATCCCCTGCCATCCGCGTGTTCCCCGACGAATCCGGTTGTCGTCGGCCAACCGTCGAGTCCAGCCGAGGCGCCGCATAGCTCCGGAAGCGCCAGCTCGAGCTCGGATTCCGGTTCAGATTCCGGCTCGGATAGCAGCGATGATTCCGAGGACGAAGACGACCTGACCTCGGCACCGCCGCCATCCAAGGGACCTACGACACCGCCCTCGGTTTCACCGAAGCAGGACAATCTGGTGGAACCGCCGCCTGCTGAGGAACCTCGTCGTTGGGATCTCATTTCTTTTCTGCAGCAGAACGGCAACCAGAATGCCGAATCAAAACCTGCTCAGGTAAGACTGTTTACATTAATTATGGAGCAACATTTAAATTGTTTCTTCTTCCCAGTCTGTTCGTCTCTTGTCAGAGACGTGGTGATCTTTTCTGCATAATATATCCTCTTATATGTGAGACTTAGTTTTTTAACTCCGGATCCCCGAATGGTCATGTCAGAAGAGATTATTATGACAAAGGTGCTTTCATCATTGCCTTACGAGAGATGATCAAATAAAATATTAATATATATGTTCTGAGTGGATTTGAATCCGGATCTTTGGTACAGAAAGCTCTGCAACTCACTATACCATAATTCACGTCATTTTGTTAATATATTGTAATATTTAAAAATCTGAGGAAAACTTTTAAGAAAGAAATTTTAAAACTTTGTAATATATGACTTTATATAAAAATATAGATACGTTTAAAAGTAAAAAAGTTATTTCTTAGTTCAGTGGAACAGTAGATTAAAATTTGAAGATTAACTAAATCGATCTAGTTCTTAGTACCTAATTCTATATATTATATTATAAATTAAATATGTATAATACAATAATATAACAAACATTTCAACTTATAATTATGAAGTTATTATTACTTATAAGTTAATGAAGTTAATAAAAACCTCCGTAACATAAATGAGTCAATAGACACATACAAATCAATAGAGTATAATTTCGCCGTAAAGTTGTTTAGATAAGATTACAAATGTGTCAAAAAAGTCGTTTGATTATATGTTTAAATTATATGAGAAATTATGCCAGAGAATTTATTTTAAAAAAGGGATTGCATTGTTTTTACAGGATAATGCCAGGCGGGAAAATACGCATGAAATAACGACGGAGACCAGATCACACAGAGAACAGTCTCATGATTGGCAGCTCGGCGAAACCTTGAAGAGGTCTCATAACATGAGTTCTCTCAGCGACAGTGATCATCATTCTGATAAGGAAAAGAATCAATTAGTTGAAGACAATCGCGCCCAGACGGAGAAGCCAAAAGTGGCCGATACTAAGAAACGCGGACGACCCAGGAAATCCATCAAGAGTCCGAAACGCAGTCACCGGACGTCGGACGAGAATGTAAAGAACAGCAAGTCCCGCAGCCGGACGAGAACGGTCGCCACTCCTGGCAAGAAAAAGCCACCCAAATCGAAGGAAACGGTGACCTCAAGTGACGACGACAATGACTCAAAATCGCAAAGTGATTCCGATAGTGATCGTCGACTTACCAAAGTGTCGGCTGTAGTACCAACAAGAAACGAAAAGAGATCGAGACTGAGTCTGTCGTCTAGCGATGACGAGAGTTTGCCACCGAACAGGAAAAATAATAATAGTGCCTCCGAGGACGACACTGCGCGATGGACAAGAGTTCCCCCCATCAAGCGGAGCAACCTGTTGGACTCGCCAAAGAAGCAGGATCAGAAGAAAAGTTCCGCCAAAGGCAAGCCTAGGCAGCCCAGATCTAGAGTAACCAATGTAAACGGCGGTTCGGATTCCGATAGTGAATCAGAGATGTCTGTAAGGAGTAATCGCATCAAAGTCGCTCGGTAAATTATTTTTCATACAATTACTCTAATGCATTAATTATCTCTTTTTTTTCTTCTTTACTAGATGTTATAAATTTTGCATATACTTCCATTTAATTTCCATTTAATTGTTTATATCTTGTTCTTATATTTTGCACGTGATAAAGAGAGATATAATTTTTTGTTAATAAAGATAAAATAATAATACAGCAATTTCATCGACATTTATAATTTATTAATAATTTAATTTAATTCTGTTTTTTCGATTTTCTCTTTTTCACCTTTTTGTTTTCATGTAGTGTAAGCAAGACTAATAAATATTTTTTGCAATATTTAATAAAAGTATTGTAAATGCCAGAGTGCCACCCAGACCTCGAGCACCACCAACGAGAACGACTTCGCCTGATAATTCCGATAGCGATAACAGCCCGGCGTCAAAATTGCAAGAGGATGACGCCGGCAACGTGCAGGACAAGAAGAAAAGCGACACGCTGCGCCACGTCTTCTCGACGTCGAGAGGCATCGGGAAGACGGGTGGTAAAGGTGGGAAAGGTGGAAAAGGCGGTGGTAAATGCGGTATCTACGTAGAAGAGTACACGAGTAATTCTGCTACGCACACACCGACGGGCGGGGACAGTCCGTACAAAAGACCGTCCTCGCGGACGTCCAGTAGTGGCAACAATCCTCTGCTGCGCTCCCCTCCAGCACTCACACATGTGAACGGCGTACCAAGTCTTATGTGCAAAATCGATCTCAGCAGGATATCTTTGCAAATTTTCTCGAATCTATCTAGAGGACAAGAGCTCAGACAACGCACGGAATTGCCTGACACTAGGCCATCTTCGAGACAAAGACCATCCTCCAGTTTGGCGACCTTGCAACCACCGAGGTCGTCCACGCCCGAGGAGGGTGAGATCATCGATACACCGCCTCCGCAACAGCAGGTCGTGTCGGATCGTACGAGAATCCATCGTTCCGACGGACTGCTAGGCGAGAGTGACGGCAAGATTTCACGTTCTGTGATCAAGGCCCAACCGATATCGTCGGACTCGAAGAGCGGCGGTACTGTTCTTGGAGGTGCTGGTAGTGCTAATAGTGTCGGTACGCTTGGTAGCGCGCCTAAGAGGAAACGTAATCCGAGTTGTAGTTCCGTGTCTAGTTTGAGCCCTATTCAGTGTTCAGTAGATGCGAAAACTAAGAATATATCCGAGCATAAAGACAGAAGCCGCAAGAGACAACGAAGGCATGCCAACGACGGGCTAATGTCCAGTCAGGTATGGAAAAAGTGAAAAACTTGTCCGTGAAACTCTGGCTTGTGAAAACTCGGGGTTGTAGTATTTTTAGTTGTAGATTTATATATATATATATATATATATATATATATATGCATATAAATCTGTTCATATTTGCTATATAATTATATTATTTAGATTAATATGATTAAAAAGCTCTAAAAATAAAAAATAAATTTTTCCAAAAAGGATCTTATATTTAAAAAAATATATGTATAATATTATGAAAGCATTCTAATATATCAATGCTAATTTTCTTGAAAATAATAATTATATTTTTAAATGAATAGTTATACAATTTTATTTTAGACAATTTAGTTTTTAATATATTTTATATAATAATTCTTCTGATCTGTTCGGGTTTATTCAATTCAAATATAATGTTTTCTTACTAATATTTTATTAAAAATTTTTTTTATCTTTTAGAGCTTTTTATCATATTAACTCAAACGATATAATTATATAGTAAATGAATAAATTAATAGATAGATAGATTAAATAGATAGAATAATTTATGTACATTTTAACATTATTGTACAGCAAAGTGATATCCAACCGACGAATCACGAAAGGGACGAGAAACCAGATACTAGTTTATTACCGCCACCGCCTCTCCCAGCTCAGCGCGTCTACTATTCTTACTTCGATCCTCAAAATGAAATATTAGAAGATCAGGATAGGTAAGTTTTATATTTAAGGTAAAATGTTGATTAAATCTCGTTCTATCATAATAAATAAAAATTAAACTTGAATAGTATGATATCCTTAAGTATTTTCATAAACTTTTTTAGACAAACTATGTATATTGGGTTTGTGAAAAAGTGAAAAAGTTTATAAGTTGGTAAAAAAGCTCTTTTAGCAACCTATATATTTTATTTAAAAAGAAAAATGGTAATTATTTGATAGAGCAACGTCTCAGCTTTAAGAATTTGTATTTTTAATTGCGACACGAAGATTTTTAATAGAGTTACGAGCAATAAAGTCAGAATGTTCCTTTTTACTTAATCCGCTAGTTACTAACTTAGGAACAAAAATCATAGGAACATTTTTAAAAAACGATTTTGTAAGAAAAGCTTTAAGCTTTCACGATAGATAGTCGAAAATTCTTTTTGAGTACATTAGAGACTTACAAAGTGAAAAGAAAATTTTTCATTTTTTTCAGCGTAATTTCTATATGTAAAAATTACAAAATTTACATAAATTCAAAAAATATAAGAACCCTTCGAAAGTCGAGATTTCAAGCTTTAAAACCCTTTTTTAAAATTTAAATGTTTATTTTAACAAAGATATTGATAGAGAAAGATCTTTTTATCAACTTTTAAAAAGACTTTCTTTAACCTTATATAAATACATACGTAGTTAATTTTATATATACACACACACACACACACACACACACACACACACACACACACAATTAGTTTTTTAATATAACAGCATATATTTATATTTGTATTTTAGGGACCATGACCAGTACCTGACCGAAGCTAAGCGACTAAAGCATAATGCCGATGAGGAGAGCGATCTTACGGCACAAGGCATGATGTATCTAGAGGCTGCTCTGTATTTTCTTCTAACAGGCGATGCGATGGAATCAGACTCAGTTACAGAAAAAGCATCGTATACTATGTACAAAGATACTCTTAGTCTCATCAAGTGAGTACATTTTTAATTAAGACGCGTACACGTGCGGTAAAGAGAGAAGAGAGCTAATTAAAACGTTTTTTCCTTTGTTTTACAGATACATCTCGTCGAAATTTAAGAGCCAACCGAACAACTCACCTGAGAATAGCATACACACTAAGCTGGCTATCTTGAGGTGAGTGCACCTTCTCTTCTTTCAATCGTACAAACAATATTGCACAAACGGACGAATGCGTTTCAAAATTATAATTTGTCTTTCTAGCCTTTGGTGTCAATCACGTTTGTACTCCAAACTATATAACATGCGTAAACAGGAAATGAAAGAAGTCCAGAAGATCGTTAATGACTTCAATCAAAAGGTGAGTGATTATTGGATCATAATTATGTTGTTCACTGTGATAATTATTTCAAACATATTACAATCTTCATTTTATTACGATTTATAACTATCCTAGATATAAATCGGCGTGTGAGTCCTAATTCTTGAAAAATGTATTTCAGCAATCTCAGCAATCAGCAGCTCAGACAACACCAGCTCAGGCGGAAGGACAGGGCACGCCTTCTCTTTCACCAACACCATCGCCCGCTGGTTCTGTAGGTTCCGTCGGTAGTCAAAGTTCCTCCGGATATAGCAGCGGTGGACAACACCCGGCACAACAACAACAACAACAACAACAACAACAACAACAACAACCGGCACAACAACCACCGGTACAACAACCACCGGTACAACAACCACCGATACAACAACCACTGGTACAACAACCACTGGTACAACAACCACCGGTCAATAGCCATATTAGCGTGCCATTGCAAGTCTTTAATGCGATGATAAAGCAAAATCAGTGTTCAGGCTTACTTATGAATGGCCACGACCTATGGGACCAGGCAATAAAGCAGGCGAGACAGGAAGAGAATAGAAGTACGTATTGGAAAATAAAGCACATCAGATGAATCTCGTTTCGATTTATAATGATCGATTTGTTTTTCTTGCGTTATCAGGCTTTTTCATCGACTTGGATCGAAGATTGGGACCCTTGACATCGTATAGCTCGCTACGTGAGCTTGTGCGTTACGTTCAAGCGGGTATAAAGAAATTGCGAGCTCTCTGACCACAGTGGCATAGCCCCCGACCACCCACTCCAAACTACGTTACCTCCCTTCCACAAAATATGGTCACTTACCCGACCATGTACACGTAGTTGCGTAGCGTCGTTACGTCGGTCACTGTGACTTGTCCATCAACAGCCGGCGATGTATGGAAAATGGGAAGGTGCGATAATGATGATACAGCGAAATCATGGACTATTTTCTTTGTGAGAAGTGATCTCTGAGGAGAGGGAGGGGGGTGCAACCGAATCGATAACGGGGGTCACAGCAATCTAGAAAAAGGAGAGAAAACGAGAGCAACTCGTGAGATTCTCCTTTAGTCGGACGACGTAGGGGCATTCTTGATATAAATTTAGCAGCAAGTTTATAGTCAATTGCAAAGCGCGTGCCTGAGGGGGCGAGTGGAAAAGCGACCGATCGAGAGAGAAGTCGTTTTATCTTAACACGGTGCATAAACGAACCTCGTGCACTTTGTTAGAGCACGTGTTACTTACTCTCGAGGCGTAATGAAGAATCGTTGGGCGGAGATGATATCGAGACACTCGCGAGTGCATTAGATTTCTAGCAAGCCGCAGTGATAACTCGTGTCTATTTTTTCCGAGGTGTCCGCTTTTGTAAGTTAACGCATAGATATCGACACGAGACTGGGGGGAGGGGAAGGGAGGGGAGAAGGGGGGATAAGGAAGAAAAACCGAATACGAGAAAAGAGAAGTAAAACCACTGATGGGGTAGAAAGAAGTGCCACGTATAAGCGCCCGTGTGTTCTCGCTTCACGGTGCGCCCGCAGCCGACGTTACCTGAAGCATGAGTATCGTTTCGGCGATTCAAGTGCGATGAATATAAGGGATATACCTATTTAATATATATAGTTTATTACCTATATAAATATATATAAATAGTTATAAAGATAAGAATATATTTAATGACGCGAAAAGAGATAAAGCATCTCGCGCACCGGCGCCGCGTTTCAGTATAGGGGAACAGATGACAGTTGTATTCGCGAATGTGAGGAGATATCGTGATAACATGAAAAAGAAAGGGAGATAGAGGAGCAGGATTAGAGTGACTTCGATGGAGGGATACGCGAGCAACAGGATCAACAACCAGGATCAAGCGATATGCTATAGTTAAACTATAGTTTTAACGTTTGCGTGCGAAGCACACGACTCTTTTTTGTAGATAGATGGGGGAAGTAATTTAGATTAGAGTAATTAATATGCAAACAGGAAAAGCAGTAACAGATGCGACTACCAATACATATTATTTACATTACCTAGAGTTAATCGGGAAAATAAGTAGAGGTGCGATCTAGTGCGATTGAAAAGTAAAGGAGAAAAAAATAATAGTATACCGCATACACACATATACCAATAGCATAATTTAATGAAACGCAAGCGAGGGAAGAACAAAGCGAGGTAAACGCACGTTAAAAATTAGGAGGTGAATAATGGCAAAATATATTTGCGAATAATAAGTGACAAATATAATATTCGAGATTACTACTCGCAAATAAATTTTGCCTGGATACCGAAGAGGTGAATGTCCCTCTTGCGCGCATGACATGAGATGCTAATGGAAAAATAATGAGAAGAACAGGCGCAAGCGGATAAGCAAGTTGCTCATGTGTATATTTTTGTAAATAGATATTTGTGAGTGCCGCCGTCTTGAGGGCGACCTACCGTTGTTGAGTTTGCGGTAGATCGGCCCGCCCCAATTTTTGCTACCACAGATCTTGTCGAGAATCGGATAAGAGATTACAAATAGGGAAAAAAAGAGATATGAGAATACATAACGAATCGACACACGACGAAATGTCCGTTGAATTTAGTTTCGAAAGAGAAACATGCTCTCCGCGCTTTTTTTTTCCTTTGAGAACGGCATTTACATTGCTCTCTCAGATTTTCTGATCTGTTTTCCGTTTTTACGATCGCTTCTCGATCGGAAAATCTTATCGAAGAAAATTATAAACGTGCGTCGCGGTAGCTTCGTTGTTCCCAAATTTACCGGTGATTTGATTCACCTCACTTTTTAAACGCATCTCTTCTCCCGCATTCGATCGAGGAAGGCTCGAGTAGATTGCGATTTAGCAGCAGGAAATAACGTGAATGGCACTTCAGAGTTTCATTTTCTCGATAAAACGTGAAATTTGACGAAACGAATTAGTGAATTAGAAGTTTGAACCCACAAATCGAAGGGATTCTTATCAAATCTGAGATCAATACAATCCCATAGTTTAATACATATCCTAAATTTAATTCTTCTAAGTGATTAACATCGCCCAATCAGAGGATGTGACCGACGGGCATATTCTGAGACCGTAGGACCAATTATTATTTGTATAACTGTTACAATAAAATCGTATTATCCCATTGCTGACATTCTGTTGGCAATGCCAGAAAAGATGAATATAAAAGAAAAACGCAGGCGGATTGGCGGGATGACGACGGCCCATAGTTATTAAGCGCGGTCCAATGGTTCACGGGATACAATTTTATATTTCACGAGTGTGGTAAAGGATAAAGAGAAGAGACTAAAAGAAAAAAAAAATAAAATTTTAAAAAAGGAAAAGAAGTCTATTAAGGAGCTTCGAGAATATTTTCGAGACACATATTTATAGCAGATACATATATCAGGCCTATTTTCCCGCCAGACCGTCCGTCCGAAAAAAATGAACGAAATGCAAATTCGAGATATCAAATCGCAAGTTCGATGTGATTTATCGAGGAAATGAAAATAATAGAATATTTGTTACGATTGCATGCAGAGGACGAGTGGAAAAAGAGATTGTCGGTTTATGTAAATAATTATCGGTTCTTAGGTAGATTTTTCTTTTTATAATGTTCTTTTTGATAATTTCGGGCTGATGTATGTTCCTGTATGACTTCCAAAGATAAGTAAAAGGTGCTGTCACTCCGTAAGGGTGCCGCGTAAAGCAGCAGCGAATTTAGATCAGAAAACATTCGCCTCTTTTTAGTTCTTTTGTAGGTCCTTTTTGCTTTTTTTCTTTTGATCCCTTCTCCCCCTTTTTTCTGTATCGATCAATGTAGTTGCATCATGAAATTGCGTCGCGCGATATTTTTTGCTACAATTCTATTATAAACTATTATTAAACTCATCGTTACTGTTATTGTTAACATTGACGATATTATTGGCGATAGACAACAATTCAGTAAAAATAATAATGCTAGATATAGATGGTATAATTAATAATAATAGTAACAGTAACGATGTTACTATTTACTATGTAATGGTTATTATATTATGAATAATATTATATCGTTATTCTTTCTTTGAGATATTTTAACGAGTGAGAGCGTATAAGACGAAGTGATGCGTGAAGAGTGGAATGCGGAAACATTGCGCGTCGCGCACATAGAATGTACATTATTCCTACTCATTGCGAAGCTGTGGGGGTTTCAATCGGACAGACATGGTCGTGCGATAGATATCGCCCTCGTATCTGTAAAAGACCTTAATAGAAAGTTTGATTGCGCCGTTTGATTTTGGTCTTCTTAGCCTCTACCCCTCCTCACACTCTCACGCCCCTACCATACACCACTTTGTACTTGTAAAATATTTATACATGTGTATATATGTGTGTACATATGTATATGTGTATGTATACATATATATATATATATATATATATATATATATATATACACACATATACATACAACACACATTGCGTGTACATACATATACATACACATATAAATATATAAGGAGACGAGAAGTATACATACACGCAATTTTAATTATGATTACATATTATTACATTATTAATAATTATTACTGATGATTATACGCGATAATTATTTTCCTATATTCGTACGGGACGTATTGTGTACTATCCAATTTTTCTGAATATGAAACGGGTTTTTATCGCCGTTAGACTGTACTGCTCCATCCGTCGTGATTGTGCCAAAAGAAAATAAAATGTTATGCGTTATGCAAGTTCGCATCTTCGCACAGCCACATCGATGTTTTTAAAGCAAATTTACATTATTCTTCGCATATTTTCATCATTGAATTTCTCCGATAATATTGTAATAAAAAATGAGTTCCTTTGATCATGTTTTTTCACAACATAAAAAGGCTCGATTTAAGATATCCTTGTCTATCAGGATTGGACAAAAAATATTTTTTTAAAAACATAACATTGCATTGTCTTTTTAAATATATTTTTAATATTTTGAATATATTTTAAATACTATTAAAAGAAATATACTTAGATATGTCCTTCGACACAAACTAAAGATAACATAACGTCAATGTTATAATTTTATACTCCACACTGTAACTGTTATATAATACCATGAGTTATATTACATTTATATTGTGGAGTACAAAATTATAGCATTGATGCTATGTTATTTTTAGTTTGTGTCGACTATTGTTTACCAACCCTGCTGTTTATAAAGCTTTCGATCAGATGAACTACTATAAATGTAGATTAGTTGAAAAATTATATACAATTTTATGTTAATTATATAATACAATTATTTATTTATAATTAATTATTAAATCACCAAATTAATTAAATTTAATAAATTATTAATATGATATAAAAGTTAATAATACAATAAATTTAATTCATCACTGAATTTATTACGTTTAGCTCATCTAAAAATTTAATTATTAATACTTAATTGTATTACATATTATAATTGATATTATAATTACGTATTATTTATATTGTATATATACAATATATATATATATATATTTTTTTTTTCTTTTACAACAATTATTAAAATTATATATCTTCTATTCTCTCATGTTCGTGATAAATTTTAGATCGTTTAGCCTTATCCGAAAAGTCTGAAATCATGTAAAAGATAAGAGTGGCTTCGAAGATGCGATTCTATTTCGAATAATGTAAACAAAGACGGGCGGGCGAGTGGACAGGGCGATTTAACGGCGGCGTATTCTAAAATTGGCGAAGCAATCATATGTTGTTGTACCGAGCAATACACAAGTAATCCAACTAATTGCGTTGACTATGCGTTCATAACGATGACGTGACACAACACGTATACTGCATGGACTTCGCGTACAACGACAAGGATAAAAACGAAAAGAGATCTCCTCCACTCTCCATCCCCCTTTATGAGATATCATCTATCCGCTTGCCGTAAACTTCCAATGCGTGTCACACAGCTCGATCGCTAATGAAACGAACGGAAGTCGATTTCTTTATTATCATTTTTTATATTTGTTGCGACATTTGTGACATTGCTTAAGCCTATTTTACAATAGAGTTGTAAATTGTAAGTAAAAAATTGGCCAACCACAGTTGAATATGACAATAATCGATTATGATTGATTAATTTCTTATGGCTTATGACTTTGCGACCCTATTGTAGAACAAACTTTAAAGAAATCTACCCTTTCTTTGTGCCATGCGGGGTTTCGTCGAGCTGACCAAGCAATTTACACGACAGACGGATCCGTTTCTAATTGGAATTACAACCATGTGATATACACGTGATATACAATATATACACACACATATATATATATATATATATATATATATATATATATAGATAATCAACTCTTTAAATTTTTTGGAGTAAAATCTCACTTTAAAGATTGAAAATTGAACTAGTCTTGGAAAAGAATAATTTAATTTTCAATCTTTAAAAGTTAGATTTTACTCTTCGGAATGACAATTAGCTCTAAAAGTCTTAGTAAAAAATATTAGATATTTTATTAATCATTATTTAAAGTTTAGTTATTTAAAGTTTTAGTTCAAAAATTGATTTATGGCATTTGCTGTAAATTATTTTTGTTTCAAAAACTTTTAAATTTATGTACAATGCCAGTAATTAATAGATAACAATACAGGTAAAAGAATTGCAGATAAATAAAAATTAGGTGTCTAATATTTTTGGTCAATACGTACATAATACATACGAACACGTCATATTGACTAATTACACGTTTATTGGACGTACTCAACGAGTCGTTTAATGACAAGTAGACTGACAGGCGGAAGATAGTCGGAAGGGTAGATGGTAGCGAAAAGAAGCAGGCAGAATTCATTAGAGAATTGAAGCGAGGGGGAGAGGAGTCGGAGGATACGTGAATAAGTAAACCGCACCAAGGAGAGACCAAATTATATCGCTTAATGAGATATAATTACCTATTTTTGCTTTGTATTTATTTTAATCGTTAATTAATTATTGTATTTATTGGCGCGGAGGCTGACACGCATATGCATAATTTTCGGGAGACATGTTAATCGCATGAAAACACGCACGCATACAAATGTGCTCGGCCGAGTCACCATCACTCAGATTATCCGAAAAAATTATTAGAAATCTTTTAATTATTATAAAGAAGCTTTGATATTTATTCTTGTTGAGCAAAGTGACTCAAGTAGAGCGACTGAAGGGATAGACTCGCATGTGAACCATCAAACTAAAAGAATCTCTCTTCTATTTTCTTTCTGTCGATCTTTTTATATAATAGAGATCGATCAGCAGAAAGCGTTAAAATGTCACGCGAAAGCAATGCGTGATTTACAATAAAATATAACGATTTATACTAAAAATTTAATATCGTGGGACTAAAAAAAATTCACGTTTTTCTACAAAATTATATTGGACGTAAATGTTAAAAACTTGTCATTACTGATCGTTAAAGTAGAAAAGCTTTAGTTTGACATTTAGTTTGATCAAAGCTAATAGTTTGATTTATTTTAACGCCACTGCGATCGAACTTTACTATGCTCAAATTTGGGATCATACAAAAAATATATTGCGTTAATTATGTAAATAATGAAAAATCTATCACATTTCATGCGAATCTTTTTAACTATTTTAATGATATATTGTGAACAATGATTAACGCTTTCGGCCGTGCGCATTGTTCATCGTAGCAATACAACTTCCTCGTTAATTGCGAATTATTTATTTCGTCGTTGGTACACACACATACACAAACAACAATTTCGACATTGTAGCGGAGGGAAGGAAGTACAAAATTTACACATAGCGAACGCACGAAGTGACTTGTAATACTCCTTCGACGAATGTATCTTGTAAACGTTCCAGATGCCTCACCTTGTACACCAAGTAATCAATATAAACGCAGAACTTTAATAGTTACACTATTCCATCCCCCTTTATTACTCACGTTGCCAAAAAGAAATTCCGTGCGAATTGTCATAAAAAAAAGAGAAAGAACGATCGCGTGTCGAGATGAGTCGTTCCTTGTCAACGTACTCTTTTTTTTTTCAATTTCCTTTCGAGAAATCTCACCAATTTATTTTCGGTCGATCGTAACGCGAGTCGAGGACTATTCCTTGATTCCATTTTAATTTTGCTCCGTATGCGTCTGATCAGCTAATATTTTTTGTCACTTTGCACGCATTTCATTTTTCTTTTCGCTCCGCGAAAACGTGTTGCGAAAAACGCTTATTTTCTTAACGAATCAGCGCAGCCTTTGACTCTTACACCATATGCGAAGAGAGGAAGACAAAATAATAATAAAACGTATCACGTGAGACAACGGCGACAGGGGAGATAAAACGTGGGAAGAGAAAGACCCGTGACAATATATACATATACATATATATATCTATATATTTGCGAGATATTTTGTGAAACAGGGCTTTTTTACCTATTTTATAGTAATCTCAGCTTAAACGGATTGAGAGAGTGGAAGCGAAAGAACGAGAGAGAGAGAGAGAGAGAGAGAGAGAGAGAGAGAGAGAGAAAGCCTTTACTAAAAATAATAAATTAAAATGTGACGAGGATGTTGTCATGAAATGACGTATTAAGCAGTTGATGAGTGGTCTGTAAATGCGTACATACATAGCATAAATGCCGTCGTTTAATGGGGACGGTTTTACTAACGTGTACCCTATATTTTTGTTTATGTTTTGCGCCTTAGATTTAGCATTATTACTATTATATTCTAATTATTATTAATTATTTTGATTATTCTATATTATGTTTAAGATTCTTATTATTAATTATTATTATTATTATTATTGTGTATATGGTATAAATTGTAAAAAGGAACATATTTACTATATCATATTCATTTTACGGGGTCACTCCCCCGAATGAACAAATTGTTTAAACTAAAATGAAGGAATAAATAAAATATTGACCAAATTAAGGGTGGAGTTCTTTTCTGCCAACCTCTTTCTTATTCATTCCTCCATTATATTATTTACAAGTATAAGATATATACCCACATCGGTAAATTATATGAGACCTTTCGAATCTATGTTTCTTTTAAGATTCGCAGATCATACATAGGTATTTATATTTTAACGACTATTATACTATATTTTTTTTTATATGTATGATACTAGTCTGTCAATTGATATATATATAAAAAATTTGTTCCCGATGCTTTTCTATGAACGTTATGAAAACTATTAAAATCGTCATTTTTTCGTCTTTGGCGTTATTTTTTTTTTCAAAATTATAACATACGAAAATAGACAAATATGAATAATGAATTTGTGTTCAATACCAAAAATGTATCAAAAATTAAAATGATTAAAAAAGTTTTTTCAGCGCAAACTGATAAACAGCAACTCCAACAATATATCAGAATGCAAATGTCGAAACAGCATTTCCAGTTAGAGACTGAAGAATATGATATAAAAAACAAACAATCAATCATCTATACTTGCCATCTAATACTTTCTTCTTTCTTTTTCTATTTATTCGTATTTTAAATAAATATTCTACATTTAATGAAATATCTTATGAATAATTTAAATATATATCTATCACTTATACATATTATTCGTTTTGAGAACATGTCATGTTGATATTTAATTAAAGACATATACATATAATTTATTGTGTATATTATATATATTTATAATTATATTTTATTAGTTTTTAAGAATAAAATTTCAATTTTTAAAATAATATTTTATCTATCACAGTATATTATTTATAATATAAATGTAAAAAAAAAATAAATTGTTAAAATTATGATTTATTTTAGCTTGTTCCTAATTGCATTTAAACCCTGCCGAAAATTTTTGAGAATTTAAATTTTTGCAATTTAAAGTCCCGAATTTTTGAAAATTAAAATATTTTTATTAACAATGAAAATATTTTTGGAAATTTCGAATAATTTTTAGAATTTCTGTCCGCTACAATATATGATTCTATTCAATCTTAACGTGAAAGTATTATACTAATGTTTACATAAACATTTTATCAAAGTCAACAATACATTCTTTTGAAGATTAATTTTGTCCCTTTTCAATTATATATCGTTGAATTTATTCAAATTCATCATATCATGTTAATGAGTCATATTAATGATATGCGAAATATGAGTATATATAAGAAACGATAAAAAACAATAACGCTTAGTTGAACTATATATGAGAAATTTTTAAAAGATGATTAAGGACGAGATTATAAACTAGAGAGTGCTTTAGAACATATCACATGTTTATCCTTTTTATAAATACAAGCAGATATATAAATTTGTATATAAACAGCATTCGGAGTACTAATTTGATTGACTTGTCCTTTTTCTATTGTACATTTTGGTTGTGGATAAATTTGAATTACAATATCACTAAAATTTTAATTTTTGTATCTTTAATTATATCAGGATATTTGAAAAACATGTTTCGACATTTCGTGGTGATAACGACACTCGTCGTACTTAACGTTTCGTTTCGAAGGTAAGCATGTATAAACGTCGATTTGTGGTAAATATTTCAACGACAACTAGGAAAAATTTCTAAAATGTACTTGTATATAATTTGTACGTCAGAATAAAATGGACAAGAAAACTGAGAATATCTTTACAAATAGAGAAATATCGCGTGCAAATTCTTCGAATATACAATACTCCATTATTTCTAAAGATATATTTAAGGTTTCCTTCGATTTGTAAATTTTTGTAATTTAAAATCGAATCATACGATGTTTGATTTCTTGAATGATAAGCATACATACATACTTTGATGCCTACAGTCTGACGTTCAATAAATAACTATAAAATTAGCAATTGTTCTTTTAGATGACATAAAAACAGAGAAATTGGCATTTAAAGTAACTAATCATTATTTGATGCGAAATTGATAAATATAGATAGCATTTATTTCTTAATACTAACTCGTTGAGGCTTTAATAATTTTCAAAAAATAAGAATAATTTGCAGATGATTAATTAATTTGTATATATCTTATTATGCGATATTTATATATTGACATATATATGACACATACATATGTCAATATGTGTATGTAAAATATAATATGGAATTTTATTTATATTGTTTCAAGAATTCTTTTGCATAAAGTAAACTCCCGGCAAAGAGCGATTGATATAAATTTTGATCGACTGACTCGTGCAGCTCATATTGCAAGACAACCTCTGTTTAGTGATGGGGATATTGCATACTATGGTAATATTACAATTGGAACTCCACCACAAGTGTTTAATGTACTTATAGATACTGGTTCCCCAGATCTCTGGGTCCCATCCATAATCTGTGCTTTCAAATTAAACAATCGTGCTTGCAGTAAGTATACTATAACATCGTTATATCTTTAATATTCCATTATTTGCAAAATATTTATATTTAATAATATTATTACATATATAAAAATAATTATATTGTTTTTTTTTTATTTTAATGGTTGACGTAGAACGGTAAAAATATAGAATAGAGACAATGTAGAATTGTGTCCTTTCTATCTATATTTCAAATAAAATTTTTTGAACAATTTAAAATATAAAAGTTTTAATGCTTAAAAAGTTAAATTATTGAGCAGATAAATGATTTTTACATAATTTTATAAATCATGTATTAAAAAATATAAATATTTATATATTTGATAATTTAAACTATTGTAATTATACATATATCATTGATATTGATACAGAAAAATTTTTTCTAAAATTTGTAATATATTAACTGATTTACTTTTACGTATTATATTTTACACAGTGACCCATAATACTTATGATAGCAGAAAATCCAGCACATATAGATCAGATGGTAGATATGTCGGAATTCGATACGGTAATGGCGCTGTTGGCGGACATTTATCAACTGATGTAGTGAATGTGGGTCGACATCAAGCAATAGTTCTATTTAATTTAAATTATTAATTATAAAAGTGTTCTAAAGAAACACATCACTTTTTGTTTTATAGATTGCAGGCATTGATATTCAAAATCAAACATTCTTGGAAGTAAAAGAGCAGCACGGAAAATCCTTCGAATATGCAAAATACGACGGAATTTTGGGACTGAGTTATCCAATATTATCTGCTGCAGGAGTGATTCCACTTTTTTCCAACATGATTAACCAACAGCTAGTGAAGAATCCAATTTTTAGTTTCTATATTGAACAGCACGTATATTTCTGTGTACATTACGCATGTCTAAAAAATATGTTTTCTCTTAAATAGTTTTCTTCTCATATTCAACATTTGTCTTTTCACATTAAACAATGTATAATCTATACAGAAATCCTAATGTCCCATGGGATGGTGAACTGATATTGGGAGGCTCCGATAACAGATTATATTTAGGCGATTTTACGTATGTTGATGTTAGCAAAAAAGGATATTGGCAATTTACTTTGGATAAGTACGTTATTATTTTTTAAATTGCACGTACGTCAGCTACAAATTATATGCCAGATAAATATTAATGCTATTCCACTATAGGATTAAAATAAAAGATAAGGTTTTATGCGAAAATAGCTGTCAAGCCATTGTCGACACGGGTACTTCTCTGATAATTGGACCATCAACAGATGTCACAATTATTAATAGAC
Organism: Acromyrmex echinatior; assembly: GCF_024713525.1. Lineage (NCBI taxonomy): Eukaryota > Metazoa > Arthropoda > Insecta > Hymenoptera > Formicidae > Acromyrmex > Acromyrmex echinatior. Next base: position 15,296,333 of record NC_141852.1, on the reverse strand, counting down.
TGATAGGAGCTGATCATTATAATTTTACGAGAGGAATATTTGTAAATAGTGACACTTATCACAACAACAGTTCTCTTTCAATATTAAATAAATTTAATAGATTATTGAAATATATTAATAGAAATTTGATATATTATTGGTTACACTAACACAATTTATTAATACTATTTATTAATACTTTTGTTTAAAGGTGAACTGCAACAAGATTTATAATTTGCCCAATATCGATTTCATCGTAGGTGGCTTTAGAAAACTCAGACTCTTTAGTGAAGATTATATTATTAAGGTAAATATCTTCAAATGTGTGACGGTTTAAATTTTCTTAGAATCGAAATGTCATGCCATATTTGATTCGTTATAGGAAATATATAACGATGAGATGGTGTGTATGAGCGCTTTCGTGAGTGATTATCAGGATGAGAGCAATCCAATGTGGACTTTGGGCGATGTATTTTTACGTCGGTATTATACCGAGTTCGACATGATGCATGACCGGATAGGATTTGCCTGTGCAATTTAATGTATAATAAGAAATTCGTTTCTCTTCACACATTTTTATAGATAAATGTTGGAAGATCTAACACAATAGTAGGCGAATTATTAAGATAAAGTTTATCGAACAATAATTTTTATTACTTTATGAATTTTTGTGATTGTCTATGCAGTTCTTAGATATGTACATGATATTTACGAAAATCACAATAGAAATGTATATATAATATTATTTTTATTAATGATTTAGTACAATCTATTTGTTTAGCATAATATTGTGTTATGACATGATATTATGAATATATCGGAGTCTATTAAAATAAAGTATACATTCCTGTCATATATTGTAAGTATGTTGATTTCATACATCGACCCTTCAATTTTATTTAAATATGATAATTCAAAAAATATTATTTCATACATCATAAACATTTGTCTTTTATATAAGTATCATTTTTAATATTTTTATTATAAATATTATAAATTTGCATTTAAACGTATTTTAAAAATTTACAAGGAACTATAATATTACAGATAGTGCTGTATAAAATACGACGAAAAAAGATAATCGGACCGATATAAGAACTAGAATTTTTCAACACTAAAAACTACTTGCTTTTAAGTTACAGAAATTAATCATAATACAATATCAATGCACAATAATAATGTCTAATTCAATAATAAAAAAAAATGATTAGAACAGTAATTTATAATAGTTATAAGTATTCTGCGGATTGTGTCATTTATACAACATTTCTCATTTTTCTCGCAAGAATCGATTTATAAAGAAATTTAGCATATTAATAGTATAATGACTAAACTTTACCGGATGTATGATTATGTCAACTTGATCTTAGATTTAATAATATTTTGATCCTTAATCTTATAATATAATTAGTATCCCTTATATAAGCAATGTTTGTTGAATTCTTAATGAATTCCTTACGTGATCTCTGCGTAGCGCGATACCATTACGGAATTTAGCATTCGTTTTAATTGATCCGGTTTCATCTTTATTATGATTAATTGAATTTTATAGTCCTTAAAAGTGACCGCTTTATCGAAAACCAGATTTTTTTATTTATTTTTGTTATATTTTGTTTATTTTTAAAGAAAATACAGTATTTATCGTATAAATTCTTTGGATTTCATAATAATACAGATTTTTTTACACAAGTAATATTATAGACTTTTCTACTCTTGTACATTTGTTAATTAACTTATAATTGCTTATTGGCTTATAATTAATTTTAAAGTCTATTTTTAAATTTATTAAACACATACCTTTTGGACGTATCTTATAATGCGAAAACAGAGTTCTAATTAAATGTTAATTATGAGTACATGTTTATGACTATGTGCAGTTATGTGTAATTACAATAATGTACTTTAAGTCAGCATAATAATTTAAGATGCTTTTATATAATTTATGTAATATAAAGTAACAAGCAAAAATATAAAATTCCATTTTGTTTTAAGACAATCAAAAATTAATATGTTTACAATGTGCTTTATCAAATGGAACGAAAGTATCCTTTTCATATTATATCACCGTTTGCATAAGTTATGATATCAAGGAAAACAGTACATACTTTCGAAGATTAATATTTCGTTTGTTTTTAATCATTAAATTTATTAAAATAAATTGAATAAATAATCATTGAATTTATTAAAATACATAATCATACTAATATTATATGTATAATCGAAATATGTACGAAAAGAATTTTTCAAAAAATTAATTAGAAATTAGATTAATGAAAAGAACTATTATAATCGCTTTTAGAACGCTTTGCGCCTTTTTTTGTCCTTCTCACACTTTTAAATAAAAACATGTACATATGTAAGTTCGTACCATGACGCTTTGCTTTTCATAGCGCCGTGTCTCCATACAAAGCAGCATCGCATATATACAATATATATAAGTGCTAATGATTGATTTTGTTTTCTGTGCGATTTGGCTGATTTGAGAAGAAGTTACAATGCCTCTGAAATCTTAATTTTTCTAGCTTTAATCATCAGAGAATTTGGGAAATATGTTTCGTTTTTTTGTTGCAGTCGCAATATTTGTACTAATCGACGCGAAATTGTTAAGGTGAGCAAATGTAAATGTTCATTGGCAATAAATGTTACGATTATTAGCACAAATCTGTAGAAAAAATATACTTTGTCCGAATAAAATCAGTAGGTAAAGAAGTTTGAGGTTTGCATTTTTATCGTCTTTATCATACACATCTTTAATCACGAATGAAGCAATTTACATTTAAAAGACCTAAACTTTATTCTGATGTGTGAAATAAATTTAATTCTTGATAGCAATTATTTCTTAATATCAAAATATTGAAGCTGTAATAGATCTTAAAAATATACAATATTTGAAGATGATTTTTTCAAAATTTATATGTATGTTATTTATACGTATATTGTATGATTTATATGTATATGCGTATTATTCGCTAAGTGGTACGTATTATATGTATAGGTATACGTATAATATAAATTAAATTTTCTTTATTGCTTTTTAAGAATTCCATTGAACAAGACACATTCTATTCAAAAATCTTTGAGAGGGTCTGACATCCACAGGTCGACAGGTTACTTTGACTCCGAATATTGGCATTGTAAGGCAACCTCTGTTTAATGATTATAATTCTGTGTACTATGTCATTATCTCAATTGGAACTCCACCGCAGAAGTTTAAAGTACAAATTAACACTGATTCCTCAGATCTCTGGGTACCATCCAAAAAATATCGTCTTAGTTGCTGTAAGTTATGGTTGTGTTTCAAAATTAACCGAAAAAAACCATTGAAAAATTATAATGTAGATTTTCAGTACTATACTAGCAGTGAATTTTTAAATACAGTCTGTATCATATAATCGCTATTTCTTTGATATTCTATTGTTTAAAATGCTTATTAGTATCATTATTAAAATTGACAATCAAAATGTGATTTGTGATATTATTTCCAGATTTAATTTATGATTACACTTTAAATTCGGCAAACCAAATTAGAGTGTAGTTTATAGAATTTAAAATTGTTTTCAGAAATTTTACATATGTATAAAGCATTATTTAGCACCAAATTCATTTTAACCATTTTGAAAACTAGAATATTTCTTTTAATTTGATTTATTCTTTGGTTGAAATTTCACTTATAATCATTTTATTATTTATACAAATATATTTGTATTTAATATTCTTATTGCACATATGAAAATAATTTTAATTGTTTTTTTACTTTAATAATTATTAAGTATGATTCCAGAGAATTATATCTTTCTATTCACATTTCACGTGAAATTTTTTTAAACGGTTTGAAGTTTGAAAGTTCTAAGACTTTAAAAATAAAAATCATTAAATAGACAAATATTATGGTAGTATATATGTTCAAAATCAAGCGGTTTATTGTGTTTATTTTTTTGTTTGTTTATTTTATTTCATACTTATTTTGAAAATATGATTTTTGATAGATCTACAATGCAGCTCATGTATTAAAGTAAAAAATATAAGTATTAATATATTTGATGATTTAAAATATTATTAATTTACATACAGTATAATGAAAAGAATTTCATTTCTAGAATATTTAATAATAACTGATTTATTTTTACGTGCTATTTTTTTACAGCATCACATAATAGATATGACAATAAAAAATCCAGCACATACATACCAAATAATATTCCGTTTAATATTCCATACATCAGAGATAATGTATATAGATACTTATCTACTGATATAGTGAATGTGAGTAATAATCAGGCAAGTCTTATTCCATTTCAGTTATATTTTATAAAAATTTTCTAAAAAAAACATTAACTTTGCAATTTGCTGGCCTTGATGTTCAATATCAAACATTTGGAGAAGCAATAAGCAAATTTGGATTCAATTTTGCTCGTTCGAAATTCGATGGTATCTTAGGAATGGGTTACCTCGAAATATCTTCCGAAGGAATGACCCCCGTTTTTATAAACATGATAGAACAAGGCCTGGTAGAGCTACCAATTTTTAGTATCTATATAAATCGGTATGTGTCTAACAATATTTTTAAATAGTTTGTCTTTTCTCCTATATAAAATTTGTCTTTCCATGTATTAAAAAAATATTATCTTTCTATATTAAAAAATATATAATCAATACAGAAATCCCTTGTACGCGGTAAGCAGTGAATTGATATTGGGTGGTTCAAATTCTGCTCGTTATGAAGGCGAATTTACATATGTTAATGTTACCCGTAAAGGATACTGGCAATTTACCATGAACAAGTACGTGATTATTTTCTAAATTATGCGTATGTCGATTTATAGATTACATTGGACAATAAAATTTAATTTTTTCTTTTTATCGTGAATATGAACAGAAATTTCGAATTTTTTGTCAGTTAAACACGAATCAGTTTGTTTAACACCTTTTTGATGCCATTTTTTTTAATTATGACGTAATAGTCAAGTTTGAACAACAAATTCATATTTAATAGACAAAAATATATCGAAAATGACTATTTTATTATTATTATTGTATTGCAAGATGGCATTGGATATCTGATTATTATAATATTTACAATTATTTACAAGATAGATTATTAATACTTACAATTAATATATTATGAAAAACCAAAGCTAATATTCAATTCAATTTGACATATTCGTACCACCACAAAATTATTAGGTGTTGGAATTAATTCGTAGCGTTTTACAAGTGATGGGAAGTACTTTCATTAATGTATTTTTTAATGCTCATGTGAAATAAATAACATTCTTTCATTAAAAACGCTACGAATTAATTCCAACACCTAATATAATAATAAGAATTGGCTGTTTTAATACAATCATTAGGATACATCTTCATTGTTTCCTAATTATATACCATCTAATTAATGCTATCGTAATGTAGGGTTCAAATAGGAGATAGCACCGTATGCGCGAATGGTTGTTAAGCTGTCATCGATACGGGCACCTCCGATCTAATAGAACTATCATGGGATATCGCTATTATTAACGAACTGATCGGAGTTATTGCTTCTAACGACGAAATAATTGTAAATAATAAATAACAACTGTTCGCAATAGCAATTCTTTTTCAACATTCTAAAATAAATTACTAAAATAAATAAATAAATGTTTGATATATTACTAATATGGATTATTAATTCTAAACTTTGTCAAAGGTGGACTGCGACCAGATTTCTAATTTGCCCAATGTTGATTTCGTCATAGGCGGTAAAATATTCAGTCTCATTAGTAAAGATTATATTTTTAAGATAAATATATATCAAATAACGGTTTAGAATAGAAATATTGTTATAAAATCATTTTTGATTGTTTTAAATTGTTTTATAATATTAGGTGTATTAGAAAGTTCCGTCCGTTTTTATGCAAAAAGTATGATTATATTTGAGAAACAAGATGAAAACGTACATCAATCAAAATATTATCCATCGTTAGCGATGACTTTTTCCCATCTTTCGGGTAGTAAGCGAATTCCGCGGCGAAAGAATGACTCATCTTTGGAGGCTACCCACTCAGAGACCCATTTTTCGATATCTTCATAAGAATTAAAGTGTTCCTCTGCAAGTGCGTGTGCCACTTTCGATCGAAACAAGTGATAGTCGGAAGGGGCACAGTCTGGTGAATAAGCCGTATGGGGTAGCATTTCCCAGCGAAGTGCTTCTAACATTTCCTTAACGAGTTTTGTGACGCGAGGTCGAGCGTTGTCGTGAAGCAAGATTACTTTATGCTGTCTCGTTTCATATTCTGGTCGTTTTTCTTGCAATGCTCGGCTCAAACGGATAATTTATTTTTGGTAGAGATCCCCTGTGACTGTTTGACCAGATTTCAACAGCTCATAGTACACTATACCCTGTTGATCCCACCAAATATAGAGCATTGTCTTCTTTCCGTGAATATTCCGCTTTGGCGTCGATGTCGATGGTTGACCTGGATCGCAAATGGTTTTTCGGCGTTTGGGATTATCGAAGTAGATCCACTTTTCATCACCAGTCACAATTCGGTGCAAAAATCTCTTTCTTTGTTGCCTAGCAAGCAGAATTTCGCAGGTGGTTTTTCGTCTTTTGTCCCTTGGCTTCAGTTCATATGGGATCCATTTTCCTTCCTTGTAGATCTTTCCTAAGGCTTTCAAACGATTGGAAATAACAGATTGAGTACAATTTAATGTTTCTGCAAGTTGTTTTTGCTTTTGACATGGGTTTTCATCCACCAATACCTGCAATTCTTCGTCTTCAAATGCTTTTGGCTGTCCAGAACGCTCTTTGTCCTCCACATAAAAATCACCACTTTTAAAGCGTCGAAACCATTCTCTGCATGTTTTATCGGAAGGAGCACTATCACCATAAACTTCTACAAGCATTCGATGAGCTTCAGCTGCAATTTTCTTCCATTTGAAGCAAAAGATTAACATTTCGCGCAAATGACGCTTATTTGGCTCAAATGTCGACATTTTCGATGCGGTAAAAAGCAATGTTATTGATGCAAACGTATATTTTTATATACTGAATTTTAATGACAGATGATAAAACTCAAAAATTAAGCTTGGTTTAGACATTAGAGTTATCAACAATTCTAGCTATAGTTACTCGTCGCTAGATGGACGGAACTTTCTAATAGAAAATATATTATGCTTGTTTAATTCATTACAGAATAAACAAAGTGAGATGGAATGCGTAAGCTTCTTTCAGAATAATTATGTAGAAAATCTGATATGGATTTTGGGCAATGTATTTCTTCGACGATACTATACCGAATTCGATATGGGACATCACAGAATGGGATTTGTCCCTGCAAAATAATTATCGATTGATTTTTCAAGATTATTTTTAAATGTTAGAAGATTTAAATGACATAGTAATAAGTGAATAATTAAGACAAATTTTTTTTAATAATGATTTCTATTCATAGCTTATTTTCCATTTATAACTTATTTATATATTTCAAACACATTTCCTAAACAACATTATTCTAAAATAAATAAAATATCTTATATGTATGACTTATATATTATCTATTTTTGATTTTGAGAATACATATTTGATTAAGGACATATATAATTATTATTCGTATTTTACATATTTATAATTATATTCTAGTGAGTTTTAATATTTTAATATTTATATAAACATAATGTTATTATATCTATTATAATCTTATTTATAATCTTATTTATAATGTAATTGTAAAAAAAAAATAATTTTTTTTAATTGAAATATTTATTTTACTTTGTTCCTAATTACATTTCAATATCTTGCCGATTATTAAAAATTTAAGTCTTTACAGCAAAAAAAATCTCAAATTCTTGGAAATGTAGAAAATTTTAAAAAATTTAAAATCATTTTTGACATTGAAAATGTTCTTGGAAATTTCGAAAATATGTAGAATTTTGAAATGGTTCATTGCAATGTATGATTATTCAAGCTTAAAGCGTTATAACATTGATTAAACTATCCTATCAAGGGAATAATATTCTTTCAAAGATTAATTTTGTCTTTTTAATCATTGAATTTATTTAAATTTGCCGAAACTCATTAATGAGTATATGTGAAATATGTGTATATGAAAAATATAATTTTTAAAAATATTATAGATTAAATTGAGCTATTAAGATTGCCTTTAGAACGTTTCGCGCATTCTATCATATTTTTCACTCTGTTATGAACGTTAAGAACGTACATACATAAGCTCATATAAACATTGTATCTTTTCTATAAACAATATTTATATTGGGAGTATTAATGATTGACCAAGTACGTCCTTTTTCAGTTGTGCGTTTTGACTGTGAAGAGAAAGAGAAATACAACTTTGCGCGAAAGAGAATTACAACGTTCCTAAAATCTTTTTGGTCTTACAGTTTTAATCATCAGGAAATTCGAAAAACATGTTCCGACTTTTCATATTGGTCGCAGCATTCGCCGTGCTGATCAACGCGGAATTGCGAAGGTGAGCTGAGCATATATAAACGAAGATTTGCGACTAATACTTCAACGATAATTAGAACAAATTTATGAAAAAATGTACTTTATATGTCAGATAAAAAATGCTTGAGGTTTTCTTCGAGGCTTACACTTTTTCTTTATCATGGCTTAAATGAAATAAGCATCACGAATATAAAATAACTAAATCATGTGATAAATCACATATCATGTGATACATAAATTAATAAATAAAGATAGTATTTATTTATTGACACTAAATTATTGAGGCTTTATTAATTTTCAAAATTAGAAAGCGTTTGAAGATGACTCAATTTGTATATATTGTATAATATTCGTATACGTAAATAAAATATAATGAAATTTTCTTTATATTACTTCAAGAATTTCGTTATACAAGACAAACTCCATTCAAAGATTGATTGGCATCGATCGTCGACATCATCGTTTAGTTAGAAGTACTAGCGTTGTAAGGAAACATTTATTTAATGATGACAATATTTCATACTATGGCTTTATCACAATTGGAACTCCACCGCAGAAGTTTAAAGTACTTATCGATACTGGTTCCTCAGATTTCTGGATAGCGTCTTCAAACTGTGACAATACTGCTTACTGTGAATATATATTAACATCGCTATTTCTTCAATATTTTGTTTGTTATATATAACATTACATTTATATTTAACAATATTATTATTGCACATACGGAAATAATTTTTATTGCTTTTTCTATTTGAATTATTCACATCAAAATGATATAATTGACGTAAAGATTCAGAATAGGGACGACAGTGCAGATTTTTTCTATCGCTTGTACCTTTTCTATCTATAGTAAAGTTTAAAATAGTGAAAAGAAATCTAAAGATTTTAATGTTAAAAGTTTCAATATTATGAAAATTAAAATCAGCGAGCAGATAAATATGGAGCTAAGTTTCACAATTTATACAAGCGATTTATTTTATTTATAATATCATGCTTATTCTAAGAGTGCAAACGAAACTTTGTCACAAGTTACAAAAGTTTTAATGCAAAATATGTAAATATAAATATACTTAATGGTTTAACAATTGTTAATTATACGTATATTTAAATTAATTACAGAAAAATTAATGTCTAGAATTTTTAACTGATGTACTTTTACTTACTATTTTATATAGGGGCACATAATAGATATGAATATGAAAAATCAAGCACATACGTGAAAAATGATACTTCATTCAATATTTCATATAATAGTGGTACGGTATCCGGATACTTATCTATGGATGTAGTGAATGTGAGTATGTGAGTCATTATCAAGAATACAGTATTCTATGTAGTTTTAATAATAATTTATAAAAATTTCCTAAAAATTATTATATCGATTCCTTGTAGATTGCTGGCCTTAATATTCAAAATCAAACATTCGGGGAAGTAATAAGTCAATTGGGAACCGCCTTATTTTATGCAAAATTTGACGGTATCTTGGGAATGGGATACTCCGAAGGAGTAGTTGCCAAAGGAATGATTCCCGTTTTTAATAACATGATTAAACAAGGCCTGGTGGAGCCAGTTTTTAGTTTTTATATAAATCGGCATGTATTATTTTTTATGCACTACGAGTGTTTAAAAATATTTTTTATTTAAATAGTTTGTCTTCTTATATTATAAAATTTGTTTTCCATATTAAAAAATAAATATAATCTGTACAGAAATTCTGTGTCCGAATTTGCTGGTGAACTGATATTGGGTGGCTCCGATCCCAATCATTATTTAGGCGAGCTTACATACGTTAATGTTACTCATAAAGGATACTGGCAAATTACGATGGATAAGTAGATATCTATTTTCTATATTACACGTGTGTATCAATCATAAATTATATATAATTGTTAATGCAATTGCACTTTAGGATTCAAATAGGACATAACAGTTTATGCTCGAATAGCTGTGAAGCTATCGTCGACACGGGCACTACTATGCTAATTGGATCAAGATTAGATATTGAAATTATTAACGAACTGATCGGAGCTACTTATATTAACGACGAAATAATTGTAAATAATGATACTTTTCGTAATGGCTCTCTTTCATCATTAAATAAATTACTGAAATATATTAGGTGTAATAAAAAGAAATCACGCGTAGACGAGATATAGATTACTAAAGCCATCTATTGGAAAAATAATGGATTTCTTTTTACTACACCTAATATTATTTATGAAATATTAGATGTATAACTTTGCTTCCGCCGTTTTCCTATAGATTGGCTTTAGCGGTAAGTGGTGAAATAAATAAATCATAGGTCATACAATAAACTTGGGCATCTGTCAACATATAATAAGATAATAGAAATATTAATCGATTTGTGTCTGCATCATAAAGTTATTCTCGATTGAAAATATCAGTCTACGAGTCAAATTCTCGTCATTTGTGGGAGGTTTTAATTTTCTGTTTCAATATGAAAAAATCTGCGGCTGAGACTCATCGAATGCTCTCAAATACTTATGGTGAGGCCGCTATTAGTGAAAGAATGTGTCGTGAGTGGTTTCAACACTTCAAGAACGGTGATTTTAACGTCGAAGACCGGCATAGCGGTGGAAGAGAGGTTTTCGAAAATGCAGAATTGGAGGCATTACTTGATCAAGACTTGTGTCAAAATCAAGAAGAATTGACACGATTATTGGGAGTGACTCAACAAGCCATTTCAAAACGCCTCAAAGTCATGGGAATGATTCAGAAGCAAGGAAATTGGGTGCCATACGAGTTGAAGTCGAGAGATGTTGAACGGCGTCTGTTTGCTTGTGAACAGCTGCTTGAAAGGCAAAGACGGAAGGGATTTCTGCATCGCATTGTGACTGGGGACGAAAAATGGGTTCATTACGATAACCCCAAGTGCAGAAAATCATGGGGAGTTCCCGGCCATGCTTGCACGTCGACAGCCAAACCGAATATTCACGGCTCCAAATTCATGCTCTGTATTTGGGACCAGCTCGGCGTAGTGTATTATGAGCTGTTAAAACCGACTAAAATCACAGGCGATCAGTATCGAACGCAATGCGTTTGAGCCGAGCATTGAAAGACAAACAGCCGCAATACAACGAGAGACACGATAAAGTGATTTTGCGGCATGACAATGCTCGATCCCATGTTGCGAAAGTGGTCAAGACATACTTGGAAACGTTGAAATGGGAAGTCCTACTCCACCCGCCGTATTCTCCAGACGTTGCTCCCTCTGACTATCACTTGTTTCGATCAACGGCCTGGCTGACCAGCACTTCCGGTCTTATGAAGAAGTAAAAAATTGGATCGATTCGTGGATCGCTTCAAAAGATGACCAGTTTTTTCGACATGGGATTCGTACGCTGCCCGAAAGATGGGAGAAAGTAGTGGTCAGCGGACAATACTTTGAATCATAAATGTATAACCAGTTTTTTACAATAAAGCCTCGAATTTCGGAAAAAAAAACGGCGGAAGCAAAGTTGTGCAAATACCTAATATATAATATTAATAAATGTATGATATATTACTAATTACATTAATATAGTTTATTAACATTAAGCTTTATTTAAAGGTGGATTGCAATAGGATTCATTATTTACCCAATATTAGTTTCTTCATAGGTGGTAAATCATTCGAAGTCACTCATGCAGATTATATTTATGTCGTAAATAACATCAAATTACATTTTAAATTGTTTTAGAATAGAAATGGCTTGCTATATTTAATTTATTGTAGGGCACAGAGAATGGTACTACGAAATGTATGAGCGCTTTTGAGAGTCTAAATTTCGATGATGAGTATGTGGAATCAATATGGATTTTGGGAAGTGTATTTATACATCGATACTTTATCGAGTTCGACATGAAGAATGACCGGATCGGTTTCGCTTCTAAGAAGTAATAAGAAATTCTTTTTATATTATATCTTTTTACATGTTTTTGCACGCAAATGTTAGAATATTTATATGATCAAATTAATAATGAGCCAAAAATTAAGACAAATATTTTAGAATATTTTAGAATACTTTTATCTAAATGATGTACTTTTAAATAAATACGTATGTGATATTTTAAAAAATTAAAAAAAAATTTGTAATATTATTTTTATTAATAATTTAGCTTCTTGTCTTTCATATAAATACTTTTTTTAATAAATAAATATAATAGCGCTCGGATGTTTGCACCACAAAGCAATATGTTAATAACGACCAATAAATGAGCACAAAGAGATGTTTGATTAATAAATTATTTAATATGTGTCTTAAAAAATATAATATATATATTTCGACTCAGAGCCTTCATCAGTATAATAATCGTGAAGCCTTACATTTTGATGTATAAAACTATAATTGATAACTATAAAACTATAATCTGAATCGTAAAACCAGTCATATTCCATAAATCATCGGCTTCTTTGAATATACTTATAGCATATTCGCATCTTATACCAAATCCGCAATGCTTAAATATGTAAGATGTAATTAGATTAAATTTATAGATAATTAATCTATTTATCTGAAATTCGTATATACATATGTTGTATTTCATATTGTGTATTTTGTGAAACATACATACATATAGTATAATGGACTCTTTTTTTATGCTTTAAGTATTCCATTATACTTTATATCAAAAACGATTGACAAAAACGATTGATCGATAATATATGAAGTAATTGGCCTATAACTCTTTTGGATGTTAGTCAGATTGGTGAAGATATAAAGAAACCACTGTTCAATTTTTATAAAAGATATTACTATGATATTATCTCATTTGGAACTCTACCGCAGGAGTTTAACGTACTTTTTGATACTGGTTCTTCAAATTTTTTTATATCATTTTTATATCATAACTTGCGAAAATATTATATCTATGATTGATAACACTGCTTGCTGTAAGTAAATCATAACATCACATTTTCTTCGACATTTCATTACTTTTTTGTGTTCACATTTATATTATATTTATATTTCACATTAGTTATATGTATATATCACAGTCAAAGTATATACATTTTTGTAAATGTATATTCTTCCCAGCAACACGCTATGTCTCAATTTTGGACTTTTTATAATCCTAGACAATGTATACACATTCACATAAAATTTATTATAGTAAATGCATATATTGATTGTAGTAGAAAACAGTAGTTGTACACATTTGAATTGACGCTTTGATTGTAACATATACAAGCACATTTGTAATTAATAACATCACTATAAATAATAGTTATTAATAATTACACATATGAGAATTGCTTTCTTTTATTTTAATATAATTATAAATTTATATTAAGTAAAAATATAGAGTACAAACACGATCTACCATATTTCATGTACAATTTTTATGATAATTTAAATCTAATAATTTTAAAATTAAAATCACTGAGAAGGTAAATTATATTACAAAATTAAATTTTGACAATCACATGTGGTTTATTTTGTTTATTATACGTATATTCTAAAGGTACAAGTGATTGCATTTGATACATAAGATACAATTTATATGTATGTTTATATGTTATAGATTAATAAGTAAAAAAATAATAAATACATTTGATATTATAACGAATTGTTAATATATATCTTTAAATAAATAAAAAAAATTTACTTTTAGCATCTTTAATTAGCAATAACTAGTTTTCTTTTACTGTTTTGTACAGCATCATATAAAAAATATGATAATAAGAAATCCCATACATACGTAGAAATTAGAACTCACATCGAGCTTGATTACGTGGTTGATAGTCTAACCGGACACTTATTTGATGTAGTGAAAGTAAATTGCCATCAAGCAATAATTCAATTTAGTTTCAATTAATTCAATTATAATTTACAAAAATTTTTTGAAGGAACATATCGATTTTTTTGTAGACTGTTGGCATTAGTGTTCTAAATCAAATATTCACAGAAGCGATAGAGATGGATTCAGCTTTTTCTATTCTGAAATTCGATGGAATTTTAGGAATGGGTTATCCCGCAATATCTATAAAACCCGTTTTCACAACATGATTGAACAAGGCCTAGTGTTGGCATCTGTTTTTAGTTTTTATTTAAATTAGCATGTACGTGTCTTTCTTCTACGCATGTTTAAAAATACTTTTTACTTAAAGACGTTTAAAATATGTTAAAAATAAGTTTGTCTTACTATATAACAAAATTTTTGTCTTTTTAATATGGAGAAACAATATTGTTTAATATTAAAAAATATAGAAAATTTCCTAATAAATTGATATGGGGTGATTCCGATCCCGCTTATTATCATGGCACATTAACGTATGTCAATATAACCATGAAAGGATACTGGCAATTTACTATGGATCAGTAATCATTTTTAAATTACATACATATATGAGCTACAAATTATATACCAGTTAATTGTTAATGCTGTAGGATTATAATGAATTATGATACAACTTTATGTGTGGCTGTGAAGCTATCGTTCACACTGATTCCTGGGATATCCAGCATCAGAAATCGCAGTTATTAACAAACAGAACATTTTATCGTGGTGAATAAACAATTGTAATTAGATGATTTTTGCAATAGCAGCTCTTTTTTAATAATATTAAATAAATTATTGGAATATACAATAATAAATGCTGGATTTATTACTGATTACAAAAGTATAGATTATTAACACTAATCTTTGTTTAAAGGTGGACTATAACGACATTCATAATTTGCCCCACATATATTTCGTCCTAGATGGTCAAATATTTTATTTTCTGGTGAAGATTATATCAACGTGAAAACAGTAAAATAAAGCCAAATAAAGTTTTAAGGCTTATAATCCTTTATAAAAAAAATTTCAGATTAATAATGTTGGAAGCGACAAACTACAAGAAATTTCTTGCAAAATGTATTAAATTATACGCATTTCTGAAGATAATAATTTTTGCAGTTAATGAAAAAACTTGATAAAATATTTTCTTGACAAAATACAAAAACTTTTCTTTCATTTTAAAATAAAAAATTATATTTCTCTTAGTTCGGCAGCTGTCATATATCTTATTTCGTTTTCTGATTATAATTCCACTTCAATTATTTCAATAATGGTTATTTATGTTACTGGAACACATAAAAAGTTTTAAGTATATTTTACAAATGATAGATTACAATGTATAATAAAAAAATACAATTTAATATAATTTGTGTTTCTTTAAATATTTTTCTCGCTTCTGATGTCATAATCTAAAATAGTAATGAATAGCAAAAAGTTAAATCGGTTTAGAATAGAAACATCATACCATATTCACTTTGTTATAGCTCGATGAGAATAGTATGTTATGTACAAGCGTCTTCATGAATTCGAAGAAAGAGAATATTTGGGTTTCGGGCGTTCCGTTTTTAATTAGATTTGAGTTCGACATGGGAAACGACCGAATGAGATTTGCGCATGCAAAATAAGTATTGTTTTCTCAAGAGATTGCTTTAAATGCTAGAAGATTTATTAAATGATAAGTAAATAATTAAGTCCCATAATCATCTTGGAATCTTTCTATAAAACATTGATCCAAGAATCTCATGCTTATTGTACTTTTTATTCAGGATTACTCAAATGTTAATTATGTTCTTAGATAAATGCATAATATATTTTAAAAAATTAAAATGAACATGTAAACGACATTATTGTTATCAATTTATTACTTTATATAGCTCATTATTTCAGCATAATATTGCATTGTCACACGAATTATAAATATAATTTGATCTGTTATTTTCAATATTTTTCTTTTTTTTTAATAAAATATAAAAATATGTAGGTGTACAAATAAGTTTTAAAGCGTTTTTAATGAAATTTAATATTTATTTATTTAGAAACGAAAACACACTTAATTATCAAAATAATCTTCATCATTATCTATGACCTTTAGCCATCTTTCGGGCAGCTTGCGAATTCCAGAAGCGAAGAAGGTTTCGTCTTTCGATGCGATAAAATTATCCACCCATTTTCGCACTTCTTCAAATGCTCGAAAGTGTACACCGAACAAGGCATTTTGCATTGACCGGAATAAATGATAATCAGAAGGGGCTATGTCTGGGCTATACGCCGAGTACGTCAGAACTTCCCAACCAAGAGCTAGCAACGTTTCTTTTATAGGTTTACCAACATGAGGCCTAGCGTTGTCATGAAGCAATTTCACAGGACGTTTTCCTTTGCCAGTAAATGGACGATTTCGTCCGATTTATTGATTTAAACGGATCAATTGTTGCAAGTTCGTTTTGTGTTTGACATGAGTTTTGATCGATTAATGCTTGCAATTCATTGTTTGTAACCTTCTGAGGAGCACCACTACGTTCTCTATCGCTAACATCAAAATCATCCTCTTTAAATCGCCTAAACCAAAACTCACATGTACTTTTGGATACAACATTGATTCCAAGAACAGAACAAATTGATTCACATGCTTTAGCAGCGCTTTTTCCTTGATGAAATTCGTATCGAATGAATGTCGAATAAATTGCTTGTCGCTCGCCATTTTAAAACCATTTAATTTTGAGGTTAAGTTTCCAATTTTGTGAAGTCAATTATGTTTTTTAATAGTACACATTAAGCGCCACTACATATCAAAAGAGCGCGAAAATATTTGAATTCTAAGTTTAAATTATACATTACACAAAAAACGCTTTAAAACTTATTTGTATACCTATATGTATTTTCTTCATGCCATCTCTGCATTTGTAAACTTATTTAAAGCAATAAACTGTTTTAAGTCATAGTTAATGTTATAGATTACATCTTATGTTTTCAGGAAATGTTTTCAGGATAATTTTAATATAATAATAATATATTTACAAAATATAATTTTGTGCATTTAAATAATTTTAAAAAATTATAAATTGTTTTTGAATAAGTTATTTAAACTGCAATAAAATAATAAATGTAAAATATATTGATCATGGTAAGAGAGCCGGATTTCTGCGGACACTTCACTATCATTTATCTCTTCATTATCCAAATTTGTAAGTGCATAAAATATGTACCTATCGATTTGACGTCATTTAAAAAAAAATTTTATTTTACATGTTCGATCTATACGCACTTGCATATGTCGCATATATATTTGCATTCGAATTATTTCTTTTTTCTTTACTTCCTTTTAAATATCGACAATTATTTCAATTATTCATTTTTTTCCACACTTTTAATTAACTAGTTAATTGAGTTGAATTTGAAAAACTATTATAGTTTCTTAATCTCTTTCTCTTTCATCAGATGTCTCATCGCCCAGTGAGAATAATAAAAAATTTATTATACAAAAATATAGATCGTAATACTTAACCGCATCAAATTAATAAATTAAAAAAAAATGTCGAGTTAGATTTATAGGAATGATTCACTGACATCAGCTAGATGACATCAGTTAAAATATGCATTTCAAAGGTGATAGCGACATTAATAGCTTTCAATAATCATAACTTAATTTTAATCAGATTCAGCAATGCTGAAAATCTTTATAAGAACTAACTTCATCGCGCGAGATAGATGAAAAACAACTTTTTAAATAATTCAACTTCTGATAACATAAAAATAATTTTATAACATTATTATAAGATATTATAACATAATTATAATATAATATAACATTTCAGGAAGCCTTATTTAAAAATCAGATTCTACCATTTTCTTTGAAATTTTTGACATATAAATTAAAAAATATTTGTCTTAATCGTTCAAGAACTACAGTATTATAACGATTCTTTAATAATAAATTTTGATTTGTCCCGCTAACAAGGCAAAAAAAAATAAAATATCGATGTATAAAATTAAATGCTGAGGATGGCTAAAAATGATCTGAAACATTAAATTATGTAATTATATAAAACAAATATATAAAACAAATATATTGTTTTTAGATAAATTTTAATACATTGTATACCGCTCAATCGCTTTCACTATTTTCATTATTTGATATACTATTCTTTGGTAAACTAACAAGATGAAAATAATACATAAATTTAAAATTAATAATTTTTTTTCGATGTATCTAAAACATTGAATCGCGAAATGTATAAGAAGTATGCTTAAACGCAAAATGATTTTTTAAAAGTTTTAGAGATTAGTTAATAAAAGGAACCAAAATCATTTTCAAAAAGCTCTGCCGGTTTAGTTGTCCTTTTTATCATTCACTCTTAAACACAGTTATGTATATAAGCCCGTATGTATATAAACAGCATTGGGAACGTTAATGATTGACTCTTGTATTCTGTTATGTGATCTATGTATGAACTGATTTGAAGAGGAGTTACAACGCTTCTAAAACGTTCTTGATACTTGATACGTAGTTCTAATTGCTTCGAGAAACATGTTTCGATCTTTAGTGTTAATCGTGGCACTCATCGAATTGATCAATTCGGCATTGTTAAGGTGAGATAGTGAAAATGTTGATTCGTGACAAATATTTCAACGATAATTAGAACAAAACTGTTGAAAAATGTTTTTGGATGTAATCTTTTGAAAAAAGCTTTTGAGTATTTAAAGATCGGAATTTTATTATCTTTATGTCTTAGGTGAGATGAACATCATGGAAACTGAAATTCGCATTTAAAATATGTAAACATTATTTAAATGCGTAAATAGATTAAAGTTAATTGCATTAATTACTTAGTACTGATGTTGAGACATAAATAATATTTAAATATGAGAGGAAATTAAATTAAAAATTAAATTATTTTGTTCGAAATTCGAATGTTGTGCGATCTTTGTGGAATTATGAAATGTATAGGTGTGTGTGTGTGTGTGTGTGTGTGTGTGTGTGTATGTGTGTACACAATATGTAATATAATGGTATCTTTTGTGTTATATTTCACAATTACACGAAGATATAAATATGGTACAACATATGAATTTCGGATAAATTAATTAATTATTTAAAATTTAATTTCTTCTTATTTTTGGATTATTTATGCTTCAACATTTCCGTTTCCATGATACTTTATCTCACTTAAGACATACGTATACGTACATATATATATATATATATATATATATATATATATATATATATATATATGTAACATAATGGATTTCTTATGTGTTTCTTCAAGAATTCCATTATATAGGACAAACTATATTCGAAAATGGATTTCCATTAAAGGTCGACGATATGATTTGACTGATTTACCAAAGGCACGACTGTTTTATTTATATGATAAACAATACTATGGCATTATCTCAGTTGGAACCCCACCGCAAATATTTAACATTCATTTCGACACTGGTTCCTCTAATTTTTTTTACCATCCATCAACTGTTACACTGATAATATTCAATGCTGTATGTAAATCATAATGTAACATTTCTTCGATTATTTTATTTACTTTTACATTTATACTATTATACTTATATTTTATGTTATTTATATTTATACTTATATACGAGCATATTTATATTTAATAATATTACTATTACATATGTAGAAATGATATCAATTGCTTTTTTATTTTAATGACTGACTTTAAGTAAAAATTTAGGTTACAAATGTAATCTATATATTTCAAGTATAATTTTTCAAGTATAATTTTTATGATGTGATTTGAAATTTAATAATATAAAAATTAAAATAATTATGAAGGTAAATATTACGAAATTAAATTTTACAATCATATGTTGTTTATTTTATTTATCGTGCTAACTTTAAATGTATAAATGATTATCTTTGATATAATTCATATGTTAAAGCAAAGAAATAATAAATGTTCTCGTTCTTATAACGATTGTTAAAATATACATCTTTAAATTAATAAACAGAAATTTATTTTTAGCATATTTAACAACAACTGATTTTCTGTTATTATTTTATATAGCATCAGTTAGAAGATATAATAACAGTGAATCCTACACATACATGGAAATTGGTAATTATGTCAAATTTCGTTACGCGGTTGGTGGGCTAACTGGATATTTATCTAGTGATGTAGTGAATGTAGGTGGTCGTCAACAACAACCAATTCGATTTAATCTCAATTATAATTTATAAAAACTTTTTGAACTTACATATCACCGTTTTATAGATTGCTGGCGTTAATGTTCAAAATCAAATATTCACACAAGCGATAACACGGGATCTGACTTTTGCCTATCTGTCATACGATGGAATCTTAGGAATGGGTTACCCAGAGATATCTACAAAAGGAGTGCCTCCTGTTTTCACCACCATGATTGAACAAGGCCTAGTGTCGGCACCTGTTTTTAGTTTTTATCTGAATCGGCATGTACCTCTTTTTTATGTCTAAAAATATTCTTTCAACAGTTCGTTTTATTATAATACAAAATTATTTTTTTAATAAACAATATTTTAATATGAAAAAAAATAAAATTTGTACAGAAATTATTATTACGGTAGTGAACTGATATTGGGTGGTATCGATCCTCTTTATTCTAACACCGAGTTCACTTATGTTAATGTATCTCACAAAGGATACTGGCAATTTCCCATAGATAAGTACGTTATTATTTTTTAAACTACATATACATATAGCTAACGGATGATATAATTAATTGTTAATGCTGTAGGATAAAAATGAGACATATGGTTTTCTGTGACGATGGCTGTGAAGCTATCGCTCACACTGGCTTTTCGGGGCTATCTGGACCAGCATCAGAAATCGAATTTATTAACAACGAAGTTGATACATTAAGACGAGTTGGAATTTCTCATGATGGAGATATATTTGTAAATAAATGATAAATTTTCCAATGGCAGCTCTCTTTTAATGATACTGACTAAATTACTAAAATAAATTAATAAATGTCTGATTTGTTCTCATTGAAATATGGTTTATTAATACTAAGCTTTTTATTTATAATATTGGTTTTATTAATCTGGACTACTAGTAGGTATTAAATTTTGTTTAAAGGTGGACTGCCATGAGATTTCTAAATTGCCCAATGTTACTTTCTTTTTGAATAATAAACCATTCGTACTCACTGCAAAAGATTACATCAATACGAGAACGGTAAATATCATTAAATAAAGGTTTAAAATACCTAATAATTCACCATGAATCTTTAGATTAACTGTTTCAGAAGCGATAAAGTACATAAGAATTCTTACAAAATATATTAAATTGGATGTATATTCTTCAAGATAATATTTTTGCATTAAATAGAATACACTTGAAAAAGAATATACTGACTTTCTCGCAAATCATACAGTTAATTTTGTTTTCTGGGGTTATAATTCAATTCATAATTAATAATTTAATAATTGAATAATTTTATATTAATAATTTTTATAAGATTATTTATTGATTTTACTGTAACACGTAGAGAGGTTTGTGTATATTTTACAAATGTGTCGAATATGCAATATTGTTAAATTACATTTAGAAATGTATTTTAATGTAATATAGAATACTTTTTAAAATATTAGATGTAGTAAAAAGAAATTCATTATTTTTCCAATAGATGACTTTAGTTATCTGTATCACGCATAAACGAGATACAGATTACTTAAGCCATCTATTGAAAGAATAATGTATTTCTTTTTACTATACCTAATATATTTTCTCGCTTTTGATTTTTTAATATAAGATGGTAATGAATAGAGCTATAAATTATTTTGAAATGAATAATCAAACTATGTTCAATATGTTGTAGCTCTATATGAACAAGTACAACCGTACGTTATGTACAAGCTATTTCGTAAATTCCAAGGATTATTTTAGTTTAAATGATATTTGGATTTTGGGTATTCCATTTTTTAATCGGTTTTATACTGTGTTCGACATGGGGAACAACCGAGTGGGATTTGCGCATGCAAAATAAGTATTGTTTTCTCAAGAGATTATTTTAAATGCTAGAAGATTATAAGAAATAATGAGCGAATTATTTTGTCTTGCGAAGTCTTTTTTTAAATTTTTTTTTGGTTCTTAATTCTTATATTTATGACGTTGATATTTTTATTTGGAGTAATTTAAGCGTTAACTTCATTCTTGATACAAGCGTATAATTAATAAAATTATAATGAAGATTTGCTATCAACGATTAATATAACCCATTCTTCCAACATGTCATATTATCATGCAATATAAATATAATTTTGTTAATCTTAATATCTTTTTCATGTTTATTAAAATGTAAAAGTTATATGTATTTTTCAATGCGGACTCTGCGTTTGTAAACTTATCTAAAATCTAAAGCAATAAATTCGATTGTAATTAATGTTATCGAATATCTTACGTAGGAAATGATAATAATACATATTTTTTAAAATAATTTTGCTTTATTAAGATTATATATTATAACTAAATAATATGTTTAAACTTAAGGAATGAATAGAATATATTGACTATAAAAATTGCTATTTCTGTAGACAATTTTATTCATCTCTTCATTATCTCACTTATTTTATAAGTACATAAAATTTACTTACAAAATAAAATAAATTATTTATATCGGTGGGTTACATGATGATATAAATAATATTTCCGATATATATATCAACCACATTTGTAATATACGATCTTTCAAATACAATTTGGAAGTATTATAGTGTATATCTTTTATCTGCGTCACTTTCATATCGGTTTGATGATTTCTTTTTCTTTATTCTTATTTTTACATGTACATTCGGTAGTGTACAGCTCATAATTGCTTTCCAGTTGTTTTTTTTTTACTTATCGATTGTTCACTGTTATTTTCGGGTAATTCATTTTTTTCGCATTTACTTCTTTTAGATTTGTATAGTACCTTGTATAGTTTATCTTACATAATTTAAATTTTAAAGTTATATATTTTAATATATTATGCGAGACTCTTGAGTGAATATGAATTTATAGACTCAATTCTTTAGGTTATACCAAGGAATAAATTACTGTGGGCATTGTAATGTATAGATTTGGGTCATTACTGAATATTTTTTAAGAGAATAGTGTATTATAATAACCGATGTTAGGTTATATTATTATTGATCAAAACATTAATGGGCATAAAAAGTTCGATATTACGTGGTCATAACTTGGGCATTATTGGTACAAGACATTGATGTACAATGGTTTGATCAGAGGTTTGTCCTTTAGTTACATCGTTTTATTTTTCAAAATTCAATTTCTAATATCGTATTGTAGAATAAAATATATTCCACAATTATCGTTTCAACCAGTGATTTAACTGATTTGTGTTTGAAGGACTCTTCTATTTTTTCACTTGTTCCTTCGTTGGGGATCACATTTTATACCGATGAATAAGGTTGAATATTGATGAAAATAGCCCAATCGAGCCAAATCATTTAATTCTGTAATAATATTCGTCAAATTATATATGGTTTTTAGATACATTTTTGCGTATTGTTTAGGGTATTGATTTTCAATTGCTCTCATTATTCTAGTCCCAGGTTTCTGTGTCATTTATTGTATCATTTATTCTGTATCATTAATTGTAAGCTTATGCTATCAAGACAAAAGATGCATATTTTAAAGATTAATACGTGGATGATTTAAATATAAACGAGAATTTTTTCTTATTATTTATTGGAGAGAATAAAGATATAAAGAAACAAATTACCTCTATATAGTACTCTGCTACATAAATATATTTTTACCAGAGGATAAGCAATTTGGCGATCCCGTTTTCATTAAAAATAGTAGATTGTGTCTACAACTAAATGCGCAAGAATTCTTCTCCACTGGTACCGTTCACGAATCGTATTGTCCTCCCAATTCTTCTCTCAGTAGTAACAAACAAGTAATAATTGTATGGAAAGATTTGTCTCAATGGGAATATCATGTTTGAGCCGCTAAAATAATAGGGAGGATGCCCATTATTTTAAGGCAATAGGACAATGCCAGTATAGAGGAATTCGTGCGCAATTAGCTACAGACACAACCTACTACTTTTTATAAATAGGGGATCGCTAAACTGTCTATTCGCTGGAAAGAATATATCAAATTGCAGGGAACTATGTAGCAAAGTAGTTTGTTTTTTTCATATTTTTTTATATTTTATTCTCTTTCTTATCTATTAAATATTAAAAAAAGAAATTCTCGTTTATATTTGATCCACCCTCATTTTTATTAATCAAATTTATTTAAATACATTGAATCATGCGTAAATATGAGTGTGGACAAATGCGAACTGCATTTTTTTAAAAATTTATTTGAGACTTGTTTAACAAAAAGTACTAAAGTCACTTTTGGAATGTTTCGTCCGTTTCGTCCTTTTCGTCCCTTCCCAACATATAAATTCGTATATAAATGACATTAAGAACGCTAATTGACTTCATTATGGTTTGTTGTGCATCGTAATTATGAATTGATTTGAAAAGGAGTCCTAACATTTCTGAAATCTTCTTAGATTTAATCGTCAGAAAATTCGGGAAACATATTTCGATTGTTCCTTGCAGTTGCCGCACTCATCGTGCTGATCAATTCGTAATTGCACAGGTGAGCACGAGTAAAGGTTGAGTCACAATAAATACTTCAATCATAATTAATATAAAGTTATACTTTGTGTTAGAGTAATGTGATCAGATAAAAACATGCTCCAAACTTCTTTGAGACTTGCAATTTATTTTTCTTTACATCTTAAGTGAAATATGTGAACGGAAAAGTTCGAATCTAAAATATATAACGTTATTTGATAGGCAGGGTTTTGTTTGCTTACAAAACGATTGCCTAGCTTCAATTGCACACAGCATATTACACACACGACAATATTGTACACAGCGTATTGCATACACTACAGTATTGCACACATGATGCTATTGGTTTAGTTTACATCGTACACTTGAGACGCGTATTAACTAGTAATTTTCTATCAAATTATTTCAATTTTTATTGGAATGCATTTAATGATGTATCGAATTAGTACAATATTTTGTCTCAATCTATAAAAATTTTCTTAAAGACATAAATACATTTTGATAAGTTGTTGATTTTAATATTTTAAATCAAATATTCGAAAATCATTCTTTGCTGGGCAATTTTTCATAAAGAATGAAATATATAGACTGTATGTTTTTTAAAATTATGTATAATAAAAAAATGAGTATTAATTATAGAAAATATGTCATCTGAAAAAAAGCGAAAATTTAAAATTCTATTGTTTGTATGCTCAAAAAGTAAAGTTGAGATATTTTGTTTCTAAAATCAGGAATTTGTATGAGAAGCTCGTTTTTTTAATAGAACAGTATGTATTTATTGTATAAAATTGCTAATTAATGATTATAATTATTATTAATGTATGTTAATATTATATATCCCATAAAGGATATTGGCAATTTACTATTGACAAGTATGATATTATTTTCTAAATTATGGACACATCATTTGTGGATTATAAATAAAATAATTATTGATCATGTCGCTATAGGATTCAAATGGAAAATAAAACCTAATGTGCAAGTTTTGTCGAGCTAACTTCTGGCAATATAGAAATAATTTCCAGATAATTTCAAATCATTTTCAAAAAGCTCTGCCGATTTTGTTGTCCTTTTTATCATTCCTAAACACAGTTACGTATATAAGCGCGTAAACAGCATTGGGTACGCTAATGATTGACCTTTCTCTTGTATTCTGTTATATGATCTATGTATGAACTGATTTGAAGAGGAGTTACAACGCTTCTAAAACGTTCTTGATACTTGATACGTAGTTCTAATTACTTCGAGAAACATGTTTCGATCATTAGTATTAATCGTGGCACTCATCGAATTGATCAATTCGGCATTGTTAAGGTGAGATAGTGAAAATGTTGATTCGTGACAAATATTTCAACGATAATTAGAACAAAACTGTTGAAAAATGTTTTTGGATGTAATCTTTTGAAAAAAGCTTTTGAATATTTAAAGATCGGAATTTTATTATCTTTCTGTCTTAGATGAGATGAATATCATGGAAAGTGAAATTCGCATTTAAAATATGTAAACATTAAGATAGGAACAAGACCGTTTATATTAAATAACATTACAATCCAAAGCGCCACTACGGTCTAAGTATTAAGATGTTGAACTAATATATAATATATATTATTCAAACGAATAAATTAACCTCAGAAATAATAATTACGTATCGATATGGTTGTCGACATTAACGCAATTAATCTGAAATGTAATAATCCCCCCAAAAAGTTTATTACAGTGTTTTAAGATTAATTTGGGGAATTTTTGGGGGGATTATTACATTTCAGATTAATTGCGTTAATGTCGACAACCATATCGACACGTAATTATTATTTCTGAGGTTAATTTATTCGTTTGAATAATATATATTATATATTAGTTCAATATCTTAATACTTAGACCGTAGTGGCGCTTCGGATTGTAATGTTATGTAAACATTATTTAAATGCGTAAATAGATTAGAGTTAATTGCATTAATTACTTAGTACTGAAATGTTGAGACGTAAATAATATTTAAATGTAAGAGGAAATTAAATTAAAAATTAAATTATTTTGTTCGAAATTCGAATGTTGTGCGATCTTTGTGGAATTATGAAATGTATAGGTGTGTGTGTGTGTGTGTGTGTGTGTGTGTGTGTGTGTGTGTATGTGTGTACACAATATGTAATATAATGGTATCTTTTGTGTTATATTTCACAATTACACGAAGATATAAATATGGTACAACATATGAATTTCGGATAAATTAATTAATTATTTAAAATTTAATTTCTTCTTATTTTTGGATTATTTATGCTTCAACATTTCCGTTTCCATGATACTTTATCTCACTTAAGACATACGTATACGTACATATATATATATATATATATATATATATATATATATATATGTAACATAATGGATTTCTTATGTGTTTCTTCAAGAATTCCATTATATAGGACAAACTATATTCGAAAATGGATTTCCATTAAAGGTCGACGATATGATTTGACTGATTTACCAAAGGCACGACTGTTTTATTTATATGATAAACAATACTATGGCATTATCTCAGTTGGAACCCCACCGCAAATATTTAACATTCATTTCGACACTGGTTCCTCTAATTTTTTTTTACCATCCATCAACTGTTACACTGATAATATTCAATGCTGTATGTAAATCATAATGTAACATTTCTTCGATTATTTTATTTACTTTTACATTTATACTATTATACTTATATTTTATGTTATTTATATTTATACTTATATACAAGCACATTTATATTTAATAATATTACTATTACATATGTAGAAATGATATCAATTGCTTTTTTTTTTAATGACTAACTTTAAGTAAAAATATAGGGTACAAAGGTAAAACATATATATTTCAAGTATAATTTTTATGATGTGATTTGAAATTTAATAGTATGAAAATTAAAATAACTATGAAGGTTAATATTATGAAATTAAATGTTACAATTATATGTTGTTTATTTTATTTATCGTGATTACTTTAAACGTATAAATGATTATTATTGATATATAATTGATATAATTCATGTTAAAGGAAAGAAATAATAAATATTTCCGTTCTTATATAACGATTGTTAATATATATTAAATTAATAAACAGAAATTTATTTTTAGCAAATTTAACAACAACTAATTTTCTGTTATTATTTTTTATAGCATCAGTTAAAAGATATAATAGCAATGAATCCCACACATACATAGAAGTTGGTACTTATATTGGACTTCGTTACACGGTTGGTGAGCTGACTGGATATTTATCTACTGATGTAGTAAATGTAGGTTGTCATCAAACAAACAGTTCGATTTAATCTTAATTATAATTTATAAAAATTTTTTTGATGCATCACATAACACCATTTTATAGATTGCTGGCGTTAATGTTCAAAATCAAACCTTCACAGAAGCGGTAACACGGGATCTGACTTTTGCCTATCTGTCATACGATGGAATTTTAGGAATGGGTTACCCAGAGATATCTACAAAAGGAGTGCCTCCTGTTTTCACCACCATGATTGAACAAGGCCTAGTGTCGGCACCTGTTTT
Organism: Acromyrmex echinatior; assembly: GCF_024713525.1. Classification (NCBI taxonomy): domain Eukaryota; kingdom Metazoa; phylum Arthropoda; class Insecta; order Hymenoptera; family Formicidae; genus Acromyrmex; species Acromyrmex echinatior. The sequence goes on along the minus strand of NC_141852.1, from coordinate 15,268,001 downwards.
TAGTTTTTATCTGAATCGGCATGTACCTCTTTTTTATGTCTAAAAATATTCTTTCAACAGTTCGTTTTATTATAATACAAAATTATTTTTTTAATAAACAATATTTTAATATGAAAAAAAATAAAATTTGTACAGAAATTATTATTACGGTAGTGAACTGATATTGGGTGGTATCGATCCTCTTTATTCTAACACCGAGTTCACTTATGTTAATGTATCCCACAAAGGATACTGGCAATTTCCCATAGATAAGTACGTTATTATTTTTTAAACTACATATACATATAGCTAACGGATTATATAGCTAATTGTTAATGCTGTAGGATAAAAATGAGACATATGATTTTCTGTGAGGATGGCTGTGAAGCTATCGCCCACACTGGCTTTTCGGGATTATCTGGACCAGCCTCAGAAATCGAATTTATTAACAACGAAATTGATTCATTAAGACGAGTTGGAATTTCTCATGCAGGAGATCTATTTGTAAGTAGATAATAAATTTTCCAATGGCAGCTCTCTTTTAATGATACTGAATAAATTACTAAAATAAATTAATTAATGTCTGATTTGTTCCCGTTGACAATAATATGATTTATTAATATTAAGCTTTATTGTGATATTGGTTTTATTAATCTGGACTATTAGTAGGTATTAACTTTGTTTAAAGGTGGACTGCCGTCAGATTTCTAAATTGCCCAATGTTATTTTCTTCCTGAATAATAAACCATTAGTACTCACTCCAAAAGATTACATCAATACGAGAACGGTAAATATCATTAAATATCATTAAAATATCTAATAACTCACCACGAATCCTTAGAATGACAGTTTCAGAAGTGATAAAATACATAAAAACTCGTACAAAATATATTAAATTGGATATATTCTTCAAGATAATATTTTTACATTCAATATAATACACTTGAAAAAGAATATACTGACTTTCTCGCAAATCATACAGTTAATTTTGTTTTCTGAGGTTATAATTCAATTCATAATTAATAATTTAATTATAATGTTATTTACTGATTTTATTGTAACACATAGAGAAGTTTGCGTATATTTTACAAATATGTCGAATGCAATATTGTTTGATAAATTACATTTAGAAATACATTTTAATATAATATATAATATTTTTTAAAATATATTTTCTCGCTTTTGATTTTGTAATATAAGAATGTAATGAATAGACAAGAGCTATAAACTATTTTGAAATGAAATATCAAACCATGTTCAATATGTTGCAGCTCTATACGGACAAGTACAACCTTACGTTATGTACAAGCTATTTCGTAAATTCCAAGGAATATTTTGGTATAAATGATATTTGGATTTTGGGTATTCCATTTTTTAATCGGTTTTATACTGTGTTCGACATGGGGAACGACCGAGTGGGATTTGCGCATGCAAAATAAATATTGTTTTCTCAAGAGATTATTTTAAATGCTAGAAGATTATAGAAAATAATGAGCGAATTATTTTGTCTTGCAGTCTTTAGAATCTTTTTTTAAATTTTTTTTTTGGCTCTTATTTCTTATATTTATGGCGTATATATTTTTATTTGGAATTATTTAAGCGTTAACTTTATTCTTGATAAAAGCGTATAATTTATAAAATTACGATGAAGATTTGCTATCAATGATTATTATAACCCATTCTTCCAACATGTCATATTATCACGCAATATAAATATAATCCTGTTAATCTTAATATCTCTTTTAAGTTTATCAAAATGTGAAAGTTATATGTAGTTTTCAATGCGGACTCTGTATTTGTAAACTTATCTAAAATCTAAAGCAATAAATTCGATTGTAATTAATGTTATCGAATATCTTACGTAGGAAATGATAATAATACATATTTTTTAAAATAATTTTGCTTTATTAAGATTATATATTATAACTAAATAATTTGTTTAAACTTAAGGAATGAATAGAATATATTGACTATAAGAATTGCTATTTCTGTTGACATCTTATTCATCTCTTCATTTATTTTGTATGTACATAAAATTTACTTACAAAATAAAATAAATATTATTTATATCGGTGGGTTACACGATATAAATAATATTTATTCCCCCCCCCCCCCCGATCAACCACATTTGTATTATACCATCTTTCAAATACAATTTGGAAGTATTACAGTATATATTTTTTATCTGCGTCACTTTCATATCTATTTGATGATTTCTTTTTCTTTATTCTTATTTTTACATGTACATTCCGAAGTGTACAGCTCATAGTTGCTTTCCGATTGTTTTTTTTTTACTTATCGATTGTTCACTGTTATTTTCAGGTAATAATTCATTTTTTTCATATTTACTTCTTTTATATTTGTATAGTACCATTTATCTTACTACATAATTTATATTTTATGTTATATATTTTAATATATTATGCGAGACTCTTGAATGAGTTTGAATTTATAGTCTCAATTCTTTAGGTTATACCAAGGAATAAATTATTGTGGGCATTGTAATGTATTGATTTGGAGCATTACTTAACATTTTTTAAGAGAATTGTGTATTATAATAACCGATGTTAGGTTATATTATTATTGATCAAGACATTAATGAGCATAAAAAATTCGATATTACTAGGTCATAACTTGGGTATTACTTGTACATTATTGGTACTAGACATTGATGTACAATGGTTTGGTCAGCGGTTTGTCCTTTAGTTATACCGTTTTATTTTTCAAAATTCAATTTCTGATATTGTATTGTAGAATAAAATATATTCCACAATTATCGTTTCAACCAGCGATTTAATTGGTTTGTGTTTGAAGGATTCTTCTATTTTTTCACTTGTTTCTTCGTTGGGGAACACATTTTATACCGATGAATAAGGTTTAATATTGATGAAAATAATCCAATCGAGCCAAATCATTTAATTCTGTAATTATATTTGTCAAATTATATATGGTTTTTAGATACATTTTTGCGTATTGTTTAGGGATTGATTTTCAATTGCTCTCATTATTTTAATCCCAGGTTTCTGTATCATTTATTCTGTATCATTTATTGTAAGCTTATGCTATCAAGACAAAAGATGCATACTTTAAAGATTAATACGTCGATTAATACGATGATTTAAATATAAATGAGAATTTCTTCTTATTATTTATTGAAGAGAATAAAAATATAAAGAAACAAATTATCTTTCTATATAGTACTCTGTGCTACATAAATATATTTTTACCAGAGGATAAACAATTTGGCGATCCCGTTTTCATTAAAAATAGTAGGTTGTGTCTACAACTCATTGCGCAAGAATTCTTCTCCACTGGTACCGTTCACGAATCGTATTGTCCTCCCAATTCTTCTCTCAGTAGTAACAAACAAGTAATAATTGGAAAGATTTGTCTTAATGCGAATATCATGTTTGAGCCGCTAAAATAATGGGGAAGATTCTAGGACAATGCCAGTATAGAGAAATTCGTCCGCAATTAGCTGCAGACACAACCTACTACTTTTTATGAATAGGGGATCGCTAAACTGTCTATCCGTTGGAAAAAATATATCAAATTGCAGGGAACTATGTAGAAAAGTAATTTGTTTTTTTTTAAATATTTTTATTCTCTCTCTTATCTACTAAATGTTAAAAAAAGAAATTCTCCCTTATATTTGAGCCACCCTCATGTTTATTAATCAAATTTATTCTAATACATTGAGTCAGGCATGTATACAAAATATGAGTGTGGACAAATGGGAACTTCATTTTTTAAAAAGTTTATTAGAAGTTTGATTAACAAAAAGTACTGATGTCACTTTTGGAATGTTTCGCTCGTTTCGTCCTTTCCGTCTCTTCCCAACATATAAGTTCGTATATTAATGACATTAAGAACGCTAATTGACTTCATTCTGGTTTGTTGTACATCCTAATTGTGAATTGATTTAAAAAGGAGTTCTAACATCTCTGAAATCTTCTTAGATTTAATCCTCAGAAAGTTCGTGAAATATATTTCGATTGTTCCTTGTAGTTGCCACTCATCTTGCTCAATTCGGAATTGCACAGGTGAGCACGTGTAAAGGTTGAGTTTCAATAAATACTTCAACCATAATTAAAACAAAATTGTACTTTGTGTTAGAGTAATGTGGTCAGATAAAAAAATGCTTCAAATTTCTTTGAGACTTGCAATTTATTTTTCTTTACATCTTAAGTGAAATATGTGAACGGAAAAGTTCGCATTTTAAATATATAACGTTATTTTATGGGCAGGACTTCGTTTGCCTACAAAACGATTGCCTAGCTTTAGTTGCACACAGCATATTACACGACAATATTGTACACAGCGTATTGCACACATGACAGTATTGCACATGATGGTTGGTTTAGTTTACATCGTACACTTGATACTAACGTACACGTACTAACTAGTAATTTTCTATCAGATTATTTTAATTTTTATTAGGATGCATTTAAAGATGTATCGAATTAATACAATATTTTGTCTCAATTTATAAAAATTTCCTTAAAGATATAAATACATTTTTGTAGGTTATTGATTTTAATATTTTAAATAAAATATTCGAAAATCATTCTGTGCTGGGCAATTTATTCATAAAGAATAAAATACATAGATTGTATGTTTTTTAAAATTATGTATACTAAAAAAATGAGTATTAATTATAGAAAATATGTCAAAAAAAGCGAAAATTAAAATTCTATTGTTTGTATGCTCAAAAAATAAAGTTGAGAAATTTTGCTTCTACAATCAGGAATATATATACGAAGCTCGTTTTTTTAATAGAACATAATGTATTTATTGTATAAAATTGCTAATTAGTGTTTATAAATATTATTAATGTATGTTAATGTTCCCATAAAGGATATTGGCAATTTGTTATGGACAAGTATGATATTATTTTCTAAATTATGCGTACATCATTTGTGGATTATAAATGAGGTAATTATTAATATCGCTATATGGTTCAAGTGGAAAATAAAACCTAATGTGCAAGTGATTGTCGTGCTAACTTGTGGCAATATAGAAATAATTTCCAGATAATTATAATATTACATATTTCAGGAAGCCTTTTTTGATAATCAAATTCTACAATTTTTTTTTGAAATTTTTGATATTTAAATTAAAAAATATTCATTTTCATCGATTAAGGACTACAGTATTACAGCGATTTTTATAATAAATTCTCATTTGTCCCTCTTATATGTCAAAGAGTATATAAAATATCGATGAATGTATAAAATTAAATGCCGAAGATAAACTAAAAATGAACCGAAACATTAAATTTTGTAATTATTTAAATCAAATTATATATTTTTAGATAAATGTCAGCATATTATTTAAAGCGCTGACTCTCAATCTCTTTCATTATTTCAATTATTTGTTACAACACTATTCATTTGTAAATCTATCAAGCCAAATAACATGTAATTTTAAAATTACATCTCTTTCAGATTTATTTAAATACATCGAATCACGATAAATGCAAAGGTGAGAAATATGCTTAAATGAGAAATACGATTTTTAAAAGTTTATTAGGAACTGAAAATTTAGTTTAGACTGAAAAGAACCGAGATCGTTTTCAAAGCGCTCTGTTTATTTAATTGTTCTTCTTTTCACCCAATCCTAAACACAATCACATACATAAGGTCGTAAACAGCATTGGGAATGCTAATGAAAACTTATAAACTGACTTTTGTCTGACTGGCTCTTGTATTCTGTTGCGATCCGACTGTGAACTGGTTTGAAAAGGATTCGAGTTACAACACTTCTAAAACGATCTTGATACTTTATTCCTAGTTCTAATTGCTACGAAATTCGAGAAATATGTTTCGATCTTTTGTATTAATCATGATACTCATCGAGTTGATCAACTCTGAATTATTAAGGTGAGATAGTAAAAATGTTGATTCGTGACAAATATTTGAATGATAATTAGGACAAACATGTCTTAAGTAGAAACATGTCCTTGGGTGTAAGATAATGATATAATTTCATAATGAAAATAATCTTATGAAAAAGTTTAAGTATCGTTTTGAATCTCGCAGTTTATTATCTTTATGTCTTAAGTTAGATAAAACTATATATATATATTTTACAATTATACGAAGATATTATTACACGAAGATATAAATATCGTACAACATATGAATTTCGGATAAATTAATTAATCATTTTAAATTTAATTTCTTGTTATTTTTGGATATTATTTATGCTTTGACATTTCAGTTCTAAGTAATGAATGCAATATACTATAATTTATTTATTCACGTATTAAAATAATGTTTACGTATTTTAAGAGCTTATTTCAATTTCTATGATGCTTTATCTCACTTAAGGCATATACACACACACACACACACACACACACACACACACACACACACACACACACACGTAAATATGTAACATATTGAATTTCTTTTGTGTTTCTTCAAGAATTCCATTATATAAGAAAAATTGTATTCGAAAATCGATTACTGATAGTCGACGAGATGATTTACCTGATATTACAGAGGCACCACTGTTTAATTTATATGATAGGCAATATTATGGTATTATCTCGGTTGGAACCCCACAGCAGAGATTTAACATACTTTTCGACACTGGTGCCTCTAATTTTTTTGTACCATCCATCACCTGCGACAATGATAACATTGCTTGCTGTAAGTAAATCATAACATTTTCTTCGATATTCCATTATTTTATTTATTTTTACATTTATACTATTATACTTTATTATTATATTTTTATTATTATATTTTATATTTTATATTTTATTATTATATTTTATGTTATTTATACCTATATACAAGCATATATATATTTAATAATATTACTATCACATATAAAGAAATAATATCAATTGTTTTTTTATTTTTATGACTGACTTTAAATTATAATATAGGATACAAAGGTAATTTATATATTTCTAGTATAATTTTTATGATGTGATTTGAATGTTGACTGATTTTCTGTTATTATTTTATACAGCGTTACATAGAAAGTATAATAGCAATAATTCCCTCACGCACATAGAAGTTGGTACTTATATCGGACTTCATTACGCGGTTGGTGAGCTTACTGGATACTTATCTACTGATGTAATGAATGTAGGATGTCATCAAGCAAATAGTTCAATTTAATCTCAATTATAATTTATAAAGATTTTTTTAAAGAACTTGTGTGTGTTTTATAGATTGCTGGCGTTAGTATTCAAAATCAAACATTCACAGAAGCGGTAAGACCGGATCCGACTTTTACCTTTCTGGCATATGATGGAATATTAGGAATGGGTTATCCTGAGATGTCTACAAAAGGAGTGCCTCCCGTTTTCAACAGCATGATCGAACAAGGCCTAGTATCGGCACCTGTTTTTAGTTTTTATCTGAATCGGTACGTATCTTCTTATGTTTAAAAATATGATTTCATTTAAACGGTTCGTCTTCTTATATTAAAATTTTGTCTTTTTAATAAACAATATTTTTAATGTTGAAAAAAACATAATGGTTACAGAAATGATTACGGTAGTCAACTGATATTGGGTGGTTCTGATCCCACTTATTATAACACCGAATTCGTTTATGTTAATGTAACCAATAAAGGATACTGGCAATTTGCAATTGATAAGTGCGTAATTATTTTAAAAATTTTTCTACATACATATATATGTCAACAGATTATTTATATATAAGCTAATTGCTAATGCTGTAGGATAAAAATGGAACGTATGATTTTATGTGCGGATGGTTGTGAAGCTATCGCCCACACTGGTTTTCCGGGACTATCTGGACCAGCATCAGAAATCGAATTTATTAACAACAAATTTGATTTATTAAAACAAATTGGAATTTCTCATTACGGCGGAGAAATACTTGTAAGTAGATGATAAATTTTCCAATGGCAGTTCTATTTTAATGATACTAAATGAATTATCGAAATAAATTAATAAATGTCTGATTTGTTACCGTTAACAATATATGGTTATTAATATTAAGCTTTATTGTGTAATTGGTTTTATTAATCTGGATTACTAGTAGATATTAAACTTTGTTTAAAGGTGGATTGCCATCAAATTTCTAAATTGCCCAATGTTACTTTCTTCCTGAATGATAAACCATTCGTACTTACTGCAAATGATTACATCAATATGAGAATGGTAAATATCATTAAATAAAGGTTTAAAATTTCTGATCACTCACCACGAATCTTCAGATTGATGATGTCAAAAGCGATAAAATACATAGAAACTCTTGCAAAATTTATTAAATTTGACGCATTCTTTAAGATAATAATTTTTGTATTTAATAGAATACACTCATAAAAAGAAATATTCAGATATTAAATTTCTCGCAAATTATGTAGTTAATTTCATTTTCTTGTTATAATTCAATTTCAATTATAAGGTTATTTATTGATTTTATTGTAACACATAAAGAGATTAGGTATATTTTACAAATATGTCGACTGCAATGATGTTTTATTAAAACATACATTTTATTGTAATTTGCAATTCTTTTTTTATGTATTTTCTTGGATTTTGATGTCGCAATGTAAGATGATAATGAATATACGAGAGCTGTAAATTGTTTTAAAATAAAACATCATGTTCAATTTGTTGTAGGTCGATTCGAGAAACTCTACAATGATATGTACAAGCACTTTCGTAAATTCTAGTGGAGATATTTGGATTTTGGGTACTCCATTTCTTAATCAATTTTATACTGAGTTCGACATGGAGAACGATCGAGTGGGATTTGCGCAAGCAAAATAAGTATTGTTTTTTAAAAGATTACTTTAAATGTTAGAAAATTTATTAAATGATAGTAATAAGTAAATAATTTAATCTCGCAATCTTCCTTTAGAACTATGATCCATGATCCTTATACTAATTATACCTTTTATTTGGGATTACTTAGGCGTTAACTATGTTCTTAGATAAATAGGTATGTAATATTCTTAAGAAAATTAGATCGAAGATCTGCGATATTATTGTTATACATTTGTTACTTTATATAGCCCATTATTTCAGTATAATATCGTATTGTTGTAAATATAATTTGATCTGCTATTTTCAATATTTTTCTTTTTTTTTTAATAAAATATAGAAGTTGTATGTATTTTCTTCATGATCTCTGCATTTGTAAACTTATTTAAAGCAATAAATTGTTTTAAGTCATAGTTAATGTTATTGGTTACATCTTATGTTTCTAAGAAATGATAATTTTAATATAATATTTTTAAAAAATATAATTTTGTGCATTTAAATAATTTTAAAAAATTATAAATTATTTTTGGATGAGTTGTTTAAACTGCAATAAAAAAATAAGTAAAACATATTGACCATAATAAGAGGGAGATATTTCTGCGGATATTTTACCCTCATTTAACTCTTCATTACTACTTCATTACATTCATTCGAATAATTTCTTCTTTTTTTCCTTTTAAATGTTGATAATTGTTTCAATTAATTTATTTTTGTTTCACAATTATACTCTCAAATAACCAATTAATTGTATTGGATTTGAAAAACTAGTTTCTTAATCTTTCTCTCTTTCACTAGATGTCTCATCGTCCAATAAGAGTGATAAAAAATTTATTGTACAAAAGTACAGGTCATAATACTTAACCGCATCAAATTATTTGTTTTTTTAAGTAATTGTGAATAAATTTAAAAATATGTTGAGTTAGATTTGGAATTTTAGTTAGGAAAGATCCACTGACATCAGCTAGATGACATCAATTAAAACATGCATTTCAAAGTTGATAGCGATATTGATAGATCAATAATCATAACTTAATTTTAACATCAGATTCAGCAATGCTGAAAATCTTCATAAGAGTTAGCTTCATCGCGCGCGATAGATGAAAAATAACTTTTCAAATAATTCAACTTCTGATTACGTAACTTCTGATAACATAAAAATAATTTCCAGATTATTATAATATAACATAATATAATATAACATTTCAGGAGGCCTTACTTAAAAATCAGATTCTATAATTTTCTTTGAAATTTTTGACATATGTATTAAAAAATATTTGTCTTAATCGTTTAAGAACTACACTATTATAACGATTTTTGAAAAATAAATTTTGATTTGTCCCGTTTTATACGTCAAAAAAATATAAAATATCGATGTATAAAATTAAATGCTGAGGATGGCTAAAAATGATCTGAAATATTAAATTATGTGATTATATTAAACAATTTTATAAAACAAATATATTGCTTTTAAATAAATTTTAACACATTGTATATCGCGAAGACTCTCAATCGCTTTCATTATTATCATTATTGATACTACACTATTCTTTTGTAATACTAACAAGACGAAAATAATACATAAATTAAAAATTTATAACTTTCTTCCGATGTATCTAAAATGTTGAATCGCGTAATGTGAGAAGTATGCTTAAACGCAAAACACTTTTTTTTAAAAGTTTATTGGAGATTAGTTATTGAAAAGAATCAAGATCGTTTTCAAAAAGCTCTGCCGGTTTAGTTGTCCTTTTTATCATTCACTCCTAACACAGTTACGTATATAAGCGCATAAACAGCATTGGGAACGCTAATGATTGACTCTTGTATTCTGTTATGTGATCTATGTATGAACTGATTTGAAGAGGAGTTACAACGCTTCTAAAACGTTCTTGATACTTGATACGTAGCTCTAATTGCTTCGAGAAACATGTTTCGATCTTTTATGTTAATCGTGGTACTCATCGAATTGATCAATTCGGCATTGTTAAAGTGAGATAGTGAAAATGTTGATTCGTGACAAATACTTGAACGATAATTAGATCAAAACTGTTGAAAAATGTTTTTGGGTGTAATCTTCCGAAAAAAGCTTTTGAGCATTTACAGATCGGAATTTTATTATCTTTATGTCTTAAGTGAGATGAGCATGGAAACTGAAATTCGCATTTAAAATATGTAAACATAATTTAAATATGTAAATAGATTTAGCGTTAATTGCATTAATTATTTAAACCTGAAATGTTGAGACATAAATAATATTTAAATATAAGAGGAAATTAAATTAAAAATTAATTTAATTTGTTCGAAATTCGAATGTTGTACGATCTTTGTGGAATTGTGAAATGTGTGTATGTGTGTGTGTGTGTGTGTGTGTGTGTGTGTGTGCACAAATATGTAATATAATGGTATCTTTTGTGTTATATATTCATAATTATTCATAATTACACGATTATATAAATATCGTATAACATATGAATTTCGGATAAATTAATTAATCATTTAAAATTTAATTTCTTCTTATTTTTGGATATTATTTATGCTTTAACATTTCAGTTCTAAGTAATGAATGCAATATACTTTAATTTATTTACGCATTAAAATAATCTTTACATATTTTAAATGCTAATTTCAGTTTCCATGATGCTTTATCTCAGTTAAGCCATACATACACACACGCCATATATATATATATATATATATATATATATATATATATACATGTAAATATGTAACATAATGAATTTCTTTTGTGTTTCTTCAAGAATTCCATTATATAGGACAAAATCTATTCCAAAATGGATTTCCATAGAAGGTCAACGATTTGATTTGACTCATTTTTCAAAGGCACGACTGTTTTATTTATATGACAAACAATACTATGGCATTATTTCAGTAGGAACCCCACCGCAAAAGTTTAGAATTAATTTCGACACTGGTTCTTCTAATTTTTTTTTACCATCCATCAACTGTCACACTGATAATATTCAATGCTGTATGTAAATCATAATGTAACATTTCTTCGATTATTTTATTTACTTTTACATTTATACTATTATACTTATATTTTATGTTATTTATATTTATACTTATATACAAGCACATTTATATTTAATAATATTACTATTACATATGTAGAAATGATATCAATTGCTTTTTTTTTTAATGACTGACTTTAAGTAAAAATATAGGATACAAAGGTAATCTATATATTACAATTATAATTTTTATGATATGATTTGAAATTTAATAGTATCAAAATTAAAATAACTATGAAGATAAATATTACGAAATTAAATTTTACAATCATATGTTGTTTATTTTATTTATCGTGCTTACTTTAAATGTGTAAATGATTATTATTGATATAATTTATATGTTAGGAAAGAAATAATAAATGTTTTCTTATAACGATTGTTAATATACATATCTTTAAATAAATAGATAGAAATTTATTTTTAGCATATTTAACAACAACTGATTTTCTGTTATTATTTTATACAGCATCAGTTACAAGATATAATAGCAAAGAATCCCACACATATATAGAAGTTGGTACTTTTATCGGACTTCATTACGAGGTTGGTGAGCTAACTGGATACTTATCTACTGATGTAGTAAATGTAGGTTGTCATCAAACAAACAGTTCGATTTAATCTTAATTATAATTTATAAAAATTTTTTTGATGCATCACATAACACCATTTTATAGATTGCTGGCGTTAATGTTCAAAATCAAACCTTCACAGAAGCGGTAACACGGGATCTGACTTTTGCCTATCTGTCATACGATGGAATCTTAGGAATGGGTTACCCAGAGATATCTACAAAAGGAGTGCCTCCTGTTTTCACCACCATGATTGAACAAGGCCTAGTGTCGGCACCTGTTTTTAGTTTTTATCTGAATCGGCATGTACCTCTTTTTTATGTCTAAAAATATTCTTTCAACAGTTCGTTTTATTATAATACAAAATTATTTTTTTAATAAACAATATTTTAATATGAAAAAAAATAAAATTTGTACAGAAATTATTATTACGGTAGTGAACTGATATTGGGTGGTATCGATCCTCTTTATTCTAACCGAGTTCACTTATGTTAATGTATCTCACAAAGGATACTGGCAATTTCCCATAGATAAGTACGTTATTATTTTTTAAACTACATATACATATAGCTAACGGATTATATAGCTAATTGTTAATGCTGTAGGATAAAAATGAGACATATGATTTTCTGTGACGATGGCTGTGAAGCTATCGCCCACACTGGCTTTTCGGGGCTATCTGGACCAGCATCAGAAATCGAATTTATTAACAACGAAATTGATTCATTAAGACGACTTGGAATTCCTCATGGAGGAGATATATTTGTAAGTAGATGATAAATTTTCCAATGACAGCTGTCTTTTAATGATACTGAATAAATTACTAAAATAAATTAATAAATGTCTGATTTGTTGACAATAATATGGTTTATTAATACTAAGCTTTATTGTGATATTGGTTTTATTAATTTAGACTACTATTAGGTATTAATCTTTGTTTAAAGGTGAACTGCAATAATATTTCTGATTTGCCCAGCATTACTTTCTTTTTGAATAAAAAACCATTCGTACTCACTGCAAAAGATTACGTCAATTTTAGAACGGTAAATATCATTAAATATAGGTTTAAAATTTCTGATCATTCACCACGAATCTTTAGATTGACGGTTTCAGAAGCGATGAAGTACATAAAAGCTATTACCAAATATATTAAATTGGATGCATTTTTCAAAATAATAATTTTTGCATTTAATAGAAAATACTTGTAAAAAAAATATACTGACTTTCTCGCAAATCATACAGTTAATTTTGTTTTCTGGGGTTATAATTCAATTATTAGGTGTTGGAATTAATTCGTAGCGTTTTTTAATGAAAGAATGTTATTTATTTCACATGAGCATTAAAAAATACATTAATGAAAGTACTTCCCATCACTTGTAAAACGCTACGAATTAATTCCAACACCTAATAATAATTAATAATTTAATTATAAGGTTATTTATTGATTTTACTGTAACATATAGAGAGATTTGGGATATTTTACAAATATATCGAATGCAATATTGTTTGTTAAATTACATTTAGAAATACATTTTAATGTAATTTACAATACTTTTTAAAATATATTTTCTCGCTTTTGATTTTGCAATATAAGTTGGTAATGATTAGACAAGAGCTATAAACCGTTTTGAAATGAAACATCAAATGTTCAATATGTTGTAGGTCGATGCGGATGAATATAACATTACGATGTGTACAAGTCCTTTCGTAAATTCCAGGAAATATTTTGGTAAAAATGATATTTGGATTTTGGGTATTCCATTTCTTAATAAGTTTTATACTGTGTTCGACATGGGGAACAACCGAGTGGGATTTGCGCATGCAAAATAAGTATTGTTTTCTGAAGAAATTATTTTAAATGCTAGAAGATTATAGGAAATAATGAGCATATTATGTAATAATGAGTGTATTTGTCTTGCAAAGTTTTTAGAATCATTTAAAAATTTTTTTTTTTTTTGGTTCTTAATTCTTATATTTATGGCATTGATATTTTTATTTTGAGTTATTTAAGCGTTAACTTCATTCTTGATAAAAGCGTACAATTTATAAAAGTATAATGAAGATTTGCGACATTATTGCTATCAAGTTTAATATAATTCATTCTTCCTGCATATCGTATTATTACACAATATAAATACAATTCTGTTAATCTTAATTTTTCTTTTTTGTTTATTATAATGTAAAATTTATATGTATTTTTCAATGCGGACTCTGCATTTGTAAACATATCTAAAATCTAAAGCAATAAATTGTCTTCGGTTGTAATTAATGTCATCGAATATCTTACGTAGGAAATGATAATAATACATATTTTTTAAAATAATTTTGCTTTATTAAAATTATATATTATAACTAAATAATATGTTTAAACTTAAGGAATGAATAGAATATATTGACTATAAAAATTGCTATTTCTGTAGACAATTTTATTCATCTCTTCATTATCTCACTTATTTTGTAAGTACATAAAATTTACTTACAAAATAAAATAAATATTATTTATATCAGTAGATTACACGCGCGATACAAATAATATTTATTCCGATCAATCACAATTGTAACATGTTATCGTTCAAGTACAATTTGGAAGTATTATAGTATATATTTTTTATCTGCGTCACTTTTATATCGGTTTGATGATTTCTTTTTCTTTATTCTTATTTTTACGTGTGTAAATATTCATTCCGAAGTGTACAGAATTGTTCATAATTGCTTTCTGGTTATTTCTTTTTGACTTATCGATTGTTCACTGTTATTTTCAGATAATTCATTTTTTTCATATTTATTTCTTTTATATTTGTACTGTACCATTTATCTTACTACATAATTTAAATTTTAAGTAATATATTAGGTGTTGGAATTAATTCGTAGCGTTTTACAAGTGATGGGAAGTACTTTCATTAATGTATTTTTTAATGCTCATGTGAAATAAATAACATTCTTTCATTAAAAAACGCTACGAATTAATTCCAACACCTAATATTTTAATATGTTATGCGAGACCCTTGAGTGAGTTAAATTTATAGACTCAATTCTTTAGTTATAGCAAGGAATAAATTACTGTGGGCATTGCGGTATATAGATTTGGGGCATTACTGAACATTTTTTAAGAGAATTATGTAATATAATAACCGATGTTAGGTTATATTATTATTGATCAATGCATTACTAAAGCATTAATGGACATAAAAAATTTGCTATTACTTGGTCATAACTTGGGTATTTAGACATTATTGGTACTAGACAATGATGTACAATGGTTTGGTCAGCGGTTTATTCTTTAGTTACACTGTTTTATTTTTCAAAATTCAATTTCTGATATCGTATTGTAGAATAAAATATATTCCACAATTATCGTTTCAACCAACGATTTAATTGGTTTGTATTTGAAGGATTCTCCTATATTTTCAATTGTCCCTTAGTTGGGAAATACATTTTATACCGATGAATAAGATTGAATATTGATGAAAATAGCGAGTAAAATCATTTAATTTTGTAATTATATTATTATTATTATTATATTAAAATTCATCAATTTATACATTGTTTTTAGATAAATTTTTACGTATTGTTTAGCGCGTTGGTTGTCAGTTGCTCTCATTATTCTAGTCATAGGTTTCTGTATCATTATTTTTTCAAGCTTATTCTATCAAGATAAAGGAAGCATACTTTAAAGAATAATACGTGGGTGATTCAAATATAAACGAGAATTTTTTCTTATTATTTATTGGAGATAATAAAAATATAAAGGAATCCAACTGTCTTTCTATATAGTACTCTGCTACATAAATATATTTTTAACAGCGGATAAGCAGTTTGGCGATCCCGTTTTCATTTAAAAAAATAGATACAACTAATTGCGCAAGAATTCTTCTCCACTGGTATCGTTCACGAATCGTATTGTCCTCCCAATTCTTCTTTCAGTAGTAACAAACAAATAATAATTGTATGGAAAGATATGTCTCGAATATCATGTTTGCCGCTAAAATAATTCGGAGGATTCTAGGATAATGTATAGTAGAGGAATTCGTGCGCGATTAACTGCAGATCCAATCTATTACTTTTTATGAATAGGGGATCGCTAAACTGTCTATCCGCTGGAAAAAATATATCAAATTGCAGGGAAACTATGTAGAAAAGTAATTTGTTTTTTTTAAATATTTTTTTATACTTTATTCTCTTTCTTATCTAAATATTAAATATTAAATATTAAAAAAAGAAATTTTCGTTTATATTTGATTCATCTTCATTTTTATCAAATTTATTCAAATATATTCAGTCATGCGTAAGTGCAAAATATGAGTGTGGACAAATGTGAACTGCATTTTTTTAAAAATTTATTTGAGACTTGTTTAACAAAAAGCACTGAAGTCATTTTTGGAACGTTTCGCTCGTTTCATCCTTTTCGTCCCTTCCCAACATATAAATTCGTATATAAATGACATTAAGAACGCTAATTGACTTCATTCTGATTTGTTGTGCATCCTAATTATGAATTGATTTGAAAAGTCCTAACATTTCTGAAATCTTCTTAGATTTAATCGTCAGAAAGTTCGGAAAACATAATTCGATTGTTTCTTGCAGTTGCCGCACTCATCGTGCTGATCAATTCGGAATTGCACGGGTGAGCACGTGTAAGGGTTGTGTCACAATAAGTACTTTAACCATAATTAATACAAAATTTTACTTTGTGTTAGAGTAATGTCAGATAAAAAAATGCTTCAAACTTCTTTGAGACTTGCAATTGGTTTTTCTTTACATCTTAAGTGAAATAATTGGACGGAAAAGTTCGAATCTAAAATATATTTTTATTAATGTTATTTGATAGGCAGGGCTTTGTTTGTCTACAAAACGATTGCCTAGCTTCATTTGCACACAGCATATTACACACAACAATATTGTACACAGCGTATTGCACACATGATGCTAATGGTTTAGTTTACATCGTACACTTGATAGGTGTACTAACTAATAACTTTCTATCAAACTATTTTAATTTTTATAGCGATGCATTTAAAGAATAATGTATCGAATTAGTACAATATTTAATCTCAATCTATAAAAATTTCCAAGGAGACATAAATTTTTTGTAGATTGTTGATCTTATTATTTAATATTTTAAATCAAATATTCGAAAATCATTCTTTGCTGAACAAATTATTCATATATAATAGAATATATAGACTGTATGTTTTTTAAAATTGTATATATTAAAAAAATATATATTAATTATAGAAAATATGTCATCTGAAAAAAATCACCTGAAAATTTAAAATTCTATTGTTTGGATGCTTAAAAATTATTCGTACAGTCGAGAAATATTGCTTCTGAAATCAAGAATATACATGTGAAGCTCGTTTTTTTATTAGAACAGAATGTATTTATTGTATAAAATTGCTAATTAATGTTTATAAATAAGATTATTAACATATGTTATTATCCATAAAGGATACTGGCATTTTCCTATGGACAAGTATGATATTATTTTCTAAATTATACATACTTTATTTGTGGATTATATATGAGATAATTATTAATGTCGCACTAGGGTTCAAATGGAAAATAAAACCTAATGTGCAAGTGATTGTCGAGCTAACTTCTGGTAATGTAGAAATAATTTCCAGATAATTATAATATTACATATTTCAGGAAGCGTTTTTTAAAAATCAAATTCTACAATTTTTTTTGAAATGTTTGACATTTAAATTAAAAAAATATTCATTTTCATCGATTAAGAACTATAGTATTACAGCGATTTTTAATAATAAATTCATTTGTCCCCCTTATACGACAAAGAGGATATAAAATATCGATGAATGTATAAAATTAAATGACGAAGATTAATTAAAAATGAACCGAAACATTAAATTTTGTAATTATTTAAATCAATTTATATATTTTTAGATAAATGTCAGTATATTGTTTAAAGCGCTGACTCTCAATTGCTTTCATTATTTCAATTATTTGTTACAACACTATTCATTTGTAAACCTATCAAGAACATACAATATATAATTTGAAAATTAATATCTTTTTCAGATTTATTTGAATACATCGAGTCGCGATAATGCAAAAATGAGTAATATGCTTAATTGAGAAATATGATTTTTTAAAAGTTTATTAGGGTTTAGTTATTGAAAAGAGTCAAGATCGTTTTCGAAACGCTCTGTGTATTTAATTGTTCTTCTTTTCACTCCTAAACACAATTACGTAAATAAGCTCGTTAACAGCATTCGGAATGCTAATGATTGACTTTGCTCTTGTATTCTGTTATGCGATCTGGTTTGAAAAGGATTTGAGTTACAACGCTTCTAAAATAATTTTGATACTTGATTCCTAGTTCTAATTCCCACGAAATTCGAGAAACATGTTTCGATCTTTTGTATTAATCATGATACTCGTCGAGTTGATCAACTCTGAATTGTTAAGGTGAGATAGTAAAAATTTTGATTCGTGACAAATATTTGAACGAGGACAAACATATCCTAAGTAGAAACATGTCCTCGGGTGTAAGATAATCTTATGAAAAAGGCGTTTGAGTATCGTTTTGCAACTCGAAATTTATTATCTTTATGTCTTAAGTGAGATAAAACTATATATATATTTCACAATTACACGAAGATATAAACATCGTACAATATATGAATTTCGGATAAATTAATTAATTATTTTAAATTTAATTTCTTCTTATTTTTGGATATTATTTATGCTTCAACATTTCAGTTCTAAGTAATGAATGCAATATACTTTAATTTTACGGATTAAAATAATGTTTACATATTTTAAGTGCGAATTTCCATGATGCTTTAACTCACTTAAGATATATATATATATATATATATATATATATATATATATATATATACACGTAAATATGTAACATAATGGATTTCTTTTGTGTTTCTTCAAGAATTCCATTATATAGGACAAACTTTATTCGAAAATGGACTTCCATTGAAGGTCGACAATTTGATTTGACTAATTTTCCAAAGGCACCACTGTTTAATTTATATGATAAACAATACTATGGTATTATCTCGGTTGGAACTCCAAAGCAGATGTTTAACGTACTTTTCGACACTGGTGCCTCTAATTTTTTTGTACCATCCATCACCTGCGACAATGCTAACATTGCTTGCTGTAAGTAAATCATAATGTAATATTTTCTTCGACATTCCATTAATTAATTTATTTTTACATTAATACTTTTATACTTATATTTTTTGTTATTTATATTTATACTTATGTACAAGCACATTTATATTTAATAATATTACTATTATATATGTAGAAATGATATCAATTACTTTTTTATTTTAATGACTGATTTTATGTAAAAATATAGGGTACAAGATAATCTATATATTTCAAGTATAATTTTTATGATGTGATTTGAAATTTAATAGTATAAAAATTAAAATAATTATGAAGGGAAATATTATTAAATTAAACTTTACGATCATATGTGGTTTATTTTATTTGTCGTGCTTATTTTTAATGTACAAATGATTATCTTTGATACATAGTGCAATTCATAATGTTAAAGCAAAAAAACAATAAAGGTTTTTAATCTTATAACAATTGTCAACATACATCTTTATATTTATATTTCTATATCTTTATATATCTTTAAATTAATAAAAAGAAATTTATTTTTAACATCTTTGACAACAACTGATTTTTTGTTATTATTTTATACAGCGTCACACAGAAAATATATTAGCAATAAATCCCACACATACATAAAAGTTGATACTCATATCAGACTTCATTACGCGGTTGGTACGCTGAGTGGATACTTATCTACTGATGTAGTGGATGTAGGTTGTCGTCAAACAAACAGTTCGATTTAATTTTAATTATAATTTATAAAAATTCTGTTTTTTGAAGACTCATATGTCACCGTTTTATAGATTGCTGGCGTTAAAGTTCAAAATCAAACATTCACAGAAGCGGTAACACGGGATCTGACTTTTGACTATCTGTCATACGACGGAATCTTAGGAATGGGTTACCCACAGATATCTACAAAAGGAATGCCCCCCATTTTCACCAGTATGATTGAACAAGGTCTAGTGTTGGCACCAGTTTTTAGTTTTTATCTGAATCGGCATGTACCTCCTTTTTATATTTAAAAATATTCTTCCAATAATTTTACTATATCACAAAATTGTTTTTTTAATAAACAATATTTTTAATATGAAAATAAATAAAATTTATAGAAATTATTATTATGGTAGTGAACTGATATTAGGTGGTTTCGATCCCCATTATTGTAACACCGAGTTCACTTATGTTAATGTATCCCACAAAGGATACTGGCAATTTCCCATAGATAAGTACGTTATTATTTTTTAAACTACATATACATATAGCTAACGTATTATATAGCTAATTGTTAATGCTGTAGGATAAAAATGAGACATATGATTTTCTGTGACGATGGCTGTGAAGCTATCGCCCACACTGGCTTTTCGGGATTATCTGGACCAGCATCAGAAATCGAATTTATTAACAATGAAATAGATTCATTAAAACGAGTTGGAATTGCTCATGGAGGAGATATAATTGTAAGTAGATGATAAATTTTCCAATGGCAACTCTCTTTTAATGATACTGAATAAATTACTAAAGTCAATTAATAAATGTGATTTGTTCCCGATGACAATAACATGGTTTTTTAATACTAAGCTTTATTGTGATATTGATTTTATTAATTTAGACTACTAGTAGGTATTAAACTTTGTTTAAAGGTTGACTGCCGTCAGATTTATGAATTGCCCAATGTTACTTTCTTCTTGAATAATAAACCATTCGTTCTCACTGCAAATGATTACATCCATACGAGAAAAGTTCCATATGGAAACAATAAAGTAAATATCATTAAACAAAGGTTTAAAATTCCTGATCACTCACCACGAATCTATAGATTGACGGTTTCAGAAGCGATAAAATATATAAAAACTGTTACAAAATATTTTAAATTGGATGCATTCTTCAAGATAATAATTTTTGCATTTAATAGAATACACTTGTAGAAACAATATACTAACTTTCTCGCAAATCATACAGTTAATTTTGTTTTTTGAAGTTATAATTCAATTAATAATTAATAATTTAATTATAAGGTTATTTATTGATTTTACTGTAACACGTAGAGAGGTTTGAGTATATTTTACAAATATGTCGAATGCAATATTGTTTGTTAAATTATAGTTAGAAATACATTTTAATGTAATTTACATATACAAATACTTTTTAAAATATATTTTCTCGCTTTTGATTTTGTAATAATAAAATAAGATGGTAATGAATAGACAAGAGCTATAAACTATTTTGAAATGAAACATCAAATCATGTTCAATATGTTGTAGAACGATTCGGATGAGCACAACATTACGATATGTACAAGCCCTTTCGTAAATTCCAGGGAATATTTTGGTTTATATGATATTTGGATTTTGGGTACTCCTTTTCTTAGTCGATTTTATACTTTGTTCGACATGGGTAACGACCGAGTGGGATTTGCGCATCCAAAATAAGTATTGTTTTTTAAGAGATTTCTTTAAATGCTAGAAAATTTATTAAATTATAGTAATAAGTAAATAATTAAATCCCGCAATCTTCCTTTAGAACCATGATCCATGATCCTTATACTAATTATACCTTTTATTTGGAATTACTTAGGCGTTAACTATGTTCTTAGATAAATAGGTATGTAATATTCTTAAAAAAATTAGATCGAAGATCTGCGATATTATTGTTATACATTTGTTACTTTATATAGCCCATTATTTCAGTATAATATCGTATTGTCGTGAATATAATTTGATCTGCTATTTTCAATATTTTTCTTTTTCTTTTAATAAAATATAAATGTTGTATGTATTTTCTTCTTGATCTCTGCATTTGTAAACTTATTTAAAGCAATAAATTATTTTAAGTCATAGTTAATGTTATTGATTACATCTTATGTTTCTAAGAAATAATAATTTTAATATAATATTTTTAAAAAATATAATTTTGTGCATTTAAATAATTTTAAAAAATTATAAATTATTTTTGGAGAAGTTGTTTAAACTGTAATAAAAAAGTATGTAAAATATTTGACCAGAGGGAGATATTTCTGCGGATATTTCACCCTCATTTATCTCTTCATTACCTAAATTTGTAAATACATGAAATATGTACCTATCGATTTGACGTCACTTAAAACAACATTTTATTTTACATGTTCGATCTATACGCATCGTACTTACATTCGAATTATTTCTTCTTTTTTTCCTTTAAATGTCGACAATTGTTTCAATTAATTTATTTTTGTTTCACAATTATACTCTCAACTATTCAATTAATTGTGTTGGATTTGAAAAACTAGTTTCTTAATCTCTCTTTCTTTCACCAGATGTCTCATCGCCCAATAAGGATGACAAAAAATTTATTGTACAAAAATACAGATCGTAATACTTAACCGCATCAAATTATTTATTTTTTTAAGTAATTGTGAATAAATTTAAAAAAAATGTTGAGTTAGATTTATAGGAATGATCCACTGACATCAGCTAGACGACATCAGTTAAAACATGTATTTCAAAGTTGATAGCGACACTGATAGCTTTCAATAACCATATCTTAATTTTAACAGATTCAGCAATGCTGAAAATCTTTATAAGAGCTATCTTCATCGCGCGCGATAGATGAAAAACAACTTTTCAAATAATTCAACTTTTTATTACGTAACTTCTGATAACATAAAAATAATTTTCAGATTATTATAATATAATATAACATTTCAGGAAGCCTTATTTAAAAATCAGATTCTATAATTTTCTTTGAAATTTTTGACCTAATAAATTAAAAAATATTCGTCTTATTCAGTTAAGAATTACAGTATTATAGCGATTTTTGAATATAAATTTTGATTTGTCCCGCTACGTCAAAGAAAATATAAAATATCGATGAATATATAAATTAAATGCTGAGGATGGTTAAAAATGATCTGAAACATTATGTAATTATATAAAACAAATTATATATTGTTTTTAGATAAAGTTTAGCACATTGTATACCGCGCTGACTCTCAATCGCTTTCATTATTTTCATTATTTGATACTACACTATTCTTTTGTAATACTAACAAGACGAAAATAATACATAAATTAAAAATTTATAACTTTTTTCCGATGTATCTAAAATGTTGAATCGCGTAATGTGAGAAGTATGCTTAAATGTGAAACACAATTTTTTAAAAGTTTATTAGAAATTAGTTAATGAAAAGAACCAAGATCGTTTTTAGAGAGCTCTTTTGATTTAGTTGTTCTTTTTTTTACCCACTCCTAATCACTGTCACGTACATAAACTCGTAAATAGCATTTGGAACGCTAAGGATTGATTTTTCTCTTGTATTCTGTTTTGCTATTCCAAATGTGAACTGATTTGAAGAGGACAACGCTTCTAAAACGTTTTTGATATTTGATTCCTCGCTCTAATTGCTACGAAATTCGATAAGCATGTTCCAATCTTTTGTGTTAATCGTGGCACTTGTGGAGTTGATCAACTCGTAATTGTTAAGGTGAAATAGTGATAATGTTGATTCGTGACACACACTTTAATAATAATTAGAACAAAATTGTAGAAAATGTGTTTTTTGGTGTAAAATAATCTTATAAAAAAGATTCTTCAGCATTCGTTTTAAAACTCGAAATTTTATTATCTTTATGTCTTAAGTGGGTCAAACATCTCACTTAACTGAAATTTGCATTAATATATGTAAACATTATATTAATGCGTAAAAAGGTCAAAGTGGATTGTATTTATGACTTAGTACTGAAATATTAATAATGAATATAAATAATATCTAAAAATAAATAGAAATTAAATTAAAAATGATTAATTACTGTAATTTGTCCGAAATTCGTATGTTATACGATATTCGTATCTTCGTGCATTTGCGAAAAAAATATCATATATATATATATTAGGTGTTGGAATTAATTCGTAGCGTTTTTAATGAAAGAATGTTATTTATTTCACATGAGCATTAAAAAATACATTAATGAAAGTACTTCCCATCACTTGTAAAACGCTACGAATTAATTCCAACACCTAATATATATATATATATATATATATATATATATACATTTATAAAGTTTATTATTTATTGATTTTACTGTAATACATAGAGAGGTTTGAGTATATTTTACAAATATGTCGACCACAATGATGTTTTATTAAAAAATACATTTTATTATAATTTGGAATGCTTTTTTAATGTATGTGTGGCTATTAAATAATGAGACTGACGCTGCTACAGAAGAAGTGTGCATGCGCCAAACGCCAGCGACCGACAGCTGTTTAGCGTGAAGCCTTCTCTTTCGAATGCAGTACCTCTCGCTTCTGTAAACAAATCCGTATAGCCGTAGCCTTTTTTCGAATTAGAGTTGTTTTTTTGTTTCGCCGGAAAAATGATAAGTGTAACAATAGAGCAACGAATTGTTGTAAAATTTCACGTGAAACTTGGAAAAATCGCTACTGAAATTTATAATTTATTGAAATTTATTGAAAGAAGTGTATGGCCATGAATGTTTATCGCGTGCACGTGTTTTTGAGTGGTTTAAGCGTTTCCAAGACGGTCGAGAAGACATTGAAGATGATTCACGCCCGGGTCGCCCTTCCACAAAAACGGATGACAATATCGAAACAATCTATAATCTGGTTCGATCCGACTGTCGGTTAAGTATTCGTGCGATTGGTGAAACTGTAGGAATTGACAAAGAATGTGTACGGCAAATTTTACATAACAATTTTAACATGAAAAAAGTGCCAAAATGGTACCTAAAATTCTCACGTTTGAACAACAAGAAACTCGCAAAAATCTTTGTACTGACACTTTGAATGCCATTGAAAATGACCCAAACTTATTGGAAAGGATAATAACATTAAATTAAAATAACATAAAATTAAAAGGAACAAGATTTGAGTCCGTTGTGAAAGAGAAAGCGGCACGCGTCCTGAACGAGCTGACAGAAGAAGACTTTCAGCACTGTTTCAAACAATGGAAAATTCGCATGAAGCGTTATAGGAATAGAGGAGGAGTGTATATTGAAGGTAATAATAAGTAAATATGTATGAAACCAAAATAAAATATTTTACAGCGTCAGTCTCGTTATTTAATAGCCACACCTCGTATTTTCTCGCTTTTGATGTCACAATATAAGATGAATAGACATAACTATAAATTGTTTTAAAATAAAACATTATGCCATGTTCAATTTGTTGTAGATCAAATCGAATAACACTATAGCAAGTACAAGCAGTTTCGTAAATTCTAAGGAATATTTGGATTTTGAGAATAATTAGATTGTGGGTACTCCATTTCTTAATCATTTTACACTGAGTTCGACATGAGGAACGATCGAGTGAGATTTGCGCATGCAAAATAAGTAATAATTGTTTTCTCAAGAGATTACTGTAAATGCTAGAAGATTATAGGAAATAATGATCAAATTATTTAGTCTTGCAACGTTGTTAGAATTTTTTTTTAGATTTTTTTTGTTTTTTTAATTCTTATAGTTATTGCGTTCAAATTTTTATTTGGAGTTTTATTTAAGAGTTAATTGCATTCTTGGATAAATGCGTATGTAATATAATTTACAAAAGTGTAACGATGTTGTGCGTTATTTGCTATCAATGTTGCTATCAATGTTTGGTATAACTAATTCTTTTAGCATAATATCGTATTGTCACATGATATTATAAATATAATTCTGTTAATCTCAATTTCTCTCTTTTATTTAATAAAATATAAAATTGTATGCAATTTTCAATACTGACTCTGCATTCGTAAACTTATCTAAAATCTAAAGCAATAAACTGTCTTTGACCGTAGTGAATGTTATCGATTGTATCTTATGTTTCTAGGAAATGATAATAATACATATTTTTTAAAATAATATTCCGTATAATAATATTAATATTATATATTATAACTAAATAATTTTTTAAACTTAAGGAATGAGTAAAAAATAATGACTAAGAGTGTTGCTATTTCTGTAGACAACCTCATTTATCTCTTCATTATCACACTTCTTTTGTAAATACATAAAATGTATATTTACGTCGTAGATTACACGATACCTTTCTGATCAACCATCAACATTTGCAATATACCATTCATATACAATCTGGAAGTATAGAATTTATTTTTTGTCTGCGTCATTTTCATATCGATTTGATTATTTTTTTTTTATTTGTTTTTATTTTTACTCGTAAACTACAAAGTGTACAGATCATAATTGTTTCCCGGTTATTTCTTTTTTTTACTACTTATCGATATTTCACTATTATTATTAATTCATTTTTTTTCGTATTTACTTCTTTTATATTTGGAATGTACTATCTACTTTTATTTTAGGGCTGCGCTATCTAATACATAATTTAAATTTTAAGTTACATATTTTAATATGATATGCGAGATTTGAGTGAATTTGAATTTACAAACTCAATTCTTTAGTTTATATCAAGGAATAAACCATTGCAGGCATTGCGGTATACAAATTTGGGGCATTACTGGACATTCTTTAAGAGAATTGTGTATTATTATATAATAAGCAGTATGAGGTTATATATTATTGATAAATATGAAGCATTACTAAAGCATTAATGAGCATAAAAAATTATTTATTATTTGATCATTACTTGGGCATTATTGAGCTATTTAGGAGATATTCATGTATAATGGTCAACCCCTTAGTTATATCGTCTTTTATTTTTCAAAAATTCAATTCTTAATATCGTAGAATAAAATATATATATTAACATACATATAATACAATTATCCTTTCAATCAATCATTTAATTGGTTTGCGTTCGAATTCTTTTATTTATTTGACGTTGGGGAACATATTTTACATCGATGAATAAGATTGAATATATTGCTGAGAATAGTCCAAAGCGAACCAAATCTAATTCTGTAATTTTTGTCAAATTATATATTGTTTTTAGATAAATTTTTGTGTATTGTTTACCTCGTTGACTTTCAGTTGCTTTTGTTATTCTAGTCACAGTTGTTTCTGTATCAATATTTTTGTAAGCTTATCCTATCAAGACAAACGATGCATACTTTAAAGATTAATACGAGGGTGGATCAAATATAAACGAGAATTTTTTTTTGTTATTTATTGGTTGAGAATAAAAATATAAATGAAACATATCATTTTTCTACATAATACTCTGCTATATTAATAAATTTTTTCCAGTGGATAAGCAATTTGGCAATCTCGTTATCATAAAAAGTAGTAGGTTGTGTCTGCAGCTATAATTGCGTAAGAATTCCTCTCCACTGGTATCGTCCACGAATCGTATTGTCCTTCCAATTCTTCTTTCATGAATAATAATCGTATGAAAATATCTGTCAATGCGAATATTATTTGTTGAGCCGCTAAAATAATGCGGAGGATTCTAGGACAATGCCAGTATAGAGGAATTCGTGCGCAATTAGCTAGACACAATCTACTACTTTTTATGAATAGGGGATCGCTAAACTGTCTATCCGCTGGAAAAAATATATCAAATTGTAGGGAACTATGTAGAAAAGTAATTTGTTTTCTTTATATTTTTAATCTTGTCCAATAAAAAAAGTTTTCATTTATATTTAATCCATCCTCGTATTTTTTTCATTAATCAAGTTTATTTATAATAAATACATAGATTGATCATGCTTATGTGCTAAATATGAATGTGGATAAATGCGAACCGCATTTTTGAAAAAATTTAGTAGAAATTCAATTAACGAAAAATACTAAAGTCTATCACTTTTGAAATGTTTTGCTCGCTTCGTCCTTCCTTTTACCTTTCCCAACACAAATATATAAATTTGTATATAAATGGCACTGGAAACGCTAATGATTAATTTTATTCTCGTTTGTTGTGCGTCCTGATTGTGAACTGATTTGAAAAAGAATTCAAACATTCCTAAAACCTTTTTAGATTTAATTCAAATAATTCGGAAAACATGTTTCGAATGTTCCTTGCAGTTGCCGCACTCGTCGTGCTGATCAATTCGGAAATGCATAGGTAAGCATGTGTAAACGTTGATTCATAATAAATACTTCAATCATAATTAAAACAAAATTATACTTTGTGTGTTAAAGTAATGTGAACAAATAAAAGAATGCTTCAAATTCCTTTGAGGCTTGCAATTTATTTTTCTTTACATCTTAAGTGAAATATGTGAACGGAGTAATTCGAATTTAAAATATATAACGTTATTTGATGGGGAGGGCTTCGTTTGCCTACAAAACGATTGCCTAGCTTCATTTGCACAAAGCATGTTGCACACACGATATTAT
This sequence comes from Acromyrmex echinatior, assembly GCF_024713525.1. NCBI lineage: Eukaryota > Metazoa > Arthropoda > Insecta > Hymenoptera > Formicidae > Acromyrmex > Acromyrmex echinatior. Next base: position 15,239,311 of record NC_141852.1, on the reverse strand, counting down.
TGGTTTAGTATACATTTAGTATACATCTTGCACTTGATACGCACACTGTAACTGTAACTTTCTATTAAATTATTTTATTTTTATAGCTATGTATTTAAAGAATGATGTACTAAATTGGTACTAAATTGCATCAAAATGATTAAATACGTATATCATGTATATGTTTATACGTTTCACTGAAATTAAGATAATTTATTAAAAAATTACTAGTTAGTGCCTGTATCAAGAGCATGATGTAAATTAGGCCAATAAAGTCATGTGTGCAATGTGCTGTGTGCAATTCTATCGTATGTGCAATATTGCCGTGTGCAAACAAAGCTGTAGGTAATCGTTTTGTAGATAACGGGATTTTCCCTATTTGCGTAAATAGATTAATGCAGATTGCCTTTGATTGAGACTTATATAATATTTTTAGAAATAAGAAGTAATTAAATTTAAAGATAAATTTATCAATTTATTTGAAATTCATATATATTATCGTATATATATTATATATATTGGGTTGGGGAAAAAGTTTCTTCGTATTTTTTAATTCAAAATTGTATATACAATATCTTCGTCAAAAATAAATGAAATTTCAATTTAAAAAGAGAGTTTTAAAGCTTGAAATCTCTACTTTCGAAAGATTACTATATTTTTTCAGTTTCTGTGAATTTGATAATTTTTACATCAAAAAAACTGCAAGCTGAAAAAGGTGAAAATTTTTCTTTTCACTTTGAGGATCTCTCACGTGTCCAAAAAAAATTTACAAAAATTTTCGATTACCTATCGTGAAAGCTCGAAGCTTTTCCTACAAAATCATTTTTTAAAAATATTCCTATGATTTTTTGTTACTGAGTTATTCGCGAATTAAGTAAAGGAGCATTCTAACTTTGATTGCTCGTAACTCCGATAAAAATCATCACACCGTAATTTAAAAAACAGATTCTTAAAGCTAAAACTTTGCTCTAACGAATAATATAATTGTAACGAAAATTTTGCAACAAATGAAAAACTTTTGCAAAAAATTTTTTTTAAATACGAAGAAACTTTTTCCCCGACCTAATATGTTGTGCGATATTCATACATATCTGTTCATATATTTGTGTTTTTATGAAATATATATGCGTACAATATAACAGAATTTTTTAAATTGTTGTTTTAAGAATTTTGTTACATAAGACATCCTCTGCTCGAAAATCGATTGGCATCGATTATCGACAAGGTAATTTGACTAGCATTGTAAGGGAACCACTACTTAATTTTCGGAATGCTCAATACTATGGCGTTATTTCAATTGGAACTCCACGACAAAGATTTAAAGTACTTTTCGATACTGGTTCCGCTAATCTCTGGGTACCATCCGTACACTGTAACCTTGAAGACATAACTTGCTGTAAGTATTATAATATTATTTTTTCAATATTATGTTTATATTTATATTTATATTTATGTTTATGTTCGTATACAACAAAAAGGGAAAAGTTTGTAATTGGAATTGGTCTTGCAAACCGTGCGCTATTTTAATAAATGATTTTGATGATGAATTTAATTTTAAACTATTAAAAACATTTCTTACAATAATGTTAATATTAAGTATTATTTATTTGTAATGCCACATCTAACAGAATTTCCATAAAGCATAATATTTGTTTACCCAGTTAAAAAAATTGATACTGTATGAATATAATTTTAATGAAAAAATTAAATAGTATGACACATTGTATTTCACTTATACATATAAATTAACAAAGTGAAATTTATTTTTAGCACTTTTAACAATAACTTATTTACATTTATGTATTATCTTTTACAGTGTCACATAGAAAATATAATAATCGAACTTCTCGCACGTACATACCAAATGGTACTTTATTCGATATACAATACGAATATGGTACACTGTCTGGATACTTATCTACTGATGTAGTAAATGTAAGTCATCGTCAATAAATAGTACGATTTAGTTTTAATCTATAAAAATTTCTTTAAAGACATAAATTTTTTGTAGGTTGCTGGTCTTAATATTATAAATCAAACATTCGGGGAAGCGATAAATGAACCAGGAATAGCTTTTCTCTATGCAAAATTCGATGGTATCTTGGGAATGGGTTACCCTAATATATCTATTTTAGGAGTAACTCCTGTTTTTACCAATATGGTTCAACAAGGCCTGGTATCGTCACCAATTTTTAGTTTTTATTTAAATCGGTATGTATTTCTTCGTATGTGTCACGCGTTTTAAAGTTCGTATAAAAATGCGTCTGTAAATTCGTATTTTTTTATTTAAATAAATTGTTATTTAATATAACAAAATTTGTCTTTCTACGTTAAAAGAATTGTTTTTTTATATTAAATGATATATAATATGTGCAGAACTTCGTTTATGATGGATAATGATCTGATATTGGATAACTCCACTCATTACGACAGCGAGTATGTTAATATCATTCGAACACGCTAGCATGTTTGAAAATATTTTTTTAGTTAAATAGCTTGTTTTCCAATACATACTACATAATTTATCTTTTTGTATTAATAATATTATGTTTTTTCGTTAAAAAAAAATATAATTTGTACAGAAATCTGTTGGATTCTTCGGCCGGTAGTGTACTAATATTGGGAGGCTCTGATCCCGCTCTTTATGACGGCGAGTTAACATATGTTAATGTTACTCACAAAGGGTATTGGCAATTTACTATGGATAAGTATGTAATTATTTTCTAATTATACATTTATCATTTGCGGATTATATATGAAACGATTATTAATGTTGCACTATAGAATTCAAATGGAAAATGAAACTTTATGTGTAAATGGTTGTCAAGCTATAGCCGACACAGGTTTTTCTCGATTAGCTGGACCACCAACGGACATTGCAATTATTACTAGCCGGATTGCAATTGACGATTTTAATGGAGTAGTATATGTAAATTATATATGATATTTTTCGCAATGGCAATTTTCTTTTAACAACATTTAATAAATTATTAAAATAAATTAATGGAAATTTGATATGTTATTAGTATTAATATGGATTATTAATAGGTACTAAACTTTATTTGAAGGTGGACTGTGATCAGATTTCTAATTTACCCAATGTTACTTTTTTCCTAAGTGGTAAACCATTCGTACTCACTGCAGAAGATTACATCATTGTGAGAAAGGTGAATATCGTCACTTAAATGTTTAAGATTTCTGATTACTTACTATGGATCTTTAGATTAATGATGTCAGAAGCGAGAAAACTTATATTAAAAATTCTAAATTATATAAAAATTCTAAAATATATTAAAATAAAAATGCTTATCAAGAAAGCAATATTTTTTAGAATACAACAATATTTGATAAAATATGTTTGTAAACAAATTCTCTTCTTATTTTGAAATAAGATAAAATTATATTTATCTCAATTCGACAGCTGTCATTCGTTTCGATTTTTGATAGGCATAATTTCAAATATATAATTATTTATTGATTATCAGAATACAAGATAAATATTTTATATATTTTATAAATTTATTCTCTATCAAAATGTTTCATTAAAAATATTCACACATTATTATAATTTTCAAGAATTCTTTGTGTTTTTTCTCGCTTTTGATGTTACAATCCACTGATTGTTGTGAACAGCCAGTACTAATTGTTCCAAAATAGAAACATTATATATGACATACAATTTATTATAGATCGATAAAAAGGGTACACCAGTATGTTATAGCGCCTTCGAAATTGCGGCTCAGAGTGAGTTTGGTATAATGTGGGTTTTAGGTGATTCATTTCTTGGTCGGTATTACACCGAGTTTGACATGGGGAACGATCGCGTAGGATTCGCTCCCGCAAAATAGAATACTTTTAAATTCTAGCTACAGTATATAAATGACAATAACATAATACATAAATATTAGAAATAAGTTAAACCTTTTTAGAGCATTGAGTCTTTATTCTTATGCTTATTGCGTTGTAATTTTCATTTGTAATTAAGTAAAATACGTTGTTATATTAATTCGTATGTAATATTTTAGAAAATTAGAATGAAAAGATGTTTGATATCAATTTTATTAATTATTTTGAACAGTTTATTTTTATAGTAAATATATTGTTATATGATATGTATATAATTAAGATTATTAAAATAAAGTATGTATATTCTTTTTATGTATTATATATTGATTTCACATATATCGATCCTTCAATTTTATTTAATATATCATTCTGTAAAATATTATTTCATATATTAAAAATTTTCTTTTTTTACACATAAATGTAAAACGCCATTTTCGATCAAGAAGGTTTTTCGTATCTAATAATATTTCCTAATAATATATGAATTTATACCAATATATTAACAATTTTTAGTTCGAGCAAGTTTCTTTTTTTTACATATGTATTGTTTTAAATTTAATATTATTTTTTTTAAGAATAAAAGTATGAACCAAATACATATTAAATATTAAAATTGGAAACAATAAGGTTGGAAATATATAATATCAAATATTATACCTTCCATAAAATCAAAAACGTATTTATTTTCTTAATAAATATGTTTTAAATATAATTATTAAAAAATTGATAAATGTATGAAATCATTGTAATTGGTGAAGTAATTCATTACTTATGATAAATATCGACAAATGACATTTTAAATTATTTGAAAATAGAAATATGCTGAGTTTAAATTTTTATAGCTCGAACAAAATAATCAGAAAAAGTATATAAGCGCTTTTGAGAAGGCGTGTGGATTCGAATATATAGAAGAAATCAATGTAGATTTGGAGCAATGTACTCGTATTTTTTTATCGGTACTATATCGAATTTGATATGGGGAACTATCGAATTAGATTCGCCAATACAGACGTTCATATTTTTTCAGAGTTTTATACAAATGAATGTTGAAAAATTTAAATGACAATAATAAGCGAATTAAGACAAATTTTATAGAATATTGATTCCTATACTTATTACCTTATGATTTTTATTTGTGATTATCTGCGATACATTCTTAAATAAATACGTATGTCGTATTTTAGAAAATTAAAAAGTATGTAATATTATTTTTATCAATAATTCAGTATAACATATTCTTTTAGCATAATATCTTATTGATATATGACGATATTATGATGTTTTTATTATAACAAAATTTGTTATAATAAAATATATATTCTTATCAGATATAGATTTCATATACCTACCCTTTAATTTTATTTAAATATCATAAAAGGTATATATTTTATATTACAAATATTTATCTTTATGCTAGTATTTCCGTTTTTTGATGTTTTATTACAATATTAATATTATAATGCGTACTTTAAAAACACACGTATTTAAAAAATTTACATCAATTATTTTAATAACTAATTTACTGAATATTATATTATAGATAATGCGGAAGAAATCAAATAATGTAAAAGAAGATAATAAAAGAATTATTTTGATGCATATAAAAACTAGTATTTTAGAGCACTTATTGTTTGTAAGTTGCAGAAATTGATCTTAATATAATGTTAATATACAGTCCAACTTCTCCATAATAATAAAAGAAAATAGTTAGAATAGTTAAATATTTTGCAGTGAGTGCAGTTTACGCAGCATTTTCGTATTTTTTTCCGCTAAAGTTAATCTATGAAAGAGAGGCTTCATTTATCCTACATAAAATCCATTTCTTTATCTCAAATTTTCAGAATTTCATTATTAATTTTAGATTTCTGTTTCTTTTTCGTACTCTTTTTGGTTTTCATTTAGTTCTCAGATCTGTAAGCAGATCGACCAATTACTAACTTTTGTGAAGACTATTATAGTGCAATATCTCATTATGAAAAAGTAAAGTTGAAGTTTCAACAACATTGTTTTTTCGCTGTTTTTCTTTTTTTCTCCTATCTTATGTCTGTAAGAAAGTCGGCCGGGAATTTAATCAAATCGATTTGCGTTACTTATTGAATAATTCCTCCCTTTGGTAAAATAAACCAATCTTCACGGATGACGTACGATTGTGTCAAATTGATCAGTGTGTTCTCGGTTTAACAAAAATATTTTGTATAATTTGTATTTTCTAACAATGTTCTTTAATTCTCAAAGAATTCGTTATATATGCAAATCTAAGTATCTAAAACGTTATTAAAAAAAAAATTTCTTTATCAAAGTGACTTTAACATATGTATGTAACATATGTAATTTAATTTTCCATGTAAAAAATGATGTTATACTACTATTTAAATATGTAAATCTATTTTTACATGCATTGTAAAATTATTTTTATGCGCAAAATTAATCACACACATTGAAGTCACTTTATACATACTTGCAATATACTCTTCGTATGTGATTGCCACATAGTGCGATTCAAGTACAGGATAGTTTAACATTTAGCTATAAAGACATTATAATGAAATAATACAATTTTTGATATAATAATTTAATCAAATTTTTGATGATTTTAATCGAAAATATATTAACATAAGAATTTCGAATAAAGCTATTATAAATTTACATAAGATACAGAACGCGAATCGCAGATCGCAAATTTCTTGCATCAACCAATCTCGAAACGTTATTTTTAAAATTGACGCATCGGATTGCTTTAGAACTCTTTGAGTGTTCTCTCTGTCTTTTTCGCCTTCTTAATCTCGTAAATATAAATATGTACTTTAGTTACATAAACCGAATGTTGTAAACAGAGTTGAAAGAGAATTACCACGTTCTTAGAATCTTCTTGGTTATTATAACTTAGTCAGGCAATTAAGAAACATGTTTCAACTTTTCGTGGCGGTAGCGATACTTTCTGTGTTGATCAACGCATTGCAAAGGTGAGCGTATATAAACGTTAATTTGCGATAAATACTTCAACAATAATTAATAAATAAATTTATAGAAAAAAACGTACATTGTGTCAGAGACACAATATATGTGTGAAGAAATGCTTTTGAAAAATTTCTTCGAGAATCATATTCTTATTTTCTTTATATATCATGTCTCTTAATTAATATTAGTGTCACGAAAGAAACAATTTCCGTTTAAAATAGCATACGATACGTAAATAGATAAACAGTTGCATTTTATTTGTTAATATTAAAATGTTGTGACTGTAACAGTTTTTAAAAGTAAGTGATGTTTGAAGATAATAAATTTGTTTGGAAGTTGTACATACGTAACATACACTCTATGATATTCATATATTATATATTCATACATACGAATATGGTACTATATATATATATATATATATATATATATATACGTATAATATAATTAAATTTTTTTGATGCTTCAAGTACTCCGTACGAGACAAACTCTACTCGAAGATCAATTGACATCGATCATCGAGAAAGTCGTTCGATTAGGAGATCTATAAGAATAAAATTGCGAGATGATCACGAAAATTCTTTTTTTGGCTATCTCTCAATTGGATCTTATCCACAATATTTTAAAGTACTCTTCGACACTAGTTCCTCAAATTTTTGGATACTATCTAAAAACTGCCATAGTAATACCATGGCTTGCGGTAAGTATCTTTTGTTATTTATTTCTTTGATGTTTTATTATTTATATTAATATATTTGTATCTATTAATATTATATTTGCATTTTTTATTTTAATTGATTTAAAGTAAAAATAATAGAAATAATGCAGTATTGTTAATTATGTCTTCCATTTGCATTCCAAAGTTGCGTTCGGAAATGCTACCTAGGTGTATCATCTTATTCTCGTTTGATATTGGTTAAGCATCAAGGATAAAACGATATATTGAGGCATTCGAATAGCGTTTCTGAACGAACCCCAAAAATTTTTAAAGTTTTTAAATTTCAAATGTTGAAAGTTTTCTTACGTAAACATTATAGAACTGAGTTTTACAATAACATGTTGACATATATCACGCTAATTCTAAAGATACAAATAATATTTGATACAATTCACGTATTATAGCGAAAGATAAATAAAATATTTAATACAAAATATTATTAAAAATACATATATTTAAATTAACGGAATTAAATTAATTTTTGATGTCACTCTCTCTCCTTCTCTCTCTCTCTCTCAATTGATATGTTTTAAGAACTTCTTTTTATAGCTTCAAAATCAAATATGAATTATGACGATAGCAAATCAACGACATACATACCAAGTAATACTTCATTCGATATTGAATACAATGGTGATATTATCTCCGGATATGTATCTACTGATGTAACGTATGTGAGTCAAATTACATTTAACCACAATTTTAATCTATGAAAGTTTTCTTAAAGACATATTAATTTTTTGTAGTTTGGTTTTACTAACCTAATTACTATTCAAAATCAGACATTCGGAAAAGCAATAAGCTATAAACGGCAATTTCGGTTTATTCCAAATTATCAAGGAATCATAGGAATGGGTTATTCCACATCAGCTACAGGAATTCCCGTTCTCACTAACATGGTTCAACAAGGCCTATTGTTGCGACCCGTTTTTAGTATCTATATGAAGAGAGAGTATGTACTTTTCGTATACGCTACGTGCGTCTATATTAATATCTTCTCAGGGAGTTATCGTTAAATGTTAAGAGATTTAATTGACAAAATTTTTTTACTTAAACAATTTGTTTTTTCACATTAGAAATATTGTTTTTTGCATATTAAAAAATATATTATTTAATGTGTTATTAACTTTAATCTATGATGTGACTTCGATTTTTTGTAGGAATTTCATGTATTTAATTTCTAAACTTTTAATTTATTTTTTGTGGTAAAGTAGAGCAAAGTAGTTATGACATTGTTTAGCTGTGACAATCGCACATAGGTTATTATATTCAGCGCAATAATATTCGTCTATGTACTATGTTACAAGCATAGACGTGTATATATGTATTTTAGTCATTTATTGTTAAATATTTGCATTTTTCAATTTTCCTCTTGGCTATATTGATTATACCTGCTTTATCTTAATTATTTGGCTGAAGAAGATTTAATATAGTCGAAACATTCCATGCATAAATTATTAATGAATTACTAAATGAATTACTGAATGAATTATAATGAATTAATTCTTTGTTGATGTTTCAATAAACTAGTTTTAGTCTATGATCCAATTAATTGCTCATTTATTTGACCAATTTTATTAAATAATGTATAATCTTTATAGATACAAGACATCTGAAGTAGTCGGTGAACTAATACTTGGTGATATCGATAGCAGTCTTTATGTAGGCAAATTGACGAATGTTAATGTTACTCGTAAAGGATACTGGCAATTTAACATGAATAAGTACATGATTATTTTCTAAATTACACTTACATATGTTAATCACGAACTATATTATATAGTTAATTATTAATGCTATCGTACTTTAGAGTTCAACTAGGAAATAATACATTATGCGAGAATGACTGTCAAGCTATTATTGACTCGAGCAATGTCCGGATATCTGGACCGCCATCAGCTATCGCAGTTATTAATAAATATATCAGAAATATTAGTCTTAACGATCCAGCAGTTGTAAGTAATAGATGACATTTCTTGCAGTAGTAATTCTCTTTTAATAATACTAAATAAACCACTGACATAAATTAATAATAAATGTTTATATATTACTGATTATATTAATAGATATGAATGATAATGCTTAGTTTCGTTTAAAGGTGCACTGCAAACAGATTTATAAGTTGCCCGATATCTATTTTATCATAGGTGGAAAAGTATTCGAACTTACTAGCGAAGACTATATGATTAAGGTAAATATTGTTAAATAGCGCCGAGACATTACCGTGTCTTCAGATAACGTTTTAAATTTGCTTTAGAATAGAAACATCATAACGTATTCAATTCATTACAGTCCACATTAAGCTATGATCCATCCTGTATAAGTCCCTTCGTAAATAATAACATTTTGGATAAGGACGGTCCAACGTGGGTTTTAGGCAATCAATTTCTCCATCGGTATTATACAAAATTCGACATGGGGAAAAATCAAATGGGATTCGCCCATATAAGATAAATAATTTCTTAAGATGTTATTGTTAAGTGGTACAAGATTTAAATGATAATAATTGGATAAAATTTTTTTGAAGCATTGATTCTTGATTCTTAAGGGTGTTATCTTGTAATTCTTATTTGCAATTACTTAAGCGATACAGTTAGATAAATACATATGTTATATTTTAGAAAATTAGAACGGAGATATGCAACATTATTTTTACTAATGATTTAGGGCAGCCTATTATTTCAATATAATATTATATTGTTACATAACATTATGAATCTGATTAAGTCTATTATAATAAAGTATATATATTTTTTATAATACACGACTATTTAAATATGTATGTATGTAATAAAACATTATATTATCATTTATATAAACCCATCTTATGAAAAACAAACAATACATTTTTTTTTCTTACGTCTTTCATTTATAATGATATAAGAAATTAGTTCAAATCCTGGGAAGATTAGAATATAGACTTTAGGATGTCCAAAAAAACAAAATAAATATTGGTATAAGATAGGATCATCTCCCCAGAAAGAGTAAAAAAAGGATGAATTTAAATTTCGATCGGTTAAAAGTATAATAATGACTCCGGCAAGTACGGGAAGAAAAAAGAGTAATAAAATAGCTGTAATGAGAATCAAAGTAAAGCTGTAATTGATCAAAGTAAAAGGAGAATTTTATCTATAGATATAATTTTTTGGTGTATATTTAAATGAAGATTAATTTCATATCTTTTTTGTTAATCATTGAATTTATTTACATATGTCCAATCTACGCATATACTCAAAATATAAATTTTCTTTTTCACATATAATTGTAAAATGCCATATTCGATCAAGGAGGTTTTTCGTGATGAATAATATTTCCTAATAATATAAGAATTTATACAATTTTTAGTTCGAACAAGATTCTTTTTTTTTACACACATATTGTTTTAAATTTAGTATTATTTTTTTTAAGAATAAAAGTATGAGCCAAGTACAAATATATCAAATATTAATAAGATTGGAAATAATAAGATTAGAAATATATCAAATATTATATTTTCCATAAAATCAAAAACGTATTTATTTTCTTAATAAATGTTTTAAATATAATTATTAAAAAATTGATAACAAATGTACAAAATCACACTGTAATTGGTGAAGTATCTCATTACTTAAGATCGACAAATGATGTTTTAAATTTGAAAATAGAAATATCATGCTGCGTTCGTTATAGCTCGAAATAATCAGAAAACGTGTATAAGTGCTTTTGAGTAGGCGGGATCCGAGGATATATACAAAAATCGATGTGAAAAATCGATGTGTGTTGGACAATGTATTTCTTATCGAATTTGACATAGGGAAAATTAGAGCTGCTTTCATATTATCTACATTTATCAAAGTGATTTTAATATGTGTATGTAATTTAATTTTCCATGTAAAAATGATACTATATTACGCATTTAAATATATAAATCTATTTATACATGCATAGTGTATTATTTTTATGCGAAAAACTAATCACACACATATTGAAGTCACTTTATACACTTGCAGTATACTCTTCATACGTAACTGTCACATAGTGCGATTCAAGTATGGGATAGTTTAATATTTGTTTTAGCTATATAAGGAAATAATATAGTTTCTAATAATATAATCAAATTTTTGATAATTTTAATCGAAAATATATTAATAGAATTCCGAATCGAACTATTATAAATCTACATAATATCATAAGACAGAACGCGAATTGCAAGCCGCAAGCTTCTTATATCAGCCAATCTCGAAGCGTTACTTTTAAAATTGACACATCGGATTGCTTTAGAACTCTTTGAACGTTCTCTCTGTCCTTTTCGTCCTTTTAAACTCGTAAATGTAAATACGTACTTCAGTTATATAAACCGAATGTTGTGGACAGATTCGAAAGAGAATTACCACGTTCCTAGAATCTTCTTGGAGCTCAGTCAGGCAATTGAGAAACATGTTTCAATCTTTCGTGGTGGTAGTGATACTTTTTGTGTTGATCAACGCAGAATTGCTAAGGTATATAAACGTTAATTCGCGATGAATACATCAATTAAAATAAATTTAAGAAAAAACGTACATTGTGTCAGAGTGAAGAAATACTTCTGAAGAATTTCTTGAAGAATCATATTCTTATTTTCTTTATATATCATGTCTTAAGTAATATTAGTGTCACGAAAGAAACAATTTCCATTTAAAATAGCATATGATACGTAAATAGATAAACAGATGGCATTTATTTGTTAATATCAAAATGTTGTGACTGTAACAGTTTTTAAAAGTAAATTGTTTTTCGATCGATTGACATCGATCATCGACAAAATCGTTTGGTAAGGAGATGTTGTTATATGAATAAATTTGCGAGATGATCACGAAAATTCTTTTCTTGGCTATATCTCAATTGGAGATCAATCTTTACCACAATATTTTATTATGAAATATATTTGAAAATTCCTTTGAGACTTTCATTTTTATCATCATGTCTTGAATAATATTAATGTTACGAAAAAGCAATTCGAATTTAAATCTGGATCTACAATAAATGTCTTAAGCCTTAAAAAAATTGGTCAATTACAATGAATGCCAGGAGAATTATTCACTATGGTTCGTCCATTTCTTGTGCTTAAGGCTTAAAAATTCATTATAGATCCAGGCTGAAATAGCTAAACATCATATGATACATAAATAAACATGCAATATTTATTTCTTAATACTAAAATATATGTGTGTTGAGGCTTTATTAGTAAAAAGTATTTGAAAATAATCAATCGGTTTGTTTGAAATTGTTCTACATATGTTATACGATATTCGTATATTCATGTATGATACATGTCTACATATAATATAATTGAGTTTTCTTTATATTGTTTCAAGAATTCCACTACACCAAACAAATTTTACTCGAAGATCGAGTAGCATCGATCATCGTTCGAGTCGTTCGGTTTTTAAAGTAAGACAATATTTGATTAATGATATGGATTTTGCATATTATGGCATTATCTCAATAGGAACTCCATCACAGGAATTTAAAGTACTTTTCACCACTAACTCTCCACATTTCTGGGTACCATCTATAAAATGCGAAGAATTCTCTTGCTGTACATATTATACATCATTATATATATATTTTTGGCATATTGTTTATAGTTATATTATTTTACAAATATATTTAATAATATTATAGTTGTCTCATATATGAGAATAATTTTAATTGCTTTTTTTTATTTTATTGATGTAAATAAAGTAGAAGTGTATAATAGAAATAATGTAGTAGAATTATAGACTCTTCCATACATATTTTATGTTAAACTTATAAAATATTTAAAATTAAAATTTTTAAAATTTCACAATTTAAAGTCACTGAATAAATAAATATTATAGAAGTAAGTTTCACATTTACATACAGTTTATTTTATATATCACGCTTATTCTAAAGATACAAATGATATTTAATACAATTCATGCGTTGTAGTAAAAAATATAAATATAAATATATTTGATTTAAACTATCGTTAAATATATATACATTTAAATGAATAAAGAGTACGGTATTGTTAAATTTAAATTATTAAAGAAAATAATAGAATTTATTAATAATTGAAATTAATAAATTATATTAAATATAAATATATTTAAATGAATAAAGAAATATTAATTTTTGGAACCTGTTGTATTAACTGATATATTTTAATGATTTATTTTTTATAGACAAATATAATAAATATGATAGAACTAAATCATACACATATGTACAAGATGATACTCCAGTGGATATTGAATACGATAGTGGTGATCTGTCCGGATATTTATCTGGTGATACATTGAATGTGAGTAAATAGCATCAAGCAAATAGTTCGATTTCATTTCAATTATAATCTACAAAAATTTCTTTTTAAAAAAAATATCAATTTTGTATAGATTGGTGGTCTTGACATTCCACATCAAATATTTGTGGAAGCAACAAGTATACAACAATATAGTTCTCATTTGGTGAAATACGATGGTATCTTGGGAATGTGTTACCCCATAAGAACTGCTGAAGGAACGATTCCTGTTCTTACAAACTTATATCAACAAAACTTATTATATAAACCCGTTTTTGGTTTCTATCTAAAACGGCATGTATCTTTGTGTGTGTGTGTGTGTGTGTGTGTGTGTGTATGCGCGCGCGCGCCATGCTTATCTAAAAGTTTTTTACTTAAATAATTGGTCTTTCTATATTAGAAAATATTATTGCCCATTTATATTAAAAAATATATAATCTATACAGATATTCTTCATCAGTTGATAGTGAATTAATAATCGGTGGCTCTTACCCCGATCTTTACAATGGCGAGCTTACGTATGTTCCTGTTACCAACAATGGATACTGGCACTTTATAATAAATCGGTACGTTATTGTTTTCTGAAGTACACGTATGTCAACCGTGGATTATATACCAGCTATTTGTTAATGCTATCATATTTTAGGATTGTAATAGGACATAGCACCATATGCTTGCACTGTGAAGCTATCGTCGACATAAGCACTTCCCACATAATTGGACCATTAATAGAAATCGAAGCTATTAATAGATACATAGGACATGAAATTAATGGAGTAACAATTGTAAATAATAAATAACTCTACAGTAATTCTTTTGCAACAATATTAAATAAATTATTAAAATATACTAATAAATATTTGCTAACACTAAGTTTTGTTTAAAGGCTAACTGCGACAAGATTTCTAATTTGCCCAGTATCTACTTCGACCTAGGTGATAAACTATTTGAACTTACTAGTGAAGATTATATTATTGTGGTAAATATCGCGTGAAATGACGTTGTAAAATGTTTTAGAATAGAAACATTATGCGGCATTCAATTTGTTATAGCTCGAACGATATAATGTATGTACGAGTGCCTTTATGGATGCAGTTTTGCATGAGAACAGTCCCAAATGGATTTTGGGAAATGTATTTCTTCGTCGCTACTATACGGAGTTCGATATGAAAAACAATCAAGTGGGATTTGCTCCTTCAAAATAAATAATTTTTTAAAAAGTTAAATGCCAGAAGATCTAATAAATGACAATAATAAGCGTACAATTAGGTCAATCAATAATTTTTCTTTAGAAAATTGTTGATATATAAAATAATATATTTAGGAACATTATATTTAAATAAAATAAAAAAGTCGATATATGAAATCAATATATAATATACAAAAGAATGTATATTTTATTTTAATAATTATATTCACGTTATGTAACAATGCAATATTATGTTGAAAGAATAGACTAATAAAATTTTATCAATTCATTAAAAATAATATTGTATATCTCCATTTCAATTTTCTAAAATATGATATATATATATATATATATATATATATATATATATATATATATATATGAAAGAAGAGAAAATTTATAATATATGAAATAATACATTTAGAAACATTATATTTAGATAAAATAGAAAGGTCCTTCCTAAATGTATTATTTCATATATTATAAATTTTCTCTTCTTTCATATAAATATTGTATTATATAATATCATTAATACTATATACAAATTTGTATTTTAAACATATTTTGAAGATCTCACTTGGACTAGATATTAGACAGTGCTAAATAAATACATACAGTGGCGGAAGATAATCAGATGTAATTTCGATGTATATATGAGAATTATAAAATAAAATTCGCTTGCAAGTTGAAGAAATTTATCTTCATACAAGTTTCGATGATTCAATAAGAGAAAATGTTATATCACACTACATAATTAATAATAGTTAAACATTCCGCGAAGTGTGCATTATACCATTTTACTATTTTTTTCGCAAGATTCAATCTATAAAAAAAACTTCAAATAAATTCTGCACAAAATCATTTTCCAAGTTAACATTTTCGGGATTTCGTCGTTTGTCTAGTTTTTAGTTTCTTTCCGGTATTCTTTTTGATTCCTATTTGGTTCTTAGGTCTAGAAACCGATTGACCAATTATCAATTCCAATATGAAGACTGTAGTGGCGCAAGTATATCCCACGATGAGAAAATAAAAGCTGAACGCAAGCTGCTTTAGCAACATCACTTTAAAGCCTTTTTTGTTCGTATTATTCCTAAATCTCTCGCGTCTAATTTCCATGACAGAGTCAGCTCTGGATTTTACGATTAAGCCGGCCTGAATCATGTGTCGAATAATATCATTCACCCGTTGGTACAATGGCCAATCTTCACGAGTGACATACGATTTTGTTAACTCTATCAGTATTCTCGATTTAATAAGGTCTTGGCCCTTAATTCTGTAGTACAGGTGGTGACAGTCCCCCAAACACACAGCATTCGTCGAATTCTCTACGAATTCCTTGCATTCTTCGTACGTGACCTCCACGTAGCGCGATTCCAGTTCAGGATCGTTCAATAATAGTTTGAATTGACGTGGTCCGTATATAATGTATCCGGATTTCTGTAAAAAGATAAATATAATTTAAATATTAAACATATTGTATTATATTTGACATATATGTTTATATATATATGTATCAATTGTATTATAATACAATATAGGCAAAAGAAGGGCAGAAGAGCCAATATTTTTAGTGGCAAAAGAACTTTAATTTAGATCATAAAATTCATATAATAATAACAAAGGACAAAAACATACGTTTCGACTCCGCTCGAGTCATTCTCAATGTTGCGGTAAATTTATTCAAACATCGCTATAAAACAAATATATATATATATATATATATATATATATATATATATATATATATATATATATATAGATTACAAAATTCGTTATAATTCTAAAATACGTATTCTTCATTTTGTGCACTGCGAGTCAATTATATCGGAAATCAAAATAGTAAGAAAGTAATATTCTAGAAAGTGACCGTGAACAAAAGAAAAATTAATACTTGACACATACAAATAATATATATAATAAATAATATATGTAATAATATATATAATAAAAAAATGATGTACCTTGTCAGTTATATTAGTAAATGTGTTGAGAGTCCATTAATAAAAAAAGTATTCATTAATAAAAACTATTTCTGAAGATTCCTTTGAATCTTGCATTTTTATTTTATATATATATATATAGTGTGTGTGTGTGTGTGTGTGTATGTATCAAATATATAAATAAATATCTACATACACACATATTATCAATTAGTGATGCCGTGCTATCAAGCATTAATAATTTTATTTTAAAAGGAAAATAGTTTTTATTATTGTGTTAAAGGGATTAAATAAAATTTAAAACAATTAAAATTGTAATAAAATAAAAGCGAACCTATTAAAACCATTAGCTTCAAAATATTCTCTTTTTTATTTAAAGAGATCATTTGATATTTACTGTTCTTTTACAGAACTTCGTATCTACCTTACAAAAGATAGGAAAAGATGACTCTGTTTTTGTTTATGTTGATTATAAACAACATGAATAAAAATAAATTTATATTTAGATTTGTAGTCGTATATGTGAAAAGCGAACAATAAAATAAAACACATATAAAAAATAAGAGCATAAAAAACCACAGCACAAGTTATAGTTTGTGATATTTAATTATTATTACATTCATTAAAACATTAAACGTTTCGGCCACAATCTGGCCATCTTCAGTAATTCAATAATATTCTTAAAACGCAGAGTTACATCTAGTTGACATTAAATTCAACAGTCGAGAGTTGTAATTAAATAAACATGTTCTTTTGTATGTGAAGATGCTTCATGCAGTAATGTTACACGGTCAATTGTCATATCAAGAAAAGTGTAGAACAAGAATTTCCTGATTCTAAATGAAATTATATATATTAAAATCTCCTAGTCAGAATATAAAGAAAAAGAATCATTACCTGTTTTACAGCAAAAAAACCAAACGATGAATCTCGAATATTTCTTTTACACAGTTAGAATTTGGTCGTGACATTATGTGTTGTTATTTGTCCTATCATATATTTTACCACTATTTATATATCTGAGTCAAAATTTTTAGAAAGTTCTAGAATTGTTTATTAACAGAAAGAGACATCCTTTTTTAGAAGAGGAAAATAAACCTCAGGCAAACCTTCCGTGTCACTTTGCTTATTGATACCACTTGATTGTTTTTTTATATGTATCATTTCCGAAATTCTTCTTTTCGCTAAAGATTGTTCTCTATCTAAAATTCTTATATTATCCCAATCTAATTCATGCATCTCATTCATACGGTGGCGTGAGACCACAAAATAAAACTTTATTATTACCTTAAGATTTTCTATGGTGTCAATATCGCGGTAATAAATCGGCACGGTGAGCAATGCCGACAGATGGCTTTGAAATAAAGCGTTTATGTTGAGGAACAGAATCAATATCATGCATACAAAAATTCTGGTGGAACTAATTTTTGGTGGATGTAGAATTCCCACGCAGATTACAAGTCTTATCACCTGTAAGCCGGCTTTTATGTATCCTTCGCTCTTCGTAAATAGTACATAAGCCAACAGACACATTATGACAATTCCTACTATCACTTCTGGTGACATAAACTTTATTAGCTTGGTATATTGAGAGACTTTTGAACGTGGTTGTGCTATCACACAGATACCTGTTCTTGTATGGGGATATGTGTATCTGAAAGATAAATGTTATTTATTATTATTATTTATTAAATATTATTCTATATTATTATTATATTAATATTATTCTTAACAAAAAGAAGAGCATAAAACCACAGTACAAGATATTCTTTATGATATTTAATATATAATTATATTAATAAATAATTTAGACGTTTCAGCCACAATCTATTTTCAGTAAAATTACAAATATCCATAAAATACAGAATTTACATAAATCTAACATTAAATTCAGCGGTCAAAAATATAAATACTAGGTGGGGTGAAAAGTAACCTCCTTGGGAATGAAAAAAATTTTTTTCTTATGCAGAATCTCGCCCAAAATATGGCGTGTTCGCTCAGTACTAATCTTTGTAGCATCTGCTAGCTCGCGCATCTTCACTTTCCGGTCAGCCAACACCATTTCATGTATTTTTTTCATGTATTTTCCTCGGTAACCGCATCGGAGGGCCTGCCGCTGCGGACTTCATCGGTAGTGGAGTTGCGGCCACCACGAAACTCTCGAAACCAATATTTGACGGTGTAATCTGACGGAGTATTAGCCACATAATATTTATCCAACTTTTCTTTTGTTTCCTTCGCCGTTTTGCCTCTCAAAAAATAATGTTTTATGAGAAAACGAAAATCGTTTTCGCAAACACGTCAACAACAATCAGCTCTCAAAACAAAACTAAGGGCAGTATCGCACTGCCACTTGGCATGTCTGCCTAAATATGAACGGACTACAAGGCACCATAAACTTTTTTGCAGTAGTGGCGCATTCTGGCGGTCAAGGAGGTTACTTTTCACCCCATCTAGTATATATAAACACATTCTTTTCTCTTGTAAAAGTACATTGTAAAACGTGGTTGCAGCGCCAATTATCATATTGCAAATTATGTAGAAAGAACAAGAATCTCCAGATTCTAATTTAAAAAATTATAATATCGTTAATATCTTCTAATCAATTTGATAAGGATTAACAATTCGTTAACTGTTTTACAGAATGACGAATCTTAAGCACTTTCCTCACGTAGATGGAAATTTGTTCCTGACATTGTGTATTATTATTTATCCATATCTTCATATGTGTCCGCTATTTATATGTGTGTCAAAAGTTTAGATTACTCTAAAATTATTTTTAAGTGTAAGAGAGATCTTTCTTTAGAAAAGGCAAATAAATCAGGCAAATCTTCAATGTCACTTTGCTTATTAATACTACTTGGCTTTTTATATATATCATCTCAGAAATTCTTCTTTTGATTGATGATTCTGTGTCTAAAATTCTAACATTATCCCAATCCAATTCATGCATCTCATTAACTGGTGGCGTGAAATTACTGACCTATTGGAGGTGGATCTTCTTATGTCAACATTATGTTCTTTAATTCGAGTTTTTAATTTCCTTTTTGTTTGACCAACGTAAGAAGACTCACAATCCAGACAATTTATCTTATAAAATATAAAGTCTTATTACGTTGGCTAAACAAAAAGGAAATTAAAAACTAAATTATTTATTAATGTAATTATATTAAATATCACAAAGAATATCTTGTGTTGTAGTTTTGCTCTTCTTTTTGTTAAGTTTTGATTTATAAACCACGTTTGTTATAATTATATATTTTAATATTATTCATTTATTAAACATTATTCTACATTAATTTTTTATATTTATCATGAGATATTATATTACGATGACATCGAACGATTATCAACTATAAAATTTCAAAAATTTTGACCCTATTTTCTTACTTTGACGTAATAGAATTCTATCCTAGATTTGAATTCATAAAAACTGACTTTTCTTTTTCAAATGATAAAGAAAAATCAAAGGAAAATGTTAAGTCAGGGCCATTTTTCGGCCAAAATAAAAAAGTTCCGAGATATACAAGTTATACTCATATATCATATTCAAGCGGATTAGAATGGTATATTGTTTATCTTGAGGAACATCAAAATCATAGAAAAATTCGCCTTTGAGATTTAAATATCAAAAAGTGATTATATGGAATTTTTTCAATAAATAGTACACATTTTTTCAGGACAATAGTAACGCATACCGAAAGTATTTAAAAAAAAAACAATAATGTCACTTTTCATAATGTCGTTTTATTAGAGTTGCGTTCCAATTGACGCATAATGCTTACGACCATCATTTCTTACTTTTTAAACAATAGGGATGAAATAATTCCACAAGAGTCAAAAGCGTCTAATAATATGCCTGCGTATTCTATTCCTACGCCTTTGGTATACGTATAGAGATTATAACAAAGTTATGCTACAGTGAATGTAGTACAGTAGTATATACAGTAATTATATCTTATTGCGTTATACAATTATGACATCAAATTGTACATCTTAGAATTTCTCTTCTCAGAAAGAAGCTTTTGTAAATAATGCAATCCTTATTACTCAATTCTTGTCTTACTTTTTCTTATTTTTTCAATAAATGTAATAGTACAAATATGATAGATTTATTTGTTTTGATCACGATTTCTATCATGTTCCTGACATTTTCCTCGATAGCGATCAAGCGATGTATCATTCGACTTCATTTAAGTAACTGTTTAATATGATGTATAATTTTTGTACATCTCGGAACTTTTTTATTTTGGCCGAAAAATGGCCCTAACTTAACATTCTCCTTTGCAGATCTCTCTCTAATTCATTTATTATTATCTTACCTGGCTTTCCACAATATAAACAAGCGTCTTGTATTCATGCCCATGTCTATTTTGCCATCGCTCAAAGGAGCCATCAAACCCTCTAGGGTACCATTCGGTCCTATACCGCCGAGTCCATAGATACTGCCGTTATAAATCTTGATTGACAGAGATGCTTTTAATTTGTATAATAATATCTTGATGATTTCGCTATCATCACCGCGAAATTTCTCTTCATCCGATAAACTCGAATCGATTTTTATGTACGGTTCCATTTCGACGGCATTCAATCGGATCTTATAGCCTTGCAGAGTTAACGTTTTATCGAAATTCAGATTTTTGCACATCTCATCTGTTTAAAGAAAACGCAATGATTGTCGTATAAATTCTTTAAAAATGGCTTGTGCTTTAAAATGCAGAATAGTGCAAACAATATTACTAGTGTTTTTGTCTTGGAACATTTATTGCTTATTAGCTTTTAATTAATTCTAATAAAATTTATTTTTCAATCTATTTGAAAACATGTGTTAGATCTTATGATGCTATAATTTTTTTTTCTAATATTGTAAAATTTTAAGTCTTATTAAGTTTAATTAAAATTTCAAATCATTATGTTATTTTATATATATTCATAACACGAGTACTCAAGTGTAATTAATAATGTGTTATAGGACAACATATAATAATATTTTAAAGAATTTTTAAAATAAAATTCAAGTAATATAAATAAAGATAAAATTTCCTTTTACATTAGGAGATTCAAAAATTAATTCGTTTATAATATGTTTCATTAGACGTAAAGAAGTTACCCTTTTCAAATTTTCTTTTCAACATTATCCAAGGATGACTCTCTCGTCCTTTCATGCGGCTTACTTCATTCCAATCAGCTGGCGTATTGTTAGAATACGGATTAAATGTATAATACACAATTCCTTCGTGTGGATCGATGCATGGAAATATAACAGAGAGCAAGTCATATTTCCATGCCGTCCAGAGAAATAAACGAGCGTTTATACAACCTCGTGTTTCAGTTTCTTTATCAACTATAATATAAAATCCATCTGGATTCGCCCATGGTGAATCTTTTGTTCTCTGTAATGAATGATACGACAAAACTATTATATTATTTTTATTTAGAAACAAAGCTGATTAACCTTCGATTGATAGCAATCACTTTAGACCCAAAGTATTCTCAAAAGTCTTTAAAGTTTTGAGTATTCTCTAATGGATATTTATTAATTTTTGAAGATTACTCGTTATATTTTTTTATTGCAAAGGTCTAAAAAATCAAACTCAAAAACTACTGTTTTTATTGTTGTCTTGTGTACTACATTTTATGTGGAGCAACTTCTTTGTTATCCAATAGAGATCATTAAAAATAATTCAATCACAGTTCTTCAAAGGGTATCCCTTCGTAAGGTTAATATTCTTATGAAAAAAGTTAAATTTTTAGAGAAAGATTTGCTTCCAACACATACAAGAAAATCTAAATTAGTCAAATACTTATATAGAATTAATACAATATTTTATATACAGGAATGTGTTTTCGTGTTAAAAATTGGATTACAATTCGAGCCGTATGGGTAGGCGCGTGTCGTGTAGCAAAAAAATCTCTTTCCTTTCAATGATCTGATCATTGGAATACATTGAATCCTTTTGTAAAAATCAATGGAAGAAAAGAGATTTTTTTTTTTGCGCGACACGACTGGAATTGTGACCCAATTTTTAACATGAAAACAAATTCCTGTGCTTCACCTTTCATAATTATTTGATTTAGCTCCGTTTGCCTTTTTTTTGTTTTCTTAACTGAAGTAGTTATGAAAAAAGAATACTACGATAATTTAGAGGATATCTAAACTAATGTGAATGCGAAAATTAAAAAGATTTCAAAAAAAGCCTATAAAAATGTTCCTAAAAGTTCTAAGTGGAATATTATCGATATATTGAGTTATAAGAAGAACTATGTAAAAATAAAACAAATTTTTTCAATTTTTTCGATTTTTTAAATTCCATATGGAGAGAATTTTCTTTTAAAATTTACCTTTAAAATATGGTAGTTGTGATACAATACAATATTTTAAAGATTTTTATAATGCACTTCAGTAAAATTAATCAAACTTATTTTATACTTTATTATAGTTTTATTAATGAAAGAGATTTACATTAAAATTTTTCCAAATACGATGTTGTCCACGACTATCATATTTTCAGGGTAAACTCTAAAAAAAAATTCTCTCCTTATAGAAGTCGTGGAGCTTTTTAGACAGACCGTGTATACAGATTTCGAAAAGATGTGTGTGAAATTTCTATAAGAATTTAAAAACAGTGTTTTTTTTTATATATATCATAAATATATTATTTTCACCTGCAAAATGGATCGCAACATGGGTTGGGAAGATGCCACTAACACGAAGTTGTGTGATTTCCGAAGAAAATGGATGAAGTTGTAGCTCACGTACATCTTGAAGGAATATCTTGTTAAAGCGAACTTTTTCAGGGCGTTTAATTGAAGACTTCTCTCTCCTATTAAACCTACTGGTACTCCAACAAAGAACGCTTGTCTAAGAAATTCGTTATAATCTCCACCTAATAGTAAAGTTAGTTCTGATTCTTCTAGACGACATCGGTATAGAATTGTGACCTACGAAATTAATACGATTTCTTTACGTAACTTTAACTTTTACATATAGGTAATTGTAAACTATAGAATTTTAAATCACACGCACTTCGAATTATTTTCCTGAAGGGCAAAGCCTATACATATGTATGTATGTATGATATTTTGCAATATTAATTTTGTTTGCAATATAAACGAAGGGCTGTGTAGCATAAATTGTGCTTCGCGTGGAAAGAAAAAAGAACGAATTGATGATACATTTAGAATTGTATAATGAAAGACTTCTCTTCACATTGTATGCAGAGTGGAGCAAAGCATTTTTCCCGCCTCTGTACGTACATTTGTCAAGATTAGAGATTCTCTGATACAGGGTTGCCACAAAAAATAAATTTTAAAATTCCCTAACTTTTCTAGATGAAAATGGAAAATTTTCCATGACTAATAAAAAATATGTAAATTTTAACAGATTCAAGGATTATATAAAAAAGCTATATCATTAAAAACAACGCAAAAAAAAGCTAGTAGCATAGTAACATTTTGGATGCAAATTCAAACCAGCAAAAAATAGTTTTGGAAAAAAGAATGCAGTTATGACGAAAAAGAGAGATCAAATAAAAATTTAAATAAAATATAAATTTTAATTATTTTGTTAAAATCATTTAAATTGCGCAAGTTTTGAACGTATTTGACTATAAACGTCAGATATAATATTTAAAAAATTATAACAATTATTTGGAATAGGAGCAGTTTAAGGAAATTGTGAATAAATTTCGATATAACTTTTTTTATATTTTCCCCTAACTTTTCCCGATTTTTCCGATTTTCCAAATTTGTGGCAATCCTGTAATAAGAGTTGGAACATAAAGAAATAAAGTCATTTTTTATTAGTCCGCCATGTTTTAATAATTCCTGAGAGAGAGAGAGAGAGAGAGAGAGAGAGAGAAAGAAAAGAAAAAGATAAAACGGAATGGAAAAAAGAAAAAAATAATAAATATTTGTTTTTTTCTCTCGCAAATTTTTATTAAAATTACAACTGTGCATACAAAACTGTAGCTCGTGTCCAAATTCATATTCTAGGAGAATTTCTAGTTAAGGTTAAGGTTATTAAAATTGATAATCAAACCAAATATATCTACTTATGTTGTACTTAAGATATGTATTACGTTGTACTTAAGATACATTTTTAAGTTTAAAAAGTAGAAAACTTTAAAGTTATATCTTGCAGAAACTAGAAGTGTTTCTAACATAACTTAAAATGCGATTCAAAACTCTGCCGATAATTATATGTGAAAATCAAAATGTCAGTGAGATATAATCAGTGAGAAATAATAAAATTTTTAAAAGTTTTATTTTTAAAATAATATAAAAAACATTATTTATTACTGGATATGTATTCATTTAAAGAATTACTGAACTAGCTGAAGGAGTCCACTTTTACAAATCAAGGGTACTTATAATGTATAAAAATATTTTAAAAACTTATTTGCTCAGTATATTTAAAAAAAATGCTATAAAATTGGATATTTCAGCACGATGATACTAAATATGTCTTAAAGTCAGAATGATTACTTTCGCGTAATTAATTATATAAAACTAGTCTTCTTAACTTCCGACTTTGAATTCAATCGAGCACCTGAGAGAGAATTAAAACATTAAATTTGCAAACATACAAATTTAAATAAAATTAAATTATTATAAGTTTCAACGAAAAAATAGACTCAGATAATTATATTGAGCGTTTAATTAAATTTATGCCTCGTTATTGTATCACTGTTATTATTGCAAAAGGCATGACTATTCCCAGATAGCAAAGCATATCTCGGCAAAATCGTACAACTCTATGATTACTTATGCTGGCAACTTGCCATAGATTTGTCTTCAACTATTTTTAATATATCGACTGATTGTAGCAACATGCAGGCAACAATATATATGTATTGCTAGCAGTTTAACAACAAGATAGCTGCATCAATGTTATCTTGTGTTGTCGGCAATATGACAGCATTGTATGATGTATATTATTATGACAATATGATGATAATAGTATAAATTTTGATGATTTTAAAGTTGTCAGCAAACTGCTGGCATATTATGAAGGCATCAAGTTGCCAGCAAATGACTCAGTTGCTGCAATTCTGGTAGCTTGATATACTTAACAATGCATACTTAGCAAGCAACAAGATAGATACGTTACTATCTAGGTTAATGATAAATATTAATTAAAATATTACAAAAATATTTTAAATACTATATTCATTTTTCTTGTAAAACAATTAAGCTGGCCGGAAACTTTCAAAGTAGCACCTATTGTTGTATCTAATATTCTACAAATAGGAAACATAATATAAAACTAACATGTGCTCTCTACTGGGGTTTGAACAAAGTAATCCTTTAAATAAACGCATATTCAATAACAAATAGTGATCATTTTTCTTATATTATTTTTTCAATGATATATGTTTATACCTAATATTAGGTCAGGGAAAAAGTTTCTTCGTATTTAAAAAAAATTTTTTGCAAAAGTTTTTCATTTGTTGCAAAATTTTCGTTACAATTATATTATTCGTTAGAGCAAAGTTTTAGCTTTAAGAATCTGTTTTTTAAATTGCGGTGATTTTTTATCGGAGTTACGAGCAATCAAAGTTAGAATGCTCCTTTACTTAATTCGCGAATATCTCAGTAACAAAAAATCATAGGAATATTTTTAAAAAATGATTTGTAGGAAAAGCTTCGAGCTTTCACGATAGGTAATCGAAAATTTTTGTAAATTTTTTTTGGACACGTGAGAGATCCTCAAAGTGAAAAGAAAAATTTTTATCTTTTTCAGCTTGCAGTTTTTTTGATGTAAAAATTATCAAATTCACGGAAACTGAAAAAATATAGTAATCTTTCGAAAGTAGAGATTTCAAGCTAAAACTCTCTTTTTAAATTGAAATTTCATTTATTTTTGACGAAGATATTGTATATACAATTTTGAATTAAAAAATACGAAGAAACTTTTTCCCCAACCTAATATTATTGTAGTTAAAATTTTTTTATTTTCGCTTAAAAATCTATTTAGTGGAAACTTACTTATTATATAATATATAATATAAATAATTTATTCAGAATATAATCTAAGATTTGACCAGCACTTTAGATACTTTCTTGGAAATTTATCTTACCATTGCAGTGACTACATCTTTGTAGGTAAATTTTTCTTCTGCCAATATGTTATTATTAATAAGACGGTGAGAAGAGACACTTACGATTAATAATGAGAGCAAAACATAGACAAATATATTCGACATGTTTTTTTTTCACTGTGAAATCGTCACCGTTCTGATGGAAAATGATTGAATGTTGGACTTGCTTTACAATATTATTTTATGAAGAGATAAATTTCTTTTATTTTTATCAGCATGATCGATCATGTTTATATAAGCGCATGTCACATTTTTACTTTCGTAATATTTCTCTCTCTCTCTCTCTCTCTCTCTCTCTCTCTCTCTCTTCTGTCCATTTAGGTAAATAATATAGCATTGAATTTGACAACCTGTTATATAAGATATTATAATGGCAAAAAAAACAATAACTGCAACAATATCATTCTTCTTTGGCATACATGATATATGATGAACGAATCTGTCGGTATTATCTCGGCGTAATAAAAAAGTTAAGTGACAATAGAATCTAACGCGACAATAGAGTTTAACACGATTGAACGGACTGAAAGATATTTAACTTCTCTTCGTTACGCACTGTTTATGTAAGTATGTATTCATTGTACAACCTCCCCCCCCTCCATATAATCTGCATACCTTTTTCGCATAATATTCTATTTTACTTTTATTTTGTATACTTACTCAAATTACGTTTATACATTAAAAAAAGATATTTTATATTGTTGTAAACGAATTAATTTAATTTTATCTCTTTCTTTTTTTTAAATGGAAAAGTTTGCATTTTTTCTAATATGATTCTACTTCCGTAAATTTATTTAAAGCAATAAAGTAATTTTAGTCACTGTTAATATTATCGAAAAAATAAAATTATATATATAATTATATATACTTATATATAATTATAAAATTATTATTTCTTAGAAATGTAAAAAATATTTGATAAATTATATATAATTTTGCGTCATAAAATTCACATTTCTTTTGCGTGAATAAATATCTTCTACATATTTTTATGTATTTCTTATTTTTCACGCTAATATATTCGTTCCATTATTTCTCACAGTAATCGCGTGATGATAAGTCCGATTTGTATGTGCTTTCACACGCTTTTAACTGTCTCTGATAAAAGAAGATAATACAGTATGACAATTCTCGCTGGAATTTATTGTGTCTAAATATTAACGCTTCCTGATTTGCAGACAAAGGGAGATCGTTATAATATCTTTTCAAAATAAATGGAAACATTGTGTAATAATTTTGTTATTTTATGTTATAAAAAAGCATTATTATTGGAGTACAAACTACAAAATTGTAGAATATTCTTCTAGCATAAATTTTCATGTTATTTTCCAACTTGCTTTACTCTTATTGAAAAATATTTTAAAATTAAATGTTTAACAAATAAATATATGAAATAAAATGTAAATATTTTATTGTATTACGGATAACGCGTTACACATAATATATATGTCGATGAGAAATTGAATTAACGATATTCAATCAGTTCAAAGTTCGATTCAAAGAATTTAAAATCAAGGAATCTCAAGAGATCAGTTCTGCGATAGGAATCTACGAGAAATATGAAACTCGGCGATATCGTGCGATACTGAACAGTTTTAATTCGCAGACATAACGCGACCACGTACGCGGCGCGAGAGAATTGATGACCGGTTAAACGATGAAGAGACCGTCACATCCATCGTAATGAATGGCGAGATGAGCGAAGATGATTCTTCAAGGTGGGAGGTTTCCCCACTATTCGCATCCGGGAAAAGAAACAGAGCTGGAGCGGAGAAGATAGTTTCGAGCAGTCGGTCACCGCACGCATGTCTTAGATCTATTTTCGCATTTTCAAGGAGGAATCGCGAACCGGTTCCACGGGAAACATACGACGCGGTCCAAAAAAAGATCCAAAAAAAGCAGAAACAATGCATCCATGGGAAATCGTGCAGAGGACATTGTCCCTGATCCTGTTGCTCGCAGTCCATGTAACTTCGGCGAAGCAACCACATATTATCTTCATTCTAGCAGATGATTTGGCAAGTTATTTTTTGAGATTTGCGATAAATTAAATCCAGGCTTTAAAATATTTCAGATAATAAATTAATAAAAAATAAATATAAATAAAATGAGAATTTAAGAGTTTATTTATTGACAAATTGAGAATTTTGTCAGGCGAGATAACTTCTGTTTACTACTCATTTATGTGCATCGGTAAGTATATTTAGGAAGACGTAGAAATAGATATGTTAAAAATGTTAAAGAATTAAATAAAAACTAAATAAAGAACAATAATGGGTTCGACATTATGCAAGTAAAGTATTACTACTATTTAACTAGTAGGAGTTCATCAGTGACGCATAAAGTTAGTCCGCAATATCTCTTTCTGTTAAACTCGTCCTGTCCTTGAAAGATACTTTCTATATATTCTGAAAAAGTCTCGTTGTAATGAAAATTTAATTAAAAATGGACAAATCAGAATTTTCGTGAATATATTGAATATATTGAAATTCTAGTTGAGATAATTAAAATTCTGATTAATATGATCAGATTTCTTAGTTTATTTTTAATCAAAACTTTTTCTCTCAGTACTTCTATAAATATATACGTTATATCATGTAAATACATGTACATACCCACATTTTTATTATGTATTATATTATAAGGACAGGTTTATTTAGGATTCAGCAAAGCTGACGTTATTTGTTGTCATTTTGGTATCAAAATAATGTTAGAAACGTCATTTCATCATAAAAGTGACGACAAATAACATTAGCGTGTTTACTGAGGAGTAAATAAAATAATGGATATTGTCTCTTTTTCTTCACAAGATGTTGTAAATTAATGTAAATTTATCACAAAGAATAGACAAGTTACAAATATAAAAAAATTAAATTAAGATAAAACAGAATCGAAAAGAAATGTTATAGTTACATTTAAATTTAGCTTCATTTCATCAGGGATGGAACGACGTTGGCTTTCACGGTTCCGGTCAGATCCCAACACCGAATATCGATGCATTGGCATACTCTGGGTTGCTTCTCGACAGATATTACGTCACTCCAATCTGTACACCGTCCAGAAGCGCTCTAATGACGGGCAAATATCCCATTCACACTGGAATGCAGCATGGCGTAAGTGTTGTTTTCGCAACATCTTATCAACTTTCTCATATTTTATCAAGAGTTTATGCATGTAATATATTAAAAATAGGTAGAAGATTCGCGCGAGCACAAATGAGAACTATAAGTTCTGAAGTAAATTTACTTTATAATACGATCAAATTTATTCGCTTAAAGTCTAAATTTGTCTCGGTTTAAAAAAAAATATTACAAATTGCTTATTAAAATGGTGATAGTTCAGTTTCTTTTGACTTCTACACTCAATGAATAAATACGATTAAGAACTATCAATTAGTGGAAACGTTGTTGTTCTATTTGCAAAAGATTACAAGAGTATTGTGCACTTGTATTCTCTTTTGGCATGTTGACCCGGATAGTTAAATTGGAAATTATCATACTAAGATGTTGCTACTTCATTCGTTTTCACTACTTATACCTATACGCGCGTATCTACATACACAGCTAACAAAAGACCGCATTCAGTTCAATCCATCTCTATCACGATATTAATAACGTTGAATGAATAATGCATCTTTCATGCAATTTTCTAATTTATATTAAGGGAATTTCTAAGGGTTTTTCTAACGCTCTAAAAATCTCTTAAGAGACGTTTCAAATAAAACATTTCTTGATTCTTTTAGCAGGATAAATATTGCATATTTGCAAAGTTCATTTTAAAATTAAATTTGATAAAATAAATTCAAGATAAAGTCTCTCTCCTGTGCAGATTAGTATCAATGTACATTGATAGCTTCTTCAAGACATTTTTTAGCAAAATCAATAAAAACAATTTTTTTTCTTTTTTAATAACAAAACAAAATATCGTTTTAAAAAGGTTAATAAAATCAGCAAGATTTTTAATCGAGTTTGTTAAAAAGCGGTATATATTATAAAAAAGAATTTTTAGTTCAATATTCGGACTTGAATAAATTAGGTTCTCAAAGGTGCGGAGCCGAGAGGATTGCCACTTCGCGAGAAACTCTTGCCGGAATATTTGCGTGAGCTTGGATATAACACGCATATTGTCGGCAAATGGCATCTAGGATTTTACAAAAAGGAATATACTCCCACTTACAGGGGATTTGATACTCATATTGGCTTCTGGACAGGTCATCATGATTATTTCGATCACACAGCCGTTGAAAATGTGAGCGACTGTGTATTAAATAAAAGCATAGTTTTATCATTTAATGTAATAATGTGATAAAAATGCAGCCTTACTGGGGATTGGACATAAGACGGGGTATGCAACCGGCATGGGATCTGCACGGTCAATATTCTACGGATATTTTCACGAAAGAGGCGGTGAGATTAATTGATAACCACAACTCTAGTCGACCGATGTTCCTATACTTGGCCCACGCGGCCGTGCACTCCGGAAATCCTTATAATCCGCTTCCGGCGCCAGACGAAGAAGTGGCTAAGTTCAATAATATCTTTGATTACAATCGAAGACGTTTTGCAGGTAAAAATATTCAAAGGATAGAAATGAGAATTAATATAAAATAGACTGTGATTAAATAGAAAATATATATAAAAATATATATAAAATTTTTAGGAAATACAACAAGACTCAAAATTTGTACTAAAAAGAAACAGATTGATAATATTAAAATTTTGCTATAGGTATGCTAAGCAAACTAGATCAATCCGTGGGCCAAGTAGTTGACGCTCTGCGTAAAAGAGACATGTTGCGAGATAGTATAATCATCTTCTCGTCGGACAATGGTGGGCCTGCCGCTGGATTTAATTTGAATGCAGCGTCTAATTGGCCACTGAGAGGAGTAAAAAATACTCTTTGGGAAGGTAATTTTATTTGAAATTAGATGATTAAGCAAATTTTTTAACATAATTAAAACTTGATTAACGAACAAATTTTATTGAATTAGCAATCTTTAAAAGAAATTATTTTCAACTATATATATACTTTTTATAATTACATTTGTAATTAGTGTATTTATATTTTTAAGAACTCTCGAATTATTCAAGAAATTAGGACTTTATTGAATATCTTATGAAGATTTAATTTAAAAATTCACGTTTTAAAAACCATTTTTCATTTTTAATATCCTTAAATGAATAATCTTTTTAATTCTGCTATTGCAGGCGGTGTCAGAGGTACGGGTTTAATATGGTCACCCAGACTGGTGCGACCTGGTCGCGTAAGCAGGCAAATGTTACACATTACTGATTGGCTGCCGACGCTTATAACAGCCGCTGGTGGTGATTCATCGAACTTAACTGTCGATGGCATGGATTTGTGGAATGCGCTTAGTGAAGATACTGAATCACCGCGCGCGAACGTTCTTCATAATATTGATGATATTTACGGTGTGTCTGCTATAACAGTCGGCGACTGGAAGCTCATTCGGGGTAAAAGAAGGACTAAGATATTTTGTTTTATAACAATCTAAATTTGGGAATCGTCTCGTACAATATAGATTAGTCCAGCAATATTGCAGCAACAACGTTCCAACAATATTACAATAACATTACAAACTGAAGCAATATTGCTGAAAGCTTCTATGATGTATGAGAGGACAACAAACGTATCTCATATCATATTTCTTCTTCATTTTCTATATTGTAAAATATAAATCCCTAGTAATATTGCAGCAACGTTGTATTGCAGAAACGTTTTAATATATTTTTTTCTTATTGAGAATACATATAAATATGGAATAATGATAAATATGTATGTACAAATACACGGAAAGAACAATTTTACTAGAATACTTAAAAATTTAGCTAGATCAGAAAATAATTTTGCTCCCAAAATTATGTAGAAAATTCAAGCACGACGAGCAGTACAACAAAAAGTTTTGACATTTTATTAACTAGCTTGATCGTTCCACATAATTATGTATGTAAATAGTCCGGCAAAATTATTTTCAAATCTGTGTGTAGCTAAATTTTTGGATACTTCTGCAAAACTGTTCTTTCCCTGTATATATTGATTCAGTTCAACTCGGTTTTCTATAGGATCTACTTACAAAGGAGTATGGGACGGATGGTACGGTCCATCTGGTAGGGAATGGGTCTATGACGTGGACGGGGTAATTAGCAGTACAACAGCACATGCCATCGCCAGTGTTGGATTAGGCATTACTACAGATGTTGTTTTGATGTTGCGTGAAAACGCGTTAATCAAGTGTCCGCTACGGAATGACAGTTTGCCCATCTGCAAACCATTGGAGGAAGCATGCCTCTTCAACATCTATCAGGATCCTTGCGAAGACAATAATCTTGTCAAGCAGTGAGTGAATACGATATTATTTCGATATAATTTGTTAAGAAATTTTATTTTATTTTAATTTTTAAATGAACTTCGTAATCAACTTGTTCTTTTTTTCACATCAAAGGTTTCCTACAATCGTCAGGAAACTGCAGGACGAACTGAAGAAGTTCAACAGTAGCGCACTTTTGCCCGGAAATCTTCCGTGGGACAGTAAAGGCGATCCGAATTTATGGGATCATACTTGGAATAATTTCGGAGATTATATTAATGTTATGGTAAACGCTGCAACCTGATCAATTTTCTCAAATTGATCGAAAATCTCAAGAATTTCAAGACTTTTCCTATAAAATACAATTCTTATAAAACCAGAAAATGTGCTGCCCATGTTAGTCCATATTTATATGCGAAAAAATCTATACAACTGTAAAAATATTTAGCCTTTGGTTTTTTACCTTCATTTATATGCATTAAAGTTAAAAAAATGTATGTCATCAAGAGATAAAAATATCCGGCGACACTAAATTAAAGATGTTATTTTATTTATAAGGCGATGTATCGACCTTATGTTTTATTGCTCAATTTGTTAATGTGATTTTACAACAGTGATTTTGATATATTTAAAAAAGAATGCATGTGTATATAAAGAACTTTATTAGGCAAATAAATCGAAATAAAAAATTAAAATGGTGACTTAATTATTATCGAATGATTTGAGTTGATACTTCGAGTTATTAAGATAGGGTTTCTTGTTATTGTGTTATTTTCCTATAAATTTCTAATATAATTAGTATTAGATTTATCTAATTGATACATCTCACTTGGGCGCATCTGAAACATGAAAGTACTTTATAATGTGCCAATTTTTATGCGTGCTAATATAATATCGCTTCAAAGATCAATTACGTACATATCATACAAGTTTTTCAGTATCATAAATCGCAAATATGTCACTTTGTTTAATTTGTTATTAATAATTATTGCTATCAAGGAATAAAAGCGAAAGAATGATTTCGATCTATGCTACTGAATGAACTTTAAGAATTTCTCCTCGTGATTGTTTTACCCGCAACGAGAGGGAACCCATTCGAGTCCACTCGAGCAGATTTCTTCTTCCTTGTCGCAAGTGCATTTGCACAATTTTTCATTCCAGACCATCTGGCGTTCTTTATCACACTTTCTTTTATTCATGCATTCGCACGCACAATTATCTTCTGAATATATCTGATGAATGTTGCAATGATTTTCTGTCACGCTACATTGACATCTAAAAAAATCATATTTTCTCTCTTTCTTCATCGATGAAAGACAAAATTAATATTAATAATAGACTTGTTTTATATAGAATTGCATTTTTAGTCTAAAACGCTTCCGCTTCTCTAGTTTTTTTAGTTGCTGGAAATTCTAATTACCAAAAATTTAATTACAGAAAAGAATATAAAGCTTTGATATACTTGAAATTTGTCTCTCTATAAATAAAGAATTAAAGTTTCAGTTCGGAAATTACGATTATCTTGAAAATAAACAATTGAAATATAAGATTGTACACGTTATTTATGCGATTGTATTATTTTATTTTTTTATCAATCGTCAAATACTAAGCATCTAGAAGAAGAAACATAACAGCAGAATGGAAAACTATCTTACTTGCATTTGGTGTGTTCCTCGAGCAACACGTGATAACATTCGCTTGAGTCATAACCGTCCATTCTTACTGCGATCTTTCTAACATTTTTGCGAACTGGCATGCATGATTTGTTCCTCGGACAGAAACCGCTGCATCTTTTCACTGAGGCATAATTCGGATAAAAAGTGTAGCCCGGTTGCGGTATTAATTTTATCATAGCGTGCCTTGGCACGCACATTACCTCTTTCATCTGATTATTCAATTGCATACGTCTTCCTGCGCATCCTAAAAGTATAATTGAGAAATTCGCAAGAATTTATTTAAAAAATCAGCCATCTTTATATCCGATTATTTGAAAAATTAATAAGAAAATAAGTCACTCTTATATATTCAACTCTTTGAGTTATTACTAATAAGCAACATTATTAGCAGTTATTAGTAAAGTAAGCAAGAGGTCAATGATTATCAATCCGTTCAATAATTTCTATAATAGAGAATGATTTCCGAGAATCTTGTTAGATTTCTTTTCCTCTTAAAAGTAATAAAAATATCTATACATTATTATTAGTATATAAAAATTGTATATTAATTTTATTTATACTTTATATATATAATTTATATATTTTGTAAAGTAGATACAATAAAAAATAATTTCTTTCGTAAAAAGAATATAAAAGGTGTAAAATAAATTTTATCAATCTGTTTTTAGGAAAAATAATTTTATACGCAAAAGTAAGTGCATGTTTATATATTATGCAAGATATATAAAAAATAAGATCGATGAGGAAAACAATATTCTTTAGAACAAAAAATAGAATCCATTTCAATTATGCATTATCACATGTAAGATTGTAATAAATCGTAAAATTAAAAGATAACATGAGATTGAAGATAGAGGAGAAATCTTTTACATAAAATTTAATCAGTTGCAATATTGATTATGCAAAAATATATATGTAAATAAAATGAA
Organism: Acromyrmex echinatior; assembly: GCF_024713525.1. Lineage (NCBI taxonomy): Eukaryota > Metazoa > Arthropoda > Insecta > Hymenoptera > Formicidae > Acromyrmex > Acromyrmex echinatior. Next base: position 15,203,362 of record NC_141852.1, on the reverse strand, counting down.
ATGTATTTTATATTTTTTGCTTACGGCAAATAAACTTTCTTTCATGTAATATTATTTAAGAGACATTTTTTAAAATATAATTTTTATTGGTATAAAGCCTGAAACTATCAATAAGATGCAATCACTGTTGATGGGAATAAACTTTAGAAGCTTCTATATAAAAAAATATTTTAGTATCGTTCAAAGAAATTTTACAAACTTTAGTACCTATCGCCACCCCTTCATGCGGACGTAATTCATCGTCGATGAATTGCATGCTTTCGGCATAAATCCATGTAGTCACTAAAACACACACTACTGTAAGAAACTTCATGATTAACATATAATATGCGCAAATAAACTGCTTCTAACACGGCGTATCATTAGATAATGAGCATTACAAAATTTCTTCTTCGTTTATTTATAACGGCCGGAAAATGGCGACGTGCGGTTTTAAATCTCGGTCACAAAATGTCTATTGACTTTGCAAGATATAGAGAAGGAAATTCCGCTATGCGGAACAAATATTTCCTGTCTGATTATTAGATATGCCTGACTAGATATATCCTGCTTGACTATTATAGATTTATTATTGATTACAGTAATCTAAAATACATATGCATATGATGAACTAATTTTATTCAATTTATGTTACTCATTATCAAATTTGATATTAATGTATAAGAGATTGCAAAGCATAAAGCTAAAAACGCAATTTTAATATCTCTGCTAATTAAAACGATATTACATATAATTTTCTTTTCTTCTTTTTTGTCTTTTGAATCTACTTTTTAAATTTATTTCTTTTTATTTTTTAATCTTTTTTATTTGTTTCTTATCAAAAGTTGAATTTCATACAAAGGAATTTTTTATCTATCTTTGATCTCATGTTACCTTTTATTTTTACATTTGTATAAATAGTCAAATAAAAGATGATATGTTGTAAAATTTGATTAATTAAAAGGGAATCACAGAATGTTGCCACACTGCTTTGCAGTACGACCCAAATTTGTAAATAATATTTGATTTATTATGTAAACTATACATTGTTATATTCCTTGGGCCAATTGTTGATATACGTACAAAATAAAAAAAGGAAAGTATTGAAATGAAAATTAGAATGTACTATACTGTCAGCTAAAACGTTAAGATAGGTCCTTCTCGGTGATCCAGAATATCTGTAACAGAAATTATCGCGGCTGAAGGAAAAAGATTGAACGGTTTATATTATATTTGAATTGCGTAGACAAAATTAATTTAATGTTCTAGATTATACCAACGTGTTTTATTAATAGAGACGAAAAAGATTTTATATAATAGCATAGCGTGGCCGAGAAACTTTCAAACATTCCATATAGATATTAAAAAATAAAAATGTTCATGTAATTTGATTTGGTTTACCTTTCGCTATGCTCCACCATGGTAACGTAATGTACGTTAAAAAAGCGTTCAAAGGTACGGACTGCGCTCGCTTCGTCTCTTTCCAGAAATGGAAGGTTTGGGTAAAACCTCTCATCGTCCAAAGTGGATTATATGCCCCATCATCCAATTCTGAAAGGAAAGAAATATTATTAATTACAACCCAACTCAAAGGTTGTAACATATTTCATGTCCTGCAATAATAGGACGGTTGTTTGAGTACAGGATAGATATTCATTCGAGCAATGAAATAGACACAAGCTTAAAATCATAGGAGATTAAATGCATCCTTTGATTAGGTTGTTACGAGTCACAGTGGAAAAGATGAACATGTCAAATATGTGTATATGATGCAGATTATGCACAAGAATTACAGATGCGCAAGAGAGCAAATAGAGAGCGTTTTCCAGCAAGGACATAGTAGTATGACACAGTAAATCATTTCATTCTTGTTTAACTAGCAAACAACAAGGATGTAATAATTGTATTATACTGTATTCTTGCTAGAAAACGTCCAGAATAAGGAATATCAGGATACATCAATTTTCACTTTTACTACGAAAAATGTATAATGATAAACCTCGTTGAAAATAGTTTTTCAATGTATAGAAATCACATTATGCAAGTTACACACAGAGAGGTCCACATTCGCTGAAAATGAATCACACACAAGAGTTTGTCGTTTACTTTAAGAAGAATTAGCACCTAAATGTTTTATGAATTCTTGCAGAAAACGAGTATTGAAAAATAGAATTAATATTACGTTCACAAAATGAATTAACTATATCTACCTACTTTTGATGACCGTGCTTATTATCGGAGGTGAAATTCGTGATCAAAAATCATTACAAGCATTCGAAAATGATCGAAAAAGTCACTTCCCAAACAAACTCTTTGCAAACCACCACCAGCATTATCACCCTCCGTCGCATCTCGTGTAATCACAGTCGTAGCTGTTTCACCATCCCATAAACACAATCATTGAAACGAATGCTTTGGATTCAGGTAGCACACGTCTACATTACGCACAACGATTCAATACAACAGAAATAATGATCAGTGGATTGCTCGCTCGTTGAGGGCAAAGGGATAGAGAGGTATGTTAGGGTGAGGGCACAGGAAGGGTAGGAAAAATTTACCCTGTGAGCCGGGGCGGCGCGGGAGCTCGCACCAGTAGTAGATCGCGGTGCCGTCCGGCGTGACTCGATGAGGGGGTAAGGGGTTACCCGCGAAGCTGCCTGAAAGCGCCCTTCGACGTCGTCTTCGGGGTAACGTGGCGCTCTGTCGACGTGTCGACACGACCTCGCCGTTGATGCGCGTCACATGATGAGCGTTCGCGTTTTTGTCTCTGATTTCGTCGTTCTTGTTCTTGTTCTGTCCGTAGGCGTAGTCCTCGTGATCGGAACCGGCGCTACGCAGACGGCGACGGCTGTCAGACCGTCTTACCCTGAGTAGCTCGTCATCGCTGAGTCGCCGGTGTTCCTCGTCGTCGTTCTCTAAACTGTTATGATGATTGAACAGGTGTCCGGCGCTGTATGGACGTCGTTTCCGGTTATTGTCCTCCGTAGCGGTAGCCACGTCGTAACCCAACGGCAATTCCTCCTTGCCGTGCACCAATATCGCGCCCGAGTCTAACTTCTGTCGGACGTTGTCGTCCGTCAGGCACCGGCCGGCCGGCACTAAGATCTCGCTGCCCACCTCTATGTGTTGGTGCTGGTGGTTCTGCTGATGATTGTTCTGCTGATGAGTGTGGAAACCTGCCGCGAGAACCACGTCGTCATTTAGACGGCGATTGCACCCGTGTCGCGACTACAAACGATCATGCTCCCGGTCTCTTTTCGCGCTTTGTTCTCCGTGCATTTATCTAAAACCACTTATTCCTTTTTCGGTGCAACTTGAACATTCTATTCACGTAAGACTTTAGCTTTAGTGATCAATCAAGTGACAAAACAAAAATATTTAGAAAAGTCTCTTTGTTCATAGTAACATACCATATATTCTTATCAAAGCTTGTTTCAAAGACATGGAACACGATGATACACCTTATAATTCGGAAAGGAGCTAAACACAGAGTTTCTACTAATCACACAAGAAGCGAGAGCGTCGGCAAGAGCAGAGACAAGAGAGACTGATCGGACTGATCGTTTTCAGCGCGAACGAGCACACTCACCGTGTGTCTCGCGATAAATCGTCTCCTTGCGTTTCGGCGAGTTCTCATTCATTCCGGATCGTTCCCGGGCATTACGTTGTCGTTGCTTGTTGTGGACGGGATGTTGTTGTAGTTGTTGCTGAGCCAATGGCGATCTTCGTCGACGTAACGATCGGGGACTCCTGCGGTTTCCCGGTGAGCCCCGGCCGCCCCAGCTGCTATCCTGTACATCGGCTACAAAGGAAAGAGCCGGCATGGCACGTGCGAGTGATTAGAGATAAATTCCTTTTTTATTTGTTCGTTCATTAGTTTTTTGTCATTTTTCGCAACATATGCGTTTGAACCAGACGTTAGAGTGTAGTGATAGTAGTAGTAGTGGTGGTAGTGGTCGTGGTGATAGTTATTGGTGGTGGTTCGTGGTGTCGGTGAAGATAGAACTGAATCTGTTCTTTTCTCTTGTATTTCTATATCTCTCTCGCTATTTCATCTACTCTTAACACTGTGCTAGTACTACACTAAGTTTGCCTAAAAGATTACTAACTGCATGTGAACACCGATCGGTCCAAGTCAAGACATTCGTTGAACGAGATACCGTTTCAAATAAGAGATTTTCTTTCTATAGTGCATTAAATTGCGCCGTTTAAAGAAATAAATGTCGAGAACTACTGGAGCAATAACGCACAATAGAAAAATCTCTTTTAATATATACATGCGGTCATTTTCTATCACGCTTTAATGCAGTTTTGATTCACACCTTTGAAAATATTTAGATCTATCAGCTTCGAGTCTATAGTGCCAGCATTGAGAAGAAGTGTGTTGCCGAGAGCAGGAGGCGTCTGCCTGATAACATCAAGACAATTGTGCATTACACAGATACAACATAAGAGCATGCACAGACCGAGAGTGGATGCGAACGAAATACATCGAGAAGAGAAAGATACTAAACGCTGTATGTGTCCATATCCATTTAATGCTATGTTATACTCATGGACATACCCAGAATTTGGGGGGGGGGAGGAGGTTTATCAATTCTGTTATTATATAAATAATTTTGGCCGAGGGTTATGTGTCCATTTGATCGAATGGAGTACATTAATATCTAGCATATATTCTGCTTTTTAGCTTGACGACCTTGCAAAAATTTTCTTTATATATTTATCATATACATTTTGTTAAAGCTTTAATTAACGAAAATAAAAATTATTATAGTCGTAACAAGAAGAAAAACATATTTTATATGACAACAAAAAATTTATACAAAGTTAAAAGTATAATTGTATTTTTTTTCATTAAAAATAAAAAAATAAAAAAATTTGGGGGTTTGAATTTTTCAAATTTTCACCTGGATACGCCTATGATTATACTATAAACAAATATCGTCTGAATTTTTTGAGCAGTCAGCTCGCAAAAATGTTATCCATATTTAATGCAGGATATGAATACCGGTCTAAGAGTGTAGAACTAAAAATCTAGTAAGAGTAGCAAAATCTGTTCTCGATTTCGTCTGTATTATTCATCGCTGATAATTACCGTCTCGAACATCACCGGCTTCGATCTCGCTGAGACCGTTCGCCATGGAGTCGAGACCCTCATTCTCCGATCGCGCCTTAGTAGCCACCGTATCTGGTTTCGTTCTCCAACCTCCGCGCACGAAGTTGTTCAAATTCGCGCTGGGATCGGACAGCCTTCGTTGATGGCGATACATGAAGAGTTCCTCTGCGTCGTCCCAATCGGCGTCCCACAAATCGGTCGCACAATAACCCGGCTCCGACGTTGGCGTCTCCGCACCGGAACCTTTCGGTTTTGTGACGGCCATCTCCGCGTGTCCCTTGCCTAAATAATTCCCATATATGTAAATCAAACTCTTATCGTAACGTATTGAACTCTTATATTTTTTGCGCCTTGCCGTATTGATAAATATAAACATTCTATTTTTCCATCTTTTGCACAAGCGATTGCGTCACGTTAAATAAAGGTGAAATGTATTCTCATTACATACCTACATCGATATTTTATGCTTAATTTTTAAATTATTTTAATATATTTTTTCACTTTCTATTTGTATTATCTGTATTAAAATAAATTATTATATTAAAAGTTGTAGGTAAATTATACACGGAAAAATAGTTTTGCTGAAGTATCTATCTAAAAATTTAGCTAGTAGTTATGTAAAAATCTCAAGCATAATGGGCAATGTTATAAAAAGTTTTGACATTCTAGCAATTTGAGCGTCCTGCATAATTATTTTGATGGTCCAACAAAATTATTTGCAAATCACTATCTAATTAAACTTTTAAATACTCCAGCAAAATCATTCTTTAATATTAAAATAGTATATTTAAATCATATAAATAAATAAATTAATTCAAATCGAGCAAAAGAAAGATATGATAAAGTTCTTACACATACCACGTGGTCCCTTCATTCGTACAAATTCTACTCTTTGCGAGGCCGCGCCGGAGAAAAGGCCGAATGTCATCCGCTGAGCCATTTTGGTGCTTAGACTCGACTAAAAGCAAAGACAACCTTTATCTTATATATTTAAATTTAACAATGCAAAAACAAACTAAATAATAAGAACTCACTCTGGCATCGTAAACTTTTTTCAAAGCGTCGTATCTGATCGAACCGAGGAAAATGACGCCCTGAATCGCGCCTTCCCGGTCGGAGGCGACCAACTCCACGCACACCATCTCCCCATCCCTGACTAAAATATCACAGAAAACTTCGTCGAAATTGTCCACCATGAAACATATGTGCGGGTATGTCATTTCCTCGAGATCACCCTTAGCATCCATACGCCGTCGACTTGGACTGGCGTATACTTTCTGAGAATGCCTTCGCAGTACCTAAAAAAAGTCGTGTTAATGGTTCTGGTTGTCAGTTCTACAGATAATGACAAATGTAAAATAAATGATTAAAATGAAATGATAATATAACAAAGATGCAGCACTGGGTAGTGTCTAAAAGGATCAAAGTTAAGTTAAGAAGTTAAAAAGTTAAATAATTTTAGCTTAACTTATATTAGTTATATTGCAGACTTTTAATTTTTAACTTAATTTAATTACGTTTAATCGAGAACTATTAACTTTTAATTTAACTTTCTTGAAGTTAACTAGGTAATAAACAAGAGTACCGCACGCCTACTTACAAGTTAAGCTTTACATTATGTGGAGCGATGCGTCGTGCGAATTTGTTCGTATATGAAACACATTTTTATATACGACATATTTTCAACAATTTTGATATTTCGAAATTTATTAAGTAAATTTAGTAAGTATATGTAAACCACAATGTAAACAAAATATGTATATAGAATTTTTAAGTAAAGGGTATACATATTATTTCCATTATTTATAAAATTGAAATTTTCTCTCTCTCTCTCTCTCTCTCTCTGAAATTATGAAACGAAACACATTTAACTCATAATAAATGAATTAACTTGTATCTTAATTAAATTAAATTTTCAAGGCTATTAATTTTAACTTAATTAAAAAAAATGTTATTTTAAACCTTGCAACTATGGTATTATTCCAAAATTTCTTTGCATAGAAAGAAGGTTTTAATAAAATCTAAAAGTTTATCTAAAAAGAATTTTATTGGACTATCAAAATAATTATGTAAGGACACTTAAATTGATTATACAATAGAATGTCAAAACTTTTTACAGCATTATTGTTACATTTGAATCTTCTACAAAATTATTTTGATGGTCCAACAAAATTATTTTTAGATCTGATACTTTAGCAAAATCGTTCTTTCTGAGCGAAAATAAAAAAAAGAAAAAATAAGAGAGAAATGTAATCGATTTGAATAATCAATCCTGTATAATATTCATCTATAGTATTTTTAAAATTCTTTTCTAATTCGATCGAAAGCTGATTCTTACTTGCAATTCCTTAGGGCTCGTTCTTGTACAGATAGCCAATGTAAGCGTGTAGTCGAATTGGTGCACAACGAGATTCAGGTACACAGTTTCCTCCCAATCGATATCGGGATCGCCGATCGGCAGTTTCTTGCTGTCTTTACGAAACACATCGACTTCAGTCTCGAACTTTGGCAGATATCTCGATGAGGTCTTCACGTGTTTCTTACGGACGAAAAAGAGTAGATCATCACCGTCGATAGCATGCTCTGCTTGAAAGAGGAAGTGACGGACAAACAGATCCGTCCAGTATGTTGTGCCCTGCAGCACGACGAATCCGGAATCTGATAAAAATGAGAGAATTTGCGTGTTTAAAGACTTGATAAATCAAAATTTGAAATCGAAAATAACGTTTAAATTTTTCATGTCAACGCGATGTTTGATTAACACCGAATTTATTCCCGACCGATTCGTTACGCGCGAAAGGGTGTACCGGAAAGGGGAGAGACACAACAACGAACACAAGAGGCGGGAAATATCAGGTAATCAATACCTGTTATGACGCGATATTGATGAAGAAAGTCCAGCTTAGAAACCGAGACAAATAATTGATACGTTTTAACTAGTCCTTTAACTTTCTATTCTGTTCAATCTCAACATTCTAATAAATACGATATGTATTAATTGTTAATTACAATATTTGGGTAAATAATGTTGAGAATCTTTTATTTAAATCACTGAATTTAAACCCATTCTCTAAAATGAAAAAGAATTAAAAGCGAAATAATATTCCACATTTAAGTAAGAGATAAAAATTGTGCAATTACATTATAAAAATAGAAATGTCAATCAATATAAATGCAATTAAAAGTTTTTAATTTATTATAAGATTGTATTATATTCATATAATAATATATATCAACGTTTCTAAAGATAACATAAGGAAAACAAATGACATGATTCATGGTATATATTTGTGTTATGATTAGAAACACGATATAATACATACATTACTCTACAAGTATTCTTCTTAATGCTATATAAAGGCATGTACCGAGTGATTACAGTCCATATAGGAGGGCAAATTTTAGAAAAAAATTTTAATTTAGTTGAATGTTGAAAGAATGTTGTTTACAGATAATTTAAAGTCATTAGATAAATAAGATGACTAATAATAAAACGCAATTTATGATAAAAAAATTAAATTTGTTTTCTATTCTTATTGGAAAATATAATATTTGCTATTTTATCAATTTATGTAATTTTATCGTATGCTTTTCATTATTTTTATATTGCAAATAAATAAAAGATTTTTGAAAGATTTTAAGAAAATTAATTTTTTAATTAATTTAACTTTTAAAAAAATATCAGATGATATTACATCTTAAAAGGCTACTTGAAATATTTTAGTCCATGGACACAAAATAAATTACTGTGGCTCCGACTAATAAAATACATAGTTATAGCGATTAGCGAAACATTTATTAAACTCTATCGTTAACAAAAATAAGTAGACTAAATGAGCAATCTTCATTATTAAGCGCATTCAGAGCGATGAAGATATTATCTAGTGTTAAGCAACTCGCTTACAAAATATTGTAATTAAAAAATATTTTCCGTGCATTAAAAATTATTTTTAAATCTTTTCATCTGTGTTATCTAAATTTTAAAAGCTTAAGGCATTGAGAAATAAATTAAACTGCACAAGATACTTAAAATTCTTTTAACATAAATTAAAAATTTGATATAAATAATAATAAAGATATGGACAGGTCTTTTTACATTCAAAAAATTGAAATAAAATAAAATAGAGAAAATATTAGTTTCAAAACAAAAATTAAGCAAAAAAGAAGAACAATTTTGTTTCTTTGAAGTATATCTCCCATAAGCGAGACGGTTGTATATTTCCTATCGGCGGTCAACCCTTCAAAACATCCCCTTTACATAATTCCTGGTTAAAGCACACCCTAACTCGGCTTGTGTACGTTCTCACCCTCAATGTACGCACACATTATTATCATGCCCCCCCTTACTCGACAGATATGCTGAACCGCTTTACCCCAGCGGCAACGAATACGAACCATCCTTGAGCATTTGCCTGAGCTCTTTTGTCCTCTGGAAATTAATCTCTTCGAGGAGCTGCTCCAGCATCGTCGGGGCTCTAGTGAGGCCCGCCGACGATGAACTGCTCGCCAAGCTTGCCATGATAGACGACGAATTGCGTGCCTCTTCAGCCTTCCACCTGGGATCGTCCCGTTCCTCTCGCGTTTATCAATTGTCTGCGTCTTCCACCTGTATGCGTCTATGTTCGCAAACGTAAACGTCCTTGGCCTCGTCAAATCAGGAGCGGCGTACGCGATGAGCGGCGATGCCTCTCTTGAGGGACCGGCGCAGTGCGGCGGCGCGCTTGGAGAACCGCTCCGGCGATGACGACGACGGATGACGGGCAATGATGAGATGATCTCACGATGTTCCCATTTCGAAGTCGAAAGCCTTACCAATCGGAGAAACTGCAAGGCGGTTACGACGTTCGCGTCGTAGGCGAGCGAGGCTGGATAGTCGCAGCGAGGAGAAACGTCAAATCGAAGCCCCTCGCGCGGCGCGGCTCGGCCGCGACTGACCGAGCACTTGCCGTGGACTTTTGTCGATAATATAACGCATGCGTATGTCTCATCGTGACTGTCATTGTTGTTGAGGCGCGATATTCGAACGACACCCGGTATAAGACCTCGGCAATGATGTCGATGCATTCAACGTCTGCTGGGACTTCAATTGATTCGCCTGAAGCCCAATCGAAGATATCTTCTTCTTATTTCTCGCGAAAGATGAAATAAATTTTTGTGATATTCTCGCTGTCTTATTAACTTTATTCTGTTTTGTCTAAAATATAATGCTCGTTTATTAAACGAGGCTTCAAATAAGAATCTCAATACCGATTCGTAAAGATCGACCGATAATCTGGAATAACAGTCTCTTCGAAATTTCTCTTCGTCATTAGTTTCGAGTTCAAGAGAAACGATTTGTAAACCCCGTTGAATATTCGCATATCTTTGGACGCACCACTGGTGTTTATCGTGGATGTTTCCGCATTATCTTTAAGGCGTCGTTAGCGATATACACTGACCCAAAACTGACCCCGCGACTCGCGATAAAATTCTTCGGAATACTGTCGGTTCACTAGAAACGGAGTACACGGCATCCGATTTCTCCATCAGTATCTGTCGGTTTGACCAGCGAGAACATTCACGAGTCTTGTACATCTGCCAGTGAGTAATCCACGATTTCTGCTCACGATCTATTCAACTGCATAATCTGATCGAACGGATGTGTCGCGAAACGCGTCACGTAGGCAATTCTGTGACTAATCAGTCTATTGTGGAGTTTGGTTACATAATAATATATTCGCAAACACGCCGATCTCTCTTTTTCTCTCTCTCTCTCTCTCCCCCTATATATATATATATATATATATATATATTAGGTGTTGGAATTAATTCGTAGCGTTTTACAAGTGATGGGAAGTACTTTCATTAATGTATTTTTTAATGCTCATGTGAAATAAATAACATTCTTTCATTAAAAACGCTACGAATTAATTCCAACACCTAATATATATAAGTGAATTCACAATTTTTATATAATATATATATATATACTGAAAAAAAAATGGTATTAATTAGAATTCTCATTCACTGTTAGATATCAAAAAAGCAATGGCATCTAATCCCTTAAGTTAAATAACATTGTTAAATAACATTGTGTTATTTTTAAATGTTACTTCTAAGTGTGTTAAAATGTAAATCAATTCATTCCATTGTACTTAGTTTCAAAATAAACAAGATTCATATTGATATGTGTACTTAGTAAATAATAAACTAAATTTTATTCAAATTTAATATATTTTTTGAGTTAAATTATTTAACGTCATTGTTTTAGTTAAATTAATAACATGTTGAATAGGAGCAATAGTGATCTATAGAAATGAAAAAGATGAAGATTGAAAATAACTTAAATTGAATAATTTTGACATTACAAATTTTATTAAACAGTGTTGTTAAATGTTGATAAATCAGAATTTTCTGGTTGAATTTATTATAATTTTAATTCAGATAACTAATTTTTTTCTGATTAACATGATTAGAATTTTCTGACTCGTATATTTCTATCAAACATTTTTTTCAGTGTGTGTTTTTTTATGTGTGTGTGCGTGTGCGTATTGTGATTAGAATTTAAATGAGAATCTTGTTTACCTCGGACTGATCAATACAATTAATCTTGTGTCATGCTTAATGATGTTGACATTATGAAAATTTATTCTCGATTTTAATATAGTTAAAATTATGAAATTCAAATTTCAAATAATTGGATGCATTTTGCATGTGTAACTATTTAGATATATGAAATGTAAAATATTGCATGTGGAACATTGATAAGTTTTGCTCAATTGAAATTTTGAATATTTCTGTCTACTACAAATGGAAAAATTTCAGTATTTATTTTTTTATATAACACTAGATATAATTATTTATCCTAATTTTTTATTGATATTTAATTAAATAGTTCATCAGTTTAAATCTAATTATTAAAAATTGATAAAGATATCTAATTATCTCGAAAGTTTAAATTCAAATCTCTTTTTAATTAATAACTTAATTTAAGAGTTACGATCTCTGATCACATTATTCCGTCGTGACAAACAATTAGATTTGACCGTGGATAAAACACCCCGAAGCCGTAGAGGTTTGTAAGTGCGTGAAAGGACCAAGTGCTTCATAAAAGAAGCTGTTCCCCGCAACGTTCATCATTCCGCGAATTATATCTGACGAGGATTCGCTCGTCAATCGTCCAAGTTTCCGTTTTTCTTTTGCTAGTGATATAAATGCGTCTTCTAAAAGTCATCTTTCATGTATTACGCGGGTGCATTAATTGTGCAGTGAATAAAGTACGCTGTGTATAAGCTAAGCGGATCGGAAATAACATGGTAAAGTATGTATAAATTTAATTGATGGACGCTCTCAATGAAGCTTAGTGTTTAAGAAATAAAAGGTAGCTGTGGAACGTTTAACAAAACGGCTGTAGGGCGGTTATCGATCAGCGTCCACCGCGAAATAGTTATGAATTAGTAAAAGCAATGTCGGCGCACCGCTTTCATGGCTAAATGGCAAACGCAATTTTCGAGACGGCCTGTTCAAACATAAGTGCCCGAAAGCTTCGCAAGTTGAAATTTTAATAAATCGTAGATTCAACTAGTTAAGCCGACCATTACGGCAAATCAGTGATTATCGCTCAGAGGCAACGTAGTCAAACATAATAGATTAATTGAACGTGATCAATTTGACGCGATATCGCGTGATCATGCGTGATAATGATTTGAAATTGCACTATGTAATGAATCACAGGCTGGGGACTTGAATAACTATGTTCATTTGTATTATGGCTCGTTAAAGTTGAAAGATGGTCAAGTCATACGAGGAATACAAACGTTGCAGATCTCTAATAGCGAATTGTGCTAACGGAAGACACATGACTCATGAATTTAAGCCATGTCAATTATTATCATGACAACACTAGTAACAGTAAAATAACTAATTAGATGTATTTGTAATCAGTAATCTGTTAGTAATGAAGAATCATTTCATTGAAGAATTGTTCTAAAAATAAACATATCAATAAATGATTAATAAAAAGATGATTAATCACATTTAAAATAAATATCATTTGTTAAGTATTATAAAATGTTATTATGCTAAAAATATTAAGAAAATAAATACAGTTAATTAAAGATCGTAGTATACTCAAAGAAAAAGACATAGTGCCTTTACAAAAATCTAATACTGAAAGACGGTAATTAATTACTTATTTTAAGTAATGAAAGCATTGTTGTCCAGTACTTTTAGTACTCTAAATAAGTAATTATTTTATTGTCTTTCAATAATAAATTGGCCAATAATAAATGTTAGGTTATTTCTGTAAAGGTAATAAACTGTAAAGATGACAACTAGTTTATATGTGGAATTAATATACATAGATAAATAAATTATTTTATTTATTACAACTATTTTAGTTATGACAAGTATCATATAAAATAGCTTATTAAACTGCATACATTAACATTATAAAGTTTGTACAGCTGTCACCTTTATTCGTTACTAGTTTTTTAGTATAGATGATTTCTTAGAAATAATATAAAAGAATATCATTAAAGATGTAATATTGAAATATAGAAAGAATGTCTTTAGCAATTATTTTGCAGGGAAAAATACAGTTCAATTAATGCTTTAACGTATGTAATTAATCATAGGCGCAATTTGTTAAAAGTGATGTATTACAAAATTTAAATATACGTGACGGAAAAAGAAAAGATGATTTAATTTATTACATGTCTACAGGGAAAAATAAAATATGATCGAGTGTAAAGATGCATCGTATAAATCATTATTCATATAAATGTGCAATAACTAAAATAAATTTTATTGTACTAGAGATAAAATACGACAATAATGAAATACTTTAATACGAAAAACGCACAGATGAAAATTAATTAATCACAGAGGAAATTAATTATTTACACATTTCTAATAAATTTACTAAATACGGAATACAGATTGAGGTGTATTATGGATCGAGTGCGTGTTGAGTGCCCATACTATTAATTATTTCGCTAATTGCGGGCGTGCTGTGACACGCATAAACTCACCCACGCAAGCGTTCGCGAGTAGGGATATAATGGAGAGTACAAGTTTGACCGTACATCATATATGCATCAGTTTTCATGCGTATGTACATGCGAAGCAGTAGCTATCGCAGCCATCACCGAGCTCTATATAATTTCAATGTGAAATTTACGATTAATGAATACACAAGAAAGATGAAACCGTGAAAGTGAATATTGATCGCAAAATCTATTATAAACTCTGCTAAAAAAACCAAGAATAAGACCACGTGGTAAGGAACACAGCGATATAAATAAAATTCTCGTGAAAGCGCTTAATTATTAAGTAATGTCCAAAGGATATACAGGGTTGGCCATATTCGACGGAAAGATGTTTTTTTTTCAATCATGGGAAACGTCGTTACTCGATCTAACATCTCTTTCCCATGATTGAAAAAAAAACATCTTTCCGTCGAATATGGCCAACCCTGTATTACAAATATTTTTGAAACAATGAAAAAATTATGAAAAATTACAGTTTATTTAAAAAGCATATTTAAAAGTAATATAAAAAACTTCTCTCTCTTAACAGAGATTAGAACCTAAAAATTATTTCAATAAAAAAAGTGTGCTCTAATAGAAATATAATTAAGAAGTAATAACAAAATTTCAATTTTGTTATATAAATATTTTAAAGATAATTTTTGTAAAGTTTTATTGAAGTTTCATTAAAAGATTAATTGTTTATTTATACAGAACAACTATCCTCTACACTGAAATTTTGCATAAATCGCCTTGAATCTACTTGTACAAAAAAAATTGAAATTTTTGTCAATAATTTTCACAATGATTTTATTTTTAATGATAAAAAATAAACTATAAAATATGTTGTTAAATAAAAATATAATGTTATTTACACAATGTTTATGTATACATATATAATTTATTTTGCAGGAATTGCAATGTATAGATTATTAAGTAAATGATTGGTTATTTTTTATCGTTTGCCGGAGATTATAATTATATTCAATGATTAAATTTATCGCGAGAATTAAGTGGAGTGCTTGATATGCTTGACACACGAGAAGTATTTCACTTTCACGATTTCTTAACGTAAAAACTCGCGGTTGTCTAAGCATCTCATTGCATCCTCCTGCACGATACATTTTATGATACATACGACCGATACTCTTCGAGATTTCAAGGAGCATGAAATTCTCGAATTTCTCACACATCTTGTACATCAAATTTCATGAAGAGACGCTTCCGTATCCGGAGCGCGTGATAGACGGAATGGATCGCACTACGTACCGAGAGTACGGAAGATGAATCTCTCGGGCGCTGTGCTCTGCAATTTCCGGTCCTACGGGGTCGTGCACTGCCCGCTCTTTCTCGTCGTCTTGCATCGTTCGTCTCGCCGAGTCGGCGTTCTAGAAACCTACAGCTACTTACATACACGCTTCTCGCGAGCGCCGATCTCGAAAGCCGGTCGAGGCGAATTGGCACAAGTCCCGACCTAGTTCTTTCAGTTATTCAACTGTAATCGGATGCACTAAGCGCGGAATATGCACGCGCTTCGACTTCGCACGTGGTTGCAATAACGTCGCGAAGCTTATCCGAGAGACTTGCATATATCCTTCTTTTTATGTTTAACATGTGTGCATTTAAAGATCTTAAAAAAAAATAAATATGTTTCATTCTGCGAGTAATCATTACTTGTTTAGTTTTCTTTCATTTATATTCGGATAAATTGTTTTTTCTAAATGTTTCTTCCATTCCATGTACTTTTATATCTTTTTTATATCTTTTTTATACATTAAATATATCTTTTATTTCAACACTATGTGGTCAACATTATGTGTTCAGGCTTTTATTTTAATTTTATTATAGTATTAATAATGTCTCAAAATTCATGTGAGAGACTCGCACGTATCTTTATTTTTATATTTAACGTGTTTCTTCACGTATTTATACAGAGCTTTCATTTTTAAAAATAAACATATTTCATTTCGATTATAATCATTAGATTCAATCTTCTTTAATTTATATTTCGATAAATTATTTTTTTGAATGTTTCTTCCATATAATTTTATATCTTTTTATATCTTCTTTTACTTTAACATTATTCATTATATGTTCAGACTTTTATCATTTCAATTTATTTTATTAGCATTTTATAACTAATGGATAAATGCATATCTTAAGGCAATCATATTTTATTACATCGTCTTGACTACTTTCTGCTTGTCTAGTATGGCGAAGATGTCGATTAATTATAATAATCGGAGTGTGAATCTTGACCAAGTGTCTTGATCGTGGATTACTTGGGGTCACGGATTGTATAATCTTGATTTATTATAAATTTCTCGTGATCATATAATAAAATATCACGAATCTACACACAGAGAAATAAATGATAGTTTGATAAAAAAAAAAAAGGAAAAAATTCGCTCAATTATAAATCTATTGAAACGTAATTATGATCAATCTCTTTTCCGTTTCGCAGAATTTATTTATGAGAGAGTCCTGCCGGAGATAGTAATTAGCATTCTCACAATCCCTTCTCTATGAAATGAAAAAATCGCTTCTCCATTATCGCTGCGAGAATCGAGCATCATTAATAGTAAATTATGTAACACAATTACTATTATATTATGTCACGCGATTATATATGAACTCGCACGATCAATTTCAAAATTGTTCCAGATTTAATCACGCGGGTCCTATCAGCACAATTTTTTATATAAATATTAATAAAAAAAGAAAAAAAACAATTTTATTTTATCAATTAAAAATGTCAGTTTTATTAACTGTAGAAAAAATATTATCCCGATTATATTTTTGATTCAGAAAGAATAAAATATTTCCGAATCTTCTCCTTCCGTCGTCTATTCATAATCTAACGATTTCCCAATTGCAGTTTGCCCGCAATTACAATCTCCGTTCTCTATTTGCGTTTGTGAAATCGTGCTCGACTCGCGATCCACTTGCGATTATGCATCGCTGTTTTATGGCTCAATAAAGTACAAGGTGTTTCTGTGGCGATTTATCGTTTCAAATCTAACGTCTAACAATAATGGTCGGAAGAGGTCAATGGAATTCGGATCATACGACTGTGTTCATTCGTCGCTTTACAGATGGATTCTGACAATAGCGATTAAAATCAGCTGAGATTCGCACGGTTTCGCGACGCTGTCAATTGCAGCAATTTTCTTAGCAGAGTAAGCGAGGCGTGAATTCAAGGACAAAGTCGGCAGAATGTCATTCTCGTGTTACAGATTTCATACAAATGTTGAAGTATGGATTTACTCGGAAAGAATGATTTAGAAACTTAGATAGATACGGATCTGAAAATAATTTTGTTGGATCATCAAAATAATAACGTAGTACGCTTAAACTGATTAAAGAATGGTTGCTAGAATGTTAAAACTTTTTGCAGTAGTACTCCCATTATATTTGAGTTTCCTATATAATTATTTTGATGATCCTACAAAATTATTTTTCCGAATCTGTATCTAGTTAAATTTTTAGATAAATTTTCAGCAAAACCATCTTCTCTGTATAACTGTTAAATTTTATAACAACTTTAATAACAACGATTGTATTGTATTATAAAGAATTTTTGCAAAACATATGATAAAATTGCATAATAAAAAAATGGTAACCACATATATTTTTTATAAAAATGAACACTGTTGAATAATTATAGATAGCTTTGAAAAATTTTAAATGCATAAAGAGTCTAAAGGCTATAATATACAAAATATTTAAGCAGAAAACAAATCAATATTTTAAATTTACTATTATTTACGTTATTGCCTTATATCTCTATAACTCTGATTGGCCGATTAACTTATTAATTATATCTTATTGCCTTATGTTTTATGTATAGCTTTAAATTGCTTTAAGCAAGTTGGGAATAACTTTCGAAATATTATATATAAAATGTTCCAGATATTCCAAAATGTTATTTCTAATGTTGACGGCGTGTCTTCTCGCTGTGACTCACGCCGGATGTCCCATGAGACCAACAGTGGAACAAACTTCCACGAGCAGGACGGCAGGTGATGGTGGTTACAGGATTCTTATCAGCGGACAGAACAACGGATACATTCCGAATGCAATTCATACAATTAACTTGCAAGGTTGTATATACCTAAAAGATTGTATAAAAAAATTAGTAATATATAGGAGACGGGTGAAAGATTTCAGTAAACGCAAAAAATATAAAAAAATTGTAAATTGTCGCTTTTATAATTAATGTGATATTTTAGGATCACAAACACATGAAAGACTGCAACAATTCACGCGCTTCACGCTCACGGTGACTTCGCAGCACGCGCCGAATAATCCTTTAGCTCGTGTTGGTTATTTCCAACTGTTTCCGGATTCTTTAACTACCTTCAACGAGGATTGCATTAACACGATCTCCGAGGCAACTGAGTACCCGAAGTCTGAAGTACGAGTACAAGCAAATATATGCGTGACTCTTTTAAAAAATTATAAAAAAATAAAAAAGACATTAATATACTTTATTATTAATATACTTTATTAATACATCTTTATAAATATATTTTTTTATTAATATATAAGATATGCACAGATTTTCCGTATATATATATATATATATATATATATATATATATATTTTTTTTCTTATTTTGGCTTATAGAATATACTGTTGAAATCTGTGTGGGAAATCTGGATATATCAGGAAATACCTTATATATTATTTAAAAAATAATAGTAAAAATGTATTAATTTCTTTTTTATTTTTTTATTTATTTAATAATTTATTCGTGAAAGCCTAAAAAGCTTAATAATTTATTTTCTTGACAGATCCAAGTAATGTGGCGGGCGCCACAAGCCGGCTCCGGGTGCGTCATTTTTACCGCGATGATTTTGGAGAACAACGTACGATGGTACGCGGAAGATGGTGCTCTCATTAAGACTATTTGCGAATTGACAAACACGGAAGTCGATAGTTTAAACGAAACTAAATGTTGCGCTTGCGACGAAGCAAAGTACTCGGTAAGATATAAAATATTTCGACAAATTTGACAGAAATATAAAAATTAATATAAAAATTTTATATTTTTTCAAATTTTATAAATAGCGTAATTTGTGTTTTTATTTTAATTTATGTCGACGTTACGATGACAGATGCACAAAACATAATCAACCTTATCTTTTCAGCTAACTATGGAGGGCATTTGGTCGAATAGAACGCACCCGAAAGATTTCCCATTTTCTGCCTGGTTGACTCATTTTAGCGACGTCATCGGTGCATCACACGAGCCAAATTTTTCCTTCTGGGGTAGAGATCATGTCGCGACGGATGGTTTT